>NW_026775574.1:82894750-84263916 GCF_030987335.1 Cornus florida | reverse complement strand
TTTAGTTAGAAAGTTGCTGGTAAATCTTATAAAATAACAATAAATGGCATTCACATTGTGCCGAACAAGTAGGGAAAGGAAAAAAGAAAAAAGAGCTGAAGAAGAGGGCTGGATTTGACTTTGAAATTAATGAGTCTGTTGGGCACTCATTACCATCTACTCCGTCAAGTCATGTAGCCATAATAAATGGAGTTTCAACTGAAGAATCACCACACATAGGGGAAAATGATTCACCTGGTGTGGAAGAATATCAACAATTACAATGACCAATAGGAAGAAAAGCGGCGAAGTAGCGTCTAGCAAAAATTAATTCAGCGAATGAATTGCAAACTTCATTCGTTTCGAAATTTAATAATATCACTATCTGTTTTGAGAGTCGTCAGGAGAAAATGCAGGATGCCCAAGTGGCATGAGAGGTAAGAAAAGTGGAGAAAAAGAAGACGAGGCAGTTATAGATTCTAGAGAAATAGAGACTTGAAGAGAATGAGCTCATGTGAACAGATCCAAATTTGGCTCCAACAGAAGTGGGGAAAGCTTGGATTATTGCACGACAAAATGAGATATTGGCATATTTGAATTCACGGTCCACCTTAAAGTTCCCATAGGATTTTGTAATCCTTGATCTATTTATTTTCTTTTTTCAATTTAGAATATTGTATTGTTTAAGTTATTTTTAATTGTTTTGTTTAATTTATTTATTTTAATCCATAATGGATAACGTATTCTTTCAAGTTATAATATCAATCATAGTTTTTTTAATAATTTACAAAAATATTGTTTGATTGAAAAATATTACCGTTAAGAAAATATAGCTGTTGCAAATATAACTGTTAAAAATATAGCCGTTTAGGATTAGTTAAAAAAAATTTAATTTTAATTTTTTACTATTATTTTGTTTGGAGAGCGAAAATTTGGAGAGTCTGATGGAGTGCATGTTTTTGGAGAGCGAAAACAACTGACGTGGCTGTTGGAAAAGCTGACGTGACTCTAGAAAAAGTTGATGTGACATTTTTACTATTAATTTTTTTTAGAGCGAAAATTCGGAGAGTCTTATGGAGCGAAAATTCCAGAGATCGTCCAGGTTTGTGCTCTTTTTATTGAATAAACCTTCTTCCATTAACAGATTTGTTTTCTTCATGTACTGAGTATATTTCTATTTCTCTCTTCTTCTTCTTCTTCTTCTTCTTCTTTCTTTTCTTTTATTTATTTATTATTATTATTTTTATTTTTTTTTGGTACTTATATGCATTGGATCTATTTCATAAGTGAGATCGTCTAGGTCCGTCTAATTTGGGGAATGAAGTTTGGAGAAAATACAATTAAAGTCTCTCACAATATCTTTCGTACAACTGATTAGCAGGTCATCAAAATTTTATTTTCGCATTTTTAGGGTTTTTTTTACATTACTTTTTGTTTTGCGTATTTTAGGGTTTTGATTTTACTTTTCAGGTTTTTTTTACATTACTTTTTGTTTTGCGTATTTTAGGGTTTTGATTTTACTTTTCAGTATATATATATATATATATATATATATATATATATATATATTAACAATAGTGCATTGTTAAACAAATTTTCTTCGTTCAGTTCATTTAGTTAGCTTTAAGGTTGGGCCATTTTGATCTATGTGAATCAGTCCTCTCTACGAGTTAAGGAAAAGGTTGGGCAAACCACAATTTTAGCAAAACCACAATTTCAAAACTCCTTATTTATTTATTTTCCTGAACATTAGAATCTTGTTAGCTTTTATTTTTTTGTAGTTGTGCTTGATGGTTTAATTGATTAATTATTTTAAGGTATCATGTGGTAAAGAAAACATTTTGATGTAACAACAAGTTCGATCCCTATTTCAATTTTACAATTCAATTTCTACACCAAACTGTTCGTTTCTTACTTGATTTTACTTATTACCAATCTATTCCACAAACTCGTTTCATTCATTTTTCTGGGCTTGTGGTTGATGGAAGTAAACATTAGATGTATATAACGTTCTTGATTTCTACCAACCATGAAAGGTGACATTTTTCAATTCTTTTTAACATTAATTCGTTCCTTCATTTGATCACTTGTCCTATGCTTTTTTATCGTTTAACAAAATTTTTTTAATTTTTTTTTATCATTTGTATCATGTATATAAATTTTTTGATCATTTGATCATTTAACAAAATTTTTGGATTGTTGAAATTTAGTTATGATTTGTTGTTTGTACATGGGTAGAATTAAAGAATACAAGGCTTCTGGGAAGTTCAAATTCTTTGAGTTCTGATTGCTGTTGGTGCAATATAAACTAATTTAATGGTAATAGCTCATCATATATGTAAATTACTTATCAAAAAAAAAAAAAGAAGCTCATCATATATGTAAATTGGGATTTCACTAAAGGAAAAAAAAAAAAAAAAAATTCCTAATGATACCTTTTGCTGCTTTAGCTTATTTTAGATGTTGATTCCCTTTCATTGCCCATTTCTATCGAAATGCTACAATTTATACAAATTAACTAAAGAATAGGTGGTATTCTTGATGGAAGAAAGAAAATGCTTGAGACGTTTGTCCTTTTTTATTTTGATAATAGTATAAATTTAAGAAAAACTTATTCTTCATATCAACAACATTCTAAGCATATAAACCCCAAGAAGAGCACAATACTAACTCAGAACAACATAAACATTCAAATGATCAAAGCAAAGAAAACAAACTTTTTTCTTACTACATGAGCTAATAATTTTTCTTGCTTGTCACGGGGCTTTTTTAAGCTAAAGAAGCAGGAGTGAACAATTGTTGTGTTCTTAAATTTTTCAAGGTTCGTTAGACTTGCTACATGCTTGTGCAATTTTCGTTGTTTCCATGATGCAAATTGTCAAGTAATTCACATTTCGCTTTCACTCTGTTAATTTACTGAGAAAATGTATGACAATAAAAGAATTTATATTTTTTAATGACAAAATTTTCCATTAATTGGAACCCAACGAAACAATTCTACCCCACTGACCCTAATACTATTATCTTCTGTTGAATGTATTATTAATGACAATTGCTGATTTTGTTTGTAGGCTGCCTGATCCTGCTATGGAAAATATCACGCATTTTCTCTTTCGTCTTTAGTTGTGGTGGTAGGGGCACTCAACTTAATCTTTGTTTCATACTGAAGAGGCTGCTAGAATGAGCGCGAAACATGCTGAGAAAAATAGGTGAAGGAATGTTGGAGCAACTTGAAAAAATTCAAACAACAAATGGAACAAATTACACAAGTCTAGGAGAACATTTATCCCTGAACAACAGCACCAATCCATGGATCAAACCAATACTAGAAGCAACAGTTGACATTAGATTCCCAGCTACGTGCACCGTGGTATCAGCCGCCACCAACAACACAAGGTTCCCACTATCAGTTGCCACTGCCATTGTGACAGTATCAGCAGTATCAGCTTCCACACAAAGCAGGAGCACTACGACCAAATTGATCAAGTTGTTAAATATTTAGCTAACATTTCATTTGTGTACTTCAGTTTTGAATGTGCTTTAAACAAATTAATTAATGCTAATGTGTTTTTTATTTGGTTTCTATCTATTCTGTAACATATATAAGTCAATTTATATTTTTTATATCAATACTTTTTTTGTTGTGGACTTCAAGAAATTTCAAATTAACAAATGAAGAAGAGAAATACAAACAATTAATGTACTAGTGACGGTTTCTAACTGTTACTAATCTAATTAAAAAAAAAAAAAATTAGAGTATTGGTGACAGTAGTACTGTTACCGCATGAGAGTGACCTTTTGTGACGCCACTTTTAGGGACGGACGGATTTGACTTTCAGAGACGGTTTTTAGAGTTTTGGGGACAGTTTCAACTATCACTAAAGTCCCGTTTTCTTGTAGAACCGAACACGAAATCTAAGAGAATGAATAGAACAAGGACTTCCCACAAGAATTTCCTACCAAAAATCCTACGCCCTTCTTCTCGATTTTTCTCTTGACGCTGGCGGCTTTCGAGTCACCGTTGTCTGCCTCTGCACTCCGAATATCGCACACAACAGCCGGCCTCATCACTTTCCTCCTCCTCCTCCATTTTATTTATTTATTTATTATTATTATTTTTTTCTCTTCCTCTCTTACCGCCCTCTCTTTCTTTTATTTCTGTTTTGCCATTCTTTCAATACCCTGAACCTATATATATATATATATGTTAACCAAAACTAATCCTATACTACCCTAACATACTACCAGTCACACCCTATTAAAATCAAACCATTAAACATCAATGCTCCGAGGTAATTTTCTCAACCTCGTAACCCTCAAACTTTTAACCTTAAACCCCCAAGATGCTTGGTACAATACCTTCTATTTCCAAAATTAGGATTACAGTTTAATTACTGGGATTATCAAGATGCTTGGTACAATACCTTCTATTTCCAAAATCAGGATTACAGCCATTCCTGGCTTATCATTTTCCAAAAGAATTTCAATCTGAATGTCCCCAGATGGTTTATTGACTGGTGGCATATGTTTGGTCCCTGCAAAGAAATTATCCCTGATTCTGTGTGCAAGGGATTTTCAATCTTCCAAGAAAAATTCCAAGCTCCTCCTGAGCTTTCGGAATTTTCCAAATCATTCTTATTTTTTGCCAATTTCGCATTGTCATGGATAGTTCTATGGCAATTCCAAATTCTCAATACTCATTCAGATCTTCAAAGCACCCTGCAATTTTATGTTCTGGTTTGGGAGAGTCCTCAGCTTTCCTCCTATCCAAAAGCCAGACTCAAGCAAGGCTTTCTTCAACAAAATCTAAAGATGAGTATGAAGCCTTCCTTATTGAAGCTTTAGCCCAAGTCAATCCAATAGCCTTCTCAAGAATGGGTTCCAATAGAAGTGAAGGTTCCTGTTCATTCCATGGTTCCCAAACTGATCAGGCCCAAGCCGATGATGAGGCCCAACCTAATGAAGATGACTGCTTTGGTATCTTTACCTAACAGCTCCAGTAACAAAATGTTCAAAGGGTCTTCATTACCCTTCCAAAAATTTCCAGACATTAGTCATTCAATGCCGTAGCATAGCGAAAAAAAAAAAACAAAAAGGAAAAAATCCACAGTTAAAAAAGTTTTCCTACAGTACTCCATTATTTGACTTCTAGCACCTTTTGGTGCTCATGGTAGACAAGTGTTTCAGAAATTATTTCAATAGAGGAATCCAATGTCACTTTTTACCTCGCATGGCAAGCTATAGCTCCATTATCAGAGCATATGGATGGTAGCAGCGTCAGCAACCATCTTTCTATCACGTCAACTCAGTCTTTGCACATGGCCTTCAGCAGCATCCTTATCTTAAAGGAATCTAAGGCTCCCTCAAAGCTCTATAAATAGCAGCCTCTCAGAACCATCAAGGCAGGCTAAAACAAAGTTTAGTTCTTAGTTTCATTTCAAAATTCTCAGGTCAAAATTGTAATTTTTAAGTTTTTAGTTTTACTTTATCCAAGGACTGAACTTTGTTCTAGCCTGCCTTGATGGTTCTGAGAAGCTGCTATTTATAGAGCTTTGAGGGAGCCTTGGGGAGCCTTGGATTCCTCTGAGATAAGGATGCTGTTGAAGGCCATGTGCAAAGGCTGAGTTGAGGTGATAGAAAGATGGTTGCTGACGCTGCTACCATCCATGTGCTCTAATAATGGAGCTGTAACTTGCCATGTGAGGTAAAAAGTGACCTTGGATTCCTTTATTGAAATAATTTCTGAAACACTTGTCTACCATAAGCACCGAAAGGTGTTAGAAGTCAAATAATGGAGTACTGTAGGAAAACTTTTTTAACTGTGGATTTTTGCCTTCTTTTTTTTTTTTTTTTTTTTTGTCGCTATGCTGTGGCATTGAATGACTGATGTCTGAAATTTTTTGGAAGGGTAATAAAGACCCTTTGAACATTTTATTATTGGAGTTGTTAGGTAAAGATACCAAAGCAGTCATCTTCATTGGGTTGGGCCTCATCATCGGCTTGGGCCTGATCATTTTGGGAACCAAGGAATGAACAAGAACCTTCACTTCTATTAGAGCCCATTCTTGAGAAGGCTATTGGATTGACTTGGGCTAAAGCTTCCATAAGGAAGGCTTCATACTTATCTTTGGATTTTGCTGAAAAAAGCCTTGCTTGAATCTGGTTTTTGGACTGGAGGAAAGCTGAGGACTCTCCCAAACCAGAACATGAAATTGCAGAATGCTTTGAAAACCATTCTATAATGGCTTCTGGAGTAACATCTTTGATTGAGAATTGGTCCCACCATTTGATTTTGAAAATTCTTCCTAGAAGAGGAAGATTTGAAGGAGCATTGAGAATTTGGAATTACCATAGAACTATCCATGACAATGCGAAATTGGCAAAAAATAAGAATGATTTGGGAAATTCCGAAAGCTCAGGAGGAGCTTGGAATTTTTCTTGGAAGATTGAAAATCCCTTGGACACAGAATCAGGGATAATTTCTTTGTAGGGACCAAACATATGCCACCAGTTAATGAACCATCTGGGGACATTCAGATTGAAATTCTTTTGGAAAAGGATAAGCCAGGAATGGCTGTAATCTTGATTTTGGAAATAGAAGGTATTGTACCAGGCATTTCGATAATCCTAGTAATTGAAAGTTTGAGGGTTACGAGGTTGAGAAAATTACCTCGGAGCATTGATGTTTTTACCCCAGGCTGCTGGAGTAAGAACTTTTTGAATTATGCAAGTGATGTGAGAAATGAAAGACTCATCATCAAGTTTTGAATGAGTTCGGATTTTGATGGAATTAGTGTCCACTAAAATAAACTTATAAATATTTTTTTTTTCGAAAATCTGATGTAGGATATTGAAATCCTTTGACAAAATGATTTTGAGAAAGTAAAATTGGGTTTTGGTTAAAAAAACTCTTTTTTCAACCACACAAATGGTTGATGAATTTGGTTTTTAAAAATAACGAGATTTTTTGGGAGTGGGATTACTAACCACCACTTGCTGCTTGAGAGTTCTTAAGGAAATTTGTTTGTCTGATGCTGAAGAAATCTCAACATAAGATTTTTGTAGAGGAGGGAAAACAGGTTGTTGGGATTGTAAGTATGTTTGGATGGGGTCATATTGGACTGGAGACATGTCTATGACATGTTGGGGAATTTTTATTAGGGCTGAAAATTGGTCTGTATTCATTGGAGATTGACTACCATACATTGCTACTTCATCTTTTTGGACTTTATCATACTAGCTTAATTTGAGAGGGATTTAGGAAGAGGATGATTGTGCATAGGCATCTTTTGTTTTGTGGGGTTTTGTACTTGCAACTACGGCTCCTCTACCTATTTTTGGAGGCATGGTGACCGCCCTTAAGCTCATACTTTTCCCTGCAAAAACTCTCTGGTGAGAAAGTCAGGAAGAGAATTGTTTTCTCCTTTTA
Organism: Cornus florida; assembly: GCF_030987335.1. Taxonomy (NCBI): domain Eukaryota; kingdom Viridiplantae; phylum Streptophyta; class Magnoliopsida; order Cornales; family Cornaceae; genus Cornus; species Cornus florida. The sequence goes on along the minus strand of NW_026775574.1, from coordinate 84,256,508 downwards.
TATATTCAATATCAAAGTTAAATACAGAAAGATTTGTTTTGAAGCTATGTTATGAACATCTTTCTTTAGAACAGTTTTTGTAGATTGGCACTCAACACGAACCAAAATTTTTTGATTTAGTAAATCACTTTAAAATTTTGAAATGCATAAAACTATAGATAAAATTTCCTTTTTGACAGTAGAGTAATTTTGTTGTGCTTAATTCCCTGTGCCCGAAACGAACTGCACAAGTTGTTCCTTGCCACCTATTTTTTTGTTTAAGGATACCTTCATATCCTAATTCAGAGGCATCAGTTTTCACAATTTTGAAGGCTTCTAGATCAGCAATAGATAGGCAAGGGAGGTTTTTTGCTTTGCTTTTAAGGATTCTGACTGTTCTTGTATGCTCATTGGACCATGGTGGAGGGGACTTTTTTAGTTTTTGGCGTAATGGAGCACAAAGAAGGGAAAGATCCTTAAAGAACTCGGAAAGATAATTTAGGCACCCTAAAAATCTTTGAAGCTGTGTTTTGTCTTTAATTTCATTAGGGAATTTGTCAGCAAATTGGATGGATCTGTTGATGGGGATGACAATTCCCTGGTGAATCTGAAAACCTAAGAACCTGATCTTGGTCTGGAATAAGGTTAGCTTTGATAAAGAGAGGACTAATCCATTATGCTTGATGGTTTGAGCAAATATATTGAGATGTTTCCAATGTGCATCTATGAAAGAAGAAAAGATTAGTATGTTATCGATATAAACAATTGAAAAATTTGTAAGATGAATAAAAATATCATTCATGATTTTTTGAAATTCTGAAGGAGCATTTTTCAACCCAAAAGGCATCATATTCCATTCATAATGGCCAAAAGGAACCGTGAAGGCTGTTTTGTATCTATCCTTTTCAGCAATTTGGATCTGCCAGAATCCTGACTTGAGATCAAATTTTGAGAAAACCGTTGCATGAACGAGTCGTTGGATTAGGTCCTTTTTATTGCGTAGGGGATATCTGATCCATTGAAGGACTTCATTGAGGGGCTTGTAATTGATGACTAATCTGGCAACACTTCTTTCTATTTCGGCATTCTTTTGGACATAGAAAGTGGCACAGCTCCATAGGGAGCGGCTTTTTCAGATGAGAGATTTGCTCAATAATTCCTGGACTTCCTTCATGCAGTAATCAAGAAGTTATTGATTCATTTGGCTAGGACGGGCTTTGGTGGGGATATCTTTTTCATTGAAAGATTTTTTATAAGGTAATTCAACAATGTGCTGTCGTTTGTGCCAGAATGCATTTGGAAGATCGGAGCAAACTTGACTTTCTAGTTTCGTTCTAAACCTTTGAATAGAGTCTTGGAGACTTTTGTGAATGAGCCGTTTATCAATCTGTTTGAAGGTCAGTTCTTGTTTGAGAAAATCTAAGTGCTTCTTCTTGCTCTCAATCTTATTGACAGTTGGGATCTGAGTAATATAGGAATCCTTGATGGTATTGAGATCCTCGGTGTCTATAGGATAGGCAAAAGGAAAGCAAATTTCTTGTCCGACCAGAGTTGTTGAAATACCCTGGCTATCAACTTTGAATGGGTAAAGAAGAGAAATAAATAGGGTTTCTAAAATAATAGGGGTATTGAGGTCTTTGACAAGGATAAAAGGTGTCTTAGTACAAAGACCTTAATTACAAACATGAGCTTTGGTTAGCTTGTACTGAACAGTGACTCGCGAACCATTAACACCTTGAAGTCTTTCTTCGGTTTTCTCAAAGTATTTCGTAGGGACAAGTCCTTCATTAATACAATTGAGATCAGCACCAGAGTCAATAAGGGCTACTGTATGAATGGTAAAGTCTTTGTTAATGACAATTTTTAGGTTAATATGCCATTTCTGGAATGTTATTTTTGGGTCAGAGGGTTGATGTAGGTCTCATTGTCCTTTGTAAGAGTTTCAGAAACTTGTTGTTCGAGTTTCAAGGAGGACTTAGGTATTTGGGCATCTATCTGGGATTGTTGAAAAAGGATTTGGCTTCTGAGGGTAAGAATATCATGAGTAGTTAAATCTTTCAATGCTTTACCCTCTTACTTTAGGATTGAAATTTCTTGCTTGGTTTGTTTGATTTTTTTATGGAGGTTTTGAATCGTAATTGGCATCTGGGGCTATGCACCAAATCATTCAAAGATATTAGTAAGGTTGTAGGTGTTTGGTATAGCAGTTGGAGTCTTGTCATTCCTTTGGCCGATGCTGTTGGTGAATTTGATCAGGCATTCTTTACGCTGATCAAGATCCTCAGTTTTATCAATGAGCTCCAACATGAATTCTTGATCCTTGGTAATCATACAAATGCATTTGGGTTTGATAGGTTAGTCATCCAAGGATGGGTTGGAAGAATCGGAATCATAATCTGTATCAGCATGATAATCATCCTCTTAAATACCATTGATATCATGTTCGGATTCTTCATCTGAAGAGTTTATAAGGATTTGCATCAATTGGCTTTAGACAGTTTCAGAAAGATCCAGCTCGTTGATTTTCTATTTGGTTTTGCAGTCACGTTTATAATGACTTAACTCTCCACACTTGAAGCATTTTATTGCTGCTTTTGAAGTGGAAGGCTTCTTTTGAAAATGTTTTTCTGAGGAGGGACATGTCTCTGTTTAGATTTTTCTGAAGAAAGGTATTTATTAGCAAATGAGGGCTTGTTCTTGTTGTACTGTGACCTATTGTCATACCGTGATCTGTTGTTGTACCTTTTAGAGAAAGACTTGTTGTAACGATTATGGCTTTTTCATTTGGAAGGAGGGGTTAGGTTCTCAAAGCCGAATTGCTGGCAAAAGGATCCTAATTCTTTTCTGCTAGTGGCATTCTCATGCTTGATTTGCTGTTGAAGTTTGAAATCTGTACAGAGAGCTATTCCCTCAGCTGTAATGGTACTGATGATATCACTGTAAGTAAAGGAATCGTAAGGAATATGACGATTGTGTTTTGATCTAAAATGCTTACGAATTCTTTCAGCAAAGAGGTTGGGGAGTCTAGCAATGAATTTTTCTTTCCAAAAGGCTTGGTTACAGTCAGTCCTGGTAAGAACCTTTAAGAGAAAAACGTCTTTAAACCATTGAAAATCCTGGAGTTTGCGACATTTAAGGTTGGCTAGGATTTCTGAGGTCTTGTCTCTAACAATTGAGAGGTCGCCAAGGAATTGTTTAGCGATAGAAAAAATGAGTATAGTGTAATATCCCTAATTTTAAAAAGGATAGTTTCGGTATTTATTTAATTGTTTTAATTGTAATTTATTTGATTAATTATTTATATGGTTAATTATTTACTTATTTTAATTGATTTAAGTGTTTTCTTCAATTTGAAATATTTGTTTAAATTAAATTGTGTGCTAAATGATGTGTATTGATTGTTTTGAATGTTAGGTGCTTACTTGTAATTATTTATTAGGAATTAAATTATTTAAATGATTCTTTTTATTTTGTTTTATTTTATTTTAATGGTTTTGGATAATAGGAATGGACAATCCAATTGAGTCACATGGACTACTTGAAATTGGATAGACTGTTTAATGGGTATGGATATTATCCATGGGAAGTTATGCATATATATATGGGTATATATGTATATATAAGGAGGTTATATTTTATTATAATTTTTATCAGTATATCAAATAGTTATATATATATATATATATATATATATATATCATGTATCAATCTATGTTATTGTCAAGGTGGAGTTGCATTTGAAAGAATGCTCCCCCTATCAATATGCATATCTTGAATATCATAGCATGCTTGATTTTACAACAAATATTTTAGAAATTTAAGTGCATTTAGATTTCACGATTTTTATAGGTCTCCCCCTATCAATATGTGTCTATCAAAATATATAATTGAAAAGTAAGATACGCATAAGCATAATAGAAATCACACATCTTTCTCCCCCTTTGTCATCTCAAAAAGGTGGGAGGATAGTCTAGTTTCTCGCCATATTTTGAAGTAGTAGTGCATGAGAAACATGAAAGATTTAAACAAATAAGAAGAAATTTGAAGCAAATTTTCATTTTACATATATGGAAGCCATGGATAATTTTAGGGTTTGGACTGAAAATACACAAAGAACAATCAGAATGGAAACCCAATGAAAACACAATGTAAATTCCAAATCCCAAATTAATTTTGTCCGAAGATTTATAGTAGCAATTCAAAAAATTTGTGCAAATGAAATAGACCAGTTTAATGTGCATAAACAGTCATAATTTTGAGTGCTAAGAAAATCCATGCTTAAATAATGGTGACTGGGAACATCAAAGAGGCATGAATTTAAAAGGGTAAGTGAATGAGTCTTACCTTAAAGGATGAACAAGTGATGATGCCCAAAATAGGATAAAGCGCCTAATTCAGTTTGTTCTCTGGAATGTCTTAGTTAAAGACTTAAATGAAGAAATAATGAAATGCCGAGATGATAAAGGGGAATAAATGAATGGAGCCGGCTCAATAGTCAATAGAGCTAGCTCTTTCACATTTTATGGGATTTCCATAGAGCCGGCTCTTCATTTTTGTTGAGCCGGCTCTAGAGATGCCTAGAGTAAACATTTGAAGCAGCAATAGGAGTTTTCTTCCAGCAGCACAAGTAGTCCTTGATCTCAACATAGACAATGTTGAGAAAATCCCGATCATGTGAAACTACAACAAGAGTTTTCTTCCATTGGCACAAGAAAAATGGATGCCTATTTATAGTGTCTCAAGAAAATTAGAGGAATTATTGGGAATGTATTACAAAAGTCAACTGCAATTTTTTTTTAATGTGTGCTATGCCATTGTTGCTCATTACAGGTGCGGAGCTGGCTCTTCCTTTTTAAGGAGCCTGCTCTATTGTCTGTAGTAGGAGATCCCAAGAGCACCTATATTAAGTATTTACATGGAGCCGGCTCTCCTTTGTGTGGAGCCTACTCTTTCTTTTTATAGAGTCGGCTCTGCTGCTGCTTGCTTCAGCTTAATACTTCATGCATTGCGATCATTCCAATTTCTCTTCTGAGCAGACAAAATTTATCCTCTTAGAGTGATTTAGTGAGGATATCAGCTAATTTTTTTTTTTTTTTTTTCGTATTGACAAATATAAGTTCAGTTTCGCCTTTAGAAACATGATCCCTAAGAAAATAGTACCTAATTTCTATATACTTTGTCTTTGAATGGTGAAAAGGATTTTTAGAAATGCATATTGCACTTGTATTATCACATAGTCATCTAAGCTAGAACATAGTATTCTTTGAATGATATATTCCCAAGACTAAAGTGTCAAATAAAGATAAGAAATTTAATTTTCATGACACTTAAGGAGATTTGATCCTTAGAAGAAATCAAGTTTACTTATCATGCTCATTTCAATTTATTTTGAATGCTTGAGGTAAACTTCTTTATACAAAACATAAATGTTGATTTAAACACAAGATTGATGAGTGCTGAAAAGTGCGCATTTAAACCCCTTAAGCGTATGTATTCTAAGACCTTTATCTATCTTATTTTTCCGCTTTGTATTGATTTTGTGTTATTTCCATTTTTAGGCACTTTTTCCCAAAATAAGCTAACTCAGCCAAATAAGAGCAAAAAGGAAGCAATTCTGAGATGAATCAAAGAGAGGAGCAAAGTAGAGCAAAAGGAAGCAAAGGGTGGAATATCAGCAAAGTTCGATCGATCTCAGAGAAAGGTTCGATCGATCCAGTATGATCGATCTCAGCACTTCCAAGATAGATCCAAGCTATGTTGACCCTTTTCAGAGATCCCAAAGTTCGATCGATCTAACTTCATTCTCTGATCGATCAAACATTATTGTCCTTATCTATATGATTGATCTTATCCAGTTGTACCACCCTACTAACCACTTTTGTCCTTTTCCCAAAAATATCTCCAAAATATCTCGGATTTGTCTTTATCCAAAAAGGCGCCGCTAAGTTAGATCGATCCAGCCTTAGTTCGATAGATCTCAGCCATGTTCGATCGATCCAAGTCCAAGGTTCGATCGATCGAACTTCCTCCACTGCGAAAAAGTTAAATTTCCAACTCATTAAAAGTTGTCCTTATCCAATCACTGGGAGAATATTAGAGTACATGCTAGATCATTTTTGGGTGTCACCTAACCTACCAAAAAGATGGATTTGAGCAACTTTTGGGAGAGGATTCACACAACCATCTGGAGAGATTTTTAGAGAATTCTTAGTGAGGAAGCAAAGGAAAAGGAGGCTAGAGACACACCATTGGAGGTTCTTCATCAACCAAGGAGCAGATTTCTTCCATGGAGCTTGCCCTTGAGGGTTGGAGGAGCACTACCACAAATGGCTAGACATCATCTTGGGGCTAGAGTTAACCCTAAGCATGCTTTCTGCATCTTGATTTGTGTATTCTTGAGGGATTTGTGTTGTAATACATGTTTTGACATTTTATATATATAGATCTTGTTTATTCAATGATTTATATGGTTTAGTACTTCCAATTGATCATTTCATTTTATCCATATGCCAATGTATGCTAGAATTGATGTTCATGTGCTTGTCTCTAGATTTTGTGTTATTGATGCATGTCTATGTGTATTGATGCCTTGAATCTAGAGATTGTCAAAACATAAATGCTTAATGGAATGCACTTGTAATTTGCTTGATGGTTCATACTTATTTCTTAATGGATTGTGCCTCTCCCTTAGTTTAATTAGTTTAATTTCATGCTAGTAGCTTAGTTATAGTGTAGTTGTTAAATGGGAGGACAATCCATGCTTGTTGTTTGATATTCCATGCTTTTGAATGCAAGTAGCATATGTCTCTAACCTTGTGGTATGTTTAGATTGTGAGCTTAATGAAATGATTAATGGTTTAATTTGATATATTGTGCTTTTCACTATGTTGCTTAGACAATGTATGCTTAATGGGTCATCCTTGCTAATTGAACCAACCAAACACACACACACACCAATATTGCAACACATGTTTCCCTCATTAATCATTTGTTAAGGGTGTAGAAAAGTTATGCTTAGTGGTGATCTCTAAACCTCAAGACTCTTCTCTCTCTTACTTACTCTCTATTGCATTCTATTATTTTTGCCTTAGTTTAAATTGCTCTCTAGTTTAATCCAACCAACCAACTCTTGTTTAATCATTCGACCAACTAAACCTAATTGTAATTCCGCAAATTTGATACACCTGTCAATCCCTTGGGACGATCCCTACTTGCCCTAGTTATATTTTTAGTGAAGGTAGTAGTGACAATTATAAATGTAAAACTTGGTCATCGCCTAAATTGCACATTCTTTCAAGCTTATGGTGTAGTGCGACGGAACCACCAAAGATCATCCATGTAAGTATAATCAACATAATGTCAATGATGGTTTTGAAAATAATGAGAGATATATAAATTAATTTTGTCAAAAACCATTATTCAAGAGAAAATCACAAAACCTTTTTAAAAGAGCTCTAGGAGCTAATTTTTAACAACATAAGGCTATTGATAATTTTAAACATCTAGTTCAAAATTTATGCATTTCAAGTCTGGATGATTTTTCCTCAAAAGACTTTTTAGATATGAAGTCAATAAGTCATATATTCAATTTATTCTTCTTGGATGAACCCTTGGGAATAGCCTGACCTAGTTAATATCGTAGCTAAAAAAAAAATAGTTCCAATAATAAGCACATAGAGAATGTTCACCAATGATGGATCAAAATAACGAAGGTGAACCATTCATCCACTCTTAGGAAGGCATTATAAACTCTCATTCTTAGATCACATTAGATGGCTCTTCCAATGAGTTTTGTTCCTTGAAGTTTTCAAGTGAGGACTTATTTGATTTCTCATTTTCGTAAATCCATCTAAACATTTTTTAAGTTTAATAAGCTCATTTCATATATGCAATGAGTGATACCAATAAGATGTAGATGTAACAATTAAAATCACAAAAGCACATAAATGATTATCTTATACATAGTTACTTTAATAGATTTGATTAACTCTAAATGAAGTAGCATTAGGTGTCAACAATATGCCATAACATACTACTTTTGTATCAAAATCTATAATATAAACATTTTTAGCAACAAGTAGCATTCATGTCAAGATCATTATCCACATTAATTATGCCATGAAAATAATCATGTATTACCTTTTATCTAGCATAATCAAGTCACATTTAAGCTTATCAACTAAAAGCACATTTGTGATGAAGAAGGGAATATTTACCAAAGCAAGTAATTCCAATAGCTTTTGCACGGTTTCTCAATGTAGTGCATTCTTCATCCTTTTGTTAGCAAGGGGAAATCAAGACTTGCCTTCTCTTCATGTGCTTTAGGCATCCATATTTGAGAATCCACTTATTTTTTAAAGAAGAGGTCTTAAACCTACAAAGTAGAATTCTTTGGTACCCAATACTTTTAGGGTCCTCATGAATTAGTACACATTGTGAAGTTTCATTTTGGGAGCTCAATTCAATAAAACACAAATGTGATACTTTCTCTAGTTAACATATTTCAAGCTAAATTTGCAATTTAAATGTCTCTAGCATGCTAGTGCATTTGTCAATTTAATAAATGGACATGCTTATGATTATATTCAACTCAATGAATCAATAAGAAATAAATAAGAGCTGAGTGAAGTAGCTGTACACTTTCATGTATGGATCATAATAAAAGGTACCAAGTGCATTATCCATGAATTAATCAACAATTGACAAGATAGATGAGATTCTTCCTAAATGGGCAAATACAAATTAAGTGTCCAAATTTAAAATCCTTAAAGGATTCAACAATTTTGAAGGAAGATACATTACTCTGTATAATCAAATATTCATTTTATGGCTCTTTACAAAGTAATGAGAAGTACACTTTTCAAACCAAATTTTGTGTAATTGTAAGTGTAGCATGCCAAACGCAATTTCAATATTGTAATGAATAAATCTATCTTTAATCAATAAAAACATGCATTAAAAGCAAATTGCATTTTCAATGAATACTTGTCCCAAGTAAACAAGATAATACAAGAATCCCACAATATATAGATGTAGCACATCATGATCTAGAGTTATCTTTTGAAAAATGTATATCATTTATGATCATTTGGGTACAATGAATTCATTTACAAAGACTCTCCATATATAAAAATCTAAGGTTTGGAGATAAATTTTCATTTAGCCTTTTAATGATTATAATTGATTCTTACATGCTATGCAAGTGAATAATCAAGCAATTTATAATATGAAAATATTATTTAGAGCTTACCAATTACCTTGCCCTTGGGTTTTTTTTTTTCCAAGTGATGCTTTGTTCATGATCCTAGATTGAAGAGGATGCCATCAAGTACAAGAAAAGGTTACATGTTCTTCTTTTGGTATCCAAATTTTCTTGGGTCCATAGGAGTTAGGTAATGGCTCATAAGTTCCTTTTAGAACCCAAATTCTCTTAGTCCTTATCCTCTTTCTAAATGGACAATTTTGAATTATGTGTCCTAACTTTTTAAAATAATTGCATATAGGATATTAAAAAGAACTATTGTCAAATGAATCATTTAAGAATTTTCTCTTTTTCAATAAACTTGCATCTTTATTGTAAAAATCATATCCTTTCCCATTTTTGAAAAAGACGCTACTTTGCTCACCAGGCATAATACTCAAGTTCTCTTTTTCTTTTGTAAACCTTGCTAAAATGTCATTTGATCATCAATAATTTTCCTTAAGGACTCATTTTCAGAAACAAGATTAATTGATGATGACTCTTTAGAGAGTACACATTTCATTTCTTTTTCAATGATTCATTTTTAATTTGAATATTTTCTAAATTTTGAACAAGATAATGATTTTCCTTTTTCAAAGAGTCATTTTCCATTTGAATTTTTTTATGTCTTTGAGAGAGATCATGGTTTTCCTTTTTAAAAGAAGCACATTTCACAATCATTGTTTCTAGCACACCATGTAACTCTTTAAATACAATATGCAATCATTATGCTCATCAACTACTTCATTATAGGAATTTTCTAAATCAAAAGATTCATGATTAAAATTTACCTCATCTTTATTGGCCATGAGATAAAGATTTACCAACTCTTTGATGTAACTTGCTTCTTTGCTAGAAACTTGGGGAGCTATACTTTTCTTTTGCATTGCGTCATTTTCTTCACTATAAATGGATGAGTTAGTTCTACCAACAACATTCAAATGATTAGTAATGTTAGAAAAACCATAATGTATCTCATTTATGCTAGAGGATTCATTATATTTGATTCCTTGATCTAACATAGGCTAACTCAAGCAAGTCCCAAATTTCTTTAGCCGTTTTACAAAAGATAATTTTATGAAACTCACTTTTGCTCAATGCACAATAAAGATAGCATATGGCTAAAGCATTACATTGAACTAATCTATGATCATTTTCATCCCATTCACTTTTTGATTTAGGATTTTTCATTTCCTTCAATAACTTTGGTTGGGATATGATCACCAGTTTCAACAACTTTCCATAAATCAATATCAATACTTTTTAGAAAGACTTTCATTCTAATTTTTCAATAGATTTAATCATTTCCATTAAGACAAGGAGGTTGATCATTGGATTGTCCTTCTAAGTGTGTGATACTACCATTGTTGGCCATGATCGCATTCTAAGTCGATTAAGTCCTTTAAGTAGAGTTAGGCTCTGAAACCAATTGTCACCCAAATATTGACTCTAGAGGGGGGTGAATAGAGACAATGGCCAATTTTCGCAATTTATAGATTTACAATTTCTATTCAACAACTTAAGTAATTATGCAATAATCAATATATGAAAGTAAACAATTAATAGCACAATTGTAAAAGAGAAAAGGGAAGAGAAATTGCAAACAATGACTCGGTGATTTTAGTGAGGTTCGGAAACTCCTACTCCTCGGCTCAAGACTCCTCTTGAGACTTCCCAATCCACTATGGCACCTCCTTAAGGGTGGAGAGAAAACCTTTACATGAAGCAACTCCTTGCTTCACCTTTCAAAGAGAATAACCTTCCCTTAGTCTTTCTTTGGGTCACACCAACCCAGTGGGTTAAACCAACCCCTTACAACAGATTGTAACAAATACAAGAAGTACAAGAAATCTCTCAAAGATAGATGTACAAATTTTAGCTCACAACTAGAGTATTGATGAATATAAGTGAAGCTCAAACTCTATGAATGAAATGAATGAGAGAAGATGAAATATATGAAGAATATAAGCTCTTATGAATTCAATAGAATCTCTCAAGTGTATAATAGAGCAAAAACTCTATGAAGATTAAAACAAGAGCAAAAACCCTTTTAATCTTTACTAGAATCTCTCAAGATAGAATAAGAGTGAATGAGAGAGATGAAGAGAAGATGAGAACAAAAGCTCTCTTTGCAATGTAGTATAATGTCTCTTAAATGGTGTGATGTTTCAACAAACAAACCCTTTGTATATATATATAGAAGTTCGTAGCTCAATATAGCTGTTAAAAGTGGTTGGAGGAATTAAATGTAAAAAATGTCGTTGGAATTCAAATCCCTCAGAAGGAGCCGGCTCTTCGTAAAAGTGGAGGCGGCTCCAACATGAGTGGAGTAGGCTCTACTTCAAGTAGAGGCGACACTTTTTAAGAAAAATTGTTTTGCGACCCAATTTTAGGCTACTGGAGTGAAAGGAGCCTGCTCTACTTTGAATGGAGCTGGCTCCATTTTCCTTGAGAGAGCTGGCTCTATTACTTATAGAGGCGACTCTTTCTTTATGGAAGCTGCTCCTAATTTTGGATTTGACAGAAAAGAGTATGACTTCAAATGGACATAACTTAGTCCATTTAACTCCAAATGAGGTGAAATTTGAGTCTAAATTTATTTCCTTGAAGTCAGCTTTCTAATGACACTAGATTTTCTCAAAAATTCCAAACACAGAAATAGTTATGGTTGTTTTAGTGCAACCTGGTCAGAAATTTCGCTGTCCAGGGACATGCATCTTGTGATGCTTATATCTCATTCAATTCAAATCCTTTTTAGGTGAAATTCGAGTCTAAACTCAAGGGCTCAAAGCCAGATTTCCAATACCACTATCCTTACTTAAAAATTCCAAATACAAAAATAGTTATAGCAGTTTTAGGAAAGGCTGGTCTGGAAATTTTCTGGGCTAAACATTGCTTCTTATGAGATATCCATCTTTCTAGCACCTAGGACTTTAATGAATGGTTCAATTCAGTTCAAGTCCAATTTCTAAGAGTCTAAGGACATACAAGGAAGATAAATATCAAATGCATTATGTCCTAGAGTCATTTACCAAATCATGGTAACAAAAGCTTTAAAGATAAAAAATTAATTTCAATGCCTTTTCCTTTACTTTTTAGAGACCAAAATGAATATTATAATTAATGTGCATGGTCTTAGAATTTCTAGCTTAAGTAATGAGTTCTTTCAAAGCTTATCAAGCTTGAACTAACTCTTTCTTAGCAAAGACTTCATATGTCAATATATATGAATGAAGTGCATAGTCTATTGCTAATGGACATAAAAGCATATGAATTATGTATGATATGCATGGTCCTATAATTTTAAGCTTCAAAATATATTCAAATATACTTTGACATTAAATCTTAAGCTCTTACCATCCTATCTACCCTTTTCTTCATTCTTTGACCATAATCGTTTAGGCATGATAAAGACTTGTTTTCTTTCTTTGAAATGCTTAAATGATCTTTGAAGTCCGAGTTTTTCTTTGATTTCTTGCAACTTTGATGCTTCCTTGAATCCTTTACTTGAGTGCTTGGAATGGATCTTCTAGCTCATCATTGAGGATTAAATGTTGATCAACTATACATCACTCAATCAAAATTAGTACTTAAACATCATTAATGGTTTGTAATCATCCAAATATAAGATTGACCTTTAGATAAAATTGTTAGGCCAACAGATGTGATTATGACAAGAAGGTTGATGGTTTCATTTCAACTCATTCTAGAGAAATAGTCATTTGAAAATTTCCATTAGGCTCTATTTTGGGTCTCATCAATCAAAGGTTATTCTGCTCAATTTTGTTCTCCTGACAGAGGAAGTAGGACAATTCCCTACAAGCTCTTATTTGGGACTTATGAGTTTGAAGTTCATAATCCCTCAGCTGCTTTCAAGCTAGATATAGGCTTAATAGATTACAACATCACCTAGCTATATCTAAAATTTATGTATTCAATAAGCACTTTTTATAAAATATGAATTGTATGCCACACTTAATTCTGTGCAATACCATCTGTGATCATTTTCTTTTTGTTTAACCTAATCCTTCTCAGGCTTTCTGATGAAATAGGTTGATATACCTGACAATTTTTTAATATCAGATGGTTTGGCACAAACATGTCATATTAATTCAATTTCTCTTTCCAGGTGTACATTGTAAGGGCGAACAATTCTAAAGAAGGTAACGATGTCTAAGAACTGTTTTAGAGAAGTTTGAAGATGAAGTTGAAGTTAGAAAAAAGAAAGTTTGAAGATGGGGTCGTGATTGTGTTCACTACTTATTGTGAAAAATTCTTTTCATTGTGTATAGTTCTTTTGTAAAAACTTGGTGTTCAGTACAGCATTATCTATTAGTAGACATACAATTTGGAAGTTATTTTCATATTTGGCAGGTTAACTTGTAGTTGCCTAAATTAGTAGACATTTCGATGATAATTGTTTTTTATATATAAACATGTATTATAAATAGGTTTCTTTAGGAAAAAAAAAAAAATGGTAATCGCCAGTGCTCTTTAAAAGAGCGCTGGTAAAAGCTTTTACTAGCGCTTTTAAAAGAGCGCTGGTAATAGGTTTTTACCAGCGGTTCTGAAAAAGCACTGGTAAAGCCTTACCGACGCTGGATTTACCAGTGCTTTTGTAGAAGCACTGGTAAAACGTTGATAATTGAATTACCAGTGCTTTTTAAGGCTTTTACCAGCGTTTTTGAGCGCTGGTAAAAGACAAAACTGTTGTAGTGTTGTTTTCTCTAGAAATGATATTTTCATCTTGTTTGATTGGTTGTAAGTGTTTTACGTATGTGATCTTTTTGCTCTACATGCTCAATGTAAATATTAATCCGAGAACACTTGTAATGTTTTGTAATCATCAAAATCATTAGATGGTCTTTGAATGACCTTTAAGGTCAACAAACCTATATAATCACATATATATCCGCATATATAGAGTACTTCAAAACATTAATACATCATAAAACTTGTTTATTAATATAGATTAATTAAACTCTTAAAGCTCCAGTAGAGGTGTAGAGGTTATAGGTTCTGAGGGGGAGAATAAAGTAGAACTTTCCTGAAGTTTTTGGATAAAAAACTAACGTGCGTCTCTAGCTCCTCTGGTCGCCTCATCCAACTTCTGCAGTCCCTTGGTCGCCAGCGTGGTCCTCTCTGGTCCGGCCTCTCCCTTCCTCCTCCTGGTTCGGCCTAGCTTTATTCTTCCTCTCCTCTTTCTCTCATGGTTAACCTCTTCCTCTCTTAAACCCACTATCGGTTCTCTCTCTTAGCCTCTGTATCTCTCGTCAAAACTCAAAACCTAATAGCTAATATATATAATATACATTGCCCCACATGCAAACCCTTAACCTAATTTTGTTTAGGGTGAAAGTATATAATATATATACACACATCACATATATATCATATACACAGAATATATATATATATATATATATATATATATATATATATATATATATATTGATCAAAAAATCTGTACGATCCGGAGCTAGGGGTGTAACAACTCAAACTCGAGGGTCCGAATCGCTAACCGGGTCCTTACCCGAACCCGAGGACACACTAGGGTAAAATGGTCTTTTATAATAAGAGAGGATAATCTTCCTTAAAACTCGTCAAATTAAGTTTAAAACAATCATTCAAGTCATTCCATGATGTTTGAAGAGGTTCTACGGTCATTAGTTATAATTTCCCCAAAACCGCCCTCACTCAGTTAAAGGCTACTTCCGACACTATTCCACTAAAACAACCATAACTCTCAAGATGAATGAAATTTGAAGATAAGATTGGCCTCATTGGAAAGCTAACTCAAAATCCTTTAAAACAGACTTATGAATGACCTAATTTGGGTTCAGAACGAAAAAGTTATGACCGCCCGAAATTGAGTGATCCAAGCTGTCAAACTGTGAAGGGCAAAAAGTCCACTAGAGGACTTGAACCGGTTTACAAATCTTGGTACTGGTTCCACATAGGTAGAATGCCCAAACTTGAACCAAAACACCCCTTGAACTGGTTCCACAAATGCTAAACCAGTTCCAAAAGACCAGAACTTTAAAATCAACCCAGAAAAGCCTAAAACTGAGTACTTATGTACATGAACCCCCCTTTGGCCCCTTAGTGACCTCATTTAAAATTCAAACCTATCCCAAATCATGTAATTGACAGTGTGTACAACAAAACTAAACTCTCGTGCCTTCAATTAAACTGAGTCCGAGTCTAAGGCATCGTTTAAAGATTAATTTTATACAAATCTCATTCTTATACAATTTCAAAGAATTAATTACAGAAAATGAGGCCTCCATGGCCAAAATTACATAGCTTTAATAAAAAAAAATGAAATCCTAACTACATTAATTTCCATGGATGTATGTCATTCACCGGCTTACCTCTGAATTCCTAAAAAATGTTAATAATAATAGGGTGAGCTCAACAGCTCAGTAGAGAAAGCCTAAAGTTCATTCCTACAAATCCCGTGAGCAACAACCAAAGAAGAGGAGATCAAGGAAAAGAGATCATGGGAATATAAGCCATATCATCATACATGAAATACAAATGCCCCCTTCTTCCTTTCCAACCCAACCTCACCAAAACCTTCATAACGTTCACCTTAACTTACAACACAACCCATCATTTCACTTCCTAACCTTCTCTCCCACATCAAACCTTCATCCTCTCAGCTTACCCCATGCCAAGAATATGCATTTCATACTACCATTTATCAACATATAAGTCATGATTTACATCATAATTATCATAGCAAAACATCCAAACATAAATAATAATAAAAAAAACACAAAAAAATTCACATTTTCTCAAATAAAAATAGCATGCTTGGCACAAATACGAAAAACTATCATATTCTCAACCCACAACAATTAAATCAACACTATCTCATGCTTAATATCACAACCAAATTTTATAACTAAGCATGTTCCACAACATCAAAATTTTCATGCAAGAAAATATATAGAAACCCACTAAAACTATGGGAATTTATAATTTAAACTTCCCCTACCTCAAGATAACAAACCAAACAAGGCCTTAGCAAATCCCAAATTTTGAAATTCTCCAAACCCTAGCAATATGGGTGCCAAATGGAAGCCCTCTCCTAGATCTCCAACTTCCCTACTTGCTCGTGCTCAAAATCCCACCATAAACTCTCAAAATCAAAGCTTGAATGATATATGACATATTTGTATGCATATGTGTGAATATAGAGAGAGATGGAGAAAGTGATAGAGAGAAAATGGGTTTTGCCAAAATGAGAGGAAGAAGGAGTGATGGAATTGTTTTGTTTTTGGATCCATGGCCATTAATGTGCCATTTGTCCAATTCTTTTGGACTGATAATTTAGGCAAAGTTACCTCCTTGCCCTTGGCTTTCCATTGTAATGACATGCCTACCCCTAAAATATCTTCTCAAGGAATACATATATATATATATATACACACACACACACACGAGAAATGCCAATGACGCCCATTACTTAAGATGAGAAAACCAGGAGAAGTTCCCGAGTTTGGAAATCGTCCCGACTTCCCAAAAATTCTAAAAATGATACCGTCATTTCTAATTGAGTTAAAATGATTAAAAATAAATTTCCAAAACCCTCGGCTCAATGAATGACCAAAACGCTCCTCGGGGCCCGCGTGGCGTGCAAAACGAGGCAATGATTAAAATAATTCAGAAAAATCAAATAAATTCCTGAAAATAAAGAATAAGGAAAATCGGTAGCATTACAATCTCTCCAACTTAAAAAGATCGTCCTCGAAATCAACCCGCCTCATAGGAAAAGGACGAAAGGATACGAAAATGGAGTACGTCTCCTAGTACCCCACACAACACGTTGTACCTCAAAATCCCAATACGAAGAATCCCACGTCCTATTTCACTCGCAACCCTATGTTTGTGACCCAATGCAATCTTGACTGAACAGTAACCACAGCTACACGTAATCTCATCCCCCATAACAACTAACTGAACGAAAAAGGCACCGCAATGCCGAATAAAACTCTCCGCCACCACTTACAAGTATACGAGGCACAAGCCCCTAACCAACTCCGTGACTCCATCGAGCCCTGATCACTGAGAACCATTAGGATTGTCATCCTTCTAACCAAACATACCACTAGTCGATACAAAATCCACAAACGACAACTTCAGTCAACCCATACGATAACATGTATCATGAAAAGAATCCTTTAATATAAGTCGTTACAACACTCAACCCAGGTCAAAACCAATCCGATACATAAAATCACACTAACGCAGCCCACACGAGACATCCCGGTAGAAAACTATTGGATCCCATACATGGTAGGTCCAACCAGCAGCGCCTCACACAATCCATGCTAAACACCCTAAGGCCCACAAAACAGTGGTTACAAAACCTCTCAACAAACAAATACGCGAGCTCAACTCACAATCCCAAAGAAACTCTTAAAACCATCACTGATAACTACTACCTTCAATAGTTATATCATAGCTAGACACCCACGACTGTTATCGAGAGAACCATTCGACCTGCCAAATTTACCATCAGGTACCCAGGAAAATAACCCATCAACATAGCTCAAGGATCAACTAATTCAACAACTGAAACTTCTTAGACATATAGTCCCATACCAAGTACACCACTATCCACAACAAGTGACCTGAACATTTACAAAGAATACCATCAATCCCAAATGAGTCTCACTCTAAAATGGGATTGTACTACCACACGTACGTAACGCACAACACCGTACTCTAACTGTCACTAAGCATACTAAAAGCAATGATCATTGACCTTTGACTAGACATTATGTTAAGGAAAGATTAACTCAGAGAAATAGTTAGCCAGGTCATTCCCATCGTCGATCCGACCTCAATACCAACGTTGTTCTTATCCTCAGGTCCAATCCTCAAGTACACTTACGCACCAGCTCCTACGTCTAACTATAAACACACTGTTCACGATACACGGTCAAACCATCCTCAATACATAAGTCCCATCACAGCTACTAGATACTACTACTAACATCAAGAGTCTTGGAAAACCTACGTAACGATCAACAAGTCGCGTCACACGCCATATCGATACGACCTCTCGGAACAAATCCCACAAAACCAAGGACTTCACCTCCTACCGTTGAGATAAGTCAAACGATTCAGATCAAACCTTTACTCGAAATCCCTAATAAAAGGGAGGACACTATAAAAATCCATCCATCCTTTGACACGCACAACTCCTATGTGGAGATATTAACTCACAGGTAACAATGTCCTTGTAAGGACTGAAACAAGAAGAAGGAAGAACAAATCCCTTTCCCACAACAAAATGAACACACACTAATCGACACCTTGCATACGAAATACTAAGAAAGAGGAACTATACAAAAGCAAAACAGCTCGATTTGTAACTCGTACACTTAACATTCATACGTAATAGAGAACTATGCCCCTTCCCAAAACACTAGGGCTAGACAACGAATCCTAAGACATTGCGTCTCATCCTTCCCAAAGAAAAACCTTACTAGCGGTAATCTAAACCTTCCATTCATAGAAATAACTACATGATGGTAAACAACCTCATCAATAACCTTTAGAGTAATATAGTTAAAAACTTTGTCATCAATCCATTAATGAAACCAATATATAAAAACTCAACTACTCATAAAACATACGTCATTCTCTAATAAAACTATCCATGAATACACACAGTTATACAAATACGTCATTACTTTAATACATAACAGTCACAACTAGTACATCATTACAACTTGAAACTCATACAAAACATTCTCGAACTAAATCCTGCCCCAAGGGCTCACACTAAGCATCATCAGCATCACCCAGTCTGGAACCACACTACGAGATATATCCACTATCCTGGCACAGATGAACCTGACACTGCACAAAGTGCACAGGCATCTGTCCAAACTCACGGGTAGCCCCTCTTACCAGAACAACAGTGTGCAGGCATCTCCTATCACACGCAATCTCACATGTATCCCCCGTTACAAAACTCACAGGTATCCCCTGTTACACAATCATAGGTAACCCCCGTTACTGCACCAGACTTACAGTTATCCCCCGTTACAACATGATAAGACGTACATATAACTGTGCAACACGACTCATAGATAACCATGCAACATAACTCACAAACAATAGTGCGACATGACTCACAGACAATCATGTAACACAACTCACAGGTGTCCCCCGTTACAACACGACACGACTCACAAGTATCCCTTATTCATAGTTGTCAAAAGCGCTGAAGGCGCGCGTCTGAGGCGCAAGGCGCCTATAAGCGCGTGACTTGCGCCTGTGTAGGCCCCAGGCGGTGATCTTTGAATAGGCGTGCGCCTTTATGTAAGAGGCGAGAGGCCCCAGACGTAGAAAAAGCGCGCCTCCTTTTATTTGTTACTATTTATTATTTGTTTATTACTTATTATTTTGTTATTATTATTGTTTTAGCAACTTTACAAAAAGAAAAAGAATAAAATAAAAGCAAAAGCAAAAAGGAAAGTGTAAAAGTGAATCGAAGAGGAGGGGGGCTAGGGCTGAGAAACTTTGAAGCAAAATTCTGCAAGTTTGAGATTCTGCCGACAGAGGAAGCTTGCGATTTCCAGGTAAATCCTTCTCCTTCTTCTCTCTTCTTCTTCTCTCCTTCTTCTCTCTTCTTCAGATCTTCTTCTCTCTCTTTTTTTTCTCTTCTTCAGATCTCCTTCTCTCTCTTTTTTTTCTCTCTTCTTCTTCTTTTTTTCTCTTCTTCTTCTTCTTCTTCTTCTTCTTCTTCTCTCTCTCTCTTTTTTTCTCTCTTCTTCTTCTTCTTCTCTCTCTCTTCTTCTTTTCTCTCTTCTCTTGACAGAATAATCTTCTTTTCTCTCTCTCTTTTCAACTTCAACCTTTTCCTCCTCCTTTTATTTTGCTGCCACGTGGAGACATAAGTTACATAATGTCCCTTAGCCTTTTCTTTTACTGCCACGTCGCTTTAGAAGCAAAATTCTAGAGACCCTTTTATAACTGGCCTTTTATTTTACTCCTCCTTTTCTTTTGCTTAATTTTCTTATTAAAAACACTATTTTTATGTTAATTAAAAATAACTGGCTTCAATTACTTTTTGTTTTCCAAAATTGTCTTTTCTCAATTCAGGAAAAAAAATAAAAAATAAATAAAAAAATTGTCTTCTCTGAAACTGGTTGTTTAATTATTAATTTATTAGAATCAATCTCATTTGTTATTCTTCCTCTCTATGACCTCCAACATAAATGGTACTATACATAAATCATTGGATGTCCCATAATTGGTTTTTAAAATTTAAACTTTGACTGTGTGTATTTGAAAGTTTAAGAAGTTTCACAGTAGAGTAGTAGTCTACTTAAATTTACTTTGAAACAATGTTTGAAATCAAAAGTGAGAGTAATATTCAATCTCGATTTTTTTTATTCAACATTTCATTTTCCCAATTTAATTGATTGGTCAAATAGGATTCCAAGTGAAAATTTAAAAAACAAAAAATTAGTTTTAAACTTAATCCTGTAACTAATTTGAACTACTTCATTAGATTATTAGAGTGATTATTAATCCTGCTTTTATTTTAGTTTTATTTCATAATTCTCCTTAATTGACTTTTGCATCTTTATATTAATATGTTTGATTATTCACTGTTGAACTCAAGCACTTGATTTAGTTAGATTTGGTATCTTTATGTTGAATATTGAACTTAAGTAATTGATTTAGTTAACTTTTGCATCTGTATATATACTATTGAATCTTTATTAGGTAAGTTTTTTTCTTTTTTTTTTCAACGAGCGCCTTGCTTCAGTCGGGCGCGCGCCTCGCCTCAGGCTCCAAGAGGAATTTGCGCTTTTGTGCGCCTTGAGCCTTAAACAACTATGCCCCCGTTACAAAACTCACAGGTATCCCCTGTTACATCATAGTCATAGGTAACCCCCCCGTTACATCACTGTCACAGATCGCCCCCATTACATCATAATCAATCACGGTTATCTCATTTCCGCTGTGGATAATCCCTCTTCATATAGCCCGGCTGACCACACTGAAAATAAACTCCGAAACTAGGTCTATCAAGAGAACATTCCGTCTTGTGGTGTCCTGGCTGCCTATAGTAATAGCACACCACACTCGTCCTACAAGACCCTGAAAAAGCACCAACAATAGAAGTAGCACTTGTCGTTCGCTGCTCCTGAGAAAACAATGAAGCACCTCTGTGCCTCTTCCTGTCCTGGCTCATGGAAGAAGTACTCACACTTGTACCTCGTTCCTGAGAACCTGTGATGCCTCTCGGTTCTAGAGCCACGGGTGATCAAGTCCAAACACAGATCCGAGGGATACCAAATAATTAAGTATGTAAAAAAACATAGAATACAAAAGAAATAACTAAGAATAAATAAAATAGCAAAAAAGAAAACTAAATAATAAATCCTCTAAATGAATTATCCAAAATCTTAAATTATCATTACAACTTGGGAATCCATCTAGTAGACTCCTAATGATATTCTAACTAAAACAACTGAAAAGAAAAAAAAAAAAATCCCAAAACTAAAACATAAAGAGAGTCCTACGTAGAATCGGAAGAATGATGTGAACTGTCTCTACTCAGCACGAACAAACTCTATATCTGGAACTGATGAGCACCTGAAAAATAATAATAGTAAGTCGGGCCCACGAACAAATTCTTTCTACGACAACCCAAACAGAGACCGGAAAAGCTATATATCTATAGCTAACCCATGCAATAACTATATAGGCCATAATACATATACACACTAAAGGAACCTCACTAGACTATAGGGTTGTCTCAACCTGAATGGTAAGTAACATGCAAAATGCACATGTAGTGGGCATGAATACCTAGATCTACCAGGGCACACAACCACGCTATATCTAGCTACACATCCCTGGCAATATACCCACCCTATCCACTGATCCTGAGACTCAAGCTCATATCATGGCATATGTCTATCTATATATATCCAATCTAAATTAATCCACTATGTATCATCCAACTTGTTCAGTTGACCTGATATAAATATAAGTAGGACTTAACATTTTAGTTAATCTATTCCCTTATAAAATAGGTAGGACTTAACTGATAAGTTAATCCATCCCTAAAATGCCACCATCCCATACTGGTGCACTACATCCACACAATCCAATAGTTGATGTAATAATTAAAGGAGTACATCAAATAATCCAGAATAAACATAATAATAGTATATCATGCTATCACAAAATAAGAACAACTTATAATTTATTTAAGTTTCCTACATCACATATCCTACACATACTGAATCTTAAACAGATTGATATTTTACTATACAATCACGTAAGCATTCTCCATATACCATTCATGTTATACATTTAATCTTAATTGTTAGAACAAATTAAAGACTAAGTTTATTCATTCCTCAAATAATCAAATAGCATGTGTTGATATATTTAAGTTTGTTTAAAATTTATTTAAACTAATTCCTAGTCCTTATTTGATGTTTAGGACTCCTCAAATTCAATAAAAAGTAATACAACACTGTTTCTGAAACTTCTCCAGGTAAGGCTCGAGCTTTTGTCCCAATTGCTCGAGCACCCTGCTTCAGGCTCGAGCATTCTACTTCAGGCTCGAGCCTTTCGCCTAATTGCTCGAGCTTTCTTTCTCAGGCTCGAGCTTTACATCCAATTGCTCGAGCTTTTCCTTACAGGCTTGAGCTTCTCATCCATGGCTCGAGCTTGGTCCCTAAGGCTCGAGCACTGTATCGACGACTCAAACCCTGTTTACGATTCAACCCAGAATTCTATGTGAACCCAAATATTTATTGTTTAAGGATTCTAAGGCATGTTTCTAGGTTCCAACAATATACAGATATGAAAATGCATCATATAAAATATGTAACAAATCATAAAGTAATCAAATCAAATCAAATCATGAATTTATCAATTTATATATAAGAACCATGAAAAAAATATAATTATAAAACTAACGTTCTAAATCAATTAAATTATAAATTCCAGTTTTAATGGTTCTTTAAATAATCTTAAGATTAAACTAGAGACATAAATTTCATAGATTAAAGGAGAAGTGTAGAACAAGAACTTGCCTTTAGGGATTTGAAAAAAAATCATAGCCTCCTTCTTTTTCTTCCTCTTCCTTCTTCCTCCTTCTTTTTTTTTTTTTCTCTCTCTAAAATATACGTGATATATTTCTAGCCCCTTTTTCCAACCCTACAGTTATATATTTATAGGCTACATATTAACCCTATTCCTTTTCCCAATCCACATCCAATTAATAAAGAAAAATAAATTAAAAAAAAAACTAAAAAGATAACAAAAATATATGTTACGTATAATCTATGTATATTATTTTTATCTATATAAAATAAATACATTAAATTATCACCAAAGGACTTTCCATAAATAAATATATGTATATTTAATTATATATATACATATATCCTATCCACAGGTATTTATCCATACCCATTAAACCCCTTATCCAAGTAATCCATGGAACGCAATTGGTTGGCCCATAACTACTATCCATAACCATTAAAATTACAATGAAATAAAATAAAATAAAACAACTAATTAAAACATTTAATTCCTATCCATTTTATTACAAGAAAACACTTAACATTTAAGAACACAAATACACATTAACTATATAATTCAATTAAACAAGTATTTCAAATAACCACATACTCAATTAATTTACATAAACAATTAAACAAATAGTCAAGAAATCAAATAAAGAATTTAAAAACACAATTAAACCATTAATAAAATACCGAGACTATCCTTTTGAAATTAGGGGTATTATAGAACCCACAATACCACTCCTTTCTTGCCTGGCTTTTGCTTCTGCCATCAGTGCTCTCATAACCGTTTCTGAATAATTCTTTAACCCCAAAAGTGTCACCCCTGGCCTAATTAAACAATTTAGACCATACACAAACCGCCATGTCTTCTCTTCTTTGTTCATTAACACATCTGTAGCGAAACGTAAAAGAGAAATGAACTTATTCTCATATTCTATCACTGACATGTCACCTTGTTCAAGCCCGTCAAACTGCGTCCTCAATTACCGTCTCTTAGTCTGCGGGAAATACTTATAAAAAAAAAAAGACTCTTGAATGCATTCCAACTCATACTATCAATATCATGCACGCTAATCATGGTCTTCCACCATACTACCGCGTTGCTAACAAATTTATAAGTGGCTAAGGTGATCTTCAACCGATCATCGGGTAAAACTATTGCCCTAAAATGTTTTTCGACTTCATCTAACCAATCGTCCACTACCAATGAGTTTGGACCTCCCTCAAATACTACTTTCATGAGTTTGTCAAACTGAATCAGGTACCTAAGATTCCGCTCCATCTTTATCTCATGTGGCTTAATAGCTGGTCATGGTACCACTTGAGGAGCTGTGCTACTCACTAAATCCTAAAAAACTGAGGCTACAACCCTTGCTAATAGAATATCGTCCTCCGGTACTTGTGAATTATCATCCACCTCTCCAACTCGGCCTTATCCCAGTGAAACCTTATTTGGCTGGGATGGCCCTTCACCTGCTCACCCCCCAACTTCATCCGGATCCATCACTTCACTGAGTTTTTAAGCGCAGTACTACAAAAGCAACTAAACGATTAAAACAATGATACATGAAGTAGCTCAATCCACGAGCTACGGTGATCACACTATCCGTTCGATAAGAACTAAACATTTAGAGACAGTGGAATAATCAAGCTCCTCACATATGTGTGTCAGAACCCTTTGTAACCCAACACAACACTACTACGAAACCTCAAACTCGTTAACAATGGAATGCGCTAGTCATACATACATCCACTCCCTAGTGGATGGACAACCACAACGTAAACCTAGACATACAACTACGTCCCAAATAGGGTTATAACTATCGTGCTCAAATAAATGTCATCACACCATATAATTCATTATTTCATAGATTATAAACACTTAACTATTTGGTAATAATCAATCAAGCATGTTTTCATTAACAGTAAACAATTAACAATTAACCACATAGCAAATCAAGCATCTTTAAATAAATTTAATCATATAAGTGGTTGCATACAAACATTTAACATTAAACACTTGATCATGATTTTACATTTGACAATTAATAAACTCAATGAGTAATGAACACATAGACATCCACCAAACATGGCTATGAAATAGATATATTAACATTTAAGAACATAGTAATAAGTCATGCTTTAAAACTAAACACGTAATAGTCATATAAGTACGCAATACCGTTAAACCCAACTCTAACTCAACCTGAGTCAACCCTACCTATCGTCCTTAGATTTTTGAACCTAAAACTCTAATATCAAATTTGTAACGACCTAAACTCGGGGGTCCAAATTGCTAACCGGGTCCTTACCCGAACCTGAAGACACACTAGGGGTAAAATGATCTTTTTACAATATGAGAGGATAATCTACCTTAAAACTAGTCAAATTAAGTTTAAAATAATCATTCTAGTCATTCCATAATGTTTGAAGAGGTTCTACAGTCATTAGTTATGATTTTCCCAAAACTGCCCTCACTTAGTTCAAGGCTACTTCCGATACAATTCCATTAAAACCACCATAACTCTCAACATGAATGGAATTTGAAGATAATATTGGTCTCATTGGAAAGCTAACTCAAAATCCTTGAAAATGGACTTAAGAATGACCTAATTTGGGTTCGGAACAAAGAAGTTATGACCACTCGAAGTTAAGTGATCCAAGCTGTCAAACTAAGAAGGGCAAAAAGTCCACTCGAGGACTTGAACTGGTTCCCAAATCTTGGTACTGGTTCCACATGGGTAGAATGCCCAAACATGAACCAAAACACCCCTTGAACTAGTTCCACAAATGTTGAACCGGTTCTAGAAGACCAGAACCTCAAAATCAGCCCAGAAAAGCCTAAAACTGAGTACTTACGTACATGAACCCCCCTTTGGCCCCTTAGTGACCTCATTTAAAGTTCAAACATATCCCCAATCATGCAATTGACAGTGTGTACAACAAAATTAAACTCCCGTGCCTTCAATTAAACTAAGTCCAAGTCTAAGACATCGTTTAAAGATCGATTTTATATAAATCTCATTCTTGTACAATTTCAAAGAATTTATTACAGAGAATAAGGCCTCCATGGCCAAAATTACATAGCTTCAATAAAAAAATAAAAAAAAATGAAATCCTAACTACATCAATTTCCATGGATGCATATCATTCACCGGCTTACCTCCGAACTCCTGAAAAATGTTAATAATAATAGGGTGAGCTCAACAGCTCAGTAGAGAAAGCCTAAAGTACATTCCTTCAAATCCCGTGAGCAATAACCAAAGAAGAGGAGATCAAGGAAAATGGATCATGGGATTATTAGCCATATCATCATACATGAAATGCAAATGCCCCCTTCTTCCTTTCCAACCTTACCTCACCAAAGCCTTCATAACCTTCACCTTAACTTACAACACAACCCATCATCTCACTTCCTAACCCTCTCTCCTACATCAAACCTTCATCCTCTCAACTCACCCCATGCCAAGAATATGCATTTCTTACTACCATTCATCAATATATATGTCATGATTTACATCATAATTATCATATCAAAACATCCAAACATAAAAAAATAAAAAAAATACAATCACATAAATCATACTTTCACATTTTCTCAAAGAAAAATAGCATGCTTGGCACAAATACAAGAAACCATCATATTCTCAACCCATAACAATTAAATCAACACTATCTCATGCTTAATATCACAATCAAATTTTATAACTAAGCATGTTCCACAACATCAAAATTTGCATGCAAGAAAATATATAGAAACCCACTAAAATTTTAGGAATTTGTAATTTAAACTTCCCTTACCTCAAGATAGCAAACCAAACAACGCCTTAGCAAGCCCCAAAATTTGAAATTCTCCAAACCCTAGAAATATGGGTGCCAAATGGAAGCCCTCTCCAAGCTCTCCGACTTCCTTACTTGCTCATGCTCAACATCCCACCTTAAACTCTCCAAATCAAAGCTTGAATGATATATGACATAGATGTCTGCATATGTGTGAATATAGAGAGAGATGGAGAAAGTGATAGAGAGGAAATGGGTTCTGCCGAAATGAGAGGAAGAAGGGAGTGCTGGAATTGTTTTGCTTTTGGATCCATGGCCATTAAAGTGCCACTTGTCCAATTCTTGTGGACTACTAATTTAGGCAAAGTTACCCCCTTGCCCTTGGTCTTCTCAAAGAATACATACACACACACACACACACACATACACATGTGAAATGTCGATGATGCCCCTCACTTAAGATGAGAAAACCGAGAAAAGTTCCCGAGTTTGGAAATCTTCCTGACTTCCTAAAAATTCTAAAAATGATACCGTCACTTCTAGTTGACTTAAAATGATTAAAAATAAATTTCCAAAACCCTCGGCTCGATGAATGACCAAAATGCCCCTCGAAGCCCGTGTGGTACGCAAAACGAGGCAAGGATTAAAATAATCCAAAAAAATTAAATAAATTCTCGAAAATAGAGTATAGGGAAAATTGGTAACATTACAGGGGGTATTTCCTACAAGACAAGAGAGAAGTGACGACAAGCGTGGTGCCGGCCGGGTGCACTCTGACGGTCAAGTTAGTACTTGACGATTGAATATCCAATAAATGATTAAATATGGGATTTATGGAGTACCTTTTTAGGTTGACCGATGACTTCTTTTATAAAAGCATTAATAGTAGTAGTTTTCTGTCATGAAACAAATTTATTTTCCTTGTCCATTACAGATGGTAAGAGTCATTAGAGTGGGTAGTAGTTGTTATTTATATCTCCTTAAGTTTATCCATTCCCTTTGAGTCTCCATGTCACTTTGAATTCTTATCTAGTAGAATATTCTATATTAGTAGCCCCCCATTACCGAAATCTTGCTTGTTAAGCATCGGGAATGCCAAGTCCTTCCAAGCTAAGCATATTTGATGATTACTTTCTGCCCTTTTAATAAGGGAGTGGATTTGTCTGAATTTCATAAGGCGACCCTTTAATAGGGGAGTGGATTTGCTCGAGCTTTGTGAGCTCACCCTTTAATAAGGGAGTAGTTAACTCCTCGTCTCTTTATCGAGGGAAGAAAATGAAGTTGACCCTTCGTTCCTTTATGGGGGAAAGAGGTGTGATCTTAATGAGGGTGACCCTTTTAATATGGGAAACATCGATACTTTGACATCAATCCTTTTTAGTACGGGGATGACAATTACGAGTTTCACTCAGGTCAGACCCTTATAATACAGGACACTTTGATATTGATCTCTTACGATACGGGAATGACAATTACGAGTTTCACTCAGTTCGGACCCTTATAATACGGGGCACTTTGATATGGATCCCTTATATTATGGGGATATTTATTACGGAATTCATTCAGCCCAAACCCTTATAGTACAGGGTACTTTAATTTCAACCCCTTTTAATACGGGGGATGATAATTACGAGCTTCATTCAGCTCGGACCCTTATAGTATGGGACACTTTAATTTTAACTTCTTTTAATACGAGGGACAATAATTACGAGTTTTATTCAACCCGGGTCCTTATAGTACGGGGCAATTTTGACCTCTTTTAATACAGGGGACGATAATTACGAGCTTCATTCATCTCAGGCCCTTATAGTACGGGGCACTTTAATTTTGACTCCTTTTAATACGAGAGACGATAATTACGAGTTTCATTTAGCTCAGGCCCTTAGAATACGGGGCAATTTAATTTTGACCCCCTTTTAATACAAGGGACGATAATTACAAGCTTCATTTAGCTCCCTTTTTTATTTTAAAAAAGGGAGTATGTTCTCTTCGAGCTTCATGAGATTTTCCATTAATAAGTGCAAATCACCAAAGGAAAAACGAATATCCCGTCCACATCCACTCATTTGTAATCGCATATACCCTTCCATGGTTGTAATCACATGTAGCATATTTAATTGCAATCATTTTTTTTTCATTAATAACCCGTAGCCTTATGGTTGCAATCACATGTAGTCATCTGCAATTGCAATCACTTTATAATCATATATATTCCAATAAACTAGAGACTGTAATCACATGTAGTCATCTATAGTTGCAATCACTTTCTCTTTGGTCTGACAAGAGATTGTGATATTTATATATATATATATATATATATAATATAAATCAACAAACTTTGCCACAATAGTAGTATAATAATCTGTGTAGAGTGGTTTCTCATTAATAAAGAAATCATGATACCAATGGTGATGAGTTTCATTAGGAGGCTTCATTGGGAAAATTCGTCGTCCTTTCCTTTTTCAAGACTTTTCAAGTTCTGACATGAAATATTGAATTAAGGATATTCTCTCCATTTTCTGTGGCTGCACTATTGCAATTATTGGGAACCAAGTGCGATGCTGATTGAGAAGACTTTCGAGTGACTGGTTAAAAAAAAGATGGATCTGGTAGGGTTTCACCTTCATCTTTTGGGTTATCAATGCCAGATCTAGGTTTGGTTGGCAAAGAGGCTTGAAAGAAAGCTATGGAGGGGTGATTTGCGCAAGTATGGCGGCATAATTTCTGAGCATTACTGTGAGAAACTTTTCTTCCCATTGTGATCAATATGTACTTAATTGTAAAAGAGACTTGCCTCTCATGGTAGGAAGTATGCCAATCAGTACTTCACAGGGAAGACAATTTGTGGCATGATCGATTCGCATTCCCGCTTCCACCTTAGTCGTTGTTGATGTTGTTGATGTGGTGGTAATGTCTCTTCATCTTATCGGCAAACGCTTTCTCTTCCTTGCTATAGCTACCCAAGCGAACAGTTTCGACAATGGAAAACCATGGGCCAAACAAATCAAAAGATTATTGAGAGAAAGCAACAAAGATCAGTCCAAAGAGTTTAATCTAAACTTTTCTATGTTCTCATGACCATGCCAAAAATTAATATCCTTGGTTGTAGATTTCGATAAAGACGAAGACTCCGGAGTAAACAGAGGGATGATGTTGAGCTTTTGGCCTGATCTTTAATGGAATTTAAGATCGGTTCAAACAGTTTCAGTTAGTAGTTTGTGATGGGTCACAAATGGTTACCACTTAAAATTACCACTTGCAATAGCACATGTATCATTGTAGAATAGGGCTATTATAAGGGTTTGTCGAACCACAAGGATTGCTAGTTTATGGCAACCAAAATTGTAAAACCACTTCAAGTTTGATTAGAGATATGATGATTTGATTTGTTAGTCACTTAACATAAAATTAAAACTTAAAACAGAAAATAAAATGATTGAATTGATTTTAGAAAATAAAGAGAGAAGGTTACGGAACTGACTTCACCTAAACCTCATAAACATGTTAACTTGAACTCAACTTGGGGATAAATAAATATGTATATAAAATGAAGTGTAAAAATATAAAACAACCACAACGTCTTCCAGAAATTCATACATTTTAGGGCTAAGCATAACCCATCTTTGGTTGGTATGGCTTATCCACCTAAACTAAGTTGTGGTATGAATGATCTTCCCTAAGAATAGCCTATCAAGATCCTTCAATTGTATGTTGAAGCACATGAAATTCGATTATCTATTATAAATTATCTTCAGTTGGTATGAACCATCTACCTAACATAAATTAACCTAAATGTGTAGCATGGTCCATCTTCCTTTAGTATAATTTATACAAATTATCAATTAACATGCCAATATAACCATTTTATAAATTCACATTCCCATTGTCACTATAGGAATATAAAGTGTATAATTATGCCAATATGAATTCTAAGACAAGATATACATATCAATATAACTATTTGATCCAAATGAAAATCACATACATTAATTCAATGTAAATAGACATCAATTCAATGAAAATAACTTTTAATTTATGAAATCAAATATACACAAGATAAATCCCTAAATTGAAAAGACAATTACAACATGTTTACTTGGTCTAAGTTACATCAACTCCCATGGAGAGGAGTTAGTTCCTCATAAACATGGCTGCAGCTTCAAGGATTGAAAAAGAAGAAGATTTCCTCTGCAGCCCTATTGTTGCAAAATTTAGCATAAAAACCTAGAAAAACTCCTCTCTGTAATCTATTTTTCAAAATATAATCATGATATCTGATACCCCTTTTGCCCCCTCTTAAACTCAAAATAGGCTACCTAACAACCTTAACCCATCGAAATTCAAAAATCCTAGAAAAGAGGAACAAACTTTGACAAAATCAAAGTTGGGCTGCGTAAGCTGGCATCCGGACGCGATGGCAGGTTTTATGGCCAAATGCAACTGTTTTACATTTCTTCAGCTTGGACCATTGAGTTCTTCTTCATCCAAATGTGTTGCTAAGAGTTTTTATAGGTACATTGGAACCTCTTTTCTTGACTAGCCCTAGATGTCGACACTCGGAGTGCATTTGATCTTCGAAAGTTCTTAAAGTCTTCTTTTTATTTCTTTTTGGAGAGTACACCTAAAAATAGATAAAAACACAAAATTGGAGATAATCTATATATAAATACCAAATAATGGACGTAACTAATGCAATCAAGGGCACTTCAATATACAATATTCGGCGTTTATCAATTTACCGGAGCTGTTGGATATTTGAAAGAAACTCGCTAAATTTTGGGGCTATTGTTGAAGCGAGAAGAGTCGAGAAGAGTCGATAACTGAAGCTCATCGGACTGGAACTAAAGCTCACCGGAACTGAACTCAAACTCTCAAACTCGACCAAAATTTCATCTTGGAAGCACACCAATCTCTTATCCTTCTCTCGACTTTTATCTATATACCTATCTTCAAAAACTATATATATATATATATATATATATATATATATAAGCTCAATATGGGTTTTGGGTCCGGTTGGGTCTTCGTTGAAATTTTTCGGTCCGATCGGACATTGGAGCTTCTGGGTCTCACTGATTTGCCATGGACGCCAATGTTCTTTGCTCTCTGACCAATGAACTAGAGATGAGATGAAATCATTGAAGCACCTTATGTTATTTCTTTTAAGCCTTGGGCACTTCACTCTCTATATCTTTCTTTTTTTCTTTTTCAATCAAACACACCGTGTATGCGTGTATATACATATATTTGTATCACCAAATCGTTAGAGGCACTGTGTTTTATATCCGTTGGACCCTATGCAGCAGTTCACATATTCTATCCTCAACACTGTATTGATTCGCACTATTCAACATGCACACATTTATATATATATATATGTGTGTGAAGCGCAGAGGACAGAGGACAGATACTCAAACCTTTGAGTCTATCCACAGATCGATGCCGTTGGATGATGAAGCTCAGTTGACCAAATGATTCACAACGGTTGGATCCAATGGAGATCGAATGGAGAATGAGGGCAGACCTTGGATTATGGATCACTGTTGCTCACTATTGCCATTTTGTGTTCCGTTGGACTCCAAAAATTACTTGTAACTAGCTGTTTGATAATGCTGGATTCACCACAACATATTAAAATCCCTTGGATCTGCTTATAGATATAAGAAATGGATATTTATAATTCTAGATAATTGTAGAAAGTGGTCAATTTTGGTGGCGAGTCATAATGAAGTAATCTAGCTGCTTCTAAGTCGGTTACTAGAAGCCTCTGGTACGAGGGTGTGTGCATTTATAAATAGGAATAGCAGACTGATAGAATAATAGAGGATAATACTCAAAAACCAAAATTTTGTATCAGCCTTTTCCTTTAATAAAATAACATCTTTTGTGATACCTTACTTGCATATTGTTTCCTTACATCAATTGCATGACAGGCAAACATAAAGCCTATGCATGTATGCAAGACCCGTCGTTTTTTCTTGCTAGCTTAGTGTCTCATTATATGCTTTAATGAATATATTAGAAGTTTAGACAACCAATCCAAACAAAAACAATATACAGAAATGGTAGGCAAACAATCCAATCCGTCATTTATGTATAATGATATCAAGAAGAAAGGTAGAGATGGGTGGTACCTTTTTTGTTTGTGTCTCTTGAATAACTTCAGTAGCAAAGCAAAATGCTTTTCTGCTTGAAGCATACACTAAATGTTGACTGCATCGTCTATGCTTTGGGACCATTAGCGAGTTGTGGTAGCTCGAATGAACGATCTCCAACATCATCTAGAGCCATGATAATTGGTGGTGATAAACATCCTCTAATAAGCTCCCAGTTTGATCCAGTCATCCTCATTGCCGGTGCCTATGATAGGCAACGTTTATTGTTGTCGAGTCTTCAGGAGAGTAAGTAGCAAAGACTACTGCAAAACTGGTGTAGTAGTAATATAAGTTTGGAAACCATAGGTTTGAACCGCAGTTTGTTAGGGGGCAGTAGTCACTTCCCTCAGACTGTGCCAACTGTTAATGCAAAAATCTGTACGGTCCAGAGCCAAGGGTACTGTTTCTTGCAAGACAAGAGAGAAGTGACGACCAGCGTGGTGCCTGCCGGGTGCACTCCGACGGTTAAGTTAGTACTTGACGATTGAATATGCAATAAAGGATCAAATATGGGATTTATGGCGTACCTTTTTAGGTTGACAGAAAACTTCTTTTATAAAAGCATTAATAGTAGTAGTCTTCTGTCATGAAAAAAAATTATTTTCCTTGTCCATTACGGATGGTAGGAGTCATTAGAGAAGGTAGTAGTTATTATTTCTATGTTTTTAAGTTTATCCATACCCTTTAAATCTTTATATCATTTTAAATTTTTATCTAGTAGAATATTCCATATCAATATATATTCTGTGCATATGTGTGTGTGTGTGTGAGAGTGTGATGGGTATGGACTGAATGCTCAGATATATATGTGTGTGTGTGTGTGTGAGTGTGATGGGTATGGACTGAAGGCCGATATACATATATATATATATATGGTTATAATATATATACACATTATGCTATATATATATATATATATATATATATATGATGGGTGTGGACTGAAAGCCCATGCACACACGCGCGCACACACGTATATATGGTTATAATATATATACACACATTGAAATCATAATGTTCTGTACAAATTGAAACAACTTGCATGTTTTATATTATGAGAGTGTTTATTTCTTAATAATATTCACTGTATATATGTTAATTCTTTCTCTCCATTTTTTTCCCTTTGCAAAGAAAAAGGAGTGAGATGCAGGGGTATGGTGGTGGTGGTGGTGGTGGTGGTGGTGGTGGTGTTCTTGTTGGGTTAGGGGACGCCACATCACATCAACATTATAGGTAAAAACATATAAAATTTAATGCATACATGTGTCTATATATATGCAATCATATGTGAAACACATTTTAAATTTAGTTTTATATTTTAAAAAATTAATATGAGATAGAGGCAACAAAATGATACAATAAATATGGTTTAATAAAATAATTACATCAATATGTATATATTTTAATTTTTTAATTGAATGTATATTTATACAAAACGTAGGTTTATTACACGTAGACCAAAATCTTTATAAATATATATAACGTTTTGTGAGAAAAATACTTAGAATGAATTTATTTTCACTTAAACATATATTTTCAAAAGTGAAATGGAGATATTTCTCGAATTGAATGTGTATGTATACCTAACTAGTAAAAATATACATGTAGTTCAAAACTTTATAAATAAATATAACTTTGTATGACTATAAATAATAAAAAATAAGATAAAAGAAAAAATAATAAAATAAAATGACATGAATAAGATAATTACTAGAAAAAAATTGGAAATGCACAAAAAAAAAATAGTTTGTTGATGCGAAAATTCTCGCAACTCGAAACGACGGCATTTACCTACAAAACAAAGGGACATCACCTCGAATGGCACTGGTGGGGTGCCAGTCGAGGACCCTCCGACAATCAATTTAGTACTTATAATCGTATCACACAATAATTATGTATCTTCTGTTTAGGGGTTTTTTCTCGTACCTTTATTGACTGGTAGGATCTCCTTCTTATAGCCGATTTTCTTTGGTTTATTTGCAAGATCAGAGGAGATCGTTTGTTGCCAGATTTGTCGGGGATATGATTTACTCCTTTGACTTTTTTAAATTGTGTCAAGGTTATCTTTATCTTGTTGAACTACGTCGTCTTTCATTATTATAGATAAGAAATATCATCATTCTTATCTAATGGAAATCTTTATGTTTGATAACGAAATATTATCGTTGGAAAGTAGAAGAGGTCTAGCGGTTAATCAACACTTAGTTGCCTCTATCGTTAGGTCAGGGTAAGTTTATTTTTCCCTATCAGTTGTTCCCCATTCCCAAGCTTGCTCGTCTAGCTTTGGGAATGTAAATTTTTTTTCATTTCTTTTTTTTTTTTTTTTTGCCCTACTACTCTTGGTACCCTTAGTTACTCTTCCCTGTGTACTATTTTTAGTATTCTTGGGTACTCTTCCCTTGGGTACTAGTTTTAGTATCCTTGGGTACTCTTTCCTTGCGTACTATTTTTATTATCCTTAGGTAATCTTCCCTTGGGTATTATTTTTAATACCCTTAGGTAATCTTCCCTTGGGTACTAGTTTTAGTACCCTTGGGTACTTTTCCCTTGGGTAATCTTCCTTGGATACTATTTTTAGTATCCTTAGGTACTATTTTTAGTATCCTTAGGTATTATTCCATTGGGTACTTTTTTTAGTATCCTTGAGTACTTTTCCCTTGGGTACTATTTTTAGTATCCTTGGGTAATCTTCCCTTGGGTACTATTTTTAGTATCCTTGGGTACTCTTCCCTTGGGTAATTTTCCCTTCGGTACTATTTTTAGTACCCTTGGGTAATCTTCCCTTCGGTATTATTTTTGGTACCCTCGAGTACTCTTCCCTTGGGTAATCTTCCCTTGGTATGAGAATAAATTGTACGAGCTTCACTCAGCTCGTCACTCCTTTAATAAGGGATTTAAATTTTACGAGCTTTATTCAGCTCGTCCCTTTAGCAAGGGAAGTAGGCTTTACGAGCTTCACTCAACTCGTCCCTTTAGCAAGGGAAGTAGGTTTTATCCCTTATAGTACGGGGATATTCATTACGGGATTCATTTAGCCCGAGTCCTTTTTGTAATGTTTCCGAATTTCAGCATGTTTTTAATTTTTTTTCGAAATTTTGTTGCTGCAAGGGCATTTTTGTCTTTTCACATTTCATGTTTGGGATTGTGGTTGGGTCCAATTGAATCTTGTGCACTTTAATTTGCATGAATTATGTAGTGTATTTATTTGTTGGTGGTGTAGTGTACTTATGTGGTGTATTTTGAAACAAAAAGAAAATGGAAAAGAAATTCATAGTGGAGGGACCCGCCACTAGTGCACAAATGGTCTAGAGACCATCTTTCACTCTCATTTTCTCTCTCCCCGTATTTCTCTCTCTCACTCCCTTCATCTTGCTTTTTCTTTTTCTTTTTCAACCAAATCTTTGAGCTTTGATTTTCCACTCATTTCTTGCCGAATTTGGGTGCCGTTTGAGGCAAAACGGAGAGCACGACGAGCTCTACGCATCCATACCATCAATTTTAGTTTTTGTGCACCCTTTGGATTTCGAAATTCAAGACCCATTTCAAGGGTTTTGTGTAATTTTGAGGTAAGGGCTCTTAATCCATGAGTTATTGTGCTTTTGTGAGTTGATCTCTCTTAAATGTTTGTTTTGCATGCTCAATTTGTAGGGTATCTAACTAAATGATTAGTGTTGTACATATTTTTCAATTTTATGTGATTATGTGTGTTAAATAGATTATGTGAAAAGCATGTTTACATGTTGATTCTCTATATGTTCATCATGCTAGATTCTTGCTGTAATTAAGCATGTTGTAACTTTCTTGCTATTCTTGTGAATTATACTATGTTGCTTAAATTGGAAAATTGTGGGATGATGAACATGTGTATGTCATTGAGGCACTCATGCATTAACATTGGGTATGAAAAGGGAAAGAATTGACTTTAAAATGTAAAGGGGGAGTTTTGGGAAAGTGATTTGATGAAATGTTTTTCTTAAACCCGGTCTCCGCGGGGTTACCAAAGGGTCGGTAGGTTAATGTAACATAAAGGGAACTAGGGAGTCGCCCTAGCGTGGTTGAGCTATCTGGGCCCCTCGACGACGCTGCGGGGTTACCAAAGGTCTAGGGACAGCAGCCAATCCTTCTCTCAGCGCTAAGGGGTTACATTAACAGTTTAAAAGTGACGGTTTTTGAAATGAAAATGGGGAGCGACATTAGCATTACATCGCATTCCATTGCATTACATTATTGTGCTTGAGATTGAATTGTTATGCAAGACTATTCCTTCATTGTTTGATCCCCATTCCCATTGACCTATTCTATATTTGGATTCACGGGGACACAAGATGCATGTCTTAAGTGTCACCTACTGAGCATATAGCTCACCCTTCTATATATATCTTTTTTTTAGGTCTTGGGAAAGAATCGGTGGACGATAATCCACCTCAAGCTTGAGAGATGCTAGAAGATTACTTTTGTTACTTTTGTAACTAGGCCATTCTTTTGTATATGTAGTATTCTGGAAATATAACTAAAGATGTATGCATGGCCTTGTAAATTAATAATGAAACTTATTTTAGTTGATGTGAATGAAGTTGTTGAAAGCATTGTATAAATGCATAACTCTATGTAGTGTAATCAATGATGTTGAAATGTGAGCACAGGTTAGTTTGTTCGTTTCTAATCATAGAATGATTCATGTATATATTAGGAATCAAGTCTGAATCATTCCCAAGCATTTCGTTCAGTTTCTCCCCCATTTTCATAGCGCAGCAGTTGAGTATCAGGTTTTTGGCTCGGGAAGGCCATTTCGGTCGACCGAAATGGTGCACCGATCGACCGAAATAGAAAAAAGTGCTCTCGGGATCTCCACTTTGGACGACCGAAGCACCTTCTTGCTCTCAGGATCTTCATTTCGGACGACCAAAGCTCCACTTTGGTCGACCGAAATGAAGTTGTGTATACAAACTTCCTTCTTCTCTTGTTTGCTCTCGGGACTCCTATTTCGGACGACCGAAGCTCCACTTTGATCGACCGAAATGAGGCAGCTTGGTTATCTTCCATTCTTTCTTCCGATGTTTGTTTGGTTCATGTCGGTTTGAATCTTGGGGGGTACTGAGAATGTTTTTCAAGCGTTGTAATGGTGTGTTGACCATAGAAATGTTATGATGGACTTAGGTAACCTCGGGTTTGAGTAAGGACCCGTGTAGCGAACCGGGCCTCCTGGTCAAGTTCGTTACAATGAATGGTATCAGAGCCGATGGTTCGAAAAACCTTTAGGACGACGGGTAGAGGCCTGCACGTGATGTTGATTGCATTATTATGTGACTACTTGCTACGTGTTTAATTACTTGAGCAAGCATGCCTAACTGTTTACTTGCTTACGTGCTTATTTGCTTACTTGTTTATGTTAAAAGGTTTCTTGCATAGTTTTGCATGCTAAGTGTCGTTACGGTATCATTTCATGTTGAGTCATTTTCAGTGGACCTTAGTGTCATGTTATTGAACCATTTTCTCGTTTTATAGCACGATGTCACGACGTGAAGAAGCAAGGGAAGTTGGCTCCAGGCCAACAAGGGGTGATGTTGGTGAGAGCTCTAGCTCCAATCCGGAAGAGCTAAATGATGAGGACATGCTACTTAGGGATTTGGTTCCACCAAGAGTTGTTCCCACTAGGAGGGAAAATGTTGATGCACTCGTAGAAGTGAGTGAAGGTTCTGCGGAACAGGTGTTGAATCGATTGTTGCAAGGTGCTTTGAGGGCAACAATTGCTGCTAATCAACAATTGGCACCTCAACCACCAGTTCAAGTTGAGGAGACGCCATCCCAAAAGCGTCTCAAGATCATTAAAGGGTTTTCTCAGTTGATGCCAGTTATGTTTGAGGGCGGTGCAGATCCAATGGTAGCGGATGACTACTTAGATTAAGTGGAGACTCAGTTGCTCTCAATGGATGTGACGGAGGATCATTTGAAGATCATCCTAGCTACTTACAAGTTTGCTAAGGATGCCAAGGTTTGGTGGAAGTCGGTCACCAACCAATACAAGATTGAGGAGATAAGTTAGGACAGGTTCAAGGAGCTGTTTTACGAGAAGTACTTTCCGCTTTCCAAAAGATAGGAGTTACAAGACCAGTTTCATAACCTCATTCAAAGGACATGTCAATGGCGGAATATGAGAATAAGTTCACCTCACTCTCCCGTTTTGCTCCAGAAATGGTGAGAGATGAAGCTAACAAGACTCGGAAGTTTGTTTCCGGTCTTAATGATCGGATGAGGCCGTTGATCACGGCATAGTTCATTAAGGTTTATTCTGAAGCTATGGAAAGGGCTTTAATGCTGAAGGCTGACATTAAAGAAAAGGATACGAGAAGAGAACAGTGGAAGCAAAAGAGGGGTGCAGGGCCATCTTCAGAAGGATCTTCTTGGAAAAGGAACAGGGGCAGTCCATCTCAGTATCAGGGGCAACAGTCTGCATGATCTGCTCCTACCACTCCTATGCTAGCTAGATCTGACAAGAGTGGAGTTGTTTATTACCAATGTCAGCAACCTGGACACTACAAGTCTAGTTGTCCCATGAGATCGTCTTCAGTTTCTTTGGCTCCAAGGGCTTGCTATGGGTGTGGCCAGCAGGGTTATTTGATTCAGGACTATCCTAGTCAGGGAGCAGGCACCAGTAATGGCAGAGGGTCACGACAGAGGCCGTCACAGTCGGCTACAGTTCAGTCAGGTTTCAGACCACCTTCACCACCACAACCTGCCATATCTTCACAGGGTTCACGACCAGTTAAGAGGGATGCTCCTACTATGTCGGCGCAGCAGTTTGGTGTTCAGGGTGGCAATTCTCAGGCACAGGCACCCAGGGGCGTGTCTTTGCACTTGCATCGGCGGATCCATCTTCTAGACCGTCAGTTCTCCGAGGTATCTTCCCAGTGTTTGGTTCTTGGGCTCGTATTCTTTTTGACTCTGGTGTACCTCATTCCTTTATTTCATCATCATTTGCACTTACATCGGGGTTAGAGGTCAGTTTCATGGATCAGGCATTGTATGTTGATGCGCCAGTTGGGGTTTCGGTGTCTTTGAACCGAGTTGTGAGGGATTGTTCCATTGTGATAGCTGGACGGACGTTTGTGTTTGACCTTAACCTCCTGGAGATGACTAGCTTTGACGTCATTCTCGGGATAGATTGGTTAGCCTTCTTTCATGCCACGATTGATTGTTTCAAAGGTAGAATTACAGTTTGCACTCCAGAGGGGGATTGTTTCTTTTTCATGGGAGATCGGAGTGATTCCCAGCCTTCATCGTTGTATGGAGTTCATGGACGGAGTCGTGGTGATTACTTCTTGGCTAGTCTTCTAGCCAAA
The DNA here is from genome assembly GCF_030987335.1 of Cornus florida. Classification (NCBI taxonomy): domain Eukaryota; kingdom Viridiplantae; phylum Streptophyta; class Magnoliopsida; order Cornales; family Cornaceae; genus Cornus; species Cornus florida. The sequence goes on along the minus strand of NW_026775574.1, from coordinate 84,215,926 downwards.
GAAGATGGTGTTGTGGAAGCAGATTATCCGGCGGTTGTTCGTGATTTTCTGGATGTGTTTCCAGAGGATTTGATAGAGTTACCTCCACACAGAGAAGTGGAGTTCATTATTGATTTGATGCCTGGTACCGCGCCAATTTATATGGTACCGTATCGTATGACACTAGTTGAATTGGAAGAATTGAAGAGGCAACTTAATGACTTGAGGATAAAGGGTTTCATCTGACAGAGTGTGTCACCGTGGGGCGCACCGGTCTTATTTGCTAAGAAGAAAGATGGTTCCTTGAGGTTGTGCATTGATTACCGGAAGTTGAATCATGCCATCATCAAGAACAAGTATCATTTGCTAAGGATAAATGACTTATTTGATCCGTTGAGGGGAGTCAGTTGTTTTTCAAAGATTGACTTGAGGTCTAACTATTATCAGTTGCGGGTTAGGGATGAGGATATTTCGAAGACAGTATTCCGTAAATGGTATGGACACTATGAGTTCCTTGTTATGCCTTTTGGCTTGACTAATGCGCCAATAGCATTCATGGACTTAATGAACCGTGTCTTTCATGATTACTTGGACCAGTTTGTGGTAGTTTTCGTGGACGACATTCTTGTGTACTCACAGACTCGGGAAGAGCATGAGGTCCATTTAAGTGTTGTATTATAGATTTTACGGGAACACCGATTGTATGCCAAATATGAGAAGTGTGAGTTTTGGCTATAAGAGGTGAAATTTTTGGGACACGTTTCAGAAGGCAGAGTGTCAGTTAATCCATCAAAGATTGAAGCTGTTTTGACTTGGGAGCAACCCAAAAATATGTTTGAAATCCGTAATTTTCTTGGTCTAGCGGGTCACTATCGGAGATTTGTGAAAGATTTCTCACAATTGGTAGCACCTATGACTCGTTTGACCCAAAAAGGGATTAAGTTTGTGTAGAATGAAGCCTGTGAGTCGTCCTTTCAAGAGTTGAAAACAAGGTTGACTATGGCTCCAGTGTTGGTGTTACCTGAGCGTGGCTTAGGTTATGTGATTTATTGCGATGCTTCACGTGATGGCTTGGGATGTGTATTGATGCAAGGTGGTAGAGTAGTGGCTTATGGGTCTCGGCAGTTGAAGACTCACGAGTACAACTACCCTACTCATGACTTAGAGTTCGCAGCAGTTGTATTTGTTTTGAAGTGTTGGAGACACTACTTGTATGATGAGAGATTCGAGGTATTCTCGAATCATTAAAGTCTCAAGTACCTTTTCTCCCAAAAGGACTTAAACAACAGACAGAGACGATGGGTTGAGTATTTGGAAGATTACAATTTTGATTTACAGTATCATCTGGGCAAGGCGAATGTGGTAGCTGATGCCTTAAGCCGGAAATCTCGTGGAACCTTGGCAGGTTTGGCCATTCGGAAGTGGAAGATGCTTAATGATCTGGCGGAGATGGGATTGCAGTGTTTCGATGATGAGGTTTGCAGTGAGTTAGCATTATTGTTTAGTCTTATGGCTTAGCCCACTCTTGTTGTCCTAGTGATTGAGTCACAGAGACAGGATTCGGATTTGGATGTCGTTCACGCTTTGATCTCCAGTGGTGAGACAGTGAAGGATTGGACCTTGCATGCAGATGGAGGTCTACGGTTCAAGGGTTTGTTGGTGGTTTCCATAGGTTTTCGTGAGGACGTCTTAAGGGAGTTTCATACTTCCTGCTTTGCAGTTCATCCAGGTGGTACCAAGATGTATCACAATTTGAGACGTCAGTATTGGTGGGACGGGATGAAGAAAGATGTTACACAGTTTGTGGCTAAGTGCCTTACCTGTCAACAGGTGAAGGCCGAGCATCAGAAACCAGCAGGGTTGTTGCAACCATTGCCTGTAGCACAGTGGAAATGGGAGCATATTGTTATGGATTTTGTGACAGGTCTTCCAAGGTCACGAAGAGGTAATGAAGCCGCATGGGTCGTCATTGACCGATTGACCAAGACGGCTCACTTTTTGCCTATTAAGGCCACTGATGATGCGGAAGCACTTGGTGTTCTTTACGTAAAGGAGATTGTAAGGTTACATGGGGTTCCAGTAACCATTGTTTCGGATAGGGATGCAAAGTTCACTTCCAAGTTTTGGGAAGAACTTCAAGCAGCGTTTAGTTCAGCGTTCCACCTAAGTACGGCATTTCATCCACAGACGGAAGGCCAGTCGGAGCGTACTGATCCAGATTTTGGAGGATATGCTTCGGGCATGTGTACTTGATTTGGGAGGCAGTTGGGAGGATCACCTTCCACTTATTGAGTTTGCCTACAACAACAGTTATCAGGCGAGCATTGAAATGGCTCCATTTGAAGTGTTGTATGGCAGACCTTGTAGGTCTCCAGTCTGTTGGACTGAGGTAGACGAGACCGCTGCCTTAGGACCCGACATTGTACTCGAGACTACAGAGAAGATTAAATTGATCAAATAGAGGTTGCTCGCAGCTCAAAGTCGACAGAAGAGCTATGCAGATAGGCGGAGACAACCGCTATCTTTTGAGGTAGGAGACCATGTTTTTTTGAGAGTTTCTCCACGAAAGGGATTGATGAGGTTCGGGAAAAGTGGCAAATTGTCTCCACGATTTATTGGACCGTTCGAGATCTTGGACCGTGTAGGAGAAGTTGCCTACAGGCTTGCTTTGCCACCACAGATGGACAAGGTTCACAATGTTTTTCATGTGTCGATGCTACGGAAGTACAAACCAGATCCATCTCATGTTTTGGATTGGGTTGATGTGGACGTTGATGAAGATGTCTCCTATGAAGAGGGACCAGTGCAGATCCTTGACACACGATAGAAGGTGTTAAGGGGTAAAACAGTGCAGTTGGTGAAAGTTCTTTGGAGGCACCACGGAGTCGAGGAGGCTACTTAGGAGCTTGAACCACTGGTTCGCTCCAGGTACCCAGAGTTGTTTTCTTCCCCAGGTACGGCTTGATTTCGGGGATGAAATCCTTTTAAGTTGGGAAGATTGTAATGTTTACGAATTTCAGCATTTTTTCAATTTTTTCCGGAATTTTGTTGCCGCAAGGGCATTTTCGTCTTTTCACATTTCGTGTTTGGGATTGTGGTTGGGTCCAATTGAATCTTGTGCACTTTAATTTGTATGAATTATGTAGTGTATGTATTTGTTGGTGGTGTAGTGTACTTATGTGGTGTATTTTGAAACAAAAAGAAAATGGAAAAGAAATTCATAGTGGAGGGACCCACCACTAATGCACAAATGGTCTAGAGACCATCTTTCACTCTCATTTTCTCTCTCCCCGTATTTCTCTCCTTCACTCCCCTCATCTTGCTTTTTCTTTTTCTTTTTCAACCAAATCTTTGAGCTTTGATTTTCCACTCATTTCTTGCCAGATTTGGGTGCCGTTTGAGGCAAAACGAAGAGCATGACAAGCTCTACGCATCCACACCATCAATTTTAGTTTTTGTGCACCCTTTGGATTTCGAAATTCAAGGCCCATTTCAAGGGTTTTGTGCAATTTTGAGGTAGGGGCTCTTAATCCATGAGTTATTGTGCTTTTGTGAGTTGATCTCTCTTAAATGTTTGTTTAGCATGCTCAATTTGTAGGGTATCTAACTAAATGATTAGTGTTGTGCATATTTGTCAATTTTATGTGATTATGTGTGTTAAATAAATTATGTGAAAAGCATGTTCACATGTTGATTCTCTATATGTTCATCATGCTAGATTCTTACTGTAATTAAACATGTTGTAACTTTCTTGTTATTCTTGTGAATTATACTATGTTGCTTAAATTGGAAAATTGTGGAATGATGAACATGTGTATGTCATTGAGGCACTTATGCATTAACATTGGGCATGAAAAGGGAAAGAATTGACTTTGAAATGTAAAGGGGGAGTTTTGGGAAAGTGATTTGATGAAATGTTTTTCTTAAACCCGGTCTCCGCGGGGCTACCAAAGGGCCGGTAGGTTAATGTAACCTAGAGGGAACTAGGGAGTCGCCCTAGCGTGGTTGAGCTATTTGGGCCCCTCGACGACGCTGCTGGGTTACCAAAGTTCTAGGGACAACAGCCAATCCTTCTCTCGGCGCTGAGGGGTTACCAAAGGGGGTTACATTAACAGTTTGAAAGTGACGGCTTTTAAAATGAAAATGGGGAACGACATTAGCATTACATCGCATTCCATTGCATTACATTGTTGTGCTTGAGATTGAATTGTTATGCAAGACTATTCCTTCATTGTATGATCCCCATTCCCATTGACCTATTCTATGTTTGGATTCACGAGGACACAAGATACATGTTTTAAGTGTCACCTACTGAGCATATAGCTCACCCTTCTATATATATCTTTTTTTCAGGTCTTGGGAAAGAACCGGTGGATGATAATCCACCTCAAGCTTCAGAGATGCTAGAAGATTACTTTTGTTACTTTTGTAACTTGGCCATTCTTTTGTATATATAATATTCTGGAAATATAACTAAAGATGTATGTATGGCCTTCTAAATTATTAATGAAACTTATTTTAGTTGATGTAAATGAAGTTGTTGAAAGCATTGTATATATGCATAACTCTATGTAGTGTAATCGATGATGTTAAAATGTGAGCACGGGTTAGTTTGTTCGTTTCTAATCATAAAATGATTCATGTATATATTAGGAATCAAGTCTGAATCATTCCCAAGCATTCCTTGCAGTTTCTCCCCCATCTTCATAGCACAGCAGTTGAGTATCAGGTTTTTAGCTCGGGAAGGCCATTTCGATCGACCGAAATGGTGCACCGGTCGACCGAAATAGAAAAGAGTGCTCTCGGGATCTCCACTTCGAACGACCGAAGCACCTTCTTGCTCTCAGGATCTTCATTTCGGACGACCGAAGCTCCACTTCGATCGACCGAAATGAAGTTGTGTATGCAGACTTCCTTCTTCTCTTGTTTGCTCTCGGGACTCCCATTTTGGACGACCGAAGCTCCACTTCGGTCGACCGAAATGAGGCAGCTTAGTCATCTTCCATTCTTTCTTCCGGTGTTTGTTTGGTTCATGTTGGTTTGAATCTTGGGGCGTACTGAGAATGTTTTTCAAGCGTTGTAATGGTGTGTTGACCATAGAAATGTTGTGATGGACTTAGGTAACCTCGGGTTTGAGTAAGGACCCGTGTAGCGAACCGGGCCTCCGGGTCAGGTTCATTACACTTTTAGTATAGGACCTTTATTTACTATCCCTTATAGTACGGGGATATTGATTAAGGGATTCATTCAGCCCGGGTCCTTATAATACAGGACACTTATTATCATCCCTTGTAATACGGAAATATTGCAAGTATAAATATAACTGACCAAGAGTTAATGCAACTGAAATGAATTTTATTAAAGACCACCATTGCCTTAAGGCTTATTGAAAACAAAATAATACGTGAGGGAGCTACCCCCCATTTAAAATGATTAAATTACCGATCAATAAACATCGTCACTTTAAAGATGAACTTCTCAAGAACTTGAGAGGAGGATCGTTTTTTGACCTGACCTTTGTAGGTTAAGTTATGATATCTGATTACCATATTTTTGTCAGTTAGGCCCAATCTTTGTCTTTGATGACCAAACTTGGGGTGACCAGGCACTAATCTTGGATGACCGAGCCTTTGTAGACTTTGGGCAATCAATTCTCAATCTTGGTTGACTAGGCCTTGGTTCTAGGTTGAAAAGACCATCATTGGTGCTCGATGGGTAAAAACCTCATGGGACCACCTTGGACACGGTGGACTCATTGATTGTAGAAACTTCACTGGACTTAGAGTCCCTCCCCGTGTGTAAAGACTTACCAGGTTATGGTTTCGGAGGATCGGACACCGGTCTTGGACTACTAATGCCCCCGAGGAGTCGCTAAAGGAGAGAGACTAGAAACCCGACTAACTCGATGTACCAAGGTTGGTACGTCAATCTTCTAAACCTTGCCATCATAGCTACATCGACGATTGATATAGTGTGATCCACTATTCTGCCCCCGATAGTGGGATCTTGGGTGATGACCCATTCTATAGATGTTTATACAGCGGACGAGGTGCCTGGTACTGCAACAATTTACAGTTGTCTAAAAATATTAGATTGTGTTAGAAATTATTACTGAAAATTAACCTGTAATGGATTATCAATCCAAAATTATGCATAATCTGAAGTCGATAAGTAATTCCTGCAAAGGAAGAGAGGTGACGACTGTCGTCTGATACGTGGAGGCTTCACTAGTAGGTAGAGATCCCGTTGTTGGTAATGATCTTCTTGATGGGTGGAGACCTACTCATTTATATAGGCGCAAAAGGAGTAGGCCTTAGTCTTCAACGATCAGGCCTTAGTAGTTAGCTGCTGCCAAATATGAGATAGAGTTTGGTCTTAAACTACCAAACCTCAGTAATGAGGGGACCAAGCATCGCTAAATGGAAAACACTACATTGGACTGCCTAGGTCGACGTGCCAAATTTTGATTATTGTCATCGTATACTGGGTGGTATCACGCAACCAACCGTTTTGCCCCCAATATGATGGACGGGTAATCATGATGTAGAAACCTGTCCTTATATAAGAACATGGAAACCCATTGTCAACTGATGACTTTAGGATGGTTTCTATGATCGGAAACATTTGTCTTGCCATCCGAGCCAAGTCGCGTCAGGATTATTATTTCTTCAGAGAACTAATCGTTCCCATAGATGGCGCCAGCTGTTGATGCGAAAATCCTCGCTACTCGGAACGACGGCGTTTACCTGCAAAACAAAGGAATGTCACCTCAAATGGCACCGGTGGGGTGCCAGCCGAGGACCCTCCAACGATCAAGTTAGTACTTGTAATCGTATCACATAATAATTATGTATCTTCTGTTTAGGGGTTTTTTCTCTTACCTTTATTAACTGGTAGGATCTCCTTTTTATAGCCGCTTTCCCTAGGTTTATTTGCAAGATCAAAGGAGATCATTTGTTGCCAGATTTTTCGGGGATATGTTTTACTCCTTTGACTTTCTTAAATTGTATCAAGGTTATCCTTATCCTGTTGAACCACGTCGTCTTTCATTATCTTAGATAAGAAATGTCGTCATTCTTATCCAATGAAAATATTTATCTTTGATAACGAAATATTATCGTTCGAAAGTAGAAGAGGTCTGGCGACTGGTCAACACTTAGTTCCCTCTATCGTTAGGTCAGGGTAGGTTTATTTTTCCCTATCATCATAGTTGATTGTAATCCTCCCATTAAAAATATTTGATATGATAGGAGGAGAAAAACTTAATTTATATATGATTTACTTAAATTTAAATATTATTTTGAATGCATTTTGTTTCACCAAACATATATATTCTCATTAATCAATAGTAGTGTACCGCTTTTTATGGGATTGTGTTAGAGGCTATGTTTGGGTAAAGTGAAAAAGAAAAGAAATGATAACATTTATTAGGAGAGAAAAGAAAAGAAAAGAAAAGAAAGGAAAGGAAATGAGAGTACATTGTTAATCACTCAATCACTCATTGTGTATGGTTCATTAGTAAAAGAAAAGAAAGGAAATAAAACTATTTAAATAAAAATACTATTATACCAATTTTTTTTTAGATTTTGTTTTTAGACTAAATTTGGTATTAATAAAATTTCATTGCAAATGTTAATTTTTTTCTTCCCTTTACTCCCATTTTTAGAAGGATTACAAAACTAACATTTTATGCCTAATATCATTAAGGGTTAAATGCAAAAAAAAAACCCCTAAACTATTGCCATATCAGCAACTAACCCCCTGAACTACAAAAGTTGCAACTAACCCCTAGACTATTAAATTTTGCTGCAGATGACTCCATCCGGCAGGAATCTGACAGGTTTTGATGGCATGCACCATCACGTGACGAGGATGTCTAAATTAAACGACCAGAATACCCTTATTCACATAAAAGGTCAAAAATGCCCTTGTTACCATCATAACCAAACACACCCTTCATCGCTATCAAACCCGTCCCCTACAACAACAATGATCAAACTTGCTGACTGTTCCAAGCTCGCCGATTCAGTTCCAAGCTCGCCGACTGTTCTTGTCACCGCCGAGCTCCCTTGCGAGATTAAAGGAATTTAGTGCGTTATAGATTTTTTTTTTTTTATTTTAAAAGTTTCAGGTGAAGTAGATTTTTTTTTTTTTTCAGAATCCTGTAACCAAAAAAAAAAAAAAAAACCCACCACCACCCATGCCGCCACCACTAACACACCCATGCCATTGCCACCACCACAAATGCCAACTCAAGAACGGAATAAGTCATTACAGTGGACGCCTCCAGTAAGCAGGTTCAGTAGATCCAAATGAAAGGTAACTTTGAACCAAAAGAAGTGTCCCCACTAACTGATTGAGGAAAACTGAGGAGAAAGCCTCGGAGCGAGGCGACGGTGATCGGATCCACGAGCGAAGGGAACGACTGCCACAATAGGCAAGGGTAAGCGTCAGAAATGAAGGTGCAACAATGGTACACTGAGTTGGATGATCGGCCAGGTGCAGCAAAGGGAACGACTGCCACCACCACGACCACCAAATCCAAACCCCAAATTGAAAGCCAAGAACGTACAACACGACCACCAGTCTTGATTTGCAGGTGGTTACCAAATCGTCATCAATAAATCGATCTGCAGCAGTAGCTGCGACAACATAATTTCATGCCCTTCAGCATGCGCCGGTTATTGCAAATTGCGTGCTCTTCAAGCCCCTCATGCCGCCGCAGTCGTCTTCTTCCTCAGAGATTATGACTGTGGCTGAGTTGATGTTGATGCCGCAGACACCATTAGGCTTCGATATGACGGTGGATAGACCACCGTCAGGCCGCCGTTACGAAGAAAAAGTGACTGAGGCGTAGCAATTACGGCGGCCGGAGCAGGCGTGGCTGAGGCGACCCCTTTATCGCGGCTGAGTCCTCAACATCATCCAAAGCCAACCCCGCGCCGCAAGCTCACAATCGAGCTTCTTCTTCAATCGCCAGTCAGACCATCACGGTCGAGCCCTCACCGGAATACCTCTTCACAGCCAACCCCTTTTGCTTAATTTTGGATCTGTATTTTGTTTTTTTGTTTTTTTTTATCATTTTTTGGATTTGTATATTATGTTTGGACTTTACTATAAGATACAACAGATACATACATATATATTTGGCCTTGTTTGGTTACGGCTTGAGCACTATTTCAGGACTAGACAATAATAAGGGTATATGTGTCATCTGATTCACTTAGCTTAATCGCATTCAAAACTATGTTGTTTTAATAAGGGTAAATCAGACTTTTTATCTTTTCCGGAATTACTAAAATGCAACAAATTCATAGTTCAGGAATTTTTTCGTAGTTTGAAAAGTTAGTTACAATATGTCAATAGTTCAATGAGGTTTTTTTGCATTTAACCCTATCATTAATATTGATCCTTCCAAACCACTCCTATTCATTTCTTTTCCTTTAAAAAATTATACCAAACACACCACACACTATTTTATTTCCCTCCATTACCTTTCTTTCTTTTCCTTCCTTTACCCTCCAACCAAACAGGGCCGAAGGGTGGGGAGTCAAGAGAGAGAGGTGAGCGAAGGAGAGGTAGAAGTTTTGTCCATCTAAAATTTTATATACATGGAACACAACATGGATATATCAGACTTGATTTATCCCACTTTCACATATTTTCTTAAAATTTGTTAAAAAAAATGCGATATTGCTAATATTTCTTTACGACATAAAAACATCAAAATGAGATATTTGATCTACTTTTAATGAAATTTTGAACAACATTTTAACTATATAATTTTCGTTTAATCATCTTTCAAATGATTAAGTTCGTGCCTCATACATAACCATGACCAGCACCAAAAAAAGAAAAAAACATTAATGAGTTATCATTTCAAACCAGTACCAAAAGAATTCAGAATATAAAATTAACACTTCCAATATCAATAACTTAAAAGACCACACCCACTCTCTACTCTATCAAACTCTCTTAAATAGCAAATGAAAAATGAAATTAACAAACTAAATATTGAGTAGCAAAAATGCTCACTTATAAGATCACACCCACTCCCTAATCTATCAAACTCTCTTAAATAGCAAATGAAAAATGAAATTAACAAACTAAATATTGAGCAGCAAAATGCAGTTGAGCAGGATTATATAATTTCCATTTTGACTCTTGCAGGTAGACTTTTTTGGAGTTGCATAGCCTGCTCTTTGGCAGATTGTTTCTCCTTGGTTTCATTAAACATCCACGGTCTTGGACTCAACAATACACGTGTAGAGTGACGTTCGATAGTAATCTTCTCCAACATAACGGCATTCTTAATAAAATAGTGGGCAAACTCGAGGTCAATAAAACAGCCAACAAACCCAGCCAATTCCACCTCCTTTAGACATTGATGGGGACGGTTGGGAATTTTACGCTGCCTTATTCCTTCCACCCCCAAAGGCGTCAAATATTGTACCTGTGGAACAGAAACGCAGTGAATCATAAAGCACTTCATTACAAATAAGCAACTCACTATTAATTACTTTTAGTAATAGCTGAGTGTTGATTCACATTGAAGCAGCATGTTAAAGTTTCCACGTACACCACACACTACAAAGAATAGTGGACAAATATTTATAGTAAGTCTATACTAATAATAATAATAACAACAAAAAAAGTAGATAGTAGAAATAGAACTTCTGTACTTAAAAGTTTAATCATCTTACTAGAACTATCATAATAATTTACCAGCATTTTAGAAACAAGTGTTTACAAAAAAAAAAAAAAAAAAAAAATCCCTCTACTTATAAAGAATAAAAGAATCAAACATCTAGCCCTTAGCAAGAAAACCTAATCCATATTTTTAAAAACAACTATAATAACCTATACATTTGCTTCATCAAGTTGTATTCACAGCTAAAGATGAAATGAGGACGTTAGTTCCGGAATCAGAGCAATGCTAAATTGCTTTAAAAAAAATTATTAAACACTTCACATAGACTCATTACCTACATGGACAGCTGGACCAACTCATTGAGAAATAATATAGGGGGAGGGGACACTAAAAGAAAGTATCTCTTTCATTTATGTGTCCGTAATTTGAAACTTAAATTTCATTATTTTGAGACTAAAACAAGTCTCTTATGTAACACAAAGACGTCTCAAAAAAGGCATCCCCAACAAACTTTGAAATAGGATCAACATATCAAAACATGCAATTGTCACTTTTTAGTATTTGGACAAGAATATAATTGTAGGTCTGTAACTAAAAAATATAATAGGTTATGTAGACGACGGTGTACAAAAGAGTTCATTTGAGATTGAATGAAAATATGGAATTCAAGATATATGAAGTATAAACACAAAGTTTCTTGAAACTCTAAAAGAATCATTAATAAATCACAGACATTATTCTCAAAAGTGTATGAATCTTGAGCTATACATTATCCTTTTGGTTGTAGAACATTCGAAGTGTAAATAGTTTCAATTCATAACTTTGTCTCAACATTAAAAATCCATGATACTAAATGACATTTTATATAGCTTTGTGTACGTCCAGCCTGCAGCAGTAGTTGTGAACCTCTCATGCCTTTCTTTATTTATTTATTTTTTGATAAGTAAAACCTCTCAGGCCTTTCTTTATCAGACTACCGTAATGGATTAAAATAAAATAAATAAGGGGGAGGGGAGTAAAACTTTGGAGATGTACCATCCTATGGATGAGACGCAGCTGGAGGCTAGGAAGGATAGAACTCCATCTGAGGAGGAGGATAGAGAGCTGTGGAATCTTATATCCCACGAGAACTATGAAGGGATGAAAGGAGGGGGAAGGGAGGGAGGGAGAGGAAGGAGGAAGGGCAGGTCTTAGTGTTGTTTGCCCATAAAGTTCCGTATCATTTCTTGGAATGCACGTGGTTTAAGGTGGTGAAGTTAGCAATTCGAAAGTGGGGTGTGCATGTAGTGTGTTTGCAAAGATGAAGTTGGCCTCTATTTCAGATAGAGTGGCGAAGAGCTTGTCGGGAGGGAGATTTGTTGAGTGGGAGGTTCTAGATGTTGTGGTTACATCGGGCAGCATCATTTTGAGAGGTCTATGAGAGAGAGATGGACCCCATGGAGCAGTTATCGACTTCTCGGAGTTGAGAGGTCTCGGAGCAGAAGGCTCTGTTTGTTGGAGGCTTGGAGAGGGTGTAGAGTAGATCCCCAAGCCTACGTCTTGTGAAGGGTAGCGCCTTTGTGCATTTGGTGGTGTTTGTGAAAAGAAAAGAATAGGCTATCGATGGGGAGGAAACTTCTACTCGGAAGCTGAAATTCCTTATAGTTAGTTCTCTTTTTTGTTGGGTTTATGGGAGAAATTATATATCCACGGCTGAGATAATTAATTTTTTGGATAGTTTGAGCTCTTAAGGACCCTATTTGGTTCCCCATTTGTTTGGAATGAGCTCCCCGTTTATCTCAAGAGATCTTTCCTCATAGAAACCTGAGATCCATTCGTAGAAACAGAATAATATTTCTGAGTGAATTTATTGTTGACCAGAATTGGGATGTCTCCAAGTTTGATGATAGTACTCAAGATGTGTGTAACTACCTGCAGGGGTACAAGATCCATGGGGGCCTTGATCAGTTACTTTGGCAGACTTCAAAGGTCTCTTTAAAAGCAGCCTGGGAAGCATGTAGAGTTAGGAGGCTAGAGCTTTTTTGAACTGAGCTTTGCTGGAATGGTGGAAGGCCTAGATGGTCCATACATGCTGCTATGGTTTACAAGATGCTATCTTAACTAGTTCTTATCTAAAAAGGAGAGGAATTTCCTTAGCTTCTATTCGCTTTCTGTGTATAAAGAATGTAGAGAATGGTGACTATTTATTTTGCAGCTGCGAATACATATGGCAGGTGTGGTCTGGTGTCTTGGATATATGTCATTGGAACATCCAGAAATGTGACTCTATATTGGAATTTGCCAAGGGCCTTGCTCAACAGTACACAGCTAAGACATGGAAGCATAAATTGTTTAAGATGTTGCTTACTGCTACATTACATATCCTATGGATGGAGAAAATTGATAGAGTTCACCATGCTAGACATAGAGACCCTAGGGACTTGGTGAAGTGTATAGTGTGGGAGGTATGTATATCTTGGGGGTATGCCTCCGAGATATCATTTGAATTTGCTAGTCTTCTTTTTCCAAGGGTCTGTCCTGGGCAGATTTCTTCCCTCTTTGTTGGGTCTTTTTGCTTTTGATGTGGTGGTATGCACTCACTTTCTCCTTTGTATTATATTGTTTTATATTTATAATACTTTCCTCATTTAGGAAAAAAAAAAAAAACACTGGTGGCACTGGTAACAAGGAGATAGGCTCATGGAGTAGTACAAGGTGAAAAGGCATGTACATGGGTGCTTGGGATCGTGTGGTGGAGAGGGTGGAGAGGAGGCCTGCAGGGTGGAAGAAGTAGTATCTATCAAAAGGGGGGAAGGTTACACTATTGAAGAGCACCCTGTCAAACCTACCTACTTATTTCTTATCCCTGTTCCATATTTCGTGTCCTCGGTAGCCGCTTCAATTGAGAGACTTCATAGGAACTTATGGTGAGGTTTAGGGGATGAATTTAAGTATCATCTTATTCGTTAGGAGCAGGTTTGAAGGCCCATTCAGTCTGGAGGTATAGGGATTAGAAGGTTATTGCCTTTCAACAGGGCCCTTCTAGGCAAGTGGTTGTGGAGATTTGGTATTTGGGGTTGGAAAGCTATTTGGAAGGGATGTAATGAGTTTTCTAAACATATCAGATTCAGAGTTCAGGATGGCAGGGAAGATTCGTTTCTGGGAGGATATATGGTGTGGAGACCATACTTTAGCATGTTCCTCCCCAGGTTGTTTAGGATTGCTGCTAATAGGCATGCCTTGATTGTTGACTGCTATCGGCTCAATAGCAGGAAGTTGACCTGGGATGTGCTTTTTCAGAGATCTTTTCAGGATTGGAAGTTGGATGATGTCCGGATTTTTGGAGCTATTGTATAGTCAGGAGATTCGTGGAGGTAGGGATTCTCTTGTTTGGATTCCTTCCTCTAGGGGAAGCTTCAGTGTGAGGTCTTTTTTCAGATGTCTGTCGGATCAAGTCAGGACTACATTCCTGTAGAAGGCGGTGTGGCGTTCCAGGGTGCCACTTAAAGTGGCTTTCTTTGCTTAGACAGTGGTGTGGGGTAAGATTCTGACGCTTGACAATTTGGGGGGGAGAAATCATATCACGGTTAACTGGTGTTACATGTGCAAGTGTAATGGAGAGTCGGTTGACCATCTTCTTTTGCATTGTCAAGTGGCCTTTGATTGTTGGAGCCTCTTGTTGGACCTTTTCGGAGTTACCTAGGTCATGCCTAGATCTACAGAGGTTTGATGGACGCTTAGAGAGGGGGTTTTGTGGGAGCACAGGCTAGAGGGTATTGGAGGATGGCGCCCTTGTGTCTATGGTGGTGTTTGTGGAGGGAGCGAAATAGAAGATCTTTTGAAGGAGAGGAATCCTCGGCTGCTGTTTTTAAATCTTCTATTATTAGTTTTCTTTTTTTTTTTGTAGGTTTCGGGTAGACGTTCTTCTTCTCCTGAGGAGACAATAGATGTTCTGACTTCTTTGGGGCCTTAGGTTTCATGGCCACTTGTTTTGTATTTGGGATGCGTTCCCCTTCTGAACACTCTTTTTTAATCTAAAAAAAAAGAAGAGTCTTGGGCTCTAAGAAATTGTAATCCTTGTCCAACAAGGAATTGTTTTTGTAGCTCTATAAATAGATACCTATGTTGTGGGTCGAGACTTATGAGATCGAGAGAGATATAATCTCAGGAGGAAATTGATAGGTAGAGATAGTTTGTGCGTTGGTAGAGTAGGAAAAACACATGTGACACTAGTAGCCTACATGGTGGAAAAAAAGGCATGTAAACGGTGTTGGCATTCTATTGTTATAATATCTCTACGAATCATAATGGAATCTTTTCTCATTCATGGATGTAAGCCGGTTTTGGTTGAACCACTTTGTTAGCTTTATTTGGTTCCCGATGTTCACACGCTTCTGTTGCCCTAACAAATTAGTATTAGAACCGAATGTGAAGGAGATTAAAAAAACACAAGGACTTTTAACAGTTGCAACAACGGGTTTTAGTTGCAGGTGGAGTTAATCGGCTTGTTTGATCACGATGGTCAAAAAACATAATGGGTTGCATGGCAATATGGCATGGAGCTCGAGTAGTCAAGATGGAGCCTCAGAGGTTTGATTGATCGAGCAACATACAATGTGGACAACCAGAATTTTGCAGAACAATTATCAAGATTGAAGTTGCAAAATGATCAATGCTGTGGGAAGCGATGATTAACTAGATGGAATTTGAGACAAGATAGAGATTATTGGAAATTGTGTCTCAAATTCCTATTTTAATTGGGTTTCTATTTTAGAATTGTATTATGCTAGAAAATTTCTTGTTAAGCAAGTCTTAGGCTAAAAAAATTGTAATTCTTGTCTAACAAGGAATTGTGTTTGTAACACAATAAATGAATACCTAGGTTGTCAGTTGAAACTTATAAGATTGAGAGAGATTAGTCTCGTGAGGGAGTTATGGGTAGAGATAGTTTATAGGTTGGTAGAGTAGGGAAAACACTGAGGGTCACTGGTAACGAGAAGACGGGCTAGTGGAGTAGTACATGGTTAAAAGATACGTATGCGGTGTTGGTACTCTATTGTTGTAGAATCTCTACGAATCATGGTGGAATCTCTTATCATCTGTGGATGTAAGTCGGTTTTGGCTGAACCACGTTATAACTTGTGTTTGTGTGTAATTGTTTAGTTGGTTTTCTTTGTTCGCGCACTTCCGCTGCCCCAACACGCTTTTTATTCATCTTTACTTATCGGAAAAACAAAAATAAAATAAAATAAAATAAAAATAAATAAATAAATAAACCTCCATTGGTACAAATTGAGATTTAGATATTAAGCAACAACCAATATATAATATTTTCATCGTAACACGGTTTTAAAAATCAGTTAGATCTCAAAAAAGAAAAACAAAGTCCATTAGAACAAATAGATATTTAGATATTAAGCAACGACCAATATATAATATTTTCATTGTAATACGATTTTATTTTTCGGTTGTATCTTTCAACTGCAAGTAGATATACAATACAACATAACTCACAAGATGGGATGTACAGATTTTTTT
The DNA here is from genome assembly GCF_030987335.1 of Cornus florida. NCBI lineage: Eukaryota > Viridiplantae > Streptophyta > Magnoliopsida > Cornales > Cornaceae > Cornus > Cornus florida. Next base: position 84,199,779 of record NW_026775574.1, on the reverse strand, counting down.
TATTTTTTTTTAAATGATCTACAATTATATTAATTACAATTTTATCTGTCTAAAAATTAGAAAAATCCAAATAAAGAAGGCCATTATCCAATGAAAGTTAACTTCTATTCATGGCCGTTGCAGTGAGAGAAAGACACAAGATATGATTATCCTCTGTCATTAAACAAAACATCTATATAAGAAAAATTATTTACCTGCAATTTAAATTTATGCAGCACAGGTGATGCATATATCAAGGGAGTCCAACAGAGAATGCTTGCAGTTTGATCTGCTAGAACTTGCAATGTCAAGAACTTGAGCTTAGTAAATTCAGGAAGTTTTCGGAATCCTGAATTACCCTGAAAAGCAAAACTTATTATAAACAACAAAATTGAAAAGGTCACTACCTAATGTTGGGGTTAGTGGTATGTTGGGAGGATGGACTTGATTCAGACATAACCTTTGGTATAATTTTGTACAAAAAGTATTTGCAATCAGACTCAAACCAATTTTATAACATTAGAAGATATTAATTAAAAAACACTCCCATGACATAAAATTGCAATAGAAATATCAACTAACCTTTTGCCCACGAGTCATCTCCATGCCCAACGAAAGAGTCTCGAGCTGTGAAAAGTAGCTTGAAAACGAGAAAAAAACACTCCGTATTGGCTCAACGAAATCTGAAATAGACACCTTGGCAAGCTGGAATGCATCCTTAATTTGCATATTCATTTTTTGGCCGAGTCCAAAATGTGAAAATGACACAAGACTCGTAGCACAAACCTCAAGATCCTTCAGATTGGGGCATACGGATATGTCCAAGAACTTCAGCCGAAGTGAGGAACCAAAAACTTTTAAATTCACTAAATGTTCCGAGTCTCGTACTCGTAAAGATTCGAGAAGAGGACAATCGGAAAGTAAGCGTTCAAGAATTTCTCCACTTATGTTCACACGCGAAAAACAGAGGGATCTTAGGGACCTAATGCTGGATAAACAAGCAGGGCTTTTGAAGAGAATATTATAACTCTGGTTTGTAATAGTATACGGTAAACCAGCATGCTCTTCGGAAAAGACAGATGGTTCCAACTCCATCTCAAGCCTTTGAACACTCTTTGTTATTGCAAACTCAATCCATCTATCAATGACACAACTAGAAGAGCTATTCAAACAAAAACAAACTCTAAACTCGTCTATGGTTGAACCACAATGTGACTCCACCACTTTGTTCACCCAATTTATGTACCTACATCTTTCTACCCCCAACAGTGCCTCTGTGTTGGATTCAATTTGTAAAACTGTTTGTGAAGCATCAAAGTTTAGAACCCTGTTAAAGGACCACAAATGTTCCCATCTTTTTGAGAGCACACAAGTGCGCGCTGCTTCTCTAATTCCCAGAAGAGACAGAACAGAAACAAGAATTTCATCAGGCAGGCAACTGATCCTATCCATCCTGCAGGTTGTTGTTACTCTGAATGAACCAAGATAATGGGCATAAATTACCAAAAAAAAAAAGAAACACACCTTTGCGTAAGAATGCTTCAGCTAAGACACTTAGACTAACCCAATCACCTAGAGAGAGAGAGAGAGAGAAATAAATAAATAAATAAATAAAATAAAAAATCCTTTAGACTGATCAAAGATTATCTACTTTGACCAACAAAAACCAGAGCTAAACAAAAATAAAAATACAAAGACATAAATATGTACCTTATGTCTTTTTTTGCGTTTAGAGATGGATCTCATCCTTTTCCTCATTGAAATTATTCTCATCATCATAATTTACAGCCAAATAAGCTCTGCAGACACCCAAAAAAAAAAATTACAGATTAAGGAAGGAAATTATGACAAACTCTAAATCTAATACAAATTTATGTAAAGAAGAAAATAAAGAAGTCAAGAAAGAAAGAAAAAAAAAAAAAAAAGACTCACCTCAAAGATTCAAAATAGGAACCCTAGTTTCTTCATATAAAACGAACAAAGATCCAATTTTTCGTTGGGAAGCCAAATATGTATTCTCCTTGAAAAATTTTAATTCATAGTGTGTGGACGGGAGAAATTATTACATGCCCCCTGGTATTTAGTGACTTCCAATGAGTAGTTGACAAATAAGCATATAAAAGTTGAATTATAATTCTTCTGATTACGTGTCAATTATTTAGTGGTTAATCCAGTAACGATGTCATATTTCGTGGAAGTACGTAATAATTTCTTGATGTACAAAAAGATCATGATTCATGTTTCCTTTTTAAATCCTAAATCCATTGTCTGAAGGCCCGACAACTCAATGGGCAATCTACAGACACCTGATCTATGTCTAGGCCCAACAAAAAGGAAAACTCAACTAGGGTTTTTACTTGTACTAGTCAAGCACACACGTGAGTGACGTAATATTATTTATTTTCTTTTCATCTCCTTTTTATTGAAATTTAGTATAATTCAAGTTTTAAATATTATATATTTCATTCTGTAATTACATTTTCTTCATTTGATTGAATTTCAGTAGTTTAATTTTTTTAATATTATATATTTCATTCTTTAATTAGATTTATTTTTATTAAATTTTAGAATTTTATACCATTATATTATTATTATTAGTATTTATTCTCTAATTAGATTTTCTTTTGTTGAATTAAATAATTTTATTTTTTTAAATTATATATTTCATTATTTAATTAGATTTCCTTTTATTGAATTTCAGTTATTAAGTTTTAAATAATATATTTTATTCTCTAATTATATTTCCAACTACTATATTATTTGTATTTTAATATTTTTTTTTCCAATTAGATTTTTTAATTAAATTAAATAAATAAGTTTTTTAATATTATATATTTCATTCTCGAATTAGATTTTCTTTTATTAAATAATAAATAAATTTTTAATATTATATATTTCCTTCTCGAATTAATTTTTCTTTTATTAAATTTTAGTAGTTTTATTTTTTTATTATATATTTTTTCCCGAGTTAAATTTCCTTTTATTGAATTTCAATACAGTATTGAAAAATTAAACCGTTGAAATTCAATATTAAAGGACCACATCACGGTCTGTATGAGTGCCTACTATTTATTTTATTTATCAGTTTTTCGATTTTGAGTATGAATGATTTACACACCGATGAGTAAGTAAGTATTGTCCTTATACAAAAACAAAAGGCATCTAAGATGTCTGTTACAAAAAATTGTCTACATAATTTCTAAGTAATTTTTAAAAGGCATCAACATTTAAGATGTCTGTTTTGAAAGGTCATTTATATATATATATATGCGATAAGTTAAGATCTAAATAGACGAAGGTTTTTGTGGCCAGTAGCATCTCATCTACCTCCCAAAATAAATGGTGGGGGTTCGAGTACGTCTTCAAATGAGTAAATGAGTTTCTTGTCAATGAAAAATATAATATCTAGAAGACTCCTTTATGTTGTTTCTGTTTCTTCCCGTTCTATTGAATTATTTCTCATGTGCACAATACTTTTTAAGTGGATATTGTAAATATACCAGGTTTTTATTTCTTTCCTTTTACCTTATGAGTTCATTGTACCTCATATATATATACTAGTACATTGATAAAAAGTTATTTTAAAGTCTTAATTAAAAAAATTATATAAAAATTATCAAAATAAATAATTGATTAGTAACTTGTTTAAAGCGAAATGCATTGTCAAGATTAAAATTTAAGAGTAAAATTTCAAGTTTAAGGGGTTGCCATTATTTGTGTAATATGTATATAATTAGAGAATTAAATATATAATATTTAAAACCTTATTAAAGAAGGAAATATATAATATTACAAAACTTATTTGTTTAGTTTATAAATGTTGACATGACATAATTCAGCAAACATAAAAAAATAAAAAATAAAAATAAATCAACTTGATTAATGCAATTCAAAGAATAAAACATAATTAAACAAACACAATAAATAAATAAATCAACATGATTAATGTAATTCAAATAATAATGTACGTGTAATAAAACAAAAAAATTTGAATCATGCTACGATACAGATCAATCAAAATAAATTAGATGTTTTTTCAAAAATAAATGGAGTCATCCAAAAGAAAAAATATATGCAATTCAAAGAAATTATTACCAAAGTTGAAAGAAAACATAATGTACCTGTAATAAAATAAAGAATTTTTAACTATACTGGGAAACAGATCAATCAAAATAAATTAAGATATTTTTTCATTCTAAACTATTTAATTTAGAATAAATCAAACCTCCCCAAGTAGGATTCGAACCTATGACCAGTAAGTTAATAACCAACCACTCTACCACTGAGCTGTTGAGGAACAATAAAAGATTAGATCTCATAAAGTTCAATTTCTGTTCTCAAGTCATGACCAATATAAGCTCGAAACTTCTTTCATAACTCCCAGATATGTTTCGAATAATTAAATAAATTACAAATTAAAATTAATTAGGTAATTGTGTATTGGAATTCAATCAAGATGTTTCAAATCATTTATAAATAAAATAAAAAAATAATTTATCAAATAAAAAAATAAAGTTTTGTTAACCTTGAAGAATTCCGAACATAATAGAATTTATTTTAATTGGTAACTTATTTTATTATCCGGTAATTATTTTATTATTTTATCTATAAATGATTTGAATTATTTTGATTGAATTTCAATTAAATAATTACCTATTTAATTTTAATTGGTAATTTATTTAATGATTTGAAACATCTTAATTGAAATTTCAATTATACAATTATTTATATTAATTGGTAATTTATAGGATTTATTTTAATTGGTAACTTATTTTATTATTTGATAAATCATTTTATTATTTTATCTATGAATGATTTGAAACATCTTGATTGAATTTCAATTAAACAAATACCTATTAAATTTTAATTGGTAATTTATTTTATTATTTAGGAAATTTTTTTACTAAATAATTACCTATACTTTTATTTTAATTCATTTTATTTATAGAAACTCTTTTATTTTAATTCATTTTATATTAATTAATAAATATTTTTTATATTAATAAATAAATACTGACTGAAAAATATTGAAACTCTTCATGCTTTTAATAATAGTTGTTTTAATAGTTTTATAGAAACTCTTTTATTTTAATTCATTTTATATCAATTAATAAATACTTAATAAATTATTTTTTATATTAATAAATAAATACTTAAATATTGAAAGAAATATTGAAACTCTTTACACTTTTAATAATAATATATACTTATAGATATAGGTATATAGAGCAATACTTCATGAAAAAATATTTGAGATTTTATCACAAATGCTAAATGCAATGTCGTATTTCTCCACCCATGTTACTCTCTTCCCTTATAGTTTCTCTCTCTTTCAATGTTCTCTTTCCAAAATTATAAAGATCCATAATCTTCTTCTACCAAAGTCATCACATAAAGTAACATTGAATCTCATCAAAATAGTCATCCTCTACATGTGTATCAAATAATTGTCCATAACTAATTTCGCTTATAAGTGCCTTAACTTTTTTTTTGAGTAATCATTCATAACCTTGTGCCCTAACTATGCAAAGATACAAACATAATCCTAAAATTTTGGAGTTATAATTTCAGACCACACACACGAATTATTTACATATCTTTTAATTCTCTCCATGACACCACACTTTGTGTTTAAGCAATAAGTTAGAAGTGTTGCTGCTAGCAACTTTTAATAGGAAATCTAAGAACAATAAAAAATATATATATACACACACACACTATGTTTAAGCAAAAATTTAGAAGTGTTGCTGCTAGCAACTTTCAAAATGAAATCTAAGAACAATCAAAGAAGAAAAAGAAAATTCACTCCTAAAAAGAAATTTAAGTGAGGGTTTCTCGCTCCCACTCTCAAAAGAAAAGCTAAGTATGTCACGTCTCATTAGTGATAAAATCATGAAATTTTTTTTTTTCCATATATATATATATGTGTGTGTGTGTGTGTATATATATATATGCCCTAATTTAAGGGTTATATATACATATATAGTTAGAACTCTTTTTTTTTTTTTAATTTTCATTTTTTTTTTCAATATATATACTTTTATTAATTTATTAATTATTAAATAATTTTTTACACGTGATTTGGTACTTCTTCCATAGAGTATTTTCCATCTTTTACGGGATTTAAATGTACACTTCTCGACTTTCATTACACGGTTAGTGTTTTCTTAAGTCTCTTTTTATTTAATATGTTTAGGTTTATTAGTGGTTCATGTTACATATTTATAAAAATACATAAATAAGTTTTTTGTTTTTGTTTTTTTTTTTTTTTCCTGCAAACTACATTCTGTAAATAAAATTACGAATCAACATTTACAGTTGTGCCTTTTCAAATTTTTTTTCTAATTGGTACTAATCAATTATCTGTTATGGATTAACAAATAAAAAATGTCTACATGCCTTTGGCTACTAACTCGAGTTTTGACTTTTAAAATCTCTACTATTTTATGAATCGAACACATCTCTTAATATTCTTCCTGACTTTTCAAATCTCGGCCACGGCATACTCGGCAAGGCCAAAATGGCTCCGATAAGACCCGCTTTCATCATTCCGATGGGTGATCAAGAACAGACCCAGAAAATTGGGTAAGGGGGCAAAAGTGAAATATTTTTATAATTTAAGGAGGGGCAACACTAAAATTTCATTGGTATATAAGTGTAATATGAAAAAATTTCTAGTATTTAGTTTTAAAAAAAAAAAATTTGAGTGGGTGCAATTGCCCCTCTTTAAGTCCGTGCCTCGGGTGATTGACTGTTTTGTCAACTTTTCGACGGGAGTGCGTGTGTAATTTTGTTGTTGTGGGTATATAATAAGTCGTATAAATATATATAGAGATAGAGAGAGTTGAGAAAATGAGAGAGTGCGCGTGGTGTTGGAGATGGTGAAGATGTTTGGCCTGGTTGGTGGCGGCGGCGGCCTGGTGGGAGCTGGTGTTAGTTAGGTTGGGTGAACAGATGGGAAAAGAAGATAAAAGATGAGGGTAAAATAATAGTTTCACCATTAAGGTATTGTTGTAATTTTTGAAGCTCAAAGGATATGTCTTTTTAGACAAAGAGAAGGCTAGATTCGTCATTCACTAGACGAAATTGTGACGACTGGGGCTGATTGTAATGAAATGGGGTGCGTAATAAGATCCATACTTAACCAGAGAGTGTATTAATTCCAAATTTTAAAGGATGTGATAGTTTCTGCTTTTCATGTGACATAGCGCCTAGAAGCATGAGAGTAAATTAAATGTACCGATACAATCAAATGATAACAAATTATCAAGTCTAAGCATTTTCAAGTATTTAAAAGCTCAGAGTCACACCACAAAAGTGTTGCTTCTGTTCCCCACTATTAACATGTTAGTCACCGATACTACCAACAAATTATCAAAGTCTAGACATTTACAAGTCGCATTCAAGTATTTAGTGTTTGCTTGATCTTGATTATCTAAATACTGTGAAAACACTCGTCAGCTCTTTGAGTACGGGTAACCGTCCTATTTTCATGAGAATGCTGAGTTATAATACTATTATATATATGCATGTATTATTATAGTAGTCTTTTTGCTTAGAAATAATGTTGTTTATAATAGTAGATGTGGAAGAAGGTGCGAAATCGATCAAAGAACACGAGCTGCGGTTAGGGCTACCAAAAAGACTACTATAATAATACATGCATATATAATAGTATTATAACTTAGCATTCTCACGTTTTTTCTTGATAATTTTCATCTCCTCACTAACGTTTGCAAAGTCAGCATCACTGGCATCGACTCGACTGAAAATAGGACAGTTACTCGTACACAGAGCTGATAACATTAATTTCAGAGTCAAAGATTTAAAGAGCCCATTTGAGACAAAGAAATGGGTCATGCCCATAGGCCCTTTCCAGAATATTCCTACGCTAGAATACACAACCCAGACATCCTCTACACGCACGAACAAAGTGAATAACTAGGAGTAAAATGGTCATTTCAAACAGAATTGGATATTATCGTGCATACCATCGGATAGACAATGAAAAAACCCATGTAATTTAAAAGAATACTTACACAGTTGGACACAAAATAACAGTTTACAACAAGTTTCAATACATACTGATATAAGGAGTTCAAAATAGGTAGGACTGAGCTAAACCATCCTTGATATGCTACCGTCCCATACCGGTGCATATACACATATATAAATAGGACTTAACTTTTCTTCTTCTTCTTCTTCTTCTTTTTTTCATTTTTTTTTTTTCATGATTATTTTTTTTTTCAAATCACGTTTCATTTTTTTTTTTTCATGATTTTTTTTTTTATATGATTTTTAGTCCCTTTGGGACCCATTCTTCCGTTGGAACGCAACTAGTCCGTAAGGACCCATTGTTCTAACGAAAAACATTCAAAATGAGAAAATATAAATAACAGAAGAAACGGTATCAAAAACTGAGTCCCGAGCAGAGAGATATGCCCCAAACAAGTTCGACAATTTCTAAATACCTAGTAAGGTTTAGCAATGCCGCCTCGCTTTTCTAACGGAAATAGCAAATCAATAAAATCACTATTCGCTTCCGCATTCGGATCCGTTATCGGATCATCCTTACGGTTCATCACAGGAGTTTTGGGATTGGCTAGGGTGGTCTGGTCAGACATCTTTGGAAGATTCAAAATAAGAAAATATGAACAACGGAAGAAACGGCGTCGAAAACCGAGTCCCAAGCAGAAAGTTATGCCCCAAACAAGTTCGGCGGCAACCGATCCAAATTAAATTGCAAAATGGTCCCTAAGATGAAAAATAATTACTTTACAGTAATTACACAAAAACCCCTAAAGTTTAAAAAATTACAAAATGGTCATGCATCTATACCCTTTACAAGAAAAGTAAGCACTTAGCATGCTTTTCTACAAAAGTGAAAATACAAACTTGATAAACCTTGGCTCCATGTCTAGGAGAGACATGATGCCCCTCACTCCCATCCTCATTATTGAAATTTTTGATGTGTAGGGGATCGACTTCATGGGACCATTTCCATCTTCTTATGGCTATGAGTAAATCCTTGTAGCGGTGAATTGTGTTTCCAAATGGGTTGAAATGTCTTCCCATTATTTAGATCATCAATATCAAGCACAGTGACGGAGCCAGGATTTCAAGTAAGGAGGGCACACTGCCAAAATAAAAAAAAAAAAGCACGGAGTACATATATATATATATATATATATATATATATATATATATATAACAACTATAAAATTCAAAAAGACAAATAAGAAGAAAATTATTAAAATATAAAAAGAAAAAAAAAAAAAAAAAAAAAGAACTCTAATAAAAAATAATTAAAAATTTTCAATTGAAAAAAAAAAAATGACTTTTTCTACTAAGAAAATTTAAGGAATGTGAGAGTAAAAGAGAAAATAAAGAAAAAATAAGAATATAATTTTAAGAACTACAAATTTGAGGGAGACACTATATAAATTTTTTCATATATATTGAATTTTTTTTAAAAATCACCACATATATTATAGGTTGTTGGCTAACTCAGGGGGGCACGTGGCCCCTGGGCCTTTATTGGCTCCGTCCCTGATCAAGCACCATTTCTGGTTTATTTCCAACCTCATGTCTCCACAACTCCCACCATTTTCAGTTTATGGAATTTTTCCTTGAGGCTTTCATTGTCTGGCCATTTTGGGTTTATTTCCAACCTCATGGTCTCCACAACTCCCACCAACTCTGTCCATTCCGTCTGCAATTCAAGGATATGCCCCGTGAAAGACACCAACTATGAGTCAGCTGACTGAACGGATAATGTTGGCGGTATTTGGATGATTTCCAACTGCGTCCCATATCTGTAATCGCATTAAAAAATAAGACATCATTCCTAATTGAAAAATAATACGAGAGAGTGATAAAATAAAAACTTTAGAACTAGAATTAGGCTAGTCAAAATGCATCAAATGTCAATAGATGTATATACTATATAATATATATAAATTGGTGATAGCCTTCAAATCTTTAATGGTTAAAACAACCACCTTGCTCATTTCCAAAACCTCTCCTGCCAGGCCATCATGTTCTTTCCTCATCTCATCTTTCCTATCCTCCATGTCACACACCTTTCTCTTCAGTTTGTCCCTTTTAATCTTCAGTATGGTTCTCTCTGCCGTCAAGTTCTCTAGTTCATTCTGAGAAGCATTAACCTGCCTGAGCAGGTAGTGCGATTTCGCACCTTCTTCCATACCTATTATAAACAACATTTCTTAGCAAAAAGACAACTATAATAATACATGCATATTATAACTCAGCATTCTCACCGATTTTCTTGATATTTTGTATCCCCGCGTTTGCAAAAGTCAGCAACTCGCATCAACGTGAAGGAAAAAAGGACGGTAAACCATACGCAAAGACCTCACGAGTGTCTTCGCAGTATTTAGATCATTAAGATCAAGCACCGCTACCTTTTTCAATTTATGGAATTTGTCCTGAGGCTTTCATTGTCAGTCCATATCTCTAGTTTATTTTCAACCTCATGGTCTCCACAACTCCAACCAACTCTGTCCGTTTCGTCTGGATTTTCCCCGTCAATGACACCAACTGTGAGTTGGCTGACTGAAACTTCCTGAGACGTTTCAATGGGAACGGTGGTGGTATTTGGATGATTTCCAGCTGCGTCCCATATCTGTAATAGCATTAAAAAATAAGATGACCACGTTTCTAATTGAAAAATAATATGAGAGAGGGAGCGATAAAATGAAAACTGTAGAACTAGAATTACACCAGTCAAAATGCATCAAATGCCAATAGAAGTATACAATATATATACATAACCACAACCTGACCTTACTAAAAATAGAAGTGCAAAATTGAGCAAACTTAGAATAAAACCATGTAAAAAATATACATATAGCATTATTACTAAGGAAGGTCGTATTGAAACATCTACAGCAATTAAAAACACGTCTTCTTCCTAAATAATTTATATTTATCAGATTCAATGCTTAAAAAAACTCTTCAAATGCACATGGATCCTTCTTTAATAATAAATTAATGTAATAAATCTACAAACACGAAAGGAGCAAATGGAAGTGTTCAGATAGAAATATCAGGAAAAACTAGTTATTTGTGGTCAATTCATATTCATGTTCGTTATGGAACAGAATTCATTTTTAAGAATGGCAAAAAACCTGTAAGTAATATCTGGACTAGCCATATTATACTACCAACCAGATGAAAAAGTTTTCAGAAAGAAGGTAACAACCATCAAAATCTAAGCTGTAAAGCAGTTTATAACAGGATAAAAACAGCAACAGCACATTGAAGTTATACACCACAAAGGATTAAGAAAGAAAAACTAAAGGGCTAGAAAATATATCAACCAAAATCAAGTGTTGTTTAATTCAATTTTAGGCTAAATCAAAATATATCAACCACCTTGGCCACTAGTGTGGATTGGCCATTATCAACACAAATGACATCTAAATACTATCAATTCCACCACCACAACACACACACACAATCTTTAACACGCAAATATAAATGCAATAAACAGCAGAAAGAGAGACAAAGATAGCTATTGCAATAAACAGCAAGAAGAGAGACACTATGCTCAATAGTATGTCTTTAACTCTAAATTTCCTTCAATTGTAAGTGCTTTGACTTAATTTGAGTGCATTAACATATTATCAACATCATCAATTATCATCACTAGAGTCAACGTTGACATCAACATCATCATAACGTTGACATTATCATCCTCATCTTGAATCATCATCTAGAATCATGTAATCCTTTTGCATAGATATACATTTGATTAAGATAAACTGAAAAGAGACTTCCTATCATAATTGGCCATTTTAAAACCAACATCCCTACTAGGATGGTAAGGAGATTTATATAATTCAATTAGCTAGGCAAAAAAAAACATACCTATTTTCTTTCTGCCAACTCCACCCATTCCCATCAACTATCTTCTTCCAGAAAAGAGACCTATATTATTAGGACAAAAGAGGAAAAGTTTTAAAAGGTTAATAAACTTGTAAAACATATATTCTGAAATTGAAAACTAAACTTCTGAGTCTTTAATTCCCATTAATAAATTGTTCGAGCATCACATCATAACAATATAATATATATGTATGTAGAAACAAAAACAAAAACAAAAAAATCAGTATGTAAAACATGAATAAATAAACGTAACCAATAGCTAAAAATGCCAAATAAAATTTTAGAAAAAATATTGAGTTTGTTACCTGATGACTGAGGAGACATGTTTCTTGAACCTTGTTCTTGTTAAATGTTAAGGCCCGATGCTAACCCTAAAAATAAGAAAACACTCAAGTTGTGAGGAAGAGATTTCACAATCTCACTCATAACAATTAAAATACCACCATCTAAGTACTATCTGTATCATGTATCAACCCAACCCAACTATGCTTTTAGTCAAAATGTTGGACAACTATCCATAGAAAGAGATGTGATAACGGATAAGTGTGATTAACACATATTATAATTAACTCTTATGTTAAATTAATCAATAACAAAGTACAGTGCATCAGTTTAGGAATAATCTTCAAAATTAACAAATCAATTTCCTGATATTCTGCATTCTAATAGCAAAAGAAAATCAAAAACAAAAATTTGAAAATAAAAATATGGCAGAAAGATTGAATATATCCTTTGTACATTACACAGATTGTATTTCTATGTGAAACAAAACATCTAGGATTTCTCAATGGGGTGGGCTAAATCAAAATATATCAACCAAAATAAAATGTTGTTTAATTCAATTTTAGTTAACTAACAATGTTTCTTTAGACAATTGACTGATTAAGGCATAAAAAATCCTATTTGGGTAATTAATAATAAAATAAAATAAAAATTACCGATTTATTTTCTGAACAATTCACCACTCAGTACCTTATCTCTGCTTTTGACCAATTTACTAATCCTATTTGAGAATGTACTAGTGGAAGCAGAGTGTGAGGTAGTTCATGGCAAGCCCCTTCCAACGCTATAGAATTCACTCAAAAGCATGCTTTTTGTAAGTATTTTAATTTTCAAGAAGTAACTTTAGAGATTTACCCTATATTAACTACTTTTGCTTGTCAAAGTTCTTGTTATGATTTTTTTTTTTAGTTCTGAAAAGATTTACATCTTCAAAAAGCTTGGCATGTTGATAAAATTGTTTCACATTCAATCTCTACAGATCTCTAATCCAATTCAGATTCCTTTCTTTTCTTTTCTTTTTTTTTTGTCTTTTTTCCTTTTTCATGCCCAGATTCAAATTTTCTTGTAGACATAATTGACAACAAAAAAAACAGAAACACAAGTTATAGAAATAAAAATATATATATTTGTTTTGCTGAAATAAAATGTAGATTACGGTGATTACCTCAACATGCAATGCAAATTTTGTTACTTCATATTGTAAAAAAAAAAATTATATAAAAAAGATCATAAAAAATTTCACCAAATAGGATATAGTTTGCAAAACAAGAATTACAGAGCTTGAAAAGTTGATTTAGAAAAAAAATTAAAACAAAACCCATACATACAAGTTAGCAGTTGCTGAGAAGCTTGAGAGTTGAGAGACAGCGGCTGAAGCTTGTGAACGGCGAACCCGAACTGGAACAACGGCCCATGGAAACTGAAAGATATGGGTTTTGATTTTCGGAACAATCTGAAATGATATGCCGATATGGGTTTTGATATAGGTAATAGGTTTTCAACTTTAGATTCTTGCAGACTAAACTGAAATATATGGGTTTTGAACTTTCTGATTCTTGTAGATTTTGTAGTTTGCAGTTGCAAAGAGAGAGAGAGAGGAAGGGGCAAGTTGAAAGTTGAGAACGAGAATAGGGATGGAGGCGATTGGGGAGGCTGAAATGATTTGCCCTAAAATGCAAATCTGGTCAAACCTACCAGTCATTGGGGAGGCTGAAATGATTTGCCCTAAAATGCAGATCTGGTCAAACCTACCGATCAAAAAGCGTACCAGAGTAGTAGAATTTGGCTGATTTGATTCTCACGTAATAACAATGATATTTTTGGTGTTTGGTGTTTTCAAACCCAACAATAATTTATCACCAAAAAATAACTACTAAAATTTTGAACTACTTTACTTTTGTGTTTTTTGTTGACCCATCACCCATGGTCTATATATTGTGAGGCCCCATAAATTTTGAGGCTCTAGGCCACCGTTTTTATCGCCTTTGGGTCAGGATCGGTCCTGTGTTTATTTGGCTTGGACTTGTTATTTTATTTTAGTATGATGGCTGAATTAACTTAGGCTTGATTGGGTGGACTAATTCTATTAGTAATTTTTTTTTTTGACTAGGCTAAAATTAGAAAGAAACAATCTTTAATTGTTTTGATGACTCAAAAGAAAGGAAAAGTTCATAGACGGTCATACATGTATTCACCATCCAACGATAATTGTAAATGTGCAAAGCATTTCGGGATAATTCAGTCTTCTAATCTTGAGGGCCCATAAATTCTGAGGGCAAGTTCAAAGTTGATAACAAGAATAGAGATGGGAGGCGATTGGAGAGGCTGAAATGATTTGCCCTAAAAATATTTTTTTGGTTTGGTGACCTATCATCCATGGGTTTAAAAATTTTGAAAATTTTAAGGCCCAACGCAACAGCCTTTGTCGCCTTGGGTCAGGGCAGGCCATGGGCTTATTTGGCTTGAGCCTTTATTTTAGTACGGTGGTTTAGTTGACTAGCTGAATTGGGTGGGTTAATTTTGGAATGTGCTAATACCATTAATAATTTTTATTTAGGCTGAACTAAAATTAGTATAGTAATTTTTTTTTTTTTTTTTAGTGGGCTCAAGTCTACTAGAGCCCACCTACATCCACCCTTGAAAGAGAGAGAGAGAGATGTAGAGAGAGAAAGAGTAGGATGTAGAGAGAGACACTTTCAGCTATGGAGTATACTGTTTGTTAGGGACCGACTCTCTGCAGTGAATTTGTCTTCGGTTTCCAATAGTTACCAATAGAGTACCGAATATTTAGAAGTGCATTAATGCCAATTTGAAGAGAAATTATCTTCGTTTTTTTTTTTAACCCCCTTACAAGAAAACACTCAGGCCTGATTAGCGCGGCAACTCAGGCGAGTTGGGCAGGTTTGATGTATAATTTAAGTTCAACCCACCATATAAAATGCTAAACCCAAATTCACCCCTAATCATATTCTCAATCTTATTTACTCAACCCGAACCGGAACCCAACCCATCCTACTACTTTTAAATTCGGGTTTGTAACTCTGGCTTAGATTTTGTGGTAAAACTTTGAGTTAATTTGGATTACTCATATGGATAATCTTCCCACCGAAAATTTAATATGATCTTAAAATTAGTTTTAGATTAAATTATTTTTAAACAAGAAAAAGTTCAAACACTTTTTGTAGATTCAACTTTCTTTGTTAAATCTTAACCTATTGTATGTTAATATTTAGGAGACTTAATTTTCTAAGATTTTGTTTATTTTAAAGTAAAAATATATATATAAAATAATATTATAATTTGGGTTCAGATTGACTGGGATTGTTAGCACTTCAACCCAAACCCAACTCTAATTCAATTTGAGTTGAGATTTCAACCCAAGCCCAACCCTATTTTAAAAAATGATTGCCCAAGACTACGAAAAATCAGGCTGGGCTTGAGTTTCCCAACCCAAGTCCTACTGGTTACAGATTGACCATTTCAAGAGTGAAACTCATGCGGGTGTGCACTGAGAAGGTGATCTGTTTCCTTTTATAATGAGAATTTACTATTTTATCCTTATACTTTATGTTATATATAAAATTATCCTTATTGTTGGAAGAAAGTTAATGTTTATTACCAAATGACCAATTGGTCAACCGGTATCACCCCTTCCTCTCCAAATGGGAGGTTGGGGGTGCCCTAATTGCTTTAACTTTTTTAAAAAAAAAAAAAGAAAAAAAAAATAGTTAAGGTTTATTATATTTCTAAATGTGAGTGGCTATTATTTGAGTGGAAAAATTATAAAAAAATTACTTGAATAATTTGAGTTGGAAATTAAAAATTGCCAATGGAATCGGGATCTTAAATGATTGTAGAGATAGGCTAGGCTAGATATTTATTTACTAATTCATTTTGGATGGGCCGGGAAAGGATGCCCACTCATTGCCATCCCTACTACCTTCCCGTGTTCATGCATCAGACATTATTGCGTAGACATGAAGATTAATTACAATGCTCATTATCAAAAGTTAGTAACAGTAAAAAAAATCAAACTTGTGAGTTGTTTTAACAATACAATTTAGTACTAACATTGATTTTTTTTATTTTTATAAAATATTAAATTCATTGTTAAATGCATAATTAATTATAAAATTGGAAAAGCAGTAGTTTAAATGAACTTGAATTTCAACTCAGAGACATGATATACCAAATATGTCAGGGAGAAGGTAATCTTAGACTTCAATTCAACTCAAGTTAAGTTCAACTCAAAGGGACATGATGTACCAGTATGTTAGGGAGAAGGTAATCTTAGACTTCAATTCAACTCAAGTTAAGTTCAACTCAAAGGGACATGATGTACCAGTATGTTAGGGAGAAAGTTGTTGTTCATACCTTTGATTCGATTCATAATCAAATTTAAGTTTTTGCGTGCGAAATTATAATTTTTCTAAATTAATTGGCGTTCTATACCGAGGTATCCCCTAATAAATAAATAAAACAACCAATTCACGAGGTCAATACCAATATACCACTGCCATATTCATATTGGCAAAAGCTTGTAGCATTATCAATGTGAGAGATTCCAATATCATATTGGTTTGACATATATGATATATCCACTTCACTGAAACTTCAATCCAAAAAAGAACTTGTTACCTTTTGAGTCTGAACATAAAGTAACCAACAGAAATTACTTCTAAAAGCTAGTCTCCATGAGACAACCATTAGGCACTTGTACACGTTCAAAAACAGTTTTCAAGATCAGAAAAATATTTAAAACTGAACCAATCACGCCCTCAAAAACTTAAATTTGATTATGAACTTGATATTTTGCTCTAGACAAGCAACTAGTAAGAATCTAGGGCAAAAATAATCAATCCTGCTGTTGAATAAATGTATAATCAACACCACTTGTTAAACAAATTATCAATCAACATAATCACAATTGACATATTTATCAAAATAAATTCCTAAATCGTATTGCAATAGGCCCTGTAAAATGCCGCAAATTGAATATTAAAAAATAAAAAAAAAATCCAATCTTGTAACAAGTAAATTCAAATAATAAAAGACAAAAGCAATGGAAAAATCCCATATGGCAACGCCATTCATGGAGTTTCAAAAAGGCCTGCTGATCAAACAACCAAATAATCAAGGAATAAGAAAAATGAAAACCAACCAATAGTCTCATTTTATCCTTGTTTGCAATTTCAGAATAGTTGATCAATCAAGCGCTTGCAACCGACCAATACCCGAAAGCTCTAACATGTAACACAATAAAATGTCAACCAGTTCTTCATCTAAGTACTCAATGCAGAAAGATTAACTATAACGGCTGAACGAAGTCCGGACCAAAACAAACAATAACAATCGAAAATTAACTCAATATCACTAAGCTATCCTCATGATTCAATATATGTCTGACGACAAAACCAATCTAGAACTATATGGAAGGCATACAGAAACACTGACAAGCACTAGTAATGACTTAACCATAAACCAATCACCACACATCAACCCTGGGGTGAGGTCTTGGCAACACTGCCAGACTGCACAGCCTGAGAAGCTGGCGCTGAACTGCCATCGGTAGGATATGCTGGAGTCTGTGAATAACCACCACCGTAAGAGCTGTTATATGGAGGTGGCTGCTGCTGCTGCCCATAACCTGGCTGAGCTACTGGCAGAGCACCGTAAGGTGGGGCTCCATATCCTGGTTGAGCCGTTGCAGTGCCATACCCAGAGGTTGGAGCTCGCTGGGCACCGGAATCAGTTTGAGCATAACCAGATTGAGTAGGAGCTGGTTGAGAATGGGGATACCCAGGCTGGGCATAGCCTCCTTGGACACCCGGTGACTGTTGGGCCTGCCCATAAGCTGTATGATTGGCTGGAGGCTTCTGAGCCTGAGGTGTTCCGTGGTCGGGGGCATCTCCATTAGGCTGCTGAGTCCCATAACCTGTCTGGGATGTTGGTGGTGTTGGGGATAAATAACTCCCTCCAACCCACTCAACGGTCGGCTGTTATTGAGAGTTAAATTCTTAATTCATCACACACAGCGGAAGCATCATCACATCACATTAACACAAGCATATATAGAGATAACAATCATGCACATCCACGCATAACACAATATTTTATATGGTTCACCCAACTTTAAGGTTACGTCCATGGAAGATAGAGATTTCACTATTATGAATAAAAGAAGAGAATATACAACCACATGTCAAAACCCCCACTCATTCACTCATCATCTCTTTTGAGACTACATTTATACACTCAAGAATTACATATACGCCCCCCTCTCCTTACAACACTCACCCTTAAACCCCTTACATCTTTTCCTCTTCTCTCTCTCTAAACCCCTCATACCTATCTCTATTTATAGAGTCTTCAAAACTCAATTCCTTGTTGGACAAGTATTCCTCAAATCCAATTCCTTGTTGGACAAGGATCAACTTACCTATAAGGAGTTACCATATCCATCTTCAACTCTAAAATAGCAGGTATAACTTCATTCCCAAATCTTTAGCCTTTTTTCCCAAGTTTCTGGATTCCAAAACCAATTAGGAAACATTTTCTCGCAGCTTCCAAAACAAAAAAAGAAACTAATTTTTTGCACACAAATTTTGAGCCACAAACCCAACAGGGGGCATTCCATAACCTGGCTGGGTAGATCCTTGAGGCGGATAACTAGCAGGGCTGGAGCTAGGCTGCCGACCAACATTGTATCCTGTTGAGATTTTATCTCTTATAATACAACTGTAGAATTGAATTATTTACTCCTTGATTTAGGACTAATTGGTCGGTAATTAGTTACCTATTTTAGTTAGGTCATATTTTATAAATTGGATGTAACACCATCAATGAATATACAGAATATAATTTCAATCCTTATATTTTTCTCTGAATTGAAACATAGTATCAGAGCCAGGTTTGAACAAGTAGCTTTGAATTGTTGTTCAACCATATCTTTGAAATTCATTGAATCATCCATTAGTTTTATTTTTTATTTCTTATTGAACCATACCACTCCACCATCATCACCCGGTCACAGACCCAACCAAAATTTTGACCCACGCCATCATCATCAATCAGATTCCCATTTTTGGACCAATCAAACTACAAAGGTTCACCATCAAACTCACATGTACAAGCTGGACCCCTTGACTCCTTTCCACCAATGGTGTTTTTTATTTCAAAGCAAGCATTAAACGACCTGCCTATGCAGTGGTACTGAATGCAGTAACATAAAGGAGTCCCCATCGCGAGCCACCGTTTTTTTTCCCATCGCACTATCCACCGGCCGTTCATCAATCAGCTGTGTCCCGGCCGGAGCCATCGTCAACGGTGGGTTCTTCTCAGATCAGATCAGCCACAGCCGGCTATTTCTTCTTTGCCGGCGACGCACTGCTACACCAATTTTTCTTCGCCGGCGACGCAAGCCACCTTGCCCGCCAGTTGTGTCCATAGCCGTCGCCGCTCTCTGCCGTCGTTAAATCTGTCGTTGCTGGATCTATTCTCTGCCATCGTGGCCGTCCCATATGCTCTTTGCCGTCGCTGTCGATTAAGCCGACTTTTTGTTGCTTAACAGAGACGCAAATAAGTTCCTTGAATATATATATATATATATTATAAAAAAAATGAGTGAAAAAAATATTGAATCATCTGGAGCAGACAAGTCTACCTACAAATGCACTCATTGCAACCAGATTGGTCATACTAAAAGTCGTCGTTTCAAACTTGTGGGATATCCGGAATGGTAGGATCATCGCTGTTGGAAGAAGAATTCAACGAAGACCTCTACTGCAGCAGTTGTTAAGACAACAGATAATGGTGGTAAGGTTTTCAATATTTCTTCACCTGTTGCTAATAGTGCATGGATAATTGATTCTGGTGCCACAGATCATATGACATTTGATTCTAAACAGGTCTCACCTCTTAATTCATCCTCACACAAATTTGTTTCTACTGCCAATGGGACTTCAACCCCAGTTCTTGGGAAAGATCTTTGACACTCACTGATAATCTGCATTTAGATTCTGTTTTAATTGTTCCATCTTTACATTATAATCTTTTGTCAGTTTTTCACATAACCACAGCTTTATCTTGTGTTGTCATTTTTTGGCCTGATTTTTGTGTGTTTAAGGACATCCAAACAAAGCAGACGATTGGTTGTGGTATTAGGCGAGGGAAACTGTATTACTTGGACTTGATGTCTAAAAGTTCTGACAAGTTACGACAAGCATTGAAAGTGGATGGTTCTGAGGGGGAGAAAAAGAAATCTGAAATCTGGCTGTGGCATCGACGTCTAGGGCATGCTTCCATTAGTTATCTGAAAAAATTATATCCTAGTTTGTTTGCACAATTTAATATTTCTAGTTTTCGCTGTGATGTTTGTGAAAAAGCAAAGAGCCACCGTGTTTCGTATCCATTATGTTTGCATAAAAGTCCGCTTCCTTTTATGATTATACATTCTGATGTTTGGGGTCTGTCCAAAGTCACTACTTTAGGTGGATCCCGTTGGTTTGTTACTTTTATTAATGATTGTACCAAGATGACCTGGTTGTGCTTGATGAAGTCCAAAGGTGAAGTGAACTTATTGTTTCAGAAATTTCATAAAATGGTTAAAACTCAATACAATGCACATGTTCAGGTTCTTCGTAGTGACAATGGTGGAGAATATCAGAGTTTTGACCTTCAGCGGTATTTGGAAGCACATGGAACTATTCATCAAACCACTTGTTCCAATACGCCCTAGTAGAACGGGGTTGCATAGTGAAAAAATCGACACTTGTTGGAGGTTGTTCGTGCTTCATTGATCGAAGCGCATATGCCATTATCGTATTGGGGAGAAGCACTTACCTCTACAGCATATCTAATTAATCGAGTACCTATTGCCTTCCGGACACCATTGCAGGCTCTCACTAACACAGTTGTTGCCCCAACAGTCCCAAATCTACCTCCTCATGTCTTTGGTTGTGTAACATTTGTACACCTCCATAAGCATCAATGCAACAAGCTAACTCCTCGAGCATTGCGATGTGTTTTTCTCGGATATGCTACTCATCAAAAGGGGTATCGCTGTTATCACCCTCCAACTCAACGAATGCTTATCACAATGGATGTTGTCTTCCATGAAAACTCGATGTATTTTTCCTCTACGTCTGAATTTTAGGGGGAGTACCAGAACGAAATTCAGACTCTAGATTATGATTATCACACTTTTGAGGACATCAATTGTAGTGTTGATGACTCACAAATTAGACCAACCAATTAGGAATCAGGCGAATTGGATTTTAGTAGTATAAATTTGGATCAAAGTGGTGATAAACGCCCAGAAATGGAAAGTATGGTGCCAACCCTATTGTCGTCCGAGTTCGAGTCTCTCGCAACTTATATATCAAACCAATCGCCTGCTGAGGATGTTCCTGATTTAGTGCCTGAGCCACTCAGAAAACAATTATCTCCGCGTCACACTAGAGGTATTCCTAAACCCACATATGAACCCGAACTTTCTAGTAAAGTTAAATATCCCATGAGCAATTATGTGTCGAACCATCGTTTGTTAGAATCAAATTTGTCATTTATAAATCAATTATCTACTATATCTATTCCTAACAGTGTGCAGGAAGCCTTAGCTGACCTTAGATGGAAAGCAGCTATGAACGAGGAGATGAAATCCTTGCAGAAAAATAAAACTTGGGAACTCATTGATCCTCCACCAGAAAAGAAACTAGTTGGATGTCGATGGATTTACACTGTAAAGTATAGAACCGATGGCACAGTTGAACGCTTTAAAGCAAGATTGGTGGCAAAAGGTTACACCCAAACCTATGGAATCGATTACACAAAGACGTTTGCACCTGTAGCCAAAATCAACACAGTTCGAGTCTTGTTGTCTTTAGTTGCGAACTTGGATTGGCCATTGCAACAATTCGATGTGAAAAATGGCTTTCTACATAGTGAATTATCTGAAGAAGTCTACATGAATCTCCCACCAGAATGCATGATACCTGAAAAGTATAGTCGGAATGTCTGCAGGTTAAAAAAATCATTATATGGGTTGAAACAATCTCCAAGAGCATGGTTTGGAAGATTTATAAAGTCTATGATAGCCTTTGACTACCGTCAGAGCAATTCAGACCACATGTTATTTCTGAAGAAACAACAAGGTAAGATCACTACACTTATTGTATATGTAGATGACATGGTGGTTACAGGGAATGATCTTGAAAAAATGAAGGCTCTCAAGAAGTACTTGTCCAGAGAATTCAAAATGAAAGATCTAGGTCCTTTGAGATATTTTCTTGGGATTGAAGTATCTCGATCTAATAAAGGAATCTTTCTATCTCAAAGAAAATATGCCTTAGATCTGTTACAAGAGACTGGTATGACAGCAAGTCAACCAGCTGAGACACCGGTGGAAGAAGAACTAAAGTTATGTGTTGAGTCCAATCAAGTACCTGCTAATTAAGGAAGATACCAAAGACTTGTAGAGAGATTGATGTACTTAGCACACACAAGACCGGATCTGACTTATGCATTAAGCATTGTTAGCCAGTTTATGCATGATCTTAGAGAGCAACATACGAATGCAGTTATGTGCATTTTGAGGTATTTGAAATCTGCTCTTGGAAAATGAATTTTGTTCACTAAAAATGCTGGTTATCAAAACATAGATGCATATACTGATGCTGACTGGGCTGGAGCTATAGATGATAGGCGATCTACTTCTAGTTACTTTACTTTTGTAGGAGGTAATCTTGTTACATGGAGAAGCAAGAAACAAAATGTTGTTGCTCGCTCGAGTGCAGAAGCTGAATTCAGAGGTATGGCGCTTGCACTTTGTGAAGCATTGTGGTTAAGACTTCTCTTGCGGGATTTAAGTTATCTACCTAGGCAACCTATTCGACTATATTGTGAGAATAAAGCAGCATGTGATATTGCTCATAATCCGGTTCAACATAATCGTACAAAGCATGTCGAAATAAATAGATTCTTCATTAAGGAGAAGTTGGACGGAAAAATTGTAGAGTTGCTTAAAATTCATTCTGAGGATCAACTGGCCGACGTTCTCACCAAAGCAGTCTCAAATCAAGTGTTTTCAAAAAATTTAGACAAGTTGGGCATATGTGACATCTATGCCCCAACTTGAGGAGGAGTGTTGATATTTTATCTCTTATAATACAGCTGTAGGATTGAATTATTTACTCCTTGATTTAGGGCTAATTGGTAGGTAATTAGTTACCTATTTTAGTTAGGTCATATTCTATAAATTGAATGTAACACCATCAATGAATATACAAAATATAATTTCAATCCTTATATTTTTCTCTGAATTGAAACATATCCTTGTTGGCCCATCGCAGATGACTGAACAGGTGGAGATGCTTGGTTGGTATTCCCTTGAGCTCCATACGAAAGTGCCTGACTGTCCGGTGTTGGGTTGGTCACATTACCATAACCAGTAGTAGAATTATAACCATGCTGCTGATCATACCCTGTATGAGGATTTGGCTGTTGCTGTCCATAACCAGGTTGGGCAGCAGGTGCATTATATATATATATAGACATATGTATGAGGCATGACTCTATTTTGTTGTAAAATTTGATTAATTGTAAAGACCAATGTATATTCCTAATTCAAATGGGGTTAATGATGTTGTAATGTAACATATGGTTGATGTTTACATCCATGGAAAATGTAGTATGTCATTTACAATGTGTTAAAACAGGTTTAGGTCGATTGTACAGCTTTTACATAGTTCATTTTTCTCATTTTTATCATTTCAGCATTTCCAGTAGCAGGTCCAGGGCTCTCAGAGCCATTTCGGCCGACCGAAATGGTGCTTCGGTCGACTGATCCATTACATAGCCTCGGAACTTTTACTGTGTGCACAACCGGCCAACCGAAATGTCTATTTCGGTCGACCGGTTCAAAAAGGGTCATTTCGGCTGACCGAAACCCCATTTCGGTCGACCGAAATGAATCTGTTTTGGTGCACTTTGTTCTTACTCTTGTATAAATAAACCCCCCAGCCTCATAATGTTATTTAGAGTCCCCTTATGTACATTTTTGGCATAACAACGATGAATGAACACTAGACATGAATGTGTTTGACTTAGGTGACCTTGGGTCCGGATAAGGACCCGTTTAACGATTCGGACCTACGAGTTCGGGTCTTTACAATGTGTATCAAATAATTATCCATAATTAATTTCGTTTATAAGTGTCTTAAATTTTTTTTTGAGTAATCATCCATAACCTTGTGCCCTAACTATGCAAAGATACAAACATAATTCTAAAATTTTGGAGTTATAGTTTCAGACCACACACACTAATTATTTACATATCTTTCAATTCTCTCCATGACACCACATTCTGTGTTTAAGCAAAAAGTTAGAAGTATTGAGCTAGCAACTTTTAAAAGGAAATCTAAGAACAATAATAATAAAAAAAAGAAATATATATACACACACACACTATGTTTAAGCAAAAATTTAAAGGTGTTGTTGGTGGCAACTTTCAAAATGAAATTTAAGAACAATCAAAGAAAAAGGAAATTCACTCCTAAAAGGAAATTTGAGTGAGGGTCTCTCTCTCCCTCAAAAGAAAACTAAATATGAGTGATAAAATTATGAAAAACACTTTCTATATATATATATATATATATATATATATATATATACATGTATGTATGTATGCCCAAATTTAAGGGTTATATATACATATATAGTTAGAACTCTTGCTTCTTCTTTTTTTAATTTTTTTTTCTTTTAATATATATAATTTTATTAATTTATTAATTATGAAGTAATTTTTTACACGTGATTTGGTACTTCTTCCATAGAGTATTTTCTATCTTTTATGGGATTTAAATGTGCACTTCCGGACTTTCATTTCACGGTTAGTGTTTTCTTAAATCTCTTTTTATTTAATATGTTTAGTTTTATTAATGGTTTATGTTACATATTTATAAAAATACATAAATAAGTTTTTTGTTTTTGTTTTTTTTCCTGCAAACTACATCTGTAAATAAAATTACGAATCAAAATTTACAGTTCTGCCTTTTCAATTTTTTTTTTTTTTTCTAATTGGTAGTAATCAATTATCTGTTATGAATTAACAAATAAAAAATGTCTACATGACTTTGGCTACTAACTCGAGTTTTGACTTTTCAAATTTCTACTATTTTATGAATCGAATACATCTCTTAATACTTTTCAAATATCGTCCGCGGCATACTCGGCGAGCCCAAAAATGATTCCGACAGGACCCGCTTTCATCATTCCGATGGGTGATCTGGAACAGACCCAGAAAATTGGGTAAGGGGGCAAAAGTGAAATATTTTTATAATTTAAGGAGGGGAGCACTAAAATTTGTGTAATATGAAAAAATTCCTAGTATTTAGTTTTTTTAAAAAAAAAAATTTTGAGGGGGTGCAATTGCCCCTGGAGCCTCTTTAAGTCCGTGCGTCGGGTGGAGCCTCTTTAAGTCCGTGCGTCGGGTGGAGCCTCTTTAAGTCCGTGAGTCAGGTGATTGACTGTTTTGTGCGTCTGGTGATTGACTGTTTTGTCAACTTTCCGGTGGGCGTGCGTGTGTAATTTTATTGTTGTGGGTATATAATAAGTTGTATATATATATATATATATATATATATATATAATCGTGTGTATATAGAGAGAGAGAGAGAGTTGAAAGAATGAGAAGAGTGCGTAGTGAAGAAGTTAGGCCTTGTTGGTGGCGGCGGCGGCGGCTTGGTGGGTGGTGGTGTTAGGCCCTGTTTGGATAAAATAGTAGTTTCACCATTAAGGTATTGTTGTAATTTTTGAAGCTCAAAGGTTATATATGTCTTTTTAGACAGAAGGCAAAATTCGTCATTTACTAGACGAAAATGTAACAGCTGGGGTTGATTGTAATGAGGTGGGGTGTGTAATAAGATCCATACATAACCAGAGTATTAATTCCAAATTTTAAAGGATGTGAGTGTGAATCACACTTAAAAGTGATAGTTTCTGCTTTTCATATGACATAGCGCCTAGAAGCATGAGAGTAAAATAAATGTACCGATACAATCAAATGATAACAAAGTATCAAGTCTAAGCATTTTCAAGTATTTAAAAGCTCAGAGTCACCACATAAGTGTTGCTTCTGTTCCCCGCTATCAATTTAAAAGTCGCATTCAAGTATTTCGTGTTTTGCTTGATCTTAGATTATCTAAATACTGTGAAGACACTCATCAGCTCTTGAGTATGGGTTCATTCACGGCAATGCCAATGATGCTGACTTTACTAATTCATCCTGAAAAGCCCTAACTTGTCCGAGCAGCTCGTGTTCTTTGATCAATTTCGCACCTTCTCCCACGTCTATTATGAACAACAACATTTCCAAGCAAAAAAACTACTATAATAATACATGCATATATAATAGTATTATAACTCAGCATTCTCACGTTTTTTCTTCATAATTTTCATCTCCTCACCAAAGTTTGCAACGTCAGCATCACTGGCATCCGCCTGACCGATAATAGGACAGTTACCCATACTCAAAGAGCCGATAAGTGCGTTCCCATTATCTAGATCATCAATATCAAGCACCACTACCTTTTCAGTTTATGGAATTTTTCCTTGAGGCTTTCATTGTCAGGCCATTTCTGGTGTATTTCCAACCTGGCCTCCACAACTCCCACCATTTTCAGTTTATGGAATTTTTCCTTGAGGCAGGCCATTTCTGGTTTATTTCTAACCTCTTGGTCTCCACAACTCCCACCAACTCTATCCATTCCGTCTGCAAGCTGAACGGATAATGTTGACCGTATTTGGATGATTTCCTGCTGCGTCCCATATCCATATCTGTAATAGCATTAAAAAATAAGACGAACACATTTCTAATTGAAAAATAATACGAGAGAGAGTAATAAAATGAAAACTGTAAGAACTAGAATTACACCAGTCAAAATGCATCAAATGTCAATAGATGTATATACTATATAATAATATATATACATAACCACAAACTGACCTTACTAAAAATAGAATTGCAAAATTGAGCAAATTTAGAATAAAATCATGTAAAAAATATACATATAGCATTATTTCTGAGGAAGGTCGAATTGAAACATCTACAACAATTAAAAACACCTCTTCTTCCAACATAATTTATATTTATCAGATTCAATGCTTAAAAAAACTCTTCAAATGCACATGGATCCTTCTATAATGATAAATTAATGTAATAAATCTACAAACACAAAAGGAGCAAATGGAAGTGTTCAGATAGAAATATCAGGGAAAAACTAGTTATTTGTGGTCAACTCATGTTCGTTATGGAACAGAATTCATTTTTAAGAATGGCAAAAAACCAGCACCTGCAAGTGATATCTGGACTAGGCATATTATACTACCAACCAGATGAAAAAGCTTTCAGAAAGAAGGTAACAACCATCTAAATCTAAGCTGTAAAGCAGTTTATAACATGATAAAAACAACAGCAGCACATTGAAGTTATACACCACAAAGGATTAAGAAAGAAAACCTAAAGGGCTAGAAAATATATCAACCAAAATCAACTGTTGTTTAATTCAATTTTAGGCTAAATCAAAATATATCAACGACCCTGGCCACCAGTGTGGATTGGCCATTATCAACACAAATGACATCTAAATACTATCAATTCCACCACCACAACACACACACAATCTTTAACACGCAAATATAAATGCAATAAACAGCAGAAAGAGAGACAAAGATAGCTATTGCAATAAACAGCAGGAAGAGAGACACTATGCTCAATAGTATGTCTTCAACTCTAAATTTCCTTCAATTGTAAATACTTTGACTTAATTTGAGTGCATCAACATATTATCAACATCATCAATTGTTATCACTAGAGTCAACGATGACATCAACATCATCATAACGTTGACATCATCACCCTCATCTTGAACCGTCATCTAGAATCACGTAATCCACTTGCATAGATATACATTTGATTAAGACAAACTGAAAAGAGACTTCCTATCATCTAAGAAGCACGGACACTCCAAAATGGGCGAAGAATCCGTGTCCGACACGTGTCGGACACGGACACGCGTCGGACACGCCCCGACACGTGTCGGACACGCCAAAAAACGTGTCTAGAATTTTTTTATTTTTTTTAATTTTCGGACACGGCTTGGACACGGCTCGGACACGGCTTGGACACGGCTCAGACAGCTCGGACACGGCTCAGACATGGCTCGGACACACTTTTCTGGATTTTTTTTTTTTTAATTTTTAATGCTGATATGTTCTATTTTTTGTTTTGTACTACCCTAAGGATGGTGATATATATATATACTAACCTAAAGATGCCACAATTCGCCGTGTCCGTGTCCTAAAGATGCTGATATATATATATATATACTAACATATCAGTGATATATATATATATATTCCAACCTAAACATATCAGTGTTTTTTTTTTTAAATTATTAATGCTGATATATATATATATATATATATATATATATATATATATATATATATATATATATACTATTCGCCGTGTCCGTGTCCTAATTTTTTTGGATTTGCCGTGTCGCTATGTCCGTGTCGTGTCGTATCCGTGTCCCGTATCCGTGTCCGTGCTTCTTAGCCTATCATAATTGGTCATTTTAAAACCAACATCACTGCTACGACGGTAAGGGGATTTATATAATTCAATTAGCTAGGCAAAAAAAACATACCTATTTTGTTTTTGCCCACTCCACCCATTCCCATGATCCCATCAATTCTCTTCTTCCAAAAAAGAGACCTATATTATTAGGACAAAAGAGGAAAAGTTTTAAAAGGTTAATAAACTTGTAAAACATATATTCTGAAATTGAAAACTAAACTTCCGAGTCGTTAATTCCCATTAATAAATTGTTCGAGCATCACATCATAACAATATTATATATATGTATGTAGAAACAAAAACAAAAACAAAAAATCAATATGTAAAATATGAATAAATAAACATAACCAATAGCTAAAAATGCCAAATAAAATTTTAGAAAAAGTATCGAGTTTGTTACCTGATGACTGAGGAGGCATGTTTCTTGAACCTTGTTCTTGCTAAATGTTAAGGCCTGATGCTAACCCTAAAAATAAGAAAACACTCAAGTTGTGAGGAAAAGGTTGCACAATCTCACTCATAACAATTAAAACACCACCATCTAAGTACTATCTGTATCATGTATGAACCCAACCCAACTATGCTTTCTGTCAAAATGTTGGCCACCTATCCGTAGAAAGAGGTGTGATTACAGATGAGTGTGATTAGCCCATATTATACTCAGCTCTTATGTTAAATTAATCCAATAACAAAGTACAATGCATCAGTTTAAGAATAATCTTCAAAATTAACAAATCAATATTATGATATTCTGCATTCTAATAATAAAAGAAAATCAAAAACAAAAATTAGAAAATAAAAATATAGCAGAAAGATTGAATATATCCTTCATACATTACATAGATTGTATTTCTGTGTGAAACAAAACATCCAGGATTTCTCAATGGGGTGGGCTAAATCAAAATATATCAACCAAAATCAAATGCTGTTTAATTCAATTTTAGTTAACTAACAATGTTTCTTTAGACAATGGACTGATTAAGGCATAGAAA
This sequence comes from Cornus florida, assembly GCF_030987335.1. Taxonomy (NCBI): domain Eukaryota; kingdom Viridiplantae; phylum Streptophyta; class Magnoliopsida; order Cornales; family Cornaceae; genus Cornus; species Cornus florida. The sequence continues at coordinate 84,169,980 of NW_026775574.1, read as the reverse complement.
ATCCTATTTGGGTAATTAATAAAAAAAAAAAAATTACAAATTTAGTTCTGAACAATTCACCACTCAGTACCCTATCTCTTCTTTTGACCAATTTACTAATCCTATTTTAGAATCTACTAGTGGAAGCAGAGTGTGAGGTAGTTCAAGGCAAGCCCCTTCCAAGACTATGGAATTCCCTCAAAAGCTTGCTTTTTGTAAGTATTTTAATTTTCAAGAAGTAACTTTAGAGCTTTACCCTATATTAACTACTTTTTGCATGTCAAAGTTTTTGTTATGATTTTTTTTAGTTCTGAAAAGATTTCCATCTTCAAAAAGCTTGGCATTTTGATAAAAATTGTTTCAGATTCAACTGCTAATATATATATATATTTGTTTTGCTGAAATAAAATGTAGATAACAGTGATTACCTCAAAATGCAATGCAAATTTTGTTACTTATATTCCAAAAAAAAAAAATTATATAAAAAATATCAGAAAAAATTCCAGCAAATAGGATTTAGTTTGCAAAACAAGAATTACAGAGCTTGAATAGTTGATTTAGAAAAAAAATTAAAACAAAACCCATACATACAAGTTAGCTGTTGCAGAGAAGCTTGAGAGCTGAGAGACAGCGGCTGAAGCTTGCGAACGGCGAACCCTAACTGGAACAGCGGGCGATGGAAACTGAAAGATATGGGTTTTGATTTTTGGAACAATCTGAAATGATATGCCGATATGGGTTTTGATATAGGTAATAGGTTTTCAACTTTCGATTCTTGCAGACTAAACTGAAATATATGGGTTTTGAACTTCTGATTCTTGTAGATTTTGTAGTGTGCAGTTGCAGAGAGAGAGAGAGAGGGAGGGGGCAAGTTGAAAGTTGAGAACGAGAATAGGGATGGAGGCGATTGGGGAGGCTGAAATGAAATGGATCCGATTTACCCTAAAATGCAGATCTGGTCAAACCTATCGGTCAAAAAGCAGGTTTGGTCAAATTTACCGGTCGAAAAGCAGGTTTGGTACTGTAGGGTTTCGCTGATTTGATTCTGATATAATAAGTTTTCAAACCCACAAAATACAATAATTTATCACTAAAATAATAACTACTAAAATTTTGAACTCCTTTATTTTTGTTTTTTTTGTTGACCCATCATCGATGGGCCTATATATTTTGAGGCCCAACAAATTTTGAGGCTCTAGGCGACCGCCTTTATCGCCTTGGGTCAGGATCGGTCCCGTGTTTATTTGGCTTGGGCCTGTTATTTTATTTTCATATGATGGCTGAGTTAACTTGGGCTTGATTGGGTGAACTAATTTTATTAATAATTTTTTTTTTTTTTGACTAGGCTAAAATTAGAAGGAAACAATCTTTAGTTGTTTTGATGACCCAAAAGAAAGGAAAAGTTCATAGACATGTATACACCATCCAAGGATAATTGTAAATTTGCAAAGCATTTCGGGATAATTTAGTCTTCTAATATTGAGGGCCCATAAATTTTGAGGGCAAGTTCAGAGTTGATAACAAGAATAGAGATGGAAGGCGATTGGGGAGGCCGAAATGATTTGCCCTAAAAATATTGTTTTTGTTTGGTGGCATATCATCCATGGGCTTATAAATTTTGAGGGTTCATAAATTTTCAGGCCCTACGGGACCGCCTTTGTCGCCTTGGGTCAGGGCAGGGCCTGAGCTTATTTGGCTTGGGCCTTTATTTTAGTATGATGGCTTAGTTGACTTGGGCTGATTTGGTGGGTTAATTTTAGAATGTGCTAATACTATTAATAATATATAATTTTTTTTAGGCTGGACTAAAATTAGTATAGTAATTTATTTTTAGTTTTTTATTTATTTATTTATTTATTTATTTTATTTTTTTGAGAGAGAGTAATCTGTTCTTGCTGTGCGAGATGTGGAGAAAGAAAGAGTAGGATGTAGAGAAAGACACTATCAGCTATACATAGTTTGTTAGGGACCGACTCTCTGCAGTGAATTTTTCTTCGGTTTCCAATAGTTACCAATAGAGTACCAAATATTTAGAAGTGCATTAATGCCAATTTGAAGAGAAATTATCTTCGTTTTTTTTTTTAACCCCCTTACAAGAAAACACTCAGGCCTGATTAGCGCGGCAACTCAAGCGAGTTGGGCAGGTTTGATGTATAATTTAAGTTCAACTCACCATATAAAATGCTAAACCCAAATTCAACCCTAATCAGATTCTCAATCTTATTTACTCAACCCGAACCGGAACCCAACCCATCCTACTACTTTTAAATTCGGGTTTGTAACTCGGGCTTAGATTTTGTAGTAAAACTTTGAGTTAATTTGGATTACTCATATGGATAATCTTTCCACCGAAAATTTAATATGATCTTGAATTAATTTTCGATTAAATTATTCTTAAACAAAAAAAAGTTCAAACACTTTTTGCAAATTTTAATAAATTACAAACAAATTTTTAAAAAATTAAGTCTCATAAATGTTAACATACAATAAGTTAAGATTTAACAAAGAAAGTTGAAAGGAAAAAAAGGTAATCATAGTTTATATATTATATATAATGTATCTTAAAGTAAAAATATATAAGAAAATAATATTATAATTCGGATTCGGATTGGCTCGGGTTGTTAACACTTGAACCCAAACCCAACCCTAATTCAATTCGGGTTGAGATTTCAACCCAAGCCCAATCCTATTTTAAAAAATGATTGCCCAAGACTGTGAAAAATCAGGTTGGGCTCGGGTTTCCCAACCCAAGTCCTACTGATTAATACAGATTGACCGTTTCAAGAGTGAAACTCATGCGGGTGCACACCGAGAAGGTGACCTATTTCCTTTTATAATGAGAATTTACTATTTTATCCTTATACTTTATGTTATATATAAAATTATCCCTATTGTTGGAAGAAAGTTAATGTTTACTATCAAAGGACTAATTGGTTAAGTGGTATCACACCTTCCTCCCCAAAGGGGAGGTTGGGGGTGCCGTAATTGCTTTAACTTTAAAAAAAAAAAAAAAAAAAAAAAAAAAAAAAAATTAGTTAAGGTTTATTATATTCCTAAATGTGAGTGGCTATTATTTGAGTGGAAAAATTATAAAAAATAATTTGAATAATTTGAGTTGGAAATTAAAAATTGCCGATGGAATCGGGATCTTAAACAATTGCAGAGATAGGCTGGATATTTATTTACTAATTCGTTTTGGATGGGACGGGAAAGGGATGCCCGCTCGTTGCCATCCCTACTACCTTCCCGTGTTCATGCATCAGACATTATTGCGGAGACATGAAGATTAATTACAATGCTCATTATCAAAAGTTAGTAACACTAAAAAAAAAAAATCAAACTTTTGAGTTGTTTTAGCAATACAATTTAGCACTAACATTGATTTTTTTTTTTTTTTTTTATAAAATATTAAATTCATTGTTAAATGCACAATTAATTATAACATTGGAAAAGTAGTAGTTTAAATGAACTTGAATTTCAACTCAGAGACATGATATACCAAATATGTCAGTGAGAAGGTAATCTTAGACTTCAATTCAACTCAAGTTCAACTCAAAGAGACATGATATACCAAATATGCTAGGGAAATGGGAATCTTAGACTTCAATTCAACTCAAGTAAAGTTGTTGTTCACACCTTTGATCCGATTCATAATCAAATTTATGCTTTTGCGTACGAAATTATAATTTTTCTAAATTAATTGGTGTTCTAAATTAATTGGTGTCACGCCCATTAGTGAGAAAATTAGAAATAGCTACTTGAACATACATACCGAGGTATCCCCTAAAAAGTAAAAAAATATATATATGAAAAAAAAAAAAAAAGAGAAAGAGATTGCTTGCAATGATTAAGAACCAATTCACGAGGTCAATACCAATATACCACTGCTGTACATATTGGCAAAAGCTTGTAGCATTATCACTGTGAGAGATTCCAATATCATATTTGTAATACCCTTAATTTTAAAAGGATAGACTCGGTATTTATTTATTGGTTTCAATTGTAAATTAAATGTTTTCTTTTCTTTTATTATTTTATTTTATTTTTCTTTTATGGTTATGGTTAGTAGTAATGGGCCAACCAATTGGGTCCCATGGACTACTTGGATAGGAGGTTGGATGTGTATGGATTATTACCCATGAATAATGTATGTATATATATAGATATATATTATATACATATATAAAAAGGAAAGTAATTTATTAATTATTTTTATGGTAACTTGGGTAGTAATATTTAATCTGATGTATATGTTTTATATTTAAATAATAAAAATATATATAGATTTGATACGTGTTATGTTTTAAGTTACTTTATAATATTATGGTAACTTAAGTATTATTGGATAATCCATTAATAAATAATGGAATGTATATAATTTATTTATTTAATAAACATATACATAAATTATATACGTAACATATTTTACTTACCTTTTTAATATATATATAAAAGAGAAAGTAATTTATTAATTACTTTTATGGTAATTTGGGTAGTAATATTTAATCTGATGTATATGTTTATTTAAATAACAAAAAATATACATAGATTTGATACGTGTTATGTTTTAAGTTACTTTATAATATTATGGTAACCTAAATATTATTGGATAATCCATTAATAAATAATGGAATGTGTATAATTTATTTATTTAATAAACATATACATAAATTATATACGTAACATATTTTGCTTACCTTTTTAATATTTTTATTTTCATTTTTTTAGTTGACTTGGATTGGGAAAAGGGTTAGGGTTATTTTATTTAGCCTATAAATATATAGCTATAGGTTGTAAAAGGGGATTAGAAATATTGACGTGATATACTGGAGAGATAGTGTTAGAGAGGGAAGGAGGAAAAGGAAGGAATGAGGAGAAAAACCTTATAGAGAGAAGATCAAGTAAGAAGAAGTTTAACTTTCGATCCGAAAGTTTAAGACAAGTTCTTCTTCTATCTCTTTCCCTTTGATTCGTGTTTCTGCACATGCCTAGGAAATTCCAGAATTTATTAAACACATAAAATTAAATAATTATGTATGTTTGATTGGGTTAGAACATAGGTTTTATGAAATTGGTTCATATCTGTTCTTGTATTATGAATTGATAAAATGCATGATTTTGATTTGATTTCTTATGTGAATTTTTACATGTTTAAATTATGTATTTTTTTATACCTATGGAATGATGGAACGTAGAAACATGCCTAAGATTCCTGAACATTAAATTGGGATTAGGTTTGGGTTTTAAGAAATTTAAATAGACTCAATCATAATGATGATTGCTATTTGAATGTTTTAAACAAACGAATGGATTTAATCTTTTAAAATATTTTAGCAATTGAGATTAAATGTGTAAGATGAATTGGATATGGAGAATCCTTATTTAACGGTATAATAAAATATCATATAGGAAGTTTAAAGAAATAATAAGTCATTCGTATTATGTGATAACTTGATATCATATTTATCATAGTTATTTATGGAATGTTTGATGTATTTCCTTAAATTGTTGGATTGTGTGGTTTAATGCACCGGTATGGGACGGTGGCATTCTAGGGATGGATTAACTTATTAGTTAAGTCCTACCTATTTTATATAAGGGAATGGATTAACTAAAATGTTAAGTCCTACTTATATTTAAGTCAGGTCAGCTGAACAAGTTGAATGACTTATGGATGATTAATTTATTATATAAGGGAATGGATTAACTAAAATGTTAAGTCCTACTTATATTCAAGTCAAGTCAGCTGAACAAGTTGAATGACTTATGGAGGATTAATTTATACTGGATAGGATGGTTACTAGATTTTATATATATAAATATGGTACCATGATATGAGCTTGAGTTTTAGGATCAATGGTTATGGCGCGCATATCGCCAAGGATGTGTAGCTAGATATAGTGTAGTTGTGTACCCTGGTAAGTCTAGGTACTCATGCCCACTATATGTGTGTTTTGCATGTTGCCTACTATTCAGGTTGAGACAACCCTATAGTCTAGTGAGGTTCCTTTAGTGTGTGTATATATATATACGGACAACTAGTTACTGTTGGATTGACTAGGATGTATACGTGTATCGGATCTCTGCTTGGACTGTAGTAGAGTAGAACTTGTTTGTGGGCCTGACCCACCATTATTTTTTAAGTGTTTGTCACGAGTAGAGGTTGTTCGTGCTGAGCGGGGATCAGTCTACTTCATTCTTCCGATGCTACATAGGAGTTCCTTTATGATTCAGTTTCCTGTTTTAGATTACTGTCATTTGTTTAGTTTAGATTTTCTAGGAATCCACACAGTATGGAGTTTATTAATTAATGAAAATATATTATGAGGTTTATTATTAGATTATCATTTTATTTTCTTGTCAACATGTGTTCGTTTATTATCAATTTGTTTTGATATCCTCGGGTATTCGGGCGTGGGCCTAGCCAACCCGCATTCAAAAATTTGGGGGTATCACAATATTGGTTTGACATATAACCAGTTTCCTGAAACTTCAATTCAAAAAAGAACTTGTTACCTTTTGAGTCTAAACATAAAGTAACCAACAGAAATTACTTCAAAAAGCTAGTCTCCATGAGACAACCATTAGGCACTTGTACACGTTCAAAAACAGTTTTCAAGAACAGTAAAATATTAAAAACTGAACCAATCACGCCCTCAAAAACTTAAATTTGATTATGAACTTGATATTTTGCTTCAGACGAGCAACTAGTAAGAATCTAGGGCAAAAATACTCGATCCTGCTGTTGAATAAATGTATAATCAACGCCACTTGTTAAACAAATTATCAATCAACATAATCACAATTGACATATTTATCAAAATAAATTCCTCAACCGTATTGCAATATGCCCTGTAAAATGCCGCAAATTGAATATAAAAAAAAGAAAAAAAAGAAAAATCCAATCTTGTAACAAGTAAATTCAAATAATAAAAGACAAAAGCAATGGAAAAATCCCATATGGCAACACCATTCATGGGGTTTCAAAAAGACCTGCTGATCAACCAACCAAATAATCAAGGAATAAGAAAAATGAAAACCAACCAATAGTCACATTTTATCCTTGTTTGCAATTTCAGAATAGTTGATCAATCGAGCGCTTGCAACCGACCAATACCCGAAAGCTCTAACATGTAACACAATAAAATGTCAACCAGTTCTTCATCTAAGTACTCAATGCAGAATCATTAACTATAACAGCTGAACGAAGTCCGGACCAAAACAAACAATAAGAATCGAAAATTAACTCAATATCACTAAGCTATCCTCATGATTCAATATATGGAAGGCATACAGAAACACTGACAAGCACAAGTAATGACTTAACCATAACCCACTCACCACACATCAACCCTGGGGTGAGGTCTTGGCAACACTGCCAGACTGCACAGCCTGAGAAGCTGGAGCTGCACTGCCATCAGTAGGATATGCTGGAACCTGTGAATAACCACCACCGTAAGAGCTGTTATATGGTGGTGGCTGCTGCTGCTGCCCATAACCTGGCTGAGCGACTGGCGGAGCACCGTAAGGTGGGGCTCCATATCCTGGTTGAGCTGTTGCAGTGCCATACCCAGAGGGTGGAGCTCGCTGGGCACCGGAATCCGTTTGAGCATAACCAGTTTGAGTAGGAGCTGGCTGAGAATGGGGATACCCAGGCTGGGCATAGCCTCCTTGGACACCTGGTGACTGTTGGGCCTGCCCATAAGCTGTTTGATTGGCTGGAGGCTTCTGAGCCTGAGGTGTTCCGTAGTTAGGGGCATATCCAGTAGGCTGCTGAGTCCCATAACCTGTCTGGGATGTTGGCGGCACTCCATAACCTGGCTGGGTAGATCCTTGAGGCGGATAACTAGCAGGGCTGGAGCTAGGCTGCTGACCAGCACTGTATCCTTGTTGGCCCATCGTAGATGACTGAACAGGTGGAGGTGCTTGGTTGGTATCCCCTTGAGCTCCATACGAAGGTGCCTGACCGTCCGGTGTTGGGTTGGTCACATTACCATAACCAGTAGTAGAATTATAACCATGCTGCTGATCATACCCTGTATGAGGATTTGGCTGCTGCTGTCCATAACCAGGTTGGGCAGCAGGTGCATTATACCCACCATAACCGTTGTGAGGATACCCTTGCCCTTGTTGATTATAGCCAGAAGCCTGTGGTTGGTTGTATCCATAACTGGTATTATCTGCAGGGGCTGATGACCCACCAGAGGCTTGTTGCTGAGGCGGCTGCTGGCTGTAGTAATCATAACCACCCCCCTGAGCAGTCTGCTGGTTTGGTGGGGCAGCTGTCTGGTCCCAGCCAGTAGCATATCCACCAGATGTAGCTTGTTGAGGATAACCAGTGTATGGTGGTTGAGACATGCCATATTGTGGTGATGGTCCAGGGTATGCTCCAGGTTGTGCATAACCATAACCGGGTTGTTGCATTTGAGGAGCAGAAGAGGCCCAGCTTGTGGGAGCTTGTGCTTGGTAACCTTGCTGAGGATATCCTCCAGCCATTGCTGGATTTCGCATACGGGAATTCTGCACAAAATTGTTATCCCAAATGAACCAAGAAGCATGATGGTCGCATACTGAGAACCAATATGCCTAAAGAAAAGCAGATCATGTAGACACAAACGCACTGAACAAAGACACCTATAGATATCAACACAAGGCAGCCTGCATACTTCAAATACTATTGCATCCTAAACAAGAATATGCATTGCATATTTGTATTAAGAGGGGTTTAGGTGCCTACATACCGTACAGGTTGGTGGTACTACTCCAGCAGAATCCCATCCTCACCCTATTCGAAGTGAATGGGTACAATACAAAAAGAAATAGCAACACATACAAATTCCCTCATAAAGGGAAAAACAATAAAAACTGTATTTCCATGAAGCAGGTAATAACTTTTGTAACAAATACTTAGACTCATCAAATATCCAGTTGATCCATTGTATAATCGACAATAATAGTGTATTGTGCAAGGAATCAGTGGATTTAACAATAAAAACGTTATAACTAGAATTAGACCAGTCAAAATGCATCAAATGCTGATACAAGTAAATAATATATATATATATATAACCACAACCTGACCTTACTAAAAATAGAAGTGCAAAATTGAGCAAATTTAGAATAAAATCATGTAAATTATACAGTACTGCTCAACAGTGAGAGTTTGTAAATACAAACATAACAAGATATACATATAGCATTATTTCTGAGGAAGGTCGTACTGTACCATTTACAACAATTAAAAACACCTCTTCTTCCTACATAATTTATATATATCAGATTAAATACTTTAAAAAACTCTGCAAATGCACATGGATCCTTCTATGATTATAAATTAATGTAATAAATGTACAAACACAAAAGGAGCATAAGTGTTCAGCTAGAAAGATAAGGGAAAACCTAGTTATTTGTGGTTAGATCATGTTCAGGACCGAACAAAATTCATTTTAAGAATGGCAAAAAACCAACACCTGTAAGTGATATCGGTAACTACACTCACAGAATACGGAAGAAAAAGAGAAGTTAACAAGGTGATATATCTGAGATGCTGGCCCTCTGCTGGTATGAGACAAGATATTTGAATAAAACAATAATATCCAGCAGACTTCCAAAAATTATAAAAGGACAAAATACTAACCATATAATACTACCAAACAGATGAAAAAGTTCCTAGAATGCTTATGTTTTTCTCAACAGTAATGTATTAAAAGGTAACAACCATCTAAATCTAAGCTGCTGTAAAGGGTAGATTTTGTAGCAAAAGCATCAAGAAGTACACTAAAGAGAGAACTAGAAAAACAAATTACATCTACATATTTGACATCAAACCACACCACATAAATGGTACCAATAATGAAATTATGGCTTGAATTATCTAAAAGAAAACACCTTTAGGACATGCTAGCACAATATAAATAACATACTTCAATAAATGCCACATGTAAAATTATTTTGACACTCGTGATCCAAAACTCTTATAATCTAGTTCCTTGTATCCATCAACAGTAAGGTCCTCAATTGCTCTCCAAAGTATCAGCATAAATATCAGATAACGAGATTCAGACCCATACCAGAACAGTGTTGACAAAGAAAGCCAACACTATTGGGTTTCATGTTGGTTTCACCAATAATTTCAATATCCACTAACCCTACAATTCCCGAATAGCAAAATCAGTAATGAGATGCACAATTAACAAGAACATTCAACGCTACAATCCCAAAACATTTTCACTTGAGCATTCAACCAACGAAGGCTATAACACTACATTCAGAAAGATCCACAATTATATGGAAGCTTTTATACTGCCTAAATTACCTCAAGGGAAAAGACTTAGAGACCTGTCTCTTAAAGCCTGAATCATTTCAAGACTCGAGGCACATCTTAATCAATAATTGTCACCAATTCATAAAATTTGAAAATTCATATAAATGATCAACTATATATCCACTATCCAAACCAACCAACATATAATATAACTAACTGCAGATAAAATAAAAATAAAAATAAAAAATAAAAGTAAGAAAACGTGGATATGACGAGTAAAACAATCCTGTAGATTCAGTATCTATGTCCTATCTTGCAACTACAGAACTTATATATGTAATTCAGGGTTAAACAGCCAATGCCGAAAAATGGGAAAATTAAAAGACCACCACTTTCATCCAGATGTTAGTTTGATATAAAGGATCTTAATTCTGAACCATTGAAACCGTACATGTCATGAGGATCACCTGCAATTTATATCTGCAATAGACATAAAAGAGGAATATAGGGAAGAACCAAGAGCACAAGTCTATAAGATAGAACCAGAAATTTAGCAAGACAAGAATTATCCTGGTGACAGGGGATCAGTTAGATATTGTAGCAGTATCAACATCCTAGAAGCTTCAATCATGAATAGTGAGATAGATAAAAGTGGAAAAGAAAACTACACCAGAATGTGACAATGTAATGTAGTTTTATAGAGAACTAATAGATAATGTGATATTATGTGATGCAATAATTTAGTACAATAATACTAAGCAGATAATTTGCTACAAGCTTAATAGAATGATAGGGGAAAAAATCAATCAAGGAAAAGTGCATGTGCATCTTCTATTTCACTCATTTGAATTGAGTGAGCCGAACGGAAAGGAGACAAAAAGAGGTGGTAAAGCTCATCTCATGTTTGCTTTAAAACATAAAGAGGGGAGGAAAGGAATATTATAGAGGAAGAGAGCAACAATGTTTTGAATATCTTCCCAAAAGTGAGGAACTGAGGATTTTGAACACCCGTTTTGTTGCAAAATTTTTAACAAGTGAACTCTTGTTTTACCCTTGCAAATCTCGAAATGAACAATCATTTCCTTTCCTTTCTCTCCACTATCTTTCCAAATGCAATGAACTGTTTTCTTTCTTTTTCATCCTCAGTCATACTTATCACAACATGAGGAGAAATTAACACTATCATCTCTTTCTTTCTTTTATCCCAACCTTTGCCTTTCCCTCCTACTTGTCCAAACACAACGTTAGTTTAGAAATCCTGCCCTTAAAATGAAGTAAAAATTTTGATTTGAGTTACCAAAAATATTACATCAAACAAGAAAATGAAATCAATTATATAGAAATGAGAAGGAACAGGAGATCAGGTAGAAGACATCTAATCATGTTACTAGAACCACTAAGACTAATCAGTGACCACAAGAGGTTGAAAATGAAGATATGTGACCACAAGAGGTTGAAAATGAAGATCAGCAATTACAGGATCCATGATAAAAAGAAACATTACTTTAATGGGATCCTGATGATTCACAAAAATAAAATAAAAAACTCAATATACCAATATACCATTTGAATGTAAATAAATAAATATATATATATATATATATATAAAGTTGACTTGGTTCCCATGCAAAATGAGACTGATGACCACTTTGAGATATACAGAAGCTGCCATAACAGCACTTGAAAAAAGTTGCAACAAAAAATTCCAACAATGGCTTAAAAATTTGTCATAGACCACAAGGCAATCTGGATGCAGGCTTCATCAGCACATCGAGCAGCCATTTTATTTTAATGGTGTGAAAAACATTAGAATATTATAAATTCCAGAATCACCCCCACTGAGAAACCAGAAGACTTGACAGAACAACAAAATACTACAGCAAACTCAGAACCTAAAAAAAGCATTCAAAATCAAGTCTCCTAGTAATAAATGTTTTAAGGACATAGAAGGAATCTAGCAATGCATTTCAGAATCATATTATAAAGAAATATTGGGCACAATAATATATATATATATAAATAACGTTGAAGCAGGTGAAATCTAATACACCTGAAACCAAATCCAAGCTTCCTTTCTCTGTAGACAAGTTAAAAATGAAAAAGACGGAATCCAACAATTTGATTCTGGAATCATGCCTCATCCAAAATATTAAACCCATAATCTGAAACTCTAGTTAGCCCAAGCCATGGCACTAATTTGCTGGTACAAAGTAATGCCTAATGTTAAGCTTTTCTCAGGTACACCTCTCATTACCTCATAAAGACCGGATCAACAATACACAATGGCCTTGGATATCATCTTACTATTCTATTGACACAAGTAAAATTTGAATAAGATGCTGTTTGATAAAACCGAATTAAATACTAACAAATTCTAAAAAATAGATATTTTAAGAGCTAAATGTAAATTGAGAATTTCTTTCATATTTGTCTGATGAATTTTGAGTGGTTTAGTCTTCAGTAATAAGTGAAGCCACTATCACTTAAATCCCGCTTCGAGCAGAATTTTGTCTGTCAAGTGATATCCAGATTGCGTTATTAAACGCACTTAATTGGACAATCACTTAATTTATTCAGAATATAGTATTCAATTGGATTATCAAACAGCACCTTGTTTATGACAGTGCAAGCAAAAGAGCTAATCATTCTAATTCTGTCTGCAAGATTGCAAAACAACTAGTTATACCTGACTGATTACTTCATTGACCAGCTGTTTCGCAGTTTCAACCTGTTCACTGGTGCCATCTATCTGTACTTTCCTCTCTGTTGATGTGTCACCTGGAGCCAGATGCAAAGGTATCACCTGAACAAATTAAGGCAATGAGTATAATCACTAAACAATACAAAAAAAAATTATTTTCCAACCTTTTTTTTATGGTGCCATGTAAAATAATTATATTGATTGAAAAAATTATATGATATTGAACTGGAAAATCATATAGAGACGCATGAAAGTCATTTTATGATTTTTATCGTTATATAAAATTTGATTAAAAATTGATTTGAAAATTCAGTGACATCAATTTGCTATTATACCAGAAGACACTTGGCCAACAAGAAATAAATGAAGCAAAGCAGAAGGCATAAGATTCAATGATTGACCTGAATACGTGCTCCTGAACTGGCTTGCATATTTTTTATGGTTTCGCCTCCTTTGCCAATTACAAGACCAACCTGAAAATGAACACACATCACTTCCATCAAACACCGCTAGGGAAAACCCAACTGATGGCAAACTGGACGATCACCATAGCAGCTTTTGTATTTTTAGTTTTTTACCTTGTTGTTTGGAACAAACATAACAAATTGTTCAGACCCAGCTTGTTGTCCAGTTACCCTTCTAGAAACTATACCAGAACCGCCTGCTTCAGCCTGCCACAAACATCAATAACATTAAGTCATTAACAAAAAAAATACTGTATATATAATCAAATGTTGACCAAATTATATTGGGTGTTCCATGGTGTAATTCTCAACACTTCAATGTCAGACTTAAAGGTAGGGTACAAAAAATCTAAATTAAGAAAAACAACAGAAACTAGACTTAGTTGTTAAAGAACAAAGACAAAGCACTACCTCCGCAAGAACATCATTTATAAACTGTTCAGCTTTGTCTATTTGCTCCTGAGTACCCGTGAGCTCGACCATCCTAGTTAGGGAATTAGGATCTGCATCCATATCCCTAGTTACTTGAATCTTAGCTCCAGACTGCAGCTGAAGATACTTGATAGTCTCTCCACTTTTGCCAATAATCACACCAACCCTGCCATTCGGAATATCAATCTTTTTGCTTGTCTGGAAACCATATGAAACCGGTATTGATGAAGGAGTCATATTCGGAATCATAGGCTTCTGCCCAAATTCTGCATTTGACAAAACCACAAAACCTTAGCATTGCAGGTGATTTCAGACCATTAAAACAAAAATTATACCACATCTATGAGGCATTTTACCATAAATCACATAATATCGTTACACTGGAATAGGCCAAAACCAAAATGAAATAAATATACAAAAAACAAGTCAATGTAAGTGTTCTCAACATGTAAACCTATAAATCAGAATATAGAACAGCAACCACATTAACCAATAATAAACACGAAATCACAACAACAGCCACTCCAGATAAGTAAATTTCTATATAAACCAGTGATACCAATACAAACATTATTAAAAACCTTTACACAAAACTGAAATAGTTAGATTCATTGAAAAAAATAATCATAATTAATCAAAACAACAATCCCCCAACCCCAAAAATACAGAAAAGATTATCGGAAAACATACCCCAAATAGGTATGTGTGTATACACAAACACATATAAGTATATAATAGTCAAATAATTAACCAAAATAAGCAAGTTGAGCAAAACAAATAGAGTGAAAGTATTAACTAATAATAAATCCAAAGCCAAAAAAAATTAGAAAAATCTGGGAAAGAGAAGTCGTAAGTAGAGAGACAGAGAGAGGGAAAGGGAGGGCAAACCAGTCGGAACGGAGCTGAAACCTTTAACATCGTTCGAATCGAAACCACCACCACCATTCTCAACCCTCGGACGCTTCGCTTCGGCGTTGTTGAAAAGACGAGCGGCGATCTCCTGCGCTTTCTGCTTCGCCAGCTGGATTTCATCGACCGGTGGTGGAACGCTGTTGTAAGAAGAAGGCGGATTGCCGGAATCCGGCGACTGCGACGAGATCGGAGCAGAGAAGCCGGTGGGCCGTCGTGTACCGGCCGACGGAGGCGTCATCAGCTGGTCCTCATACTTCCTCTTGTTGGTGGCAGAATCGTTGCCGGACGAGTACTGTAACTCCTCGGCCATCGGTGTGTCGAGAGAGAGAGATAGATGGGGGGTTGTGAAAACCCTAGGCAGAGAAGCGTGAAGATTCGAGTGAGTGTGAGGATTGGGATTTGGCACGCGTTTGTAATTTGTAGTGCAAGGAGAGCCGTAGTATTTTTTTAAATGGATAGACGGTCTAAGACCAAAAAAATAAATAAATAAATAAAATTAATAATAATTTCCGACAATAATATCCTCAACTTACCAAAAACACCCTAATGATAATGAATTGATATTTTTACCCTTTTAATTTTTATACTAACCAATTTAAATATTAAAATAACTATTATAACCTTATACCAATAACCATTTCTTTCATTCTCTCCTCTCAGATCTCTCTTCCTCCTAACACCAACACACGCATACAAATACATACATATATATAAACAGTAATAAATTTAAGGATTCTATTTAAAAGTTCAAAAAACTTGCATCATTGAATTTTTATCTCATTATACTTTTGGTATTTTCTAAAGTAACATGATTATATATTGTAAATACTCGTCAAAAAAAAAAAAAAAACCATGTATCTGTTTAGTAAAACCAATTGTATAAAATAACAAATTAAAATGGCGCGCGCGCGCGCGCACACACACACACACACACACACACATATATATATATATATATATATATTCACACACACACACAAGGGGGGGGGATTGTGAGTTTCCTCAACTCTCTTTTCACCGTCAAAAACTCAAAGAAGGCCACCATCTCCGGTGGATCAAAGACAAGTAGGTTGGCGGCGAATCGAAGACGCTTTTGATGAAGAAGACAAGCAGATCGACGATGAAGTGTTATGAGGTTCTACCGGTCCAAAGGCAAGCGCCAGAGTTAGGGACGGTCCGGGAGCCATCGCATCAAATATAGGTAGAACCGAAGTTGTGCCGCGGGGGACACGCGCCGTCGATTTATTCAACAGGTGGGTTCGGACGAATTTGGTGGTGATGATTGGTGGTGAGGGGTGAAAGCTAATGATGAATCAACAACGAAAATAAATTGGGGTGGTTGTTGGGGTGGAGATGGTGGCGGTGGGTTGGGGGGTGGGGATGGTGGTGGTTGTGGATTTTGGTGTGCTGGTGGTGTCAGAATTGGTTGTAGGGTTTTTGGATTGATTGGGTGCTAAGGGTAATTTAATCATTTAAGTATTTTGATATTTTATAATTAAAATTAATAAAATAGTGAATGGTAAAATGGACTTTTCACATGTTTTAAAGCTGTGTTTGGATAACAAATTTCTCAAGGGGGTGTGGTTCTCTTAAAATAGGCAAACTTTCAAATGATGCATTAATTTAATTAAAATATATAATATTAATATATAATATATGTTAAATTAAAAGATATATATTTATACATTAAAGAAGGATGGATGAGAGAGGAAGATATCATGTATTTTTTTTTTTTTAAGTAGTCGGATTGATGGCTATATTTATCCGATAACTAATTATGCATAGAGGAGTCAAAGTGCAATATTGACTTAGAGGTTATTTATTATTTAATTGGAGTTCAATTAATTTCTTTTAATGGAGTAGAAATTAATTTATGAATTAATTGAATTGGGTCCATGGACCGGGCCAATTATTAATTCATTGTAGCCAATAAAATAATAGGCCCAATGGATTCTCACTCATAACCCAACTTGATATTGGAATCATATTAGATTTGAGACATATGAATTAGAGATGGAGAAGGATTTGTTATTTCCTTTTCTTTATTTTTATGTTGCCTATAAATATACATGGTCTATGTATATTTTAGGGGGTGATTTTTATGAGAAGGAAAAAGGAATAAATTTTCTCTCTCTAGAAAATTAGGATTTATGGTCTCATCTAATAGAGGCTCCCACAAGCCTAGTTTTCCAAGGTAATTCATGGAGGCTTATGAGTGATTCCTAAAGGCAAAATAATTACCAAGAAGATGGAGATCCAAGGAGAAGGCATCTTGCTAAGGGATCTACAATAAGTGAGAACATTCACTTTAGAGGAAAGTTTTAAAGGTTTACTCAGACCTTTGATGTAAGTATTCAATCCATTAATTGAATGATACATCATATTTTTATTTTTGCATAAAACTTGTCTCTATGTGATGAATCAAGATCTATGAATCAAAATCCCTCGAAAAGTTTTTAAAACTTGCACGTTTCCCAACACTCCGGTAGATCAAAGACAAGTAGGTTGGCGGCGAATCGAAGACGCTTTTGATGAAGAAGACAAGTAGGTTGGCGGCGAATCGAAGACGCTTTTGATGAAGAAGACAAGCAGATCGACGGTGAAGTGTTATGAGGTCCTACCGGTCCAAAGGCAAGCGCCGGAGTTAGGGACGGTCCGGGAGCCATCGCATCAAATATAGGCAGAACTGAAGTTGTGCCGCGGGGGACACGCGCCGTCGATTTATTCAACAGGTGGGTTCGGACGAATTTGGTGGTGATGATTGGTGGTGAGGGGTGAAAGCTAATGACGAATCAACAACGAAAATAAATTGGGGTGGTTGTTGGGGTGGAGATGGTGGCGGTGGGTTGGGGGGTGGGGATGGTGGTGGTTGTGGATTTTGGTGTGGTGGTGGTGTCAGAATTGGTTGTAGGGTTTTTGGATTGATTGGGTGCTAAGGGTAATTTAATCATTTAAGTATTTTGATATTTTATAATTAAAATTAATAAAATAGTGAATGGTAAAATGGACTTTTCACATGTTTTAAAGCTGTGTTTGGATAACAAATTTCTCAAGGGGGTGTGGTTCTCTTAAAATAGGCAAACTTTCAAATGATGCATTAATTTAATTAAAATATATAATATTAATATATAATATATGTTAAATTAAAAGATATATATTTATACATTAAAGAAGGATGGATGAGAGAGGAAGATATTATGTATTTTTTTTTTTTTTTTTGAAGAAAAAAAACTATAAATTTTCTATGTAGAGAAGATATAATTTTAATTATTTTTACTATTATATCCAATAATATTATAATTTAAAACTTGTATAATTTATAATAGTATTTAATTAAAATTTCTATAATAATCTATGCGGTCCTTTTTCTGCCTTTTTTGGAATAGGGTAATTCTTCCTACTGTCCTTTATTTCTTTTTAGAAAGTTGGTTCATTTCGTCATATTTTGTCTCCAAATTATTTCCTTCCTTCCTACTACCGAACACAGCATAAAGAATGCCTAATTTGATCTTACCTTCCCAACGAATCCGGTTTTTTTATGAACATTTCTTTTCTTTTCTTTTTTTCTTGTTTTGTAAATTCATCTCTACCTTTTTCTTTATCATTATCCCCGAATTTAAATAAACAAATTGATTTAAGGCAAATCACATTACATAGAAATATCATTATTTATTTAATCAATCTAATGGATGACCTCTTATCAATTGGTAAAGTGAATTGTATTATTAAAAGTTTCTAAATCTACGAATTGTGTAGGTTTCAATTTTATTTTGTGAATAATGGACACATTGACGATTGTAGGTGAGACTCATAGTCATTCTTAATTTTAATTTGTCAACTACTTATTCATAGCGAGTGTCAATAATGAAGTCCAGGGTTCGATGTATCGTTAGATACGCGACCCTTTTTCAAGTTCAATATGTAATTCATTTTGATTAATTTACTCAGATTTTATCCGAACATGTTACACCTCGATCGATGTCGATACTGCAATCGTGACCGATACTGCAAACTATGCAACAAACACATCAACTGTGGCCCTGGGGTGAGACTCATAGTCATTGTAACCTTGTGAGGGGACTCACAGCCGTGTTGAATGGCATTAAAATGTCACCAAATGTATCATATCTCTTTATGTAAAGGTCTACATCCGTTGTTATTATGTTCTATTGTTTATCGTAACTCTTTTTTTTATTACTCCTTCAAAACATGTATGTTCAGATGGCCAACTCCACCAAATTTATTTTACACAACATAAGCAACAGAGGAGTCATCCTCCACTTTCAGAGTACACCTAGTTTGCACCTCATGTGCACATTGACATTGTACATATCATTTGCTAGGCTCTGCCAACAATCGTTCTTCGGCGATTCCTTGTAAATAGCAAATTTTAGACCATTTTTATTATAATTTAAGACTTCCTAAGAACTATACCATTTTTATTATAATTTAAGACTTCCCAAGAACTATAACCAGTCACTGTTATTGAAATGTTATGGCATGATACTTGCACCGAAATTAGGGGTAAATTAAAGTTGCTATAGTGCAAAAAGGTCCGTAGCGATGGTAATATAAGTGATAGCAATGAGTATTTTAACTCATAACATGGTAGCTAGCAATTTTAATGGTGATTGATTGAGGCATCATAATGGTGGCAGTAATCATTGTAGGCAGTAGCAGCTCATAGCACCAGCAATGGTTTTGTACCATAGGTGAAGGACAATGCAATTGCAAGGGCATAGCAAGGATGCAGCGGATCCCAGGAACCTAGACCCCTTGGGATTCAAGTTCCTGTGCCTTTAAGTCTTGTATAAGTGATGTGAAATTGTTACGCGAGATGTGAAGTTGCATAAGCAACATGAGATGTTACATAAGCAATGTAATGGGTACAACACAGCACATGAGAGGATCTAGGTTTGACACACCAATAGCACCAAGCTCACAGTGCCGTACTTTTTTCTGTTTTGTTTTTCATTGGTTTCAAAACAGCTTCAACAAATGCCTTCATTTTTGCCTCGGAAAAAAATATGACAAAATATATATATTTGACTTTTAAAATTCATCATAAAACATTTAATGCAATTACTCCTTGCTGACTACTAAAAAAAAGGCAGCACTGCATATCTTTCCTCGCAGTCAAATGAATAAACTCCATATTACACACCGGTTTGGGCACTTTATTTAAAGATAAAAACCATGGCTCCATATTACACACCCGTTTGGGCACTTTATTTAAAGATAAAAACCATAATTTTGAATGAATAAACTAAATATTACACACCTGTTTGGGCACTTTTATTTCAAGATAGAAAGCGTAATCAGCTCCGACTGATACTGAAAGTTGGATAAAATACAGGAAAATACAATGTTTTATGCAAGCATAGTTCAAAAGAAGACATCAGAGACTGCTCCTTACTGAGCACCAAAGTGCAAAATAGTCGTTTCACAAAAGAGAACACACCGCATATGGCTTCTTGTGATCTCCAATCACAAAGAGGTTTTAATAAGTCTCTCCCTCTACATGGTACTTAGCCAGATAAAAGCAACCAAAGTTGGACTTATTGTTCCATAAGCATGCAGCAAAAGCTGCTTGAGGACACGCGAAATGCCCTCATTTTGTCCACCAAATATGGAAATCCTTGCGCCTGTTGATCTTCTTCTGCAGCTGGAGAAGTCCATAAAGCAGGGCCTCAGCCGTGGGCGGACAACCAGGAACATATATGTCAACTGGGACAATCCTGTCACAACCCCGAACAACAGAGTACGAGTAATGATAGTATCCACCACCATTTGCACAGCTGCCCATAGAGACGACCCACCTGGGTTCAGGCATTTGATCATAGACCCTGCAAAAGAATTCAATGTGAAAATTCAGTATAATTTACCCTTTATATATATTCATAGTAAAATTGCTTGGCAAGAAGTTGCAAGGCACTTCAAAAAAGAAAAAGAAAAAAATGGTCGGCTGAAAAATTCCATTATAAAAGCCCATGTTACAAAATTTTCCAATTTCCAAATTCTATTTCTGCATATTCTCAAAGCCACCACTTTAAAGCAAAAACAGCAAAGCCCCAAATTGAAAATCTGTAGTTCTTTTTCTCTCATCGCAACCAAATATAGTAGTACATGAAACCGATCATCTTAGAGGACTCATCGCACGCTGAGGGAGCACTAAGATTTTCATCTTCTTTGAACGTGTTCATAGTTGCACCTTTTGGTGAAAGTACAATCACTATAAAAAGTAGGCCAAAAGTGCAATCACAAAAATGCAATATCGGCCAATTTGCACTTTGCAGGAGAATTGAACAAGTTATGCATAATTCTAATTAACAGCCTGACATGCACGTAGTAGAAAGCCTCAAAACACTTCCAGTGTGATTGTTTTCACAAGTCACACTGTTTCCTATTTTCTTACTCCCCTAGAATGTCATCTAGAGCTCCCAAAATCCCACTAGATTGGAACTAGAATTTCTCCATAAAATATACACCAACTGTTTACCAAGCCAAAAACACCTTAAAGAAGGAGTGAGAAAAACTCTCTTATCCAGTAGCCAAGAGGGCCAAACATACCCAAAATTGTTACCAGCAAGCCAAAAACACCCTAAAAATTAAGAGAAGAACTCTCTATTATCCAGCAGCCAAGAGGACCAAACATACCCCAAATTGTTACCAGTAAGCCAAAAACACCCTACTGATAAGTGAAGATCTCTCTTCTCCAGCAAACAAGGAGACTGCAAGGACGTGAAAACAATTCCACATAGCTAAGGGCTTGAAAGAAATATCCTAGTAGACCTTCCCATCATTCCTTTCGGACATAATCTGGATCCTTCTCTAAACAACACTAGCAGTCCCATAGCATCAATTAATTTCAGAACCACTCAAACCAAGACCATCAATATCTCCTCTAGACCAACAATTAATATCACTAATCTTAAATATTGTTCGCAACTATCAACTTCAGCTTCTGCTTAAGTAGACCTATGGGTTAGCAGTAGCATTAAGAACTGGAGAAAGGTGAGTGTACAATTTCCAATCCATCCTCTCTTACAAAACTTAATAATGCCTGAAGTTGCAGCAAGGTTGCCCAGGGTTACCCAGTGCGTCTCAGCAATTTCAGGTGCAGAATTTGATACTGAATTTAAGGTTGTACAGCAACCATGCTTCATGGTTACAACAATCAACCAAACATAAAGTATGCCATCCATTTCTGCAGAATGACAATTCTACTTAAAAAACGAAAAGTTTTCTGATGGAGTAACAATACAATAAAAAAATCTTTATGAACCAAAGCTGTCTATCTTTAATTCTCTATATATAAATTCACATCAAGGAATCATATGTAACAATTTCTGAAGTGAGCCCTCACATATATTCTATATCTTTGTTACGTTATATGTTCCATTTTCCATACATCAGCTTCATTTTTTACTTATTCATTTATTCCTAAACTCTAGGAATAACTTACTCAGAAGTCAGATCCACTCTTGCTCTCTATATTTGGATTTCGCAAGCATTAAGAAAAAGAGTTAACTATATCGATCAAGATTCTATAGTGAATTTTATTTATATTTACAGTTGTACTACTTCAACAACTATGACTAGCCCCAACAAAAAGAAGGGGAGAAAAATGGATTTCAGTAACTACAGGATTTTTTTAATTTCCGTAACCGCATGATTTCCCTTTTTCTCTTTTTCCATGCTCCTCTCCTAGTGCTTGACTGTAACCAGCTATAACCATCAGGACCTGATGCCAAAGGATAAATTAATTAAAAAGAGATTTATCCCTTGTCTGGATCTAAACATAGCAGCAAAAAGCTATGAATATTTTCTCCTTCCTCCATTACTTTCTTCCGATATTCAGAATATATATTTATTTACATAACAATAGCTTTAAATAAACTTCTCCTTTACTAAATTCAACTCTCTGGTGCTAGTGCCTTGCCAGAACTTTCTTGCCTATCTTCTACTAAGGTTCATTTTGTGAAAATAAATAAAATAGAGACAAAGATGGATAAGTACAAGAAATACAGAGTGCTCGAGTCAGGAGTTCCTTTGCATATACAACTAACTTTAAGGGGAGAAGTAGATGTAAGGAAAAGAGTGAGAGCAATGGAGAGAGTTACAGAAAGGGTACGTTCATGTTTTTGGCATTCTTTTCGAACTGTTCAAGCAAATTTATCTTTCTGATCCCTTGCACCTTACCTAATTGAAAAGGACTTTGTCACAGAGACTGTTGCAGAGACACTGTCAGAGATGCACATCCTTTAACAAAGTCATTCAAGTGAAGCATCTCCAATCTCCACCAGAATCTATTCATTCTTACGGTATCGTTGATCCCATAGCAGACTTTGTAATCGCATGTCTGCCATTACATTTTCCACTCACGCAAACTTCATGCTATCATGAGCACTCCAGCATTGTTCAATTCAATAAGGACATCAATGCGCATGTACGTGCACCAAATTGAGCTTGAGAGCATTTGGATAAAAAAAAACTAAATTAACCTAAATTGTTGTAGTTAATATTAACTAGATTGCTTCTATCTAAATAGGTGGTATTTCCACAACTTCCCAGTCATCTCTAACAGTATGATTAAAGTTATAACTCCTATAATATTAGAGGCTTAACAAAAAAATAAAAGAATAAATTGAATTAATATAAAAGGTCGGAGACTTAGAGTTTACTCTATGAATGTAGGCCATCTTGGCCCAGCAACATAATTCTCTGTGTTTATCATTTTCTTTGTAACATGAATATATAACATGGTGCGGCCAATATGATCTACACAAGGCACTGAAAGCCCAACAAGTTAAATACCTCTTACTAAAAATATTCCATGTACATCTGCACAGCCATACAGGGGAATAACAACCAAAAAAAAGAAAAGTCTAGAAATGCATGACAGATGTGATCCCAAAAAGGTAAATACAACTATGGGTGACTAAAGTCAAAAGAACTGTAGCTATTAAAAGCAGTACAAGAAAAAAAAAAGAGATTAATCTTATCACCTTTGCATCTTGATTGACTTCATTCAACCTTAACACCAACACTTCCCCTCAAGTTGATGCATGGGTACCTATGGTGTCCAACCAGCTAATATTGGATCTAGTCTCAAATCCATGATTGCCAGAAATTTCATTACTTTTTGAGTGTCTAACATGATAAAAAAAAGAGGCTCCCTATTATTGACAATTTCTGTACATTCAAAAAACAAAATGGATCTAAAACCTAATTAAAAAGAAAAAAATGTAAATAAATAATAGAGGATAACTAATATAGTATGAGAACAAACCATTAGCAATCCATGGAAAAACAACAAACGAAGACATTTCATCATGCAAATACAACTATAACATAAAGAAAGTCAGTGGATACTATCACAAACTAACCCTGATTTTCAATAAAACCCCTAATAGATCCTACAGGAATCCTCTTTCTAGATCACAAACCCCTCACCAGCTCTCCAAATTGGGCTTAATCTGCACTCCAACTTTTCTCCATATTATATCTCCTCTATTGCAATGAACAACTTGTAGGATCAGAAGCTAACAGTGACTAATACTTTTTTTAACCCCCACAATCAAGCTAGCCACTGATGTTTATTACAGTCCATAAACCATTTATCAACCAATCCTGTTTGCTAAAAGGCCTCTATTACAAACACTTTTGTGATGCATTATGGATATTTCGTTAAAAACAATTCTTCCCCCCTTCAATATGGTGGGCAGCAGCCTCACTTTTCATCAATCAATTCAATTTATGTAAATCCCTCAATAATGGAGCTTGCTATCATTCAATCATGCAGCATATTATCTATCAACATCCAGAAAAAAGTAATAAGATTCTTTTATGAATATTTATTCAACCAAAAATATAAAAAGCCTGTTGTAACTAATCAAAAGCCGGAAAACTATAACTTTTTTTTGCCAAACAACTAAACCATTGAACACAGCAACCAATATTTTCCATTACTAATATACCCAAATCAATTTGTTCAATATTCACTTCATTTCACAAGCATACAGTTCTGTAATTAAATCCATCTAAGCTGGAAAAAAGCATCAAATTCAATTAATTTCTTAATCCAAATGTATACATCATTTACAAAAAGCTGCCCTCCAAAGACAACACAAAAAAGCACATAGAATCAGAAATTTAATCAAAGTTAAATCCATCGTCATTGAGCAGCAAAGAAGACATAAAAAAGAATTCACACCAATCAAACCTAATTAATTACAACAATTCTCAAATTTTCAACTTATTTTCTTTTCCCAAGGCAATAACAAACAAATAGCATAACAGCTATTTTATTTTCCAGCAACCAAAAATGTCAAAATAATCCAAAAACAAATAAAAATCCATCAAATCCCTAACATGATTAAAGCGAATGCAACAACTAAAAAAACATGGAATCAACAATTTACTCAACAATTTGAAACCATAAAACCCCTAATAGGAAAAGCGAATCACGTCGAATTCAAATTTTATGAAGCCCAAAGCCCTAACTATAAATTCATATATGAACACACATATATGAATAGAGAGAGAGAGGATGAAATAGAAAAACATACTTGCGGAGAGCAGGGGCCATCTTGTTGGTGAGAGTGCCAGCAACGATCATACAGTCGGACTGCCTAGGGCTGGGCCTGAAGATAATACCGAAGCGATCCAAATCGTAGCGCGCGGCACCGGTGTGCATCATCTCAACGGCACAGCAGGCCAGCCCGAAGGTCATAGGCCAGATAGACCCACGGCGTGCCCAATTCATCAGATCATCCACCTTGGAGATGACGAACTCCGCCGCCTTGGAGAGACCCGGCGGCGACGTCGCTGACGGAGGCGGCGGACGGGAGTAAGGCGTCGGTGGAGATGGCTGAGAGAGCGATGGGAGTGTGGTGTGGATCGTCGCGGCCCTTTGGGGCGCCATTAGGCCCAGGCGGTACGCGTTTCGAGCGAGTAGAGCCATGGAATCGTTGGAGAGAGAGAGAGAGAGAGGCGTTGTTTACAGGTTTTGTTAGAGTGACGAATCGAGCGGGTTCTATTTTCGGGTTCATTTGGGTCGTGACTTTTTAGTTGGGAATGTAGTTGTTTGATGGTTACTGAATAATATTACGCCACGTCAGCTATTCGGGCTGCAATATTGCCCCCAAACATTGTTTGACTACGTCATCCCTCTTCGAGGTCTCTTTCCCAAAAAAAATAAAAAATAAAAAAATAATATCTGCCACCACTACACATATATGGAACTCTCCGTGTCTAGACACTAGAATTGTGCGTTTATGCATCTGTTTGTTTGTTGAGCTAACATGTTGATACACTGGCGGATCCCGGGGGTGGGCTTGAGCCACGTGTTGATAATTACTGGCGGATCCAGGCTTGAGTCCCAATATATATATATATATATAGTTATTATAGCAACTTTTATCTCAGCCCAAAAAAAAAAAAAAATTATTACTAGTATTAGCCCATTAAAAAAAATTATTACTACTATTAGTCCATTCCATTAATAATTTTTGGATCCGTCCTTGTTGTTAATAGTGAGATATTGTAGACTTTATCATCAAGTGGGGTAATAAGACATGACACTTCAACACTACATCTGGGGAAAGAAAAATAACGAGAAATTATTGCATGGGAATGGTCCTGACAAATCACTAATTAAAAAAAAAAAAAAATTAAATAACATAAAGGCTTCTCATGAAAGACCTTACTACATGGTGTCGACCAATCATAAGTCGCCACACAAAAATAATACTAATAATGATAATAATTAAATTGACATATTTAATTGTATGACTACTTGCAATTGGGTAAGATCACATAGTCTCAAATCATGTAATAATTTATCTGAGTTTATAGTTTAAGGTGGTGTTTTATTTTAACTTTATGTTATCCAACAATGTAATAATATTTGAATTTTCAGAGCAAAGTTAGAAATATTCATTTGGAGGGCAAACTAATTATATAAAATTAAATTTTTTATAAAATAAAATAATTTTAAAGATTATTTTTGTTTTTAATATGTATTGCTAAAAATACGAAAAATAATTATTAGAATTAAATTAATATGGGTGTTTATGAGTATCTATTTCAAATTGTTTAATAGTATATGCATTAGATTACAAGTTTACCCGTCACCTACCGCATAAGTTTCTTATATGTTACTTGTTCATTACCCAGGTACCCCCAAATCTTCTCCCACATATAACATTTATGTAATCTTCATAAATGCAATACAATATCATATTTATTCTCTCTCTTAATATTTTAACATGGTAAAATAAAATTAATTAATTTGTTAATATTTCATGAATATATTACTCATTTAAAAAAATGGTAGTTATAAATCTGTTTATTTTTTTTATTTTTATGATAAATTGATACTAATAATAAAATTAAGAAAAATAGTATAATTAATATTTAGTTAAGAGAAAAGACAATAAAAATAATTTAATAAGAAATGACAAATTGAATGAGAAAAATAGTATTTTACGATGAGTTTGTCCTTAATTGCACCAAATCCAATAATTCAAGGGGGTAATTTTTAGTCCAAATGAATTATTTACAAAAAGACAATAATTTTAGGGGGCTTTTTGCACTTTTACCCTTATTATTATTATATCAAATATTATCAAAACTCTACTAATATTTTCTTCGACGCGCTAGTACATAGCAGTCTTGCTAAAGGACGTGGTCAAATCAACATTATGTTTAGTATGTGTCAGTTAAGTGCGTTTATTACTTTTTTTTTTTTACTTTTATTTTATTTTATTTTATTTTATTTATTTTTTCATTTTTCAATCTCAAGAAAGAGAAATATGATTTTACTTTTTGAATGAAAATAGAAAATAAAAATGGCAAACATTAACATTTGTTGTTGTCACGCAATAAAGTGTTTAGTAATACAATATGTACAAAATATATATATTGTTTAACATTTTATTACTAATTTTTTCTTTATTACCAAAAAGCCTTAAATATGGACAACATGCAATTCCATTATTTCACAAATATTAAAAATACTCAACATGTGATAATAAAATACAATATCCAATTTTAAATTACAAATCCTAATAATACCACATACATAAATACAAAATGAGATATACTAACATAAAAATACTTTCACTAATTATGTATATAAATACATATATATACATCATGTATACAAATATATAGTATATTTTAATACATGAAATTGTTAAAATAATATATCTTGTATGTAATAAAATATATAATGAATTATAATATTAAAAATATTATAATCATAATTCACACTATTATATAATATATACATTGAAAAAATATATTTTTATTACTATTTAATATGTTGCACTAGTATATACATGAATAATAGGAATTTTATTTGAAATGAATAGTGCATGTGTAATAATAATAATAGCGATAATATTTTTGTATTACAATGCCGAAAACAAAAGTAACACTTTTTTGATGTTTTCTTTTTTCTTCAAAACAAAAAAAGAAAAAGGAAAACGTTTTCAGTATAAAAAAGCAAAAATATATTATTAAACATGATTTGTGTTTTTTGCCTTTTTATAGGAATTGATAATAGAAAACAAAAAAAATGTTTTTCTTACTGCGATCTAAATAAAACACTTATGCACGTTTTTTAAAAAGAAACATGATTTTGCTTTTCGGCCTGAAAACAAAAAGACAAAATGGTGTTTATTCATACCAGTTATTGCCACAAATTTTAAAACAGGAGACAATAACTATATTTTGGATATATCATGTTTAACTGCTCAAAACATCTCACATGGACAAAAGTCTAAAGTACCCCGAGGGCATTTTATACGTGATAACTCGACTAATGCAGATATGAAGGTTTGGTAAAAGGCCACGCATTTAGTGGCCCCACCCTCGTAGACTTTCTCCTCAATTAGTTGTGGCACTTCAACATCACATCTAAAAAGAAAAGTGCCACGTCAGAAATTATTACATAATTATGAAATTAAAGGTCACAACAAATTACTGACTGACATTCAAATTAAAAAAAAGGCTGAATAGAGCTAACATAAAGCTTCCCACTAGCAACAGTATTTCAATGTAATGTCTTACATGTCAAGTGAGAAATTATTATATTTTCCTGATCAATCATAAAATTTACATATTTAATTGATCGTGATCACATAATTCGGAATTATGTAATTATTTATTTGAACTTGAAATTTAAGACGTTTGTATGTATAGAAAGTCGGTCTTAATTTTTTGGTAGACAAAATATATACACCTATTATGTAACTCAACGTCACGATTTTCCTTCAAAATTTCAAATTCTATATCTATTTTAAACTATGCTATTATTTTTAAACATTCGAGTTAAATATGTTATGATAGATTCAGGTAACTTTAACTTGTAATTTAAGGCATTGGTCTAATAAATTTTAGCTTTACCTCACCGATGTAATAATCTTTGTATATTCAGGGCAATATTCATTTGAGGGCAAACTAGTAATATAAAATAAAATAAATAATGTAAAGAATTTTCTTGTTTTTAATGTATATTGTTAAAAATACCAAAAATATTTATTCAATTAAATTAATGTGGGTGTTTATGAGTACATATTTCAAATTGTTTTAGTATATGTACTCAACTTTGTTGTGTTTATTTGAAAGTGAACTTCCCCCAACCCCCCCCCCCCCAAAACAAAAAAAAAAAAAAAAAAAGTAATAAATGATTTATGCGAAGAGTGGGTTTTTAGAATAATTTTTGGGCATTGTAAAAGTTAAATTTTTTTAAAGCACTGAAATTGAGGTGGTAAATGTATACCATAATTATGTAGAGAGATCTAGCGTGTAGATATCATATCCCAAGAGGAAATGGGTGAGCAATTGATTATGAAAAAATTGACGTTAAAATATATATATATATATTCTTTTAAAAATTCTTTTTTAAAAAGTAATTTGACATCAACCAAGACGAAATTTAATTTCTAACTGATTATTATTTCTAATGAATTTACCATAACTGAAAATTGAAAGATATTGAGCGTAGTTTCGTTTTTTTTTGGTCAAAGATAATACATAATATTTTTTTTTATAAAGTTATATATATTTGAAGATATGCCGTTTAATGAAAAAATAAAATAAAAAGTACACCTATAGTTTCATATTGTTCAAATGAGACGGTTAGAAATAAATGAATGAAAAAATATGATATTGTATTGTTATTATATATAGGTTTACAATTTATGATAGGTGACGTGGCATTACTCTTGGCTCTGCTACTCATTGTGTCAGACATGACAAGTGCGGTACTACTGATGGCATCGCTGTTGACTGTGTTTGAGATGAAGCGCTAATGAGACGAAATTATGACTCTATTGTCGTGAAACTGCAATGATATGTGAAATTAATTTGAGATATAAATTGAAAATTATATTGATGTGTATAATACAAGAATACATAGGGATTTATATAGAAGAGAACACCGAGAGCAAATAAACTCCATATAAAATAATGATACATATGGTAATGAAGATAGGTGATGATCGCTAACCCTAAACCTAGAATACAATACATAATATAATCCGAGAGTAACAAGGTAAGGTTATTGATGATATGTAATATTTAAAAAAGATCAAATGCATGTTCATTTCTATTCACAATTTCTAAAAAAATTCTTCACCGTTTTGTCTAATTTATTTATTTATTTATTTGTTTTAATTTCAATCTTATTTTAAAACTTAAATAGAGACCCATTTTAAATAATAATAATAAAAAAAACCTTAGTTAGACTAACTTTCATTAAATTACAGAAATAAAAATACATAAATGTTCCCTAAAGTTGTTGAGAGGTGTTTTGGCAAATGGAAGTAAAACACGTGGATTTTATCAAGGTTTTCCATGATCCACTAGATTGACCAACAATGGTCCAATTAATAGTGAAGCATACTTGGGGATGACTACGACATTATTATAATACATTTTGGAAATTCAATAACTTTCCAGAATTATCCCTTTATTTAACAAAATTATGAATTTAGTCACAATTTGAATTGGAAAAGGAACTAATCCCTAATATATCTTACTTAGGATCAACGTGCAAAAATATAGAAAATTGTACGATCTCAAAAAATCTCAATTTTTTTACATTAATTTTTAGCAACTACCAAGGTTTGCTTATGGAAATTGTGGAATCAGTATCTTGAAAATTAATGGCACCAAACTCGTACTACTATCTTCACAAATTTTAATCTAAACTTAATTTGAGTAACAACTAACAACAGTATACATTTTTATTCATACAAATACAAAAATAAAAGGTAAAAATGAAACAGCTAACAAATGCAAGCCAATGTGAAAAGAGATCTATGACTTTTTAGGAAGCATGAAAACGAACATGAACACGAGATATAAGTACGACGAACACGAGATATAAGTACGACGACATGATACAGCAACGACGATACAACAAATCTAAATAAAATAGGACATAGAAGCAGTATGAATACGTCAAATAATAATAATATATTATATTATATTATTATATCTATATATATAATAATTTTTATTTTTATATTTTATTAATACAATATCTGGAGCTATGTTTGTTATTTTTGCTTTCTTAAATTTTCTATTATTTTTTAATTAATCCATAATATATTTTAAATTGCTTTAAATCACAATCTTCTAAAACAATTAAAAAACCACTTTGTGAAAAGTCAACATGCTGGTATATACTTATTGTTACTTAGATTTAGCAAGCTAATTGTCATGTTCCGCGACCAGAGGTTATGTCACACGCAAATGCCCAACAGAAGATCATGACAGAGTAGCTTGCATGGACCGGGAACTTTCTAGACTTCTCTACATGAGCTTGGAAAGGTTGAAATCCGTCAAGATAACCTCAAGTAGTTAGGGGAAAGCTTTTTGTGTAACGCAAGGGAGCACATTTCCAGTAGCATCAAACCAGTTTGGAAAAGGAAGAGAAAAAAAAACTGTCCTCGTCGTGCATGTGTCTCAGCTATGAAAAAAGTAAAATATTTAAATTTCAGACACTTCCATGTCCAACACTGCCACAACACCCCTAAGTGAAGTGTCTGATGCTTTCTAGAAGTTGTACACGCACAAACACCAAAAATAAAAAATAAAATACAAAATTAAAAAAAAAAACAGAGATTTCAAACTCCAATAATAAAAGATGCAATGACAACAAGCATGCTGAAAAAAATAATAATAATCAATTACAAAAAGAACAAATTTTATGTTTTGGTGGGTAAATAAGCATATTATTAGAAGAACCAACTATTCCTAGATAGGCCAAAAGAGTACATGAAAAAGAAACAAAAAAATGAATATGAAATGCAGTCAGTATCCAAATTAATAACAATATTAAGTATTTTAAAGTATTTATATGCATGGTTGTAGCTTAGTAATACTTTCGCACCTTTTAAAATGGAAAAATGAGAATTCTAATCTTCAATAAGACAAAGTGGGTGCGTGATTCTTATCAAGAAAATAAAACTATATATATATGTATATATATATATATGCATATAAACTGACATTTGTATGACCTTTTGCTCAAGAGGAAGTGTCAAACAGATGAGCATAGGATGAGGTGGAGAGTATGTGAAGCAGATTAATCAACAATGACAATTTTTAGTGGAAGGCCAAGAAGATTGCTATCATACTGTGTGCGCAAAAAAAGTTGAACATAAGCAATTCTTATACAAAACAGAGTCACCAATACAACCAAAAAAAAAAGGTTAAGAGAGTCAACTATTGAAATCTAATCTGAACAGTTATTAAGAAAAAATTAACATATATAAATCTATTAATTTTATGAAAAAAACATAATAGATTCATTCCATTACATGACAAAACAAGTCTGCAAATTTTTTTTTTAAAGTATTTACGCTGATGGTGAACAACATATTTTCAAGCAAAAACAAGGAATGCAACAAGATACTTTTCCCAAGAAAAAAATTTCTCTATCTGATGCCTTGTGGTGGGAGCAAAATAGATGGGGAGTAGATTCCAACTTGGCCATTTTTGTTCTTTAGGATGCTCTCCCTTTTGAGCACTCTTTAATGAAAATTTACTAATCCAAAAATTATATAAATAAACAAAAAGTTCCCATGGAAAACAGAATATCAAAACCATATTGAGAACCAAGAATAATTTGGCATTGAAAATCACAGAGACAATAAGAAGTTTAAAAGAAATCATCAAACGTCCTTATTTTAAACACACACACAAAAAAGAAAAAAAAAAAAAAAAAGGCATATACAAATTAAAATTCTATGAAGAACATGATAGATTCATCATGGTACTATCAGTGGTGAACTTTTAGTATTACAAGAATATTTTGAATCGGCATTCAAAACCCTCAAACATTCTGTCACCCAAAGATTCTTGAGTGAAAGAAAGCCCGGGTTATAAGTAACTGGTGTGAACCTCAATGCACGAACCTCGAGTTGAGTAAACCTCCTTTCTTTCGGATTATAAGAAACCATGGCACCATCACATGACACCAACATCTCTCCGTCTTTCCAAACCATGACCGGGTAAAGTGACTCATGAAGCAGCCCACCCGGAAGTGTGTTTCTCAAAATGCAATCTTTAGTCCAAGAAGTAGCAACTCCATAATCTTTCATCGACCATATATCAAGAGAATGGCTCCCCCTATTATCAAATACACAGAGACAGTTCCCCAACACTCCCAAACTAACAAAATCTATTTTATTTCGAATATCTAGGGGCAGTGGAATTGGGCGGAATTGTTCATCCTCAATGTCAAAGGAATATATAGAATAAGAAAATATACTATCAACTTCAAAGCCTACAATCCAATGAAGAGCCCCATTCAGAATAACACCAAACCGTTTTCCGGGAACAGGGGATAAACCTTCACCCACATTTCTCCATGTACCAGTTCGAAGAGTACAAACCTGAGAGATAGTCCCTGATTTTTGAATGAGTTTGTGCACACAATGCCTACGTTTTTCACTCGCAATTCTTACAACCTTATACTGGTTGGTGGCAGAACTAAATCCAAACCCATATGCCACACAATAAAGTTCTTCCCGTGGTTTGGGTTTCGGAAGGGCAACATATTCTCCCAAAATTGGGTTGCTAATGTAAAGACTGTCAGTATGTTGTCCATTCCAGAAACAGAGCAAACCATTACAACAACTCACTAATTGTAGCTCGGGGTAAGATGTATTTGTATTTTGGAAACACATACGCTGATCAATGTAGTTAGTTTGATGTGCAAGTTCAAGTAACTCGAAACCACAGCCAACCCAAGACATGATGATGTTGATGTAGGGCATTTTTGCAAGCCGAACGCTGTTGAAATAAGGGTAGGTTGAACCAGGTTTTGCAAACGCACCTGCAGTGTAAGAGCGTTCGCGTTGTAAGCTTGGACAGAATGTCCACAACGATGGGGGAAGGAAGATCCATCATGGAAACTCCGTAGTGTGAGAGTATTTCTTGCCCTTGATTTTTGTTTTCTGCTACTGCAGTTGCCAAACTATCTCTTCTACATCTTTTATACTTTTCCATGGCTTGATTTTTCCTTTTGAATGTTCACTTGATCCCACAATTCTTCTCAATTGGTGCCTCTCTCTCTCTCTCGATCTTCAGGGGCTATCACGCACAGCTTACTTCCGCTAGCTTCCACTTTATATGGATTTCACGCTCGGACTCACTCCTGTATGACTTCGGTTTTTCAACTTTTTCAAAATCTCACTTGTAAAAGGAGTAAACTTCGAGTAGATTCATCACGAAGAAAAAAGGGAAACTTTTATGGATATATATATATTCGAAGATTCCTTAACCAAGAGGGAGAAAAGTGGTTTAGGAAATATTAAAGTAGTGATCGTGTTATATTAGGAAAGTAAAAAGAAAGTGGGTTTATAGTAGTATAGTTGGCTTATACTTAACGGTCACTAATCACTGTACAAAGGTGAGGATAAAATTTCTATATATATATATATATAACGAACAACCCTCACAGCCAACTCCGTCACCGACAGTGCTGACTAAAGCCTTAGGCCATTGCCTATCCCCCAGCCAATAGGAAGGTTCCAAAGTTTTGAAAATTCCTTATATAAATTATATTATGTTAATTATTTAATAATATTATTAAACACTAAATAATATAGAAATTAAATATTTCTATATTAAAGATTTATGTTTGAAAATAATTTTTTTTTCTCTCTCTCCTTTTCATTCAGGTATTTTTTTTAAAATTAAACTCTACCTAGTGCAGAAATTTAATATTGGGCAATAAAGATTTATATCCTTTGTTTGACTTTTTCTCTATCTCTCTCTCTCTCTCTCAACCTCATTCAAATTTTTATTAAACCCTAATTAATACATAACATTCTTATGTAACCTTTTTTTTTTTTTTTTTTTTTTTTTTTTTGTCTCTTTCTCTCTCTTATTCACATTTGTTACAAGAACCCCCCCCCCCCCTCTCTCTCTATGTACACACACACACATTTCAATGAGTTACATTCGCAGTATATATTTTATTTAGTTGTTATTTGGGAAAGTTGCGAACTTTTCATATTCTTTTTCAATAAGTTACATAAATATTGTATGAATATTAATATATTAACGGACACTTATAGCAAAGTAATAAGGATCTTAAAAATATCATATATATATAAATTTTTTAAAGGTACATATATCATTGGGGCGGGGCGGGTTTATCACTAAATCCGCCTTTGCCCCTAGCTAGCTGCAAATTTTTAATTATTTTATCATATTCATTTTAAACCCGTTTCGAATTTTTAATTATTTTATCATATTCATCCCAAATCCATTTAAAGAGCTTCCAAATCCATCCCACTAGAGGCTGGGCAGGGCGGGGTGGAAACTTGTCGGAACGGGGGAAATTGCCATCCCTACATTACACGGTTTTTTTAGACAATTTATTTGACAAAAACAATATGCATCAAAAATAAAATAAATTATTATAGGCATGTTGGTTCTAACCATAAGAACACTGCTAGCACATTTTTGTCATACTTTAGTCTCTTTTTATTAGTTATAATTTCTTTTCAATTTTAGTTGCATATAAATGTGGTGGTGTTACTCGAGTAATAAAAGACTTTTTGGTGATTCCATGAATATTCTCATGAATTTTTACATAAGCTACTTTGCTTGCTTACTAATATTCATGTGATTATATTTACTTAATTTTGCTAAGCTACTTTGTCTCTTTATTAACCTACTAGTCCTTAAACGTATTCATTTCATTAAATAAGAGTGTTTGAGTGTTTCTTGCCAATTTTTATTTTTTGCTATTGCTTTTGCTTGAAAGGGTTGTTGCTAAATTGATTGCACAAGAAAAACCTAGAAAAGAAAGCTCCTATTTTCCATCTCTGTTATTTGTTCTTCCCCAAGCAGAGTTAAATTCCAAATACCATAGGTCTCTCAAAAAATTCTGATACCAATGAGTTTTGATTTAATTAGGGTGAAATGCCAAAAAAAAAAAAATCCTCTTGACTTGCAATCATCTGCAATAAACTACTCTTTTGATTTTTTTTTTTTTTATAGCACAAAACCCCCTCAATTATCTGAAGGGGTGCTCAACTATTATCTGCAGATTGACACGTGACATTTAAAATCTATCTAGTGCTTGTGTTAAACTACGTCAATTAATTTAAAGAAAGTTTGAAAACTGCACCGTTCTGAGATAAGAAAAATTTACCAAAATTTGAAATCTGCACCGTTTTGAAATAAGAAAAATTCACCATTAAGGTTTTAACTAACATGGGCAAAACCCTCAAGGAATGTACATATATAAGGATTAAATACAATTAGATATGGTAGAATAAAGAATAAAAATACATTAAGGTTCATCCATCCTTTGCAAGTCATCTACCAAAAAAAAAACAAGAAAAAAAAAAAAAAATTGCTTCCCTGTCTCATACATTAATTTCAATCCTTCCTGGTGCAATTAGAGAGCATAGGATGTGGTGGAGAGTATGTGAAGCAAATTAATCAAGAATGACAGTTTTTAGTGGAAGGCCAAGAAGATTGCTATCATACTGTATGTGCAAATAAAGTTGAACATAAGCAAGTCTTATACAAAACAGAGCCACCAATACAACCAAAAAAGATGTTAAGAGAGTCGACTACTGAAATCTAAAGAACAATTAAGAGTCTGTGGGGGTTCGTTTTCGTAACACAATAAAATACATATAAATGGTGATATTATACACAAATCTGAGTGATCCAGACAACATAATAGAATCCGAGGTGGACTGAGAGAGTTGGAAGCACAAGTAAACTTGAGAGAGAGAGAGAGAAAGAGGATGGCAGTGTACTAACCATCATTGACTCCCTTGGTAAATGTTTAAGGGTTGTGAAGACAACCTATGAGAGAGATACTTAGAGCTCTCAATGTCTAGGAGGTGTTTTTCTCCCTGTTTGCTTTACCCCTCTTGGCTTTGGAACACTTCCTTATATAGGCCAGGTGAGAGGTTGAATGATGTCATTGGATGGCATCACATATGAATTAATTAATAGAATAATTAAAAGAGAGAAATATCTCAAATAATTATAAAGCTATATTAAAATGAGGTTGATAATTTTCGGGAGTCAAAATGGTATTTCTTTCTCTGCAAGTCAGGTTGAGGATCAACTCGACGAGCCCTGGACTTCAGCCACCAAACCAAGTACCTCTCGGATCCCAGGTAATCCTGAGTCCTACTTCCAACTCAAGTCTTTAAGTCTTCGTTCTTCTGTTCGAGGTATACTGATAACGTGGTAAATGACGTAATTCTTTGACTATTTGACCAAGCTACGTGGGCCGTGTAGGCTAACACATTTTCAACACCTACAGAGTCCAACAAAAATTTTCCCATCAAATAATCCTTGACCTAAACCAAGCTTGCAAAATGAGAAATTGCCTCTAACCATTGCTAATAATTTGTAAAATAATTATGTCGATTGTTTGACTAGAATTTGAAGAAGAAAGAGACATGCATCACATCAGAAGAACAATTTACTCGGCTACGTACAAGTGCAAATAAATGATAACTAATAGATTCATCATGGTACTATCAGTGGTGAAACTTTAAGTATTACAATAATATTTTGAATTGGCATTCAAAACCCTCAAACATTCTGCCATCGGAACATTCTTGAGTGAAAGAAAGCTCGGGATATAAGTAACTGGTGTGAACCTCGACGCATCAAACTTGACTTGAGTAAACCTCCTTTCTTTTGGATTATAAGAAACCATAGCACCATCACATGACACCAACATTTCTCCGTCTTTCCAAACCGTGATCGGGTAAAGTATCTCACGAAGTAGCCTACTCGAGTGTGTTTCTCAAAATGCAGTCTTTAGTCCAAGACGTAGCAACTGCATAATCTTTCATCGACCATATATCAAGAGATTGGCTCCCCCTATTATCAAATACACAGAGACAGTTCCCCAACACTCCCAAACTAACAAAATTTCTTTTATTTCGAATATCTAGAGGCAGTGGAATTGGGCGGAATTGTTCATCCTCAATATCAAAGGAATATATAGAATAAATTTTTTTACGATCAACTAAAAAGCCTACAATCCAATTAAGAACCCCATTCAGAATAACACCACACCGTTTTCCGGAAACGGGGAAGAAACCTTCACCCACATTTCTCCATGTACCAGCTCCAAGAGTACAAACCTGAGAGACAGTCTCTGATTTTTGAGTGATTTCACAGGTTTTACTCACAATTCTGACAACCTTATACTGGTTGGTGGCAGAACTAAATCCAAACCCATATGCCACACAATCAAGTTCTTTCCTTGGTTTGGGATTTGGAAGGGCAATATATTCTCCCAAAATTGGATTGCTGATGTAAAAATTGTCATTAGGGTGTCCATTCGAGAAACATAGCAAACCATTGCAACAACCCACCAGTTCTAGCTCGGGGTAAGATGTTTTTGTATTTCGGAAACACATACGCTGACCAATGTAGTTAGTTTGATGTGCAAGTTCAATTAAGTAGAAACCATAGTTCTGCGAAAGAATGATAATTTTGATGTAGGGCATTTTTGCAAGCCGAACGCTATTGAAATAAGGGTCCAAGAGTAGGTTGAACCAGGTTTTGCAAATGCACCTGCAGTTTAAGAGGGTTCGAGTTGGAAGCCTGGATAGAATGTCCACAACGATGGGGGAAGGAAGATCCATCATGGAAAAATCTGAGTGTGAGAGTATTTCTTGCCCTTGATTTTTGTTTTCTGCTACTGCAGTTGCCAAATAACTCTCTCTTCTGCATCTTTTATACTTTTCCATGGCTTGATTTTTTCCTTTTGAATGTTTACTTGATCCTACAATTCTTCTCAATTGGTGCCTCTCTCTCTCTCTTCAGGCGCTATCACGCTCAGCTTACTTCCGTTGGCTTCCACTTTATATGGATTTCACGCTCAGACTCACACTTCTGTATGACTTGGGTTTTTCAACTTTTTCCAAATCTCACTTGTAAAAGGAGTAAACTCCAAATAGATTCATCCACGAAGAAAGAAAGGAAACTTTTATGTATATTCAAGGTTTCCTTAACCAAGTGGGAGAAGAGTGGTTTGGGAAATTTTAAAATAGTGATCGTGTTATATTAGGATAGTAAAAAAAAAAAAAAAAACGTGGGTTTGTAGTAGTCTAGTTAGATTATATTCAACGGTCACTAATCACTGTACAAAGTTGCGGATAAAACAACTCTCACAACCAACTCCATCATGTACCGTGCTGACTAAACTAATTATTTTATAATATTATTGAACACTAAATAATATAGAAATTTAATATTGGGCTTAAAGATTTATATCTGAAAATAATACGGATTATATATTTATTTCTTCTCTCCTCTTCATTCAATTTTTTTAATTAAACTCTAACTAGTGCAGAAATTTAATATTGTGCCCTAAAGATTAATATCCTCAAACGACTTATTTATTTATTTTTCTTGTTTCTCTATCTCTCATTCTCATTCTCATTCAAATTTTTATTAAACCCTAACCAATACAGAATATTTTTAAGTAACTTTTTTATTTTTTAATTTAATTTTATTTTTGTCTCTTTCCCTCCCTCTTATCCACATTTGTTACACAACCACTCTCCCTCTCTCTGTATATATATATTTCAATGAGTTGCATTCGCAGTAAATATTGTATTTAGTCGTTATTTAGGGAAGTAGTGAAACTTTTCATATTATTTTTCAATGAGTTACATTTGCAGTAAATATTGTATGAATATTAATATATTAACGAACACTTGTAGCAAAGTAACAAGGGTCTTAAAAATATTATAGTATATATATAATTTTTAAAGGTACATATATAATCGGGGTGGGTTTATCACTAAATATGCCTTCGCCCCAAACCCGTTTCGAATTTTTAATTATTTTATCATATTCATATATCCTAAACCCATTTAAGGAGCTTCCAAATCTATCCATTAGAGGCGGGGCGGGGTGGAAACCTGCCGGAGCGGGAAATTGCCATCCCTACATTATAGGATTTTTTTTTAGACAATTTATTCGACAAAAACAATGTGCATCAAAAATAAATAAATTATTACAGGCGTGTTGGTTCTAACGGTAAGAACACTGCTAGCACGTTTTTGTCATATTTTAGTCTCTTTTTATTAGTTATAATTTCTTTTCAATTTTAGTTGCATATAAATGTGGTGGTGTTACTCGAGTGGTAAAAGATTTTTGGTGATTTCATGAATATTCTCATGAATTTTTAATTTTTTACATAAGCTACTTTGCTTGCTTAGTAATATTTATGTGATTATATTTACTTAATTTTGCTTGCTAAGCTACTTTGTCTCTTTATTAACCTAATAGTCCTTAAGCGTATTCATTTCATTAAATAAGTATGTTAGAGTGTTTCTTGCCAATTTTTATTTTTTGCTTTTGCTTTGCTTGAAAGGGTTGTTGCTAAATTGATTCACAAGAAAAACCTAGAAAAGAAAGCTCATATTTTCCATCTCTGTCATTTGTTCTTCCCCAAGCAGAGTTAAATTCCAAATACCAAAGGTCTCTCAAAAATTTCTGATACCCATGAGTTTTGATTTAATTAGGGCGAAATGCCCCTCTTGACTTGCAATCGACTGCAATAAACTACTCTTTTGAATTTTTTTAAGCACAAAACCCCCCCTCAATTATCCGAGGGGGTGCTCAACTACTATTTGAGACCAAAATGCCCCTTTACTTGCTTTGCTGCTGCAATGGGTTACCGTTACTAAAATAAATCGAAGCAGGTCAGAGGCACTTCAATTTTAAGAACAAATCTCATCTATTTTTTTTTTTTTTGAAAGATACATCATATATACAAGGGATACCATATGGAGATCTAAGTCACATAAAGCAGGAGTTAGGGCGAGAGCGACAGCAAATTCGAGAGCGGAAGCGTGAGAACGGTAAAATTAAGTCATAAGCAGGGAGAATTTAAGGGAGAGCGCGTGCGGAGTGTAAAAGTAAGAACACACTCAGAACGTGAAAGCGACACATGTTGAGAAGGATTGTATAACTTAGACGAAGATAAGTCTTGATGTTTACACAAACTTTTAGTGAACATATGGGTGGCAAAACCCTTGAGGAATCCATAGGATTATTGAATACAATTAAATAGAGTAGAATAAAGAATAAAAATGCATTAAGATTCGTCCATCTTTTGCAAGTCATCCACACACAAAAACGCAAAAACACGAAGAAGAAAGAAAAAAAAAAAAAAAAAAAATTGCTTCCCTGTCTCGGTCATTAATTTCATTCCTTGCTGGGGCAATCAGAGAGCATAGGATGAGGTGGGGAGTATGTGAAGCAAATTAATCACGAATGAATTTTTTAGTGAAAAGGCCAAGAAGATTGCTATCATACTGTGTCTGCAAAGAAATGATAACTAATAAAATTCGGTATCGACTTTCAAAACCCTCAAACATTCTGCCATCGCAACATTCTTGAGTGAAAGAAAGTTCGGGATGTAAGTAACTGGTGTGAACCTGGACGCATCAACCTTGACTTGAGTAAACCTCCTTTCTTTCGGATTATAAGAAACCATAGCACCATCACATGACACCAACATCTCTCCGTCTTTCCAAACCGTGATCGGGTAAAGTGTCTCACGAAGCAGCCCACGCGGAAGTGTGTTTCTCAAAATGGAATCTTTAGTCCAAGACGTAGCAACTCCATAATCTTTCATCGACCATATACCAAGAGAATGGCTCCCCCTATTATCAAATACACAGAGACAGTTCCCCAACACTCCCAAACTGATCAAATCTTTTTCATTCCCAATATCTAGAGGTAGTGGAATTGGGCGGAATTGTTCATCCTCAATATCAAAGGAATATATAGAATAAGAAATTTTATGATCAACTATAAAGCCTACAATCCAATGAAGAGCCCCATTTAGAATAACTCCACACCTTTTTCCCCGAAGTGGGAATATACCATCTCCCACATTTTTCCATGTACCAGTTCCAAGAGTACAAACCTCAGTCTCCGATTTTCGACCCGTTTTACGCACAATTCTTACAACTTTGTACTGGTTGGTGGCAGAACTAAATCCGAACCCATACGCCACAAAATCAAGTTTTTCCTGTGGTTTGGGTTTAGGAAGGGCAACATATTCTCCCAAAATTGGGTTGCTAATGTAAAAACTGTCATTAGGATAGCCATTCGAGAAACAGAGCAAACCATTACAACAACCCACTAATTCTAGCTCGGGGTAGGATGTGTTTGTATTTCGGAAACACATACGCTGATCAATGTAGTTACTTTGATGTTCAAGATCAATCAAGTCGAAATGACAGTCCATAAAAAGCATGATAATACTGAGGAAGGACATTTTTGCAAGGCGAGCATTATTGAAATAAGGGTCTAAGAGTAAATTGTACCAGGTTTTGCAAACACACCTGCTTTGTAAGAGGGTTCTGGTTGGGAGCCTGGAAAGAATGTCCACAACGATGGAGGAAGGAAGATCTATTACGGAAACTCCAGAGTGTGAAAGTGTTTCTTGCCCTTGATTTGTGTTTTCTGCTACTGCTTTGCTTGAAAGGGTTGTTGCCAAAGCACTTCTTCTGCATCTTTTATACTTTTCCATGGAAATTAAAAAGAGAAAATTCACATAAAATTTGATAATGCATGCATTGATAATTAAATAGGTTGATCTCTGCACTGTGTATATATATAGTTAAAAAAAAAAAAAATTCATATGACAAAACCAATGCTACCAGCCTACCAGGAAACAAAACCTACTCTTGAAAGGAAACTGACACTAAAAAGTAAGTTTCTAAAAAAAATAAAGAATACTAAATATAGAAGGAAAGTGCAAGTCCACGAGGAGATGGATAAGGAAGGAGAAATTATCATAAAGTTACGGGATAAAAAAAAAATAAAAAAATTACGGGATAAAAAAAAAATAAAAAAAACTAAATAGAACTAACATAAAGATTCTCCGGAAGGAATTTACTATTGACACTTCTCAACGTGATGTCTTCCATGTCAAGGGTGTGAGGAATTATTACTTTGGCCAATAACAAATTGAGAGGCAATAAAAAAAATTTAAATAAAATTTGTACATTTAATTACGTAAAAATTTGTGATTGATCGAGATCACCCAATTCCGTATAATAATTTATCTGAACTCATAATTTAAGATGTGTATGTATAGAAAATCAATCTTAATTTTTGGCGTGGACAAAATACATACACCTATTGTGTCTCTCCCAACATCACGATTTTCCTTCAAATTCTATCTCTATTTTAAAATATGCTATTATTTCTGAATATTCGTTAACAAGCTATGAGAGATTCAAGTGACTACCTCGTTTAAAGTTAAGGCATTAGACTAAATTACCGACGTAATAATCTTTGTATTTTCACTGCAGAGTCAGATCTATATTCATTTGGAGGGCAAATTAATAATATAAAATTAAATAAAATAATGTAAATTTTTTTTTTTCTTATTATTATTTTTATGTATATTGTTAAAAATACCAAAAATATTTATTAAAATTATATTAATGTGGGTGTTTATGAGTATAATGTACTCAACTTTTTTGTGTTTATGTGAAATTGAAGTTTCACCAAAAAAAAAATTGTTAAATGATTTATGCAACAGTTGGAACAGTTGGTTTGTAGAATAATTGTTGGGCGTTCACAAACTTAAATTTTTTTAAAGCACTGAAATTGAGGTGTTAAATATCTACCAAAATTTTGTAGAGAGTTTTAGCGTGTGCATGTCCTAAAAGGAAAGCCTATAAATAGGAAATAGTTTTATTTGTAACATTAAGTGAGAAGGAATAAAATTCTCTTTAATTACTCTCATATTGGATTGGTCAAGTGATGGGTAAAAAAGCTTACTTGACTGAAAACGACCCAAAACAGAAGAAGAATTAAGAAAAATGATTCAAATATATATAGAGAATTATATCTAAATACACACATATATTTACTAATTTTGTTTTGATTATTGTGATTTTCCCCTTTTGAGCACTCTTAATAGACAAAAATTTGATTGGGAGGACAGAAAATTTTAAACCTTATTGAGAACCGAGAATAACAGTATGAGAACCGAGAATAACAGTATAAATAGAAGGTCACAAGAAATCCTCAAATGCCCTTACTTCATACACATAGCAACAAAAACACACACATTAAAATTGTATAAACAACAAGATAGATTCATCTCAATATTTCTCCAAAGCATGATGTCGTTGGGGTGTACTTAAGCCCCAGATCATTGTATGACTCAGTTAAGAGTACAACAAAAATTTTCCCATCAAATAATCGTTGACCAAAACCAAGCTTGCGACCGCAAAAATTACTTTTTAAC
This sequence comes from Cornus florida, assembly GCF_030987335.1. Lineage (NCBI taxonomy): Eukaryota > Viridiplantae > Streptophyta > Magnoliopsida > Cornales > Cornaceae > Cornus > Cornus florida. The sequence goes on along the minus strand of NW_026775574.1, from coordinate 84,125,413 downwards.
TCTTGCTAATAATTTCTAAAATAATTATGTCTGTAATTTGTGTGGACTAGAATTTGGAGGAGAAAAAGATCGACATGCATCAAATCATAAGCACAATTTACTCAGCTATAAAGAAGAATCTAGTCGATAATAGCAATAGCACAATTTAACATACGGGTGAAACTATGAATCGACTTTCAAAACCCTCACACATTCTGCCATCTGAACATTCTTGAGTGAAAGAAAGCTCGGGATATAAGTAACTGGTTTGAACCTCGATGCACGAACCTGGAGTTGAGTAAACCTCCTTTCTTTCGGATTATAAGAAACCATCGCTTCTTCACATGAGACTAACATCTCTCCATCTTTCCAAAGTGTGACCGGGTAGAGTATGATTGGGTCAAGTGTGTTAGGATGCAGCCCACGCGGAAGAGTGTTTCTCAAAATGCAATGTTTAGTCCAAGACGCAGCAACTCCATAATCTTTCATTGACAATATATCAAGAGAATGATGGCTTCTATTATCAAATACACACAGACAGTTCCCCAACACTCCCAAACTGACTAAATCCATGTTATTTTGAATATCTAGAGGCAGTGGGATTGGGCGGAATTGTTCATCCGTAATATCAAACCAATATATACATTTAGAATATGTATGATCAGTGAAAATCCAATGAAGAGCCCCATTCAGAATAACCCCACACCGTTTTCCCCGAATGGGGATTGGACCATCTCCCCCGTCTCTCCGTGTACCAGTCCCACCAGTTCCAAGAGTACAAACCTCAGTCTCTGATTTTTGACCCCATATAAGTACAATTGGTTGGTGACAGAACTAAATCCAAACCCATAAGCCACAAGATTAGTAATTTCTTGTGGTTTGGGTTTCGGAAGGGCAACATATTCTCCCAGAATTGGGTTACTAATGTAGAAACTGTCCATAGGGTATCCATTACAGAAACACAGCAAACCATTACAGCAACCCACTAATTCTATCTCGGGGTAAGATATTTTTGTAATTGGGAAACACATATGCTGATCAATGTAGTTACTTTGACGTTCAAGTTCAGTTAAGTAGAAACCACGGCCCTTAGAAAGCATGATAATACTGATGAAGGGCAATTTTGCAAGGCGAACAGTATTGAAATAAGGGTCTTAAGAGTAGGTTGAACCAGGTTTTGCAAACGCACCTGCAGTTTAAGAGGTTTCGGGTTGGAAGCCTGGAAAGAATGTCCACAACGATGGAGGAAGGAAGATCTATCATGGAAAAATCCGAGAGTGAGAGTGTTTCTTGCCACATTTTGTTATTTTCTGGTACTGATTTGCTTGAAAGGGTTGTTGCTAAACTTTTTCTTCTTTTGCATCTTTTATACTTTCCCATGACTTGATTTTTTCCTTTTGAATGTTTAATTGATCCGCACATTTTTTTTTTTAACTTGGTGCCGCTCTATATGTAGGCGTTGCGTTCTGGCGTTCACGCTCGGACTTCTATTTTGTGTGATTTAGGCTTTTCCTAATTCTACTTATAAAAGAGAGTAAATTAGACTTGCTTTAGGACTCCCACTCCATGTGACTTGGGATTTTTCAAATCCCACTTATATAAGGAGTAAATTTCAAATACCAACCCTAGGATCTCTCATAAATTTCTGGTACCCATGAGTTTTAATTTTATTACTATAATTTCTGCAAATTTGCATTTATTCACAGATTCTTCCACGGAGAAAGAAAGGAATTTTTTATTTTTATTTTTTTATCGATATGATAGTACATACTAAAAATTCATTATATTTAATTATTATATGTAAATATATTAAGTAGGAAAATCTTTATATTAAAAATTTATTATCTTTAATTATTATATATGTTTTACATATTTGTAATATTTTATATAGGAAAAATTACGATCGATGAATTTGTCTCTTTATTCACTTTTTTGTTTTTGAGTACTAGTGTTAAGAAAATCAATAAAATGTATTAATCCGTTTAATGACCTATTTATCAAAATCATACATTTAATATTCAATTAAATAATAAATGCTAGAAAAAAATTGTCAAAATTAACCCAAAATTTTAAAATAAGAAAGAAAAATCATAAGAATTAGTCAAAGTTTATGTTAAAATGACTTAACTGTCTATTGTAATTGGGTTTAGACATGTAACATATTATATAGGTCATATTTACGATTATGACATGTTGAGTTAAACGTGTATAAACGGATTGAACTTCTCAATCCTAACTCAACACGGTTAATCGTGTCAACCCGTTTAAGACCCAAACTTATTTAAGATCAACCCATATCCGATTATCTCGTGTCGTGTTGACAGGTCGTATCGTAATTTGCCACCTTACTCAGGTAGTTAGGGAAAGCTCTTTGTGAAATGCAAGAGAGCACATTTCGGTAGCATTCGGTAGCATCAAACCAGTTTGGAAGGGAGAACAAAAACTGTCCTCGCCCATGTCAGGCCTGTGTCTCAACTATGAAAAAAGTAAAATATTTAAATTTCAAAATACTTTTAACCATGTCCAACATTGCACCAGTTACAGATGCAGCAAAACTGACATCGAAAGGCAAGAAACACTATGACATTAATAAGAAATAGACACTGGAAGTTGCGAAACCAGCTGGATGTGCTTATTGGTAGGAGTAGTTAATTCATTTAGAGAAGAAATCCTTATTCTCACAGCATTGGAAATTTTGGAGATAACATGCAATCCAAATATAATAGATAGAAGAGGAGAAAATATATTGTTCATTTCAATCCAAATATAATAGATAGAAGAGGAGAAAAGTAGTTTCAATATACTAGCTCTGAGAGTTCTCCTTTTAAAGGATGTAGAAGCCCAATTGAATATAAAGCTCCGAGAATGAAGATTAAAATAATGAAAGATGACATAGAGGATATGATGCCTAAAATGTTAAGAAATTAAATCTATCATATTGATATCATATAAAAAGAATATATTTTTAACCATGGTGGTGTTATCGGGAAAATTTTGTGTGCGTGCCCAAGGAGGATTCTAACTCCCATTCTCTAGGATGTGAGGTGAAATTCTAGTCATTAGGCTTGGGGTTTAATAGAGGTCAGTTTAAGATGCAATGGATAAAAGAATCTACTGGCCACACAAAAAGGATAACACAGACACAACAATATAAATGAATTTGAAATGTAGTGAGTATCCAATATCAACAATATTAAGTATTTTAGTGATACTTTCTCACATTTCAAAATAGAAGACCGAGGGTTCAAGTTCCCAAAAGACAAAGTGGATGTGTGAATTTTTTGCCAAGAAAACAAAACTATATATATGCATGTATTTGCATTTGTAAGAAGTTTTTGCCCAAGATCGAGGAAGTGTACGTCAAACAGATGACGTAAATATAAGGTAAATTACGCAGGACAACAACGACGTACTTAAGAATAAATAGTGAAGGTATGCCACAAGATACTTCTCCAAGAACAAATTTTCTATGACAAAAATCCCGACAAAGTAAAATCAAAGAACAATCTAAGCTGATAAAACACAAGAACATTTTACACAATTACTTGACAAAACAATGCAATCAGTAAAGCCTAGTTCAAAAGCATATGGATCGAAAACCGGCCAAACGACCATTCAGTAAATAGAAAAAAAAAACTATTTACTTGCAAATAAATGATAACTAATAAAACTAAGAACATACTGGTGAAACTTTAAATATTATGAAATTTTTTTGAATTAACATTCAAAACCCTCGAACATTCTGTCATCGGAACATTTTTGAGTGAAAGAAAGCTCAGGGTATAAGTAACTGGTGTGAACCTCGATGCATCAACCTTGAGCTGAGTAAACCTCCTTTCTTTCGGATTATAAGAAACAATAGCTCCATCACATGACACCAACATCTCTCCATCTTTCCAAAATGTGATTGGGTAAAGTGCGATCGGGTAAAGTTTGTCACGACGCAGCCTACGCGAAAGTGTGTTCCTCATCTTTCTTTGATATAACCCATACGAATCCCTTTACATTTCCAAACAACCACAACCTCCCTGGACCACCCCCTCCACCCTTGCAAGTCGCAACCACCCCTGCAGCCGCCCCCACATAACCCCAGTGCTATGATGCTTCGAAGTGGTTGATTTTTCATGCCCATGTCTTTGGTTAGGTTACTTGAGGGGAGATATTTACTATTGGGTTCAATCTTTGTTTTGTATGGATTTATTTTCATATCTGTTGGGCCACTTTGTGGACTTCACTTCTCTGTTTTTAGCCCAACCTCATTGGGCCGGGGCCATACCCCTCGTTATCCATGTAATTATTTTCTTTTTTATGCAAATCCTTAATTATTTAAGAAAAATACAGAAGACAAATTAACGGAAAAGATGCATATATATATAGAGAAATATATATATATATATACACATATATATTATATATTTGCTAATTTTGTTTTGATTGTCTTGATTTCCTTGGCACATATTTGTGTATATATAAGGAGAGAGAGGTGGAAAAGGGAGGAAAAAAAATAAAAAATAAATAAAAAGGGGGAAGAACATGGAATCGTATTAGCAAGGAAAAAAATAAAAAATAAAAAACAGAATTTAAAGTTGGGGAATAAGATTTAGTTTGTAGTGCAAGAATTAAAGTTATTCAATTTGACTGAATATTATGCAAGTATGGTTCGAAATTTTTAATTTGAAAAAGTTTTGAGAATCGAGTAATATACTAACCTTAATAACCCATAATTATATGATTTGTTCTTTTTTATAATTTTGTTTGAGTAGTATGTTCTGTATACATATTTTATTTTTTGTTGAATTGTTTTAAAGTGAGTTTATTTTGCATTTTAATTTCAGTTAAAAGGTAAAGTTAAATTGTATAATAATATATTATATAAAGTATAACGTATAGAATGGTAATCGTACACATGGTAAAACAAAAGTAAATATTTTTTTTTTCTTTATTTGCAGATTTGGAGCTGACTCGGTGATGAAAAAGCTATGTTGGGAATGTGACGTTAATCACCACCGTTGTATGTTCACGGGCCGTCATATGTTCACGGGCCGTCATCGAGTGAGAAAATAACTAAAGAAGATTTTTTTCCAAGTTAGAAGAGGGATTGTAAGTTGAAGTGAATGGGGGAGCAATAAAAGAATTTTGAAAAAAATAACAGTCACCAAATAGACTCTGGAAGTTGCGAAACTGGCTGGATGTGCTTATTGGTAATGGTAGTAGGAAATTCATTCGGAGAAGAAATCCTTAATCTCACAGCATTGGAAATTTTGGAGATAAAAGAGTATTGCAATCATGAGTAAAAAAAATAAAAGAACAAGGGTTCAAGTCCCCAAATTAATTAACAATATTAAGTATATATATATATGCAAAACCAATGATTGTAGTTTAGCTTTCAAAATAGAAGAATAATCCCATTTTGCATGTCAGACCGTTGAACTTCGAAGCTACATGACTGAACCCTTGTATGGTACAAATACTTAATAGTCCGAGTCTGACATGCAACATCGGACTAGTAGGTAACCTGCAACCATTTTTCTTGTTTTGGGACAAAAGAATTTCCATTGAAGAATTTTGATCAATGAAAAAAAAAAACACACACGCACACACAACAATTCATTTCATTGGTACGACTCCACTTTACACAAAATATGCTCTTTCCTTCCCAAACTGCTCTCTAAGTTCTGTTTCATGCTTAAAGCCAGTTGATCTGCCAATACACTCTTCTTTAACACTGCACCTAAATTATGAGACTCCAGTACATATAATGAGAGGACAAAAGCACATCAAAAGCGTATAGATTGAAAAGCAAACGACAGTTCACTATAAACTAATAGATGTAAAGCATTAACATATGATTAAAGATTAATGTAATACTAAAAAGACGTTTCTCAATCGATATTCAGCGACATCCTTAGTTTCAAATAAACAAAAAGTTGATGCCTGTGGGGGGAGTGAAATTGACTGTCCTTGGATGCCGTAGTAGATTCCAATGGACGCGCTCCCCTTTTGAGCACTCTTGATAAACAAAAATTTGATATGGAAGACATAAATTTTAAACCACATTGAGAACCAAGAACCAAGAATAATGGTATAAATAGAAGGTTAAAAGAAATCCTCAAATGCCAAGCACAATTTAGTGATTTACTGAGCTAGAAAGAAGAATCTAGTCGATAATAGCAAAAGCACAATTTACTAAGCCACAAGTGCAAATAAATGATAACTAATAAAACGTTCATGGTAGTATCAGAACATACGGGTGAAACTATGAATCGACTTTCACAACCCTCAAACATTTTGCCATGGGAACATTCTTGAGTGAAAGAAAGCTCGGGATATAGGTAACTGGTTTGAACCTCGATGCATGAACCTCGAGTTGAGTAAACTTCCTTTCTTTCGGATTATAAGAAACCATTACTCCTTCACACGAGAACAAGATCTCTCCATCTTTCCAAAGTGTGATTGGGTAAAGTATGAATGGGAAAAGTGTGTTAGCATGCAGCCCGAGCGGAAGTGTGTTTCTCAAAATGCAATCTTTAGTCCAAGACGTAGCGACTCCATAATCTTTCATTGACCATATATCAAGAGAATGATGGCTCCTATTATTAAATACACATAGACAGTTCCCCAACACTCCCAAACTGATTAAAGCCAGTTTATTTTGAAAATCTGGAGGCAGTGGAATTGGGCGGAATTGTTCATCCTCAATATCAAACGAATATATAGAATAAGAAATTTCACGATCAGCTACAAAGCCTACAATCCAATGAAGAGCCCCATTCAGAAAAACCCCACACCGTTTTCCCACAAGCGGGATTGGACCATCTCCCACATTTCGCCATACACCGGTTCCAAGAGTACAAACCTGAGTCACTGATTCTCGAGCCCAATCCGCTTTAAGCACGAGTCTTACAACCTTATACTGGTTGGTGGGAGAACTAAATCCAAACCCAAACGCCACAAAATCAAGTGTCTGTGGTTTGGGTTTTGGAAGGGCAACATATTCTCCCAAAATTGGGTTGCTAATGTAAAAACTGTCATTAGGATATCCATTCGAGAAACAGAGCAAGCCATTACAACAACCTATTAATTCTAGCTCGGGGTAAGATGTTTTTGTATGTCGGAAACACATACGCTGATCAATGTAGTTAGTTTGATGTGCAAGTTCAATTAAGTCGAAAGACTCGAAACCACAGCCGACGCGAGAAAGCATGATGATACTGGTGTAGGGCATTTTTGCAAGCCGAAAGCTATTGAAATAAGGGTCTAAGAGTAGGTTGAACCAGGTTTTGCAAACGCACCAGCAGTTTAAGAGCGTTCGAGTTGGAAGCCTGGAAAGAATGTCCACAATGGTGGGGGAAGGAAGATCCATCATGGGAAAATCTGAGTGTGATACTGCTGCTTTCCCGTTGCTTGACATATTGCCACAATTCTTCTCAATTGATGCCGTTCTCTAGGACTTTGCTCTCTCAAGCTCAGGGTATCGGCTTCCGAGGACTTGTTTAAAATTCTGTATTCCCATTCTGTATTACTTGGGTTTTCCCTAATCCTATTTATATGAGGAGAGTAAATTAGACTCCCGTATTACTTAGGTTTTTTCCTAATCATATTTATATAAGAAGAGTACATTAGACTCTTTGGGATTGTTTCTCTATTATTTTAAAATATTTTTATTTGTGTTTAGACGTGTTTGGTAACAACTAAAATCCCTTTTAACAATTATCAAAATTAGATTAGTAAAACTTTTGAATAAAGTTATAATTTCAAATTTTCAAAACTGCTTGTAGGGTAATACTTTCACTTTAGAAATTTTATCTCTTTTATTTTTTATAAAGGCAATTACATTTATTACTTTATAAAATTTCTATTATCAAATATGGTAGGGTATTATTATAAAATTAACAATAAAAGTGTTTTTAAAAAATATTATTACTAAATAAATTTAAAAGTAATTTAATTGTGAAAAGTAGATCTTATCAGATGCCTTCAACCGCAAGTTTTTGACAGCTGATGAAAACGGAATTTTATTTTATTTTATTTATTTATTTTTTAAGTAATCACAAATGGGCTCTCTGGGGTCTCTCATAAATTTCTGGTACCCATGATTTTTAATTTTGTCAATATAATTTATGCAATTTTTTCATTTATTCATTATAACTTTCTTGATTTTTTCCTTTTGAATATTTAATTGATATTCTTGGTGCCCTCTCTATGCAGGTACTCTTACTCTTGCTTTCACGCTCAGCGTATAAGAACCAAAAGGCCTACTAGACCAACATAGCACATGAAAAAAGAAACAATTTTTTATTTTTTACAAACACAACCTAAGAGAAAGCTTAGAAGAACAACTAATGAAACCTAGAACAAAACACAGCAAACTAGAAGAAAACTAAACAAATGTCAAAACAACAATTAATAAACCAGTGGTCCAGCGATACTAGACTCTTACTTTTTAAAGGGATTAGGGGTCAAACATTAGTGGAGACTATTGGATTGGGCCGTGCCATCTCATCTAAAAACCAATTGGTATCCAGTGAGGGAAAGACATGCCTTTTATGACATTCGATCTATGCAAGGAGCAGCATTGTGTGCTACCTTGCCAACAATCCCTCCCTCACGCGATGACGTTCTTGAGAATCGAACCCAAGATCTCCAACTCTATACCACTTGTTGGATCGGCCATGCCATCTCCTATTACCTCAAAAAAATATCAATACTTTTTTACATTAATGTTTAGTTGTTGCTAAGTTTTGCTTATGGAAATTGTGTAATCAGTATCTTGAAAATTAATGGCACCAAACTACTAGCAGTCAGTGGTCTAACAGTATTAGTTTTTTACCTCTCAAAGGGTGGTTAGTGATTCAAATCTGAGAAGGGACGTGTGTGTGAGTACCAATTAGGAAAAAAAAAATTAATGGCACCAAACTCGTACTAGTATCTTCACAATTTTTAATCTAAACTTTTTTTATAGCATAAATGCTAACAGTAACTCCTAAATTGAGTAACAACTAACAACAATATACATTTTTATTCGTACAGATACAAAAACAAAAGGCTCAGAGAAATGAAACAGCAACAAATGCAAGCCAATGTGAAAAGAGATCTATGGCTTCATAGAAAGTATGGATACGGACACGGAAATCCGCAATACAGGTACCACAATGATACGGGAAATTTTTTTTTTAAAAAAATAAGACACAAATACAATTTGAATACATCAAAATTCAATATATATATATATATATATATATATATATATATATTAATATTATTATTATTTTTACATCTTATTAATACAATCACCAATGAATCACTAATTTGGAGCTATGTTTGTTTTTTTTGCTTCTTAAAAAAAATTAATTAAAAAACCACTTCCCCCGTGTTGTGAAAAGTCAAAATGCTGGCATATGCTTATTTTTTGTTAGATTAGTAAAAGCTAATACTGTTTAGGTCAAGATAACCTCAAGTAATTAAGGGAAAGCTCTTTGTGTAATGCAAGAGAGCACATTTCGGTAGCATCAAACCAGTTTGGAAAAGGAAGAAAGATCAAAAACTGTCCTCGCCCCCTCGCCCGTGTCCAGGCCGGTGTGTCTCAGCAGTGAAAAAAAGGTAAAATATTTAAATTTCACGATACTTCTAACCGTGTCCAACATTGCTCAAGTTACAGATGCAGCAAAACTGCCATCGAAAGGCAAGAAACACTGCAACATTAATAAGAAATAGACACTGGAAGTTGCGAAACCAGCTGGATGTGCTTATTGGTAGTAGTAGTTAATTCATTTACAGATGAAATCCTTATTCTCGCAGCATTGGAAATTTTGGAGATAAGAGTATTGAAATCCTTGCAATCGTGGGTAAAAAATATATTGTTCATTTCAATCCAAATATAATAGGTAGAAGAGGAGAAAACTAGTTTCAATATACTCTGAGAGTTCTCCCTTTAAAGGATGTAGAAGCCCAATTGAATATACAGGTCCGAGAATGAAGATTAAAATAATGAAAGATGACATAGAGGATATAATGCCTAAAATGTTAAGAAATTAAGTCTATCATATTGATACCATATAAAAATAATATATTTTTAACCATGGTGGGGTCAAGCCTCTTAGAACACTCTATAATTCATCATTGGATAGATGTAGTCCCGCATGGATAAAAGAATCTACTCGCCACACAAAAAGGATAACACAAACACAACAATATAAATGAATTTGAAATGTAGTGAGTATCCAATATCAACAACATTAAGTATTTTAGTGATACTTTTTCACATTTCAAAATAAAAGATCGAGGGTTCAAGTCCCCAAAAGACAAAGTAGGTGTGTGAATTTTTTGCCAAGAAAACAAAACTATATATATGCATGTATTTGCATTTGTAGGAAGTTTTTGCTCAAGAGGAAGTGTCAAACAGATGATGTAAATGTAACTTGAGAATAAATAGTGAAGATATGCCACAAGATACTTCTCCAAGAAAAAATTTTCTATGACAAAAATCCTGACAAAGTAAAATCAAAGAACAATCTAGCTGATAATACACAAGTACATTTTACACAATTACATGACAATACAATGCAATCAGTAAAGCCTAGTTCAAAAAGCATATAGATCGAAAACCAAACGACCATTCAGTAAATAGGGAAAAAAAAAAAAAAAAACTATTTACTCAGCTAAAGGGCAAATAAATGATAACTAATAAAACTAAGAACATACTGGTGAAATTTTATGTATTACAAAAATATTTTGAATTGATATTCAAAACCCTAAGCATTCTGCCATCGGAACATTCTTGAGTGGAAGAAAGCTCGGGATATAAGTAACTGGTGTGAACCTCGATGCATCAACCTTGAGTTGAGCAAACCTCCTTTCTTTCGGATTATAAGAAACCATAGCTCCATCACATGACACCAATATCTCTCCATCTTTCCAAAATGTGATTGGGTAAAGTGCGATCGGGTAAAGTTTGTCACGACGCAGCCTACGCGGAAGTGTGTTCCTCAAAATGCAATCTTTAGTCTAAGAAGTAGCAACTCCATAATCTTTCATTGACCATATATCAAGACAACGAAGCTCCCTATTATCAAACACACACAGACAGTTCCCCAACACTCCCAAATTGACTAAATCCATGTTATTTTGAATATCTAGAGGCAGTGGAATTGGGCGGAATTGTTCATCCTCAATATCAAACGAATATAAAGAATAAGAAATTTTACGATCAACTATAAAGCCAACAATCCAATGAAGAGCCCCATTCTGAATAACACCACACAGTTTTTCGGGATCGGGGAATAAACCTTCACCCACATTTCTCCATGTACCAGTTCCAAGAGTACAAACCTCAGTCAGTGATTCTCCAGCCCCCCGAACCCAACCCGTTTTAAGCACAATTCTTACAACCTTATACTGGTTGGTGGCAGAACTAAATCCAAACCCAAACGCCACAAAATCATCTCCGGTCTGTGTTTTGGGTTTTGGAAGGGCAACATATTCTCCCAAAATTGGATTACTGATGTAAAAACTATCATTAGGGTGTCCATTCGAGAAACAGAGCAAACCATTGCAACAACCCACCAGTTCTAGCTCGGGGTAAGATGACCAACGTAGTTAGTTTGATGTGCGAGTTCAATTAAGTCGAAACCACAGTTCCAAGAAAGCATGATGATATTGATGTAGGGCATTTTTGCAAGCTGAACGCTATTGAAATATGGGTCTAAGAGTAGGTTAAACCAGGTTTTGCAAACGCACCTGCAGTTTAAGAAGGTTCGAGTTAGAAGCCTGGAAGGAATGTCCACAACGATAGGGGAAGGAATATCCATCATGGAAAAATCCGAGTGTGTGTTGACACCCTTTTTGGTAAATTTTGTATTAATGACATGGGTTAAAGAAGCTACATTTAGAGGCAAAGGAGATTGAAACATTTCAATTATTTAATGTATAGGGATTATAATTTTAGTATTTATCTTTTAGTTGATGTAAGTTAAATATTTATATTTATCTTTAGGATTAGTTTATTTTAAACTTATAGTTAGTTGGGTTGATAGGATTAGATTTTATTTGAAATTACTAATTAGTTATTTGATAGAGTTTGATGTATTTAGAATGCTTATGCATAAGAATTTGTTTTTATGAATTATTCTATAAATAATCAAAGAGGCCTGCTGAGATAGGGGTCCAGCACCCTCAGAATCATTTTAATATTGTTATAGCTTTTTCAAGCACTTTCCCCAAATAGCATCCTTGCTATCTCTATCTCTCTCCCTCTCTATTTCAGTCTCGTTCTATTTCTCTCCTTATATCTCTATCTCTTCTCCCTATTACTTTCTATATCTATATTTTCTCCCCTTTCTATTATCATATTATTACTATATATTATTCATTGATAGTATCATTTTAATTAAGGCAATTAGAATTCAAAGAGGAATTATATTTGTTCTCTTTCTCCACGAATCGCTTGATAGTCAATATTCTCAAAGAGACTGCAGTTGACAACTCACACTCGAACCATACAATTGGTTATGGCATGCCCGTATCACATCAATTCCAGATCGGATCTAAGGAGCCGATTTTAGCGTCAACAGTGTGATACTATTGCTTTGCTCGAAAGGGTTGTTGTTAATCTTTTTTCTTTTTCGGCAATCTTTATTCTTTCTCATGGATTGACATATATTGGCACAATTCTTCTCAATTGTTGCCGCTCTCTAGTACTTTGCTCTCTCATGCTCAGAGTATCGGCTTCAGCCTATTACTTAGGTTTTCCCTAATCCTATTTATATGAGGAGAGTAAATTAGAGTCCGTATTACTTAGGTTTTTTCCTAATCCTATTTATATAAGAAGAGTAAATTAGACTAGGGATGCAACGGGGGCGAGTTTGGGCGGGTGTACCCTCTCCCGCCCCCACAACCGTTTAAAAATTCCGTAAAAATGGGGGGGACTTTCCATCCCATCGCCACCCAAAACCGTAAAAATGGGGGGACTTTCCATCCCATCCCCGTAACGGTTTAACATTTTTACCCCCGCGGGTACCTGCCCCGCCCCGTTTAAGACTATAATTTATTTATTGTTAAAATAGATTTGCTATTTTTTCCCCCTCATCTTTAGTTCTTCACTATTGCAACTTTCCTTCTAATCAAATTCATTTGTTAATTTAATATTATTATATAAGGTACTTAATATATATACTGTGAAATATACATACTAATGAAATAAGGGTATTTAAGTAATTTGTCTATCTAAAAGGGACGGGGTGGTGCGGGGCGTCCTCACTTTGCCCCTGCACCAAACCCGCGCAGGTTTTTATTACATCAAACCATCCCCACCCAAATAAGCTAAATGGTCTCCCATAACCGTCAAAAACGGAGCGGGGTGGGGCGGGTCAAATTGTCATCCCTAAATTAGACTTTTTGGGATTGTTCCCTATTATTTTTAAATATTTTTATTTGTGTCGAGATGTATTTAGTAACCATTAAAAAGGGATAATTCCATACAAATAGAGTTTTGTGCGTTAAAGGACAAAAGAATGAAGTCAAAATTAAGTTTTCCAAATTAATTCTCAAAGTCTAAGGTGGACATGAAAATTTACTGTATATCATTTTTTTTTCTCCCCAAAATACCCTTCTATTGTTATTATGAAACACTTTCTTCCTCTGGCTTTTGACGCCTGTGCTTGAATACCTTGAGCTTTTTTCTTTTCTTTGGGTGAAAGGCCCTCTCTCTGGTGTAGCGGAATACTTTTAATGGGTTCTCGCACAGCATGGAGGTGATCGACCAAAGGCCCGCAAAACTAGAAGTCTCAATTGTTCCCGAAGCTGCTCCAGACCTACCCCAGAGCAAACCCATTTTTTTTTTTTTTTTATTTTTATTTTTTATAAAAAAAGCAAAACCCATTTCATCATCAATCTCTCTCACACTCGTAAATCTCTCTCACACTCCTGAACTAGCCCCTTCTGAATGTATTCATCTGCAATGGAAAAAACAATTCTTTCTTTTTGATTGGCCATCTCTCTTTCACCCACCTAACCAGCAAACTCATTTAAAAAAAACAAAAGAAGAGCAAATTAATCCATTTAATCATTAGAAAAGTGCAAATGACCAGGAGTTTTGGATGAATTTATTAGGTTTGTTGATTGTTCGTTTAGGAGGGTTGTCATAGATGGGTTTTTCTATTTAGATATGAGGGGTAGTAACATAATTTTATAACAACAATAGAAAAGTATTTTGGAAATAAAAAAATGATGTATAGTGAATTTTCATAACCAGATTTTGAGAAAATTCCATTAATTTGGAAATTTTTATTTTAACTCTATTCTTTTGTCCTTTTGTCCCCAAAGTTCCATTTTTATGGAATTATCCCCATTAAAAATCCTTTTAACAATTACCAAAATTAGCTTAGTAAATTTTTTGAATAAAGTTAGAATTTAAAATTTTCAAAATTGTTTGTACTTTATAAATATTTTAGGTAATACTCTCTCTTTAGAAATTTTATCTCTTTTATTTTTTATAAAGGAAATTACATTTATTACTTTATAAAGTTTCTATTATCAAATATGGTAACATCTCATTCAAGGGTATTATTATAAAATTAACAATAGAAGTGTTTTTAAAAATTATTATTACTAAATAAATTTAAAAGTAATTTAATTGTGAAAAGTACATCTTATCAAACACCTCCAATTGCAATTTTTTGACAGCTGATGAATGCGGTTTATTTATTTATTTTATTCCAATAGTAATCCCGAATGGGCTATCTTAGGGTTCTTTCATAAATTTCCCATGATTTTTAATTTTATCACTATAATTTCTGCAATTTTTGCATTTATTCACTATAAACTTTTTCTTTTTATGCATCTTTTATACTTTCTAATGGCTTGATTTTTTTTCTTTTGGAAGATATAATTAATATTCTTGGTGCGCTCGCTCTTACTCTCACGTTTAGCATATAAATTCCCACTGGCTCGGCTCTTACTTGTATTCGTCTTTTGTGTTACTTAGGTTTATCCCTGATCCTACTTATAAATTAGTTAATCGTGACGGAGTTTGCAAGTTTTTAACCCATTATTTTTAATTTTATAACTATAATTTATGCAATTTTTCATTTATTCACAGATTCTTCCATGGAGAAATAAAGGAATTTTTTACAGTTTATACTAACAATTTATTATATTTAATTATTATATGTAAATACATCATGTGGGAAAAACTTTATATTGACATTTTATTATCTTTAATCATTATATATGTGTTTATATAGGAAATATTATGATCTACTCGCCTCAATTGTTTGTATGCTTCTTTCAAATTAGCTTATATTTTTTTCTTAGTCGGTAAATACATGTTTTTATTAAAGCTTGAATCTTTGACCTTTATTTGAAACATAAGACTATTAATTTTTTTGTGAGTAAAATATTCACATTAGTTTTAGAAAGGCAATACCAATATAATTAAAATATAATTTAATTAATTTAGATTATATATATATAAAATCTCTTATAGATGCTATTATAATATGATTAGGACATTGGACGGAACGTCAATTCAAAACCATGTATGTTATTTTATATTGTAGGAAAAATTTAAAAAATAATTAGTCATTGTAAAAGTATATATAGTATTATTATTTGTACTCGTAGTTTCTATTTTATTTTATTTTAAAAAAAATTTGCAGACCAAATTCAAATGTTGTCCGTTACAGAAATGTCCCCAAAATTTCCCTCCCCTCTTTTCAGACCAAACTAGGGTTTTGAGCTCACTCTTAACCAACAAGTCAAAACTTGCTGTTCTCAAATTCCAACCCAAGCCTTTCCAATTCGAGCATTGATCGATACAATTTCATCTATTTTAAACCCTACTTCATCGCATTCAACATGAACCCTCCAACCACAGAATCAATCAACTGCCCCAAACCACCAGAGCGCTACGAACCCATGTTGAAAGAATCAATCGATCACTTCTTGGCCGAATACCGACAAGGATGTTCCGATTTCTCATCCTTTGGTTCGATTTTCTTCCGATTGATCCAATCCATGACCGATCCACCCCTCGAAATCATATGGTTCTACTCAGCAGCGACATTTCACAGCTCTAAATCAGTGTTTCATGATGCTTCGAAGAAAGTTTCGACAGCTAAAGATTTGTTTCAGTTGCTAGTTTCGTGTTCGTGTCCATGTAATGGCTTGAAAAGAGTCGCCGTGCTCGCTCCGGTTGTGTACGAGTTGTATAACTTGGTGTCTGACTTTTCAGAGACTGATTTGTGCTTGAAGAGCGAGATTGAGGGTTTAATTGAAGGAATTGTTAGTTACATTAGCATATGTTGCTCTGATTACTCGAAGGAAAACAGAAATGGGTCGGACGATTTGATGGCGTGTTTTGTAGACTTGACTAGGGTTTGGACAGTTGGTCGAATTGGGGAGAGTTGTACATTTGGGGATGATTTGAGGCTGTTCTTGCCGTTGGTTAACGACGAGGTTTCGAGAAAGGTTAAGATGGGGTGTGGGCTCAGTTACTTAGCTGGGATTGTTATGAGTGAGGCTTTTCTGCTGAGGCTGTGTTTGAAGTTTGGTTTGGGGGTTTCCAGAGAGGAATTACAGAAGGATATTCAAAATTGTGTACTTCAAACTGTATCGGGCTTTCGTAGTTGTTACTTTTCTGGTGAGAAGCTTTCTTGCTTACTTGAATAATTTTTATCTCCTTGGGTCAAGATTTTAGTGTGGGAAATTGTTTCTGCTTAGCAACTGTAGATTACATAATTACTTGTCATTTTTAGAATTAAATGAGGTCGTAATTATATTATGGAGAAAGTAACATAATGTGAGCAATTGTTCTGCGAGTATGATTTAGCTTTTTGCACAAGTAGACAAGTAGATAGGTATAGTTTTATGGTGGGAGTTAAAACAATGCAAGTGGTTGAACTGGAAATTGGGTTATGTGTATAGAAGTTTCCTTTAGATAACTACTAGAGAAGTTGTGATATGTTGCACTTAATTCATTATCTTTGCTTGCATATAATTTCTATATATATATATATATATATATATATAGATAGATAGATATATAGATAGATAGATAGATAGATAGATAGATAGAGATCTTTAAACCCTTTTATATGCTCCCACCCCTCCCAATTTATTTCCTATAGTCTAAAGTCCAGTTCATTGCTTCCTTGGACATCTAATTATGTTTCCATTTGTTTTTATTTTTTAATTCAGTTGTGGTAGCAGTTTGATTTTGACACCCCATCCCAAAAAAAGAAGCTGATTATGCAAGGAAACAGTGTAGTAAGCATTGCAATGCATATCCGTTAACTATGTCATCACAATAAAGTTGGGCCACTTAATCTCTTGCAGCAGCTGGGAGTTGAACCACTTCACAAGTTGGTTCCATGGTCATTATTGTATTTTACGTTCCTATACTCACTAGAATAAATATCGTCTGTTATTACTTCTAGAATCTGTTGTTATAAAAGTTTTTAATGTTGAGTTGGGGAGTCTAAAAAATTTCAGTCTATAGAATTTTATATGTTTAGGCAATGAAAGGTGTTCCTCCCATTTTTATTTGTTCTCCTTACCTAAGGCAAGTTAAGTTTTTTTAGCTGGTCTATATTTAGAGGTCCCATGTGTTCTTGTTGATATTTCGATTTTGATGTGCATCCTTCCTGATTTGTTGGTGTTGCCTATCAGATGAACTTCTCAGAATGCTGTTGGAGCCAAGTTTGCCTGTCGCCACCCTATTGGTCAGTATGTCAGTTTCATTAATTTGTTGTTTGTTAGTAAACTTCCCTGGCTTCTTGAGATCATCCAAATCTCACAAAGTTCACTTTGAGGTGATTTTCATGTGAACTAAATAAATCCATTTCCCCTCTAACATCCCTAAATATATATTAGTTGGTCAGTGGGCAATAATCTTCATGAACAGTTTAAATAATAATAAAAAAAATCAACCGTTTCTTTTTTGGTCTTCATAGTTGTTTTGCTGTAAACACCTGCTTATGGATAATGTTTTGGCTATTACTCTTGCAATTGGAAGATGTGCCGGAAAAATGCTAGACTTTACTTATATGCCCTTTAAAAAAATTGTGTTCTTGATGCAGAGTTATGATGATGAAGTTCTTATAAGGAAAGTGCTCTATGATGCTGTGATATTGGTAGAGTATTCATTTCTACATTCTTGGAGATGGACTCAGCTATGTGGTAACCAATTGGAAAACCTGGCTTTGACATGGGCTTTAGTTGCAGATAGTGCCATACAGTTTGTTAGGTATGAAAAGTATGGTTGCTAGGATGCAAAAAAATAGCGTTTTAGGAAGTTCTATTTAATGAATCCTAAAATTCGTTGGCAACAGGGAAAATGGTGACCAAGCCAGAGCCATTTCTTATATAAATGCCTTCTCTAAATGTCACCTACACAATCAGCTAATTAAGTGGGTAAATCAGACAGGCATGGAGGAGAAAATAAGTATACCTAACATTTCTACTCCAAAGGCTCTTATCGGTAAGTCTCTTATTATCTCTTATCCTTTTGTTACTAGCTTTGGTTTTCTGGGTTTCAGCTTCTTCCATAGCTATTTGTGTGGTTACAAATAACATGCCATCTTTTGGTATGTAGTTGCTGCCATACTATTAAAGCAAGTGCTTACCCTGCATTTCTTTTTTTTGGGAAACTTAGCTCTTACTGAAAAAGAAAGAAGACCATTAATAAAACACCCAAGCATTTTTTAAGAGAATGATTTTAGTGCCTTTTGTACTGTGATATAGCGCACTTTAACCAGACGAAGCTAGAGGGATGCTAATGACAGAAAAGCTGTCCAGTATATACTGTATATTGTATATTTACCTTTTTTATGCTGGTCATGGTATTCTTTCTTTTGTGTCTTTTAAATCTTTAACAGTATGCTGGTTTAATTTACAGAGTGGTTTTTGGTCCTCGAAGATCAAGGGGTTAGAGTATTTGATCATAGCATCTCAAAACACCTTTCTAAAGTTGTAATTTGCAAGTCGAGAGTGGACTATGAGCTATCGGAACATAAGCTAGATTGTAGAAACCAAAATGAGAATGAAGGGAGAGGGGGAGATATAGTTTGTGAGGATCAAGAGATGGTTGACTCAGTGGGTGATGTGATTTTTGCTGCTTCCTGGACTGTGAACTTATCAGCAACGAATGGGATAAGAAAACGCAATGAGGGGACGGGGGATGAAGAGGAAAGATGTGTAAAGCTTGTCAAGTATAACCCCCATGAAAATTCTGTTGGAGAGAGAGTTTTGCCTTTTTCTGAGGATGATGATTTGAGTAGTGGAAGTGAAGTGGAAAATCCAATCTCTGATGAAGATATGGAAGAAATGGGAATATAAGAACTAGGCGATGCAGCAATATGTGGAGAGGAAACAATATGTTGCGGTTGTACGCACCCTGGTAATATGTGGGAGCGATGTTGACAACTCAGTACATGTTTTGAGCCGTGGAAAATCCAGTCTCTGATGAAGATATGGAAGAAATGCGGCTGTTAGAACTAGTTAACGTGGCAATATGTGTAGAGGAAACAATATTTTGCGGTTGTATACACCCTTTTGTATTAGTAGATAGTTTGAGAAGCGATGTTCTGTGATTGCTGCCTAGTTCCAAGACTTAGTTCTTGTCTATGTTTTTCCTCTGTTGGGGATATTACTACAAGGGCATGTTTGGTGTGGTGGAATGAATTGGAATGGAATGAGAATGGAGGTAGGAATGGAATGAAAATGGAATGGAATGATTCTCATTCTACCGTTTGATTGTAAACATGGAATGTGTAAAAATGGAATCTCATTTTCATTCTTATGTTTGGTAAGAAAGTTGGAATAGAAAGAATTTATATTGTTTCTTTAAATTACATTTTATTATTAGTAAAAAAAAATTAACTAAAAAAATTAATTTGCAAAAATAAAAGGGAAAGAGATAATAGAGAGAAAAATAAACGAGATAGAGAGAGGGTGGAACAAACAACATATAGATACATATTATATGTATAGATATACTATATTTTATATAGTGTGTATATGCGTGAATTATCTCTTTAAATTATTTTATTACTTCATTAATTCTTAGTGGGAATAGAATGGTCATTCTACCTCTCAGAAAGTGAAATGGGCATTCCACCTTTTTGATGTAATGGGCATTTCTTAAGAATGACCATTCTACTTTTAATGCGACACACCAAACAAGAGAATGGAAACAAATGTATTCCATTCCACCTTCATTTGATTCCATTCACTCACACCAAACATAGCCCAAGGGATTACAAATTTTAGGCAGCCTTTTCATTCCAATAGTTGGGAAATGCATCACTTGTATGCTTACAGAGATGATATAAAAATGTTTAGAGTTAATCTGATCTCCTATCTTGTTTCCACTTTGTTATCTGCACAATTAGTTTTAAAGGTTTCTCCAAATTAATCAATGCTTCAAGTTCATGTCTATTTTAGCAAGTGACACAAAATTTTTTTGGTCTGCTCTCTTGGTTATGGCTAGAGAACAATAAATAACATTTTGCATGAGTTTTTACTCCTAATTTGTACATGAGCAGCTAGATTTAGGCATTGAGTTTTTGGTATCATATTCTTTAGCCTCTGTTTGGTTAAATGGAAATACCAAGAAAAGAAAGGAAATAGAAATTTCTTTGAACAATTTAGGAGTTTGTTTAGCAGGAAATGGAAAATTTTGAGGGAAAATTGTTTTCCATAACCACCTAACTTGTAAAATTTTCTTCCGAAAAACACAGGAAATTTTTGATTTCTTGAGAAAGTTTTATGGACTTACAATAATACCCTTTCTTTTATGATGAGTTTTAGGTTATTAAAATCATAAAATGATAATTTCTCATATTTTTTTTGAAAATTTTTCATGCTAAACAAATACATGATAGGAAATTTATTTATTTTTCATTTACTCCACTTCCTTTTATTTTCACTTTCCACTATCAATTTCCATCTAAGCATATAATTCTTTCAATATTTTCTTCAAAATTATATAGCATCCTTACCCTATATAGTAATGCCCTCACTGGGGAAGTCCTTGGACTGAAAATGGTGTGCCATGGGCCTAGTCTATGGAGAGTCTGAATTCAGTTAGGCCTGGGAAGAGGATGACCACATTATGTTTTGTGTCATTGCCCAATTTTTATCGACTATACTCCCCATTAGATCCAAGGCCTTGAACCTTCATAGCGAGACTACGGTCCGTCTGACAATTGTCTTTATTTTGCGTCTTTAATTCATACCAAGCAGAAACGATGTTTCTATTGTGTTGTGATTTATTCCAAATCATGTTTGGAAATTAAATTTGAGTGCCTCAAACGAAATGCCCTTTACATACTTACGATGCATTTCAAAAATCAAATTATTCAAACACTAATCAATATCACCCTTTTACATTATAGATTTATTCTAACTATTTATTAAAGAGAAAATGAGTTCATGGATTCAATATTTTTTAGTTATATTCGATTGATTTAATTTTTGACATACCTAACAAATAATAAAGTATATAATCCAATTGTTAGATTGCTATAAAAAAAATTTATTATTATGGCTTTGAATTTATTACTATAGTATTATTTAGCTTGTAAGCTTAATCATATCATATATTAAGAATGTGGCAGATAAGGGATTGAGTCTGTTTTTATGCCCGTTATTTGATTCAAAAGTTAAGTTGTATATGGTGGTGCTTACGGCTTACTAATTGTTATAAAACCCTAAGACTTTTTACTATCAGTGTTGAATGTGAGACAAGTCCTTTTCTCCAACCATATCTATAAAACTATATTTTTTTTTTGTCTAATAATTGAATTGTTTATAAGCCCAAAAAGTGTGATAATATAAAAATATAGCGGGAGTTATACTTCATTACCTTCCATTGGTTAAGCCCCATCATATTCAAATGATGAAATGTGAAAATTTTCTTATTGGGAGAGTTTACTTTAATTAAATTATTATAGCTTTTTTATTTTATAAATAGTTCTAGATGCGAGTAGTTGAATTTAAAATATTTTTGTGAGTGAGATATAGACCCATAAAGAATTTTAATGAACACTTTACTCCAGGTATGATATAAGTTACTTGGTCACGTTCAATATATGTTGTTAGCCCTTGTGACAGTGATGGTCCACCAAGTTCCTCAATTTTAAAGAAATACAATAAATGCACTTCATGTGAAATAAGTAGGTAAATGTATAGAATATACAATACAATTATAACATACTCTCTGTTTTTGTAATTCTTTAATTCATATCATTGTTTAGAGTAATAGTAAATTTTGATTTTGACATGCATTTACAACAATATGACTTTGAAGTTAAAAACAATGTTAAAAGTTTATTACATTCTCAATAAAAAAACAATTACACTCATGTTTTACGGTTGTCGAGACAAATTACACGCACTATAAAGATGTATTTTGAAAATTGTAAACGTTTGTATAGTTTAAAGTGGATGATATTATCACATTATAGGCAGTGACGGATCCATAAAATTTTGTGAGGGGAAGGGCCTTTTAATTTGTGGGGCAAACTTATATGGTGAGTCCATTTTTGTAGTTTTAATAAAGTTTTTTTCATAAAGTGTAAAAAATTTAAAGTATAAAATGCAAAAAAAAAATAATAATTCAGTAAGGCAAATAATAATTTTAGTGGAGGCATCTTCATAAATTCTCAAAAAATTAAAGTAAAAAAAAAAAGAAAAAAAAAAAGAATTCAGTGGGGGCGAATTGTAATTTTAGTTAGAGCATCTTCATAAATTCTAAAAACATTGAAGTTTAAAATGGAAATATAAAAGATTCAGTAGTGGCATCCGTCCCTACTGGTCTTATGTTAGGTCCATGCCTGATTATAGAATAGATCCTGATATATGGTATCAGAGCCAATTTTTTCAAAAATGAGAAGAGCCTTCATAATCTATATGAATAAAAGAGCCTCCACAAGTTCACGAGGTTATGTCAATGAAGATACTAGATACAAGAGATGGTGTTTAACAATAATTTTATCAGGCATGCGAAAATGTTGGAGTTTGCTTGGTTTGTAACTCTGAAAATAGTTTTCAAGAATTAAGAGAATAGAAAACTATTTTCAGAAGACTATAAAAGACAGTTTTCTGAAAACCGACTTTTTTGTAACTGAATTTTTGAACAATTTTTTGTTTTTAATTTTATAAAAACAGAAAATTATTTTCAAAATTACAAACTAAACAAACCCTTAAATTCCAAGAGAGACTGTTTTACAATATTGCATAAAACCCCTGATGCTCTATTTCAACCAAAATCCAAGGTCAAGTTTTTTCTTTTTTAAAATATCTTATTAAAAATTATGGATTTAATTTTTTTAGTTATGTTTTGATTGGAGCACATAGTTTAGTTTCTCATAAATAAATATATAAAGTATCTTTATATATATATATATATATATCTAGTTGGCTAGAGAGCAAATGCCACGTGGCTTGTTCTCTCGTGATGTTAATAAACTCTAAACTAAAAACTTTGACGTGAGGTACACGAGAGAGGGAGCCTTTAGATGATGATGACACTTCACCAACCGGTGATTACGTGTACGTGACACGTAAGCCAGAGCTTTTTAGGGTATCCGTACCTTCTACTCTATGTCTTCTTTGCTAGTAATTACAGCTCGTAATAAATCACTGGGGACTTTGGGGCCCTAATGCCGTGTTTGCCACCTCTTCTATTAGAAAACACTTTCACCTACACATTCATATATATATATATATATATATAATGTGCAGGTGAAAGTGTTTTCTTATACAAGAGGTATATATATATAATGTGTAGGTGAAAGTGTTTTCTTATACAAGAGGTATATATATATATATATATATGAATGTGTAGGTGAAAGTGTTTTCTTATAGAAGAGGTGGCAAACACGGCATTAGGGCCCCAAAGTCCCCAGTGATTTATTACGTGTATATATATATATATATATATATATGTATGTATTTTATAAAAGAAATTACACTGATTTAAAGGAAGTTCATCGTAATTGCATTGCAGATACCTTTTTCTTTCACTTGAAAAACTACGTTGACAACTCCCACCAATTATAGACAAACGTCCCTTTATATTAGTCAACAATGATTTTTACTACTGTTCGCAAATTGAATTCTGAAAATATTAAATTTGTGCTTATAATATATTTAAAGACAACATTATTCTCGAGACATCAACTGATGTTACATCCAACCTTAACAACGAAAATGGTAAATTAAATATTCACCGACAAATATTGCGTGTAAGTGTTATAACAAATGAAAATACCAAATCTCAAACAATAAAAAATTCATGTAACTAGAGTGTAACAAATCTCAAATATAGGTTAGTGCATGTTATTTATCCTATTTTATTTTGGCAATATATATATATATGTGTGAATTTATCTCATTTGTAGCTCATTTTCCATAGATTTTTGGATCCACAACATGATACACACATATTGAATACATAGAGGTTTAGTGGACTGACTTCAAAAATACAAAATTAACCATTAAATCAACAGAGCAAAAAGTCTTTGGTAGGAGGGATGACATTTTCAGCATGAGATCAAGCTAAAAGGTCGTGAAAAGGATTTGAGCATTGTACATACTCTGTACACTGTTTACAATTTTGATTAATTCATCATTTCTTCTTCGTCAATACATTATATATATATATATATATATGTATATATAATGCATAATTCAGTTCTTTGGGATATATTCTATGAAATAATTTGGAGGTAGACTTGCTTAAAACCAAGCTATATTGATGATGTATACTATAACCATAGAAAAAGATGGCTCGGCAGGCGTTTGATTTTTTCAAAATATTATGTGCATACCACGCCCATATATGCAAGTAGACATATACATATATGTATGTATATGTTTTTGAATTCATTACTAGCCCAATAATATAACTTTTTTTATCTCTAAAAAGGAGGAGAGATGTTCGAACGGGGCGTCGTGTGTAAGTACCCAAAAAAAATAAAAAAATGAAATAAAAAAATTGGGTCATATGTAAAAGTTTATGATTTCTTAATGTATATGTTTTGTTAGGAATGTTTGGCAACACAGCTAGATGTGATACAATTGGTGTACATGCATGAACAATCTCAATGATGTTTATTTTATCTATATATAGGTAAATTTGAAATTTTGAATTAATTGTAGTGCCTTTGTTTATACTCTGATTGGTATACACAATTATTACATCTATAGTTATACAGATATATGAATTACAATACAGTTGTCTGTGAATTAATTTGGGTTGGACTAGTTCATTTCAAGTCGACAACATGGACAACTTGACTTTGGATAAAGTTAAGCATTAAAGATGTTGGTTTGGTTTATTCTGTCCAAATTGTTATCCCACCTAAGAAGGTATATATTCTAATGTTGGTGAATATTGTAAACATCAATAAAACCTGTAATTTATTAATGAGTAGGGAAGGCGATTTTATATTATGTTTTGATCACCAAATTAACGTCTTGAAATTAAAACCAAAAAATTTAATTCATAAAGATTGATTCGATATTTTCAAATACTTTCAAACACAATATCAAAGAATACCCGAACTATATACAATTAAATAACAGACAAACACAGTTTTTGGTACCTACAAAGGCCATTGGTGACATTTTAAGAAATCACAAAGTACAATGCAAGGCTCCCTTCTTCCACGTATATAGTTGACCTTTTTAAAGGTCCAAAATGCCCATGGTAAGTAGCATCATAACTCAAGGTTTAAGGGCAAATTAGTCTTTCCAAGATTATATGATACATAGTTGATTGCATAGCCACATTATACACTAAATAATGTTACGTGCAAAAGCAAGTAAATTGGTAATATTCAGACTTATTTCATACACGTGATTGGTAAATAATTATTTATACGTATATAGATTGAGTAATGATATTAAGGCTCACTTGTTAAGTCTACTTCTAAAACAGAAATAATTAAAGTCATTTATGACTTGAAATGAAACTCGTTTTAAGCTATTTAAGTACTGTATCTTTTTTCACTGAGATTAGTCTCGATTCAAAATGGGTCCGAAAAAATAAACAAATAAATAATATTTTACTATTAGATTGAAAGATTAGATACATTAAATTATTCATTTAATATTTCATCTGAAAAATTGTCTTAATTTAGTGATTAAATGTAAATAGTTCATGTTTCTCGTCACAAAAAAGCTCTCTTAATAGCTTGACTTTAAATAATAATCGAAAATTGTTGTGACCTCTCACATGTGTTTGAGATGTTAAATTTGAATAATTTAAAAAAAAAAAAAAAACATTATTAATCATATGATATGGATTTTAGTGTGTGTTGAAGTAAACAAGAGAAAGAGTATGTTACGGTTGGTGGGTTGATAATGAGAGGACATTGGAACTTATGATGTATGCATAACAGATCCCAGTCAAACACTACAAGATTTTTACAGCTTAGGAGTCTGGTACAAGTGATGAATTGGAAGGTGAATAGTGAATAACTATATAATACTACATTGTTACTTAATTTTTAAATCACTTTAACTAAATGCCACATAAAGAGTTGTGCCGAACAAAAACAAAGCCAGTCCTTGTATATCTGGACGGCCTTTTTTAAAGCATTGGATATATCATTAATTCATTATTAATTCTATTTCACATGCTATGTATGCATGTATATGCTTCATTTTTACAGCTTTAGGAATTTAATTACATGAACTAGAAAAATGTTCCCAACAATGCGACATTGAGGAGGTTTTGACAAATTGAAGAGATTGGAGTGCAATATTGGAAGATAAATTTCACAATGTTGTGTCCTTCTAGCATTTGAAACGAAAACTGAACCTTCGAAAATTCTAAATGAGTACTTATCACCTAACTTACATAATCTTTCCCAACGGGTGTCGCTTTTATGTTTCGAGCGCGCTCCTGCTCTCACGCTCTGCACACGTTCTGTCTTAAATTCTCACTATTTTATGATTTAATTCTACCGCTCTTACACTTCTGCTCTTACTTTATGTGACTTAACCTATCACCACGACGCAATGGTAGAGCTCACGCCCCAAACTCATTACACCCTTTTCGAATCATTCATAGTTTTCGCCTCCAAATGATTTAGGATATCCTTTTCTTAAGAATTGGTTAGTAATATTTATAAGTGGACACAAACTACATTATATCTTTTTTTCTTTTATTATTATTATTATTATTTTTTTTTACACAATTGGTGTGGTCACGGGCGAAGTCACGATTTTAGTTTAGGGGGCAGTATTAAGAAGAAAAAAAAATTATTTAAAGGAGTGGTAGGGACAAAAAGTATGAAAAATGACAACTTAAAAAGAAAAAAAAAATTAAAATTAATTTTAAAAGGAAAATTTAACTTTTTAAAAAGAATTTAAAGAGTAAATGAAGAAAATTAAGAGATAATCTTAGAAACTAGTAATTTTAGGAAGGCATTATATAAAATAATAAAAAATATTCACACATATATATATATATATATATATATATATATATATATAATATAAAAAAAAACTACCATATGTATAGTGGGCGGCCAGGGGCAAGTGCTGTGCGTGGATGTGATTTTATGTTTACCCGAACTACGTTTATGTGAATAATTAGGCTAAGATTGTGATTGGAATTATTCCTTACTGATACATTTACTTGAATAATAGACACAATTGTGTCTTTTTCTTACGTACATTAATACAGTTTCAAAAATTTTATGTTTATATAAAATATATTTATAAGGGTTATGTCTATGTGAAACAGACATCTTTTAGTTTTTATTAATAATAATAATGATATAAACACACTGACAATAACTTGTATATATAATTGATGCAATATGTTATATAGACCCTTGTCGTTATATTGGTAGCAACTTACTACCAAAAACTTGGTTTTATGTTATGAAAAACACGTTTACTGAGATGGACATTTCTGGTAAGAGCCAATGACAGATACCAACTCAAATTGAGAGATCTTTAAATAAATAAATAAATAAATAAACCCCTCAAATAAAGACAGTGATGTTTGTGCACAGCATGTGGTGGACCCTCTTAAATCCAACCACACAATGTCTCAACTACAAAATCCTGTGGCTGGAAATCAACAAAGCATTTTAAAAGTTCCACAAATTTTGTATTTTGAAGTTCGCATTTACACTATTTAATCTGTATTTTTTACTGAAACAACAATTTAACTGCATCAAACGAGGACTTCATGATCAATACTTATTGTTTTGCTATTCATATTTATCCTAATGTTATGTTTTTCTGGTATGGAATTGAAATTTTGGAATTAAAATTAGAATCAGAATTGATGAGAAAAAATTTTGATTCTGAATTCATTTTTTCTAATTTTACCAATTTCATACAACCAAACATTTTTTAGATTCCATTCTTCAATATTAGACCATTATATTGTCTATTTAAGTGGAGGAATGAAATAGAATAAATTAATAATGTGCCTTTAGTCTAATGGTATAATTTGTTACTCTTAAAGAGTAGGGGAATGTAATTTCATAAATAATTCAAATAAATTGTAACCTTATAAATTTGTGACTCGATTTATAGAGTGGCTAGAATTGCAACATATAACAGATAATTAAAAAAAAAAAAAAAATTATTTAGCAGTAAGATTTATTTTGAGCAATTTTACACAAAATATTTTGTATATATAAATAATGTACATTCCGAACTTGCCTTAGAGTAGAAATTGTTTTGGAGAGAACAATAGAAGTTATTTTGAAGAGAACTTTGCACTATTGAGTTACCGGATAAAATAGGAAATGCAAATAAAAAGTCACTTCTTTCACTCAAAAATTTGTGTTTTTTGGTAGAAAAATTTTGAGGAAAAATACTCAATTGGGAAAAACTAAATTTTGCATTAGGTTTCTTTTTCTATCTATCTAAATTCTAAAAAAATTAAAAAAAATTCTCTTTCTTTTCTTTTCTAACTGTTTTCACCTAACCAAACAAAGTTAGATATGGTATTTTAAATTTGCTTTAAAGTTAAATTTAAAGTTAAAACTTAATAAAATTCCCGACTGAAATACGCATTTTCTAAGTTAGTAATTAGTACTTACTCAAAACATAAAATAAAAAAAAAAAAAAAAATTGGAACCCTATGCAATCAAATCAGTCCCTAGAGTTTTTTAATCATCAATCATCTAATTCATGTGCCTACAGTGTGACGCGTGTCCTATTCGACATTTGGGTCCCACCCCAAAGTGTAAAATTGAACCTCTCTCTTTGGTCAAATGTTAACCGTATAACCTAACTTATTTTATAAACAGTAAACCACACTGCACTTTGTATAATTAAATGCTAAAAATACAATCCGGTCATTGTCCACGGTCACAAGGTCATTCCGGTAATTTCGCCAGTTCTGTCGGTCCCTAACCCTGGTTAAATTCCTAACAAGGGTCCCGAGTTACGACCCGTTGGAACGAACGGACCGCTCGTGAGTTTCAGAAGACGAGCGTCGGTGACCCGATCGAGTGGGTGTGATGTGAACCGCGAGTTAACTTAGAGAGAGAAACAGAAGAGAGAGAGGGTGAGAGAGATTTATATATATATATATATATACGTATTTATATAGAGAGAGATTGATAAAGATATATATAGAAAGAGAAAAAGGCGTAGATTCGTATATAAGCCATGGAAGCCAAATCCAATGCGTCTCGAATTTGAGGGAGAGAGAGAGAGAGAGAGTTCCAGTGAGGGAAGTTTAGAGCGAGAAAATTTAGAGAGAGAAAGTGTCGGCTTTTAGAACATAGAGAGCCGCGGCAAATGGCAGATTCGAGCGACTCCGTTTCCGTTGATATGGAGACGATCTCTTTTGGAGGGAAGGTTAGACATATACATATGTATATATTATATGTATTGTATTTTAATATATGTAAATGTTTGTCATTTGAGCTACATTTGTTTATATGATTTTTGGGAGAGTTTGAAAACAGTTTCTGAGTTTGAGTTGTGGATTGTGAATCATCTGGTTGATTTTGATTGATTAATGAAGGGGCATTAACGATCTTGATGATTTTATTTAACCTATGAAGTTTTTAATTTTTTTTTTTTTTTCTGGTTAGATAACTCAACCTCGCAATTTAATTTTCCTAAGCTAAAATTATTTAATTTTTGCTATTATTTAACTCAACCTCACAATATTTTGGTTGAAATTGTAAACTAAGATTATTTATTTTTTGCCATAATTGGTTAATGTGTTTTAGAAGTTTATAGATACTTTCCTTCAATGCGAGTTTATGTATGTTTGTGTTTGAATGGCTTTCTAAATAAAATGGGTTTGTTTTTGACATTGAAGTGAGATTCATTTAAAGTTCTATTACCAATTCCAGAGAGGTGTCTTTTCTTAGAAATGAATGTATTACAAGACATTAACGTACTTTAAGGGTTAAGTTTTGTGTTTGGCTTAATGTTGTGACTTCAATTGATGATGTTATTATTGGTTATAATTGATTGCATTTCCATAATTGTTTGGGTTCAATACATTGGGACTATATTGTAAAATTTACTGGGATTTGCTATTTATTGGTTGTATGACTTCTTGGCTGAGTTGCTATCAAAAATACTTTGTATGTGTGATGAGATTTCTAATTTGAGGAGCATTGAAATTTGTCAATTTGTAGAGCAACTAGATGGCATGACTCTTTTTTTTGTCTACTGCAGAATTTCGCCTTATGTTTTACTGGTTATACGGGGAAGTATATTTGTTGGTTTTTCTCTTTTGTAAACGTGGGTGTACCATTAACCTAACGAATATAGGAGATCGGTAACTTATGCGTTTGATACTTCTGCAATTGATAAGCTGTTATGAGCAGATTAGTTTAGTTTTCAATGAGTGGAGAGACATTCGAAATCATTGCAAACTTCACTTTTTGATGTGATTTATGCTTTTTTTCGATTCTACGACCTTGAGAAGTTTATCCATTTGATGACTGTATGCATTTTGTAATGTGCTTCAGGAGCATCTTGTTAGAACTGGCCGTGGTTCAGTTTCTGTTTCTGTGTTTGGAGACCCGGACAAGCCAGCTCTTATTACTTATCCAGATTTAGCTCTAAATCGTAAGTTGATGAATGACATAATTTATTACGGTTCTTGATCTTTGACCCAACTGCTCTCTCATAATGATATACATTTCAATTGCTGCATTACTTGTTTTTGGTCTGGTAAACTTGTTGAAATGTGATAAAATAATTTTATATTTTTGGTAGAAGTCATTTGTCACAAAATATGGGCATGTTGTTTTTTCAGTTGTTTGACAAAATTATTTAGTAGTTTTTTTTTTTTTTTTTTTTTTTTTTGCCAAAAATTTCAAATTTGGAAGCTAAACAAGGTTGAGTTTGTGTTCTTTAAACCTTGATCTTTCAGCCAAAGCTTAAATTTATTCAGCTTGAAAAACTTGTTGACGGCTCATTGAAATGGTTGTATTCTGGAGGGTTTAATGAAAATTGATACTTTCTGAGGGTATCAGGAAATTGGTCTGTTATATTTAGCTACCAAAATCTAACCTCTCTTTGGTTGTTATATATGTGATCGAGCAGATATGTCTTGTTTTCAAGGATTATTCTTTTGTCCGGAAGCATTTTCCTTGCTGCTCCACAACTTCTGCATTTACCATATTAGTCCTCCTGGGCATGAGGTCTGTGGCTTTGTAACTTGACTGCCGTTCAATTGTGCTCATATTTCTTTTCTTCATGTAATTTCTACCCATGTATCTTTATTGCTGAATGCTATTATTCACACCGTGTCTTATCTGGTACTTTCTTCAAGAGCTATTTCAGTTGGGAGCTGCTGTAATTGGCTCTGATGATCCAGTATTATCTGTTGATGACTTGGCAGATCAGATCCCTGAGGTTCTCGACTATTTTGGGTAATTGTATTATTGCACCCTTTTTATTTACTGCCCTTTGAAGTGTTAGCTTGTTCTGAACTTGCTTTCTTGTAAACTGTCTTCCATTTACTACATTTTGCGTAATCATATTCTCTGTCAGCCAGTAAATCTGCTTGTTTTTTATCTGGGAAAGATCAACTTACTACATTTAAAGGCTTTAAACCACCTTTTCCTGTTGATTATGAAAAAAATAGATGGAATGAAGCTGATTTTGTTTTATTTTACTTTTTAAAATTCCTTGTTCAGACTTGGTGCAGTGATGTGTGTGGGAGTAACAGCTGGAGCTTATATCCTTACCCTGTTTGCTGTAAGTTTGTGTCTGTTGTATAGTATTTATAATTTTGACAAATTAATTTCTAGGTTTTTGAACTTTTTGGTCTTACTACTTTGGTTGTACGACTTGATGACAGATAAAATATACAAAACGTGTTCTTGGTTTGATACTTATTTCCCCTTTATGCAAAGCACCCTCTTGGACCGAATGGTTGTATAATAAGGTTTCTTTTCTGAACCTTTTCATCATTTTTTGAGGGCAAAAATCTTACTCTTGACTAATATGGTAAATTATCTGCAGGTGTTGTCAAATTTACTCTACTTTTATGGTATGTGTAGTTTAGTGAAGGAGTTATTGGTGATGCGATACTTCAGCAAGGTAGTATTGTGCTTCCAATTTATCACGATGATATATGTTTCCCGAGAAATAGATAGGTGGCTAATTGGAATTTGAATATTATTATGATAGGAAGTTCGTGGTAATGTGGAAGTACCAGAATCAGATATAGTTCATGCATGCAGAAGAGTTAGTGCTTCGGTTTTTTCTTATTTTTTGATGCTTGCAGGTCAGGTCAGCGTGTCAGATTTCCTTAACCTTTGTTGTTTTTTTGCAGTTGCTGGATGAGAGGCAGAGTCCAAATGTTTTGAGGTTTCTTGAAGCTATTAATGGGTAAAAACTATTCTTAAGAAAGTTCTTTGATGTGCTGTGTATATTGTTGGTAGCTCTCCTTGTCTTAGTGTCATTTTTTTTTGCATTTGTCAGGAGGCCAGACATTAGTGAAGGATTAAAGAACCTACAATGTCGGTCCCTCATATTTGTTGGAGAGAACTCTCCTTTCCACGATGAGGCTCTACATATGACTTCAAAACTAGATAGAAGATATAGTGCCTTAGTTGAGGTATGCAATTAGTGTAACACACACTTTTATCATGTTCCAATGTTGAGTTTGCATTAACACATGAAATGGGCTTTTTACTAATTGAGGAAGTGTGTGTGTGTGTATCAACAGGTTCAGGCATGTGGGTCGATGGTGACAGAGGAGCAGCCCCATGCCATGTTGATACCAATTGAGTATTTCCTCATGGGATACGGCTTCTACAGGCCGTCTCAGATCAGCGTCAGCCCAAGAAGCCCGTTGAGTCCAACTTTCATCAACATTCCCCCCGAGCTTTTCTCTCCGGAAAGCATGGGGTTGAAGTTGAAGCCAATTAAAACACGAATTTCTCTTAATGTTTGAAAGAAAGATAGTAGAGAAAGGTAGGAAGTAAGTAATTTTTTTGTAATCTATATATTAAGGAAAGCATTTGTAATTTTCACTTGATTGGTCAGGGGGATTGTAGATAGAGAGAGAGAGAGAGGAAAAGGGATAAGGGAAAAAGACTAGAAAAAAGAGAGACGAGGATTGATTCTTTCATTTGTAATCATAAATCTTTAGTGGAGGAGGGCTGAGTGATCTGTATATCCTCGGGATAAATATTTATAATGACAATAAAAATAATGATAATAAGAAGTGGGTGGCGAACTTGTTCTCTCTCTCTCTCTGTGTTTTTTTAACTTCTAATGTAAATTGTATCTTCTTTGTTAAAAGGTGAGGCTCATAGTAGGTATGTTTAAATCTGCTGTCAATATTTTGTCCACCTGTAAGAGGTGGGTGGCGAACTTATTCTCTCGCTGTGTTTTTTTAACTTCTAATGTAAATTGTATTTTCTTCGTTGAAAGGTGAGGCTCATATTTGGTATGTTTAAATCTGCTGTCACTATTTTGTCCACCTCCGAAGTACAGCACACTGCATATGATTTTCTCTTCATTGTTTAGGTTCCCTTTTTTGTTATAAACCATAATTTGATGTCAGAAGTCTCCCTCAGAAGGCTGTTGCTTGCCAAACATTTGGACCCCTCAAATGCACCATAAGCTATATATATATATATATATATATATATGTATATATATATACCATAAGCTATATATATATAGCATTGTCACCTTTGAATTTGCCATTTTCTAAGGAATCCGATTTCTCTTTTGTATAGGAGATGTTCAGTGGACGGACAGTGGTGTGGTGATTTCTCCCACTAATACAGGAGAGGTTCAGTACAATTAGTGGTGGTGATAAGGGCGGGACATACGTAGGTCCGAATTGTGACGGCCTCCACTGGGCTTTTATTTGTATTTTTATTATGTACTTACAAATTTTATTAAAATTTTAGAACTGTCCTAATAATTTTTAAAGAATATAAATACTCGCCCTCACAAAAAATTTAAAATACAAAAAAGAGTAATTAACCCACTCTCTCATTTGTTATAGTTTCTAAAGAAAGCAAAATGTAATTTAAATAAATAAAGTCATCATGTCAATGATAGAGTCACATTTTGCTCCCATTCAACTTTTTTGTATTTTAGTTTTGCATATATAATAATTATACAAATGTTGAGAAACAGAGACAACATAAGAAACATGTTTACCAAATTGTGTTTTTAAAAGGTAAAAACTCAACAAATATTAAATGTATTGAATAAAAGTATTATTAATCAATGTCTATATTTTTATACTTAATTCAATTTTTTGTATTGGTGATTGCAACTATTAAGTGAGACCTATATCACATAGGTGGTGCCAATCACGTTAGTGACTTAGGACTCGTTTGGCATAATTTTTGCTTTTGCTTTCACACAGAAGAAAAAGAAAAGTGGAAGCTATCACTTCCATTTGGCTTCTATGTCGGTGTTTGGAACCATAATTTAAAATAACTTTTAATGTCAGAAGAGTTTTTTTTACCTATTTGGCAAAACATTTGCTGAAACTCTTTTACTAATGATATAACTATTTTGCCCTTGCTATCCTGGATGAAAGTCCTGAATATTTGACTTGCCAATAAAAGAAAACACACTCAAACAACAATATCTTATACGAAGTAATTGTTTGCTTCCTCAAGAGATCAAATGCTTCCGTCCTTGAACCTCCATGCATCCTTTGGTTCCTATCTAGTCATGTAGCTTGTACAATAGCAGTAAATAGTAGGAGTAAAATGTTTCAAATTGGAGTTCATGTTGGCTGTTTGAGACTATGCTAGAGAATTCTAACAAAAATATCTAGAGAACTCTAAAAGAGAGAAGATTTGAGACAAAAATATCTAAATATATTTCTATATTTGTAGATTTTATAGTAAGAATTAAAAAATGTAGAAAGTTAAGGAGATGGAAGTAGGTTATAAATATACAAAGGAGGTCGTGATAAAATGCAATCTTTCCATTTCTACCAGTGTACTCACTTCTTCCTTCCTTAAATTTAATTTTTCTAAAATAGCTGATCAGTTTTTATTAATATGTATATAGTAATTTATTTATTTCATTACCAAAACACATTCTAAATTCCAACTATATTAATTGCCATGAATGCCGTCATAATCTTTCCAACTATATTAATTGCCGTCATAATCTTGAGATTATCTGAACAACTTTATAGGTTGGCCCATCAAATTGAAATCGAACAAATTTATGTAAGGTAGCAAAATTGTTTTTTTCTAACGAACGATTAAATTTTCCCTTAATTGTTGTTCTAATACTCTTTTTCACTCTGTCGATCTTCAATTCTGAACTTTTTGTTTTGTTTGTGATTTGAATTCATGTGAAGAAAATGAATATGTTCATATTATTATGGACATGTTGTTGCAAAGATGAGTGAACCCAAATGAACACGTTCAAACCCGTTCACGAGCTCTAGCTTATATTTTTGAGTTCAAGACTGGTATGGTAATTCCTTAGTAGGCAAGTTGTGGAATTCTTGTCCAACAAAGAATTTGATTTGAAAACTCTAAAATAAAGATGGGGTGAGACATGAGAAAGAGATAAGAAAGATGTAAGAGGTTTAATGGTGAATGTTGTGAGGAGAGGAGGAAAGTGTATGTAATTTCCAAGTGTGGAGATGTAGTCTCAAAGGAGATGTAGTCTCAAAAGAGATGATGAGCGAGTGAGTGCGATTTTGACATCTGATTGTATATTCTCTTCCTGTATTCATAATAGTGAAATATCTCTTTCCATAGACGTAATCCTAAAGTTACGTGAACCATATATGAATGTGTATGACTGTTATCATCATATATGCTTGTGTTGATGCGATGTTGTGATGAAGGGGATATTTGACTCTCAACAAGAGATGACCGTTGGGTGGATTAAAAAGAGTTAATATCCCAACAACTGGTATCAGAGTGGATGGTGGGTCAAAACCTATAATTGGTCCTAAAGATCAAAGTCGAATATTGGTGTGAAATTTGTCAGAGAAGAAAATTGATCATGGTTGTTATGGAAATTCAATCATAATTGAGGATGACATGAAGATGGATAGATGGTATGAAGAAATAAGTCCACGAGGAACAAGTTTTAGGGACAAGCCAGAGAGTGGGTGTTAGTTCTCAATATGAGCCAAGTATGGTGTGAGGAATGAAGGGGTTTGTTTTAAGCTTGATAAAGAGTAATGGAGAGGGAAGAATAAAGTTGTTATAGTGTTTTTTTTTTTTTTTTTTTTGGCCCAAAATAAGCAACAAGGGGAGTCGATTGATCGGTGGGTTGCCATGCATAAGCAATTGAATACCAGAGATGGTGGAAGAAGAAGGAGCATGGTGTAATTTGAGAAAAGATGGAGATTGTTAGAGTGTTTTTCAATTTCATTATAGTGTTCGGTTCGAGGTGAAGAGATCTTCGGTCGAGGTAAAACTATATGGTAGCGCATGAATACCGAATTCAAGCCAGGGTAGAGATTATTGGGTTTATGGCTTGAATTCATGTGCAGAACATGAACATGTTCAAGTTTTTATAGACCTGTTCACTTGGGGTATGTTGCGAAGATGAGTAACACCAAGCGAACACACACACACACACACACACACACACACACACACTTGATTGATGACTATAGGATTTTAAATTCTGAATCATCATATCCTCTCTTTTTGTAAGCCATACCAACACGCATAGATTAATAATGCATATATATAGTTGCATATCCTATTTCCTAACATCTAAGATCAAGTGATTATCTTGTACAACAAATTAAGTTGGACCCAAACAGACATCTGTAGACAATGATATCAAATAAAATTCTAAAAATCACCTAATTTGGTCAACAAATTAACCAAGGTTGGTTCCATTTAACTTTAAAATCACTTAATTTGGTCAACAAACAAAGGAAGGACTATCTTAAGTTCTGAACTCTAATTATTTAAACAAAATAAAATCTTTGGTAGTGAGCTCTTATTTTAGAGTTGAAAACTAAAATGGTAACTCCTTGGTAGGCAAGTTGTAGATTTTTTGTCCAACAAGGAATTGGGTTTGAAGACATTATAAATAGAGACGGGTGTGAAAGATTAGGGAGAGAGGGGAAAGATGGAAGAGGTTTAAAGTGGAGTGTTGTGAAAAGATGTGAGAATATATGTAATTCCCGAGTATAGAGACCATATAACATATTGTGTTGTGCATGAATATGTATAATTGCTATCTCCATATATATTTATATTAATGTGATGTGATGATATTTCTACTGCGTATGATGAAGAAATGATGTAATTCTCAATAACAACCGACCGTTAAGTGAGTTGGAGGTAGTTAATGTTGGGTTTAAATTGATCATGAATTAAAAAGAGGTTTTTGATATCATACCTGATTAGAAAATTAAACTTTAGATACCTTTGAGAATTCCTTATCGCCCTTTGAGAGATCTGAAAAATAGAGCGTTTTACCCCTTTCTGAAAGTTGTCTATATGATAGGTCTGAATAAGGGTTTTAAAACCCTTATATATAATAATAAAAGGGGGATGACTTCTCTACAAACAAGCATACCTAAGTCTCATTTCCTATCATGGAAACTTAGATATTAATGATTAGAATTAAATCACACCAAATAAGTTGGAAAAACCACAATCCAACAATATAAAAACCATACTCCCAATTAGACCACCAAATTAGAAAGTAAAAACCCAATCTATCAAGTATCAATAATTACATTGCAATCCTACTTTAGAAAACGTAGTGTATAGGACCATAAAATAAATTTTATTATATATATATATATATATATATATAAATTCAACAATCTCTGATGAGCGCTGAAAAGTGCGTATTTAAACCCTTTAAGTTTAGGCATTCTAGTACCTTTATCTATCTTACTTTGCCATTTTAGATTGATTTCGTATTATTTCCTTTTTCAGGCACTTATCCCGAAAATAAGCTAACTCAGCCAAATAAGAGCTTAATTGAAGCAATTCTGGGATTAAACAAAGAAAGGAGCAAAGTGGAGAAAGAGGGAAGCAAATGAAGCCAAATGTGGGAAACAACAAAGTTCGATCGATCCAAGTTCAAGGTTCGATCGATCGAATAATGATCGATCTCGGCACTTCAAGATAGATCCAAGCCTAGACCCAAAAGCATAAAGTCCAAAAGTTCGATCGATCCAACACCATCCTTTGATCGATCGAACACTTTTGTCCTTATTCAAATGATTGATCCTATCCACAACTGTACCATCCACTAACCATTTTTGTCCTTTTCCCATAACTATCTCCCATAAATATCTTGAATTTGTTTTTTTCCAAAAAGCTCAGCCAGTTAGATCGATCCAGCCTAAGTTCGATAGATCTCAGCCAGTTCAATCGATCCAAGTCTAGGGTTCGATCGATTGAACTTCCTCCAGTGTGAAAAAGTTAAAATTCCATCTCATTGAAAGTTGTCCTTTATCCAATCATTAGGGAATATTGTGTGCACGACCCCAGCTCGTTTTGGGTGTCATTTTGACCTACCTATATAAAGATAAGGATTGCTTTTTACAAGAGGGAGGGGAGCCAACATTATTTTCATATCATCTCTTGGAGAGGAAGCTTAGAGAAGGAGGAGGCTAGAGACACCATAGGAGACTCTTCATCAACAAGGAGCAAATTTCAACCATGGAATTAGTCCTTGAGGGTTGGAGCATCATCACCATGAGTGGCTAGACATCCTCTTGGGGCTAGAGTTAGCCCTAAACATGCTTAGTGTTATTGAGGGATTAGTGTTGTAATTGATGTTTTGACACTTTGATATATATAGATCTTGTTTATTCAATGATTTATGTGGTTTAATGCTTCCAGTTGATCATTTCATTCTATCTATATGTCTATGTATGTTAGAATAACTGTTCATGTGCTTGTCTCTAGATTTTGTGTTATTGATGTATGTCTATGTGTATTGATGCTATAGATTTGGAGATTATCAAAACATAGTGCTTAAATGAATGCTCTTGTGATTCTCTTGATGGTTCATGCTTATCTCTTGATGGATTGTGCCTCTCCCCTAGTTTATTTTCATGCTAGTAGTGTAGATGTAGTATAGTTGTAGTGTAGTGTTAAATGGGAAGACAATCTATGCTTGTTGTTTGATGATCCAAGCTTTTGAATGCAAGTAACATATATCTCTAACCTTGTGTTGTATTTGGATTGTGAGCTTAATGAAAGGATTAATGACTTGTTTTGATCTATTGTGCCTTTCACATGTTGTTTAGACAATATATGCTTCATTGCTTAGATATATTATGCGTTTCACATGATATTTAGACAATACATGCTTAACTAGTCATCCTTACTTGTTGAATCAACCAAACACACACACACCAATATTGCTACACACCATTTGCCCTCATTAATCACTTATCAATGATATAGAAATGCATTGCTTGGTGGTGATCTCTAAACCCCAAGATTTCTCTCTCTCTCTTACTTACTCTTAATTGCATTTTTGCTATCACTTAGTTTAATTGAGTTGCTCTTTAATCAATTAACCAACCAATTGTTTGATCACTCGACCTACTAGCCCTAATAACAATTCCACGACATTGCTCGATCCTCACAATCCCTTGGGACGATCCCTACTCACCCTAGCTATATTTTTAGTGAAAGGTAGTAGTGGCTTCTATAAATGTAAAACTTTTGGCCCTCGCCTTAGCATACACTCATCAAGCTTGATGTGGTGGGACGGCACGAACCGCAATCAGTTTTTGGCACCGTTGCCGGGGATTTATTGATTAAATTAGGCAACGTCGGATTTGTGGAATTGATTAGGATTAGTACTCTTTTGATCGTGTCTTTACCTTACTTCTATTTTTCTTGTTGGATACTTATTGAGTTGTTCTTACTTGACAAGGTGCATTGTTGGAGAGGAAGCAAGCAAAGGAGCCATTGTGCATTCAATTCAAGCAAGTAAAGAAAGTAAAAAGCTTAAAATTCTAAAAATTGCTAAGCTAAGCTTTAAATTTGGAGTTGAAGTGCTAAAGGACCTTTGTGAGACTTTCTTTACTCAATGCCTTAGTTAAATCGTCGGCCTGCGTGGAGGCTTATTTTAATTATCTTGCATCATTGTTGTTAAAGTATGGGGGTATGAATTAAATGTTTGTGGAAGAAGTCTAATTGCATTATTGTGAAAGCATAGTGTTTGTCATTCTTTATGTTTGTTGTGTTTTGCATTGTGCATGCATGGACGTTGTTCATTGAGACCAACTCTTGTCCCTCTTAATTTACATCTTGAATCTATCATTAGAAATCCTAGTGGAAGAGGAAGTTCAAATAGAGCCAATCTATCAATGGATGACTATAATGACAATCATGTTGAGGACCTTGGTCACATAGACCAATAAGGTATCCTTCATCCCAATGTGCACAATGAGAACATACAAGTACCTTTAGGCATGCCTAGGCCATTCATTCATCAACCACCACAACAAGGCCAAGTTCCATATGGAATGCCAAGGCCAATGTATGCTCCACAAACTCCCATCAACAATCAAGGAATTCAAAACCAAGGTGCTCATGTTGCACCTCAAGTAGCTAATCCACCTCTTGTTTTAAGAGACCATTATGTGCCTAATGAGTATAATGCACCTACATGCATCCAATTGCCTCTATTTAGAGCACATCATTATGAATTTAAGCCACAAACCATTCAAATGCTTCCTAACTATCATGGACTTCCAAGTGAAGAACCTTACAAGTATTTGGATGAGTTTCTTGAAGTATGTTCCACCGTAAAATATACGGACATGCCGGAAGAGGTTTAAGACTCAAACTTTTTCGATTCACCTTAAAAGATAAGGCAAAGTATTGGTTTAACAATCTTAGGCCTTTTTCAATCACTTCTTGGGTAGAAATGCAACAAAAGTTCTTGAAAAAGTACTATCCGGTTTCTAAGACCAATACCATGGGAACCTCAATTCGAGAATTTTCACATGGGGATGGAGAAACCTTTCATGAGGCATGGGAACGCTTCAATGAATTGCTTAGAAAGTGTCCACATCATGACATGCCCAAATGGCAATTAGTTCAATACTTCTTTGAGAGCTTATCGGACAACTATAAGGGTATGGTTGATGCTTCCATGGGTGTCTCATACATTGATAGGCATGAGGATGACGTGTGGCGTCTCTATAAGAGCATGAGTGAAAATTCTTTGCATAGAACACTATCATCCAAGAATGGTAGAAATTCATAAGGTAGGAAGAGTGTTGGCTTACATCAAGTCGACCATTCAAATGAAATAGCCGCTGAAATGAAGTCTTTATCTCAAAGGTTTGTTCAATTCTTGATTAACCAAAACTCGGCGAACCAAGTATCTTCCTTCCTTAACCATTCTCATCGTGCATCAAATGAAACATGTATGACTTGTTCTAGTGTTCTTCATTCTACTTCTCATTGTCCTCACGGACAAGTGCAAAGTGAACCTAATGAATAAGTCAATGCGGCTTTTGTGAATTAAGGGAACAATCCTTATGGTACTCATTATAATCCAAGTTGGAGGAATCATCCGAATTTCTCTTGGAAAAACTAAGGAGAGGGCTCAAACCCTTCCCAAGGCGGTTTTCAAGGGAAGTACATTCTACCTCCACTTCAAAACCAAGGATCCCAAGGTTGTAGACCTTATCAATCACAAAGGAATCAATTTGCTAATTCTCATTTTCCTAACCAATCTTATTCCCAAGGTAATACTAGAAGTCCCGCCTTTGAAGAGAAAGTTTTGAATGTTTTGGGCATTTTAAAGGCTAACACTCAATTGCTTCATTCTCACTCTCAATCAATTGCGAAGCTAGAAACCCAAGTAGGGAAAATAGCAAGCACTCTCAATGCAAGAGAGAAGGGAAAGATGCCTATAAATGCCCCACCTAAGCAACAATGTGTTGTGAAAACCCATTCCTCATCGGAAGGCCACACCATTGAACATGTTAATGCGGTGACTACCTTGCGGAGTGGTAGGATTGTGGACAACCAAGTTGGAATGTCCAATGAAGAAAGTGAACCGGTGCAACCTCAAGTTATCACCCGTCCCGTTTCACATCCCATTCCTCCTTCATTGCATATACATGATCTTGTAAATGAGAAAGTCTTAAAAGATGTGTTTGAAAAAGAAGTTTTGAAAAATGATGTTGAAAAGGTTTTGTTGAAAAATGATTTGAAAACTTCTTATGTTGAAGAGAGTTTAAAAGAAAATTTTGCAAAAGTGTTTGAACCAAAGGTTCTATTTCCGGATGCCTTAAAAGGATCCATTTCAAAAGATAAGTAAAAGGCAAAAACCAATGAAATCATGGAAATGTTTAGGCAAGTGAAAGTTAATCTTCCGCTATTGGATGCAATCAAGCAAATTTCGACTTATGCCAAATTCTTGAAGGACTTGTGCACCCAAAAGCGGAAGAACAAGTGCCAAGCACCAAAAAAAGTGGTTTTGACCGAGCAAGTAAGCTCAATTTTGTAATATAACACTCTTCCAAAGTTTAAGGACCCCGGTTCACCCACTACATCATGCATTATTGGTGATCATATCATTAATTGGGCGCTTCTTGACTTAGGAGCAAGTGTTAACCTTCTTCCATCCTCAGTTTATGTCAAATTGGGCCTAGGTGAATTGAAACCGACGTTGGTAGTTTTGCAACTTGCCGACCGATCCATTAAGAATCCTAGGGGTATAATTGAGGATGTTTTGATAAAGATTGACAAATTCTTCTTCTCGGTTGATTTCATTGTCATAGACACGGAACCGGTTCCCAATCCTAAGAGCCAAGTTCCCGTTATCCTTGGCCGTCCTTTCTTGGCAACCGCTAATGCCAACATCAATTTGTAGGATGGGGATGAAGATCTCATTTGGCCACATGAAGGTGAAGTTGAATATCTTTAATCCCACACCCAATTCATTTGACAAATATGAAGGAGAAGTTAATGTTGTAGATGAATGTCATGATCTTTAATGCCAAGGAAATGAGCTTTTGTGTAAGACCAAAACTTTCAAAGGATCATCTTTAACCTTACATTTGAAAAGTCTTGTTCCAAACTCTTGCTTTGAAAGGGCATGGAAGCCCAAAGGTTGTAATTGTATAGACAAGGGACCAAAGATTTCTTTTGAGCTTAATCCAACAAGTTCTTCAAAGAACCATTTGTTGGGAGGAGTTCAAAGCATCTATCACCCCAACAAGGAGGGGATGCATTATAAGATCTTTGATCTGGGCTAAAAGAGCCCAATGTCTTGCTAGAGACGTTAAAGACTAGCAAAAGCATTCGTAGGGTGTCAAAACTCTATTCCTCCCCCATTTCTATCTTTCATTTCATTTCTTGCGAAGTCTAGATACTTGTTTTTGGTTCATATGCATTTCAAGGAACTTTGGTGAGGATTGCATAAGTTTTCATGTCATCATTGAGCATTCTGCATAGTTCGATTGATCTCAAACTTAAGTTCGATCGATAGAACTCTTTTTTGCATCCAACACTTAAATTTTTTTTCGAACTGCAGAAACCTGCATCCAAATCACCTTTTTGTCCCATCGTTCGAACTAACTTTTAAATCGATCAAGAGACCTTCGATCGATTCAACTTCTAAGTTTGATCGATCTCATGACTCAACACTTAGAAAAATTTTGAGCCTGTATCAACCTGCATATTTCAGCTCTCTGTCTGATCGTTCGAAACCTTCCAAGATCGATTAAGAAGTTCTTCGATCGATCCAACTTCCAAGTT
Source organism: Cornus florida (assembly GCF_030987335.1). Lineage (NCBI taxonomy): Eukaryota > Viridiplantae > Streptophyta > Magnoliopsida > Cornales > Cornaceae > Cornus > Cornus florida. Next base: position 84,081,245 of record NW_026775574.1, on the reverse strand, counting down.
CGATCGATCTCATGTTCCAACACTTAGCCAATTTTCTGAGCCAAAAACCTGCATATTTTTGCTCTCTGTCTGATCGATCGAACTCTTGTCTCAATCGATCTCAGTCTTCATTTCATTATTTTGACTTTTCAAATTTTTAAAAAATCCAAAAATATTTTCACTTTTATTTAATTTAATTTTATTTTCATTTTATTTTATTTTATTTTTCAAAATGTTTTAAAAAATTCAAAAATATTCTATTTTAATTAATTTTTAATTATTAGTGTTTATTTGAAAAAAAAAAAAAAAACCCAAAAATATTTTATTTTATTTTCCAATTTTTAATTTTAATCCCAATTTTTAATTTTAATTTCAAAAATTTCAAAAATCAAAAAATACTTTGAAGAGAGCTCATCAAAGTTCGATCGATCACAGTTGAGTTAGAACGATCGAACTCTATCGGGAATGTTTTTAAAAATAGAACCGAGGGTTTGCAAGATCGATTACAAAGATCGATCTAACTCATCCTCATTCTCAAGCCCTAACCCCTCTTCATCACCGTCACTATCCAATCACTTCTCCATCTCCGGCGAAGCTTTCCAGCGAGTTTCCATGCTTCGCATCGCTCTCTCTCATCTCGGATTCCATCTTTCCCTCTTCGCATCCACTTCTCTCCTTCGGTTGAGGTAAGACCCGAGCATCTCATGTTCATTTAAGCTTTAATCTCATCCATACATGCTCTATGTGTTGAATCCAAGCCATTTTTATAATGAATCCGCCATTGATGAGCCTTCGAAGCATTGTGTATATATGTTTTGTAGATATTTTGAGATTTTTTAAGATTTGTTGAAGTTTGGGCCTCGATTTGTGATTGATACTTGTTGATTTGATGTGTTGTTTGGCCCACGAACACGTTCGTGTAGGCCCCATGCTTCTAAAGTCCCAGATCTGTGACCTTTGAGTTTTCAACGTCGCACAGTTCGATCGATCGAATTAGTATCTCCGATCAATCTTGAGAGATCGATAGAACTCATGTCTTCGATCGATCGAAGTAGTGAGATCGATCTCACTTACTTTCGATCGATCCAACTTTTGTGATCGATCTTACTTCTTTTTATGGTTGATCGAACTTCACAGATCTCACACACACACTTCATTCATTATATCTTATGTTCATGCTATCATATCTTTGCCCAATGCCTGTGATATTCCACATTGGATGCATTTCATACTTACATTGTTTAGCATGTTTCATATTCTACCACTTGCATAGATTCATGTCATATTTGTTTTGTCTATCTTATTTGACATACATGATTCTATTTCGTACTTTAAAATTTCTTATTTTGGCATTTACTCCCATTGCAAGTTTTTCTTTTTCTTTTTGTAGGCCATGGTTAAAAGGAAGACCGTTGCCAACAGGCAACACGGGCGTACCCGACATACTAGGCCACGGACAGAGGAGCCAGCAGAGCCCTCTTATGCACAGTGGGAGCCAGCACAGGCTACCCCACCTCAGTCACCATCTCATGAGCCTGAGGATGACCACATACCATCCACTTCTGCGGCTCATCCTGCTTTCACTTCATCACCATTTCCACCGCAGACTGGAGCTGAGCATTCACATATATCACCTCAGCCAGCTCAGCCTGCTCAGCCAACTCACCTGGGGCGTGATAGGCCCACGCCTCGATATGCGCACATGACACTCGACCATGAGTCCGAGTTTGACACGGCCTTCTTCTCTCGATCGGTACTGACCCAATCCACCTACCATGATATTATTCAGAGGGGCCTAGCCGCTATTCTTGCCCCCGTTACAGAGCCGGTCTACCCACGGCTGGTTCGGTTGTTCCACCAGAACCTCCGACCATCGCCGCGTACCACAGCCGAGATGGTCACTTCTATCGATGGCCATCCGATTACCATTACAGTGGACACTTTAGCCCGCTCTTACCGCTGTCCACATAGATGTCCCCCAGAGCTTCAAGACACATATCCAAGGCTATTCAGGCCTTCATATGCCGACATGGCATTTTTCCTCACAGGTCACCATGCCAGTGGCGAGACCTTTGCCACCCGGACATTCCTTCCAAATGACCTATGGTTTACTGATTCCGTTCAGAACATATACATGGTGGGGCACAAGATCCAGAGGAAGGGCGATTATCTGACAGCCCTTTACTCTTTCTACACCGGGCACTGGGTGTCCATTCTCGCGCTCATCTGGAGCATGATGAGGAAGCTGTATGACGAGTACATCAGCAAGGAGACGCCAGGACGGGCTAAGTCTCTTCCTTTCAGCCACCTCATCACCCAGATCCTCATCGACCAGCGCGACCTTATTTATCCTTGGGAGCACCCCGAGAGAGGTTCCTGTCACTACCTCAAGAAAGACTGGAACAAGACCTACCGCTTCATTATTACCAGGCTTTAGGACCACGCGGTACTGGCTACAGCAGAGTTGGAGCTGGAGGAGGCACAGGCCCAGGCCCAGGCACCAGCACCGGTAGAGGCAGCAGTAGCACATCCCGCAGCGAACGACGCACCAGTCGATCCAGCTGCCGAGCATTTAGATATGGACTTAGAGCGCCCTGCAGATGATGCAGAGCATGACTCTCCAGCCAGGTCGCCCATTCATGAGCAGGAGCAGACTCAGGAGCTTTCTTCTGATTCATCTATACTTGAGACTCCAGATATGACCCCCGGCTTTGGAGTACGTCTATAGACACTTGAGGATGCTGTTGTTGCCATCCGAGCTGACCTCACAGCCCACAGAGCTGATTTTGCTGCCTTCCGCACTAATGTCGCGACCATGTTCAGAGATTTATCCAGAGACATCCGCAGAGCCAGACTTGCCCGTCTTACCTCATCCTCCTGAGCTCCCAGTCCTTTCTATCTTATGATCCATCTCTCCTTTTGATACTTTACTATTGTCACTGTACATTATTATTTTTACAGCCGGTCTGTCGGCTTTGATATTTTTGTTGTACCTGCACTTTATCCGTTCTATAAATATCTATTTTTGCTATGGATGTCATATGATTGTATTCTCATATCTGTATGTTTGACTCCATCAGGTGCATCACAGTGACTTCAGTGAGAGAGTGTTACCCAATTTCCAGGACCACCCTTATACCTTTCTCATTTCTTTATCTGTTTATCCCATTTACACTTGCATGACCACTGTGCACTGATTATCCCATTTTTGTTATCTGATGAATTTATCCAAGTGCCAATTTTCAGGACAACAGTTCATCCCAAGTTTGGGGGGGCAATGCCACCCACTTCGGATACTTCAGTCTCGATCATTCTTGCTTAGTTGCACTGGTATACTCTTTCCTTTGTTCTCTTTGCACATTGATGACATTGTGCCATTTAAGTTTGGGGGGAATGGTGCTTTACAGTGTTAGTTTTAAATTCAAATTTTGAGCATGACTTGTGTATTTGAGGGTTATTTCTATGATTGGTCCATATCTAGCTATGATTTTGATCTTTTGAGGACTATATTGCTTAAAATTTAAAAATTGCTTGACTTGAGAGTCTAATACTCCTTGTATACCTTAGGGAAGCCATTTAGGAGTAAATTTTTCGAAAAATTGATATCATGCTTGCACTTGTGGTCCACATCATCTTGATTATGTGATCATTTTGAGATTCATTCTAGGATTCTACACTAGCACAGGCGCACACTAGCATTCATTTGTGGGGTACATGCTTTATTGATTATTGAATTGGTTATATCCCAATTGAGCTAGTAGTGCATTGAAAGCTTTCATTCTTGATAAAGGTGGATAACAACCCCTTTTCACTAAGTAGCCGGGATTCTAGCCTCATCAAACACTGAACTTCTCGCACCGAAAGGTGGAGGGCCCAAACTCTAGGTTAATAATTGAATGCTTCCAAAAAAAAAAAAAAGTTGCAAAAGTAATAAAAAAGGTGAGGACTTCTCCCAAAAAGGTGAGAAGTGAAAAATGATTAGATAGTTGTTATCTTGATTTGTAGCCTAATTGATTTGAGCTTGTAAGTCCGTAGGGGTATTTGAATGCCTAATGCCCTAAAGCCGTCTGGTTTGGGAGTCATTGACCTAACGCTCGACCTCATGAATCGCTAGAAAGCTTAAGAGATCAACACATTACACCATACTTCCATCTTTGATCCTATTAAAAAAAAAAGAGTGAAAATAATAAGCGCACCTAGATGAATAAAGCTTTAATAAAAGGCCCACTTTTTGTCTTGATGATCGGTACTAGATTTGTGTGCTAGTTTGAGGGTAAGGATGTGATTAATTCTTTAGTTGGCTAAGATATCAACACATTTGATGCCGGTCCACTCAAAAGGATTCTAGAGTTGTTTTGATTTGCATGATCATTTTTATGATGTGTGGAGGACCATACTTGTTTGCTTGATGTTGAAATTTTGGGAGATTGCTTGGAAATGTTTAAAAAATTGCATAGTTGAGGTAGTTTTATCCCAATGCTTATTTGCAATATTGGTGCCTCTTTTGAAAGAATCAGCTTAATATTTGTGGGTACCACTTCTGGAAACCCTCACAAGACTTCACTCGTCCACTAGGGGTAACCTAGGGGGGTTTAAAAGGCTTGTTACATATGCTAAGTGTAATCGTGTTCCCTACGAAAGTGGCGTTATCCATTTATTGTTTTCTAGTTCATAGTTGTATAGTTATTCATTTCATTCCTTTACTTTCTAATCCATTGCTAGGGACTAACAATATTTAAGTTTGGGGGTGTGATGAGCGCTGAAAAGTGCGTATTTAAACCCCTTAAGCTTAGGCATTTTAGTACATTTATCTATCTTACTTTACCATTTTAGATTGATTTCTTATTATTTCCTTTTTCAGGCACTTATCCCGAAAATAAGCTAACTCAGCCAAATAAGAGCTTAATTAAAGTAATTCTGAGATTAAACAAAGAAATAAGCAAAGTGGAGAAAGAGGTAATCAAATGAAGCCAAAGGTGGGAAGCATCAAAGTTCGATCGATCCAAGTTCAAGGTTCGATCGATTGAACAATGATCGATTTTAGCACTTCAAGATAGATCCAAGCCTAGATCCAAAAGCATAAAGTCCAAAAGTTCGATTAATCCAACACCATCCTTCGATCGATCGAACACTTTTGTCCTTATTCAAATGATTGATCCTATCCACAGCTGTACCACCCACTAACCACTTTTATCCTTTTTCCATAAATATCTCCTATAAATATCTCGAATTTGTCTTTTTCCAAAAAGCTCAGCCAGTTGGATCGATCCAACCTAAGTTCGATAGATCTCAGCCAGTTCAATCGATCCAAGTCTAAGGTTCGATCGATCGAACTTCCTCCAGTGTAAAAAAGTTAAAATTCCATCTCATTGAAAGTTATCCTTTATCCAATCATTAGGGAATATTGTGTGCACGACCCCAGCTCATTTTGGGTGTCATTTTGACCTACCTATATAAGTACAAGGATTGCTTTTTACAAGAGGGAGGGGAGCCAACATTATTTTCAATATAAGTACAAGGATTGTTTTTTACAAGAGGGAGGGGAGCCAACATTATTTTCATATCATCTCTTGGAGAGGAAGCTTAGAGGAGGAGGAGGCTAGAGACACCATAGAAGACTCTTCATCAATAAGGAGCAGATTTCAACCATGGAATTAACCCTTGAGGGTTGGAGCATCATCACCATGAGTGGCTAGACATCCTCTTGGGGCTAGAGTTAGCCCCAAGCATGCTTTCTGTATCTTAATCTTGTCTATTATTGAGGGATTAGTGTTGTAATTGATGTTTTGACACTTTGATATATATAGATTTTGTTTATTCAATGATTTATGTGGTTTAATGCTTCTAATTGATCATTTCATTCTATCCATATGTCTATGTATGCTAGAATAGATGTTCATGTGTTTGTCTATAGATTTTGTGTTATTGGTGCATGTTTATGTGTATTGATGCTATAGATTTGGAGATTGTCAAAACATAGAGCTTAAAGGAATGCTCTTGTGATTCTCTTGATGGTTCATGCTTATCTCTTGATGGATTGTGCCTCTCCCCTAGTTTATTTTCATGCTAGTAGTGTAGATATAGTGTAGTTGTAGTGTAGTGTTAAATGGGAGGACAATCTATGCTTGTTGTTTGATGATTCAAGCTTTTGAATGCAAGTAGCATATGTTTCTAACCTTGTGTTGTATTTGGATTGTGAACTTAATGAAAGGATTAATGACTTGTTTTGATCTATTGTGCCTTTCACATATTGTATAGACAATATATGCTTCATTGCTTAGATATATTATGCCTTTCATATGATGTTTAGACAATATATGCTTAACTAGTCATCCTTACTTGTTGAATCAACCAAACACACACACACCAATATTGCAACACACCATTTGCCCTCATTAATCACTTATCAATGATATAGAAATGCATTGCTTGGTGGTAATCTCTAAACCCCAAGATTTCTCTCTCTCTCTTACTTACTCTTAATTGCATTTTTGCTATCACTTAGTTTAATTTAGTTGCTCTTTAATCAACCGACCAACCAATTGTTTGATCACTCGACCTACTAGCCCTAATAACAATTCCACGACATTGCTCGATCCTCACAATCCCTTGGGACGATCCCTACTCGCCCTAGCTATATTTTTAGTGAAAGGTAGTAGTGGCTTCTATAAATGTAAAACTTTTGGCCCTCGCCATAATGCACACTCATCAAGCTTGATGTGGTGGGACGGCACGAACCGCATCATCAATCTCCCACTTGATCCATGCACTCTAAGTTTTATAAAATAAGACAATAGATTACAACACACTTTATAAAAGTCGAGTGGCCATTCATTTTTTATTTAGAAAACACAATTATCAAAATTGATGGATTGAAACTTTAGAACACTCTCCTCCATAAATTTCCTCAATAGTGGATCATGAATGCGTAGACAAGTAATATATTAGTCTAAACAGTTCCATGGTCTCAAAACCGATTCCATCTAGGATTCAAGCAAATATAGTGATTTTTATTGTATTTCATGAGATGTGCAAACTGCATGTGGTCTAAACGCACATCTCACTATCCGTCCTGCTTTTTACCATCGCGGTATGTCACCTGAATATATTACAGCAAACCGCCAACATTCTGTTTAGTGTAAGGGTTTTCCAATATGGAGCCAATCCCATATCTAGCCCAAGCTATCCTCATGGAGTGTGAAATACTCCCACAGGAAAACTTTAATATTTATGTTTGGATTTACCAATGTGGTGTCAATATCACATCTAGTCCAAACAACCTTATGAGTGAAATACTACTCCTAGACAAATCTTATATTTGGATTTACCGATATGGTGTCAATCTCATATCTAGCCCAAATAACCTCATGGGTGAAATACCACTCCCAGAAAAACATAATAGCACGTGCATAAACCATATATATCAAGATAATAATAATGATGCATCATAACTTTATTTTGGATGCAAATAACTGTCACCATAAGGTGTAAACTGGAGGAAAAATAACTGTCACCACAAAGCGTAAAAAAACTAACTGTAATGTAGCATATATAAAAGAAATACCAGACATCATAACATAATGACTCTCGAATACCTATCTGAATCACATGCTCTTTAAATACTTTATTATCTTCGGCTGAAGACTTTAGTAAGGGAATTTGCAACAATCTTTCTGTAACCATATGGGGAAATCTTAATAGCACTTAAACCTTAACCTTCTCATACTTGAAAATGTACTTTATGTCAATGGGTTTACTACACTTGGTCACCTTTAAATTTTTTCCATATACTTAATTAATATAGGATAATTTACACCGACCTCCCCTATGGTTTGCCATAATTACAGGCGGCACCCTTCCTGTTCCGGAAATTATGCGGACCTCCCCTACTTTTTAAAATATCCTACACGAACCTCCTTATCTGTGACGGACCGTTAAATACACTAACGAAGCTGTCGAAATTACTAAAATACCCTCTCATTGGCATCTGAAATTACTAAACTACCCATTAGCTTTAAATTAAAAAAATAAATATTCTGCTCAAGATAGAAGCTTTCTGTTTTTGGTCCATGAACATCACAGGTCTACATCCGGTTGGTTTGGTAGTGTTGTTTTCCGATTTGGTTCTCTGTTTGGTCTGAATGGGAATTGAAACACGTCGGACCGGTACTCGCTACTAGGTCAGACCAAGCTTATCGAAAGAGGTTGGACAAAGCTTGCCGTTTGTTCACTGGAGTCGTATGCATGTCTTGCAACTCACTGGATGGTCACCAAAATGGGTCTCATTGTTATGGGTTTTGCTGAAATTGCAGCTTGCCAGATTTCTGTCACCGGAACTGTCGTTCGCCTTAACTAAGACATGCTAGGGTTGTTCGGTCTTTGATTGCATCTCGTCGGACTTGTTGCTGCTAAATGAAGATCACCGGAAAAGCTGGATACTTCTGAACTAGAGGTGCGCTGGTTCAATCACCGTCACCGGAGCTAGTAGTTGTAGTTTTGGAGCTCGCGGATATGTCCCCATCACCGAAATGGGTATGTCTTCAGTCTTCGCCGGAGTTTGCACCTACAGAAGTACACCGAAGATGAAGCTTTCTCTATATTTGCACAGACGGGAGATCACCGGAATCATGGTTCATCTGAACTGAAACATGGTGTGTCACTGGTTGTTATTGGGTCTTCAATCAGGCCGCTGATTCATCTGAATTGAATCACACAAATATATATATATATATATATATATATATATATATATATATGTAAACACTTGGATAGAAATAGAGAGAAATTAACCTCATAGTGTGAGCTCCATAGATCGATCCCCAAAGTCTTTTAGTACTGATCGAATAGGTGCTTTGTTCTGATTAAATACATGATAAAAAATGCTAAGATTAATTCTAGAGAGAGAAAGCAAGAGTATATATATAGAGAGAGAAAGGGGAATTTATATATATACGTGGTGGAAGGATTGATGAACTCATGGAGTTTGCCGGTGCTGGAGAACAAGATGATAGAGACCTTCGCATCACAAAGAACGGTGAGCTCATTCGGCTTCTTGAACAGACCGTTTCGTCTCTTTGAATACGTCACCTGCATGTTCGTTGAGTTCTCGATCTGAATCTTCTAGCGAGCCATTTTCTCTCTCTAGCTTCCTTAATCTCAATTTCTCCTTCTTATTCGATCTCTGATGGATTTCTTTGATGGGGAAGAAGATAAGGAGGAAGGGAAAGGAAGGGATAGGGGAATTCATCCTAAAAATGGAAAATTTTCCAAATGCATGAAAAAGTACCATTGATGGTCCCAAACAACCACTTCACGTCTATTTTCCGCATTGAATCATTAAATTTGTGCCCGGCTCAAGTGAAAAATTGTTGCAGTTTCAGTTTGGGCACGTTTCAGTTTGGGTTCAAAAGTTTCAGTTTGGGCACGTTTCAGTTTGGGTTCAAAAGTTTCAGTTTGGGCACGTTTTAATCTAGTGGATCGAGCAACAATTTTAGAGACCCAATTCGAAAGCACAGAACATCAGTGGATTTCATTGGTTTCAATCTAATGGCAGGCATCCTCTGGCGGTGTTATACATAATTTACACACACACACAAGCTTATAATGAGGAATGAGGAATACAACACACAGAAATCAAAACATAGGTACAGATACGTAATGGAGAAAATGAGGGTATTTTCGGTATTTCATGAAAAATAGTAGCTGATGTCATCATTTTCCGTCGTTGACTGGCATTGACCGTAACGAAAGGGAGGTCCGTGTAGGATATTTTAAAAAGTAGGGGAGGTCCGCGTAATTTCCGGAACAGGAAGGGTGCCGCCTGTAATTTTGGCAAACCATAGGGGAGGTCTGTGTAAATTACCCATTAATATAAGCCTTTAGAAAAAGTCCAAGTATTCTAGTAGCATGATCTCTATGGATTCTAATGCCAAGGATATACTTTGCATACCCATGTCCTTCATGTCAAAACTTTACATAAAATTCTTAATATCATGTATCACATGAATGTCATTGCTACCTTGCAAATTATCATCAACATATAGGACAAGGAAAACAAAAAAAAATAACTCCTACTGAACTTGAGGTATATGCATTTATTCATAACATTCTCTTTGAACCTACAATTAGTAACCACTGTGTCAAAATTTTGGATACTATTGCTGTAAAATTTGTTTAAGCAATAAATGAGTGATAATAAAAGAATGACTCTTAAAGAGTCCTTTAATGAAACTGGAGAAAAATATCAAAGAAATCAACACTTCATTTTTGCTTAAGCACTTGACCATCAATTTTTGTCTTATATCCACCAGACAACTCAAAATCACCAACTACAGCATACTTCCAAGCTCTAGAAACTAAGCTAAACTGGCTTAGGAACTAGATTGGAAACTGAAAGAAGAGACTGCAAAAGAGAAATAACTAATTGAGTGGGAATAACTGAAAGAGTGGGAACATGAGCTTTGACTGAAACCATTAAAGAAAATGGAATGAAGCCTGAAATAAATAGAATAATTGCTGAAAATGCTTTTTTGCAAAAGAAACTACAATATCTTAAACTCCCACTAGATTCACCACTCTTATTAAATATGCATGACATATTCCAATAATCTCCATAGGTCTACAGTGTAATAAAATCTTGAATCCTTTAATCTTTTAAGATGCCCAACAAAATAATCATTAGTAGTGTGAGTATCAAGCTCCTTGATATCTGCATTATATAACTCTAACTCTATAAGACATCCCCACACTTTCTCTTTTCTGCAACTTTATTTTTTCAAGAGAACTAAGTTTGGTGTACTATGGCATAATACCCAACCTTTTAAGTATGTACTGCAAGTTCTACGATTTACACCCTCCTTCCATTCTCCCATTAAAACTCACCACCTTAGTCCGATCTTAAAACCATAATCTTTATAACAACTACTTTCAACTTTAGTCTAGTAGATTTTACACACATTAAGTGTTTCAGACTTCTGGTGGATTAAGTACACAATCATACCTTAAGAACTCATCAATGAAGATAATAAAATACATTTACCGCAAATGAGCTACAATAAGAAATGGACCACAAAATTCGGTCTAAAAGACCAAATGACCGACTAGCCTCAAAATTGCGGTTCTCTGTATCTATCCTTTGATACAACCAACACATAAAATTTGTGGCCCAATAATCTCATCCTTGACCAAGCGTTCAAGTCTCTTTTGAGAGACATTCTCCAATATCCTATGTATAACATAGATGAATCATCTTTAGACAAAGCACTATTTTATTGGAAGGTATCGAGTCTATAGAAAAATAAGAAACAAGTAAGATCACACCCAAATTCATCCACCATGTTTATACCTATACTTTTACCAAGTTAGGTTCAAATATTAACATGGGAATTTTCTTTCCTGCTTTGTTTTTCTTTTTACCACAATAACATTTTTCTTTTGATGTTTTATTTTTACTATAGAACCAACATTTATCATTCCATGATCAATGTCTTTTCACATATTGTTCTGCCTTTCTTTATTCTTTTTATACACTTTCTTGCCGCCTAGTTTCTTCTTGAAACTATTCTTGCTATCACCGCAAGATAAGCTGACTCAGTTTTAACACCCTTGAATCGTTCCCCTTCAATAACACAAAATGCTAATAGCTGGTTAATGCCACTGTTGACCTTAAGGATTTCATCCAATGACAATCTAGTTGTTTTGATGATAGCAAACCATTAATGGTGTTTAAGGACTAATGTTCACATTGAGTGTTATAGATGACTTATATTTAAAGAAGAACTTTAATGAAGATCATAAGGACCATTCCAAGTATTCCATTATTCAAGATCACATCAAGGAAAGAAATGGATACAAAGAAGAGTTAAAGTTGCAAAGAAAGATAGCTTGGACTACAATGAGCAAGAAAGCAACTCAAGAAAAAGATGAAAGCAAGGATACCTCAAAGCCTAAAGATCATGGACAAAGCCTGAAGAAAGGGGTAGATAGAATGGTGAGTGTTTAGGATTAAATGTCAAAGTATTTATGAATCTCTTTGAAGCTCATCTCTATAGGACCATGCATGTCATTACATCATTCATAAGTTCCTATGACCATTAGCAATAGACAATGCACTTCATTCATATACAATTGACACAAGAAGTCATTGCTTAAGAGTGAATTAGTTCAAGCTTGCATAAGCTTTGAAAAAACTCATCACTTGTGCTAGAAATGCTAAGACCATGCACATCAATCATATAATTCATATTGATCAACAATTAAGGCATGAGAAGCCTTTATTACCATGAATTAGTAACGGACATTAGGACCCCAAAATGCGCGTCATGAAAAACTGTGTTTTTGGCTAAGTGTGAAAAATGGATTTTTGAAATAATAATTATTTCAAAATAATTTTTCCCGGTAATAACTCTTTATACTTAAACTAGCCTAAACTGATTTTATCAGAATTTTGACGAAATCTACATTGGTTTACACAAGGATTCATTTTTACGAAAACTATCATAAATCCAAATTTGTACTAAAACTGAATTTCTACATTTTGATTTAGTTGGATTTCAATTTTTTAGTATTTTTTATTGAATCTAAATGGGGGATACTTCCTTATTTACATTGTAAACTTAAAATAAATGGACATATAAATTAAAGTAAAGACATAGCTGAAGCTCACACATGTCGACCGGTTTGACACATGTGTCGACCGGTATCTAGGCAGTAGCAAATGTCCAAATGGAGCTCAGTAGATGTCGACTGGTTTATAAGAGATGTCGACCGGTTTATAAGAGATGTCGACCGGTTTGGAGTACACATCAACCGGTTCAAGCCAAGATGTCAACCAGTTTATCCACATGTCGACCGGTTTGGTCGCAGATCTGCAGATTTCAAACTACAACGGCTATTTTCTTCTCGACCCTCGTGCATTCCACTCCCAACAGCTATATTAAGCTTGGAAACTCTATAAATTTAGTGGGGAATGTCTTAATAACTAAGAGACATCATTTGAAAGACTTCATATTGCATTAAAGAGAGCTTTTGTTCTCAAATCTTCTTTTATCTCTCTCATTCATTCTTATTCTATCTGTTGTTGGTTTCCTTGATGGAGTCGCCACAACCAACAAAGCTTGAAGAGTTGTGAATTTAGGAGGTGGCCAAGTTTTACATTTATAGAAAGCCACTACTACCTTTCTCTATATAAAATATAGATAGGGCGAGTATGTATCGTCCCAAGGGATTTGATGGTGTATCGAATTGTGAAACTATGGTAATTAGGGTTAGTAGGTCGAGTGATCACACAATTGATTGGTTGGTTGATTATACTAAATGAGCTAAACTATAATAAAGTAATGCAATAAGATAAAGAGTAAGTAAGAAGGAAAGGTCTTGGGGTGTAGAGATCACCACCAAACAATACTATTCCAAACCATAATCAAGTGACTAATGAGGGAAATGAATGTGTTGCAACAATGTTGTGTGTGTAAAAGACATTCAATTGGTAAGGGTGACTCAACAAGTGCAAATTGTCTCAATCAACATGTGTGAGGCCACAATACATCTATTGGTAGAGGAATATATTGTCTAAACATCATGTGAAGATAACAAAATAACAATTCAAGTCATTGAACCTTTCATTAAGCTCATAGTCCAAGCAATCCATAAGGATGATTTAGTTAAACATGCATTATCTAAACATCATGTGAGAGGTACAAAATATCTATTGGGAAAGGAATAAATTGTCTAAACACATGTGAAAGATACAACATATCATAACTAGTCATTAATCCTTCATTAAGCTCAAAATTCCATTACACCACAATATTAGAGCATATGCTTCTTGCATTCAAAAGCATGGAACATCAAAGAACAAGCATGAATTGTTTCCCCAACTAACACTACACTACTTAAAAGAGAAACACAATCCATCAAGGAATAAGTATGAACCATCTAGAGACATAACAAGAGCATTACATTAAGAACTTCATATTTTGACAATCTCAAGATTAAAGGCATTAATACACATAGACATGCATCAATAACATTAAATCTAGAGGTGAGCATCTACTCTAGCATACATAGACATATAGATAGAGAAAATGATCAATTAGAAGCATTAATCCATAGAACTCAATGAATAATCAAGATCTTCATAAGTTCAAGAGTCAAAATATGCATTACAACACAAATCCCTCAAAATTACACAAGATTAGGTAAAGAAAGCATGTTTGGGGCTAACTCTAGCCCCAAAAGGATGTCTAGCCACTCATGATGATGAAGCTCCAACCCTCAAGGGCTAAATCCATGGTGAAAATCTGCTCCTTGATGATGAAGGTCTCCTCCAAAGGTTGCTCTAGCTTCCTCCCTTCTTCCTCTCCAAGAATAGCCTCCAAGATGATTTTCAATGTGTGACAAGAGACTCTCTTAAAAAGTGTATCATATTCCTTATATAGGTATGTCAAATACACCCCATGATGAGCTGTGGTCGTGCAAGGCATATTCTCTAGTCATTGGATGAAGGACAGAATAAATGAGCTGGACTTTAACTTTTTTTCGCTGGAGGAAGTTCGATCGATCGAACCTTAACTTGGATCGATCGAAAATGGGTTCGATCGATTAAACTGCATCTTGGATCGATCGAAGTGGTCTGACTCCTCCGGATAATGACAAGGCTGGGATATTTTCAAGATATTTATGGGGAAAAAGACAAAAGTGGTTGGTAGGCGTACAACTGTGGATAAGATCAATCATTTGAATAGGACAAAATAGGGTTCGATCGATCGAAGGTGATGTTCGATCGATCGAACTTGGAATTTCAGCAAAGGCCAAGGTTGGATCTATCGAGAAGTACTGTGATCGATCATAGATGTTCGATCCATCGAACTTTTCAGCTGCACAACTTGATTCCTTTTTGCTCATTTCTTTCTCCACTTTGCTCCCTCCTTTGGTTTATCTCAGGATTGCTTCAATTAAGCTCTTATTTGGCTGAGTTAGCTCAATTTTGGGATTAGTGCCTGAAAATATAAATAACACGTAATAAGTCTAAAACGGCAAAGTAAGATAGATAAAGGTACTATAATGCTTAAGCTTAACGGGTTTAAATGCGCACTTTTCAGTGCTCATCACACCCCCAAACTTAAATATTGCTAGTCCCTAGCAATGAACTAAGAAGTAAAGGAATGAAATAAATAACTATACAAGTATAAACTGGAAAACAAGTAAAATGATAACACCATTTTCGTAGGGAACACGATTGCATTTAGCATATGCAACAAGCCTTTTAAACCCTTAGGTTACCCCTAGTGGACGAGTAAAGTCTTGTGAGGGTTTCCAGAAATGGTACCCACAAACATTAAGCTCATTCTTTCAAAAGAGGCATTAATATTGCAAACAAGCATTGGGAGAAAACTACCTCAAGTATGCAATTTTTCAACCGTTTCTAAGCAATCTCCCAAAATTTCAATATCAAGCAAGCAAGTATGGTCCTCCACATATCAAGAAAATGATCATGAAAATCGAAACAAGTCTAGAATCCATGTGAGAGGTCCGGCATCAAGTGTGTTGCAATCTTAGCCAACTAGAGAAGTAATCACATCCTTACCCTCAAACTAGCACACAAATCTAGTACCGATCATCAAGATAAGAGAGTGGACCTTTTATTAAAGATTTATTGTTCTAGGTGTGCTTATTCTTTTCATTCTTTTTCTTCTTCTTTTTTATTTTTTTTTATTGATGATCAAAGATGAAAATATTGTACAATGTGTTGATCTCTTAAGCTTTCTAGAAGATTCATGTAGCGAGCTTTAGGTCAATGACTCCCAAACCAGATGGCTTTAGGGCATTAGGTGTTAAGACACCCCTACGAACTTACAAACTCAAATCAATTAGGCTACAAATCAAGACAGCAACCATCTAATCATTTCCTACTTCTCACCTTTTGGGAGAAGTCCTCACTTTTATTACTTTTGCAACTTTTTTTTTTTTTTTTAATCAATTATTAACCTAGAGTTTGGGCCCTCCACCTTTCGGCGTGAGAAGTTCACTGCTTAATGAGGCAAGAATCCCGGCTACTCAATGAAAAGGGGTTGTTATCCACCTTTATCAAGAATGAAAACTTTCAATGCACTACTAGCCCAATTGGGATATAACCAATTCAATAATCAACAAAGCATGTACCCCACAATTGAATGCTAGCGTGCGCCGGTGCTAGTGTAGAATCCTAGAATGAATCTCAAAACAATCACAGAATCAAGATGATGTGGACCACAAGTACAAGTATGATATTAATTTTTTTTTTTTTTTTTTTTTTTTTTTTTTTTTTTTTTTTTTTTGAAAAATTTACTCTCAAATGGCATTCAAAAGGCATACAAGGAGTATTGGACTCTCAAGTCAAGCAATTTTTCAATTTTAAGCAATATAGTCCTCAAAAGATCAAAATCATAGCTAGAAATGGACCAAGTATAGAAATATCCCTCAAATACACAAGACATGCTCAAAATTTGAATTTTAAAGCAACACTGAAACATACACCAATACTCCCAAACTTAAACTGCACATTGTCCTCAATGTGTGAAGAGAACAAAGGAAAGAGTATACCAGTGCTGTAGACATGAATGATTGGGATAGGAGTATCCAAAGTGGGTGGCATGGCCCCCCCAAACTTGGGATAAACTGTGGTCCTGAAAAGTTTGCACTCGGATAAACTCATTAGATAACAAAGTAGGATAATCAGTGCACAGTGGACATGCAAGTGTACATTGGATGAAAGATAGAGAATAGAGAGAGGTGTAAGGTGGTCCTAAAAAATCGGGTGGTACTCTCTCACTGAAGCGATTGGGATGCACCTGATGGATCAAACAGTGATAGATCAAGATAAAATCATAAAACATCCATCATAGATAAGAAATGATAATAAAGTGCAATACATCCAGAGTCAAAGCCGACAGGTCTGGCTACAAAAATAAAAGTATCACAAATGTGGCAGAGGCATATCAAAGATATAGAGCATAGAAAGATATCAGATAGAGGGAGCGGGATGCGTAGGGTGGACTGTGCGGATTTCGCTGGTGAGGCCCTCAATAGCAGTTAATATCTCTCCGCACAGGCAAGCAATTTCATTCCTGAGGGCAGCCACTAGAGTCAGACGAAGGGTATCAAAGTTAGCTCTAAGGGCAACTAGCATATCCTCAAGAATCTAAAATCGCTCTTCAAAGCGAGGCATCGGATCATGAAGCTCAGAAATGGCAGAAGCAGAAGAAGTGGCATTTGTATCCATGGTCTGCAAACAGAAAAACTTGCAATGGAAATCAGTACCAGAATAAATAATTTGAAGCATAATATAGAAATATTCATGTCAAATAAGATAGACAAAATATGGATGACATGAATTTATGACAGTGATGAAATGTGAATCATGCTAAGTAATGTAGGTATGAAATGCATCCAATGTAGAATATCACAGGCATTGTGCATATAAAGATAGCATGAAGACGACACAAGATTGGATCGATCGAAGGTAGTGAAATGTAATTCACTACTTCGATCGATCGAAGCGCAAGTTCGATCGATCGAACTATGCGAATGCCGAATTTGAAAAGTCGCAGATCTGTGAGATCTAGAGTACGGGGCCCACACAAACGTGTTTGAGGGCCCATCTACACACCATTCATACAATCAACAACACCCAAACACTCCCCAACTTCAAATCAAATAAAAAACCCCCAATTTTGGTTCGGCCGAATGCATGTGTGTATATATAGCATGTAATCATGAAATTGAAGCTTCAACAATGAATGATTCATACATATTGAACATGATTTAACATAAACAATCAATAACATGCATCAATTTAAGCTTGGAATCAAGAATATTGCATTCGGTTTACCTCTAAACTGAGAGAGATGAGATGAGAGAGAAGGGGCAAAGCCGCGATGAAAATAGAGCTTATCCTTGGCGGAATTGGCTCGCCGGAGATGGGGAAGATGATTGGGATGGAGGTTGGCCGGATTGAGGTATAGAGCTATAGAGCTAAAGAAATAAAAAGGATTACATGAAAGCCTCTTATAAAGCTATAAAGCTAAAGAAATAATACTCACACCTTCTCGGCCTTTTGGCTAAGATCAAGTGTAGTACTAAATTTTTTTGGGTCGGCCTTTTGGCTAACCTTTCTTGATCTTTTGGTTAAGATCAAGTGTAGTACTACTTTCTCGGCCTTTGTGCAAGGAGTTGCAGTTTTTATTTATTAATTGATATAAATTCTATAAAACTCAAAATTACCTAACAAAATTCAAATTAACAAAATATAAAAAGAGTTTAGTTCCTAATAAAGAACTCTCATTAAAAATTACCTAATAAAATCATGCAAAGTGTTTCAGTATTTATTTATCAATAAAAAAAAATATTTATTAATTGATATAAAAATAGTTTTTGTAAAAATAGTTTCTATAAAACTCTAAAAATTACTTAATAAAATCAATCACATTCTATATAAAACTCTAATTTTTAGTTCAATATAAAAAGAATAGTTATTTTTTTATCGATAATTATCACAATATAACCGGTCCGGCTCAGTTATGATTATATAATTATCAGAAAAGACACATGTCATTATTCTATTAATCCAAGAAGCCTATAAATAGATGCATGGAGGAAGGAGGAAGGGGTATAGAAATTAAGAATTCTAGAAATTCAGAATTCCAGAATAAAAAATATTTATTTATATATAAAAAAATATTTATTAATTGATATAAAAAGCGTTTTTATCTATACCATTATTAGATGTGCAAAGAGTTTCAGTATTTAAGTACAAATTACCTATTTATCTATTTATTATGAGTTTTTTTTAATAAAAGTAAATCTAATTAGACAACAATTGTTAAAATAAAAAATATTTATTAATTGAAAATTACCTAATAAAATCATGCAAAGTGTTTCTGTATTTTAGTATTTATTTATTTATATAGAAAAATATTTATTAATTGATATAAAAATAGTTTTTGTAAAAATAGTTTCTATAATACTCTAAAAATTATCTAATAAAATCAATCACATTCTATATAAAATAGTCTTATTAGGTTTCTGGATCCAACCAACAGTTTGAACGAGAAGTCCACGTTCACAAAGACCATGATGCTTATGCTTTTTTTCTTTTTTTAATATAACATTAAAAAATTTAGATGTGACAAAACATTCTACCAATCCTGAACTAAAAAAGTAACAAAGACTGTCATTTTAATATTTCTGTTCGTCTGTTGTATTTCTTTTCTAACGTCCTAAATAGTAATCCCATAAATTTTATGAGTTCAAGTTAATCTAATAATCTCTGTGCTTTATTTTCATTTGGATTATTTCTTTTCAAATGTTCTATAAACTGCCATAATTTTTGAACTCAAATTACTTCTTATGTTTTTTCTTACATATGGTACATTACTATTGTTTTCATTAATTAATAATATTCTTCACCTTTTGAGATTCTAAGTTTTCACCTTTTGAGATTCTGAGTTATATTTGTGTGTGAATCAGATTCCAAAGGAAGCATAGTAGATACTTTAATGAGTCATATTATTACATGTCCGTGATTAATTAGGAGATGTCTATACGAATTAAAATTTAAGTCACACATAGTAAAATCAGGAACAAGAAAGTGCGCGAAACGCGAGAGTAGAAAGACGTTTAGCACCTATTTAAAAAAAATGTGTAACTTAAATTTGTCATATCTCTCTCACAATTGTTTTCATATTCAAAATGTAATCGTATACTGATTATATGATAATATAGGTTTAATCTTTCACTTCCCATGCATCAAATTGTCTTATTTAAAAGCTAAGTGCAGTGTCAGTATTTTCATTGTAGTCACACGGTATCTTTGGATCTCTTCTGACCAAGGACAACGACCTTTGGTTTATATAATCTGATGGTTGTATTGCAAATTCACTTTTCTCATTTTAGTATCAATAAAACCAATTTTTTTTTTTTTTTTTTTTTTTTTTTTTACTGTTTTAAATTTCTTAAACGAACATTATAAAAAAAAAAATCTATATCTATATATAAATAAAGATTTAAAAATTGGTGAATAAAAAATAAGATAAATAGTTTAATAAAAAGAGGTTCAAAAGAATTATTAAATAGTTACACAAATTACCTATTTATCTATTTATTGTGAGTTTTTTAATAAAATGAAATATAATTAGGCAAGTATTCATAATATAAAAATTATTTATTAATTGATATAAAAAGAGGTTCAAAAGAGTTTCTATAAAAAAAAAAAACTCTAACACAAATTACCAATTTATCTATTTATTATGATTTTTTTAATAAAAGTAAATCTAATTAGATAAGAATTATTAAAATAAAAATATTATTAATTGATATAAAAAGAATTTTTAAAAGAGTTTAAGTTAAACTCTAATACAAATTACCTATTTATTATTTACTATAAGTTTTTTAATAAAAGAAATTCTAATTAGACAAGAATTATTAATATAAAAAATATTTTTTAATTGATATAAAAAATAAAATAATTTTTCTAAAACTCTATCACAAACTATCTTTTTTTTTTTTTTTTTTTTTTTTTTTTTTTTTTTTTTTTTAATAAAAGCTAATCTAATTTGACAAGAATTATTAAAATTTAAAAATATTTATTAATTGATATAAAAAGAGTTTTTAAAAGAGTTTCTATTAAACTCTAACACAAATTACCTATTTATTTATTTATTATAATTTTTTTAATAAAAGAAAATCTAATTAGACTAGAAAACCTCTACCACAAATTACCTATTTTATTTTCAATAAAATTATAATACATTAGACAAAGATATATTTTAAGATTTTCTATAAAAACTCTAATAGAAATTACCTATTTATTTATTTATTTTGAGTTTGTTAATAAAAGGAAATCTAATTAGACAAGTATTGTTAATATAAAAAATTATTTATTAATTAATATAAAAAGAGGTTTTGAAAGAGTTTCTATAAAACTATAACACACATTACCTATTTATTTATTTATTGAAATCTAATTAGACAAGAATTATTAATATAAAAAAATATTTATTAATTGATATAAAAAGAATTTTTAAAAGAGTTTCTATAAAATTCTAACACATATTACCTATTTATTATGAGTTTTTTTAATAAAAGAAAATATAATTAAACAAGAATATATTTAAAGAAAATAAAATAATTTTTATAAAATCTACCACAAATTGGGTGTTTTATTTTCTATAAAACTTTATCACACTTTTCCTAGTATATATATATATATATATATATATATATATATATATAAAAGATAGGTCTCTTGATGGGTTGGAGATATCAGCGAAACTGGGAAGAAAAAAAAAATTAATAAGAACACAGAGCGGCGGCGAGAAAAAAAAAAAGAAAAAAAAAAAAAAGAAGAAAAGAAAAGAAAGAGGCGTAGGCAAGGGACTACTGTGGGCATTATTCGGAGTAACGACGGCAACCCAAAAGCCGCTGGCGTCAAGGAGAAATCGGAGAAGAAAAGGGTTTTAATTCGAAATTCATAAAGGCAAGTCTTCGTTCTACTCATCCTCTTTGATTCTGGGTTTGATCCATTTGTAGAATGACTTTAGGGAATTTATATTAGATGGGTTTAATTATATTGGTGCCAAGAATGATTTATAACAGGGATAAATTAGTGTATATATATGTATATATATAGATACATGGGTATGTTGTAAATTCTGATTTTTTTTTTATTTCATTTTAAGATGTTAAGAATTTGTAAAGTTAGTATACTAAATGCCTTTTCTGTAAGATGTTAAGTTGCAATCTTTACTTTAAGATGTTAAGTTGCCTTTTCGTTTTAAGAGGTTTTCTTTGTTGTTGTCCTTTTGCCATGGATAAATTAAGAT
Source organism: Cornus florida (assembly GCF_030987335.1). NCBI lineage: Eukaryota > Viridiplantae > Streptophyta > Magnoliopsida > Cornales > Cornaceae > Cornus > Cornus florida. The sequence continues at coordinate 84,059,406 of NW_026775574.1, read as the reverse complement.
GTTAAGATTTTTTAAAGATTTTAAGTTGCAATCTGAAATTTATTTCGTTTATTTATTTGTTTGTTTGTTTATTTTATTTCGCCTTAGAAAGTGGGTCGAATTGAGTAGATTTTACTATACTAAATGCAATTCCTATCGCCATTCATCAATGAGGCCGGACTGTAACTCCTAAGCATGAGGCAGTATGTTGAAATTGTGTATTATTTACCATAGGGCATTGATTTTTAACATGCTGAGATTTTATACAACATAAACACATGGGATGTTGGTATTGTTTATTGTGTTAGCATGTGACATTAAATTATATACAAATTTTTTTTTACATGCTGTGATTATATAGGATACCTATATAATATAATGGAACTTATCTGAATTTGCAAGTTATTAATTCAATAATTAAAAAGGGTTTATCTTGTCCTACAATTATCGTAGAGAATATTATTATGTTAATTATTCACGTAACGGTAAATGTACTTGCTTGCATTTTAAGTTGTTAGCAATGATACTTTTAATAGCTTAAAATATTATTTTTATTTTTATTTATTATTTGTTTATTGAAGTTAATATGATTATAGTCATGCATGCGACTGTATATGAACTTATACATATTTGTATATAAGTGTATGATGGAGGACCATTGTCAGGATATGGTCTTAGCAGCACCATTGTTAGGATATGGCTTGCTGATACATTTATAGCCTAGCTATTAAGTCTAGACCTATACGTTTTGTCATACCATTGTCAGGATATGGTTATGATCTTAAAGTGTGCCATTGTCAGGATATGGCTACAGTTACTTAAAAATATTTTTTTTATTGAGTACCATGACATGAGCTTGAGATCTTATGATCGGTGGTTAGGATTGGCATATATTGCCAGACGAGATGAGTAGCTGGTTATAGGGATGTGTGTGCCCTGGTAGAAGAGGTACTCGTGACCACCTTGTGTGCGCTTGTATGAGACATACAATCCGGTTGAGGCTGTCTTATGATCCAGTGAAAGTCTGTAGTGTGTATACTTATGTATATTGACCTACGTAGTTATTGCATGAGTCGGACTAGGATGTATCGTTTCTCGGGTCTTTGTTTGGGATGTAGTAGAAAGGGCTTATTCGTGGGTTTTGACTCACCTTTATTGTTATCTTTTCAGGTCCTCGACAGTTCCAGACATAGAGTCAGTTCGTACAGAGCAGAGGCCAGACTTCATCACTCTTCCGGTGTCATAGACGTAGGACCTCCACTATGTTTTCGCTATCATTTATTATTTCTGAGTTAGACATTTATTTGTTTCGTCTTTAGTTGGGATTTTTATTAAGGGTCCACATTGTATGGATTCCCAAGTTGTACTCTGGAGGTTTTATTCTTATAATGAGAATTTATTGGTGATTAATGTATTAGAGGATTTATTATTTAATTATTAGTTTAGATTTTCCTTTCGGCGTTGTTTATTTATTTAATTTTTATTCCCCTTGTATTTTGTGCTTGTTTATTATTGATTGACTGATATTCCCTGATTTTGTGCGTGGACCTGATCAACCCGTGTTCCGAAGTTAGGAGTATCACAGACAATCTAGAGGTTTTGATGATAACAAATTATTAATAATGTTTAAAGACTAATATTTACATTGAGTGTTATATAGATTATTCACATTCAGAGAATGACCTCAATGAAGTTATAAAGATCATTCAAAGTATTCCATTACTCAAGATCACATCTATGAAAAATAAAAGAGACAAAAGGAACATGAAGTTGTAAAGAACCAAATGTAAAGTCCATCCAAAGATATCTTGGACTACAATGAGCAAGAAAGTAACTCAAAGAAAGGAAGAAAGAAAGTCCACCTGAAAGCCTACACGATCATGGACAAAGCATGAAGAAAGGGGTAGATAGGATGGTGAGTGTTTAGGATTCAATGTCAAAGTATTTATAAATCCATTTGAAACTCATCTTTATAAGACCATACATATCATATTATCATTCATTTGTTCCTATATATATTAGCAATAGACTATGCACTTCATTCATATAATAGTTGCACATGAAGTCATTGCTAAATAGTGAGTTAGTTCAAGCTTGAATAAGCTTTGAAAAAACTCATCACTTGTGTTGGAAATACTAAGACCATGCACATTAATCATATAATTCATATTGGTCAACAATTAAGGCATGAGAAGCATTCATTATCATGAGTTGGTAACGGACATTAGGACCCCAGAATGCACGTCATGAAAAACTATATTTTTGGCTAAGTATGAAAAATGAATTTTTGAAATAATGATTATTTCAAAATAATTTTTCCAGGTAATAACTCTTTATACTTCAAATAGACTAAACTAATTTTATCAGAATTTTTGATCAATTCTACATTGGTCTACATGAGGATTCATTTTTACCAAAACTGTCGAAAATCCAAATTTGTACTAAAACTGAATTTCTACATTTTGATTTAAGATGGATTTCAATTTTTTAGTATTTTTATTGAATGCAAATGGGGGGTACTTCCTTATTTACGTTGTAAACTTAAAGTAAATATATTGTAAAGATATTTACTTAAATACAAACTGTCTCATCTATTAACTTAGAACAAAATTTCCTTAAGCTGTAGTTTTATTTCGGCAGACCGAAATGCGTAGGCAAATCATTTCGGATGACCAAAATAAGGGAGCAAATGAATCGGACGACCAATTCTAACAGAGAGTTGTGGATCAAAGGATTAAGGTATTTCGGACGACCGAAACAAAAGGGTAAATCATTTCGGTCTACCGAAATAAGGAATGAAAGCCAACCTTAAACAATTTCGGACGACCGAAACACAATGGTGTTTTATTTCGGTCAACTGAACCAGCGTAGATTCAAATTTGAACCGCTATTTTCCTCTCGGGCAGTGTGCACAACAACTCTATTTTTGAATTAGCTGCTGAAACTCTATAAATAGAGTAAGGGGATTTCGGGATTTTAGGTTGCTACACTTGAGTGACATCTTCTAGCATCATAAGAGCTTTTGTTCTTCATTCATATCATACTCTCTTATCCCATATCATTCATAGAGTATTGAGCTTCAATCTATTCATATATATATTCTAGAGTGAGCTGAAAGTTGTGAGCTAATATTTGCATATCAATCTAAGAGAGATATACTTGTATGCAACAAATCTGATCTTCATTTGTAAGGGCTGGTGTGGCCTAAGGAAGAAGAAACAAGCTACCTTCAATTTGTAAGGATTGGTGTGACTCAAAGGAAGACTAAGAGAGGTTGTCTCTTAGCAAAGTGAAGCAAGGAGTTACTTCATGTAAATGTTTGCTCTCCTCCCGTAAGGAAAGTGCACTAGTGGATTGAGAAGTCTCAAGAGGGGTCTTGAGCAGAGGAGTAGGAGTTTCCGAACCTCGCTAAAATCGCCATGTATGTTTGCAATCTTTCTTCCCTTATCTCCTTTACATTTATGCTATTAATTGCTTATGTTTATATTTTAATTATTGCATAATTGTTAGAAGGGTTTAGTAGAATTTGTAAAACTGAAAATTGGTCATTATTTGCCAAAAACTCTATTAACCCCCCTCTAGAGTCTATACTTGGGCAACAATTGGTATCAGAGCCTAACTCTAATTAAAAAGATTTAACCGTTTTAGAGTACGATCATGGCCAACAATGACATATTCACACACCTAGGAGGACAATGTATTTGTAGACCTCCAATTTTTTATGGAACCAACTATAGATATTGGAAAAGTATAATGATAGATTTTCTTCAATCTATAGACTATAGAATTTGGCTTGCCATAGTTAATGGACTATTCATTCCCATAAAAGAAGTAGAAACGACAATGGTTCCTAAAGAAGAAAAATAATGGGATGCAAATGACCGTAAATTAATTCAATGCAATGCTAAAGTCATAAATAATCTTTATTGTGCATTGAACAAAAGTGAGTTCAATAGAATTGCAAATTGTAAAATGGCAAAAGAAATTTGGGACTCACTTGAGATATTCCATGCTAGCACTTGTAATGCTGAGGAATCAAATTTATGCATGATTATCAATGAAAGTAAATCTTTTAGCATGAATGACAATGATTCAAATAATGAGATGAATTTTAGTTCTACTAACATTACTAATCATGTGAATGATCTTTTTAGAACTTACTCATCTTCTTATGGTGAAGAAAATGAAGCAATTCAAAAGAAGAGTGAAACTCTCCAAGCTTCTAGTAAAGAAACAAATGCATCAAAGATATGGTTGATCATTATAAAGATATTACTCTTTGTCTCATGGCTAACAAAGATAAGGTAAACTCCAACCATGATTCTTTTGATTTAAATACTTCCTATAATGAGTTAGTTGATGAGCATAATGTCTTGCATGATGCATTTAAAGAGTTACATGGTGTCCTAGAAAAATTGCTTGAAAAATGTGCTTCTCTTAAAAAGGAAAATTATGATATCTCTCAAAGACATGAAAAAGTTCAAATGAAAAATGATTCTTTGAAAAATAAAAATCATTATCTTGTGCAAGAATTAGAAAAGATTCAAATTAACAACGAGTCTTTGAAAAAGGAAAAAGATAATGTACTATATAAAGAATCAACATCAATTAATTGTGTTTCCGAAAATAATTTTTCAAAAGAAGTCATTGATGATCAAAACGACACTTTAGCAAAGTTCACCAAAGGAAAACTAAACTTAAATACTATGCTTGGTGATCAAAGAAATGTCTTTTTCAAAAATGGGATAAGACATGATCCTTACAATAAAGATACATATTTATTGAAAAAAAGAAAGTTATTAAACGATTCTTTTATCAAAAACTCTTTTCATTACTCTAAAGAAAATTACTATAGAAAGTTGGGACACAAAATTTACAATTGTCCGTTTAGAAAGAAGAAAAGGATCAAGAAGATTTGGATTCCAAAAGGAACTTTTGTGCCATTGCCTAACACTTATAGACTCAAGAAAATTTGGATACCAAACGAAGATTTCCTAAGTTTACCTTATAGGGTTGCTTAAAGGAATTTTAATCATCCAAGGATAAATAGCTTCTTCATAGTGGTTGTTCAATATGGGATGTAAGAAATGTTCCAAATTCTTCACTCTCAAAGCAAAGGAGCATTACAATTGGAACAACTACAAAAGCATGGTCATTGGTATACTTCATAGAAACTTTTTATTGCTTGACTCTTTTAGCATGTTAGAATCATTTATGATCAATAAATTGTTACTAAATGAAATCAGATAGTTAAGCTTTTATTCATCATATATGAGGAGCTCTTGAATGAATTATGCTAAAAACGAAGACTATAATAATATGTTATTTATTATGAAATTCTTATCTTCATGCTCCACGTACTCATTATTCATGCAAACTGTTTTTAATGTATGGCTTATTGATTGAAAATGATTTTATTCATGCATTACATACTTGGAATTGCATTTGAATTGCTACACTTAAAAATTTGATAAAATTACTTTAAAAAGTGTAGGTCTCATGAAGCATTACTTTCCAATAAGTTATCATTCTTTGAAATGTAAATTTGATTAAGGAAAGAAATGTATCTTCCTTATAATTGTTGAATTCTTTAAGGATTTCAAATTTGGGCACCTTACTTGACTTTGCCCATTTAGGATGAATCTCGTATATTGTGTCAATTCTAGATTCTATCATGAATAATGCACATGGTACCTTTTATCATGATTCATATATGAAAGTATACTACGTCACTCAACTCTTATTCATTTCATATTGAGTCATTGAGGTGAACTTAATCACAAGCGTCTATTCCTTGAATTAACAAATGCACTAGCATGCTAGATCCACTAAAATTGCAAATTTGTTTGAAGCATGCTAACTAAAGGAAACATCATTTGTGCTTTATTGAATTGAGTTTCTAAGAGGAACCTTAACTATGTGTACTAATTCACAAGGACCCTAAAAGAATGGAGTACCAAAGATTACCACTTGAGTATATTTTGTAAGTTAAAAACCTCTTCTTTTAAGAATAAGTAGATTCACAAATGTGGAGAGCTAAAGCACATAAAAATAAATCAAGCCATGAATAGAATGAAGGATGCACTACACTGAGAAAACATGCCAAAGCCAATGCAATTAATTGCTTCGGTAAATATCTCCTTCTTCATCACAAATGTACCTTCAATTGATAAGCTTGAATGTGACTTGATTGTGCTAAATAAAAGGAATACATGATTATTTTCATAGCATAATTAATGTGATTGGTGGTCTTGACATGAATGCTACTTGTTGTAAAAATGTCTATGTTAAAGTAATTTGTCTTAGATTATGTGACTTTAACATGCTAGCATACATTTATTGTCAATAAAGACTAAATTTGTGAAAGATTTTTGGAATTGCATGCCATTAAAGAAAGTCACTTAAAGATGTTAAAAGCTGCTTCATTTGAATTTGTTTAAAGTCATTTATATGCCTTTGTGATTTTAAATGTTTCACTTACATCCTTTTAGCATCATTAGTATATAAAATGAAATTATTTGAACTTAAAGATAATAGGATCAAATCTGGAAAGAAATACCGTAACAGGTCCTAAATTTACTAGTTTTGCATTCTTGCATAAATCGGTTGACCGATACCTGATTCGGACGACCGAAGTAGCTATTTCGGCAGTTCAAAAACTTACTTCGGCAGACTGAAACTCCAATCCGGCCGACCGAAATAAACAAATCAAAATTACTTCAGGGATGTAAACCGGTCGACCGATAGAGTCATTTCGGTCGACCGATGTGTGTACAGCATCAATACTTATAGGGCTTTAAAATCTGCATCATAATAGGCATTATGGGTCATTATTAGTAACTAAGCTATAATATATTCCCAAGATTTCAACTAAGAAAAATGCCTTGAATTTATGTCTTTGTCCACATGTGACCTTGATGAAAGCAATAAGAATGCTATATGTGTTTTTTTAGGCATGAAATGATTTTTATCAAATGCATGACTTATTGACTTCATATCTAAAAAATCTTTTGAAGAAAAATCACCCGGACTTGAAATGCATAAATTTTGAACAAGATGTTTGAAATTATCAATTGCCTTTTGCATTTATAAATAAGCTCCTAGAGCTCATCTTGAAAGTCACAAGTGATTTTCTCATAAGTAATGGTTTTTGACAAAATTTATATATATATATATATATCTCATTATGTTCAAAACTATTGATGACATTATGTTAATTGCACTTACATAGATAATATTATTTTTAAATCGACATCTATGTTTTATACAAAGAAGTTTACCACTAGCATGTAAAATGAATTGAAATTAGCATGATGAGTAAACTTGAATTCTTCAAAGGTTTAAAACTCCATTAGTGTCATGAAAATCATAATTCACATATTTATTTGACACTTTAATATTGGGATTATAATTCTTAAAGAACATTTTGTTCTAGCTTAGATGGCTAATGTGATATCAAGTGCTATTCTACTTTGATGTATCCATTTTTAGTACTTTAAAACTTCATGTGATATTTCTTGATCACTTCTTAAAGAATATGTCTAAAAGAGATAGTTTGTTTATCCACATGAAGAGTCATGTAGTCAATCTCTCACCACATCTCTTAAAGAAGATATTTTGGTATTAAGATCTTAATCTATACATTGTTACTTTTTGCAATCTAGAACTTCATGAGATACCTTGACATCACATCTTGAGAAATATGAACAAAAGAAATATTGAACTCATCCAAATGAAAATCGTGTAGCTAATTATTTCTAATCATATATGTCAAAGAAAATATGTTTTTGCATAATTAGAAATTTATTGCATATGATTAGGAGTAATGCCACATGTGATTTTGATTTTTCAATCATATGCTTATAAAAAGAAAATCCTTGGCATCAACGGCTCATTCCATATATCATTATTTTATTACATTATCTACCATATCTCCAATACTTTATATATGATATAAATGGAAGCATACTCATAGGGGGAGATTGTTGATAATCTCTTGAATGTTTATTGCATGACTTGTTATACTTAATTGACTTATTTTGAAAATTGTCAAGCATGCTACAAAATGACTTGTTGATCATCATATTCATTCTCATGAGTTTTCATGATTTTGATTATTTTTCCCTTCTTCTTGAAAATATCAAATAGGAAAAATATATTAGGATTGAAGCACACTTAAATTCCTAGATTTGCCTTACAAAGTTTTTGCTTTTTGGCTCATTCTAATACATGCTTCATTTTTATTTTTGTTATGTTTTATTATGCATACTTTTGGCTGTTTGAGTTTATGCTTCATTCTTTGGTTTATGTCTTATGTATACTTTTGTATATGCCATGAACCTTTATGATCTATTGAATTCATACTATCAATGAAATTGGTATCTTATGTTATAATTGCTTATATGTTGCACTCCAAAGCACATTATAGTCATTACTACTATATTACCAATTCTTGATGCCATCATTTCACTATGCTTAATGATAAATGTTAAATGAAGTTATCTAGGCCTCCCACCTTTTTGAGATGACAAAGAGGGAGAAATATGTGTGATGTGATTCAAATGCTTAATGTTATATATATATATATATATATATATATATATATATATATATATATATCATTATCTCATTGTGCTTATATGATAAATGAATGATTTATATTTTTTAGTGGAAACATGTTGACATGAGGAGATTTATAGAAATCTTATAGAGCTTAAAATGATCTTAAATGCATGTTAAATTCTAAAATTCATGAAGAATGTACAAGCATGCTATTTTATAACATTATGTTCATTGAATGCACTTTGATAGGGGGAGCATTTTTCAAATGCTACTCCACTTGCTTATGAACACATCAATATTTTGTTATCATAAAAAAGGAGGAAATTGTTGACCTTAAGGACTCAATCCAAGGACAATTTAGAGGTTTTGATGATAACAAACCATTAATGATATTTAAGGACTAATGTTTACATTGAGTGTTATATAGATTATTCATATTCAGAGAATAACCTCAATGAAGCTATAAAGATCATTTCAAGTATTCCATTACTCAAGAACACATCTATGGAAAGCAAAAGAGACAAAAGGAACATGAAGTTGTAAGGAACCAAATGCAAAGTCCATCCAAAGATAGCATGGACTACAATGAGTAAGAAAGCAACTCAAAGAAAGAAAGAAAACAAGTCTACCTGAAAGCCTACACGATCATGGACAAAGCATGAAGAAAGGGATAGATAGGATGGTGAGTGTTTAGGATTCAACGTCAAAGTATTTATGAATCCATTTGAAGCTCGTCTCTATAGGACCATGCATATCATATCATCATTCATATGTTCCTATATATATTAGTAATAAACTATGCACTTCATTCATATATAGTTGCACATAAAGTCATTGTTAAAGAGTGAGTTAGTTCAAGTTTGAATAAGCTTTGAAAGAACTCATCACTTGTGCTACAAATGCTAAGATCATGCACATCAATCATATAATTTATATTGGTCAACAATTAAGGCATGAGAAACCTTTATTACCGTGAGTTGGTAACGGACATTAGGACCCCAGAATGCGCCTCATGAAAAACTGTGTTTTTTGCTAAGTATAAAAAATGAATTTTTGAAATAATAATTATTTCAAAATAATTTTTTAAGGTAATAACTCTTTATACTTCAAATAGTCTAAACTGACTTTATCATAATTTTTTATCAATTCTACATTGGTCTACATGAGGATTCATTTTTACCAAAACTGTCAAAAATCCAAAGTTGTACTAAAACTGAATTTCTACATTTTTGATTTAAGATGGATTTCAATTTTCTAGTATTTTTTATTAAATCCAAATGGGGGGTACTTCCTTATTTACATTGTAAACTTAAAGTAAATGGACATATAACTATTGTAAAGACATTTACTTAAATATTTTCAATGGAAATAAGGTATGTGCAGATGTCCTGTACACAAACTATTTCATCTGTTAACTTAAAACAAAATTTCCTGAAGCTGCAGTTTTATTTCGGCATACCGAAATACACAGGCAAATCATTTCAGACGACCGAAATAAAAAAGCAAATGAATCGGACGACCAATTCTAACAGAGAGTTTTGGATCAAAGGATCAAGGTATTTCAAACGACCGAAACAAAAGAATAAATCATTTCGGTCTACCGAAATAAAGAGTGATAGCCAACTTTAAACCATTTCGGTCGACCGAAACACAATGGTGTTTCGTTTCGGTCGACCGAACCAGTGTAGATTCAAATTTGAACGGCTATTTTTCTCTCGGGCAGTGTGTACACAGCTCTATTTTTGAATTAGCTGCTGAAACTCTATAAATAGAGTAAGGGGATTTCGGGATTTTAGGTTGCTACACTTGAGAGACATCTTCTAGCATTATAAGAGATTTTGTTCTTCATTCATATCATACTCTTTCATCCCATATCATTCATAGAGTATTGAGTTTCAATCTATTCATTTATATACTCTAGAGTGAGCTGAAAGTTGTGAGCTAATATTTGCATATCAATCTAAGAGAAATATACTTGTATGCAACAAATCTAATCTTCATTTGTAAGGGCTGGTGTGGCCCAAGGAAGAAGAAGCAAGCTAGCTTCAATTTGTAAGGGTTGATGTGATCCAAAAAAAGACTAAGAGAGGTTGTCTCTTAGCAAAGTGAAGAAATGAGTTGCTTCATGTAAATGTTTGCTCTCCACCCGTAAGGAGGTGCACTAGTGGATTGGGAAGTCTCAAGAGGGGTTTTGAGTCGAGGAGTAGGAGTTTCCGAATCTTGCTAAAATCACCATGTGAATATTTTCAATCTTTCTTCCCTTATCTCTTTTACATTTATGCAATTAATTGCTTATGTTTATATCTTGATTATTGCATAATTGTTAGAAGGGTTTAGTAGAATTTGCAAAACTAAAAATTGGCTATTGTTTGCCAAAGACTCTATTCACCCTCCCTCTAGAGTCTATACTTGGGTAACACACCCCATTGGTGTTCAATTGCTCACGCATGGCAATCCATAAATTTTCAACTTATCTTCATCAATTGATTTCTTGGCTCAAAGCAACAAACCTCTGCTATTCATTCTTCATATTTCTCTTTTCTCTTTATTGGCTTAGAGCAAACCCCTTCAATCTTCACACTCTTGCCTCATCTTAAGATCTAACACCTTCACTAGCTTATCCCTAAAAAAATTTCCTGATGGGCTTCACCTTTATCACTTTTGCCCTATCTTGAAAATGAGTATCCTCTAAACTTATCCCAATACTTGTTCCTCATGGGATTCACACCATCACCTTTTTTATACCTTAGTGTTATCATTAAGTCTGATTGAATCTTCATAGCACCTCACGATCATCCTCTGCTATGACAAACTTCTCACCAAACTTATGCTACTGATCTTCAAGATCAATCACAGGCTCTGATACCGGTTGTTGGAAATTATTAATTCCCTCCAACCCATGCAACGGTTGGATGTTGTTCAGAGTTAAATCATTCTTTCATCACACACAGTGAAAGCATTATTACATCACATCAGCACAAGCATATATAGAGATAACAATAATACACATATACACATAACACAATATTTGTTGGGTTTGTGGCTCAAAATTAAAAATAAAAAAAAATTAAAAAAAAAATGATTTGAGTTTGTGAGAGGAGAAAAAATGTGTAATCAAGTTTTGAAGTAAATGTTGTTGTTCACTCGTAGATGTAGTCAAGTTGCAAAACCACGTAAATCTCATTTTGCTTGTGTGTGCTTTTTTATCTATTTTATTTGCCAATAAATGTGTGTGTGATCCTAATAAGTGGTTTTAAAGTCATGACGAAACTGTTACAGATGGCAAATACGTGATCGAGAAATTTGATGGTAAAAGAAACTCCAGTCTTTGGTAAGTTCATATGTGGGATTTACTAATTCAGTAAAGGCCAAGAGAGACTTTGGGTAAGAAACCAAAAAAGATCGAAGATGCAAATTAGGGAAAGATCAACTCGAAGGCAATGAATACGATTCAATTGACATTGGCAAATGATATCGTGTATGATGTGATAGAAGAAGATTTAACAGCAGACATGTGAAAGAAGTCAGAGAATTTGTATATGTGAAAGAATCTCACAAACCGATTAGTCTTGAAACAAGAGTTGTATTCCTTTAGGAGAAAAGAAAGGGTAAGCCTAAAAGAACATCTTGGTGAGTTCAATCAAATTATTTGGGATTTATCTCATGTTGATGTCAAGTTAAGTGATGGGGATAGAATAATTATTTGTTAATATCGGTACGCTCTACTTATTAGTATTTATTCAATACTTTGCTTTATCGGAGAAATACTATCTCGGTAAAACAAGTTAAGAATACTTTGTTCTATAATGAAAAGTTGAACGATGAAGAAAATCGTAATGCTCTGGCTCAAGTTCTTATTGCTTAGAGAAGAAGAGATTTGGAGCTTCAAGAAACCTTGTGCCGTTGTCCAAGAAAAGATGCTAAAAGTGTGGGAGAAAGGGGCATATTCAGTGGTATTGTTTGGAAAGAAAGGAGAGTGCATCCGCTGCTGCTGTTATGTTTGAGAATACAAAAGAATTGAGTGATAGTGATAAATTGTTATCAATCATTGATAACAATGGATAAACTAAGGAATGAATACTTGATTCTGTTTGTTCCTTCCATACGTGTACTCATAAGGAGTGGTTTGGTACCTACAAACCTGTATGGTAAGGTATTTATAGGGAATAATACTTCTTGTGATGTTATGGGAATTGGAACAATCAAAATCAAGACAACAAATGTTTTTTGAAAGAACTTTAACGAATGTACGTTATATTTCAAGTCTTAGAAAGAATGTGATATTCGTAGGTGCATTGAATTCCAAGAGTTGTTGGTGTAAAGTGAAAAATGGATTGGTGAAAATTAGAAGGAAACCACGTGTTATGCTTTTGGGAAGGAAAGTCAATAATATATTTTGTTAGGATATATTATGCTAAATGGAGCAATTGTAAAGACAAAATGGAGAGCTATTTCAACATCCACTAGATTGGAGGATGAAGAGCGACAAGAGAAGGAAGAAGTCTGGACAATTGCAAGAGTACCAACCTTTATTCCAAAAGCAAGAAGAGTTCGATTTGGTGATGCAAAAGTAGATTCCAGGTTCAATTATTTGAACATGAAATTTACTAGGAATAGATGTGTAATACCCCGTAATTTTAAAGAATGTATTTAAATTAATTTTGTGTTAGGTTAATTAATTTTATTTATTTGTGCATACTACATTATTTTATTAAATTCATTTAATTGTGCATGTAAATTAATTGTGTATGTTAAAATAGTAAATTTATTCATTTAATTGTGCATGTATTATTTTAATTACTTTTATTTGTTGATTATGTTTAATTAAGCAATATTAGTTAATTAGAGTATTATATTTGTGTTATAAAGTATTATGATGATATAATATATTATTTTGTAATAACAATAATAATAATTATATTAGTTTAATAATAATAATAATAAGAATATAATAATAATAATAATAATAAAAGTTTATTAATAATAATATTAGTAATAATAATAATAATAGTTATAATAATAATAATAGTATTAAACCAAAGTCATGATGAAATTAGAGATTAGGATAGGATTGCATCAATGGTTATGGTTGGAATTGAAGCCATATGGTTGGGAGGATGGTTAGTTGATGAAAAAATAAGATATTTGTAATATTTATATTATATATTTTGTATATAAATTAACTAGCTTGCCTTAGAAGAAAATAAAAGGGAGTTAGAAGCAAAGTATAAATTCTAGAGAGCTATTTTATAAGAGTGAAAGGAAAAGAGAGAGAGAAAGAAGCTTGGACCGGTGTAGGCGATTTTACCCGACTACGCGCAGACCGGCGGATTTATTTTAAATCCAAAAAGGCAAGTTATTATCTACTTTTCCCCTTTGAATTAATAAATTAATTGTTTAGCTTATTTTTATGCATCGAGCCAAGGTTAGGAGGTTAATAAATAATTAATTTTATTTTATTAAATTAATGGAATTTTAATTATATAGGATAGTATATATTTATTTAATGTCCTATGAAATTAATAATGGCTAAAAATAATTAAATAAGACTTTAGGGATTTTTCTAGAATTTTCTAGATTTTTTCGAGCATTTTCTGCAATTTCCGGCGACCTTCCGGCGAGTTTTCCGGTCGCCGGCAGTGGGGGAGACGACCGGAGTGATCCGGTGCAACGCGGCGCACCATAGGAGGGTGTACGCGCGCATCCTGGCCATTAGTGGAGTCTGATTGATCCGGTGCATCGCGGTCCATGATACCGCGGTACACCCGGATCCGTGGACGTTGGATGGAGGAGATGTAGGTGGATTGATCCGGCGTGGCGCGCACGTAGGAAATCTGATGCAACCGACCAACCAGCACACGCCGCGTCAGCAAGGCACCCCTAGTGCGCGCGTGGCAGCGCGTGCACGCGCGTGGGACTCTCCAGACGCGCGTGGGAGCGCGTGGCTGATGCCAGACGCGCGTGGAGGCGCGTGGGAGAGTGGGGAAGGTTGGGCTGCGCGTAGGGAGGCTCTGGGAGGCGCGTGAGGGAGCGTGTGGGGTCCCTACAGCTGCTGGAAATTACCAGAATACCCCTAGGGCCTGTTTTGTAAATTCCAGAACCTTAAACTTGGATTTTTAGGTACTGTGTTGGTAATTACGGGTTTAACGGGCCACGAAATTATTATTTTAACACCCGTTACTTATTCTTATGGCCGATTAATCTTTTCTAAGCATTTATTGGCTCGTTCGCAGTACGGATACTAATGTGAATTATTTAAACGACATTGTTAAATATAAATAGTGTTATTATCGTATTTAATGGTATCAAACATTACTGTTAAATTAAATAAGGCCATGGTTTTAATCAGATAAATTATCCATGATATCTTATAGGATGTTTATACTGTTAATTGATATATAAACCATGAATATTATGCTGTGTGCATTTCAGGAAATAAATGGACTGTTTAATTATGTCGCATTTATATTATATGGATGTGTTGCCATATAGAACCATATGAGCTGGCTAATAAGTTTAGACTCATTTATACCTTATGCATTCGTTGCGATAGACAGATGTGTGGCTGTCGGGGTATGTGGTTTAATATTATTGGCATGTGTTGCCTAATTGACATACTCGGTATATTTATTAATATTGTTGGCATGTGTTGCCTAATTTATATGCTCAGTATATTCATCAGTACTTTGCGAGGTGTTATCACTGTGTAGTTCGTTATAGTCTGTGTTGTCAGTACCGTGCACCATGTATAATAGCTGATTTCCCGGGTAGGGAAAGGCGACACTTGACCACCTAGTGTGAGTCTAAGTGATCACCGTCTATTCTGGTTGAGGTCATGTTATACATCGGATAGTTCCCGTAAGATGTATACAGATATAGTACTCATCCGATTCATAATGATTAATTTATTTGATTCTCTGATTTGGGTCATAGTAGAGAGGACTTGCTCGTGGGGTTGACCCACCATTGTTGTTATTTCAGGATACGGTCAGTATCCGTTTCAAGGCTGAGGTTAGCAGTGTGGGACCATCATCCGAACTCATCTACTCCTACGATCCAGTGCAGGGTAGAAGTTTTATGTAGTATTTCAGTTTCAGTTTTTATTTACTTTTGACGTTGAACTCTCAGGGTTATATTTAGGGATCCCTGACGTAGGATTTCCAAGTTGTAACGAAGTACTGTATTAAATAAAGGATGGATGGATGTTGTATTATTTAATGTTTCTTTCCTGTCTAAATTCTTTTATTTCCATCATTTTGTATTCCATGCTTGTATATTGCCAATTGTTTTTGATATCCCTCGTTTTTCGTGTATAAGCCTGATCAACTTATGCGTGGGAAATGTGGGGGTGTTACAAGATGAGTGTGGCGGAATGGTGAAGAACGATAAGGGAAAAAAAGATGTTAGGTTCAAAGTGGAGAGATCTTCGGTCGAGGTGGAGCTATAGAGGAACATGTGAAGATGAATTTCGAGCCAATGTGGAGATTGTTTCGTTAGGATGCTTCTATTTTAGAATTGTGACTGATATGGTAACTCCTTATAGTCAAGTTATGAAATTCTTGTACAACAAGGAATTGGGTTTTGAAGACTCTATAATAGAGATGAGTTTGGGTAGAGAGAGAAAAAAAAATTGAGTTGAGTTTGTGAGAAGAGAAAGAGTGTGTAATCAAGTTTTGAAGTAAAGATAGTTATTTTTTGCCCATGGACATAGGCAATTCGCCGAACTACGTAAATCTCATTTTGCTTGTATTTTATCTATTTTATTTGTTATGCGATCCTAACAATATTTTACATGGTTCACCCAACTCTAGGGTTACGTACATGAATAGAGATTTCACTATTATGAGTTAAGGAAAAGAATATACAACTACATGTCAAAAGCCCACTCACTCATTTTTTATTGCTTTTGAGGCTATATGTATACACTCGAGAATTACTTATACCCTCCCATCTTCTCATAACACTAACCCTTAAACACCTTGCATCTGTTCTCTCTTCTCTTTCTACATCCCTACCCAAACCCATCTCTATTTATAAAGTCTTCAAAAATCAATTCCTTGTTGGACAAGAATTATACCACTTGCCTACAAGGAGCTAGTTACTAAATCAATCTTTAACTCTAAAATAAAAACACAATGAAACACAATATCTTTTACAAATTTTAGTCTTTCAAAATGAAAAAGAAAACCAATTTATGCACTTTTGAGCCACAAACTCAACATTGCTAAGTCAAAAGCCCATGTCAAAATATCTTGTATAAAACACATGAAAATTTTACTTTCCCGCTTGATTAATTTATATGATTATAAAATACTAATATTTATACAAAATTGATTCTTTATCAACTCACCGAGAATTTTTTTTTATTTAATGTATTTTTTTTTTCATATAATGATTAAGAGTAATATATACATACATGCATATGTTTATATATATATATATATATCAAGTATTTGTTGAGTGCATTAATAGAAGAGGGTTGGGTGAAAATTGGGATTAGGGTTAATGTTGAGGCTTTCCGGTTTTTGCATTTGATTGGAGGAATTCGTAAATGAGAGTTAAACGAAAATATGTTTGGTGAAGTCCGTGGCTATTTTATTTATATGTGCACTGCGTTCTTTGGGAACTCCATGGAGACGGTGTGTGTTTGGTGGCCAACCCCCTTTCTTTAGTAGTTGTGTTTAATGGGACTTCTTTGGATTAATGTTCGCCAAGGTTTGGTGTTTGGTTATTTATGATTTGTGCCTCACTAAAACATTATTTTCACTTGCTTACTTGGAAAACAAAAATACATAAATTTTTTTTTGTTATTTTTAATAGTCTATTATTTTATTTTTTGTTTACTAAAAATTATAAACAATTGGGTATGAAAGAGATTCATCTAATAAATTCATTTATTTTTTTAATATTTAAAATTATAAGAGTAGTTTTGGTAATTATAATTTTTTTTTTTTTTTTTGCTTTCATGCTATCCAAACAAGTAAAATTATAATTTTTCATAATTTTTTCCAAAAATTTTCTTTCTAACCAAATAAAAGTTGAAAAGATAGTTTTCGTTTCTTTTACTTTACTTTTTTCCACTTTTATTTTTCATCATTAAATTCTACCTAGCCGAACAGACTCTTAGTATTCACAACAAAACTTTCACAAATGCTTCTCGAATATATAGTATTGCTTTTGCTTCTTCAATGGTTGAATCTATAGACTGAGTTGCCATTTTATGAGTTTTCACTTCATGATTAGCCAAATGAGAGGTGGGTGGCAAACTAAAATAGAGCGCACTGGGATGATTTTTTATGTTTTTTTCATTGCTTACTAAGAAGCATGAACACAAGACAAGAATATGATATGACACGACATATTTTAATAAAGTAAGATATCAACATGACTAATACAAATATAATTTTTTATTTACATATCTATTGAGTGAGATAATTATATAATTTTAATTAATTTATAATTTTTATACTAAATATATAAGTTAAAAAATTAAGTTATATATATAAATATATATATGTATTATATGATATTATTTTTATTTCTTGTCATTATAATTTTGTTCAAGTTCATTACATATTATGATATGCCTTTTAATGACTATTATAAAAAGAAAAGAAAAGAGATTAGTCACTTTAATATATGTTCATAATATTGTTTCTACTGTAAAACTAATAATGTAAGATATATTAATTGAGTATTCCAATGTATTGAATTTCTCCGAGAGGTGATCCACCAATTATTCAAAATGATAAAAATTATTTTAAATTACGGACATGGTCATAAAGTGTTAGTGTATGATGCGATGTCTGACACGAACACGGTAAATGTGTCAGTAGTGCTTAGATTGCTTATCTCCGTGCCCCTCTTAAACCATAAGCTATATATATATATATATGTAAGCTACATATCTATATAATCGGCTGGTTTAGAAACGAGAAACATTTCTTATTTTTTTATTGTCAATCTCTAAAAAGGCAAAACAAAAACAAAAATCGTGTTCAATAAAATGTTTTTGTTTTTCTATAATAGAAAACGTTTTCAATTTTTGTGAAGAAAAGAGAAAGCATCAAAATGATGTTTCTTATGTTTACGGCACTACAGCAGAGAAACGTTTTCACTAATGTTACTGCATAGGCACTATTTGTAACAACCGTGATTTTTAACACTATATATATATATATAAAGGAGATAAAGCTACGATAAGGAATGATTAGGTTATTTGACTAGTTTATTTGACATAGGTTATTTGACGAAGATAACGTTATCATTCAGTTTAGTTTGTGTTTTAAAGAGTTTTTTTTTTTAACTTAACCACTATATATATATATATATATATATATATATATATATATATATATATATATATAGAATTAGTTGTATTAAGTTTTTACCTACGTTGCTATCCCGAGGATTCTACGCGGTCATTGTTGTGAAGCGAAGAAAAGTTAGGCAAGTTAATTCTTGCTTTAAATTCTATGTATATTTGTGTTTTGGATTTTAGATGATTATTCATGATATATTAAATATAATGATAATTTATTTTAATTAGTAGGTTGGAGATTATATGAGATAATCTAGGCACATGTGATTATAGTTGATTTTGGAGGAAGTATTTAATTGAATGAATTATGGATTCTAAATGATACTTTACATAATTTGCATGTTATGATAAATACATAAATGATGGATATATATATAGCAGGTATCTATTTACATAAGTAGAGGTGGGTGTTCAATTATCATACAACTGGTCGTTGGTTTCCGTACATATGGTATTTTGTTTTAATATTTGTTGGATGCCAGTAGCGTGACTACATTGATGTATTTATGGCCTGTACAAATGGGTGTTGACTTTTAAGATTGGTTTGTTCAGTACTTGTACGTGTGGCAATGAAATCCTAAGTATAGACTTGCAGATTAATTGGATGAAAATAAAGAGGATTAAGTCTAAGATCAGAGCAAGGCAATGGTTTATTTTGATTAAATGAATGGAAATTTTACCACCATAGAATAGGCTTACGGAATGGAGGAGAATAAGTTTTGGCAGAGTAGGTTGAAATTTAGAGTATAAGTTTGCAACTTATTATAATTAGGACTATGATTTGATACTAGTATGTTGGTATTTATTAATTAATTATTAATTAAGGTGTTTGATAAACTCATAATATTATGAGTAAGAATTATTTAAATGTATTAGTATTTAATTGAAGTGATTACACTAGTTGGAGCAGTAGTCTGGGACTGATACAATGATGAGTTTGTTGAGTACAGTCAAGGATTGTCTACGAGAGTGAATTACTCTTTTGTTGTGGCCATTGGGCTAAAGGTGCCCCTAGTATGTGGAAGTGGTCAGAAGCCATCTGGGTGAGTAGACGTACAACCCAGCTACATATGTGTATTTGGTAGTCAGGGACTATGCAATTCACACCATTTATTCGGAGTGGAGCCAGGGGCTCATGTGAGGTATTGGCATTAGAACGCCAACTGGTTGAGGGGAGCCAGGGGCTCATGTGAGGTAAGTGAAATTTTAGTAATTTAAATTCTAAATGGGTTACAAGTTCACAGTTTGAGTTAATGTTATAGAATGATGATGATTAGTAAATATGTCGTGGTCACTTATATATGTATATATATACGGACTATAAGTAAGGATTGACTTGGTGAATGATGATAGTATTTAGCAATTTCTTGCTGAGCTTGTGAGCTCACCCCTTTATCACTTTCAAGTGCACATGAATTTAGCTTGCAAATGAGGCTTGATGGGAGATGGAGATTTTCCGAATTTTTCCATATTTTGGTTTTATTTTTGTTTCTTAGCAAACATTTTGTAATATGATTCACTTAGCACGTTGGTGGATGTAATAGATCTCTTTTGGATTGATAGATTTTTAAATAAAATGTATTCTTACTGATTCAATCATGGTTTTTGGTGGATGTATGATGTGAATCACGCATCAGATTTTAGTATAAGACAATGGTTCTTGTGTTAAAATTTTTGGAGGCATGACACTATTCATTTCAAATAAAATTCATATTATTTGTGTTATATACTAAGTTGCATATTAAATATTAATAAAAATATATATTTTTAATATAGAATAAATTAAATATTGTATATTATTTTTTATTTGATAAAAATATATCTTAATATATAATATCTTAAATAATAATGTAAATTGTTTTTTGTGACAAAATAATTTTTGATATAGAATATAATGTTATTAAATTATTATGTAGTAGATATTTTATATTATTATATATCATATCTATATTATATTATATGTAAATATTAAATTATAATTAATTTATAATATTATAACACAATATATATTTTATTACATATAAGATATATTATTTAATATTTTTTATTCATAATAAATTATCACATGCTAAATATATTATATATCACATAATAAATGTATACATCATGCATAGACATGTATTTATATACATAATTGGTGGGAATGTTTTTGTCTTGGTATATCTAATTTTATACTTATGATGTATTGGGTATATTTAAGATTTATAATTTTAAATTAGATTTTCTAGATTTAAGGCTTTTTAATACTAAAGGAAGCAAGTGTCGTGCCTAAGTGGTTGGATTGCTCCTTATGTCCAAGAGTTCGTGTTCAAGTCATTTACCTTCCCACTCACCCTCCCCCTCTAATCACTAACTTTTAAAATTCTTGCCATGAAAAAAATAAAATAGAAATTAAAAAAATAAAAAATTTAAAGAATATTATGTACATTTTGTAACAAATATGTTGTATTACTAAACACAATTATTGTTTTATGTTTTCAAATTTGTGGCAACAATAAGTGTTAATAAATATCATTTCTATTTTTTATTTTCACTCAAGATAACAAAATCATGTTTTTATTTTTTTAAGACTGCAAAAGTAGAAAACGAAAACGTTATTAAACACACCCTTAGCTAGCATTGTTTTCTTTGAATTTGCCATTTTTCTTTCCTGTTCAGCAACAAACCGAGTAGCAAGTCTAGAAGGCTCCTACAATTCCTCAATAGTAGGTCAATCCCCAATAGTTCATTGGTTCAACTTGGTATGGAAGGCTCCTACAATTCCTCACATAAAATTCAATATGTGGTTAGTTGTGCAATCAAGATTACCTACCCTGGACTCCTAAGCAATGGCACTTCATCACAGCCAAGAATCCCATGATCATCTTTTCTTCAAGTGTTCTTTTGTCTCTCCTATCTGGGTCTGGCGATTCATCCGTGACAGATGCAACCTAATTACGCCGAATGTGAATTGGGAAAACCTAATTAGATGGCTCTCCTCACAGCGGAAGAGGAATTTAGCACAAAACCTTTTGCGGAAAGTATGTCTCTCAGCTTTGATCTACCACACATGGAAAAAGAGGAACGAAAGAATCTTCAAAGGGAAAAAGTCTTTCACTAGAGTGGTCTCAAACAAAATTTGCTACACCATAAAATCGATTCTGAAGTTAGGATTCCTTCATGATTGTTCAAGCTCTCGGAAAAACCTCTGTGAGTGGAACCTGTCTCCATCTTGTTGCCGTCCGCCACCTCGTCCACCTGATCTTACTTCTGGAGGATGTAACTTATTATCATTGCTTCACCAAAGTTGCTTCACTAGAACCGCCATTAATAGTCTGATCCATTAATACTTGTTTGTTGTATCTGTTTGGGCTGGGTTAGGTTAGGCTTATCAACACTCTGGATTGGGCTTGCCTATTTGGGCTTTGTTTTTCCCTGCATTGGGGTTGGTCTCTGGCCAAAGGCCTGCTTGTAATTATTCTATTCATATATATATATATATATATATATATATTCAGTTGCTTTATTTTTCAAAAAAAAAAAAAAAAAAGTCTGCATTGATGGTTAGTGGCTCATCTTGGAAAGTTGTGTAAGTCACCAGGGAATTTGATGTCTTGAAATTAAAATTAGAAAAATATTAATTTATACTTAGAATTTTTTTTAAAAAAATTCTAATTTTAATGTAGTAATTTCATACAATGGAATATAACATAAAGAAAAAATGTTAGGAGTGAAGATTAGAGAAAAGTAAGTTTAAAAAATATTAATAAAAGAGGAAAAAATAGGAACCGAAAAACATCATTTTTAAAACAAGTCTGGTTAGACAATATGTACTACTGAAGTGGCCTAAAGGGATTTAAAAATAAAAAATAAAAATTGAAAAGTGGCCTAAAGCACAGATAGAGTGACTTGTCAGAATTTTGAGTATTGAATTTGTTAAAATTGTTTGAAAAGTTAATAGCCTTGGAGTCCAAAATTGTTGAAATTAATTTTTTTATAAAAATTGCGGTTCTTACATAAAATTAATAGATAGAACAGTTTTTTATTTTCAGATAACTAATAATCAAAACATTTTACATAAACTTATTTGATTTTAATTTTTCGAAAACTTACTTAAAATAATGACATATTTTTACATAATGTATTTTATAGTTCTCTAAAAGTAATTTTATGTTTTTTAAGTTTTTGAAAATGTTTTTTAACATTTTGATCCAACATATTAAAAAATTCTTTCAATTATTTACTTGATGATGACTAAAAAAAGCGTAAAAGCAATATGCGCAACACATTTTACAAATTACAACTACTAATATAGCCGTATGAAGCTCTATTTAAAGTTTTGAACATTCAAAACCTCCTTCGTTCTCTTTGGACATGTCCAGATGTGAAAGAAAAATATTATTGAGCAGTTGTACTTCGATCTGTTAGGCATGCTCCAAAGCATCAAATCCGATTAAAATTTAAATAAGTTTGTGCATATTTTAGGGGTGACAAACGAACGGGGTGGATCGGGTTTGGACATGATCAAATATAAATTGTGACTTATATTCAACCCGCTTGTAACGGGTTAAATAAGAATTAGGTGAAAATGGACTGAGTTAACCCGTCATGACTCACCAAAAAAAAAAATTTATTATTTTAAAAAGGCAAAAAAAAAATTCTTAAGATATTTTTTCAAAAATATTGGTAGAACATCAAACTTTAGCTTACATCCTTCTTAATTTACCTTGGTCAGGGTAAGGTGAATATGAGGAATAATTTTCTTCCTGGACTTTTGGAGACTATACTAGAGAATTCCAAAAATTAAAAATATCTAAAGATTTTTGAATAATTCTAAAAATCTTGAAACATTTAGAAAAGGGTTGACAAATAAATAAATTGCTAGAAAAGAACGAAGGAGTAAGACTATAAATATCCAATTTGTTACCCTCAGCAAGTTACCATATCTAGTGTTAGACCACTAAATTCCTATTATTCTGTAAATATTTAACTATTTCTTCCTTCACCAAACCACACTATACTAACGAAGGAGTAAGACTATAAATATCCAATTTGTTACCCTCAGCAAGTTACCATATCTAGTGTTAGACCACTAAATTCCTATTATTCTGTAAATATTTAACTATTTCTTCCTTCACCAAACCACACTATACCTTAGTATCTAAATTCCAACAATATTCAAAATACAAATGCCTTCCAATTTAGGTGTTATGTTAGCCCTTGGACACTTTTTCAATTCCTTAGAAATCATCAATTTTTTTATCAAGACACAGAGAAAATGTTTAGGCAGCCTGTAATTGGGACATTTTAATCGGGTTAAAAATGTGTGCGGGTGAACAATATTTGTAGGGTCCAGTTTTAGGTAGTCAATATACTTCAGTACATTTTTTTGGTTAGGGGACATAATTTTAGGCAGTCCAGTTGGGTTTAAATGGTTGGGTCAACAGTATTATTAGGCTACAGTAAATTTCAATTCCCAGATAATTTTAGAAATCGCAACATATGAACCAATAATTATATATATGGGATTGGACATAGTGCCACAACCACAGTTCCTAAGGCATTTATTCTTTGATTTTATCACAAGATGGAAAATTCTATGACTAGCATTAATGATATATATCACAATAGTACCCTACAATGTTCATGGTTTTGTTCAACTCGTAAGGAACTATGTAGGTGCAATTTCTCACACCCAAACACCCTGAGAGATAAATTATAAAAAACACACAGAACAATTAAGAATGGGACGAATAGCTCTTTGAGAATGTAGTAGTATTGGGAATTCGATGCCTCTTCATTCTCATTCAGGCTCTATTTATAATTTTTGCCTCAGAAATTACATGGAGCCCTTTGTTGGTTTTTATTCTCAAACGTGGGTAATTATGCCTACTGATCGTGCATACATCATTATGACAAGCGTTATGGAATTTGGGTCTTGTTAAGACTGGGCTGCCCATTCAGCCCTTGTGTAAAGTAAAACTTCCTTCATTTTAATTGGGCTGAACTGGTACGTGCATAAGGCCTCCTCTATTGGGCCTTCCACTGATTGTGGGCTTCTAGTTTTCTTAATTTGGTTGTAGGCTGCTTTTCACTGCCACATGGTGTGTTATGACTGGTGGGGTTTTTTCCCTCCACACTTTGCCCCCGATTTCTTTTATGAATTTGATTCATATAAGGAATTGTAACTGCTTTCGAGAAGTGGAGAAGTTTTCACGGCTATTTCTGCTGATCATTACCATTTGCGTTGCTGATTCTGGGGCCTCGTGTTTGCCCTTCCGTTACCTGCTTCCTTCTGCTTATATATTAGGTTTTTGTGATTTGGACATCCGCACCTGTGGTTTTGTTCCCGAGTTTTGGCGAGAATCCGATTGCTGCTTCGACATCCCCTTTCGTCTGCTGAAGTTAATCTTCTTCTCATTCCATCTTTCTTACATTATGAGTCAAGAGAGTAGTGAACGAACTCATAGTGTTCATATGTCTGATTCCGAGTTGGGAACCGTAGCGACGAGTCTGAGCGATTATGCCGAAGGTCCTATAATCCTCCTTGCAGATATTGTAGAAAGGAAATCTTTTTTAATTTCTCAGTTAAGAAAGAAGAATCGCGTTCCTTCTGATGTTACCCTTAAGGAGTACGATTATAATTTGAATTTTAGTACGGGTGAGGGTTTGGAAGAAGATGAGATGCTCTTCTCAGCTTTGCATTTTCCTGCCTTTCGATTCCCCCTAAATCCTTTTTACCTTTGGGTTTTGTCGGTGTTGAATCTGACTCCTCTTCAAATTAACCCTAATTTCTTCCGTATTCTCTCCTGTCTTCTTGCTTTGAACAGGGTTCGAGGTTTGACCTTAAACCTTGCCGATATTCTGTTCTGCTACTCACTTGATAGATTAAAAGGAGAAGAGGGTAGATTCTACCTTCATTCTAGACCAGGTAGAACTCTTTTCTCTCACCTTAACACTTCTGACAAAGAGTGGAAAGACAAAATTGTTAAGGTTGGAGGGGCATGGGATCTTCGTCCGCTCGGGATTTATTCGTTCGATAGAGCTTTCATGCCCCATTCGTTCCTGCATTCGATGATTCGGGCGAGTCTTCTTGCTTCGTCTGTGTCGTAAAGCATTTTTGTTATATATATGACTTCCTGGGCCACAAAACTGACTTTCTCTCTTTGAAATTTGCAGATAGTCATCTTGCTTATTTGCAGGAAAGAGTCTGGAGCGACATTCCTTCTGCTAAGGTCCTTCTCTCTTCTTCTCTTCTTGAGGCGATCTCAAAGGATTCTCCGGTATTTGCTCAAAATCCTGAGGAGCCCATTGATCTTGACGCTTCTGATTCCGAGGCTATCTTTCTATCGCCCGCCCCTCTTCCTCTTTCTCAATCAGTGATGAAACTTCCTTCTCCAAAGCCTCGTACGACGAAGAATGAAAGGGAGGCAGTTGCTAAATTGTTGCAAGAAAGAAAGAACCTCCTTGTTGAGGTGAGCATGATTCATTCCTCTCAAAAGCAGAAAGCGGTCCAGTCGGGGACTAAATGCCCCTTAGCAAACGATGACTCTCTTTCAAAGCGCCCTAAGCTTATGGCTGGGGCCTTTGGAGGTAAAAGTGCCCTAATTCCTGGCACTGCTGATGTTGCTGGGGGTGATTTTGCGGGGTCTACTGAGAAGTGGTTCCCCGAAATGATGAAGTCTGATGGGTCTCCTATCACCATTGGTGACTCTTGAGCCGAAGACCCGGAGACGTTGATGGGTTTAGCCAGAGAGATGTGGCCTCCCAGAGATGAAATTTTATAACAGCAAATGAGTGTTGATGATCTGTTGTCTCTTGCCCCCAAGTCTATAATGGAGGTAACCTTTACGCATTCCTCAGCTTCCCTTTTACTTAGGTTTATTTATTTATTATTATTATTTTTTTTAACAATTCTCTGTTGTCTCGGTACAGAGCTCTTTCTTGATGTTCACTTTTATGAAAAAGCTATCAGCTGACTCCCTTCAGGCGAACCAATCTGTTGCCCTTCAAAAGAGGGTAAGTGTTTTGGAGACTTCCCTCGCCAAGGAGAAGAAGGAGAAGGCTCAGCAGCTTAAGTCAATTAAGTACTTTGACAAAAGAGCTAAGGAGCTTGAGCACAAAGCGGCTAAGCTTGACCTACAGCTTGGGAAGGCGAACTCTCTTATTCAAACCTGCAAGGATGAGGGTTTTAAGATGTTTAACCGTTTTTCCTAGATTACGAATCTCCACTATGCCAAAGGCTTCAGGCTCGGTTTTGCTCAGGGGCAGCTTCCTTCTGAGGAGAGAGATTATGGTGATGCTGATGAGCATGATACCGAACAGGGGCTCTTGATTGCTGGTGAGTATGCCGAGCCCTCGGCTGGCCCTAGAAAGACTGAATTTGCTGCTCTGCTGAAGAGTGAGGTGGCTAGTGAGGTTCTGCCTCCTCTCAAATATCCTTCATGCTCTCAGGGGTTACCTGCTCTGTCGTTTGATGCCCCTTTCTCTACTCTGGCCAGCGTAAAGTTGGTTGATACTTTTACACAGAGATTTAATGCGGAAGGTGGAACAGAGCCTGATAATGTTCCTGCGTAGCTCCTTCTTCTTCTTCTTCTTTTTTTTTTTTTTTTTTTTTTTTTTTTTTTTTTTTTTTTTTTTTTTTTTCTTGCTTTCAGGTGTTGGGTATGCCCTGTCTCTTTTGTAGGAACCCCCCACTTTAGAAAACATGGAAGTTTCTTTTCAACAATCTCTAAGATCGTTTTTGTCTGTGTTCTTGCTTGTGATTTGATTTTGATGCCTTTGTCTATTTTACGATCAGTTCTTGTGGCTGTTCGGTTTTTTAGGCCTGATCAACTTTCTGATCAAACCTGATCGGGCGTTTGGCTCTTGGGGTCTTCGCCTATTTCGTGATCGGCTCTTGGAGGCCGTTCGGTTTTTTGGGCCTGATCAAACCTGATCGGGCGTTTGGCTCTTGGGGCCTTCGCTTATTTTGCGATCGGCTCTTGGGGCCGTTCGGCTTTTTGGGCCTGATCAACCTTTCTGATCAGACCTGATTAGGCCTTCGGCTCTTAGGCCCTTCGCCTGTTTTGCGATCGGCTCTTGGGGCAGTTCAGCTTTTTGGGCCTGATTAACTTTCTGATCAAACCTGATCAGGCGTTCGGCTTTTGGGGCCTTTGTCTATTTTGCAATCAGCTCTTGGAACCGTTCGATATATATATATATATATCGACCCGACTAAATCGTCTCGACGTAGGTTGACCCCTTTTCTTTGGGCCTTTGTGGTTAAAACGGGTACCAGGTTTCTATTTTTCTAAGGGAGTTGTTCTGCTGACACTGAATTCAAGCGATTTTGTTTTACAAAAAGCGTATATGTATGTATATATATCTATATAAATTTTTTTTGTTTAGAATGGGGTATCATCTTGAAAAGATCTTTCCTAGAGAAGAGCGGGGAAGGCTCTGAATTACTGGCCCTTCGATAATGGGCCATATCTACCCATGGATCCCATCACTCAGGGCCCACACCCGCTGACTGTATATCCAACAAGTCATATTTTTAATAATAAAGGACTCTTTTCCTTTTTTGTCAATGTGGGACATCAAGTTTTAGGAACAAAAAATGACTTTTTGTTAAAAAGACGTGGGGAGTGTGTGGAGACCTCTGACAATGGGACATCTCGATGTCGTACATGGGAACCCATTGCCAATGGGTCCCACACACTGACAAATAAGCAGGTGAGTGATTTTATAAGAAAAGCTTAGAAACTCATTTTTTAAACGATGTGAGACATCGTTTCTTGTAAGTGAAGAAGTCTCATCTATGACAAGATTAAAAAATATGAAGTGGAGACCCCTAATGGTGGGTCCCATTATGGGTTGCCTACCATCAGGAGGTTCACTCCACTATTTTGTTTTCGTGTTATTTTACTTAAATAACAGCCAGAAGTTTTATTTTTATCTGACGTGGGACTTTCGAAAAAAACTGTCAGCAGCTTTATTCATTCAAAAAGTAGAGTACTGGAGAACATTGTACGACTTCCTTTATTGAAAATACCTTTTCAGGTTCATTATATTTCTTGGTTTGGCCATTTCGGTGCCATCCAGGTGTAGAAGTCTGTAAGCTTCTTTTCCAATCACGTCTGATATTCGGTATGGTCCTTCCCAGTTGGGTTCCAATTTACCGACATATTTCTCTGATTTTAGGAGTACCAGATCTCCTGGATTGAAGCTTCTCCCTCTGACTCTTTTGTTGTAACTATTTGCTATCTTCTGGTGGTAGGCTGCTAGCCGGATGGCTGCAGCTTCTCTTTTTTCTTCCAATAGATTTAGACTGTGTTCTAGAAGCTGATTATTTGATTTTTGGTCCCAAGGTAAGCTTTGGATGGTGGGCGCTACCACTTCGGTGGGGATTACGGCTTCGGTATCGTAAGCTAAAGAGAAAGGAGTTTCGCCAGTGGGACGTCTCGGGGTGGTTCTGTATGCTCATAGGACATTTGGCAATTCGTCCAACCACTTCTCCTTTCTATCTTCCAGCTTCTTTTTTAAGCAGGCAAAGATTGTTTTGTTAGTTATTTCCGCTTGTCCGTTGCCTTGGGGATGGTATGCAGCTGATAGTTTTTGGTTGATTTCGTACTTGTCGAAGAAACGCTAAGTATACTAATTATCCAGATTTGGACCATTATCTATGATGAAGGCCTTTGGGATTCCGAATCTGCATATTAGATTGTTCCAAACGAATTTTTTCACTTAGACGTTTGTCATATTTGCGTATACCTCTGCCTCTGCCTCTGCCTCTGCCCATTTGGTAAAATAATCAGTGGTTAACAGGGCATATCTTTTTTGTGATGCCGCCATTGGTAGAGGTCCTACCACGTCCATTCCATATTGTGCGAACGGCCATGGGCTGCTCATGGTATGTATTTCTTCTGGGGGTAGTTGGACAAGGGGGGAATACCTTTGGCACTTGTCACATTTGCGAGAGTATTCTTCTGCTTCCCTTGCCATGTAGGGCCAGAAATAATCTTGAGTGAGGGCTTTATGAGCCAGTGACCTGCCCCCAGAATGATTTCCGCATTCCCCTTCGTGTATTTGTTTTAAAACTTCTCGGGACTCCATAGGGGTCAAACATTTGAGGTAGGGCCCGGAATGCGATCACCTAAAGAGCTGTCCTCCTACAACTGAATATTTGGCAACTTTCATCCTTAGCTGCCAGGCCGCTTCCTTAGTGTTGGGGAGTTCTCCTCTCTCAAGGTAAGCTAATATTGGGTCTATCCAGCTTGGTTCCCATGGGATGACCAGTACTTGCATTCCCCTTGTGATGTTTGGCATATCTAGGATATCAATGGGGACGACCCTGGTTAGTGATTCGTCTATTATGGATGATGTGCTCGTCAGGTGATCGGCTATCGGATTTTCTTCCCTCGGGATTTGCTGAAACTTGACTATATCAAAGTACTTGCCAGTTTTTCAACCTCTTCTCGGTATGCATTCATTTTGTTCTCTCTGGAGGTGTACTATCCTGTCACCTGCCTGGTGATGAGCTGCGAATCACCATAGGCTCTGAGGTGTTTTACTTGGAGTTCTTTGGCCAATTGGAGCCCTGCCAACAGCGCCGCATACTCTGCTTTATTGTTTGTGGCCAGGAATTCTAGTCGGATTGACTATTGGATTCTGGTCCCCTCGGGAGTTCTTATCTCCAGCCCTGCTCTAGCTTCGTTTTGGCTAGAGGAACCATCGACGTATAACTCCCAGCAAGGGTCTTCTGTGATTTGCTGTTCTTCCCCCAGGTCAGTGTCCAAGAGAAAATCTGCAATCACTTGCCCTTTTTTTGCGGTGCGTGATTCGTAATGAATGTCAAAGGAACTTAACTTGATTGCCCACTTGGTGATCCGACCTGAAATATTCAGTTTACTGAGAATTGCTTTGATAGGGTGTATTGTGGGGACTATTATCCGATAAGCCTCAAAATAGTGCCGAATTTTCATTTTGGCCTGAACTAGAGCAAGGATGATTTTTTCTATCATTGAGTACCGGCTTTCTGCGTCAATCATGGCCTTGTTGGAGTGGAAGACCACGTGTTGCTTTTTTCCCACTTCTCTTACTAGGGCTGAGCTGGTTGCTGACTGAAATACTGCTAGGTAGAAGTACAACGACTATTCAGGCTCTGGGGCAGATAAAATTGGGGGATTTGTCATGTACTCCTTGAGTTTCACGAGAGCTTATCTTTGTTCTGCCCCCCAAATATCTCATTTTCTTGCTTTGATTGCGTCGAAGAGTGGTTTACATTTGTTTGATAATCTGGATATAAAGCGGCTAAGAGCTGTTATTCTCCCAGTAAGGACTTGGAATTCCTTCACAGTTCGGGGCTCCTGGCTCCGTAGCAGTTTTGCCAACTGGGTGAGACTTGCTTCTATTCCCCTCTTGTTCACCAGATGACCGAGGACACTCTGAAAGAACACTTTGCTGGGTTTAACATCATTCTATGTTTCCTAAGGGTATCAAATACATCCTGCAGGTGTTGCCGATGATCTTTTTTATCTTTGCTTTTTACAACCATATCGTCTATGTAAGCTTCGACCGTTCGGCCGATCTGCTCTTCGAACATTTTGTTGATCAATCTTTAATAGGTTGCCCCTGCATTTTTTAATCCGAAGGGCATCACTTTGTACCAGTAGGTACCACGTTCGGTGATGAAAGAAGTCTTCTCTTCATCCGAATGATTCATCGGGATCTGGTTGTAACCTGAATAAGCATCAAGGAAAGTCAGTTTTTCATACCCGGTCGTAACGTCTACCATCTGATCGATCTTGGGGAGTGGGAAGCTATATTTTGGGCATGCTTTGTTTAGGTTGGTGAAATCAATGCATACTCTCCATTTGCCATTCTTTTTCTGGACAACCACCACGTTTGACAACCATTGGGGGTACTGGACTTCTCTGATGAATCCTGCTTCTAAAAGTCGATTGACTTCCTCAGCAATGATTTTATTTCTTTTGGGGGCAAACCTTCTCTGCTTTTGTTTCACCGGATGGTGGCTAGGGTCCACTTTTAGGCTATGACAGGTTATTCGTGGATCAATTCCCGGCATGTCCCAGTGATTCCAAGCGAAGATGTCGGCGTTCCGCCTCAGGATTTATGTCAGCTCCTCCTTTTCCTGAACTGACTGGAAAGTTCCTATATAGGTCAATTTGTGCTCGTCCCCTGCGACTAACTGCACGGCTTCTAGGGGTTCCTCGGTAAGATGCTCTTCTTCCAGTTCCTTCCTCTCTTCGGGAGAGGAAAAGCTCAGTAATTACAATTTCAGCAATTTCTTACCCTTATCAGAGGGATAAATCGTTGTGTGGTAACACTCCTTTGTTGTTACTTGGTCCCCCCAGATATCGATGACCTCCTGACCGTTCAGGCTCACGCATCTCATGACTTGGTGCAGGGTTGATGGGACTCCTTCTATGCGGTGGATCCATCCTCGGTCCATTAGCAAATTGTAGGTAGGATGAATATCCACAATCACGAAGTTCTCTTTCAAAGATCTTTTGGCTGCACTGACTGATAGTGCAATTACACCTGTGGGTTCCACTCTTCTTCCATCGAATCCTACCAAAGGGCTTCTAGTGGGGTGAATCTGATCTGTGGCCAATTTTAACTGATCGAACGTCCACTTTGTTATGATATTGGCACTACTGCCGGGATCAATCAGTACTCGTCTGACCAGGCAATTAGCCACTAGTAGGCTAACTATTAATGGGTCTTCGTGCGAGTGTTGAACCCTTCTGAGATCTCCTTTATGAAAAGAAACTTGTGCAAGATTGGGTTTGCAGTCAACAGCGTTAATTTCACCAATCCTCTGCAGCTTATGGGCTTATTTAAGCTGGATCCTGTAGGAATTTCCCGATTGCTCATCCTCCTCTGGACGGCCGTGAATTGTGTTGATTACTCAGACATGATGGTTTTCTACCGTGGCCTTTGGAATTGCCCGGGTTCGATCTTGCTGCCTTTGTTATCCCGGGGTAATCAAGTAATCAGTCAATTCGCCCTTGGCTATTAACACCTCCACTTGTCTTCTCAAGCTCCTGCAATCATTGGTTAGGTGGCCAAAATCACTGTGGAATGCACAGTGCTTACTTTGGTCTCTCTGCTCCATTGGCTGTCTGATTGGTGGTGAGATCTGGAAGATGTTTCTTGCCTTAGTTTCTTAATACAGTCTGGCCAGCGTTACTTTGAGAGGTGTGACTCTTTTGGCCGTTCGGGACTTCTTCTCAGGGGCTCGTCCCTCGATGGCCCGGGATTCCCGATGGACCCTCGAGGTGCTCAGCTGTTCCTTCGGTCAGTTTTCCACTGTAACCATAGTCGCTCTCTGCTGTCTAGTTACTTTGTTTTCTTCGAGTTTGATGTAGTTTTGTGCCCACAAGTTCAACTCTAACATGTTAGTTGGGGTTTTCTTCACCAGAGAAGAGTGGAAACGTGATCCTTGCACCATAGCTATCTTGAATGCTTCTATGGCTGTGTCTTGATTACAATCTGAAATGCCCGAAGATTCCATGTTGAATCGGGTGAGGAAGGTCTGTAGGCCATCTCCCTTCATCTGTCGAATCGTGAAGAGACTGGCAATGCTTTTTTTCTGCTTCTTGTTTCCACAATACTGGAACGCAACGCACAGTGATTCGAAGTTTGGAATTGACTTGCATGGGCAATTCTTGAACCACTCAAGGGCCACCCTCGTCAGACTGGATGGAAATATTTTGCACATGAATAGATCGTTGTGCGCCTCCAGTGTCATTTCCAGAGTGTAGTGGTTCAGGTGTTGGAGTGGGTCTCCAGTCCCATTGAATTTAATGAATTTTGGCATTGTGAATTTCTTGGGTCTTGCGACCCGTTCTATCTCATCTGTGAAAGGGGTCTTCACTATTGACGCAGTGAATTCTCTTGCCATGTCTTCGGGCGTTTGGGCTTTCAGCCCTTTGATTCGCTCGTCTATTTCTTTCCAGACCCTGGTGATAAAGTCATTCCCCGAAGACGGTGGATCGGTTGCTGGGGTCCACACTTCTTTTCTACCTGAGTCTATGTCATCTGATGGATAGACTTTGGTGGCTCGAGGTCCCCCAACATTGGAGTTCCCTAGGGTGCGGGATTGATTTATGGCATCGTTGGCGTCCTCCAGCGTTCCATTGAACTGTTGGAGTGGAGCCTTCTGCTGGTGAGGTGGATTATCAGTGCCCGGCTCCATGGGGGGATCTTCGTTCTGACACTTGGGCCGAGGGTCGATCGGCAAATCGTTCCGCCTAGCGTTGCCTCGAAGTCTTTCCTTTTCCCTATGTAGAGTGTTGATTTGCACCGCACTGGCTTCCTGAGCTTGCCTTAGCATATTGATTTGCTCAGCACTGGCTTCATTGGCTTGTCGAAGGACGTTAAGTTGCACTTGCATTTCTTCACGTATTTTCTGCATGGTCTCCTGTTGCTGCGGTTGAATGGCGTCCTGTCCGGTTGCCATTCCGGAGTGATGTCGCAAGCAAGAGATAGAGAACGGACTTCTTGTATCGAAATCCCACAGACGGCGCCAAAGTGTAGGTGCAATTTCTCACACCCGAACACCTGAAGAGATAAATTATAAAAAACACACAGAACAATCAAGAAGGGGACGAATAGCTCTTTAAGAATGTAGTAGTATTGGGAATTCGATGCCTCTTCATTCTCATTCAGGCTCTATTTATAAGTTTTTTCTCAGAGATTTACATGGAGCCGTTTCTTGGCTTTTATTCCCAAACGTGAGTAATTATGCCTACTGATCATGCATACATCATTATGGCAAGCGTTATGGAATTTGGGCCTTGTTAAGACTGGGCCGCCCATTCAGCCCTTGTGTAAAGTAAAACTTCTTTCATTTTAATTGAGCTGAACTGGTACATGCATAAGGCCTCCTCTGTTGGGCCTTCCACTGATTGTGAGCTTCTAGTTATCTTAATTTGGTTGTGGGCTGCTTTTCACCGCCACGTGATGTGTTATGACTGGTGGGGCTTTTTCCCTCCACAAACTGGTATAGCATTTTGGAAGGGTTCATGTGTAGGTACAGAATTTGTATGCAACTTACAAATTCACCTCTCCAATTCTCTTCAATGGAGATTTTGTCAATAAGATGGAGTAAGGTACTCCGGAACTCCTCTCCGTCACACCATTCACGAATCTCTGCCTTGACAAGCTCTGGGTTGCTGCTAATGATCTCCCACAACGGAAAGTTCTTCCTTCGCATCAGATAATTCTTCAAGCGTCAAACCCACGCAAAAATCAGCACTTCCATCTCCGAGATAGATGAAACGTTTCGTTCCTCTAGTAGGTAGCGAAGATCAAATCTTTTCCAACACGACAACCTGCAAGAGAAATACCATTTTTCAGCCAAACAACTTTGAGCAACTCTTACTGCACAGCACTTGGTATGACTCCAGAAGTTGTTATATCTCTATAATCCTAATTACTTCACATTTCTACCAATTTCAACCATAGACAGACATGTTAGAAAATATTGCCTTAGTCAAATTTTCTTTTATTTCTCTATAAATTGCACACATTATTAAAAGCTATTCTAGACCATTTCCTACATTTTATTTGGGGATCAGGCACCTTTTTATATCATATTAAAACCTCATTAGTCCAAGCCATGGCAAAAGGGTTATAAATACTACAATTTATTAAAGTAACACAAGCATCTTAGGAGGACTACCACCAGTAATCCATCCTGATCAAAATTTTCATTTTCATTTCTATTACTTGGAAGCTACATTACTGACACAAATAGGAACAATAATCATAACTGAAATAAATTACATGCAAAACAAAACACACCATAAAAAATTGCATAGTAAGATAAAAATTAATACATGAATCAGCTGTTAGATGGTATAGACACAACTATTTTACCATACAATAACAATATTATTCATCTAATCCATAAACAATGACATTGCAAATAATAACTTAGAAAGCACAGGAAAACCTTTTTTTGGCAAGTTTAGAATCGTTGAGTTTGAGCCAAGATTTGCTCGTCAATATATTGATCTCCTTAGTAATCACATCTTTGACTTTGAAGGATCCATCACTGGGGATCATAGTGAGGACATGCTCTTGACGAGGTATGACAACATCACATAAGTATGGCCCAGGTGTATCCAACATTTCCAAACTTGCAGTCCTGAGATCTCCTTTCTTCATCACAAGGGTAGCAGGTGTCTCGTAAGCTTCTGCAAACTTTAATACATCTGGGAATTTTTCTCATTTGATGGTTTACCTAGATATGTGTGGGCCTATTAGCCTTATAGAACTGATACTCCCATCGGACAACCATTACCCCAAATGCGAATCATCCCGTAATGTGATCTAATTGGGAAGATTCTCCAGCCAAACTGTCAACTCCTCCTGGACATTCATGATAAAAATTCCATCGCCATCAATGTCCACAACCGACCTTGTAACAGCAGCTCCAGCAGGCAACCCAAAACCCATTAATCCCAATTGACCTATTATACTTGTTAAACTGTGCCATCCACATTCTATGCTGCCCAATACCAGTACTTATTATCGCATTACTCCTGGTCAACTTGTCCAGCACCTTTGAGGAGGAATAGCATCTCCAAAAGTCTAGTAACTCAATGAGCAATTCCTTTTATGCTCATCTAGTTCCTGCCTCCAAGATGAAAAAAGTCTAGCTTATGCTCAGCTCCTTTCCCCTGCAAAATATAGTTTCTGCTCGTTTTATGTTCAGTGAATTCCCAGTGTTCTTCACTATGATTGTTTGACAGTAAAGGGAACCTAAATTCAATAAAGAAAAAACTTCTACGGCATCCTAAAACCTCATATTAAATATTTGATTTTTGAGTCTGTGACAAAACTATAGTTATACCAAAATTAATCAGAGAATACAGAGGCAACTATAATTGATGTAGGATTAATTTTTAACAATTCAATATACCAATTGAACAAACCAGCGATATCTTGTAACATTTGTCAAAAACTATCACATGGTTAATAATCTACATCAATTTAATATGCTCCTTATTAAAGTGCCTAATAGTAGCATGGACGGAGACAATATAACGCAAATATGCCGACATAAAATCTTGATTTTCATGATGAGGACATGACAATAAGATCAATATTTTTTATATATAAATATTATGCATGCAACAACAAT
The DNA here is from genome assembly GCF_030987335.1 of Cornus florida. NCBI lineage: Eukaryota > Viridiplantae > Streptophyta > Magnoliopsida > Cornales > Cornaceae > Cornus > Cornus florida. Next base: position 84,022,405 of record NW_026775574.1, on the reverse strand, counting down.
TTTTCATTTCAAGAACCAAATATTATATAATTGTAATATGAATTCTGCAATTTATAAATCATATAAAACAATAAAATCATTTTTTTTTTTCCTCTAAAGCATTTATTTATGAAAGATTATTCAGAAGTGATCTTCTTGTTTATTATGGTAGTTGAAATTTTTTTATCTTATGGTTGTTCAAGGTCGCCCCCCTCAAACAATTTCTGGATCCGTCAGTGATGAGCATGATATAATATTCTTCTAAAACAGAACTGTTTTATCTAAATTGTGTTCCTTCAAGCCCTTATTTTAATAGAATTTAACATTTTATTTGATTTAAGAAGAGAATTAATAAAGTAATCAATACTACCAAAAGAAACAGAGAACACACCAAAAGTTACAATCTTAATTTGAATAACATGTTTCATGACTATTAGATAACATTTGAATATACAATTACAACCTCATCAATGAAAGCTGATATGAAGTGATCAAATAGAAGTCACCAACAGGTCAGTGGCTTAGCGGTACTAAGCCCCTACTTCTCAAAGAGAGGTTAGGGGTTCGAGCCTCGGTGGAGGCATGTGTGTGTGAGTACCAACTAGGAAAAAAAAATAGAAGTCCACAGAATATCTAGATTAGACATTATCAGGAAGAATAGGAAGTGTTTTGATACTATTAGTTCTAAGATCTCAATCAAAATCAAAGGAAATCCGTGGTGATCTATTGGAAGATAATTCAAACAACCCTATTCTTGTTATGAAGTAGATGAAAGACCTTTAATTACACATGCAGCAAACTACAAGATGTGATTAAAAAATTGTTCCAAAAAGCATATCAATTTGATTAAAACTAGTAAATAATTTTTAAAAAGCAATACATTGATATATATATATATATATATATTACTGAAGTTGGCTGATAGAATAACATCTCTCTCAGCTATGGATATTTGCACCATATTTGGTTCTCAGACAAGTACGAAGACAAGAGGGAGAGGATATTAGAGAGAAAAAGCAGTACTGAAGAAGAAGGCTCAGTGGGAAATAAGAAGAAAGAGAATTATCATTTAGGGATATCAGTAGTTAAAGCTTCACTGGGGTTCTTGACAAACTTTGAGGACACCTACAGGATCTGGGCATTTGTTTCTTGCTTTCTGGATGCAGACATTGTGGAGAAAGAGCGATGGAGATACAAGACCCTTAATCACATAACATGTGAAGTTTAGACTAGACTTGTTTTATCATTCTTTGCCACTATGAGGAGCAATAGTTTAGTGTTCAATGGAAGCGTTCAGTTATGTCAGTTAAAATAGTTGCACATAAAATACACACCAAGTATACCATTAACAGTAGAGATAAAGACACTTCTTGTTCTGTTCATTCAAACTTCAAGTAGCTGTATTATTAGATGATACTTTGTTGTAGATTTATTAATAAATTGCATTGAGAACATAATAACAAAATCTCATCACTGTCAATATTTGAACTAGTGATCAGTCAAAACTTAACTAGCCAACATGTAGTCAGTTACCCTGAATTAGGTATTATTGAAAAGTACTATATCAAGGTTCAGAAGCAAAATGTTTCATGTGCTAATTCATTAACATGCAGATTACTGCATATTTTAGTAATGTATACAACAATGTTATAATCATATTCAGACATACATGGTTCACAGACATTCCAAGAAGATTAAAATTGGATGGAAAAATAAAAAAGCTCAGCCAGAGTTTAAGAAATAAAGCAACACGGAATAATTCAAGAGAACTTTTGGAAAATTAAAAATCAGAAAACCAGATAAATGAATCAACATGTCCACAATATGTTGTCATTGGTATATACCAGTCCGATGGAAGAATTGAAATGTAAATATCAGATATGATAATCAAAATGCCCAAAAAATATGGTTTCCGAAAATCCGTGATGTACTCTAAAATGGAGTAATTTTTGGTTGAGACTTTGGATAGGATAAACAATGCCATCCCATAAATTTGTAAAACACACTCCATCCTACATATTTGCAGATAACACAACATACCATAAATTTGCAGCACACGCGCATGCACAAACAGAGCATTCCATAAGTTTGCAGCATAAACACGGGAACACACAGAGTCACAAACAAGGAAGAAAAGAACTTTGTCAACTCAGAAGACTAATCACCAGTGACTTGCCTAACTTCATTTTTTCAGATACCTAATTTTAACATTAGATTCTTATGTTTGTATTAGCTCTTCTGATTTCCCATTTTTCATTTTTTCAAGACACTATAATCAACCAAAGGAACTACATTGCCCGACTCCTCAAACTCTGTTGAAGAAATCCACGTATGATCACACTTACGAGGAGTAACAATACTTCAATACCTATTTTCAGCAATATCAGTATGGATTGGACATCCAAAAGGTTTTTATTTAACCAGATGAGGAGGTACAATAATTGAAGGATGGATTGCATCAAACCTTATGCACTAGTAAGGGGTCTATTGCATAGACCTAGATATGACCCGCCAATTGAATCAGTTATGATACTATAAAAAGTGAAATTGGAATGAAGATGGAGGTTGTTGCCAATATATAACAAGACAGCAATTAATATGGAGAGAAAGGAGGCTGTTGAAAATCACTTTCAGTTTCAGTGTCTATACCTTTGACAGAGAAACAAAGACAGAAGAAGGGAGGAGAAATCACTTCTTTAAAAGAAATATTTGTGTAAGTTTCTTTAAACGGTCGCCTTAACAAACATGAGATATAAGAGATATGTGGTAAGAATGGGATATCATGCTTCTAATGTCACACCAGGCTCTAGGTTCATATTTTTATAGCTCCCACTCTTGGATTTATTTATAAGGATGTAATACAACCTAATGAATAGTAACAAAATAAAATAGACAATAATATGGACAAGTAAAATAGTTGCTCATAATAACTACAATCCTACTGTGCATAATAAAATCTCACACAATCTGATACTCCAATTTTTTTCTGTTTCTTTCTCCCGAGCATCTAATATGAACTACGAACGGGATAATAATGTTCGTCTAAAAAACATCACTGTTTTACCAAAATTGTGTTCCTTAAAGCTCTTATTTTAACAGAATATAAATTTTTTTTAGTTAATTTAAGGAGAGATTTAAAAAAGTAATCAATACTATCAAAAGAAACAGAGACAACACGAAAACTTACAAAGTTAAGTGGATATGAAATGATCAAATAGAAAACCACTTTAATGCCCCGCATTGGTTACAAGCCCACGCTACTGGGCTCGGCAATACTGGAAGGTAATACTGCATAATATTAATTAAAAAATCATATTATGTTAAACCAATGTGGGATTTGGTTCAAATCAGTTTCTCGAGTAAAAACTTTTTATCAACTAAAAATAAATTACCTACAATTGGCGTTTCGTCTGCCGATCACTCCTCTCTGGACTTGCCCGACAACGGAACAATGAGGACTCAGTCGAGCAATGCATTGTCACGATTTGGAGGACTTTGACGAGTACATTAGAACCCAATCTGAGTTTGTCTTCGAGAATCGAGAAATAGAGGTTTTGGGGTTTACGACGGTGGTGGTGGTGGTGGTGGTGGTGGTGGTGGTGGGTTTGGGGTTGCAGAGGACGTTTGAGATGTGGAGAGGACGGTGGAGAGTGGGGTTTTGAGGTATGTGGAGGGTAAAATTAGAATGAGACGGCCATTTTTGAGGTTCAGATAAATACAAATTGTGTGGGGTTCTGGCAAGGGAGGGTTTTAAAGAGGGATGATTGATGAAGGAGCATTGGGCTGTGTTTGGAAGGAAGGATATGAACAGAAGTGGAGAGGAGAATAGAAGTGGGGAAGAGAAGTGGTTTCCATGTCAAGCCTAGAATTTTATTCACGTAATTAGAATTTGAGTGACATCAATTTTTAGTTTCACAAATGGGGGTTGCATTAACGTGAACTATTCTAATGTTTTATTTATTTATTTTTTGAAAAGTCCAAATTCAGTGTTAAAATCTGAAAAGAAAATTATAATTTAGTAATACTCCCTCCGTACCATATTAGTAGTTCAATTCAAAAATTTTGATTCACTACCACTTTTTATTTTGAGTCAGATCATTTTTAGTCATATTCCTTTTATATATTTATATAATAGCTGTATCTTATATTAGATGTTTACATTGGTTACTTGTCAAAATTTTTAAAGAGGACAACTAATGGAGGTAGTACATTTTTACATTTCAAAATTAAAATTTAAGAGTTTAAACAAGAATTGTCCTATAAAAGGCACTTCTTGAAGTTTTTCACATAAGTTTTAAATCTCTGTTCCATTTATACTATTTTATAATTAAAATTAAATTTTTATTATAAAATTATTATTTTTGTTTAACAATTTAATCATGTTTAGCATTTGTTGGAAACATTTTTGAATAACTCGAAAAGTCATATGCCTTTGTCATTTTATTTTTTTAACCAAAATTTTACTCTCCCAAAATAGGAATTCAATGGTCTGTTTGATTTGTAACTCTGTTTATCTAAAAACAGACCTTTTTATAACTGAGTTTTCAGAAAACTGAAACAAATAGAATTTTTTGAACAATTTTTTGTTTTTTGAAAATAAAAAATTATTCCCAGAATTACAAACCAAGCCCCAATTTTTATGCGAGTGGTGTTTTAATAGGTTTTTTATTGTATTGATATGAGTGAAATTTCAAATACGTTATTATTAAAAGACAAAATAGTATTCCATAATTAGTGTAATTGTTTAGTTAAAATGATAGTTTGAAAATGTTATAAAAAATAATATAACCAATTTTGAAATGAGACCTTTTTTTTTCTTTTTTTTTTTAATATCTCAAAATAAAAAAATGGATACGTTTTTTAGCACCGAGGAGGAAGTATCACATTATTTTAAAATTTTAAAATAGCAAGTGTCAATGTTAGGTGAATAGTTTGAATTCATAATTGATGTAATTGATGATACTGAAACTTATTTTATTTTATTTTATTTTTATTTTATAAATAACGTATTTCTTAAAAATATAAAGTAGTTATACGTATAACCTTGAAGGGCTTATAGGATGGAAAAATCTTTGGGTGTGGAGTTGAATCTTGAAGGAGGAGCAATTCAAATGGTGTTTGGCCTCCAACAATCACTGCAAAGGTGATTGGTCCAGACAGTCTAGTACCTGGAAACTTGTATGTGTTCATCAATACAGTATCATTCATTCAAATGATTTTTGAAATGGTTCCTCAAACACACTGCAATATCTTCAATTCGTTTTCCCTTTAGAGTTGAACTCCATCATCATCCTGTCTTAATAATGTCACATATATATAATGATACCAACATTTTAATTAAGTAGAAACTAGAAAGTTAAATGAACTCTAAAAATTAAACGTTGTTCTTAAATTATTTTTTAACAGAAGGTCAAACTTTAGCTTTATTTCTTTTTAATTTATGGTGGGCCACTAGCCATGGTGGTATGAATAGTATTTCAAAATAGATTTTAACCCTGGCTTTCGAGACTATTTAGTATTTATTTAGAGAACTTCAAAAGAGTGAAGAATTGAGAAAAGTTGAAGATTTTGCAAAAATATCCAACATATTTCTCGATTTGTACTAAAAATCTTCAAATCTTGAAAAAGATGAATCACAAATTATATGGAAAGAATACAAGAATCTAGAGAAGTGGAAGTGACTATAAATAGTATTCAGTTTCTCAATTTTCTACTTTTGAGCTCACTCTCTGAAATAAGCATCATGATTCCATCTAAATTCCTACCATATTCAAAAGGAAGAATAATTCCAAAAATGACAGATTGTGAGCTCTAATCACACCACTCTTTTTTGTAGATGTAGTAACTCCACCCATTTCTGACTTCACTTATTCTGATTCACAATCGTTTTTATCAATTTAAATATTTTAGTAAAACAGCAATCGTATTAAAACTAATTATGCCCCAGCCTCCTGACAACTTGCTATACATTTGTTGTCAGAAGGTCTGTTCCATGTTGTTTGATGAAACAGGAAGAAATCTGCCCTTCAGTGAAAGGATGAAACAGGATGATAGGCCTGCCTTGGAATCTGCACTTCACTGAAGACAGTATATTGCTCTTGGATGAATGTTTATATGAAAGGATGATAGGAGTTATGCATTTACTTACTAGTAGTTCAGCACTAAGAAACTGTGTTTTTTTTAATTAAGGCTGGGAGTGGTGTGCATTTACTATCTATTGGTTTAACTCTAAGAAACGGTATTATTATGATGATTTATGTTTCAACATTCTAATGTTCGGTTTTGGTGAATGATTTGGGTAATAGATAGAAATATTAAGTCTCTCCTTGAATTCAACCCTTAACAGTCTCATTGCCCTTTTTCTACAATTTGAGACTGCGTTATTTTTTTTTAATTTGACGATTTTCCTTTCCTTAGCATGAATTTACAATTGGCTCTCTCTCTCACACACACACACACACAAAATGGGTATATTTGCTTTGCTTTGTTAGTCTAAATTGTCTTTATTTTAGGGCACGCCATAAAGAAACAGAAGGCAAGGGGCATAGATACAAAGGGGTGATCTTTCATACATTCAAGCTAATTCAAGGCTAATGTGGCATTTTTACACTAGAATAAAGGCAGTCCAGTCAATACATGAATATTCCGTAAGTTAATGCGAGGTGCTTGTTGATTACACATTCCAAACTTTAAGGTTGTTGATATTAGAGACATTTTTAACCCTCGTGTGTAATTAAGTCTAATTTCAGATGGTTGCGTGTAATTAACTCTTTCAAGGATCCATTTACGTCTCTCTGGAATGGCTGGAATGACATTAAATTGTCTCTCATTAGAATGGACAATAGTGTCTGCTGAATATATAGTATGAGTAGCCATTTTTTTCTCTACTCTCACTTGTCTGAATTAACATGGGTACAGTTCTAATCAATTTTTATATTTTGAATTTCTCATTTTTTCTTCGCACTATTTCATATCAATTAGAGGGTAAAAAAGGAGAAAAATGACAATGATTCGGCCATTGTTTATGGTTGAAAGAGTCATGTATCTAATCACCACTCAAGCCACAAAGTTAAAAACATCTAGTAAGTTCTATCACTTGCAGAACAAGTGCTCCAACCAAATAACCCTCCCTTTCTATGAGAGAACTGAAATTAAAAGAAGTCTTTCTCAAATCAGTGTTTTTGCTGTAAGACTATTCTGTAAGAGTATTTTGGAAAAAAATCGGAAGCACGTTTGGAAACGATGTTTTGCTGTGAAAATGTCGAAAACAAAAATAAGAAAAAACAACTTTTATGGTTTTGGCCCATGAACAATTATCAAAACAAGAAAAAACAATTTTTTGGTGTTTTGGTTTTGAGCCACTGTTTTAGCACTGTGTAAAACAAAATAAGGCAGCACCAAACATGCTTTCGTTGCCAAAATCAACGATGGAGCAGCCCAAAACAAAAACAGCAGAAACAAAACGCATGCCAAACGGGGCCTTACAATGTAAATGTGCATTTAATCAAGCCAAGCCAGGACCACGGAACTGTCCATTCTTCAATCTAATCACAAGATAGAGAATTACATGACCTATTGATCACAAAATGAGTAGTAGCAAATAACACAATAGTATCCTACAATGTTCATCAAGTTTTGTTCAACTAGTAAGGAACTGGAAGAGCACTCTGGAAGTGCTCAAGTGTAGGTACAGAACTTGTATGCGACTTACAATCCGTCGCAACCAATTGATCAGACTCCACTCTGCAATTCTCTTCGATGGAGATTTTGTTGATAAGATGGAGTAAGGTCCTCTGGAACTCCGCTCCGTCGCACCATTCCTGAACCTCTGCCTTCACAAGCTCTGGTTTGCTTCTAATGATCTCCCACAGTGGGAAGTTCTTCCTTGGCATCAGATAATCTTTTTCTTCAAGCTTCAAACCCGCGCAAAAATCAGCACCTCCATCTCCGAGATAGATGAAACGTTTCGTCCCTCTAGCAGGTAGCGAAGATCGAATCTTCTCCATCACCAGACCCTGTGACAGAAGTACCATTTTTCAGCCAAGCAACTATAGCAACTCTCATTTACCGAAAAATCGAAAATAAAAATAAGAACACAATAGCGACTCTTACTGCACACATGCGTATATCTCCATAATCCTTATTAGTTCACTTTTTTACCAGATTAAGCAACCATTCACTTCTTCAAATTTGACAATATAATTATTTTTCTTCCAATATTCAAGATTCAAACATTGTGAATTCAAAACCTAAGATACACCCCAATCAACTCAGTCCCTTCACCAACAGAGCCAATTTAGTTGCTGCAATGGCTTATTGAGTCGTTTGCATTTGACATGAAAACATAGACACCTATGTTAGTAAATATTGCCTTGGGTAAAACTATTCTATACCATTTCCTGCATTCTCTTTGAATAATTAATGATCTAGAATTGATTGAATTACTGAAAGATTAATGATTGGAAGTATGATGGTCGGACAATTATGACGTCAAGGTCATCATCATGTTACGAATATTAATGACATCACACCTACTCACATAAATCAGTCGGAGTTTGTTCGACTTTTTGATTCTAAATCATTATCAATCTTTAACTTGTTTTGTTTAGTAAAAGCTGATGTCATCATGACGTCAGGAATATTAATGACATCATATATACTTATATAAATCTAGTTGGAGTTATTTGACTTTTGGACTTCAAATCACTATCTTAAAGTAATTTAAGAACAGGTGTTTTTATCTATTGAGTAATTAAAATTGGTTTAGCAATTAAAGGAGTAACCTTGCACATGTTTGGAGGGCAGATTTTGCAACCGTGACAAGATGCCTTGAAGTCGTAATATGGAAAGATCCTGAGGCGGCCGCCTTCATCAACCAAGCTTGGATTTGTGTTGATCTCTGAGAAGCAATCCAGCAGCCCATGATGTTCCAAAATTGTCTCAATAAAGAACACATTTGCATCACTTAGTATCCTCAAATCACACCTGCGTTCGATGCATCAATTTTAGGAAAAATTATAAAATAGTGACCATAAATTTTCAAAAAAATTGATAATTACCAAATTCAAAAGTTACATGCTCAACAGTGGCCTATTAAGGACAATTTTTTCAAAATACTTGTTGTTTTACCAAAAAAAAAAAAAAAAAAGGTTTTATAGTGACCATAAATATGCAAATAAAAAATCATGTGGAGGACACATACGTAAATTAACACACATAAATGTGATGGTTTAGAAAATTACCCAAAAGAATGGGCTGATTTAATTGCAGAAACAATGTTGGAAGGCAATGGCACCTTCCTCAAACACTCTGCGATCTCCTCAATTGTTTTCCCTTTAGAGTGAAGCTCCATCATCATCCTGTCCTGATAATATCACATACATAATGACATCAAAATTTTTAAATTAAGTGCGAAATTCAATTCAACTCTAACAATAAAATACTCTTCTTTAATTTTTCTATTTATGTAATATATAAATAAATCTATTCCCATTTTTTCAACCCCAGATTCTGTACCCAATTATTTGGGATAGGTTTTTTAAATTATCATGTTCTCAATTATGCACACATATATATAAATATACTGAAGTTGTGGTTCAAATTTTGTTTTTACCTATTCTTTTCTTGAGACGGATTGTAGATTCTAAAAAAAAAAAATTGAAAGGTGTAATGTAGAAAGTGATCTAATCGTTCATTTTTGGCATGTGTAATAATAACAAGAACGGACTATTTAGATGTGTTTGTTGTGATGCAACAGGAACAAACAAGTTTTTCTCAAAGGTGGGAGAGTTTCAAAGAATTTTTTTTCTATTTAAGGTTGGAACTTATAACTTGTAATCTCTTATTTTTTAATGCGTAACAAATGTATATATTTAGAATTCGTACCATACATATATATATATATATGTCAATGAAAAAATAAAGATTTTGTGAAAACTAACCATGAGAGAGTTGAAAGGCACGGTAGGGAGAAGTTGTTTGAATGACTGACTAAGACCCAATTCGTCCACGATCCAATTATCGCTATCGCAGTCAATGATCGTCTTGTCAAAGTCAAAAACCACCACAATTCCCGCCATTGATCACTTCTCCGGCCACCACACACCACCGCTTGATATATATATACAGAGTGTGTCACTTACATCTGGACTAGCACTATAAATAGGGTTAGATGGGTGTAGGTATTTACGTAGTGTGATTAATTGGTTTCTTTTATAATTCAAAAATGAAGAGACGTAACATATGTTGCCACTACGTGATCGTGTGTTACTTTGTGTTTCCAGTTTCCCACTCACTTTATAACCTGAAATTAAAGATTAGGTTACTGATGAAACTTTGAACTAACACGTGTCACTTTCAAAGGTGGGTGACCTCTGTACGTGAAAACTTTTAAAGAAATCACAACCGTCTGATATCACGGGGTGATCTGTTGCCCACCACCCCTTTGTTTTGAAAGCTTACATCACTCAATTCATTTATGATTGGGAGAGTATACCTACAGCCAATTTAAATTAGAAAAACCCTAGTTCGTGGTGGGTGCCACCTCATCTCAGTGTTCCATTAGGAAACAAAATGCTTCAACAAGAAGCACCACTAGCTTTGAGTAGACCAGTGAAAGGATCTGATCAGACTTCGTTCCATTCGAATTCGATAACACTGTTTATTGATTTGATTCAATAATATGATAGATCTGATTTATTATTAATGGCTATTGATAATCTGATTTGTTAAGAGTGTAATTTTTTAAATAAATAAATAAATAATGTTAAAAGTGAAAGGTGAAAGAGGGGTGAAACCCGAGAATATGGAAGAAAAAAAGAGAAAAAATTAGATATCCACTCTTTGTTTAAGAAAAAGTTATTAAGTTTAAGAAAAAAAGGGAAAGGGAAAGGAAAAAAGAAAATAATTATACATCATCTTGATAATATATAAATACTAAGATAATATGTGTTTTAAATATTATATAATATATTAATTAGATCCAAATATTATCGAATCGACTATAATCTATATCCTCCGATTTGTTTAGTTAACTGGTTGTCGGATTAGACCTTCAATTTATATCCAAGTTATCAGTTTGGATTTAGATCCAAATCCAATGCATTGACAAATCCAACTATGAGTAGTTGTCGTGTGACCTACACGTCTCATTACTTGGGGACAATTTGATAACACTTATATATGAGGACATCCCAGAACTGTGTAGATATTGTTTTGAGAAATAATCGTAAGAAAGTAGAATGTACAAAGCAGACAATATTTATACAAGGTATGGCGAGTCATGACAAATGATATCGAGTCAATGTGCAAAGTAAACAATATTTACATAAAGTACACCATAAGTATTGAGCCAATCTCCAGCCAAAAATGAGAGAGCATATATACGCAAGCTTATAAGGGTTCGTCAAGCGGGTCCCAGAGAGGGTGATTAATGTCCCATATTTGATGACATTTATATGTGTAGACATTCTGTACACAATATCTACAAAGAGTGGGGCAGGTCATGACAAGTCGAATAGATGTTACGTAGTATTTGTAAACTAATCTTTTTATTTATAATTTTTTTTTTTTTGAAATTTTAGGTGCCTAAACATTCAGTAATAAAATAAAATCAATATCATTTACAATTTTTACATATTTTCAACGGCACTTGTTATATACAAATTGTACTATCAAACTCTTAATTTAATAATTACTTAATCTATTAGAATTGATTGTTATATTGAGTTATCAAATTATAGTTTACTTTCTAAATTTTACAGTGGCACAATGTTGTTTGATACTCCTTATTTCATCCCGAATGAATTAATTGCTTATCTTACGTCAGATGAGGTCAGCCATGGGAATGGCTTATCTATTAGTAAAATAAAAAATAAAAAAAATTATATTCAAAATCTTGTGTTTTTAATATATATGATAATAGGTATTTGCATTGCACATTTATGATAACTCGAAAGTATAAATTGTTAATGTGGACACTTTTCTCTTATGTTAGCGGGGGACAAAAGTCAAATTTTAGTGCATAATTGGTCACAATATTGGATGGAGACTCCAATAACACTTCTTTACAATTGTTTTTTTTTTTTTTTTTTTTTGTTCTTTTATTTTTTTAATTTGGGTTAGTTCCTTTGTCACCCAATATAGTTTGTATAATGGTTGGTAACTTAGTGCAGTTGAATGGTGTCTTGCAGTCATGCACCATGCCGCTTTTGTTTATTTCTCAAATAGTCATTTCGATATCTTATTATTTATGAGCCAATAAATGAAAAATATGAATTTAGGGCAATTGGAACTAGGTCCAAAATTTTCCTTTCTTTTGATTTTTTTTTTTTTTTTTCTTTTTTCTCCCTTTTTATCTCTAATAAACAAGAAATAAATTCACGGTTTTGGAAATTTCTAAAGATCCACATATAAAAAAAATAATAATAATAATAATAAAATATATATATACACATAATAGTACTAATATTTGGTTTTTCAGGGAGTGTGCACACGGTTCCTCCGTCCCCGTCTGTTATCCAAGCCATTGTGTTTGATATTCAATCACGTTTAGAGTTTTTGCTCATTTTGATATTATTATGTTCGTCGACATGGTAATGGGATAGCCTGTGTCAAAATTCTTCAAAAGCCATGTTAGGTGTGATATCGAGCTTGTGCATATTCCAATTCATATCCGTCGGCTCGCAGCTAAAGATGTTGACCAATTCTAAACACTATTTCTAGAGAACTAGAGAGAGTTGATGGGGATTCGAATATGCGTCACTGCACCAGAGAGGAGTACTTGACCATTGTGTCAAGTCTCGTTTTTAGATTATTCACATAAATCTAATGAAATTTAGATTTAAACAAAGATGTAATATTTGAGTTAAAAAAAAAAAAATTATCAGCCATAAATTCAGAATTTCGGGACAAAGTTGAGCTTTGATGGGAATCCAATAGAAAAAGGACTAGTTTTAGTAATTTTGTATATATTTAACTAGAAAATTGGTTGAATTTTGGAGACATAATATTAAACTCAGACAAAACTTATAAATATTGGTTTAAATATTTAAAAATACAGTGTGGAAACAAAAGATTAACAGTAGGCATGGACCTACATATATATTTATTTATTAATATACCCTTACTAATTTTTTTATTTTTTAATTATTCCCCCTCCCCAAAATTACTAAAAAAACTATTATTACCCTCAGCTCACATAATTTTCTGGTCTGTTCCTGCTAGGTTATATGTCACATTTCATATGGAGAAATAGGCAAAATTGATTTCTTATAATTCTTAAAATAAAAAATATGATCTCCATATTGAAGCATAAACGAAAAATTCTGGATAAAAAAAATGATTGGATTTGGTCAGTCTAGCATTTGTATTACATATGCTTCAGCCAATCATGTTTGCCCGTTTGTAAATACACCTACAATCTTTTATTTTTTATTTTTTACCAAATGTTTTTTTTTAAGTTTCGACATCGAGATCGAAGTGGAATAATTATATAGTATATTCATGTCTCCCATAGAAACCATTTTGGGATGATATAACATCACAAATGAAATCACTTAAATTTTAGCACATATCAGGTAAAAATCACTTAAATGACACGTTCAATTTATAAGATTATTGAGATTTTTTCTTAATATATTAATAAATTTTTGTGAGTTATTTTTTTAATCGAATAATCTTGAATTGAATTGATCCACCAAATATAAATTATTTAATAATTTTTCCACATGCTGAGATATCAAATCTATAACCTTGAGAAGGAAATTTTGGCAAATAGGCAGGTAAAAGTCCACTGCTCGCCCTGAACATTTATTCGGCCCTTAAACTTTTGAATCAGACCAAGAAAATATATTTCTTACTCTTATACCCAAAAAAAAATATCGTAGTATTCATTTTTGTAAACATATCTAATAAAAATGATAAATCATTCTAAAGAATTTCAGAAGAGAGAATATTTCAGAAAAATCTTAGCATAATCTAGAAAATCTAAGGAGGTGAGAGTTCTCTATAAATATGCAACAAGTTGTTCTTAGCAAAGGTAGAACATCTAATCCCTAAAATGCTTTCGCCTCCTTCCATTTCTCTATCTACCTATATTCTTAATCTCCACCTTACCTCATCAATTCTTAAGTTTTAATTTTTGTTCGGATACTCTCCCAGTAAACACTTCATTACAGTTGGTCATAATATGTAATTTTCAATTTCTAAATTCACCCTCTAAACCAATCTCCCAATGGTCGAATCCTAAACCACTAAAATCATTTGTATTATTTTACACGGTTAAAGGAATTTCTAAACCGTTTAAACAATTATTTTTTACATTAAACAAATGCATTACAATTATTTTTCAACTATTTTTCACCAGCACTTCATAGGACCGAGGTGCGGCTTTTATGTTACAATTATTAATAAGAAAACACAAACTAGGCTTGCTCAAAAGAAGCCCAAAAACGAGAGAGAGGAGGGATAAGCCCACCAAGAAGTTGGGCCAAGAAAACAAAAGGAAAATTACAAGCCCAGGCCCGATGACTAATCAGGTGTTGGTGTTCTAGATGATAAATCTCCAATAATTAGTTCCAATTGCAAGAAGAAAAGACAAGCAAGTTCCTCCAAGTACCCAATTTCCCCACCCTCCAATCAAAATGTATCACCCAAGAAAAAAGTATATATATATATATATATTTCATAGTATGTAATTTTACTTAGATTTCTGATGAATTTAAATAGAACATTCACGCTCAATACAAATAATTAACAGATTTAATTCTTGACCATTTAGAGAGAGCAATATGTACAGTTCTAAACATGTTTTGTACTTGCACTATTTTTCTATTGAATGATCAAGAACTGCTTGAGCCCATTTGCAATATATCTACCTTTTTCCCAGTATTCATTTTAAATCTTCGATTGTCAATGTTTATGTGGCTCCTAAGGTTGCAGTTGGTTTCCTCATCGTTCCAGCGACCTTTTCTCTTGTTCATCTCTGAGTACATTTCCTCTATCATTGGTTTCCAGAGACGAACTCGCGCATTTATAAACCAATTTGACACCTAAAATCACAAACCCATGCAAGTAAATGAGATTTGATTAAAGAAGCCACTAAAAACCACTTTGTTGATGCTAAAATTCAAATCTTAGGGAGCGTCAACCAAAAATGAAAATCATTCACTGGTATTTGTATGGGTTTTAAAGTAAATCAAAAAAATGTGTATGCTGGATCGTTTCTTTGGATAGTAACACTGTAGTACAAGGTTCTTTCCTCATTATAAAATAAAACTTTTGACCAAAAACCAAAAAAAATTGTTTCAAAGAATAGAAAACATAAAAAACAAAATTCTAAGCAATATTATGGAAAGCAATTACTTATTATTTTTAATGCCACAAACACAATCCAGAGTATTGAGTGTTGTATATAGAGTACCTGGCTCCTAGTCAATCCACTCTTCACTGCAAGTAGATGCTTCTCCGCATCTTTCGGATATCTACAATCCAGAAAAGAAATGATTCAAAAATCCTATGTTTTAGTAATAAATAGCTAGGTGATGAAGAAAAGAAATGATTCAAAAAATCCTATGTTTTAGTAATAAATAGCTAGGTGATGAAGAAGATATTCAAGCAGCCCATGAACTTCCATGGTCTTCTACTCATATCGTGATATGTGCCATGAAAACCCAAGGCAGGCCTTCAATTTCACATATCATGAACCGAAAAGAAGACCATGGAAATCTGTGGACCACAAAGCTTTGTTGAGATAATGAAGAAAGAACTACATTGGCATAAAGAGTGAGCTATCATATGAGATTTGAGTATCTGTCAAGTTCATTACAGAGAGCTCATAGGTTTCACCATAAATATATCAATGATCATAGGATATGTAAAGAATTTAATAATCTAGGAAGCCAAATTTGAATAAGAAAAATGAAAAGAAAAGAAAAGAAAGGAAAGACAGATCATTTAAACAAAAATAAAAGCCATTGTGAATGTCAGAAAAAAGAACAAAGAAATGCTCTTTCAGTCTAGAATTGTTTTGGATTGCTCACTTACATTGCAAAATCAATTTAATTCAACTGTTATACTAGTTATCGAATCTCTATTGCATAAATGGTTACTCACGGGTGAAGAAAGTTCTGAAACATCCATGCCCGTAAAACCGAGACAGATTTTTCTGGCAAGCCTCTCTGTGGTCTCCATAGCTGATGATCTTTCACTCGAAGCTGCTGCAAAGCCCATTGCTTCTGGATGAAAGATGTCTCAAATGACCTCTCCTCTTCTCTCATGCCTCCCTTGCTATAATGTGCTCCCATAGAGAGGATTTGGTTACTAATTCTCTCCCTCAGGTTTTTATATAAGAAAGAAATTGTTCGTAGAGCAAAACGAGCATGTGTGTGAGGATCCAATTCAGTCGCAGCATGGAATGCAGATACTACAGTATGGATCTCATCCAAGCATTGATTGTATCGATCATCAACCTGAATTATAGAAACATGATTTAAAATTTGGTTCAGTAATGGAATACAATGGTAAAATACTCCCTTCCCCAGATGGATGAACAAGATTGAGAGAAAATAAATATGATGGTGCTAAGTTAAGTAATCCAATCGAAATTGTATACTAGAGCCTGGTTAGCAAAAACACCCACCCTGGTTTTAGCCAAAAAAGCAAAGAACTTAAAGTTTGAACTAAAATTTTAAGTTTGTAATCAAATATCTAAAAATTGCTATGCTTTAAAAATTAAACCAATGTAAGCCTTCCAACTTTTTGCCACTTTCAGGATTCTTATATAAGAACATACAAAAATTTAACCAAAATTTAAACACTTCAAATTTCTAGTTTAAGGAAGAAAAAGACTGGGATCAAATGTAAAATTTAGAACTCTAAAATTTTTTAGTGTCCTACTTTATACCAACATACCACTTGTAGTAGAGCCAACAACTGTTTTTTCTTTGCTTCAACTTCCCGTCCTCGTAACACGGGGTCCATTTGAAGCTCAAATCTACCATCCCCATCAGGAAAATCGTCAGGACCCATCACTGAGTAGCCTCTCTCAGCATGACAACTTGAAGGGAATGAGAATTCAGCCCTAGCCCCCGTTCCATTGGCTGGATAGTTGATTTGGTCTACATTTTCAAGTGAATAGCTAGCAATTTCAGCAAGAATTTCTTGAATTACTTGAAGATATCTAGACCCAGATAACAATTGTGAAAGTTGAACTGGTCTATAAGAACCAAAACTCATAGAAAGGTTCTTGCTATTGCAAGAATTTTGTTCAGAGCCCAACTGCCTTTCACACAAAGAAGGGCGAGTAACACCAGAACAGCTTATTTCCGAACTTTGGTCCGGGATAGTTGTCCCACAGATAACAGAAGGCTGGCATGTGGCTAGACTTAGAGAAAGCTCATTACGACTATCAGAGGTCACATTGGCATTTGACGACATCCAACCATTTGGATCCATGTTTCCCATAAACTGGAACGGTTGTAACTCTGGTCTTCCAGGGACCTTCCCAGCAGGCTCCAGAGGAGCAAGAAACTTTTCAAATCCCCATTTGCTGTTCATATCACCAAGCATTCCGTCATACCCACTGTTCAAGGAGGCCACAAAAGAAGAATTTAATGCATCAGAGTAGTCATTTGAAACAAAAGCTTTTAAAGCTTCCACAGGACATGCTAAAGGTGCAGAAGTTGGTAGATAATTCATATTATCATGAGAACTGCACCTTGCAGCCAAAAGAGTAGCAAGTGACACAGCAGAAATGGGCGTTCCATCCACAAATGGCTCCTGGACCTCAGAGTTACCAATTGGACGATAACTCCCAACTGAAGGGTCCCTAGTGACATTTCTTCCGAATGGTACATTCCTAGGAATCAGTGCATCACAATCGACAATACCAAAACGATTTGCCATGTGAGGTTCAGCCTGCAGTTCATTAATGGGTTCACCTTGCAGCACTGAAGGTATGGGAAAACAAGCCATCATCTGGTTTTGGTGGTTTAGATCAAGTGAACTGGAGTGAGCGGCAGAAATTGAGGTCATATGTGATGAAAATCCATCCATAATCATAGGGCTCTGGCCAACCATATCTATTCCCATATTGAATGCGTTATTCTCTGTCATATTATGGGGCACCAAAGAAATGAAATTCATTACATATAAATAGCTTCTCTAAATCATTCAGACAGTTTTATGTATCAATCTGAATGTCCGGCCAGTTTTGTTCCAAAAGTAGCTTTCTGAGAGGTCTTCTCTCAAATGATCAGAAGGGGAGTAAAATTAGCTCACTTACATGCCAGAGAACATATTATGTTGCATTCTTATCGATTCATATCCACACTTTGAAAAGCTGCAGCAAGTGAATTACCTAAGAAAAAATCAAAGAGAGGAAATCTACAATCAATTGGTATACATAATATATAAAAAATTTGAAAATAGAAGTCTCTGTTAGTGGTCAGGGAAGTAGTACAATATTTGTCCAACCATAATGAGATGAAAATTGTCTTTTATCGGAGCAATCATAAGAAAAATGAAATCAGTCCCGACTGAATTATACTCCCTTCATGCATGATATGTTAAGAGTACTTTTAAAATTAATGAAAAAACTTATCTTCGAAATAAAAGTTATTAGTAATAAGCCACAACAACCAGGTTGAGGAGTCTGTATCAGGATAATAGATTCATTCAATTTATCTAAACCTCACTAACAAAAATGAAGCTAGCCAAACAAAAAAAAGGTAAAAGATTTCATCCCTCACCGTGAGCATGGCCCCTCATCATGATAGAATTACTCCTAAAACCCTAAGGGTGAAAACTATGCTTGACAAAATAATCCAGTTACAACTATGTAAGAACAGATAAATTGCCAATTTCTCACTTTCTCCTGTATCAATAGATTGAGCAACAACCAAAGGACACGTGTAAATTGCATAAAACTAAAGAGCGTAAGTTCACAATTGGCAAGCACGGCGAACTAGATGCAGAAATGGGCAGTGCTATAATGCTGTAGAATGCCTAAATACACGAGGTTAGGCATCAAAACAGAATCTCCCATGACCAAGCACAAGAGTGAAGCGACATCCCAAGGTTCACCCATTAACTATTACAACATTTGTAACAAGGAAACTCCTATTTATCTTGTCACTTGACACCACATTTGTGTCATGGGACACCTCCATCAATGTCCATATCTATGTTATTGTCTGATTTTCTCACAGGTTCTGTTACATGTTTTGCAACCATGATTGCCACCGTCAACCTTTAAATTTTCCAAGTTAGAGGTATATATACCTAAAGCTACAAGGGCTGGGATGAATGGGTGTCTGGTTCAGAAAAGCAAAAATGATGCGTCAACAACAACATGGAGGACAAGGATCCTCTCTTATTCTTTTAAATTTGAGTAGATGACATGGCCCTATACGTGTTGTCCGACTAACGCTTAGAGAGAAAAAGCTCAAGAGGATCCCAAGTCAATTTCAAGGTTCATGGTCATGGAAACCACTAATTGAATTTGGACTTCCATTGCCTTCAATCATCTCTTTCAAACTAAAGGATGTGAGCAAATGGAATCCAAATTGGTACTTAAGCATGGCTTGAGCTACAAAGAAGTGATGCTAATCAAGAAGTGCAAATTGGCACCAAGAAAAGCTTAGAAAGACCAAAACCTCATACTAAGTACACAGATAGAAGTCCACAAAGTCTTGGAATATGGGATGAGCATAGTTTGAAAGAAATCAAAGACATTAACACCATCAATTCAGAAACTCAATAGATAAATTCAGCATAACAGCTCAAATTGAAATAGTGAATTCAGATGTAATAATAGAAAATATAAAGAGAAATGGTGAAATTAGAGAAGAGCAAAAGGAGAACATGCCTAAGTAACCAACCTTGCAACCTTATGCAGAGAAGACATCACCAGCCACCAACAAAACAACCCCAGAAAATGCAACCTCATCCACCAATTAAACCATGTCAAAAGAGCATAACAGGGACAACAATTTTGAAGCAGATTGATTGAATTTCCTACTCAGCACTCAGAAATCTCCCAATATTCAAAAGACAGTGCTCTGTTTCTATACTGATTGACACTATATGCAGGTTCCCTCAGAGAACCTACAACAAGCAAATGATGGGCAAAGTTTACAATATATCATTGGTTTCCCTTTCTGCCAAATAGTATATAAATCAAAAGCCAGAAAACAGTGATAAAAGGAAGTTGATTCTTCTTTCACAAAAAGAACCTAAGGTAAAAATAAAATAAAGAAGCTACAAGCCTATATGGAGTCATGCACTAACCCCACCTATCTCAAAACCATAAAAATTGAAATAAAAAGCCAACACAAAAGTGGGCTATTTTCTTTGCATGAAGATAAAAGTGGGATTTTCTTCAAGAAAACAAAACCCAAGAAACTGAAATTCAGAGGGGGTCCGACCCCATCAAGAATCATGACCTCTCTTCCCTATATCATCATCAAAGAGTCTCTCTCTCTCTCTAACTGATTCAATTTCTCATTCACAAGATTTTAACCCTCAAAACACAAATGGGTCCTGAAAGTAAAGGACACCCATCACAGAGAACCCCATTAAAAGCAAGGAAGAGAGTGTCAGGAGGGCAAGAAAAGGACCTTTGCAGAGGAGTGTAGAGGGATGAATGGAATGGACCCATTAAATTAAAGATAGAGACAGAGAAGAAGAGCCACACGAGAGTAAAAACAAGGATAGTTGGATAGATATAGATATATGTAGATATATAGAGATAGAGAGAGAAACATTACCCCTTTGGTGGTGCAGTGCCACTCATTTCTGTTGCAGGCTTTAGAGGGCCCATCCCTCCTCTCCCGCTCTCTCTCTCTCATCTCTGAGGGACTCCTGATCTCCTTTGTCCTCCTCTTCACTACCTTTCACTCTCTGCTTCTCTGCAATCATCACAATCAAAATATCTGGATTCTCTCTGTTCAAACTGCTGTTCATGGCAGGTGAAAAAAGCTCCATCTTTCAGAGAGGAAAAGGCCTTTATTTTCAATCTATTTCAAGGCACCAAAGCTAATGTGATGAGAAAGGTGAGTAAAGAGAGTAACAGAGTCATATACTTTTGTTCCTGAAATCTTACAACTAAGGGGTTAAGGCAAATGTGATGTGAGAGAAGAGAGCGGAACTGTTACACCAGCAGTGTACTTTTTCGTTTTAGACAAGAGAGAGAGAGAGAGAGAGAGAGAGTGTAATTTTTAGAGAGAGAGAGAGAGAGGGGCAAATGATGATGCAAGCAGCCTGAAGGAGTTGGAGAGAATCTGGTGGAGAGATCTTTGACGAATTTATTGTTGCAATTACAAAGGCTATCCATCTATCTATCTACTACTACCCGTTTTGGCTTTTGTACGGTGAAGAGTGTTGTTTTAGATCTTGAAAGGGAAATCAAGGAGCTCTGATTCTCTGCTCCAACGTGTGAACAATCATAATCGTATCATTTTTTCGTAACATAATACAATGATGTTGCGACAAATGATACATTCTCCTCGAATATATGCCATTATAAGAGCATTGCAATGGCTATGTATTGTGACCGATCAC
Organism: Cornus florida; assembly: GCF_030987335.1. Classification (NCBI taxonomy): domain Eukaryota; kingdom Viridiplantae; phylum Streptophyta; class Magnoliopsida; order Cornales; family Cornaceae; genus Cornus; species Cornus florida. Next base: position 84,000,865 of record NW_026775574.1, on the reverse strand, counting down.
ACATGTAATAGTTCATATATGTGATCATTTTATATGTGCGAGAGATCAGCGTCGTCCCTCTTATGAAAAAGAGGGGGCTGTAGCTGAGGAGATCCTCATTCACAGACCACTTGAATTGGCTTTTGTAAAGTGTTGTTTTAGATCTTGAAAGGGAAAGGAATAGACCAATCAGGGAGCTCGAATCCTCCGTTGCAACTGTTAGTGTTACACACGTGTGAACAATAATAGTCATTTTTATTACGTCAAAGAATCCCCTCTCCTTGAATATTTGCCATTATAGGAGCATTGTAACGGACGTATGATTACTTTTCCCAACTGTGAGGTGCTGTGATCGGTCTCCTCAAATATTTGCCAGGAGCATTATAATGGCAGTGTATTACAATATGAGGTGATTGTGATTCTTCATCCGTATGATTATTTTTTCCAATTGTGAAATGTTGTAATCATATAATTATTTACATTTACACGTGTGAGAGGTCATAATTGTCCCGTTACAGAGAACCCGTGCAGTAACTGAGGAGATCCCCGTTCATAGACCACTTAGAATTGGCTAATGGCTATTAGGGAGCTCCATGAATGATGAAATGGTGATGTCAAGTAGATAGATAGTCATGATTTGCTCTGAGATCCTCAAATTTGTGGATCAATTTAGGGTTGAGACCCTGTTCAGGTAATCATTAAGGGACTCTAAGAAAGGTATCTCTCTCGTAGGGGTCAAATCTTTATGAAGTCTAGTTTCAGAATTTAACAAGACTTCTGCAACAGATCATGCCTCTCTCATCGCTGGTGGGTTTACCATGAGTTCTCTCATTTACTCGGTGGATTGTGCGGTTATTTGACTAACAGTCAATTCACTTGCCAGATAAAAGATCTCTCGTGATTTAAAAGTGTTCCTTTCTCAAAATGTGTGGTCCTCGTGTGGTACTCCCTATGAGCTAAATGTTTCAATTTTTTTCAAAAGCACTGTAAAAAATATATATGTATCTATATATATATATTTGTATTGGGTCAAGCCTTTCCGTAAATAATAGTCACGCATATTGCATTCCTCTTTTATGCAAAAAAATAATAATAATAATAATAATAAATAAAATAATATTCTTAAAATTTCAATTTAATGCAATAAATTTCACAAATTTAAATTCTAAATTAATTAAATTATTCAACTATTTTATAAAATATATAAAAATAAATAATTTTATAAAATAATCATAAAAGACGCTCTTGGAGGATGTCCCTCTCATGCAAAAAAACAATCTTAAAGTTTCAATCTAAATATAAATAAGTCCTTCTGACAAATTTAAATATTAAATTTACTAAATTACCCTTACTGAACTATTTTATAAAATATATAAAAATAAAAAATGACATTATTAGAAGACGCCGGTAATGAACAAATAAAGATAAAAATATAAAATAAAAATAAAAGTATAAAAGAAGAGTAAAAATAAAAATAGAAAATAATAAACAAAAATAAAGTGCAAACTAAAGAAAATAAAATTTTTCTAAACTCCGAAAATCAGTGCACACTACTATTGGGATTTTTTTTTTTTTTTTTTTTAACATTGTTGGTATGAAAAAAAGATAAAATAAAGGAAAAAAAAAAAATTAGTAGAAAAGGAGTAAATTGGAATATCAAAAAGTTCAAATCAATTCTACAAATTCTTAAAGTTAAAAAAAAATATATGTTTAGCGATATATATAAGGGAAAAAGTTTCCAAAAAAAAAAAAAAAGTAATGTACACATTGAACTCTTATATAGGGATGTCAATTTTTATCGCCCCGCCGGGGCCCCGCCCCGTTTCGCCCCGTTAATAACGGATATGGGAACACTTATTATACCGTTGGGGCAGACATGGATACAAATTTTATACCCGTCGAGGGTCACGGGGCGGGTAAGGGTTCAATATACATATCTTAGGGGCCTCGCCCCGCCCCGCCCCGCATATAACCATATTTAATATATATATATATTAATAAGTTATTTTAGCGGCTTACCCAACCCATCTCTTACAATCCTAATTTGGGATGTAAACTTGGTATTAAATTTGCTTTTGTTTTGGTTATGGTGAAAGTTGGAGCTTAGAACTTCTTGTGATTTGGTTGTATTAAATTTTTATTTTTGTTTATTATATTCTTTGAATTATGTTATGTGCATGTTATTTTTTTTATTTTTGTTAGAATACATAATTTTATTTATGTTGTGTCATTCCTAGGCTTTGCACATTTAAATAGCAGGAGTTTAAGTTCCAAAAAGTGGGAGAAAAAAATTTGTTAGTGGGGCGGGCACGGGGGCACAGTATTTCCTAACGGGGCGGGGTTGGATATGAAAATTCAACCCGTCGCGGGTCTCGGGGCGGGCATGGACTTGACAAAAATTAAAAGGGGCGGGGCGGGATTTAGGGAAACCCGCTCCAAACCCGCCCTGTTGCCATCCCTACTCTTATACTATGAGATTAGTAGCATATATATCCACTTTGACATTTTTGGAAGAATAAAAAGGTAAAATTAATATTGCAGCACTAATTTATGTCAAATGAGATATTTTTGCATAATGTCAAAAAATTAAAGGTATTTTTTACACATTTTTTCAATTAATGAATAAAAATATTAAGCAAAATATATTTTAAAAGTATTTTCTGCACCAGTCTCATTTATATTTGATGCATGCATTAATGTTTCATAAAACTTGGAACAATTATGTACAAGGGTAAAATACAGGTGTGTTTTTTTTTTTTACTTCATCATAAATAATTAGATAATTTGTGCGATTATTCCATAGGACCAAGTATTCACTCTTAAGATGTGTGTTAGGTAAGTTCTGAAAATCAAAATAATCCTAAAGAGAATCAAATGGAAACAAGTCCACCAATGATTGTTGGAGTTTTGTGGGAAAAATATTTTAAAGCTTTAGAATTTCAATGACATGTTATAATCCATTGAGGAATGCTTTTGTGTTTTGAGTTGGGTGCTGTAGTATTGTTTTGGTCAAATAATGATTTGTTTTGTAGAATATCGAAACATTTTGATAAATAATGGCCTAAAATCAATTTGATAATATGTCCTAAATATTAATACTTAGGTACGTTTGGAAATTTCTTTTATAAAATCAAAACATCAATTTGATATTTTTATATATTTTCGCACTTTAGCAGTAACAACAAATATACAAAACGTTTTTGATGACCAAATAGGCCCTAAATATTAACACCTAGGGCATGTTTGCAAATCGCTTTTGTTCTGTATTTCCTGTTGCTAGTAATGTACTAAGCAAAGCAAAATGCCGAAGCTATTTTAATAACTTTTGTAACAATTTGAATTGTAACGGGAGCCCGTATTCGAGCCTCGCATCCTCCCCCTTCCATCTATCAACTAACCCAGAAACATACTTCACGACCAAAAAATAAAAAATATATATGATGTTTGTTTCAAAAAAAGAAAAAAGAAAAAGAAAAAAGAAAAAGAAAAAAGAGGAGACGATTTCAAATATGCCCTTGTGTAACAAGACTCATTGAAACAAATATATTTTTATTTATATGAAGGGGATATTCGCACTCCACTTATCTACAATTACACTACATTATTAAAGGAAAGGACATTTCTTTCCCTAAATTTATAAATAAATAATTTTTTTTAGAATACCACAATTATCCTTTCGGATATGATCATATAAAAAGATATTTTCGTCTCCCCCTCTCTCCCCACAATTAACATTTCTATTTTTTTCATTCAATTTAGGCATTGTAAAATTATGAAGCCACATAGATACGGACTAAATATCAATTTCACAAATAAAAAAAAATAAAAAATAAAAAAGACTTATAATAGCAACCTAAATGACAGAAAAAATAAGTTGTAGTTAATAAAATACATATGATATGTGGAAAAAATAGATGTTAAACTCATTACTATTGAATTGAAGTGGTGTATCAATATCTCTTCTATTTTCATTTTCCTCTCTTATTAGTCTCCTCCACACATGCACAATGTCTTACTATCTTTTTTGGTTAATAATTTTCATCATTTTGTCACTGAATTTAACACTAATCCATCATTCTAATAATTTTATTTGTGTAAATTCTCTTCTTGAGAAATTAAGAAGGTTGCTTGGAGTACTTTAATTAAGTTCTCATCAAGCCTAGAGAATCTCAACAAAGTCTTACTTCACCCGACCCTCACCGAAATCAAGATGAAGCAACTTAGATGGAGGACGAGGTTGAAAAACTTCAAATGTCCATCTTCAAAGAAATCTTGGAGACTCTGTTCTTACCTTTGGTTGCTAAAAACTAGGCCACTAAAGTTCAAGAATGTCCTTTGGAGATACATATATTTTTTCAATTACCACTTCATATTCTCCTCTTTCCACATAGGGCGATTTACTGAAAGCGTAAGTAATATGCTGTGGAAATTGAAAAAAATAAAAATAAAAATGGAAGTGAGGAAATAGAAGAAGAAGAAGAAATGCTTTAGACCATATCCAAGGAAATCATATCATCTCTTTTAAAAATTTAATTAAAAAGAATAAGGGAGGAAAAAAGAACTTGTGTTACCTGCAAATTGGGTAGAGAGAGAGAGAGAGAGAGAGAGAGAGAGAGGGGCTTGGATTTTTGTTGGTAATATGCTCCTTAAAAATAAAAAATAAAAAAACGTAGTCAATTAAGTATAATTTTCTTATTAAAAAAAATGCATTAAAGTAAGTAAAGAAGGTAAAAAAGAAAATTTTATAGAACAAAGGGTAGTTAAGGTATAACGAAATAAGAGATAATGTATTAATTAGTTCAGAGGTTTTTTTGTCATTTATTGTTTTTTTTTTTATAAAAAAGATACAGTGTAAATGTATAAAAGTGGAATACGAATATCACATCCTTTTATCTATTTATAGAACGGAATATATTCAACTTTTTCATTTCACCTTCTTTTTCCTTAACCTTTCCGGGTTTATTTATTTATTTATTATTATTATTATTATTTTAACTTAAAATTTGAATTTATTGTATATTAATCATTTGGAGAATTAATATTCTATATTTTTTTCAGAAATTTATATTCAGTTTTATTGTATAATCGAGCGGGTTGGACAAATTAAGGGATTAACTCAAGCCCAACCCAAGTTATAAAAGCTTCTAGATTCTTAGTCCATCAATCAAACCCACCCCCGAAGCCTAGCTTCTAGTTTCCGTTGGGTTGTTATTTCTATGCATACAAAAATTAAAACTGAATATAAATTTCTGAAAAAAATATAGAATATTAATTCTCCAAATGATTAATATACAATAAATTCAAATTTTAAGTAAAAAAAAAATTCCCGGAGAGGTTAAGGAAAAAGAAGTTGAAATGAAACAGTTGGATATAATTTTGAAATATATATAAACATATTTAAGCTTATGCTAGATAATTTAAGGTGTTTTTATTTTTAATTTTTTTTTTAATAAAGTTTAATCATGGCAAATAACTCTTTTTTTTTCAATTTTTTTTTTTTTTTTAATTTGTCAATGATGGTGGTGCCGAAGCATTTAGAACATCCCATAATTCACCATCGAAAGTATGCAATCTAGAAATGACAACGGTGTAACGTTTGGGCGGATTTAGTTAAACCCAACTCCGTTCGGTTAAAAAATTCGTCATAAAAAATCCTTCATATCAACTCTATCCCTACTCTAGGACGGAGATACCATTAGGCACATTGATAAAACTTTTTTTGGGACATATTTAGCTAAACCCCCACACTTTTGTCTCTAACAAAACTTGAATTCTCAACCTTTCATTATAAAGAGTAGGGAAGATACCTTTAGGCACTGTTGATGATATTAGATTTTATTTATTTATTTATTTAAATTTTATCCTTGAAATTTGCCACATATGCCCCTCAACGACTCAAGGTCAGAGACTTTCTGATGAACACCCCCATTTACTTAATCGGCAACTCCATTAACATCTCTAGGCCCCCAAACCAACATCACTTTAAATTACTTACCAAAAAACCAACATCACTTTAAATTACAGACCAAAAAAATGACAATCATTATTTATTTCTACCTCCAAATAACCAATTCATGACAAGAACATACATGTGATCAATCACCAAAATAAATGTAGGTGCGTGTGCGTGTGCGTGTGTGTGGCCCATTTTTTTTTTTTTTTTTTTTTTTTTTAGGGTATGTGGCCTAAGATGGTTGATAATTAAAGACATTAGAAAATAAAATTGGAAATCAAGTGGCAAAAAGTGTCAACCGTGAGTTGGAAGTATCAAATAGAAATTTACGGAACTTGATGGTCACTACTCACAAGTTCCATATGGTTTGCTCACAAGTTGATTTAACTTTGTCCTTGCCGTTGAATATGGGGTTGACATTTAAGCCACACGAAAAAGGTGTTGCACCATATGTACATTGCTCACCAACTAAACCCTATAAAAAAATTCATCCATTCATATCTATTATCTCTCTATCTATATATGTGTGTGTGTATATATATATATATATATATATATATTCACACACATACACATATATATATAGACGCTCTTCCAGTGATTGAAGCCTTAAAATTAACAAACTTTCTTTTCCTTGTAATAGGTTCAAAACAATTTGTGTTGGAGTACACGAAAACTGATATGGAAATTCATTGTTTTTATTGGTAAAGACACAGAGTATTATCATTGGAAGTTTGAGATATTCTTGCGATATTTTATGATGAAAAGTGATAATTGAACTTAATTGTATAGTTGATTTAGACTATAGAAATGTTCACAGCCCTTTGATGCTGCTAAATAGGACGTAATTACATTAGAGAGTCATGAACACTTCAGTCCTCTGAATAGACTAGTCATTTTTATATGCTAAGAACAATAATAATAATAATGATGAATAAAAAATAATATTTAAACTGATAAATTAAATTTAAACACTAAACGGAATTTATTTACCTTATATGTTTCAAGTAAGATACATATTTATTACATTTCACAAGGATAAAACTCATTTTAACTCTCAACTATATTAACCATTTAACCCATTCATCAAATAAAACAAATGGGACCCAATTGGCCCACTAGTTGCATCTATTGGATGTGATTGTTTCGTTATTATTATCATTTTTCATACATGAATTACATATTTTACTTGCTATGTTACTATGTGTTGAGAGTTCAAAATATATATCTCACACAATGCTCATGTGCAGGACTGATCAAAACAGATAAATGCTGATATTCTTAACATGCACACATATATGGATTAATTAACTTTAGCTAGTTTTCTATTGTGTTTCTCCCATGATTCGCCTTATTAGTCGATAAGCGATGTATCATTCTGTTTGTAATTTTATTTTAAGAGTTCGATATTGTTACACATCTCTATAATTAAATCAGTTCATTTCTACCGATATTATTCCGAATCCGTTACATTACAATTACAAACAATACCACGACTACAAACCATGATTTCTCCACAAACTTCATCAATATTAAATACAAAGATATAGTGCAAAAGATAAAATATATAGAATTTCATAACTTTCAACAATTGCAGAATTAAAAATATATATACACAGACACTATGAAAACAAAAGGATTTGTTAACTTGTTTGATCATTTTCTATGCGTCCATTTATTGAAAAAGAAAATGCGTAGTCTCAATGATAATATAGTCTTATAGCGCCCATAAAAATATAACTTACTATTCACCCAACAAAAACTAATTAAAAATATACAAACCAATCCCAACTTGAAGAAACCATACTAACCACTAAGAACTCAAATAAAATATGACCCACCACCACCACCACCACCACCACGGCGGCATAAATTATGCACCACCACTCTCATCCATGTTTGTCATCACTCACTGCCACCACTGCAAGCTTCTGAAGGTTCAACTTCACAACAGTGTCTGTAAACATCTTAGTGTCCTCCACAGTGTTCCCCTCAGGTATGTCAACAATATAAGACTCCAAAACAATGGTGTACACCCTCCCATCATCCTTGTTAAACTCGTTCACCGACGTGACGGACCGATAATTATTCAGCCGGTGCTCACCACCCACAACCCTAAAGCTCAATATGTGCCTCTCATCATCCAAAATCTCCAGCCTCTCGGTGCTGGTGGAGGCAGGGAGGCCGGAAACAACGGTGACCTCCCTCACACTTCCAACTCCTCCATCACCCACCATGTTGCAGCTCTTGATGAAGTGCTTGTATCGCTTCGGATTGTCGAAGGAACGGACGAGTGGCCACACCACATTGGCCGGAGCATCGATTCGTTGCGTTATGAGGGAAGTGCACGTGTTTGGCCTCGACTCGAAGGTGTGGTACGTCTGAATGATGGCCTCGAGCTCCATGAATTCTTCGGAAGTGAGACCTTGAGGGACTTGGGTACTGTTCATTGCTAGAGACAAATATGATTAATATGGTTAGCACGGTATCAATTCGCACTTGTGAGAACGATACCGAGCATGAAAAAGAGGAAGAGGAAGAGGAGGCTATGGAAGATATGTTGGCGCTTTCTTGTTGAAGAGAAGGGGGTGGTGGACGATCATATGAACACTATGGGAGGGTTTTATTTTAGCTTTGGAAATTTAGCCATCTTTTGGACAGATTTGCCCCTGGCTTTCATTTTTTATAACCAACTTGTCGGTACGATCTAGACTTGTCTTTTTCTCAAAAGAGTGATTATTACAAGATTAAGAGAGGAGATTAGTGGAAGGGATGGACCATCTTGATTCTTGTAGCTAAATTTAGAAAGGGTGTGTCTGCATTATAAATTATATAATCATTGTGTTTAGTTGATTTTTATGTCCCCAAGATTATCTTATAAATGTAAATTGAGGGATGCTAGGTGGGGCTTGAGAATGATGGCATGCATGTGGAATTCAAATTAATCAAGCATTTCATACTACTTGTCACTTGATAAACTCATTTTGCTCGTGTGAGTATCATGATTACTTTGATACCTAAAAAAAAAAAAACATGGTTAATTTTCCGTCGGCTCTCGTCCAATGGAATAATTAAGTTTTCCCACTGGAAAGGAGAAATTAGTGTCCGAGCTCAATGAAAATAAAATATAGTGTGTGTCTTTGCTTTACTATTCAAATTATATGATTAATTTATTTAATTAGTAGAACTTACTGAATTAAGATTTGCATAATTTGAAACTCGAATATTAGGTCAAACTCAACCTGCTTCAATTTGGCTATGAATTTAGGGTAGATCAACTGTGAAAATGAAAATTTTATCATAAAGGAAAGAAAACAAGAAAAAAAGAAAAAAAAAAAAGAGAGTGAGCTATCAAGATCATGGTTTGCAGTATCGGTCATGATCGCGGTATTAGTTGCAGGTGCGTTGTAATGGATTCGGACAAAATCAGTATAAACTGACCGACACGAGTCACGTATCGAACTTGAAAAATGATCGCGTATCGGCCAATACGTCGCGTATCGGATGATACAATGAACCATGATCAAGATCAAGACCTTTAATAAGTAATGACAACTGCCATAAAATTTTTCTTAAATATTAATCATGGATTAAGTCAGTTTTTGAAATTTATAAAAAGACAAAAATAAATCTTTTAATAAATCTCTCAACAATAATAACTCATAATTTTTGTAATGAAAGAACTTTCTTAATACTTTTACTCTACTTTAAAATCTATATATATATATATATATATATATATATATATATATATATATATATATATTAAAATCATAAAACTAACCATCTTCAACCTATTATTTCATCACTAAAAAACAAGTCTTGTTATAAGCTTCCACCATGAATCACTTTTAACCCTCCTGCTGTATTCCATTGCCAAGATTACAGGAATGATTAAATATATAAAAGAAAAGGGGATATAAGTGTACATAGGATAGATGAAGAGGATAAAAGGGTAAAAGAAGAAAGAGGAGAAGTGAGCCAAATGAAGGGTAGAGTCGCAATCGTTGAAAAGGCAACCTGTAGATTCGTGGATCATGTGAGAAGTCTAACAAACTGACCGCGTGATCTAAACTCACTTTGCAGGATTCCCCACCACACCTGCCCCCACCATCTCTAACTGCACATATATTATGAACTTTATATATATATATTTAGCCAACTAGTATAATTTACATATACAACTATATAAACTATATAATATAATATTTTTGTTTGGTAAATCTTATGGAACATATTATTAAATAATCACGTAAAGCATTATAACAAAGTAATCCTACGCATCCTGATCACGACTTTGAGCAATATAGTGGTTCCCATGCCCAACTCCCAATCACAGTCGATGATAAGTCAGACCTATTATTATTGTTATTATTATTTTATTTTTCGTATATATAAAAAAATGAATTAAATAAAAATCTTTGTAAAGTATACAAAATTGAATGGTGGATATGAATTTTCAGGCTCATAGCCATAAGTTGTGATGAGCCATTATATATTATATATGTTGTTGGTGCAAATTTAAAGACATGATAAAGATGATAACTACTTGACTTCTAACTAACCTTTTAAACTAGCAAAAGATTGGTCATATTTTCAGGAGTGAGAAAAAACTTTGTTAAACAAATGAGACCCAAATTATGATTATGTAGTCAAATTTTTTTCTTATATATTAATATTATTTATTTTGATTGTGTTTTTAACTAGGGTAAAAGAAATGACAATAATTGATATTATCTTGAAGTTAAGAATATTAATGACATTATGATAATTTCGTCATTACCTCATATAAATTAGTCAAAATTAAAAGACTTTCATATTTCAAATTATTATCTTTTAATAATTGTTGTTAATATATGAAGGGCGAATTACAACGATTTCTCCAGTTTGATAAATTATTCGGACCTCTCCTAAAAATGAAATTAACTTACACGGATCTCCCTTAAGTTGCTGTCAACGCAAGTTAATAATGGATTTTGCTGATGTCATGTACTGAATAAATTGAAATTTCCATATTACCCTTCGCCCATCTCCTCTCTCTCACACATTCAGATAGTACTATACTCATTTACTATAACAACTTGAGTGCATTTTAATAAATTGGACAAATCTGTTAGTGCATTTGACAATCCGCACGGCCGTCACTAGGAAAGGAGGTCTGTGTAAGTTGATTTTATTTTTAGAGAAAGTTCGAGTAATTTTTCAAAGCATATGAGAGGTCTTTGTAGTTTGTAATTATGACAAACTATACGGAAAGTCCTATAATTATAAAAAAAAATAAAAATTATAAGAGATGTCCACGTGATTTACTCATATGTGAATACATGAAAAAAGCATAATAAATAATTTAAAATTTAATTTACATGCTATATAACACAGAATTTTGGAAGGAATCACAGAGACTGACACAGTTATGTCCTCTTGCCAGCCAAGGGAAGAGCTGTTGTCTGATGGGCAGTGCATGGGAACAGTAAAAAAACCCAAGAGGATGACCAGAATGCTTGGTCGTTTGACTCTGACACTCCAAACAAAGGAAAAGCTTTCTTGGACTCATTTCCTTTGTCTTCTCTCACCCCATCAAAAGAGAACAACCCCTTTCTTTTCGACACTTTGTGCCTCATCCCTTTGTATGTTTCCCTTCCCTTCCCTTCCCTTCCCTTCCCTTTCCTCCTAAGCAATTAGAAACTAATGGCGCCCACAAAGTTTTGCATTTTCAAGGCTGAAGGCAATGTGTGTGTATCTGTGTGTGTGTGTGTATATATATATATATATATATAAATGAAAAAGAAGCTGTAGGGAATATTATCGATATACAGATAATAATAATTAAGATATAAACTATACTAATTTATCCAGGCTTTCACTAATTTTATCTTTAAAACTTGTCATCTTAGCATTTTACCTAAACTTATTTTAATATCTTTTTTTTTTATTAAAAATTAATTTTAAACAGGTATTAGATGGAATGAGATTGGACACTTATCAGCACTTTTTGTGTAAATGTTTAACTAGAGGTTAGTACCTCACCACCCATTGGTGGAGTCAAAAATCTTGATTTGGAGGGCCAAACTAATATTATATAATTAAAAATTACAAAATTTTAAAAATGTTTCAATTATTTATTTATTTATTTTTTGTGTACTTTGATTCTACAGACTACATTGGAAAAAAATATATATCACTATTATTTTGATGAAAGATTGATAACAAAAATGAACTATTTAAACAAAACAAAATCTTGAAAGTTTTGAAATCATTATGAACAAAATAGAAAAGTACTTTAGTAACTTATACAAAGAATAATTATAAGAAAAATTCATTTAACAAATGATAACTAAAAAATATCAGCATATATAATATCATTTTTGTTATTGCCATTTTTTGCTATCTTGATATCACAACATCTTAGTTTTTTCTTCTTCCCGGTTTTTCAAAACATCATCTAGCAAAAATGTCAGACAAAATAAGTTTATGTATTCTTTATTAAACATCATATAATTAATATTATACATATGTATGTATACATAAATGTAGGGATAGAGCCAAAAATTATGTTCCGGGGCTATAATATAATAAAAAAATTTGAGGCAGGGTAATTTTAAAGAATCAACACATACAAAATTGATTTTTTTTTTATTTAAAGTTCAGGGGGTAAATTTATAATTTTAATAAATTATACATACAACAATATAATTTTTTAAAAGTTGAGGGGGACACATCCCTCCCTCCCTCCCGATTTCTTTTTCCGGAATAACTATAACTGAGGCTAATAAATAAGTTTTGTGAAAAGGATTTGAGGGGGCCAACTAAATTATTCTATTAATTTTGAGACCACAATTGGAGTTTGAATTAAAAAAAAAAAAAAAAAAAAAAAAAAAAAAAAAAAAAGAAAAACAATTTTAAGGTAAACAGATTTTTTTTTTTGGGGGGCTGGGGGCTTATGGCCCCTGCCCCCCTCTGCCTCCATCCCAATCACTCGATGTGTCAAGCTTTTTCGGTACTATTCGCTCATATTTGCACGGATTCAAATTTATTATGTTACCAAATAATACAAATGTTTGTACCCCACCTTTTTTTGATGTATGTAAAATATTATTAGATTGAGGACCCAATACCGCTACATTGAGAATGGAACGTTCTCGTATGGAGAACATAATTTCAAAGAAAAAATGTCACTTTTGAGAGTGTTTTACTCTCAAACTAAATGTGTTATAAAAACGTTATGTCAATCACTAAGTCACATAATTTATCTTAATATATATCATTCTCACACTTCGAACACGTTCTCACTCTCGTATTCTGTTCGTGCTCTTAATCAAATTCTTACTACTTATAACTTAAATATGCCGCTCTCATGCTCTCGTTTTCAAATTCGCTCTCATTCTTATTTTATGTGATTTAGGTCAATCATCAATATAATTGAATAACTTAAAATAATGTATACTATACTAGGTTGGCCAAACCTAAAAGAAATGGGGTGAAAGTCAATTCAATAGAAGATGGATAAAGAGGGGGTCCTCCTCTTGTTATATTGCAACTAAAATCCTTATCAACCATTTATAATCTTCACCTCACCAAAATGGATAAATAGAGGGAGGGGCCTCATCTTTTGTGTTGCAATTGCACACCTAGGTGGTGTAGACCATGATGAGGCTATGAGCTGATTGGCCAATTATTGAGTAGTTCTGACATATATCTAATCACAAGAAAATGAAATAAAAAATAAAAGTTTAATATTTCAAAGCTTTTGAAAACTACCATTCATATAAAAATGATTTTAGACTCAACGAATTCTATACAGAGTTTTAATTTTGGGCTCGCTGATTCTTAATTTCCAGACATCTGCAGATTCAAGAGCCTATTGGGCCAATTATTGGGCTAGGGTTATTTCTAGTCTAATGGATCATTTGGGCTTATGTAGGAAGACCATGATATCAACCTATCTGTTCTATAGCTAATGAGTTTTTATTTTTTCCTTTGGTAAATTAATGAGCTTTATGGGGTCAACTAACTAAATGAATGTATTTGAGATTAAATAAAAGATTGGCCATTAAAAATCTTCACAGATGACCTGCTCAAATCAGTTCATGCATGTTGTTAGACTTTAAATGTAAATTAATACCTACCAAAAAAAATTGTCAATTAATAAATATAAGGGTTAAATGTTCTCACTCCCTAGGTTTTTCTTTATTGCCCAAATTAAATTTGTGAGAAAGTTACTCTCACACCCCTTACCAAAATAACGGCAGTTTATTTATTAACAGAAAAAGTGATTTTACCGTTGTACCCTTTTCTTTATTTAAGTGGATGCATGTGTCATTGAAACGTATGCACTTAAACTGCGAAATATCAATTTTACCCTTCATTTGATTACTCCGATACGATCTCACCCAATCCAATGTATTCTCTCTTTCTCTATCCATATTCTTCAAATCATTATATATATATATATATATATATATATTATATTGTGTATATACACAATATATGCTTCCATCTTCATCAAAGTTAGATCTAGCAGGATCCCAAATCAGTTTTGAGATTGAGAATTGCCAATCTAGCAGGATCCCAAATCAAAATTTTCTCATCTTCTTCTTCATTCTTCCTCTCTTTATATGTTTTTTCTCTGAATTTGAATCTTTTTGGTATATTAAGGAAATCATCATATAATCAAATGGGTATAACTGTATAAGGACTTCAGGTGAGAGAGAGTCCGTAAACTCAATAATTGGAGCAATACATGTGAGGTATAAAAGTCTAAGGCTAAAATGGTATTTTAAAAAAATGAATAAGGTTTATTTGGACATTTTGCAATAAGGAAGGATGGTTTTGACATTTTATTTTTTAAAACCTTTTGACATGACTCTACTTATCAACTAACATAAAGGGGTATGAGAAAAGTCATCCAAACCTAATGGGGAGGTTTGAGTTTTCTTTATCACTAATTTAATTTGTGAGTAATAAAAACAAGTCTAAGAGAGTAGTTGGAGTATTTAATCCTAAATTTAAATTAGAACTATATTTTTTAAATTAATAAAATCAATTCATTTGAACTCCTTCTATGTGTATGATCACCATTGCACCATTTTCTTAATACATGTGCACTAACCAGAGATACCTAGCAACAATCAGAAAAGAATTGAATAGAGGAATTTCCAGATCTAATCTATGTCCTTTAATGCCCTTGATCATGGGTGGTAGTTGATAACATGATAAAGGGTTCAGCATACAATATATATATATAATTATCTTTCTGGGCAATATCTACTTACTTAGGTAAATAGATAATCTTAACCTACGTTGATATGGTTTAATTAAACAAATGCACACATAAATCGTAATTATAAAATAAAAAATGTAAAAAAAGACCCTAATGTACTGTTTACATATAATTCAATAACATATAATAATTAAACCATGATGATTATCTATGATGGTATGACCTCATTGCCCAATTACACGTGATGATCTATGATGCTATGACCTCCAGGACCTCATTGCCCAACACAATATGATGTTATTACACTAGATACGTTGATGATTACATATAAATTACACGTGATATTGTGTTGTATGCACTAGATAATTAAGTAAATGGTTAAATTTGTAATCTAAAAGTTTAGGTAACTGTGGTTTATATGAAACTGGAGACACTGTGCAGTATAGAGGATCTGAATAGCTAGCCCCATAGGTTAACCTAGATAGGGGTGAAAATTCTTTATGATCAGATTTTTACAATCTTCACTATTAGATGGAGTGGGCCATCCCCTATATGCCATCTAGGCGTGTAGCCCATGATGATCTATGATGCTATGACCTCATTGCCCAATTATTGAGTAGACTACAATGCTTACATGGATGGGTGTCTTCAAAAGCTTCAATGGTATATATGTCATTTTGTAGACTGAACAAATTCTATACAGAGCTGTAATTTTGGGCTTTGTGATCCTTAATTTTCAAACCTATGCAGATTCCAGAGCCTATTGGGCCAATTATTGGGCTACTGCCAAAGGTGTTGGTGCTAATGTAGCAAGACCTTCATGACATCAACCTATATGCTCTGTCTCATGAGCTTTATGGTTCATTTGAATAAATGAATGTTTCATATATTAAATAAAAGATTGTCCCTTAAAAGTTTGTATTCAGAAATTCAAGATGATGATTTGAATGACATATTTTATTACAACTCTTATGTAATTATAATTCTTTTCAATATAGATTTCAAATTCCTCCTTGTACAACAACTTTTTTTAATTTGGAATCCATAGATATAATCCTCTCAAATCAATTCTTGCATGTTGTTACAAGTTAAATTAAATGTAAATTAATTTATCTAAATTTGAACTAGATTTTTCAAATTATTGAACCTGGTAAAGAAGTGGAAGTATAGTCATAATTCAGCTCTTTGGGTCAAATGGTTCTGGACTCAATTCTTTATGTAGGGAATTTTTTTCCACTATATGTCTATATACCATATCACTGTATATATGTTTCCTAATTTCTCTACTAGGGTGATTGATTGATGAGAAAATTGCTACTGTTTGATTAGGTTTCTTAATCATAGGAACTTAAATATGAATCTATATACCGCTGGATTCTTAGATTGAATGGAAAATTGAACCCACACATGACCATTCAACAAACATGTGGAAAATAATATTGATACATGGTCACTTCCTTTGTTGATTTATGTGAAACTTTTAAGGTTGCTTCCAGTTTTGTTTCTTGTAGTGTTAGCATTCACTTCACCGTTTGGGGGTTGTTTGAAAACCATAAATGTGACGTTTGTCTCGGAGAGAAGTTGTTAACACTTTTAGGGGATGCTTCCTACTTACAATATGTAGCTACGCTTTAAAAAATATCAATCTTAAAATTGTGTAAGGCGAAAAAGTTTACAATACTTCAGGATATTTTACATGTGGTACCTCGTCCTATGCACAATCATATTTTAAAAAAAAAACTCCTAATCTCTCGTGTATCAAGGCAAAGGCAAAGGCAAACTGAGAGGTTCTATACCTGTGCATTGGGGAAGGGTATTATGTGTAAATATCCCTCAGATATTGTATACTTTATCATGTAAAGTGACAAGTTTGTGTTTATTTCACCCTTTCAACTACTAGCATAAATCATTTTTAAAAAAATTCTTTTAGAAATCCACTTGGTGTAGTGAAATATGACTTTTATATTCAGGATAGAAGATCTTGCTTCTGTTCCAAAAAAGGATATTTCAAAATAAATTAAATAAAAGTGGATGAGATGTGCTCATATAATAGACACACTACAACAACCTAGTCGTAAAATATTGAGGAAATGGTTTGTGATGTAATCTCATGTTTGTGGGGATCAGAAGCTATGTTATATGATATCATACTGCATTATCATTATAATAAGATAAGGTTTTTATCAGATATATATAACATGGTATAATAATTATATATATATAATTTCAAATTCAAATGAAAGAGACATATGCATGCATCCTATGTTAGTTGTGTTCTATCCTCACTTTGAATTTAATATATGTGACCCATGTTGTTCCTTTTGGCTATAACCACAATTCCTTTCAAAGTTGACAATGATATTGCTGCCTTAGTTTTCAATCATTTCAATTATTTTCCTGTTGCTTCTTTCTGAAAGAAGATAGATATGTACTCTATGAACTACAGTTGTATATTATATGGAAAAAGAATATATAAAGATATGGTTTTGTACCTAATGGAAGTAATCAAAAGTCATAAAGTAAAGAACTAACATAATCTAGATTGAATTGGACCCCATCAAGAATGATGGTGTTTCACACATCGCATTTTGCAGGACTACTCATATCCCATAAACAAATCAATACAAGAACTTTCATGTAAATTTAACTGCCAATTATATATTTTCAAAATTGGTAGATGAAATGTCAAAAAAATTCAGATGAACGATGGAAAGCACTATCAAATAAGTCAGATTAATCAAAGGTTGTAATTTAATGATACTTCCTTACCTTCTAACGTAAAAAGTTGAACGTTCAAGCAAGCATGATTTTTTTAGCATTAAATACTAGTAATTTGTCTCATTTTTAGTTTTATACCTTTGAAATTTCAGCGTTGCCCTCCGAAATTATATATATATATATATATATATATATATATATATCACTTTTACCCCTTCACACCATTTTTTGGTCGCTGGGTTCAAGTCCCTATAAAGACAAAGTATAAGTCAAATCATAAAATTAAATTGTGATTCTGCCTAACAGGTGGTCTAGATTGCGCGAATTCCTCAATTAGTGCTCTCCTTGACAAAAGGATGAAAAAGTTGGGAGTTAAAAAAAGAAAAAGAAAAAAAGAAGAAGGGTTTGTTAGATTGCTTAAACCAACTGCATTGACATGGAAATTGTCTCCATTGGATAGTCTAAGGAGTAGATCATATTTAATTTCTTTGTTTTTTGAAAATAATTATTTTGTAGTTTTAAAAGGGTGTTGACATAAAGTGAGATTGATATTGGATTGAACATTGTTTAGTCTCACTTACTTTAAATGCTAATGATGTTGTGTTCTTTAATCAATCCAACTCTTTATAAGATGTTTAACTAATCCTTCTGAGTTCATAGAAATGAATGCCCTGTTTCTCTGTTATACACACACACACACACATTTGTAGGTTAATAACCCAACAAGACCATTTCGTAAGTGGTGAGAACTAAAAAAAAGGTTCAAATGATTTCTCTTTTAAGTGCGTTTGGTATAGATAGCTCTCAAATAATAACGAAATTCACTTTAAAAGGGTTATTTCAGCTCTTTAATTTATCAACAAATTTACAATTAATTTTTCAAATGCAAAAAAAAAAAAAAAAAAAGTCAACTTCTCAAAATTTCAGCACTACTAATTTGATAATAAACTTTTTAGCCCTAATTTTGTGGCAATAACAAACACGTAGAAACATGGTTTTTGTCCTTTCAGGGCTAAATTCATTATAATTTTGTGCCATTTAAGACTTTGGTAGCATTTTCCACTAGGTTACTATTACTTTCTTCTTTTCACCCATTTTTACTTATAAGATTTGAACTTTCAATTTTTTACTTTAAAAAAAATTATAAAGATGCATTGGATCATAATTTTTGGTTTGGCATTAACCTATGATGATTTGAGTAAAAGGCAAATATGCGAAGCAAACCAATTATAGGAGACATTTTATTTTCTTTATCTTCTATCTACCCATGCATCTCGAAACCTTGACCTAAAATTTTATAATTAAGATCCAAATCCTACTAATATAAAGATAGACTAGTAATTAAGAGAGACATTTACCTGCACAACATTCGTTTTTTATTAAGGCTCCATTCGTTTGGATATAAAATATTTTAAATTTTTTTAATATTTGGTTGTCGTAAAATATTTACAAAGAAAAAAAAATATTAAAACCTAATAAAAATAACTTACTCGTCAATTCTCTATAAGTTATTTTATAAGTCCGGCCTGATGGGCTCGACCTTAACCTCAATATAGATATTTGTCAAAAAATAAAAAATAAAACCTGAAAAAAATATTTTACTCCGAATCAAATACAGCTTAAGTTAATGGCCTAATGATCTCATCATCCCTAATTCAATCATAAGGCAAAAGATTAAAACATAAACACTCATACTAAGCTAGAGTAGTTTACCTAACCATCATTATTATTTGCTATATTAGTTTTTTTCAAGATTTGTGCTAGGCACAAAGCAACCACATGATTGGTGTGATTTTTTCTACTTTGACAGTATCACCTACCAAAAAAAAAAAAAAAAAAAAATCCTATTGCTCTCTTCACCCTAATGAGCATTATATATATAATCCTCAACTAATATGTCTTTTACACCCAATGTGCATGTAAGACTTTCAATTATTTTGGAATCAATCAGATCATTGGTTTATATTAAACCTAATGCCAAACTGCTTTCTTGATTTATTCAGTAGAATGGTTGTTAGTTGATTTTAACACAGTTTTATAATAACTCAAAACAAGAAGATGTTTCACACTAATTATATTCTAAAGGATGGTATGACTAAGATTAGAGGAATTATTTAATTAATTAAGAACTAATCAAATTAAACACCTATATAATAATACAAAAAACTTGTTTAAAATGAGTTCATCCAATAGATGGAAAGCTGTTCTAATTAATTTAAAATTTGTTTCTAGATTCCCCATTATGATAATGCCAAATAAGTACAAATATAAGATGGCAATGAAAGTCATTTTCTATGTCAAATAGTGGAAAAAGCACTTAGAATATGAACTCAAGTTGGGATTCTGAGACATTGGAGTTTGGATCAAGAAAACGATTTAAGTAAATTAAAGGCATATAACAAGCTGGTCCATTTAGTCATGCTACTTAATAAGACAAACACATCCAAACAGGGAATAGCAAAACTAGGGTCTATCTTTCATACTAAAATCTCCATCTAGATATGATTAATTATTAATATGAAAACTTACTTTTTATTCAAGAAAATAATAACAAACTATTTTAACTGTCAAATACGTTATATATTCAATTCTCTCCCGGATGACTTTATACATAAGTCGCACATATATCGAAAAGCCAACTCTACATGAATGCATTTTTCTGATTTTCACACACTGCACCAAGTGAAGCTTAAATCGCTAACTTTTTCTTAAAAAAAGAGATCATGTTATCAGAATTAATGATTCGTCGTGTACATGTACAGTTCGGTTGCGAAAATAATAATTTTTAAAAGATATGTTTTTCTTTTTTTAACCTCCATCTCATCCCATGTTTTACACACCATGGGACCATGACAGGTAAACCAAAGTCATTGAATCACATGAGACACAAACAGGAACTGATATTTCAAAATAGATATATATTTTTTTTCTTGTAGGGTTACAAAAAGGGGATGATCAGATGAAGCTACTGTCATTGAGTACACAGCATTGGTGGCTATTAACCACCCAAATTTACAAATTTTTGCTAATGGAAATCTTAAAAAAAAAAAGTGCTAGATAAAGTGAACCAATTTAACGTGAAAACAGTACTAGACTGAATGACTATGGATGCATTTATGAAATTTACGTTAATGAAAATAGTAGATAGAACGATTATGGACTGATCGATGCATTTATGAGATTTACGTGAATGCATCAACGGTGGACAATAGTCCTACTAGAATCATTTTCCCTTGAACCAAACATGCCTGTAGGTATATGTGGTTCACATTTTCTTTAAAGTCTAACCAATTCAATCCTATCCTTGCTAATCTTGTGTACAATTTCAATCATTAATCTTTTGTGATTAATGACATTTATTAGATGGGCATTGCAAGTAATGATGTAAATAGAACAATTTATCAAAGAAGAAATTGATTGATCTAATGATGGTTAGGTTTACTACATTATCACATAAAGTTTCTAGGTTAATTGGCCTTTATTAAAGAGGATAGCTTGTGGAAGTTAATGATAGTCATTCTTGTGGACAGCCTAGCCAATTAATTGACTTGTAGACCATTCGTCCTTGCCATATAGAAGTCCAATTTTCTATCAATTAAAAGCAGTTAGGTGTGTAATAGTAATATGTATATGATGTTTTCCTTTAATTGGAGGACGGCAAGTTGTCTCTTCAATTCCTTCAGAAATTGTACAAGTTTAGTTTGAAAGTTGATTTCTTAAGCCTTTATTCTTGCAAGTAATGTTACACTTTAGCCAAATTTCCAACTAAAATGGTGTTGGTTGATCAATATCAACTCTCTCTCTCTCTCTCTCTCTCTCTCTCTCTCACACACACACACACAGCAGTGAGCACATTTTAAATGTGATTCCCTTCCTCAGATCCATAGCTTAATCAACCACCCACTTTCCAAAATATTGGTGGAACTTCCCCTCTCCCAAACCACCTTTCACCTCTCAATTTTCTTTATATTTACGCCATGGAAACAACACACACACTAGCTAATAGGAGTATTTAAATTGGGAACTAGAGTAACCCCCCCTAGACATCATTTTCATGATAATTTTCACAAAAATTTGTTGCGAGCCCATCTCACCTTGTTAATCATAAGGGCTACGTAAGACTTAACAATACCTAGATTGACCTCCTTTACTCTATTCTGTATTGTAGTAAACTAGTTTTGCAATATATTACGTCACAATACAACATATTGCATCACGAGATATAATATTCATGCAACAATAATATAACTAAAACTTATGCAACACATTTACATCAAAAATGCAACTCCCATGTGACATATTACATCGTGTTGTAACACTTATGTAACATATTTATATCGAAAATGTAATTATTATATTTTCAATTTAAAATTATTGCGTTAACTATTTAAAATTTAAAATTATTGGGTTAGTAAATTAACGTAACAGACACAAGTAAAAACGACACTGAAAAAGATCTTTATTGGTACATAGATACTCCAAATTGATGCTATACAAAGGTATCTAATCTACTACTCATGCCTGTATATCTAATAAGCTGTATATATATAAAAGAGGAATATACACGAGGTAGTTTCCCAAAAACAAATGATAAACCACAAGAGGTCCCTACGTCTTACCTACAAGGATATCATTATAAGATAAGCTTTTTCTCAACCATTCACACAGAGACAGAGAGAGAGTGTGTTTATTTTCAAAGTAAACCTTTGGTGGAAAATATCCAATTAAAAAGAGGGTTCATCCAATTCTCTTTCCTTCTAAGCCTGCATTATATTAATCTTACGTACCCCACCTAGCAAATCATTATATATATACCACCACTCATATTAGTATTAGTTATCATAGTGTCCTCTATCTCTCTCTCTCTCCCCTCCCTCCCTCTCTCTCTCTCTCTCTCTCTCTCTCTCTCACACACACACACACACTGTGTGTGTATTGTGTGAGTGCTGGTAGCTGGGTGCTGGTTTGGAGATTTGTCAGGTTGAAAATGGGCAGGAAATGTTCACATTGTGGCAACATGGGTCACAATTCAAGGACATGCATGAATCACAGAGGAGGTCTTATTAATGGTGGTCTAAAGCTCTTTGGGGTGCAACTTGACATATCTAATATTTCTTCGTCTTCATCATTTCCTGATGCCTTGAAAAAGAGCTTCAGCATGGATTGCTTAATGCCAGCTTCATCGTCGTTTGTCTCTTCATCAACACCCTCTTCTTCAACATCCTCTCTTGCTCTCTCCATAGATGAAAATTTTGACAAAATGTCCAATAATGGTTATGTCTCTGATGGCCTAATTAAACGAGCTCAAGAGAGGAAGAAAGGTCAGTTTCAATATTGAATTTCATATTAATCTCTCTGTTTATTGCTTTAGTTAGTAGTTCTCTTCTTCATTTTTTTTTTTTTTTTTTTTTTTTCTTCTTCTTCTAATTATTGTTGGATCTATGTCATGGTGATCCAAGTCCACTCTATCTACAAGTTGTCTTTCTTTATATATATTCTGTTAAAAGATTTGATTTAATTCATGAGTTGTTTGATTGTTAGTCTAGTTTATTTATTTATTTTTTTCGGTAAATTAGTTTAGTTTGTTGTTTCTACAAGTACTTGCCAAAAGATCTATGGTAAGAAGTTTAATGACCTTGTTTATGGTCTTTACTTCAACTTACAGTTAATTCCCATGCAACTAAAAAACATGGCAATTTTCATTATTAATTTCTTATTGTTTCTCATCTCTAAGGAAGATATATTTATATATGTTTGTGTCTCTGTGGTTTTTTTCCTATATCAATCTTCAGGTACTTCTTTTAGTTTTTTAAATATTTTCAAGATATCCATCTTCTATCCTTTTTGGTACTATAGCTTTTCAAAACTTCAAGATATCCATTCTTTATCCTCACCCCTCTGCCAGCTCCCAAAATTATATATATATATATAAATTAAAAATAAAAAATGAAAAAAAAGGCATAATCTTGTAGTCACATTTATTTAGTAATTTGTCTGAGAACTATGGATTTGTTGCAAAATTCTGATTCTTTCAATATATTGATAATTTTTTTTAATAAAAAAATAAAAAAGAATGGATGCTAGTTCAATTATTTCCATGGCGTGGCTAATGTTCCGGACTACTGCGCAGGTGTGCCATGGACCGAAGAGGAGCACCGGATATTTCTAGTCGGCCTTGAAAAGCTGGGCAAGGGTGATTGGAGAGGCATCTCCAAGAACTTTGTGACCACAAGAACTCCAACCCAAGTGGCCAGTCATGCACAGAAGTACTTTCTTCGACATAACTGTCTCAACAAGAAGAAACGCCGCCCTAGCCTCTTCGACGTGGTATATATTTACCAGTAAATTACGACCTGTTTGATTTGTAACTCTAAGAATAGTTTTTTATTTTCTAATTAAATTCTCATTTTTCCAATGGCCTTCTTCTTGCAGGTGGAAAGGGACAAATTCGCCATCCAATCACTCAATACTAAAATTTCTATGTCAATTCCACATGGGTTGTCACCAAAGACAAATGCTTCAATGTTAAGTTATCATTCCTTAGAACAGGATTCGAAATCAAACCATCTATCAATGGCTAGTTGGCTATATGGACCACTTGAATCACAGTCTACCACTTCAAATTTAGCTAACGCCTCTGTTCAAAGTGGAGCGCCTGATTTGGAGCTTACCCTGGCAGCCCCGAAGCCCAAAAGTCAAAGTGAATCATCCTCAAGACGACGCGTTTTAGTAGGACCAATTAGTGTGATATGAAAACAACATCACAAAGTGTTTCATGCAGATCAATGAAGATACAACTATGTTTATGTACACCTGCAAATTGTCCATGCATTAATTCATGTTCTATCAATAGAACCAGAATGTTCACCTTATTGTCTTCAGGAATTTATACTTATTTTCACTACAATATGTAGACTTATGATAATGGTATTAATTGTAGACTTATGATAATTGTATTATACATTTGATAGAGAGGCTTTTGCTCTCCTCTCCAAAGCCTCCAAAGGTTGTGCGTTCGAACTACTATAAGATATATATATATATATATTGCTTTCGTTATGGGACACAATTTTTGACAATGAAGTAATAAAAGTAATAGATTGGGTTGAGCTTCGAGGGCTTATCTATTTGTTTGTTCAAGCTTGGTTTGCGGAACTTGAAATGAGATTCATTTATCATGTTGTCTGACAAGGTTATACTACCACGCAAGTGGCATTACAGATGATTGATATGAATAATTTGCATGCTGGGATATTTAGAATTCTCCACTTCTATAGATAATATTCTCTAAAATAATATAGAATTGTATAGTAACCTTGTAAATATCTTAGATATTCTTTTGTAGTATTCTTCGTCGTTGGATAGACCATGTGTACAAATTATTGTCATTGTACAAAACCGAGCTGGCCTATAAATAGGTTGGCAGATCATTTGCCCCACACACCAAAGAAGAAAAAGTTGTAAAACATTCTATAGTACAATATTATAGGTTGTTCATTACTTGAAAAACACCAACACAATCAAATTTAAAATTTATGGTTAATTTTAGGAGTCTACCTTCTACTTTAGTAAACTTTTGTTTGGAAAGATGATTATTTTGATTACTATTATGACCAAGTAAATTTACATAGGCAATTTACAGGCTCACTGCAATCATTCACTTCTACACCGAGCCTTTTTGAAAATTTATGTGTGTACAAAATATATGTGTATATATATATATATATAAATATTTCAGAACACTTTCAACTGTGACCGACAAGTATTTGAGATGCGTTTGTGTGTTCGAATATCAGACACTACCATGGCACCTAGGTGCCTTCTAAATGGCAACTATGCTACTTTTAAAAGTATTGATCCAAAAATAAATAAATAGAAATTCTATAATTCACAAATTTGGACGGACACTAGTCAAAAGCAAGTCCATACACATCGGCTTATCACCTGCAACACCATTTTTATGCATAGTTCTAAGTCATAATAATTATTACACATGATCCTAAACCAAAGTCGACACAAAAAATAAGTTAATACATTTATTTGCATGTCAATATAATTTCGAAATCATAAAATAATTTGTCTCTAAATCATAGTCAACTCAAGTGATTAGATTTACCAGTCACATACCCAATAGCCGAAACATGTATGAACACGTATACAAAGGGAAGAGAGGAGGAAAAAGAAAAGAACAAGTGGAGGGTAATTAAGCACAAAATTGAAGCTTTTCAAATGCTAAAACCATCTGGAAGACCCAATAAAGTCCACTTCAGTTTGGTAGGAGAACGTGACATGGATGAGTAAAATTAGTCACAGAATTCCTATCCATGAGTTCTTGTAATAAAAAATAAATAAATAAATAAAAATTAGAATACACATACATATATAAATAGATATATATATAGATACAGAACTCCTATTCTTGGCATTTTAAATTCATTTATACCATTTAATCTTTATCTTGGACAAAGAAATGAAATAAGTCAAGTCATTCGATGGAAACTAATAATTATAAGACATACACATGTTTGACCCACTAAATGGGATGTCTTATATGTTGATTAACAATGATGGTTTAATCTTATAAAATAAATTGATGTTACCAACATGAGTTGAGAGCTGACCTGGCTTCACAACTAGTGTCGACATATGTATGGCTAAATAATTCATTGCTAGCTTCTAATTAATTAAACCATCCTTATATTTATCAAAACAATCCCTCCCCTCAATTTTGATTTTGAAAGATTCGTCATTTTATAATCATTTACAAGAAATAATAACATATCAACAACCAAACAGATATTTATACTTTATTTCATACAATCATCACCAACATATAGGATTTTTATACATGTTGTCGTCAATTACATTAACGTCAAATTTAAAGATATTGAATTGATAATTTGAATTTGAAATAAAATATATTTAATTTAAAAATCATACTAAAATATCTCTCGTCTCAAGTTAAAAAATATAAATAAAACAAAATTTTAAAATATCACAAAATTATGGCCCATGTTTTCCAAGTTAAAGAGGTGCTTGTCTGCTATTAGTTGATCAAAAGTCCAAAAAAGCCAGAGTCTCTGAAACCACGTCAAATAATTTTTTTGCTGTTTTGGGTATATATAGAAACATATATATTTTTTCGTCCTCAATAGACTAGGTAAAGTAGACAACATCAAAGTCAATTTTAGAATTTAAATTTCGAATTTCGAACCAAATTGTCAATTGGGCAAATATAATGCTTTAATATCTTGTTTTTCTTCTACGTTAAGTTGTCATTCCTTAAAGCAGCATTCAAAATCAAACCAACTATTAATGTCTGGTTGGCAATATGGATCATTTGAATCACAGTCTAGCATTTCAAAGTGGAGAACTTGATCCGGAGCTTACCCTGGCAGCCCAAAGGGCCAAATATGTCTTCAAGAGGTCGCCTTCTGGTAGGA
Organism: Cornus florida; assembly: GCF_030987335.1. Taxonomy (NCBI): domain Eukaryota; kingdom Viridiplantae; phylum Streptophyta; class Magnoliopsida; order Cornales; family Cornaceae; genus Cornus; species Cornus florida. The sequence goes on along the minus strand of NW_026775574.1, from coordinate 83,973,552 downwards.
CCAGATAGCATGATTTGAAAATAATATTATGAACAAGACGACGTGAACCAGATAAAGTAATCAGAAAATAATATCATTGAAAACAATGAAGATACGGCTATATGTATGTATACACACGGGCGGAGCCAGCATGTGCTCAGGGGCAGCTGGCCCATCTACTCCTGAATCCACTATATTTTATGTATATAATTTGTAATTATTTATAAAATACTCCGATAAACTTTATAAATTATCCTCTATAAAATTATATATTTCTAAAAACGCCTTTAATTCTTTATTCATTTTCTTTGTTATTCTTCAAATTTCTTTTTGTTATCTTCAAAAACTTTTGTATTCTTTTTTTTACAATTAAAACCTATTTTTTTCCTTCAAAATTCTCTCATATTTTTTCTTTTTATTTCATTTTCTTCTTTAAAATTTCATTTTTGTTCTTAAAAATTTCTTTTTTCATGCACTCATGCATAATTTATGTGCAATAAATTCTTTCTTTTTTTTTTCTCTCTCTTCTTATTCATTTTTTATTCACTTATTCTAATGTAATGTTGTTACGCTATTATATTTTCTGCGTGTTTGGAAAAAAAATTATTTTGTCAGTGTTAACATACCTCCTGAAACCAAATTCCTAGCTCCGCCCGTGTATACAATCATATTTTCAATGCATTTCTTCATATTCTATCAATCGAGATTATGTTCACCTTATTGTCAAGAAGAATTTTAAATTATTTTTACTATACTTGATTGATATTTTTAGTATCATTCATTTATTTTGATAGGAGTAATATTGTGGGTATGTGTTAATTAGCTCGAACACAAATAATATTTGACAGTAAATAATAAAATTGATAAATTGAGCGTAAAGGCTTATCTATTTTAACACTCTAGAGTCGCAAGTACCAAGTAGCATTGTAATATATATTCTTGATATTGTTTTGGAATATCTTAGAACCAACTTCTAGAATTTTCCCCAATCAGACTACATGTGTATAAATTATAGTCATTCATTGTAAAGCCACTCCGTGTATATATATAAGTTGGGAGTTCATTTGCTCTCAACAAGCAACCAAGAGTTGTAAAGGGTACCTCACACCTTCTTTTCCGTGGTATTTGAGGTTCATGAATAAATTGAGGAGTCTACATTTTGACTATGGTTGTGTAAATTTTCTTGCTGATCAGATTGCATTAATTCTTACCATTAATATATTAGGTTCAAATAGGGACCTCAATTGTAATGAAGAAGTCAAAGAAATCATATACCTCTTTCTCCAGGACCAACACGATCTACTCAATGCAATCCACGAATTCCCGAATGTAAATGCTAACATGATTCCCCATGAAAACGGTTAAAACTACTTGTATTGAGCAAATTATGTAATTAAGTCTTTTATTTTTAATTTTATCAAATTATGAAAATTTAAAAAGTGATATTTAGATTAAATTAATATTTAAATATTACATAATTTTTTATATTTAACATTTTATATGATTTATAAATTTAGAGATGGGATCTTTGTATGACTTAGTTTGGTAGAATATGGCATAATTGACAAGTTGTTGGTGCGGATGAAATTCTCAGTCAAATTCGTTTGTGTACATGGAATACCAGTAAGGCAATTGAGCATCATTGAAATGGATTCTCATGACAAACAATATATTAAATCTGTCACGATTAGACCACTATAACAAATTAGGTCTGTTATGACCAATGAAAGTATACCATATGAATATTTAGTGAGACTGATTTGAAAATTTCATCTTAAATACTTGAGCAATTAACTTGCAGATGAAGGAAGGAAACAAAAATGACCAAAATTGATCAATTGATCAAGGTTTGAAATTGGTAAATACTTATGTCGCATTTGATGACACATTTTTGGTGATCACAAACATAACTTTAATACATTTTTAAACAAGTTCGAATATAAGATTGAACCAAAATGAATAAATATGATTAAGGACCAATCAATTAAAATCAACCAAGAAGATGACTCAAGAGCTGAAAGATGTGCGAACATGTATACAAAGGAAGAAAAAAGAAAAAAAAAAAAGGGTGATTGAGCACAGAATTAAAGCTTTCAAATTGGAGGCTCACCTCACAACTTGGATTGGGAGTGCGAATCCCATTAGGGCCACCCTCAGAAAAATTTCTAAGTAATTGTTCAGTGCATGTGGGATAAAACATGATTTCGATAGTAAATTATGGAATTCCTTAAGTGACCGGACATCCAAGTTCCAAAAAAAAAAAAACAAAGAGGGGGTCAACTTCCATACTTAGAACATTGCTAAAGCAATCTGGGAAGACTTAAAAGAAGTCCACTCCAGTTTGGTAGGAGAATGTGAAATGTATGACTACAAGAGTCACACAATTCCAAGGTAGGTACAGAAATATTTGAATATATGATATACATATATAAAAACTAATATAACTATACATATACAAAGCTTGGCATTTTGTTTTCATTCATTCCATTGCTATCTTGGAAAAATAACTGAAATAAGTCAAGTCACTCAATGGATCAATTAATGTAGTACCAAAGTACCTAGGTATGTTTCTCATTGCTTAACTAATAATTACAATACATACGCATGTTTGACCCAATAAATGGCTGTCCTATTGATGGACTATGACTATATGTAATATTTTAGAAATTAGAATAGTTGGGTGTTGGATTATTTCTTCCATGAATGTGAGTTGAGAGCTGACCTGGTTTTCACAACTAGTACAGTGAACATATGCCTAAATAATTCATTGCTAAAATCAATCCCTCCCCGCAGTAGATTGTGAGAGAGACTTGTCATTTTCAATAATCACTGACAAGAAATTGTGACATATCAACAACCAAACAGATAATACTTTATTCCATGCAGTCATCTACCTAGTCTTAAACAATAAATCTAAACATAATTTTTTTTTGTCCTTTTTTTAAAAAAAATAAAATTGAAACCGACTCTTTGAATTTATGTTAGGTATGTAAGCTAAACCTTGTACATGTATAATCACATGCAAATCATAGATATCATTTAAACTCGAGTATTTTGTGCGTAGTAAGAGTTGAACTCAGGACGTCCAAGATTACGAATCGCTCTTTAAACTCTTTAACCACTCTAAACATGAACAGTAGTGTACTAATCATTTTTCTACCAACATGTTTCCTTCCATTACACTAGTACTAAATTTTAAAATACCCCAAAATTATGGCCCATCTTTTCCAAGTCAAACAAGTGCTTGTCTGCTGATCAGATGATCAAAAGCCACACTAAATGAAACCAGATCAAAGTATGTCTAGTACATCAATATCTCTCTTTGAGTTTTTGTAGGTATAAACATGTCTTTTTCTCCAAACAATTGACTTGACGATAATATTACATATATGCTCAATGTGAAACTATACCCATTAGAGAGACGAAGACTCATACCACATATTTACAAATAATAATCACCACTGGAATCAAACCTAAGCTTATTATAACTCAGATTTCCAAAATATTCCTGGGGAGAAGTCAATTTCAACATTTAAATTTTGACCCAAAGTGTCAATTGGGCAAAATATAATGATTTAATAATGTTTAATCAACAGCTGACCTTGTTTTTCTTCCTCTTTAGACTAGGTCAAGTAAACAATGTTGTTATTGATGTTTATTTTTAACGTTTTTCATTCAAGATATAAACTGAATCAATATATATTTTTTTTAATCGGTATTCACACACACTTGCCTCCACCGAGACTCGAACACCTAACTTCCTTTTAAAAAGTAAAAATCTGGTACCGCTAGGCCACTGGCCTATTAGTATATAAATTGAATCATTGTTTGGTTGAATCACAAAAACTTAAATTTGGCAACTGCTTATTTAACATTACATTTCACTTCCAGTAAATAAATTTTGAACGTACAACACAAATATACATCCTCTATTACATTGATCTTCTAACTATACATTTATTTCTTCAGTTGGCTGAATACAAGTAACTACAATATCACACGCATACACCTCACAAGACCCGTGTAAAATAAAATTCATACAGCAGTTACATTTTTCCTGAAGAACTTTCCATATCTATCAAGCATTTCTTTGAGAGGTTTACGATCGAATCTGCTATTACTCTAGCACTGGACTTCATATAACCACCTGGAATTAAAAAGGTTAGATGAGATTCTATTGCTAAAACAGTACGAAAAGATGACCAGAATCTTAAAGGCTGCAGTTTATCGGACCTGATGTGAGCATGACAAGAGGGACATTTTTCTCGCGAGCAAACCTGAAAACCTTCTCATCTCTGCTAGTTATACCATCAGGACTGATCTGCACAGACGAGAATAAGTGTAAACACTATTTAACTGTGAATGTAAGACAATTTTTACAGAAAAAAACTCCGCAATGCACTTCTTAATTACAAAGGCCTATGAATAAATAAAACATACATGGAAAATGAAATCTATCGTTTGTTCGGTCATTGCTATTTCTCCTAATGTTCTTGATTCGATTACCACTGGGAGTTTCAGCAAGGTTAAAAACCATGCTATTCTCTCCCCCAGATACATATAAAATTAGGAACTCTCTTTAATTATCATGTGATCCACCTGGTTTTGTCTTGATGAACTAAGAATAAACCATCTTTAGTCATGCATTGATCCTAATTTCTTCCATTCACTCTAGGCAACCATGTAGTATCATACAAAATGCAGCGTAGCCTCAACAGTTTCTGTTCCAAGGCATCATTGAGACAAACAAGGGTAGCCCATTCTTGACATTGTTTAAAGCCGTACTGCATATACACGGAGATCAAAACTACTACGCCCCAGCATCAGCACTCACGAACTCACAGAAATTCAACAATTTACTTCAAAAAAAACACATCTTAGGCATAATACCAGCATTGCACTATAAGCCCGTATTGTAGGCTCTCCAGAAACATCCATCACATAGAAACTCCCAGAATATCCAATCCAACATTTAGTAGCCAAACTTTATACAAAAAACAGATCTTATAAATTAAAAAAGATACATCACGTCAATCGGTACAACTCATACTACTAAAATGAATGTCTATCATTCCTTAAACCATTAAAATCAGTTGTATGCCATCTACTTTATGACACAAAAACAAATGAGTATTCCAAGATGTGCAAGTTTCTGGGCTTGGCCAGATTTGTCATACAAGCATGGGATCTACCAAGATAATATATATTTGTCTTCTTCCAGTTCATTCTTAAATTAAATTATCTGTAAACAGTTACTCGTCTCTTTTTTCCATCCCTTAATAGATGCACATCTAATTGGACTACACTGCAGGCTGTGATAAGGCACTCTCAAAATACGAGTTACAACTCTCAAATGCCACATTATCATTAGCCTTTCTTAAACATGGGTCTAGAACATAGTTGTCAAAGGCGCCAGAGGCGCGCACCTGAGGCGCAAGGCGCCTCCAGGCGCCATGTTTGCGCCTTGGGTACACTTAAGGCGTCTGTGTTAAGAGAGGCGTGAGCCTTTCCGACCAAGGCTCCAGGCTACAGGCGCTATAAAGGCGCGCCTGCATGAAACTGTGGTTTTTTAACTTTTTTTCGCTATTTTTTTTTTGTTTGTTTATTGTCTGTGACTCTGTGTAAGTGTGTATTGTTATATTATTGTATTCTATTATTTTATTACTTGATACAGTAGAAAGCTCAAAGATGAAAGCCTTGCAAAATAAAAATAAAAATAAAAAAAAGAAGCAAAGGAAAGAAGAAGACAGGCAGCGAAGGCAATACAGTGCTCACTCGGACTCTCGGATCTGCGTCGCGCCGTCGGCAAACACTCAACAGGTAAGTTCTCCTTCTTCTCTTCTTCTTCTCTCCTCCTTCTCTTCTCAGATCTGTCGGATCTGTCAAATTTTTTTTTTTTCTTCTTTTCTTCTTCTTTTCTTCTCTCGACTCTCGGCTCTTTCTTGCCAAATTTATATCATTTATTTTTATTTTTCTTCTTCTTTTTATTTATTTTTTTTCCTCTAGTTTTATTCTTCTTTTTCTTTTTCTTTTTTTCTTCTTTTCTTCTTCTTCTCTCGAGTCTCGGCTCTCTCTCGAGTCCTGGCAGATTTGTTTTTTTTTTTTTTTGTCTTCTTCTTTTTATTTTTTCTTTCTCCAGTTTTTTTCGTCTTTTTTTTTTTTTTTTTTTTTTTTTTTTTCTTCTTTTCTTCTTCTTCTCTATAAAATCTCAAAGGCTCGCGCAAATTTCAACAATATTTTCTTATATTAAAATTTGATTCTGGGACACAATTAATTAAAAATCAGTAATGGATCCTTGGGTTAGTCCGACGTAATGGATCCCCTTAGTGTCAGTCCAAACATCTTTGTCCAACGTAATGGTGTCTTTCAATGGTATTTTTTTTTTTTCTATTCTTCTTCTCGGCTCTCTGTGCTTCTGCTCTTCAGAGTTCAGCCTCTTCTTTTATTTATTTATTTTATTTTTTTATAATCTGTGCTGCTGGAATAAATTGTAGTATACAATTCTATGCTGCTGGAATAAATTGTAGTATACATATCAGTTGGTATATGGTATCATGCAGTCCATATATGCATATATATTACATCTCATATAGTAGATAAATCTCATATAGTATATGCAAGTAATAAGTGAATGTATATAAATGTATGAACATGTTATGCAGTCCATATATGATGTTTATGTTTGTTTGTTTTAGTTTTAATATGTTTGATTATTCACTGTTGAACTCAAGTACTTGATTTACTTGGTTTTGCAATCTTTATGTTGAATATTTAACTTAAGTAATTCATTTAGTTGACTTTTACATCTTTATATATACTATTGCATCTTTAATATTTTATTGGGTGGGTTTTGTTTTTTTTTTTTTTTTCAATGTGCGCCTTACTTCAGTCGGGCGCGCGCCTCGCCTTGCGCCTCAGGCTCCAAGAGGCATTTGCGCTTTTGTGCACCTTGAGCCTTTAACAACTATGGTCTAGAAACAATGTCATATGCCATTGCAAATTCTAAGATTATTATCTCCCTCGTGTAAATCTTGCAATTAAAATAAATAACTTGACCTTCACAATTATCATAACTATCACATTTTCTCTTGCATCAGCCAAATATACAGATGAAGAAAAAGACAAAACATGTTATGAACATGTTATGCACTCCATATATGATGTTTATGTTTGTTTGTTTTAGTTTTAATATGTTTGATTATTCACTGTTGAACTCAAGTACTTGATTTACTTGGTTTTGCAATCTTTATGTTGAATATTTAACTTAAGTAATTCATTTAGTTGACTTTTACATCTTTATATATACTATTGCATCTTTAATATTTTACACAGATGTGCAACACAAAGAAAGCAGGGGTTTATTGATTATACAATCCAAAAATAAAATTACCTTTAACCGGCCCAGTGGATCTCCCTCCAAAATATCAGTACCAGCGTTGTAAATCACCAACTCAGGATCAAACACACGCCCAGCGACCTACAATTCGAATTCAAACAATCACAATTTCCTTAAAGAGTAGTACTTTTAACAGGAAATACTACAATATATGAATAATTCTTACTATCAGATAGAAAACCGTATATGATGTTCACATTCCAGACTGAGTAACAATATTGGTAAATGATAGTTCTTATCATACACTCAATCCAAGCACACATCATATATTCACACATTTTTTTTTTCTTAATTCTGATTATGTAATTTTATTTCCTTTTTGGCCACGATAAGCTAACAACATCATCCTAGTGATGCAGTCTATACAAAAAGAAGTAAAATTAACCAATGAACACGACACCTAAATCTAAAATGAATTTGTTATTAGAGAAAGAATGAAGAGCACATATTTAACAAGAAACGAATTAGTATGAGAACATCAGCACTCTTGAACCACTTCACAGATGTACATAGTGCAGGAGACACGAGCTGAAGGTAGCCATTTATTGAAGTGAGGACATAGTGAAGGACATGGTGCTGCTCTCTAATAAATAAATAAATAAGTCAATCGAAAAGAAAATTATATTGTCAGTGCAATAGTCCATTGTCTTCTTACACACTAGCCTGAGTAAACCATGTCAGAACCAAATAGACACAAATTTATATCATCTATCCAATATTACTCTAAATATCTGCCGGAGATTATAGATTAAACCAGAATTGTTTCTCCTTCAAGATCTGGCGCTAAGCTCCTTGCCAGCCCCAAGGTCACATGTTAGGTGAAATAGTGAGTCCCTCCCCCTCACACGCTCACTATGGCATTATTGTCAAACTGTATATCATACTGATTTAATTAAGTGACAGATGTAGATGTGATATATAATATGACATTAACCTTTGCTTAAGGTATGTGGTGCCTTGAAATAACATGATGGAGTTCTTCAGGAGTAAAAACAAATAAATAATTTGATTTAGAAAAAATTACCAAATCAGTAGAAATTGATAGGAAAACTTGCAACATAAACACTATTTTCAGGAAAATAAAAAGTTGCATGTATCATGTATATAGTACATTTGTCACTCATTTGCATCGAGTGTCTTCAAGTACCATTCATATTACAATGCATCTACGAAAAATGTATCAACAAGACAAAGGAAGCTTAACATATTATTTCTTGCAGGCCACTAGTTCCAAAAATTTAAGATTTTTTAACTGAGCTCAGTATGCATAATTTCATGTCTCTCGCTACTTGTAATGCTTCAAATTTCCAATAGCCACTGATTGGGTGTGCTTATGGGTAGAAAGCTTGAACATGCATGCCTACATGGTATCAGACGGCGCACCGGGTGAAGTGTCGCATGTAATCACGTAGAAACTGAACAATCCCTTTCCTGGTTCTAAATTTCTACCAGACAAAAAGTTAAAAGATCAAATTAATTCAGTCCTATAAGTTCTCCATGGATCTCAAAAGCAAAACTTCCAATTGCATCAATGCAGCAAAAATAAATAAATTAATAATAAAAGGTAAAGCAGCTAGAATATGGTAATAAATTATTACCTTGAGTGCTTCATCTAGTCTCCTCAAGTATTCATTTGTTGTGGTGCCACTCTGTTGAAATATATGCAATAAAAAAGGTATGGCAGATGAAGAACAGAACACTTTGAAGCTAACTTTACCAAGAGGTAATACGGCTCACCACTACTTCAACCTTCTGATCAATGTATCTCCTAGCCTCATAATCCTAAATAAAAGAAATCCCATACGTTAAACTGTGCAGGAGTAAAAAGAGTACTATTACCTATGATTTCTTCATGACAATAGCATTCTAACACTCAGATTACAAAGAGAAGCCCGTGCATGAGAGAGACAGAGAGGAAGAGAAATAAGGATGCAACTTACAAATGGATAGATTTCAGGATTGTACATATCCAGAATATAAACTCTACCTGTTAAGATCCAGGCACAATCACTTAATAGCATTAAAAGTCACATAATGCCACCACAAGGAAAGGTAAGAATCATACCGTCATTAGAAAAATCTTTTTCATGGCCATTTCCTTGATGTGCATCAAGATCAATTATCATCACCCTGAATATTATTTGCACTTAATTAGGACATGTGGAGGTGCTTACAGTTGATGAACTTGACTGAGATATCATTAGTTGAACTAATAACTGCACAGAGCTGTATCTATTTAACATGAGTTGCAAGTCTCAGTACCTTGAAATATTTAACCGGATGAAGGCATAGTGAATGCAAAGAGAGATATCTGCATAAGCACAAAAACCACCTCCCTTGTCTCCACAACAGTGATGAAACCCACCACCAACATTGATAGCCCAACCTCGCTCCTTTGCAAGCTTTGCTGCCAAAATTGTTCCTCCTACCTACGGCAGAGTGTGGTCTGTTTGTTTTGAACCTTAAAATGCAAAGAGAATATTTATCCAAGTATGATAATTTCACCTGCTTGCGGAATGGGTAAAGAACTTTCTGCTGCACAAGACAATTGGGCAATAATGCAACAGGAGGAACCTAAAAATCATAGCAAATTGAATGGTCAAAAACTGAAAAACATGATCTGGAAATACATAAACCTTAAGAAACTACTATAGATTGTTAGTTATTCTAAATGCATAGTATAAATGTCACGACCCGCTGTCACGCTCCCAAATTTTAATACAAGAAAAGAAACCCTTCTCCAGTACACCAAATCACCACAACCATCCACAATAACATTGAAAAGAAATCAATCTCCATCTAACAATTACATTAGTTCAACATGAGTCCATGACATGAAGACCAACTAAATAGAATCCACCAATTAACATCATTCTTATTACAAACGTTCTGTATAAATGAATACTGAACAAACAATAAATAAGCTAGTGTCCATCTCCATTGCATGCCTCCATCACGTGTCCAATCAACGACTAAGTTTATTATGATAAAGGAGTGAGCTCACAAGCTCAGCAAAAAATGTCAAACGCAATCATTTTTCAGCAAGTCAACCTTACCTTGTATTCCATATATAAAGGCAACTCAAATAAGGTACATTAATCTCATAGAGTTATCTCAAGTCAATTCACATATCACTATGTTCTCGATTAAGTGACACAAATTGGTCAACCATTACTTAACATTTACTAAAAGCCACTTTAGCTCACATGAGCCTCGGGTTCCCCTCCAACAAAGTGGTTTGAGTTGCAGTCCTGGACTACCGAACACGTGGCTGGGTTTGTACGTCTACTCACCCAGATGGTCCCGGACCATGTCCACATAATAAGGGCACGCTCAACCCAATGGCCACAACAAATGGGTAAAACACTCCCAAATAGGCAGGTCGAGACAAATCCTAACAAGTCATCATAGGGTCGGTCCCAGACTACCCACCATCCGACCAATCAAATCACATCCTATATTTACCACTTATGCTAAATTATGAAATGTGTCATCTTATTAATTATTAGGTATTATCATTGTCAAATTACATAATTATTAAAATCTATTAATTATTATAGATACCAGCACATTTGGGGCAAACTACAAATTCTTACCATAACCTCATTTAATACAATAATTGTTCTCTCATAATTATTATATCTTATTTTGTTGGAAAGCATAAAACGAAAGAGAAGAGATAAATAAAACAAGTAGAACACACAGATATTACGTTGTTTAGCCACTAGGGCCTACATCCACGGCACAATGAGCCCAAAGGGCTAAATCACTTTCATTACATTCTCTCTTAATTCACACACAATACAATGGAGGCTCCTTTATATAGGAGAAAAAATTATGAGAATGGAGAAAAATTAGAAAATAGGAAATAAGGAGGATTTTTCTCCACTAATTCCTCTAGTAACACCAAATCTTCAATAATAGAGAACAACATCAATTACTGAAAGATTTTTCTCCACTAATTGCTCCATTAAATCTTCAATACTCCCCCTTAAGTTGGAGCATAAATGTCCAACTTGCCATTGAGATGACGAGTAACAAGTGTCAATGATGAAGAAAGAAGAGCGAAGACGAAGAACAATGCTACTGAACACACCAATAACCCAAACAAGTCAACAAAAAATTGCCAGAAACACGGCAAAGGCGAGGACAATGCTACCGAACACACCGGCAGCCAAACAAGTTAATAAAAACTGTCGGAGGCACGACAAAGGCGAAGAACATTAGTGCTGAACAAACCGGTAGCCCAAACAAGTCACAAATAGCATCGAAAAACCCTTAGCAACATTTCAGATGCTAAGGGAATACCCCAAAATAGGGTTCCGAACCTGGGAAAAGAAATTAGGCTCTGATATCATGTTGGAAAGCATAAAACGGGAGAGAAGAGATAAATAAAACAAGTAGAACACACGGATATTACGTGGTTCAATCACTAGGGCCTACATCAACGACAGAGCCCAAAGGGTTACATCACTTTCATTAAATTATCTCTTAATAATTACCAACAGGCCAGTGGCCTAGCGGTATCAAGCTCTTACTTTCCAAAGGAAGGTTAAGGGCTCGAGCCTCGGTGGAGGCATGTTTGTGTGAGTACCAACTAAGAAAAAAAAATAAAAAATTTCTCTCTTAATTCATACACAATACAATGATGGAGGCTCCTCTATATAGAAGAAGAAATTATGAGAATGGAAAGAATTAGAAAATAGGAAACAAGGAGGATTTTTCTCCACTGATTCCTCTAGTAACACAGTAGAAATATATAAAAAGAAGAGAAAGGAGAGAATTGCGTAAAGGCTTGAATGATATGAATTATTCATTCACAGCTTTAATATTTATAGATAAAATGAGCACATGCTCATATTACAAGAAAGGAAACTAAAAAAAATCAAAATCAAATCAAAACTTATTCTAAAGTATATTCTATGGCATATTCTATAGCATAGTAAGTCATACTAAATCGTGGTATTATATATGCTAACACTCCCCTTCAAGTTGGTGCTTGGATATCTGAAACGTCCGACTTGGACAATGCATTCTCAAGCACAATCTTGCTAACGCCCTTTGTAAAAATGTCTGCAAGCTGCTGAGAGCTTGTGACAAATGGAGTGCAAATTTGACCAGAGATGATCTTCTCTCGAATGAAGTGACGGTCCACCTCTATATGCTTAATACTGTCATGCAGAACGGGATTTGCTGCTATGCTAATGGCAGACTTGTTGTCGCAGTAGAGTGAGAATGGAAGCGACACTGGAAGGCACAAGTCTGTCATCAAGGTTTTCAGCCAAAGCAACTCACCTACCCCAAGAGCCATAGCCCTATACTCTACCTCTGCACTAGATCGAGAAACAACATCCTGCTTCTTACTGCGCCAAGTAACCAAGTTACCACCAATAGTGGTACAATAACCTGAAGTAGACCTCCTATTTGAAATTGATCTCGCATAATCAGCATCTGTCCAAGCCTCAACACGTAAGTGACCGTGATTGGCAAACAAAATACCACGGCCTGGACACCCTTTTAAGTAGCGAAGGATCCGAATAACTGCATCAAGGTAAGGGGCATGAGGAGAGTGCATGAATCGACTCACGACACTCACGGCATAAGCAATGTCAGGTCGAGTCATAGATAAATAAATGAGCTTCCCCACAAGTCGTTGATACTGACCAATATCTGACAACAACTTCCTCTCAGAATCAACTAACCGATGATTCTGCTCAATCAGAGCATCAACAGGACGAGCGCCAAGCTGACCAGAAGCAGAAAGCAAGTCAAGAACATACTTGCGTTGAGAGATGAATATGCTAGTCTTGGAGCGAGCCACCTCAATGCCCAAGAAGTACCATAGGGGACCAAGATCCTTAATCTCAAACTGACGGCCAAGATAGCTCTTAACCTCATCAATTCCGGTAGTATCATCGCCGGTAAGAACAATATCATCGACATACACAATGAGAGCAACTGTCTTACCGCCTAAATGACGTAAAAACCAGGTATGATCAGCTGCACTTTGATGGAAACCAAACTTGAGCATAGCAGTGCCAAAGCGATTAGACCAAGCTCGAGGAGACTGCTTGAGGCCACACAGAGAACAACGAAGATGACGTACCATACCAGAATGAGAAGGAGAGCGAAAGCCCGGAGGAGGAACCATGTACACCTCCTCCTGCAAATCACCATTGAGAAATGCATTCTTTACATCTAACTAAAATAGAGGCCAAGATCGAATTGCAGCAACGGAAAATAATACATGCATGGTATTCATCTTGGCAATAGGGGCAAAAGTCTCCTGATAATCTATGCCATAAGTTTGAGCATAACCCTTGGCAACCAATCGGGCCTTGTAACGAGCAACTGACCCATCTGGATTATGCTTAACTGTAAACACCCAACGACAACCCACAACCTTTCGTCCAATAGGAAGCGGAACCATGTCCCAAGTCTGATTTTTCTCAAGTGCTTGTAGTTCTTCTGTCATAGCATCACGCCATTGAGGTTGTGCTAGTGCATCAGTGTGATACCCCCTAATTTTGGAACACGGATTGATCAAGTCCGCGCACAAAATCAAGGGATATCAAAACAATTTAAGTATTTAACAAGCACAGAATACAAAGATGAATAATAAAGAATAAATAAACCGCTGAAGAAAACTAATAAATAAATATTACTTAATGATTCTCCAACAATTACAATTCGGAAATCCCATAACTCAAGGACCCCTTAAAACATTATCCAATAATCCAATACTATTTAAAAGTACACAAGATGAATAGACGAATGACAGTCTCCCAGCTGCGGATCCTCAACCTCGAGACTGGAACCTGAAAAATAAATCGTGGGTTAAACCCTACGAGCAAGTTCACTCTACCAGGCCTCTGAAAACCAATAAGCAGATCATCTCTGATCAAAACCAAACCTAATAAAGTTTTAACTTTAATAAAGCACGATATACATGTCTATATATAATTATATATACTATACTAATCACATCCATTAATAGGTTTATTAAATTTCCATACCTATTAAATAATTATTAAAATAATATTCATACCTAGACCAATCTACCATTTCATTTTATAAAAACTCCTTTGACCTTAATCCCATCCTAGTCAGTTGTCTAATCATTTAAACAACAAATTATAATAAAAGAAATACTCTATTTAATCCCAACCCGATAATGATTTTAATTGTTTAAATCACATATCCAAAATCCAAGTTTTGACAAATCATCCACGTCTTCCCCAATATTATTTTATTAATGGAAAATAATACACTAACCAGTAAGTACTAAACTATTCTCATTTAAGAATATCTAACTCTAATCCAATCCATACATACAACAACCATAGATGATATTTTAATCATCTAACACATAACAACGTAATTATGCTTTGGCAAATCAACCATGCCATTGTAAATATTTTTATTTATATATTGGCAATTCAACCATGCCTCCATAAGTATATTTATTTATACATTGGCAATTCAACCATGCCTCCGTGTATGTATATTTATACATTGGCAATTCAACCATGCCTCCACAGGTATATTTATTCATACATTTAATTAGCAATTCATCCATGCTTTCCATATATGTATTCTATTCATACAAATATTTAGGTAATATATTTAATCATTTGACAATTCATCCATGCCCACACTTTAACCATGAATTAACTTTAAAATTAACAATACGCTAAATCATACATAGCCATCACATGCATATTATACGCATATCATTAATTTAACAACCAGCCTATTAAGATATGCCAAATAAGAATGATAATATTAATCATCTTAAATGATTTATATATATATATACCTACACATATGTTATTTAATGTATTTATGTGTTTAACACCTTCTTTAATAATCCTTGATTATTTAAAATCAATATACATACATACATACATATATATATATATTCATCCTTCCATACAACTCATAGACAAATTAAACTATATATACACATATATAAATAATTTTATATATATATATATATATATATATACACTTCCTTCAATAACAAATTATTAATTTATTATATTTACACAAATTAGTGCAACTAAATATGTCAGAAATAGTTTCCTTTAAATACTCCATATTGGTTTAAATAGTTTTCCGACACTTTCTCACTAAAACATAAATATCTCCTAGTAGGATGGGAATCTGATAATGAAATTGGTACCATTGGAAAGAAGACGAAAAATCCTTGAATTTGAGCTCAAGAATGACCCAATTTCGATTTAAAATGACTAAGTTATGACCGTTTTAATTTCTAGTGTCGAATTAGGCCAACATAGTTTCCCACGCGCGCCCACGTGCTTACTATGCACTTGCACGCGCTGGATTCAAGCCTCCTTGTGTGCTGGTATTGGCTAAGCTCTTTCAGCTACCGTGAGCTCACCACACTGAATCCATCACTTCCTTTATGCCGCATCCAATGGTCATAAATGAGTGCGCAAATGAACACGCTCACACTAGATTATTTTCTATTAACTATAATAGATCTAAGGTCCAGATCAGCGAGTGCACCATCTTCTCATGGTCTGCAATACACCAAATAATCCCATAGTTGACCAGACCACTTCTATGGTCCAGATACACATGCGCACCAAAGTTTTATGCGCCGCGATGCACCATATCAATTCACATAAGTTTAATAAATCAAATGGCCCTAATTGGCGTATACACCCTATTATCCTACACCGCGCCGCACTGGATCAATTCTTCTTTATTGTGCCGCCGCTCCACATGCGCCAGTTACCTAGTATATATATATATATATATATATATATATATATATATATATATATATATCCTAACAAATAATAGGAAAATAAATCCTAATAAATTCCTAAAAATATCAGAAAAATTCCAGAAAATTACAGAACAATTCTAGAAAATAAAGAAACCATAATTAACTCTCTTGGGTCACAAATCCACCTATAGATTGATTTTAAAATATACATAACACCTATATATATCAATTAAAATCCAATAATCTAAAAATCAAATATAATAGTTTATACTTTTTAATTATTCCGATCTAACCATAATTTTTAAACAAATAAATTTAATTAAAGCCTTGATACTCAAGGTGAAATCCTTATGAGTTCTAAGAGGAAAGTTAGAGAAAACTCGCCTGAAGGTTTCGAAACGAAACCGACGCTTTAAGCTTTAATTATCTCTTCCAATTTCGACGTCCTCCTTTTCAGATCCGACCTCCTCCTTGTCAGCCCTTCTTCTTCCTCTCTCTCTGTCTGTTTTATTTTTCTAACGTGTAAAACCTTTAACCCTAAAGCTTTATGTGTATTTTTATACACCTTAAATTCCAAATCCTATTCCAACTAGTATTATGAATTAAAATAATAACCTTTAAATAATTTATATCTATAAACATATATTATATATAAATATATATTCCTTCCATAATTAACTCATTAGTTAATTAAATCATATATACTTATAAATATCAATAAATATATATCTATATATATATCTTTCCATAACAATTATTAATTAATTATATTTATATATAATTATATATATATATATATATATATATATAATTGATACAAAAGTGATCATTTAAATAATTAAATAACCACGGACCTTCATTAATTAACCCAATAAGGTTTCATACAAGCCCAAGACCACATCTTTTGGTCCAACTTTCCTTAAGCCCAATCCAATTAATTTAAATAAATAAGATAATTAATTAAATACAGAAATTAAAATAACTAATTACATGAAGCACATAAACAAACAAGAATTTACAACTAAGTCATATAATACCAATAAAATCAACACACCAATAATTCAATCAATAATCAACCACACAAACAATCAATCATCATACATAATCACGAAATATAACTTAATTAAAATAAGATAATTAATCTAGCACTCAATAAAATAAAATAAAGCATTGAAAAATAAAATAAAATAATTAATCCTAATTAATAAATCTTTTAAAATTATCGGGGTATTACATTATTGTGATGACCCTGTGGGCGGGTGTGCCGTGGGCGGGTGTGCCGTGGGCGGGTGCGAGAGACACTGTCAGGCTACCACACTGGCGAGCTACGGGTGCACAGTCCCACATCGCCTGGGTAGAGGAAAGGTGAAGTGCTTATATGTAAGTGTGTCACCTCCAATTGGTATGAGGCCTTTTGGGGTGAAGCCCAAGAGCAAAACCGTGCGGGCTCAGGCCCAAAGCGGACAATATCATACCATGTGGTGGAGTGGGTCGTTACAAATGGTATCAGAGCCTGACCCAGCCGGAAGTGTGCCGACGGGGACGTCGGGCCTCCAAGGGGGGTGGATTGTGATGACCCTGTGGGCGGGTGTGCCGTGGGCGGGTGCGAGAGACACTGTCAGGCTACCACACTGGCGAGCTACGGGTGCACAGTCCCACATCGCCTGGGTAGAGGAAAGGTGAAGTGCTTATATGTAAGTGTGTCACCTCCAATTGGTATGAGGCCTTTTGGGGTGAAGCCCAAGAGCAAAACCGTGCGGGCTCAGGCCCAAAACGGACAATATCATACCATGTGGTGGAGTGGGTCGTTACAATCAGCAACAGTAGAAGGAACAGAAACCGAGGCAACAGAAACAAGAAGACTCCGATAGGAGGGTGAGAGCATAATTAGAAATAGGGTATGTACAAGAACGTTTACCCTTTCGAAGAGCAATGGGGCGATCATCAAGCGAAACAATAGCTTGAGAAGGCGGAGCTGGTGCCGAAGGAACAGGGCAATCGATCGTGGGAGTAGAAGCTTGTACCTATTGTCTCCGACTATAAACCTGTGAAAAAGGACGATTCCCCCTGCTGGAGGGGTATCACGAGGAGGAATCATAGAAGAATAAACAAGTAATGTTAGAGGATTTGAAGACGGAAGAAGGTGATCATCCATTATATTCAATCGGAACCATTCACTCTGAGAACCACCTGAACCACTATAGTATGGTGTATGCTTAAAGAAGGAAACATCCATGGATATAAACCGCCGAAGACTGGGAGGACGGTAACACCTATAACCTTTTTTAGAGTGTGAATAGCCCAAAAACACACACTTCAAAGCCTTGGGGTCAAGCTTTGTACGAGTTTGCCCCGACTGCTGAACAAAGCGCACACATCCGAAGACTCGCAGAGGAATCAAAAAAAGAGATGAATTGGGATGTAAGATTGAGAGTGGGGTTGCAAAGTTAAGAATCCTAAAAGGAGTCCTATTAATGATGTAAACAGCGGTAAGAACTGCATCTCCCCAAAATGACTGGGGAACATTCATGCCAATGCAGATTGCTCTGGCTAAGTCAAGGATGTGGCAATTCTTTCTCTTAGAATGACCATTCTGTCGAGGAGTTTTAACATTAGCCATCTGATGCTCAATCCCAAATTCTATACATAACCGTTGTACCTCCCTTTAAGTGTACTCTGTACCCTCGTCAGATCTGAATTTTTTAATGGTACGACCATATTGAGTCTGAACCATTGTCATAAATTTTTTAAAAATGGTGTATACCTCATTTTTGGTTTTCATAAGATAAACCCAAGTAACACGACTATGATCATCAATGAACAACACGAAATATCGAAATCTAAGACTAGAAGTAACTGGGCAAGGACCCCACACATCTGAATGAACAAGATCAAAAGGTGTTAAAGCAGATTTATTACTAGCAGGATAATTGGAACGAACATGTTTAGCCATATGACATGTTTCACAGGATAAATCTGACACTGCCACGTTACAAAATAAGGAAGGAAATAAATGTTTCAAATAACCAAAAGAAATATGTCCTAAACGCATGTGCCAACGCATAAGCTGGGCTTTATTAGATGAAACAATATTAGAAAATGAAGCTGAATGTGCTTGAGGTGACAAAGGAGCATCCAACAGTTATAAACCGTCCACTTCACGCCCACTGCCAATCGTCTGTTTCGACACCAGATCCTCAATGAGAGGGAAAGAACGTTACACTACAATTTAATTGTTGGTAAAGCTACTAAAAGAAATAAGATTTGTAGTCAACTTTGGAACATGAAGTGTATTTGACAAAGTTAATGAAGGAGTAACTGATATGTGACCCTTCCCAGTAATGGAAGATGGAGAGCCATCTGCAAGGCGGACCTTGCATTGGCCAGAGCAGATACTATAAGATTGGAAGAGTGAGGATATACCAGTCATATTGTCTGAAGCACCAGAATCAATGATCCATGGTGTTGAAGATGTAGATACGCTATGTGCAGATGCAATAGTACTTGAGTGGGCATAAGTGGAGGTTGGCTGAGATGATGCCTCCATTTGGTTGAAGAATTTCTTGAACTTGTCCAAAGCAACTTGAGTCAAGGTAACTGTGGCAGAAGATGTAGAGGCAGGGTTGTCAGGAGTTGACAACGAGACTGGTTGTGTAATAAAATGTGCAGAGGATCGAGGTTGTTGTTTCTGTTGCGGTGGATGTCCATGTAGAGCATAACAATGAGATTTGATGTGATCAATTTTTTCGCAATAGTCACACTGTCCACGTTGTCGTCCCAGAGGAGGACCGGTGGTAGTGCTCTGAATTGACTGGGATGGTGAAGTTCCTGAAAGGTTGGGAAACCGAACTGCCATAGCAGAACAATCAATAGAAGCAACACCTAATGGATGAGTCCGGCGGCTCTCATTTGACAACACATTATGCATCCTCAAGAGTAGGGAATGAAGATAAGCCTAATAAATGAACACGAGCATACTCAAACTCGTCGTTCAACCCTGCAAGAAACTGAAACACTCGATTCTTCTCCACAATTCCTGCATATAAAACTGCATCATCTGGATCCTTCCAAGAGTGGAATGAATCATAATATGACATCTCCTCCCAAATAGCACGAAGTTTGGCGATGTAACCTAAAATTGTCAAGTCACCCTGAGAAATCTTGTTGATATCTCGCCCCAACTGGAAAATTCGTGCATTATTCTGCCTCTGAGAATAAGTGTGTTGAACTGAATCCCAAATTTGCTTAGCAGTCTTCATAAACATATAGCCAACAGCTATGTTTGGTTGTATCGAATTGACTAGCCAAGACATAACCATAGCGTTTTCTGCAAACCACTGTAGATATGCCTTCTCTGACTCAGCTGGCTCTTTCTCAGAACCAGTAATATAGCTATCATGAATATAGGTTGTTTACATCCTGTAATTAATTAGGAAAGTTGACTATTTTGCTACATGTAATCTGCTAGCTTGATTATAGGAATATTCTGTAGCATAAAATCTGCTAGCTTGATTATAGGATTTTGATTAGCTTAATTTCTGGTAATTGGCTAAATTAATGTACTGAGTGTATGTCTTGGGTTCCTATATAAACCCACATGTACTCACATCTAAGTCATATACAAGAAATCTTCTCTTCTATTTTCTTGCTCTTATTTACAACATGGTATCAGAGCAAAAATGCTTCTGAGACCCAACTCCCATCTTCCTCTTCTTCACCTAAGCTCCACCATTTCTCTCTATTGTTCTCACATCAAAAGTCTGGTGCCTTCTAAGAATTCTAGTTTGTTATTATTATTAATTTTTTTACTCTACTAGAGTTCTATTTAGTTTTTTATTTTTTATTTTATTTTGCTAGAATTCAAGGGGTTGGCACAGTTACTACCCCTTGTCTAACTTTCTCTTCTGTTTTATACCTACCTCAATTTCCTTTTAATTTATTATCTGTTCATAGAATTACCTCTACTTTATATTGTTCCGTCACCTTTTATCCTTCTCATTGTGTTTTTCAGGATCTAAAGACGAAGAGGACGATTGGTGGGGAATATGAAAAGGATGGTCTCTACTACTTCCAACCCTCTCCCATATTAACTTCCTCTGCCTTTCATACCACGACTTCTCCATATAAGTGGCACTATAGACTTGGACATCCATCAACTGCCAATCTGCGTCTTTTAGTCCCTTCTTTACCTTCGTTTTCTACTTTTAATTGTGAAACGTGTGAGCTCAGTAAACATCATCGAGCCACTTTTAGATGTCGACCTGATGGTCCTTGTTTACATCCTTTTGAGTTGGTTCGCTCCGATGTTTAGGGTCCAGCGAGAACAACTGGTTTGTCTGGTGCACATTATTTCATTTCTTTTATTGATGACCATTCTTGTTTGACTTGGTTATATGTTCTTAAAGATCGCTCTCAAGTGTGTGATGCATTTAAATCATTTTATGCTGAAATCACTAATCAATTTAATGCCAAGTTACACATTCTTCGTACTGATAATGCTCTTGAGTATAAAGTTCATAGCTTTCAGCACTTCTTTGAGTCGAGGGGTATTATCACTCATCAAACCTCATGTGTTGATACACCTCAACAAAATAGAGTTGTTGAACGAAAGAATGTGGTCCAATCCTTGTTGTTGCCCGTGCACTCATGCTTCAAATGAATGTGCCTAAACACTTTTGGGGTGATGCTGTTCTCACAGTAGTATACCTTTTAAATAGAATGCCATCTCGGGTTCTTAAAGGGAAATCACCTTTTAAAATGTTCTTCCCTGATAAAGATCTTTTCTGTCTCCCTCCAAAGGTATTTGGATGTATTTGCTTTGTCCATAATTTAAATCCTAAACGTGATAAACTTGACCCTCGTGCACATAGATATATATTTCTTGGTTATTCTCGTACTCAAAAAGGGTACCGATGCTATAGTCCTACATTAAGAAAACATTTTGTATGTGCTGATGTGACTTTCTTTGAAAATGTTCCGTATTACTCTACGGAGGGTTGTCAATTGCGAGAGCCTTTACTCCAAGAGTCTGTTCAGCCCCTACCTGTTCTTTCTGTGCCTTTATATCCTACTAGGCTCATCCCTTCATATCCTAAGGTCTATATTCGTAAACGTCCGCGGTCTTCTCATTGCCCATCTGAACCAATTACAGCACCAATAGCACCATCCTCAAATCCTCCATTGCTTTCCTCGGCAACTGCAAATCCTACTCCTCCATCTAGTCTTGACATTCCCATTGCCATTCGTAAAGGTAAAAGGTCTTGTACTAAGCACCCTATCTCTAATTTTGTATCTTATGATCATTTATCTCCTTCATTTAAGGCTTCCACAATATCCTTATCTTCTGTCTCTGTTCCTAAGACATATAAGGAGGCTCTTTCCCATCCTAGTTGGCAAAAAGCAATGGAGGATGAAATGCATGCTTTGCACTTGAATAATACTTGGACACTTGTTCCTAAGCCCGCAGGTGCACACATTGTTGGTTGCCGATGGATTTTCACAGCGAAGCAAAATCTAGATGGTACTGTTGACAGGTTAAAAGCTCGTATTGTTGCTAAGGGCTTTACTCAAACCTATGGTCTTGATTACACTGAAACTTTTTCTCCTGTGGCCATGCTAAACTCAGTTCGTATTATTATCTCTCTTGCTGCAAATCTTGATTGGCCCCTTCATCAACTTGATGTTAAGAATGCCTTCTTGCACGGAGATTTGAGTGAGACAACGTACATGGCTCAACCACTTGGGTCTGAGTCCAAGGGGGAGTGTGTTTGTCATCTCCATAAATCTATTTATGGACTCAAACAGTCTCCTCGAGCATGGGTTGACAAATTCAGCAAAGTTGTGGTTACTCATGGAATGACTAGAAGTCAGGTTGATCACTCGGTGTTCTTTAAGAAGACAAAACATGGTATTGTGATATTGGTCGTCTATGTGGATGACATTGTAATTACTGGAAGTGACAGTAAGGGCATTCAGACTTTGATTAGCCATCTTCGTTCAAACTTTCTTACTAAAGATTTGGGCAAGCTTCGTTATTTTCTTGGTATTGAGGTTGCGAGATCAATGAAAGGCATTTATTTGTCTCAACGGAAATATGTTCTTGATATTTTAAGAGATACGGGTCATCTTGGAGCTAAACCATGGAGGCTAATCAGAAATTGATGTCTGATGTTGGTGACTTAGTTGATGATCCTAAGATGTACAGAAGACTAGTTGGTAAGCTAATTTACCTGACTATCACTCGACCAGATATTTCATATGCAGTTAGTGTGGTAAGTCAATTCATGTCCCTCACATGAATGCAGTTATAAACATTCTAAAGTACCTCAAAGGTGCTCCAAGCCGTGGTCTTCTTTACCAATCTTCAGGACATCTTCGCATTGAAGGGTATACTGATGCAGACTGGGCAGGTTCTCCCTCAGATAGAAGATCAACTACGGGTTATTGTACTTTTATTGGGGGTAATCTTGTGACTTGGAGAAGTAAGAAGCAATCAGTTGTTGCTCGATCTAGTGCTGAGGCTGAATATTGTGCAATGGCTCACACAACTTGTGAGCTAACTTGGTTGAGAAGCCTTCTACAAGAGTTTGTAATCTCAATGTAAGATCCAACTCCTCTCTACTGTGATAACCAAGCCGCCATTCATATTGCTAGCAATCCAGTTTTTCATGAACGGACAAAACACATTGAAGTGGATTGTCATTTCATTCGTTCTAAGGTGGCTTCAAATGAGATTGTGACTCCTTTTGTGCCCTCTCGCAATCAGCTAGCTGATATCTTCACTAAAGCTCTTCCAAAGAATGCATTCGACTCTATTTGCAGCAAGCTGTGAGTTGTTGATATCTACTCTCCAGCTTGAGGGGGAGTGTCATGAATATAGGCTGTTTACAGCTTGTAATTAATTAGGAAAGTTGACTATTCTGCTACACGTAATCTGCTAGCTTGATTATAGGAATATTCTGATGCATAAAATCTGCTAACTTGATTATAGGATTTTGATTAGCTTAATTTATGGTATTGGCTAAATTAATGTATTGAGTGTATGTCTTGGGTTCCTATATAAACCCACATGTACTCACATCTAAGTCATATACAAGAAATCTTCTCTTCTATTTTCTTGCTCTTATTTACAACAATAGCGAATCCTGCCTTTGCCACCAATGAACATCTTGGCAGACTGTGCCCAAATCAAACAGTTGGAACCATCCAACTTCACTCTCGTGATTTGAAGTCCTGGATTTTCTGATGAGTTAGTAGGAAAAATAGCACCACCACCCACAGAACTTGAGCCAAGAGAATTAACAGTCAAGGACCCTAAATCTGCCATAATCTGTCACACGACAATAAAAAAAACTCCAAAAATATCACAAATTCTATTAATAAATCAAAAGGTCTCCTCAGACCATAAACAATAACAATGTCTCCTCAGACCATTCCCGAAAAATCCAAATACATACCTTTTTTAAGGAGCGTTGCCCGCTTACATATAGCCAGACAACCTCCTTAATATCCGGAAGCTCTTTGTAGACTAAATTTTTTTTTTACGCAAGCCCTTCTAGGTGTTGGAAACCAATTCTCCCAATTTACCCAACCCTAGAAGAGTGAAAAAGAAATCGTAAAACTTAAAAAATACCTGTTTTCTATCACAAAACAGCAGCACAGAAAAACATGTGTAGGCAACGTCACACGATGTCACAAACGGCCTAAGGTAGCTGTCGCACAAGTAGCAAGGCTGCTGAAAGATGTGGAAAGGTGTTGGCTCTGATACCAAGTAGAAATATATAAAAAGAAGAGAAGGGAGAGAATTGCGTAAAGGCTTGAATGATATGAATTACTCATTCACAGCTCTAGTATTTATAGTTAAAATGAACACAAGCTCATATTACAAGAAAGGAAACTAAATAAAATCAAAATCAAATCATTATTCTAAAGCATATTCTATGGCATATTCTATAGCATAGTCAAATCTCTGTTATTATGGTAAGTCATACCATAAATTGTGGTATCATATATGCTAACATATGTATAGTTAAATCTCTGCTATTATGGTAAGTCATACCATAAATCGTGGTATTATATATGCTAACAAACACCAAATCTTCAATAATAGGAAACAACATCAATTACTGAAAGATTTTCCTCTACTGATTCCTCCATTAAATCTTCAATACATTCTAACACCAAATAATTAGTACCTCAATTATACACCATAAACTTGTTAACCATCTTGATTAACATTTTAGTAAATTTCCACTTATCTCACATGAGCCCCCGGCTCCCCTCAAACAGGTGACCCACTTTCAAAGTCATATCCTCACAAGAGCCCCAGGCTCCCCTCAAACAGATGACTTCCTTAGCCAACAAGGTGATGTGCATCGCATAGTCCCGAACTACCGAAAAACACACGTGGCTGTGTTTGTACATCTACTCACTTAGATGGTCCCAGACCACGTTCATATAATAAGGACACTTTCAACCCAATGGCCACAACAGAAGGGTAGTGCACTCCCATAAACAGGTCTCGAACCATACCTAACAAGGCCATCATTGGGTTAATCCTGAAGTATCCCTCGAGTAATCAAATAATCTCCATGAATAACTAAATACACTGATCTATTTAATAGTTCTTAAACCATCACTAATTTGCTTTCTTAAACCATTGGGTTAGTCTTTGATCATTAATATATTTGAATCTATATTTATGTGTTAATGATTCATGAGTTATAACTCATGATTAATGATTTGGTATGATTTATGGCTTGGAGGACTTGGTTTTGTCGTCAAAATTTGATTTGAAAAGCTTCCTGGGTTGATAGCCGGTTGAAGACCTGGGAAAAGGAATTAAGGTTAGTGACTGATGAGGTCCCAGAACGTGCAAGCCAAGAGCGCATGCTGGCTATTGCGTTGGTTGTTGAGCAACAGATTGAGTCCACTAGACTCCACTTGCCTAGTCCAAGATATTGAGCCCAATTTTAGGTCGATTTGAATACTTGAATAATAATTCAAGTGTAAAAGCACATTAGTGATGGTTTAATAACTATTAAATAAATTAGTGTAAGTTATCCGTGGAGATTATTTGATTAGTCGAAGGGATACTCCGGGGCTAACCCCATGATAACTTTGTTAGGCATGGTCTGGGACCTACCTAAGGAGTGCACTACCCTTTTGTTGCAGCTATTGGACTAAACGTGCCTTTATTATGTGGACATGGTCTAGGACCATATGGGTGACCATTTGGGTAAGTAGGCATACAAACCTAGCCACAAGTTTGTTTTTGGTAGGCCGGGGCTATGCAATGCACACCACCTTGTTGGCTGAGCAAGCCACTTGTGTGTAATTAAGATACTAATTATCTGGTGTTAGAATGAGCTATAATAATTATGAGAAAACAATTATTGTATGAAATGAGATTATAGTAAGAATGTGTTGTTTGCCCCAATTGTGGTTGTACCCAATAATAATTAATAAATTTTAATAATTATGTAATCCGACAATGAGAGTACCTAATTATTGATTATATGAATGTGATTAATGTACCGTTCATGGGTTGCATTTATCTATGGGAATATAAGGTAAGGTTGACTTATTGGACGATAATTGTGCTTAGCAAGAAAGAGCTTGTGAGCTCACATTTGTAACAACTTTCAAGTGCCTGTTGATTAAGCATGGGAAGGAGGCTCAATGGAGAGATGAAGATTTCCGAGATGTTTTTTACTTTTTTAGTTAGTTTATTTTGTTCCTTAATGAGAATTTTTGTAATAAGGGTTCACCTTAGTTGGTCAAATTCTTTTTCATTGGTGTTGATATCCTAAATTTGTTTTGGAATGATGGAACTTTTGAAACAATTGAATTTTTTTAAAATTAATTGTGGATGATTGCGGCGAATGATATGCGTGAGTAAGCACCTCATTTTAGCACTAGACAAGGTTTCTTGTGTTCAAATTTTGGGAGATGTTATCAGAAGCAATCCTCAGCCGAAAATGGGCACATGCAAAACAAGGATGCTAGGTCCCAAGAGGGGCTGATTGTGACATCCCATATCGCATGGGGTAAAAAATTGTTTGAGACTTATATGTGCGGGCACCCCTAAAACATGTGGACGCGTTTTGAACAAAACCGCAAGTGTGCAAAGCGGACAATATCTACATGGTGCGGGGCAGGTCATGACAATTGAAATGAGTTTGCAGAAGATTATGGACATACAAATGCACCCTTCAAACAACTATCAAATTTCTTGCCATACATAACTAAAGAAATCTTCAACAAATTACAATGATGGTTACCTCCATAAATTAGGTTAAAAAAACAATCCCAAAGTAAATAATGATTCGATAATTCATTTACAGAGGAAAATAATTTACGGCTACCTCAATAATAATGGAGACGTTTAAACTGCTTTTTAGACTACTCAAGTATGTCTCTGAATGCACCTGCACACGAACAACAAAAATTACTTAGGCACAAGGAAATTGTTAGCATATTGAATATAACCTTCAGTGCTCATCCAATATTAGAAGTTTATCTTCAGTGCTCATCCAATATTGAGAAGTAAACCATGAAGGGGTTATCTACTCAAGTACCCCACCAGCAACTGGGGAAGAAATATATATATATATATACACACACACACACACTGACAACAAAGAACATAATCTATAAGGGACAACCAAAAAAACAGAATTTCAATACTTAACATGCAGGCAACCAGTTGGGTGTTCTATGAAACACAATATAGGCGCAATTGGACGGAACAAACAAGACTAAGTGAAGCCATCAAAAACTGAAGTGCCTCTGTAAGTTGTACTACTAAATAATGTAATAAGAAAATTGTAGATCAACTAACACAGGCATTATATACATTTTGAGTCTCATAGTTGTCTGTTACCATCATCACATGTGGTTGTGCACTTATGCATGCGCAAAATAAATAAATAAATAAAAAGGAGAGAGAGAGAGATGCGCACACACACACAGAGAAAGGATTGATTATTAGGTAGTTAGTATTAAATGAAAACACATGAAAAGGCTTAAGCTCATAAAAATCAAATGAAAAAATACAGCATTCTTCAAGTACTTGAAATTTAAAAATACGAAAAATTAGTTATTATAAGCTTAATGGGTACCACTAGGAGATCATCCTTTGTAGCTTCTAGAGGCTCAACTATTTGCTTTTTGTCCAAAACACCCTCCACAATGAGGAACCGGCATATGCGACCCCATTTAGAAGAATCAAACGGATGCCTACATTTATTAAAATCAAATAGCAAGTAAACAAAAGAATTAATAACCAACTCATATAAACTATACAAACTTGAGACCAAAAATCAACTCCAGTTTATATAGCACGATCACCAAATGTCTTCACCAAATTTGTCATTTCACAATTACATCAACAAAGAAAGTAAAGATAGACTACTAACATAAGAGAAAGAAAATTTATGACGTCCCACTGCAGCAAATAATATATGCACATTGCACAATGGGTGAAAACAAGTCATAATAGTGAACCCATGAACCAACATACCATATGATTTCGATTGTTACATTCTTAAAAATGTCACATCTTTATTGAAGAGTTAAATTACTTTTCAAAATGATGCATGTCAGAGAATGAAATAGTCAAGTCCTTATAGTTTTCAACATGACTTAACAAAACTCAACTCAACAAAGCCTTCTTTGTGTATTTGGGATCAGTTACATTGAGCATATTTTTCCATTCCTCTATGCTTGGGGCAACAACTTCAATTAAAATTTAAAATACACTTTAGCATATATTTCTTTAGTATCTTTATCCAAGTTAATTATGGCATTCCACTTCTATCATTTCCAAAAATGTAGTACACATCACTTTTGTTGGTCTTCCATGAGCATCACTTTTGTTGGTCTTCCATGAGCATAACCATACATCTCTATTAGTTTCTCTCAAATTCTACATCTGCCATCCTTCATAATAAAGTAAACTATATACTATATATTTTTAACAAATGCTATACTTATAAAAAAAAAAATTTTAAAATGCTTAGTTCACTCCCCGCGGGATAAATGAGGTAACGAGTTAGAATGATATCACACTAATTTAAATTCCAAAAAGAGTTTCAAGTTTTCAAATGTGTCAACTTTAGAACTTTCAACTCATTTGAAATTCCTGAAAATGTTGAATTTTGCCTTAACGAATTTTCTCAATGTTCCTATCAACTTGAAATTTGACGTCAAACTTACACCCAAGCATTTCCCCTTTATATCTAATCAATTATATAAGTAATACAGAACTAACTTACATTTATTCAGATCTCTTCAAAAAATCTATTATCTACCACAATTAATAAAGGACTGAATTCAATTTCAAAGTAATTACTTACATAAATAAATATCTGCACACAAAATAAAATTAGTAAAGGGTCACATTTAATTTCAAAGTTAATTACTGGCATACACACTAATATACACATAAAGCAGTAAACGGCCATATTCAATTTTGAATTTAATCACCAACATACATATATATACACACATCCATAATAGTAAAGAGCTGCATTCAATTTCAAAGCCAATTGATGGCATATATATATATATATATACACGAACGTATATATATTGAGAGAGGGGGGGCTTAGATTTCTTACAGTTTCTCAATGCCAAGAAACGCGATATCGTAGGAAGGCGAGTAGATTAGAGGAACCTAATAGAAGAAAATTAATCACACAGTTCAAATGAGACGAATCGAATTTCTAGAAAATGTGGACTGGAGCAATTACCTTAGACGGAGACACGTCGAAGTAGATCTTGCTCGATAGAACTCGATTTCGCCGGAGAGCTTCGGCGTCAGTTGCGGAAGTAGAAGAGGCCGACGAGGAGGAGCCACCGGCGGCGGTCGATGATACGGTCGACATGGTTAGAGATAGAAAAAAAAGGTTGATGATACGATGATCATAGGTTCGGTGGGTCTATCGAGATACCTCCTAAACTTGGACACTCCTGGTGTGGGACATAATCGCACGTGACGGACTTGAGGGTGTATCACGAAAATACGAAATCAAAGATTTAAATTAGACTTACTCCGGGCGGCATGCTTGGTTTCTAATTCGAGAATTAAAAATAATTTTTAGAAAAAGACAATTCACTGAAAAGAGACTTATAATTGAATTTTTTAAAAATAATTTTTGAAAAATTAATTCTAAGTAAAATTTTTTGTACAGTTTTCTACTCAGAATTACAAACCAAACAGGCCCTATGAAAAAAATTCTTGCTTTCATCCCAACTTTTTTTGTTCTTTTCTTCTAACTAAACATAGAAATTCTTTTTTTTTTTTTTCTTTTATCCATAATTCCTCTCTTCCATCTTTACACCCAACCAAACAAAAACATTTATCTCTGCAATGGTTTTACAAATACTAACACGCTATACATTTTATAAAGTTCACATTTGATTTTTCAAATTAGTGACCATATCTATATGATTCATGATTTGCGAATTAAATTAATTTTTTGTGTTTACAAAATGTATTATATAATTATTTTATTGTTGTATATTTGCCTTGTGGTATTGATCTTTTGAAATATGTGTATTGTATTAAACGATTTTATTCATGAGCTGCTACCTAGTCCAATCAAGGCCCAAAATGATTGGGCTGCCGAATTGGTCTGGATATCCTTCTTCCATTAGCACTCATAACTAGATCCGGGGGTTTACCTTGATTAAACACAAAATTTAGGGTATGTTGGAAATTGGTTTTTCAAACGTTGTTTTTGACTTTTTGAATTTCGAAGTTGTTTTGAGTGGTGTTTGGCTATTTTTTTAAAATAGCTTTTGGGCCTTAGAAAAACATTTTAGAGAAGTTGGGGCTCTAAAATGATCTTTTACAGAAATAGGAAGTTGTTTATGAGTTTAATAAAGAGGGGAGGGACAAGCTCTCTATTTTTTTTTTACCTTGATTAAACACAAAATTTAGAGTCTGTTTGGATTGGTTTTTCAAACGTTGTTTTTGGCTTTTTGGACAAGCTCTCTATGTTTTTTTACCTTGATTAAACACAAAATTTAGGATCTGTTTGGATTGGTTTTCAAACGTTGTTTTTGACTTTTTGGACTTAGAAGTTGTTTTGAGTGGTGTTTGGCTATTTTTTTAAAAGAGCTTTTGGGCCTTAGAAAAACATTTTAGAGAAGTTGGGGCTCTAAAATGATCTTCTTTTACGGAAATGGGAACTTGTTTACGAGTTTAATGAAGTTTTCAATATACCAAGTGTACCCTTCTATTTAGGTAGTGAGAAAATAAATTTACAACCTATGCCATTATAAAATACGTCTTTTTCCTAAACCCCAACGAGAACTCAAACGATGATTTTGATAACTCAAGCACAAGCAATCTTCTTTGAAAGACGAACGATTTCGACAACTCAAGCAGAGGGGATCTTCTTTGAAATTACATTGTTTCCTTTACTTTTATTCAGGTCTGCTACACTTTTTTTTTTATTCTCCTTACATTGGTATCAAGTTAGTACCCTTCTATCTAGGTAGTGAGAAAATAAATTTACAACCTATGCCATTATAAAAGATGTCTTCTTCCTAAACCTTAACAATGACTCAAACAAAGATTTTGACAACTTAAGCACCGACAATCTTCTTTGAAAGTATGAACAATTTCGACAACTCAAGCAGAAGGGATCTTCTTTGAAATTACATTGTTTCCTTTACTTCTATCGAGGTCTGTTGCACTTTTTTTTTTCTCTCCTTACATTGGTATTGTTGAGGATGGATTCTGCGCAACCCAGATCTGATCTGATCCAATCCGACTTCCTGAACAGAGAGAAGAAAAAGTGATCCTACAAACACCGGTGTGTTACCAGTGGAGTAGGCTCCGACGAACAAGTCAGTGGACGGAGTAATCTCTTCAAAGAAATCAAGAAATTGAGTTAGGGTTTATTGCGTACCTCCAAACGTTGATTACCCTGCCTTTTTTATAGGGCTTAGGTTAAGATGTCATGTAGAATTACCTTATTGTAATCTGTAGACTTAATCCTCATCGTAATCTTTAATCCTTATCACAATCTTTAATCCTTATCGTAATCTGTAAAGCCTATCTCAATCTGTAATCCTTGTCGTAATCTGCAGAGCCTATCTCAATAGTGCGTTAATTTAGCAATCTTCCCTTAATTGTGGATATTTAAATTATACATCCATCAGGTATCAAGTTAGGTAATCCGGCAGTGGAATTTACAAACCTTTTATTTATCAAAGAAAATATATATATATTTGAGAAGTCACTAAAATTTTGAATGCCTAACACGGTATACAGAGGTCAATATATATATATCAAGGGTTTGGTCCTTTTTGTTGTTAGGTGTTCTTTGTGCCTATTTGGTATCCTCTTTTATGACATTATTGTGTTATGAGGAGTAAATGACCTAATTTAATACTCCTAATTTTAAAAGGATAGTCTCGGTATTTATTTAATTCTTTTTATTGCACTTTATTTGATTTAATTGTTTATATGGCTAATTGTTTATTTGTTTAATTGATTTAAATTATTTACATGCTTATTTGCAATATTTGTTTAAATTAAATTGAGTGTTAAATGATGTTTATTAAATTGTTGAATGTTAGGTGCTTACTTGTAATTATTTATTATGAATTAAATAGTTGCTTTTATTTTTATTTTAATAGATATGGATATTAGTAAATGGACCATCCACTTGAGTCTTATGGACCACTTGAATAGGAGGCTTAGTGGATACAAATATAACCCATGGATTGTTATACATATATATGGGTATATATGTGTATATATATATATATATATATATATATATATATATATATAGTTATAATATTTATTAATTATTACTAATAGTTAATATTATTTTAACTAAAGTCAGTAATTTGGTGTGTATATATATATTTATAATGTTTTTATATGCATATCTATATCACGTTAGAAGTAGCATAATATGAATATATCTTATATATATTTTATAGTTTTAATTCTTTTCTTTTCCCTTAAGATAGTTGACTTAATTAGTATTTCATTGGGATTAGGGTTAGCTTATAGTATATATATATAAGGTTGTGTCTGCCAAGGGTTTTTCACAAAACCCATTACGTAAACAATAGAGAGGGACGAAAAAGAGAGAATGAAGAGAGGCTTGGCCAAAGGAGACTGAAGGCCGAACCTTAGGAGTGAAGGAACAAGGCTGTTAGTTGAAGGACCAGAAAAGTAGAAGGTTGACAGCAGCCAAGGGTTCGCCAGCAAAGCTAGAAGAAGAAGTTGAGATTTCATACTGAAATCTTAAGGCAAGTTTTACCTCTATCTTTCTCCCTTTGATCTATGTTCTGTATAGGCCTAGAAAAATTCCAGGAACTTTAAATCATTAAAATCAACCATGTATGCATACTAAAAGATGAATTACAGTGTTTTAATTGTATGTGTATTTGTTGATTAATTTGGAAACTTTATTGCATGATTCTTTATTTCAACTTGTTTAAATTATGCATAAGGGATGAAAATTATGTTTAGGGCTGGTTGGGACTTAAAACAGTAGCTTTAGGACCCTTAACGGAGGAAGATGGAGTTGCCGGAGCCATAGAAAATGAAAGGCCGTAAGGTCACGTTGACCGGTTTGAGAACCAGTCAACTGGTTTGTATGAACAAGTCGACGCCTAAGGTTTCACGTCGATCGGTTTGTGCAAACCGGTCGACACCTGGGTGATTCACGTCGACCGGTTTGCATGAACCGGTCGACGCCTGGAGGAAACATGTGATACCCCTCGGATCCGAGACACAGGTTGATCAGGCTCAGGCCCAAACCCGAGGGAATATCAAACAATTAATATTTTAAAAACGAACACAGATGACAAAATGAAATAAGAATAAATATTAAAAGCTGAAAAGAATACTAATTTAAAATCCTCAACTGATAAAACTTAATAAAATCCAACTTTCAAAACCTCCATGAGTACAACTCAGGAATCCATCTAGTGGACCCCTAAATAAAATCCCAACTAAACTGAAATAACTGAAAGTAAATAAAACTGAAACATCGAGAAAAGTCCTACGTAATCTGACGAATGGAAAACTATCATCGAACAGCATGATCAAGCTCTAAGGCTGGAACCGTCCCGTACCTGAAAAGAATAAAAGAGTAGGTCAGGCCCACGAACAAGTTCTAATCTAACTGCAATCCATACAGTGACCCCATATGCAGATACACCCTAGATACCTCACAATATCTATGTAGTCCATACATATATATATATATCCACACTAAAGGACATTCACTGGACTATAATAGAGGTCTCAACCTGAATAGAAGGCAACATGCGAAAACGTACCCAAAGGTGGGCATGAGTACCTAGACCTAACAGGGTACACCTCAACCTACTATATCCAGCTACACATCTACTACATATACGCACTCTAACCAACGAGCCTGAGACTCAAGCTTATCTCGTGGTACCACAATCATATATCTAAAATCCGTCCAAATCCAGAGTATGTCATTCAATTGTTCATTGAGGTGGCATACGTAACACAGTCTAGTTAGTCATTCAACTTATTCAACTGATATGACTTAACTACAACCAACTAAACCAGGAAGTCACTCAACTTAGTCAGTTGATCTGACATAAACGCAATTTAGGATTCAATAGTTTACAATCCATTCCGTTAATCCGTTAAGTTAGGTTTTAGCGTTTTGAAGCTAAACCGTCCCTAGTATACCACCGTCCCATACCAGTGCATACAATCCTTCATATCCATGTAAATTACAATATATATATCATAATTTAGTAATTTACAGTCCAAACCATTATCCAAGTAGTTGCAGAAAATGTTTCATTATTTTAGCAATTGCAATCCAACAGTAATCCAAGTAATTGCAGAAAAAGTTTAATATTTCGACAATTAGCATCCCAAATCATGTATAGATCAAAACAAATACATAGATGACCCTATCATACATTTAAAATAAGTTTTAAAAACATCCTAAATCCCATTAAATTGCTAAAATTTAGTTAAGCAATTAATCCGTCTTTTATCCGTTAACAGTATAAAAAGTTTACTAATTTAATACAGTTTGTCCCACTGACTCAGAGGCAAAATTTGATCAATCTAAGGTCTTAATAACACCCAAAATAAACCATTTAATCCCTCTGTGAAGTCCCAAAATTTTCAGAACAGTTTCCATTCTCGCACAATTCAAAACAATGCGTCAAAACAAACACCAGGAAGCAAGTTTGAGAGAAAGCCTGCTCCAAAACTTTGGGAGGAGGCTCCAATCAGCCTAGAGCCGGCTCCCACTTCTATGGAGCCGGCTTTCACCTCCTCTGAGAGCCGTCTTCAACTGCTGCAACTTCTGCGACCTTCTATTTCGTCTCCGGTCGCTCCATGGAGTGTTTACAGCAGTTGAAGTCAAATACAAAACTACAAGTTCTACAGACTAAGCATGCTTTAAGAATACAACTGAAATCAGACATGCACGAACCACAATTTAACAGATTTCAACACATATAAATCATCAATATGGCATGTAATATACATGTAAAACTCAGTTAATCATTAATTACACCCTAGAGACTATCTAGGTGCACAGAACACAAGCTAGAGGGAAGGAGGAATAAAAGAACTTGCCTGTGATTTCAATTTTTAAATCTCGGCGTCGTGTCCACTGTTCCGGCAACACTGAACTACTGTCTATCCTCCTTTTACTTCTGTTTTTCCCTTCTCCTAGGTCCGACCTTGAAGCCTCAGTCAAATCCTACACCGAACGTGATCTGTTCTCTCAAAACCTCACTCTGTATCTTTCTGTTTTTACAGAACTAACTTCACGTGCTATGAGTTATGATCGTAAAACCCTAGGCTACGACATAATGGTTGTATTTATAGGCATAACTCTAAAACCCTAATCCTTGTAATATTAGAGACAGAGCCTTGAACAACCCTCGTTATAAACTTTGTCGGCATCCACCTACGGAACTTTTAACAGAAACCCTAAAGAAGTTATTAATGTAATATAAATACTCATTTAACCTAATTACATAATTAAACCTTTATACTAATTAATTAAGGACACATAAATAATAAAAACAATCCAGACAATTTAATTAAACTAAGTAATACAAGTAAAACAAATACTGCAATTAAATCAAACATTAAATCAAATAATCCAACAAGTTAATTAACCAAGCAACAAAACAATTAAATACTTAAAAAATGCAAACAAAACAATTAATTAAAATACTAGGACTATCCTTTTAAAATTAGGGGTATTACATTCTTACTCCCTAATAAAAGGAATTTCGTCCTCGGAATTCGCTTTTACCTTTTTCCAATATTTCAGGAAACTCCACTGAACACGCACCAAAGGAATAACCTTATTATGAAGGATTTGTTCCCGACGGTCAACAATACGACATGGTGGCTCCAAATAAGTTGTATCCAGCTACAACTCAATCTCCCCAACATCGATATGCTGATAACGATCCTCATCTCGCAGAAATTTCTACAAAATGGAAACATGGAAAACGTTGTGTACGCGATCCAAATTATCCGAAAGTGTCAACCGATAAGCGACAGCTCTAACTCGATCCGTAATCATAAATGGACCGACAAACCGCGGAGACAACTTCCCTTTCTTCCCAAAACGCATTACACCCTTCATAGGAGACACTTTGAGGAGAACCTGATCCCCAACCTGAAACTCCAAAGCACTAGTACGACGATCCGCATAACTCTTTTGCCTACTCTGGGCAGTGCGCATGCGATCCCTAATAAGAGCTATCTTCTCAGAACTATCCTTGAAGAACTCAAGACCCAAGAATCTGCTCTCACCAACCTCCATCCAACAAACAGGCGATTGACACGGTCGGCCGTGTAACGCCTCAAATGGTGCCATCCCAATAGTCTTCTGGAAACTATTATTATAAGCAAACTCCATAAGTGGCAAATAATCCTCCCAGTGGCCCTTGAAATCAAGCACACACGACCAAAACATATCCTCTATAATCTGATTAACCCTCTCAGTCTGTCCGTCAGTCTGAGGATGATAAGCAGTACTAAGGTGTAATTCTGTACCCAAAGCCTGCTGAAAACTCTTCCAAAATCCTGACACAAAGCTCAAATCCCTATCCGAAATAATAAACAATGGAATTCCATGCAACTTCACAATCTCTGAAATGTAAAGTCTCACCAACTGCTCTGAAGTGAAGTCAATGCGAATAGGCAAGAAATGTGCTGATTTCGTCAATCTGTCCACAATGACCCAAATGGAATTATGATCCTTAAAGGAATTAGGCAATCCCCCCACAAAATCCATAGAAATGCTCTCCCATTTCCACTCCGATATCGGCAGTGGCTGTAGAGCTCTTAGCGGCCTCTGATGATCAATCTTAACATTTGACAGGTACTACACTGCGAAACAAAAAGAGCAATGTCCCTCTTCATACCTGCCCACCAAAACTGCCGTTTAATAACCTGATACATCTTGTCCCCTCCTGGATGAACAGAGAACTCAAAGTGATGAGTCTCAGTCATCACATCCTTCCTCAAATCATCAGCAGAAGGTACCACTAACCGTCCCTTGTACCGCAAACCTCCATCAGCCCTAACATGGTAGAATGGAACCTCTCCGGAAGCTATCTCTGCAACCTTGTCAATGCACTGCTGATCCGTTAGTTGTGCCTTTAAAACCTTGTGAATGATAGAAGGTGTAACTACCATGCAAGTCATGAAAGCATATGACAATTTATCAACCTTCTTCAATGCATTCCACTCAGTAGTGAATAGAGCAGAAAGACTACCAATAGGTCGGCGACTGAGTGCATCCGCCACCACATTCGCTTTCCCTAGATGGTACTGTGTAGAAAAGTGATAGTCTTTCACGAACTCCAACCATCTGCGCTGTCTCATATTCAGCTCCCTCTGAGTGAACAAATATTGCAGACTCTTGTGATCGCTGAATAATCTGAAGGACTCACCCAACAGATAATGCCTCCAAATACATAAGGCAAAGACCACAGCTGCCAACTCCAAATCATGTGTTGGATAATTAAGCTCGTGAGGCTTAAGCTTCCGAGATCCATACGTAATCGATCGCTCATCCTGCATCAAAACACATCCAAGACCGTGCAACAAAGCATCTGTGTACACAAGATACTCTATCC
Source organism: Cornus florida (assembly GCF_030987335.1). NCBI lineage: Eukaryota > Viridiplantae > Streptophyta > Magnoliopsida > Cornales > Cornaceae > Cornus > Cornus florida. The sequence continues at coordinate 83,935,270 of NW_026775574.1, read as the reverse complement.
CGCTCTGTGGGGTAGACAAAACTGGTGCAGAAATCAACTTAGTCTTTAACTCATCAAAAGCTTTCTGACAATGTTCGTCCCACACGAACCGTACACCCTTCTTAGTCAAATAAGTGAGTGGTCCCGCTATCTTGGAGAACCATTGGATAAACCAACGATAGTATCCCACCAAACCGAGGAAACTTCGAATCTCGGTAGGTGAAGTAGGCTATCCCCACTCAACCACTGCTGAAACTTTGGCCGGATCCACCGCTATTCCCTTTTCTGATACCACGTGACCCAGAAATTTCACCTCCCGTTGCCAAAATTCACATTTCTTGAACTTGGCATACAACTAGTGCTCACGAAGTGTCTGTAAAACTATCCGAAGATGTTTAGCATGATCGTCCGCTGACCTTGAGTAAATCAAAATGTCATCTATGAAGACAATGACAAATTGATCCAAGTAAGTCCTGAAGACTCTGTTCATTAAATCCATGAAAACCGCTAGTGCATTAGTCAACCCAAACGGCATCACTCGAAACTCATAAGATCCGTATCTTGTGAGAAACGCTGTCCTCGGAACATCCTGCTCCCGAACTCGAAGTTAATGATATCCAGACCATAGATCAATTTTAGAGAAGTACGTAGCTCCCTTCAACTGATCAAAAAGATCATCAATCCTGGGTAAAGGATACTTGTTATGAATAGTAACCTTGTTCAACTCCCTATAATCTATACACAACCAAAGTGAACCGTCCTTCTTTTTCACATGAAAACCGGTGCTCCCCAGGATGAAGTACTCCTGCGAATAAAACACTGGCTGAGTAGCTGCTGAATCTGATCCATCAGCTCTCACATCTCCACTGGTGCCATCCTATACGGTGCCCTAGCAATAGGCGTAGTGCTTGGAGCTAAATCAATCACAAAGTCAATCTCGCGACTAGGTGGCAACCCTGGAATCTCCTAAAATACATCCGGGAAATCCTGTATAATCAGTATGTTATCCAATGATACAGTAGTCCCCTCCTCTGTTTTCTCCTCCACATGGAACAAATAGGTGCTAATGACCCCGCTAGAACGTGGCATAACGACGACATACATGTCCTGACCAGGTATAGTAAACACAATAGACCTATCAAAATAATTAACTTGGGCATGGTAGTGAGATAACCAATCCATCCCAAGTATCACATCATAAGTGTGCATGTCCAGGACCAATAGATTAGCTAAAAATCTGAGTCTGCCAATATCTAGTGTCACAGGCCTATCACTCTCATGAAGAATGGCTGTATCGCCTAACGGTGTAGAAATACCTTGTGGTCTACTGCATACCCGAGTCATCATCCTAGACAAAGCAACAAATGATCTAACTACAAATGAGTGTGTAGTACCCGTATCAAATAAAACATGTCCAAGTAAATCATGAATAGGAAACTTACCCTCAACAGCCTGAGGTGTCTGCATATCCTGTGGCATAGGGTTGTATACCCTGCCATAATGTAACTGTTGCGGTGCCTGTCCCTGATACTGCGCCGGCGCCGGTAAAGCCAGATATGTTTGTCCCTGAATCAGTGGAACCTGTGGAGCCGATAGAGGCACTGGTGCCCTCTGTCCCTGCTGCACATGTTATTCCTGTCCCTATCCCTGTCTTGCTCTAGGACACTGCCTGAAAGCATGTCCATACTCTCCACAAGTGTAGTAACTACCCTGGAAAGTACCAAATGGCCTCCTCTGTCGGTGAACCTGTGGCTAACCGTGTCTTACCTGTGGTCCCCCATTCTGCTGTGGCTGAATAGGTGCCACATCCCTGTGAGCATCTGAACCACCCTTGTGCTTCTTCCAAGGCTGCTGTCCCTGGAATTTATCCTTGTCATTATGTCGGTGTCCATTCCCATTCCCTTTCTAAACTGACTGATTAGCAGAGTCTCTGTCACCCCGCTTCTCACCCTTGGCCTGTCTGAAGTCCACGGTCAACTGATACTGTTGTAGAGCGGCGTCTACCACCTGAGCATATGTAGTATAGGCTGGACTACCTGTAATAGCTCTCCTGATAACCCACATTAGTCCCTTAACAAAACTGTTGCGCTTCTTCTCCTCTGTATCCACCTCCTCCGGTGCAAAAAAGAGATAAGCGCGTGAACTGCTGCTCATACTCCGCCACTGTCATATTTCCCTACTGCAAATTAAGAAACTCAGTCTTCATGGCTGCCCTGACTGCATAAGGGAAATACTTTTCATCAAAGCGTGCACTGAAGTCATCATAAGTCAATGCCATCATCTCCTCTATGGTGGTAACTGACTCCCACCACTGTAATGCATCTCCAACCAGCTTGAAGGTAGCAAGCATCTACTTTTGAACCTTCGTGCAATGAACCAAGCGAAGATGTCGCTCAATGTCCTGTTTCCACTGGTGAGCTGCTTTCGCATCGGTGGAGTCGGTGAACTCAAGTGGGCTCCCCTTTGTGAAAGAACTCCCGGCCTTCTCCCAAGTATTAGTCTGAACAATTAATGCTGGTAATGGTGCCGGCTGTACCTGAGGCTGATTCAGAAGTGCAGTTGTTACCCTTACTTCTATAGCCCGAGCAATGAGGTCATTGATGTGAGGAGGATACTCTGGATCTCTGACCTGATCCTAAGCCTACTGAACTTCCTCGTGCTCTGCATGGAACTAACCATCGTCCTAAAACTCTGGCAAATGCTGCTCCTCCTGACGCCGTAAGTGTTCCTGTTGCCTACGTGCCATTCTCCTCTATCGACTATTCATCTGTCCCCTTCTAGCGTTAACCATGCTGTTAACAAAGAAAGACAGATATCAGTACGAGTTTAAATGAACCGTAAAAGAATACAATGAATCCTAAACTTAAGCTCTAATCAAGAAAAAACGCTACCGGAAGTCTTAATACGAAACATCCTAGAAACACTTGAACCTGGAGTGCTCTGATACCAACTATGATACCTCTCGGATCCGAGACATGGGTTGATCAGGCCCAGGCCTAAACCTGAGGGAATATCAAACAATTAATATTTTAAAAATGAACACAGATGACAAAATAAAATAAGAATAAATATTAAAAGCTGAAAAGAATACTAATATAAAATCCTCAACTGATAAAACTTAATAAAATCCAACTTCCAAAACCTCCATAATTACAACTCGGGAATCCATCTAGTGGACCCTTAAATAAAATCCCAACTGAACTGAAATAACAGAAAGTAAATAAAACTGAAACATCGAAAGAAGTCCTACGCAATCTGACGAATGAAAAACTGTCCTCGAATAGCACGATCAAGCTCTAAGGCTGGAATCGTCCTGTACCTAAAAAGAATAAAATAGTGGGTCAGGCCCACGAGCAAGTTCTATTCTAACTGCAATCCATACAGTGACCCGATACGTAGATACACCCTAGATACCTCACAATATCTATGTAGTCCATACATATATATATATCCATACTAAAGGACATTCACTGGACTATAATAGGGCTCTCAACCTCAATAGAAGGCAACATGCGAAAACGCACCCAAAGGTGGGCATGAGTACCTAGACATAAAAGGGTACACCTTAACCTACTATATCCAGTTACGCATCCACTGCATATACACACCTTAACCAACGAGCCTGAGACTCAAGCTCATCTCGTGGTACCATAATCATATATCTAAAGTCCGTCCAAATCCAGAGTATGTCATTCAATTGTTCATTGAGGTGGCATACGGAACACAGTCCAGTTAGTCATTCAACTTATTCAGCTGATATGACTTAACTACAACCAACTAAATCAGGAAATCACTCAACTTAGTCAGTTGATCTGACTTAAACACAATTTAGGATTCAATAGTTTACAATCCATTCCGTTAATCCGTTAGGTTTGGTTTTAGCGTTTTGAAGTTAAACCGTCCCTAGTATGCCACCGTCCCATACCGGTGCATACAATCCTCCATATCTATGTAAATTACAATAAATAAATCATAATTTAGTAATTTACAGTCCAAACCATTATCCAAGTAGTTGCAGAAAACGTTTCATTATTCTAGCAATTGCAATCCAACAGTAATCCAAGTAATTGCAGAAAAAGTTTAATATTTCGACAATTAGCATCCCAAAGCATGTATAGATCAAAACAAATACATAGATGACCCTATCATGCATTTAAAATAAGTTTTAAAAACATCCTAAATCCCATTAAATTGCTAAAATTTAGTTAAGCAATTAATCCGTCTTTTATCCGTTAACAGTATAAAAAGTTTACTAATTTAATACAGTTTGTCCCACTGAATTAGAGGCCAACTTTGATCAATCTAAGGTCTTAATAACACCCAAAATAAACCATTTAATCCCTCTGTGAAGTCCCAAAATTTTCAGAACAGTTCCCATTCTCGCACAATTCAAAACAGTGCGTCAAAAACAACACCAGGAAGCAAGTTTGAGAGAGAACCTGCTCCAAAACTTTGGGAGCAGGCTCTAATCAGCCTGGAGCCGGCTCCAAGGACCTTAGAGCCGGCTCCCACTTCTATGGAGCCGGCTCTCACCTCCTTTGAGAGTCGTCTTCAACCGCTGCAACTTTTGCGACTTTCTGCTTCGTCTTCGGTCGTTCCCAACCTGTCTATTTGGTTTTAAACTGTTCCTAAGGGTCCTAAATGTGTCCAGTATAATCCCCATGGAGTGTTTACAGCAGTTGAAATCAAATACAAAAACTAAAAATTCTACAGACTAAGCATGCTTTAAGAATACAACTGAAATCAGACATGCACGAACCACAATTTAACAGATTTCAACACATATATATCATCAATATGGCATGTAATATACATGTAAAACTCAGTTAATCATTAATTACACCCTAGAGATTATTTGGGTGCACAGAACACAAGCTAAAGGGAAGGAGGAATAAAAGAACTTGCCTGTGATTTCAGTTTTTAAATCTCGGCGTCGTGTCCACTATTCCGGCAACACTGAACTACTGTATATCCTCCTCTTACTTCTATTCTTCCCTTCTCCTAGGTCTGACCTTGAAGCCTCAGTCAAATCTTACACCGAACGTGCTCTGTTCTCTCAAAACCTCACTCTGTATCTCTCTGTTTTTACATAACTAAATTCACGTTTTTGTGCTATGAGTTATGATCGTAAAACCCTAGGCTACGGCATAATGGTTGTATTTATAGGCATAACTCTAAAACCCTAATCCTTGTAATATTAGAGACAGAGCCTTAACTCGGCCCACGAACAACCCTCGTTATAAACTTTGTCGGCTTCCACCTACAGAACTTCTAACAGAAACCCTAAAGAAGTTATTAACGTAATATAAATACTCATTTAACCTAATTACATAATCAAACCTTTATACTAATTAATTAAGGACACATAAATAATAAAAACAATCCAGACAATTTAATTAAACTAAGTAATACAAGTAAAACAAATACTGCAATTAAATCAAACATTAAATCAAATAATCCAAACAAGTTAATTAACCAAGCAACAAAACAATTAAATACTTAAAAAATGCAAACAAAACAATTAATTAAAATACCAGGACTATCCTTTTAAAATTAGGGGTATTACAAAACACGTCTACTGGTTTCTGTAACCGTCGACTGTATTGGTCCAGTGTAGGATTTTGGCATAGGGGTTCGTACCTAGGGATGGTTGGGTCTGTTTAAATAATTTTAATGAATTTATTGGACCCGACAATTAACTGGAATGCATAATATAGAATAATATGCTAGGTTTTGAATATAATTAACCTAAAGGTTAGTTTATGGATAGTTGTTTTAAATCAATCAATTTAGTTGAAATAGTTTAATTATGTTGTGGATGCTTAGACTGTTTATTTGGGATGCCTGATAATTTTTATAAAATAAATTATGTGCATGTTATCTAGATTTATTATTGTTGCTTAATTATATGCAAGGATTGTATACATGTTTTATATCATGTCTATATGAGATCAATGGATGTATTTATAATTGTTTACATCATTCTAGGGACGGATTAACCATAAAGTTAATCCTACCTAACCTAAAATAATAAGGGATCTAGTGCTAAGTTCAACTTATTCATGTCAGGCCACTGTATCAAATGGATGATATTTTATTTTATGCTTATACGGATTTTATATATATTATTATATGCCATGATATGAGCTTGTGTCTCAGGATTAGTAGTTAGGGCGCGTATATTGCCAGGGATGTGTAGCTAAATAGAGTGTGGTTGTGTGCCCTGGTAGGTCTAGGTACTCATGCCCACTATATGTGCGTTTTGTATGTTGCCTACTATTCAAGTTGAAGCAACCCTATAGTCTAGTGAGGTTTCTTTAGTGTGTATTTATATATATGTGTGGACTACTAGTTATTGTTGAGTTGACTAGAATGTATACGTATATCGGATATCTGCTTGGATTGTAGTAAAGTAGAACTTGTTCGTGGGCTTGATTCACTATTATGTTTCAGGTATTCATCAGATTCAGGCTTAGGGAAGCAAAGACAGTCATCATCATTCTACCGACTTGACGTAGGGTTCTATCTATGTTATCTCTTTTTCAGTTTAATTTTATTTGGTTTTATTAGGGGTCCACATGATGGATTCCCGAGTTGTGATGGTATCAGATGATCGGATTTAGTATTGGAGGATTTAATGGAATTATTTAATTTTTAATTTGAGGATTTATTATTTTAGTTTTTCCTTCAGCTTATTTTTTCATTCTTAGCTATTTCTTTGGTATTCAAATGCTTGTTTGATATTCCCTTGGGTTTGGGCTTGGACCTGATCAACCCATGTCTCGAATTCGAGGGGTATCACACCGAATCATTTGAAAGAGAAACATTATGAGGATTTCAAAATCAAAATTTTGCACCAAAATTTTATTTACAATGAGTAAATCACACACTTTAGTCAAACTTTTATTTTCTCTAAAATTTAATCAAATTGGACTATTATCTTTGACTAGCTAGTATAATTTTGTTTAGGATTTTGTATATGATTTTCCTATATATATAGGACCATTTAAGTATAAACAATATGATGAAACGATCTATATGAAATTTTCATACTCAAAACTTATTAATTTAAGAGAGAGGGGGAGAGAGCACTCATTGTCATGTGTTGCACTTCATGATAAAATTAATATTGCATAACTGCAATGATATGTGTGAGTCAAGCACCTAATTTTAGCACTAGACAAGTGTTTCTTGTGTAAATTGGGGAGGGGGGGGGGAGTCGTGTATACCCGTTTCTATATTATGGCCGCGCACATATGCACACATGTATGCATATAGATAAAGAAAGACCAAACCAGTAGAAAATAACAAATCATATTAATAAAATATTTATGTCCTCAACAATTGATCGATTAAAATTTGAATCAGAATTCTAAAACCAGCTTTAAACTCAAAAAACTAGGGTTTCCGACAATTTTAACATCAATCCTTAAATAAAGCATTAAATCCAACAAAAACAAAGCAATACTGACAGAATTTACCTGTAATACTAATCAAATCAAAGAGAAACAAAGTGTTGCCGAATCATATCGATTTAGCTCCAAAAGCAAATAAGACAGACCGATTACTGAACTGAACAGCTTGGTTTGCATTTCTCTCTGAATTAGAATTGAAGCTCTCGATTGAAAATGGAAACGAAGCCCTTAATTGAAAAATTCTGCTCAGATAGAGTGAGAGAACACATGTATAGTCATACAAATAATTCAAGATATTTTGTGCGGTTTCATGTTGTAACCGGTTGTTACCATTATACATTAAAGTAATGATATATTTATATGACTATGTGAGTATTCACAGACAGTTTTACTGGGTAACGATATGTATTTTATGAGCAGTTGAGCTCCTATGTGTTGGTTTTATTAATAAATTGATGACAGAAGGATTTTTAACCATGTTACTCTAAAGGTTATTGATGTAATTGTTTAGCATTACGTTGTTGTTTCTAGGAATGGAAGGTCTAGATTACCGCTTGTAAGGTTTTTATATTGGCAGAATAGGACGCAATGTCCTAGGATTCGTTGTTTAGCCCATAGCATTTCTAAAAGGGGCACTGTTTTATATTACGTATGGATGTTAGATGTATGAGTTACAGATCGAGCTGTTTTGCCACCGTATATTATCTCTTTCTTGGCATTCGTATGCAAGATATCGATAGTATGTGTTCAGTTCTGTTGCGGGAGAGGGACTTGATTTTCCTTCTTCTTGATTCAGTCCTAGCAAGGACTTTATTGCTTGTGAGTTTCGTATTTCCACATAGGAGTTGTACGTATCGGCAAATGGGTGGACTTTTATAATGTTTCCTTTTTTATTAGGGACCCCGAGTGAGGATTTGATTTGGATTATTCGACTTAACTCCACGAAAGGAGGTAAAGCCCTTAGTTTTGTGGGATTTGTTCAGTGGGGTTATGATTGATACGGCGTGAGACGTGACTTATTTACCGGTGTGTACATTTTCTTAGGGTTTTGGTGCTAGTAATTGTGATGTGACTTATGTATTGAGGATGATTAGACCATGTGAGCTATGTGTCTAAAGTTAGACATAGAGATTGATATGTACGTATGCTTGAGGATTGGACCTGAGGACAATAACAATGTTGGTGCTAAGGTCGGATCGACGATAGGAATGGCCTGGCCAATCATTTCTCAGAGTCAGTCATTCCTTAACATAATGTCGGGTCAAAGGTCAACGATCATTGACTTTAGTATGATTAGTGACAGTGAGAGTACGGTGTTGTGCGTTGCATATGTAGGATTGTACGATTTTATTTTGGAATGAGTCTCACTCGGGATGGATGGTATTCTTTGTACGTGTTCAGATGACTTGTCATGTATTGCGGTATACTTGGTATGGGACTACGTGTCCGATGAGCTTCAGTTGTTGGACCAGTTGATTATTGAGCTATGTTGAGGGGTTGTTTTCTCAGGTACCTGATGGTACACTTGATAAGTTGGATGACCTTTTTAGTCACGATTGTGGGTGTTCACCTATGATATAGCTATTGAAGGCAGTAGTTTTTGAATATGGTTTTAAGAGTATCCTTTGGATTGCGAGTTGAACTCGCATGTTGGTTTAATGAGCGGTTTTGTAACCGCTGTCCTTGTGAGCCTTAGGGTGTTTAGCTCGAATTATGTGGGGCGCTGCTGATTGGACCTACTTCGTATTGGATCCAATAACTTCCTGGTGAAATGTCTTGTGAGGATTATGCTGATGAGATTTTATTCTTTGGGGCAGTCTTTGACCTGCGGTAAGTAATTTCCTTGATCTCGTAGAGGGCAGATGATTGAGTCTTGTGGTGACTTGGGTTGAATAATTCTTTTTGGGATATGTATATTCGCGAAGATTGACTGGGGTCATTATTTACAGAATTGGTGTCAATTTGTGGTAAGTGGCGATAGAGAGTTTTGTTTGGTACAATGTGTGCTCTTGTATTCGATTAGCTATTTGGGGGTGAGATTGCATATGACTGTAGTCACTGTTCAGTCGATGTTGTGCTAGGTCACAAGCATAGGGTTGCGAGTGATGCAGGACGCGAGATTCTTTAGAATGGGATTTTAAGGTATAACGTGTTGTGTGGGGTACTCAGAGACGTACTCCGTTTTGGTATCCTTTCACCATTCGCTTGTAAGGTGGCTTGATTTTGGTAACAAAATCCTTATAAGTTGGAAAGATTGTAGTATTTCCCATTTTTCTTATTTTTCATTTTTTCGGGGATTTTTTGATTTTTTAAAATTAATTATTTTACCTCGTTTTGCGTGTCAAACATCATAGGATGTGCTGGGTGAGTCCCAAGAGTTGATTGGGGCATTTCTTCGAGTTTAGGACTTTTAAAAATGCATCATTGGCCGTTTTGACATTTTTCAGTTTTTCAGGCCGGGAGGTGCCGAACGGGACCCGCAACCGGTTTTGTTGTGCACGAGGATTATTTTTCGAAGCCGTTGCATTTCATACATTATTATTTGATATATATTTATGTGGTTATGTGATTAGAAATGTGTGGTTGTGATGTATTTAGTGTGTGTGTATATATATATAATAAAAAGGATATATTGTGGTTATTATAACGACCATATCTGACCATTATTTCTCACCATTCTCTGCGCCGTTTTCTCTCCCTCACAGCTTATTTTTTTTCTTTTTCATTTTCATTTTCTATCTCCATTCAACGCTAGATCCACACTATACCTTTGAGAATTTGACTTTGTCACTATAGGCAAAGTTAACGAGCACGACAAGAGCTTCAATTTGATCGGAGCCGATCTCTGTTTGGAGTACCTTGAGGATTTTTAAAATTTGGAGAAATCAGGGTTTTTACTTCAAATCAAGGTAGAGTTGTTTAATTGTCAATTTACTTAGATTTAGTAATTAATTGTTTTTTTTACCCCTCTTTAGCATGTCAATTTGATGCTTAAATGGAATGATTTGGCTTAAGTATGAGTTTTTCTAATTGATGAATTGATGTGATTATATGTTGAGCATGTGTATGAATTACAAAAAGACATGCTATTAAGTGGCTATGTGACGGAATATATATTTATATATATGGTTAAGTTAGTGTTTTTGGCTATATACATGCTTGATGATATTTTTGTGTTTAAAGCATGTTATAAATGTGAATTAATTTCGTTGTAGCCATAGTATTGTCTAATGTGTTATAAAAGCATAATGAATAGTGAATGGTTGCGTTTGAAGCATTTTCATATGCATGGCATAAGCGTATTTATGGGTTTAAGATTTATGTGGATTTGATGTATGGATACACGACTTATGGTTGTGATGTATGGATACGAGGGTGTGGATGTAATATGTGGACATGTGAGTTATGTGGATGTGATATGTGGTTTAATTGGGCATTTCATGCATTGCAAATGTAAATGGATGGTGATGATGGTTAATTGAAAACAAAAATGGTGTATGTGAATCCCTCGCATGACTCCTTGCTCTTTTTCCTAATCATTGTACGAAAGGCATGTAATTACTTACTTTGTTGGAGGAGATACCACTTAGGCAATCTCTACTAAGTCGTTGTGCTGACTCTTCTACATTTTTCAGGTTACGGAAAAGAGTTGGTGGATGTTGATCCTCCACATGCATGGACGGGATTAGAAAGGATTTTCATTTGCCATTTTGTATTGGATGATGTATTTTGTGAAGTCTATGTAAATTTTATATAATAACCTTATAGTTGTAACTTCAGAAATGTAACCATTTTCTTTTGGGCATGATTAATCACATTTTTGGACTTGTATATAAGGGTAACGGACTCATTTTATGTAATGTAAAGTATAAATGAAAAATAAATATAATTAATTATATTTTCACATTAGAAATACTGGTAATGCCTTAGATGACCTCGGGTTTGGGCAAGGATCCGGATAATGACTTGGACCCCGGGTTCGGGTTGTTATAAGCATGGTCAAAGCATATGTTCTTGTCAAAAGATAGCACGATGCGATGAAAGTCCACTCTGTCAAATCTATTAAAGCAACAACTCAAACTCTTCCCTATCACCATGATAAAAAGATGTTCCTGATTTACCTGACAGCCTTCAAGAAGACAAGGGAAGTGAGTCCGAAGAGGAAGACAAAATACTTCTTAACTCGGACGATAAAGCAGCTACATTTTTCATTACAAGCATCGTATCCAAAGACTTGAATCAAGAAACGCATGATCGCATCATACTACTACAATGACTTCAATGGAAGGTGCTCAGTCGATTAGGGCATTAATTCAAGGAAACCAAGGAAAAAATCTTCAAAGTGACGACGAGATAGTCTAGGCCCTTCAACATAAGCTTGGATTGTCGTCTGATTCTTGCAAAATTGAAGAATAATTAAAGTTGAAGTGCTCCCCGATACAAGCTTAAACTGTCAATGACACTCCTCGACACGAGTTTAAACTGTCTACCTAAAAAAAAAATCAAGAACTCCTTGATGAGTATAAATTGTTTGAACCAATTAAAAAAAAATAATAAAATACTATTGACACGAGCATAAATTGTCTCCAGGAAAAAAAATTCAATCAAGTACTCCTTGACATGAGTATAAACTGTTTAACTAAAAAAAAAAAAAAAAGAACTCTTTGATACGAGTATAAATTGTTTGCAAAAATAAAAAATAAAACTACGTGATGACTTGATCCCTATTCAAGGTACGTAGGCATCTTGAAAGTTTGTTCAAGTTCAGTCCACCCACCAAAAAAAAAAAACTCCTTAGAGCTACAAATATAGCAAAGTGTGCTCATCACATGCTATCAAAGGTGTTCGCCGCTTTAATCAACTTGGCTTACTGTTAAGATATTGTTGTACTCATCATGAGATATCAAAAGGGCTAGTTGCAATTTATCAACTTCAGTTACTATCAAGATATTATAGGCACTCATAATGCAATATCAAAAGTGCTCGTCGCACCTTATCAATTTGGCACACCATCGAATTGTAGCTGTAAAGGAAATTTTGGTTGGTCGCCAAATTGTAGCTGCAAGAAAGAAATTAGGCCCGTTGCCAAAGTGTAACTGCAAACAATAATTTTGGTTCGTCGCTAGAATTGTAGCTGCAAAAGAAAATTTGATCCGTCGGCAAAGTGTAGTTGCAATAATAATTTTTCTTCGTCACCAGAATGTCGTTGCAAATGAAAATATTTTCGGTTCGACGTCAAGGTGTCGCTAAAAAAAATGACTTTCCGCCAAGGCGTTGCTGAATAATCCGATTCGTCGTGATATCACTGGAAAAAAAAGACATTTGTTCGCCACCAGAGTTTCATTGCAAAGGTCGGTTCGTCGTCGAGGTGTAGGAAGAAATAAATAAATTCAACTTGTCGCCAAGGCGTCACTGAAGAATCCGGTTTGTCATAAATGTATCATTATAAGAAATAAATAAATTTAACTTGTCGCCAAGGCGTCGTTGAAGAATCAGGTTCATCGCCAAAGTGTTGCTACAACAAAAATTTGGTTTTCCACTGAGGTGTCGTTGAAAGAAAAAAATTTTGCTCACCGCTGAGGTGTTGCTGAAAGAGTTTTTGTTGAGGTATTGCTGAAAGGAAAAAAAAATATGCCCACCGCCAAGGTGTAGTTGAAAAAAAAAAATTTGTTTGCCGCCGAGGTGTTGCTGAAAGAGAAATTTGGTTTTCTGTTGAGGTATTGCGTCAAGGAAAATTCATAGCGTCGCCAAGATATTGTTGAAGTTAAAAAAAAAGTACCACCACACGGAGGCATATGCATGCAAGCTTTGTCTGTCACATCCTTACAACATTTGCAACAACTTCTCGTCATGGTACCGTGTGTTTTCTTTTGATAGTTATGTTGACAAATTGTGGTTCATTTGCCTCTCCAATCACCTTTTCTCTCTGAGATAGTCGTCATTTGCTTTATGAAACACTTGAATACCACCATGATAGGATAACGAACAAAGTTCGAATCCGATCAATGTTGTGTGAAAGGAAAAATCCAAACCACCATGATGGAACAACGAATAAAGCTTAACCTTGATCAGTGTTGTCTAAAAAGAGGACTTCAATTTCTGATATGATTAGATGCAGTACAAGAGTGGAAATTTTTTTTAATGATTATTATTATTTTTTTGTTGTGTTGTGGACCTTGCGTTCATAGAAAAGAAAGAAAACAGAAAAAAAATAATAATAATAAAAAATAATAAAAAGTCAACATAATTTTGATATTGTAGGCGAAATAGTTGACAATGTGATATTGTGGTGCACATGATGTAATACCCCTAATTTTTAAAAGGATAGTCCTGGTATTTATCTATTTATTTGCTTGTTTATTTGTTTGATTATTTGAATTCTTAATGGGTTAAATGGTTATTTGCTAAATTATTGTTTTTTTTTAATTATCTGAATTATTGAATTATTTGTATTATTTGAATTATTTAATTTTAATACTTTAAATGACGTGTAACTGGTTGACTATTTGTATTAATTACATTAATGATTTTAATTGTTTTAAATAGGTGTTTTTAATTGTTTTATTTTAACTATTTAATTATTTAGGGTTTTAGGTTTCACGTTGTGCCGACTAGAATTGGGTTAGGGTTTGTATTCTCTAATTCTAAGTGGACTAGGATTTAGAGAAATTTGTTTATATATATTGTCGTATGGGTTCTGTCTAGGGTTTTACAACTAAAAACCACAAGCAGAGACTATAGAGAGATAAAGAGAGTTTTGAGAGAAAAATAGAGGAAGGAAGGCTAGGGTTTGGTTTAGACCAGGGTTGGACCAAGGAAGAGGAAGAAGTGGTTGTTCGTTGGTGAAACCAAGAGCAACAAAGGTGGAACAGTAGTCTAGGACATTGACGAAAAATTCAGAGGCGGTGGTTTAGAGTTTCAAAACTAAAACTCAATGCAAGTCTATGTTCTCACTCTTTCCCCTAAACCTGTGTTCTGTGCATGCCTAGGTAGACTCTAGGGGGTTTAAATAATTCTAAAACAATCTTTTATGCATGTCTGAGTTATATTTAATCTCGATGAATTAAACTGGATTGCAAATCTTTAGAGTTCTGTTATTTGGTTCCTGCTGTAATTACGTTTAAGCTTTGCTTATTTGAAATCATTGATGCATATGGATGCCATGCAATTAATCTGAGATGTTAAATGAATATTAGAATTAGTACATAAAACATTACGGAGACCATGGGAATCACCGGAGGCGAAGAAGATGAAGCAGAAATGCAGAAGGGCTTCAAAGGGTGAGAGAGCAGGCTTCCGGAAGGAGGGAGCCAGCTCCCTCATTGTTGGAGCCAGCTCCAAGGAGTGTAGAGCCAGCTTCCCACTTCAAAGAGCCTGCTCTCCCATGTGGGGAGGTGGCTCTTGTTGCTTTGGAGCAGGCTCTCAACTTGTGAGAGCCTGCTCTTACCCGGAAACGCACAGTTTGGTTGTTTAAGGACTATTTGGGTTGTGCAGAGTTTTCTAAAGTGGTTTAAATGATATTATTTGATGTAATTAACTGCTAGGGACTTCTCAAATTGTTGGGAAGCATTAGTACAGTATGGTATTAAAGAATGGAACAACATAAAGTTTAAGAAAAACCTATACGTTGCACACTGTTTTGCTAACTAATTTCATTACCTGAACTTAGCAAAACTCTGATATATGACTTAATTATATTTAATCATGTGTTCACAGTATTATTAAGTATAGTGGATTATCTGAAAATTTAACTATGCCTGATTTGAGGTAAAATGATACTTAATTTTCAGGAAATTATATCAAATTATGGATGGTTTGGAGGTTTTAAATGCTTAAACTTATTTCAGCAATTTAAAGGATTTGAAACATGATTTGTAGGTCTTTTAATGAAAACTTAATATCATCATATATGTATTAAACTTTATTTATGCATATATTAGAGAATGGTTGATGAATACCTATTATTGTTTTATCAATTATGTGGATTGGAGGACTGTATGCACTTGTAATACCCCTAATTTTAAAAAGATAGTCCGGGTATTTTATTTAATTGTTTTATTGCGTTTTAATTTATTTTTAATTGTTTAATTGCGATTTAATTGATTTAATTATGAATTGGTTGTGAATTATTTAATGACTTGTGTTATTTAATTGTTATTTAATTATTTTAATTGTTATTTAATTGGATTTATTTTTTTTATTCTGTTTGACTTAATTATATCTTTCGTTAGTTGTTTTCTAATAATGGGTTAAATGTGTTTTGTTAAATTAGGTTTTTAGACGTCACGTATGTAGCCGACATAATTAAACATTAATTAGGTTTTCTATGGGCCGACTAAGGAATAGTTTAGGGTTTAGTTAAACTAGGGTTTTGGTGTAAACCTATATATATAAGTAGTACGTTCGGTTTAGGGTTTGAGAACCCTATTCACGATATAAGAGAACAGAGAGAAGTCTGGAGGAGTCTGGGAGAGAACAAAGAGGGAAAACCAAAGGATCACCGGGAAAGCTTAGGAGAAAGACGCTGAGATTTCTGAACCGAGTCTCATAGGCAAGTTTTATAACTAACTTTATCCCTTCGACTTGTGTTCTTTGCATCTCTAACTCAATTCCAGGAACAGATAAAGGTTTAAAATCAATCTGGTTCGTATGTTTGCATTGTTTAATAAACATATGTTCATGAACTGTTAAATTGTTCGTTTTACAGTTTTGTTTGTTTTACAGTTTTGTTTTACATAATTCATGATTTAAAGTATGTCAATTGATGGATTAAGAATTTTATTAGTTCTAAAACATATTAGGAAATCTTAAAATTAATCTGGAGCGCAGGGTTAGATACTTGAACAGTATGTGTTCTTGTATGGGTTTTAATCCACTTAGAAACTGTTTTGCGTAATTCTTGTTCCATATGGTTTTGAATAATACGTAATGAATTTGATCAACTTTGGAACTCCCTAGGACTTAGTTTTAATCAATAATAAACTTGGTTGGAGGAACACAGTTGCCGGACACCGCCGGAATTACAGAAGAAGACGCACAAGGGAAGAGCCTGCTCTAATTTGAGTAGAGCAGGCTCAACAAAAGGGTAGAGCAGGCTCTATCGCCTGCTCCCTTACATAGAGCCGGCTCTTTGGGCTTTAGAGGCGGCTCCACCATATGTGGAGCCGGCTCTACTAAATGGTGGAGGCGGTTCCACCTTGTGTGGAGCCGGTTTCTTCAACGGTTTGCAGTTTTTCGAATTTTCTGCGAACCTAGGCTGCTGTGGTTGAATTTTTAAGGTCCTAGGCTGATTCAAGAGCTATTCTAGGGTTATTCAGTAAGGTAAGAACCCTTATTAAGTGGGAAGAAGGTATGGTAATTCATAAGATACCATAGGAAGCTGAAATAGGGTCACAGTCTAACCCTTAGGGAAGTTTTCAATTTAAACTTTGTTGCGGACGATTCAAGTTGTTTAATTTTCTAAATTAGCAATTGAATTAGGAGTTTGATATGTAAATAATATAACAGTGGTATAAGATTAAGCCTATTAACTAATATAAATTTAGTTAACGCTTAATAAGAAACTAGTTGATGTTTACCGATAATTGTTTATGTCAACTTGTGGGATGTTGTGGAGTAATACAAGTAAGCATGTAATTACTATTAAGATTATTATTATGCTTATTGTGAGTTATAGGATGGTTATATTTATTCTCTACATTTAAAATTTGTTAGAGAATCAGGTACTGGATGTTTTGAACAAGCATTCTAGTTAAACATTCTTGTTATGCTTATGATTGGATATGTTGATATTGATATGTTATGCTGTCATATATATATTGTCAATACTGGATGGATGGTTTGTATGCACCGGTATGGGGCGGTGACATACTAGGGGGATTAGCTCAAAAAGAACGATAAGTCCTACCTACTCTGGATTAAGGGATGGATTAACTACAAAAGTTAAGTCCTTCCTGTATTTTTGTGTTAGATCACTAAATAGTTGAGTGACACTTTGGTTTGGAATGGAATTTAAATATATTTTTATGGTGCCACGATATGAGCCTGAGTCTCAGAGTCGTTGGCTAGGGAGCGTATATGCATTGGGATGCATAGTTGGCTATGATGGTTAGATGTGTACCCTTCTAGGTCTAGGTAGTCATGCCCACCTCAGGTGCGTTTTGCATGGTGCCTACTAGTTAGGTTGAGACGGGCCTGTAGTCCAGTGAGAGTCCTGTAGTGTGAATATTATATATATATATATATCTATATATATATATATATATATATATATATATATATCTATGAACTATTAGTTATTGTTGGATTGGTTAGGATGTACATGCGTATCGGGTCTCTGCTTGGGTAATAGTAGTATAGAACTTGCTAATGGGCCTGACCCACTTATCATTTTTTTCAGGTATCGGGCATTTCCAGTCTAGGGCTTGTTCGGGCTGAGCAGAGACGATCTTCCATTCTACCGACGATGTAGGACTTTATTCCTTATGTTAGATTTGGATTTTATCTTCAGTTATTTAATTGCATTCAGTTTGGGATTGTTATTAGGGGTCCATTAGAAATGGATTCCCGAGTTGTAAAATTATTGAAGGATTCTTTTTAAGAAGGTTTTGGATAATTGGATCTCATGAATTTTGATTGCAAGGATTATGTTTAGTATTCTTTTCAGCTTTTAAACTTTTATTTATTAAATTCATTTTGTATTCTGTGTTCGGTTAAATATTAATTATTTGGTATCCCTCGGATCTGTGCTCGGACTTGATCGCCCGTGGCTCTAGAATCGAGGGGTATCACAGCACCGGTATGGGACGGTGGCATATTAGGAATGGATTAGTTCAAATACTAAGTCCTACCTAATCTGGATTAAGGTGTGGATTAACCATAAATGTTAAGTCCGACTCTCATTGGTGTCAGGTCAGTAAATAACTGAATGACATAATTTGGTTTTCTGGGATGGATTGTTATACATATATCAAGCCATTATACCAGATGGATGATATTTTGTATTAGGAGGACACGGACTTTATATATTTATGATATGGTGCCATGGTATGAGCTTGAGTCTCAGGACCATAGTTAGGGTGCGTATATCGCCTAGGATAGATAGCTGGACAGAGGTGTTGTTCCCTGGTAGGTCTAGGTACACATGACCACATTATGTGCGATTTGCATGGTATCTCTACTCAGGCTAAGACAGACCTTTTGGACTAGTAAGCGTCATATAGTGTGTACTATTACATATATGGTCTACTCTAGGTATTGTTGAGCTATCTAGGATGTATCTGCGTATTGGGTTTCTGTATAGATCGTAATAAAATAGGACTTGCATGTAGGCCTGACCCACTTTCTTATTTTTCAGGTGCTCGTCAGTTCCAGAGTTAGAGCTTGGTCGTGCAGAGCAGATACAGACTTTCATTCCACCGACTACGTAGGACTACTTCCTTATTAGCTTTGGATTTTGATTACAGTTATTTTATTTTACAGTTGGGATTTTTATTAGGGGTTCACTAAATGGATTCCCGAGTTGTTAAATAATTAGAGGTTTTGGATCAATGGATTTGAACAATTATATTTTGAGGATTTTCAATTAGAATTCTTTTCAGCCATTTATTATTTATTTCTTAATAATCCATTTTGTATTCTACGTTCGTTAAATATTAATTGTTTGATATTCCCTAGGGTTTGGGCTTGGGCCTGATCAACCCGTGTCTCGGATCCGAGGGGTATCAGACATGATAAATATAGATCATAGTTTACAAAATCTGTGAGATAGAAGGGGGGAAAAAAAAAGGAAGAAGAAAAGATGAAACAAAAAAAGAAAGAAGAAATGAGAAAGGAGAAAAGGCAAAACAGAATAAAGAAGAAAAGAAGAAGAAGAAAGAGACAAAATAGAAGAAAGGAGAAAGACACGAAACCAAAATAAATAAATAAAGGTGAAAGAGACGGGAAAAAAAAATGGAATAGACATACTGTAACGACCCGAACCCGTAGGTCCGAACCGTTAACCGAGTCTTTACCCAAACCCGAGGTCACCTAAGTCAATCCACCTCATGTGTAGTGTCAACACATCATTATTACGTCTTAATTAAGCTTCAAGAATGTTCTAAACAACGTTCTAAGGCTTGGGGTAATTCAAAACCAAAGGAGGAACAAAGGTGCAAAAACAGCCTCGTTTCGGTCGACCGAAATAGAGCTACGGTCGGCCGAAATGGCTTCAGGAGTGGTCCCTGAATCGATTAACTGAAATGGTTATTTCGGTCGACCAAAATGAACCAAAAAGAAAATCCCGAGTCTAATGAAATAATTGGTCAACCGAAGTACCCATTTCGATCGACCAAAATGGCTCTGTGAGCTCAGGACCTACTACTGGACAGCTACACTTTGTATAAATGAATTAAGACCTATGTGGAAGCATTGTAATCTACTCAAAACCTGTTTTAACACCCCCACAAATGGTAAACTACATATCATAATCACATTCATAAATACTTTGACACATCACAACTTCATCAATCCCATTCAATTAAGGAGTTGCAACATAGGCTTTACATTTAGTCCCATTCGCATCAAATACTGTCAAGGAACATAATTATATTACAAGGCCTTGCTTTACAACTTAAGTACACTTATGATGCTTTACAAAATAAATCGGCTTAAAACCACAAAAGGACTGCAAAACGCTCCTCAAACTTGTGGTGGATTGTCATCCGCCACCTTCTTTCTGTAACCTAAAAAATGTTAATATGAAAAGGGTGAGCAAATTGCTCAGTAAGTGGTGCCAAAGATACACCTCTTGTAATCCTGTAAATCCAAACAATGAATAGGAATAAGGGATTAGGATCATGCTACGCCCGGGAAGAATATAACCACATAGCAAAACCAACAAATCCAAATCATGAATACAAATGCCGTGAAATGGGATGCAATGTCACTCCCCATTTTCAAAATCCATTCCATTCATTACTTTCAAATCGTTAACATAACTCGTCCCATGGCAACTCCATAGCGGTACGGGAGAATGATTGGTTATTGTTCCTGACCCATGGCAACTCCATGGCATCATTTGGGGCCTAGATAACTCAACCACGCTAGGGGTTTTCCCTAATTCTCTCTAGGTCACATTAACGCCACGGTCCCTAGGCAACTCCTAGGCAACTCTTAGGCGACCGGGTTTTCACAAACCCTTTATCAAAACTTTTTCGTAAAAATTCCCTTTTTCATTTCTTTCAAAGCCATATTCCCATTCCTTTCCTAATGGAGTACATTGATGATTTATGCTTCACAATCTCATACATGAATATACCATGCCAGTATTCATCATTATACAACTACTTCAAGCTTAAAACACATAGCATGCTTTCAAAATTTTCCACATAATACTATATACTCTCATTTAGTAAAAGCTAACATGGTACACATATATAGCATGAAATTGAACTCATACAAGCATGCAATTTCAAGTGGTATCAAATAAGACACATAATCACACATATTATTTACAACAATTTAACCACTTAGAGGAAAAAACAACACAAGTAGCATGCTAGGCAATAATTTATGAAAATTAATTCACAAAGGTGCAAGACAACATGAATTAGGAACTCCTACCTCCAAAGATGCAAAAATCCCCAATTTGAACTATAGATTTCGAATTTCCAAAGAGTGGCCAAATGATGAATTGCTCACATCAACTTGAAGATCTCACCGAGCTCTTCGATTTGCCACAAATTGCACCCAAAAATTCCAAAAGATGAGAGAGTAATTTAAGCTTGAATATCAGCGTGTCTAACATCTTATCATATGCCATATCACACCATATAAATTCAACTATAATAAATTAATCTTATAATCTAAATCAGCGGTTGTACTAACTTCCCATGCACACCACTACACTGGATTACACACCTTATTTCATGCACTGACCTACCAGCAGCCTCCACCAGTGTAATATATATAAATTATTTATATAATTTTTTTTGCCAAATAATATAGAAAATAATTCTAGAATAATTCCAAAAAATATAAAATAAATACATAAAATTCTAGAATAATTTCAGAAAATTCAGAAAAATCCCAGAAATTCTATAAGCCCTAATTAATTCTCTTGAGTCACAGATCAAGTATAACAATTGATTTTAAATATATACAATCTATATATATAATTAAAATCCAACAATTCTAAAAATAAAAATAATAATAATAATAAATTATGCTTTTAATACTCCAATTTAATCCTGATTTAATTGAATAAAGTTAACTTAATTTTTTTGATTAATCCGTTCTAACCATGATTTAATTAATAAATTAAATTTAAACATTGATACTCAAAGTGAAATCCTTATGAGTTCTAAGAGGAAAGTTAGAGAAAAACTAGCCTTAAGGTTTCGAAACGAAACCAACGCTTCAAGCTTTGATTGTCTCTTTCAATTCCCACGTCTTCTTTCTCTAATTCGACCTCTTCTTTGTTAGTCTTCTATTCTTCTCACTCTACCTGTCTTATTTTCTAACGTGTAAACTTTTAATCCTAAAACCTTATGTGTATATTTATACACATTAAAATCTAAATCCTATTCCTACTATGATTACCAAATAAAATAATAATCTTTAAATAATATATATATTTCCTTCCATAATAACTATTAATTAATTATATTTATATACATATAATTATATATATAATTATGCAAAGATAATTATTTAAATATCTTTATAATTAACCACGAGTCCTTATTAATTAACCCAATAAGGTTTCATTCAAGCCCAAGACCAAATCCATTGGTCTCACTCCTCCTAAGCCTAAACCCATTAACTTAAATAAATAAAATAATTAAATTAAATCTAATAATTATAAATAATTAACAATCAATTCACACAAGCATAAATACACACATTACAAATCAATAATTAAATTATAGCATTCCATAAATCAAAACATCACACCAATTCATCAAATATAATCGTGAAATATAATTTAATACAAACAAGACAATTAAATCATAACACTCAATTAACTAAAACAAATCATTTTAAAATTAAAAAAAAATAAAAGTAATTAATCCCAAATAAATTGAACAAATCATTTAAATAAAATAAAAGTAATTAATCTCAATTAATAAATCATTTAAATTATCGGGGTATTACAACCAACAATCAATTTTTTCTTTTTCTTTTTCTTTTTTTTTATATTTTATTTTAAACAAGTGTAATTAATTGAGCCAAAAAATTGATGATCATCTCAAGGCATGCACCACAACAAAAACTATTTATATATTCTTGAGTTTAATTATATTTTTCTTTTTGGGACTATCCTTTGATTGCCCAATTTTTTACTATATTGAATATTTTTTATTATTTGTATAAGTTATCGTGTGTGTGTGTGTGTGTGTGTGTGAAAGTTGTAGCAATATGGTTCAAAGTTAAAGAAAAAAAATTATTTAAAGAAAATACTTGATTTTAGGGGAATAATTTTTAGTATTTTGGAATAGAGTAATGATACTTACACCGAACACTTGCAGTGAATTGCCTAACTGAATAATTTTTAATATGTATACCAAATACAATTAAGTGAATGGTTCTACTTCCTTATTTGTTACATAATTGACCAATTAAAAGAGTAGGTTTATCAATTCACTGTAACGTACAAGAATCATTTTAGTGTTTGGAGGGCATTTTGGACCTAAACAATAGCTATTGATGCATATGTAATTATTTTACTTAATTCAATCAAAGTGAAATGAACTTTTAAAATAGACGATTTTGTTATCTAAGGCTCCTAACTCTATACAAGTGTAATTTTCTCCAAATTATAACCAACCAATTCAATTCACTAATCCTTATGGGCCTTATCACACATTAAAAATAAGAAGCTATGTCTTAAATTTCAATTAAACTTATTTTGCTATCCTCTTAAATCAGTGAAATTAAAGTTTATAAATACAAATAATGTGTTCCGAAGTAAATAGGTTCAGAAAGACGATTATTTTACAGACATTTGAGTTCGTATTTCATCATCTTTTTATTGTTATATTATTGTTTTCTTTAAATACAGCAAGTAGATATAATATATACAGTGTTTGTGTAGATGTGTCATTAAATGGCACGAGGCAATGAATGTGCATAGTTCAATACCATTATTCTTATCTATGAACCATGTGTTTATATATATATATTCCCAATAGAAAATCATGGCTACCATATACGGAGTATAAAGATTTCAACCAACTTATTATTAGAACTTATTTTATAACACCAAGGCCAAACCACATTTATTACATATTTATTTCATTAAAACATCTGATAAATACCACGTCAAAGTGATCTCCAAAATATTTCTGAAATTTATCTTGCTTGACTTGAGAAAGAAAAAAATCTTGGTGATAGCATTGGACTCCAATCACTTGAATTATAAGAATTAGATAAGAAGCATCATTTTCAAATTCGAATAGATGGAATAGATATGATGCGTATTATGGATGGAAAAGGAATAATGTGACATTGACATTATTTGACAAAACATTGTTTACGTATTATGCGTATTATGAAAAGATGGAATAGATATGCGTATTAGGAATTAGATGGAACAGATATGATGAGTATTTTGCGTATTATGAATAGATGGAATAGATATGATACATTGACATTATTTAACAAGACATCGTTTACGTCCACAAGCTTGCCTAAACATTTAGGAAATAATAGTACTAGGTATTAGTGAGGAAAGGAAAGAAAATAAAGAATATTAATAATTTATATTTATATTTGGATAAAAAAAATAAAAAATAAAAAATAAAAAATAAAAAAGAAAAGAAAAGAAAAAAGATAGACATTCTTATTTGGATAAGATAGATGAAAGAAAATAAATGAAATGATAATAATTAAATTACTATCCTACCCCTTTTATATAACTTGAACTTGAATGGAATAACCAGTTTATATATTTATTTGTAGAGGCTAGTTTTGGTATTATCAAAATACTATTATGTTTTCTCTTTCTATCTTTTAAATTTTGGAAAGATAGCAAATGAGGGATAGGTTATTCTCCTTATTTCTTCGTGTCCTCTCCTTTCTTTTCATTTACCTAACCCAAACACAATTGATCTTTATCCTTTCATTTCTTTTCTCTTCATATCCCTAAAAATTATCCCATCCAAACACACCCTTAGCCTTTACATTCTTCTACTCCTATTGGTTTTTCCTCTTTTCAAATTTAATTTGTTTAGGAGCTATTCCCATTTAAAAAATGCTTCATTCATTAGTCAAATATGCAATATACTTTGTTTGGTAGGGTGGAAAGAAGACGAGAGAAGAGAGAAAATAAGCTTCGTTTGATAGAAAAGGGAGGAAGAGAAGAAGTGGATGGTGGATAAGGCATGTAAACATTAATTTTCTTTCCTTCAAAATTACTTATAAATTTTTTTAATGATTTGTTTGGTTAGTCACTCAAAAAATAATTTTAAAAAAATAAAAAATTGATTTCAAAGAACCATAAAACAAGTAGTTATTGAATTTTTTTTTTTTTAAAAGAGTTTTTAAAAAACAGTTGTCATAAATTGTTAGCGAAAAAGATTTTTGTACAATTTTTTATTTTTAATTATCCAAAAACAAAAAAACAATTCTCAAAAAACAGAACCAATCATACCCTTGGACTCTCCATTTTTCATTTTGAAAGGAGATGAGCACCAACTAGGAAAAAAATCAAGTCTTCTCTGTCGGGCACATCCAAATAATGACAAATTACCAAGGTATTGTCTCATTACCTGTAAAATGATAATATAAAATAAGATCCAAATAATATATGAAAATGTTCACAAGAAAGAATATGAAAATACATGGAAAGGTGATTTATTTTTATTTTTAAAAGACTATAAAAAAAAAATAAAAAATAAAAAACTCTAAGAGCAACCCGAAAGTTAGGACAGTTTTGCTATTGTATTAGCCTTATATGACTCAATATAATAAGTCCAAGAAATTTACTTAAAATTCCCAAATTAAATTATCATAAATCAACCTCCTGCAAAATGATAATATAAAATAAGATCCAAATAATATATGAAAATGTTCAGAAAGAAAGAATTTGAAAATACATGCAAAGGAGATAATAAAAAAATAATAATAATAAAAAAATTCTCTAAGAGCAACCCGAAAGTTAAGAGTAGTTTGGCTTACTATTTGCCTTATAAAACTCAATATAATAGGTCCAACAAATTGAATTAAAATACCAAATTAATTTTCATAAATCGCCCCCTGCAAAATTATTACATAAAACAAGATCCAAATAATAGGAAAATGTTCACAAGAAAGAAAGACTATGAAAATACATGAAAAGGATTTTTTTTGTTTAAAGAAAAAGACAAATATTTTCTAAGAATAATCTAAAGTGACATTACTCAATGACTTAATTAGTAAAACACTTAATTTCTTTAAAAAAAATCTATTTATATTCGGGTCTCTTTTTCTTAATTTGTTAAGATTAAAAAATTAAATAAATAACAACCTGAAAGTTAAGATTAGCTATATAAAACAAAATATAATAAGTCCAATAATTTGAAATAAAACACCTAATAAATTATCATAGATCAACCAGGTACTTGAATCAAGGTGTCGTCAGGGTATTATGAGTTGTACGACTGAAAGTGTATGAGACAAGAGCCTAGAGGTCTTAGGCCACTTTGGTACCGTTTACATTGCAATCACGTTAAAATCGAAAAGCATATCTTCTTACACGCCATCTCCATTCAAATCAAAGTGCACCTAAACCAAGTTGGTCATTTTATTTTAGTGTTTCTTATCGTTAATAAAACTCTCACAAATCATTCAAATGAAACAATTCTTATTTTGCCTCCTTTTCTTTTAAATATTTTCACTGTACCAAATTAAACGTCTTTTTTTATAACTTTAATTTTTTAAGATGATGAATTTAATATTTTTTATTATAATGATAGTGAATGAATTGTCAAATTATCCATAATACTTTGACTTTTCAAACATAAGGCATTTGAGCTCCAATTAACAATTTATGTTAAGAGAGAACATCTCTCTTAAATTGGTACTTAACTTTTATAAGTTTAGTGTAAGAAGGTAAAACTAGTAATGTTATTAAAAATAGTACTCTTAACTTTTCAAACTGAACATTTATTTTGGATCATCAAAAATAAAAGGATGAACATTTTTTTTTTTTTTTTGGGGACAGCAGGAGTATATATTATATACACACAAAAGACATCCAACAAAAACAAAATAGGCCCACTCAGTTTATTACTTCTAGTTCCATCCCATCCAAATTCAAGTCAATACAGGAGTTTAGGCTTCAAATTTCACTAAAACTATACTTGGTACCATTTTTGTTCAATTTCCATGGTAAAAGTGATACCATTTGTAGTTCAGAACTGCAAGCAATAAATGTTTGGCCAGGGAACAAAGAATGCGGTTTTAATTGTGACAAGAAAGGAGGTCAAAACGGACATGTATGGATAATAAGAGACACAACTTAAGTCACATAATAAACCTATGATGGCCACCACCACCACCTCTCTTCCACTTCTCCTCAACCCAACACCGCCTCTCCTCCACCCACCTAGATCTTTACCCTCCATCTCATCTTTACCAGTTCGACGTACCCAAAAATCAAGGTTTCCCCTTTCCTCTAATAAACCACTTTTTCACCCTTCCTTCAAATCCCCACTCAAGACATTATACACACCCACTACCTACAAGCCACCCAACATCCCAAAGACAACAATCCACCATACATGACTCATTAGATTATCATTCAAGGCCACCTTCAGTTACCTCGTCCACCGTAGACAAGATTAAGAGAGCGTTTCAGAATGACAAAGTTCTTAACCCATCTAATAATAGTATATCAGATATCCTGATGCGGTAACTTTCCAATAGTACTCTCTCTAGTGTCTACACTTTTATCATTTGCAAATTATCATTCATGTGGGGGATTGTTAGAAACGGGGCATACAAAACAGAAACTTTGGATGAAATTTGGAGTAGATTCCGCTAAGAATTTTTTTGCGTATCTATAAACAAACACGTTCCTTTCCGCAAAAAGATGAACGTGGAATATTTATTTTCTCAAATCCGTTTCCGGGTGAATGAGAAATTAGCTCCAAAGTGGGGTGTTGGATAAGCCTAAATGAGTACGCAAAATGTGGGAAATGTTTGATAAGCCAAGTTTGGGATTTGGGTCTGGGCCCAAGGGCACCCAAGTTTTTAAGAGGGGGAGGACCTAGGCGAGCTTGGGTCCAAACCATTTACTGCACAGGCATGCACCCCGTCCGCCTGGTCTTGGGCTTAGTTGTAAAATGTGGTTAATTTTTTACTAAACGAAATTGGGCCTTTAATTTTGGCTGGGCTTATATTTAACATTGGTTTGTATTTGAAAGGGTGTGACTGGTCCAAACCAGGTGTCAAAGGGTTGCACCTGGTTCAAACCAGTGCTTCAATTTGAATTTAAATCAAACCTCCTTTCAGTTTTTCTGAACCATTATGAACCAATGGTTGCACCCTTCTGGAAAGGCACCCTGTTGCCTATATAAACCCCATTGGGATCATTTGTAAAACACACCAATTCAGAAATCAATCTTCTTTAATTCTAAATTCTCTTCCTCTTCTTTTATAATTGTTTGTGGGTTCGAGCCTTTGTCTGTGGGTTCGAGCCTTAGTGAGTTCGAGTCCAAATTCAAGTCAGAGAGTACTTGTAACGACCCGAACCCGTAGGTCCGAATCGCTAGCCGGGTTCTTATCTGAACCCGAAGTCATCTAAAGGCACCATAGTTATTGCAAATATCAAAACACCTTTTTTTTTTCTTCTTTCTAGTTGGTACTCATACACACGTCTCATCTAAGACTTGATCCCCTGACCTCCCTTTGGGAAGTAAGAGGTTGATACCGCTAAGCCATTGGCCCGTTGGTAATATAAAAACACCTTCAATGTACCAAAACAACATATTACAAGCATCGTAGTACCATTACATAGCTTAAAACCAACCTTACAGCAGATGGAAAGACAAACCAGTAGTCCGGTCGTCCGAAGTGGACTAACCGGTCAACCGGTTGTGGCCCTGGAAATGATATAGCTACTTGAATTTGGACAATCTCCAATCGGTCGTCCGGAATGACCATTCTGGTCGTCCGAAATGACCCTGCAAATTGAGATTCTGTTGTAAAACTGATATGAACATAAGAATGAACAATAGTCTCTATTGAGACCTTGAAACTAATCTAAACCTGTCCGAACACATGCAAAGTCATTGAATACACATTCCATTCATTCAAAACATGAAATTACATATTCATTACATAGTTCCACAGCCATTTACATGAAATAGACCTTAAGTACATCAAGTGGTGTAGATTTTTCATATTACAAGACCACAAACTGAGAACTATACAAAATGGTTACTGAGCTTTACAAAGAATATGGCTCATGTCTCTAAACAAAAGAGAACAAGATATGAATTCCAATCCAGTCTAAGCCTGTGGTGGGTTTTTATCCGCCACCTCCTTTTCATATCCTAAAAATGTTAATAAAATAAGGGGTGAGCATAAAACCCAATAGAAGTCACCTAAGACGTTAGTTTTGGACTCCCTTGAGCCACGTAACACACAAGGGAATGGAAAAGAAGTTGGGGTTATGTAATGGGAGTCCATACAACATTTACAACTTTAACAAGTAACGACCTCAAGTCACATAACACAATTTTACGAAATAATGTGCATGGTATGAAATGTGATGCATCCCATCTCGAACTTAGTCTATACCGACCCAACACACACATTTTCAAAACCCGCTAACTGACTTTACTGAGGCGAGATTGATAACTATCCCCGATTCCAAATCCGGCAACCGTTAAAGGGCCTAGTATAAACTTTTTCACCCCCTACACCGTGTCGCGCTCCCTCTAGGTCAAGCTAACCCTGGACTCACTAAATCCAGTTCATTTTTAAAGAAAACTTTCATTCCTAAATCATGCCCAAATCTCATTTTATGCCATGATATGCAATATAAGAATTTCAACCTTAAATCACAAGCTTATCATTATAGTGTCACTAACAACATCAAATCACCTTATGAGACCGATTTAAACATTATGGCATATCTTTAAAATTCAGCACAACAAAAACTTACTTTCTTAAGTCATGCATGTTCAAAAATCCACATATAATAAGATTAAACAAGCCATTAACATAGGATTGAAACAACTCATGCTTCACATATATAGACATTCACAATTCAACAATTTTCATGTCATAATTCATAATTTCTCAACAAATAACAAAAGAGGTAGAAACTTGCTCAATTGAAAGACAAAACTCAATGCATTAGGGAACCCCTACCTCACTAGAAGATAAACCCAAACAAAACTCCAATTTCAGTCCCAATGACCCCCAAATTCAAAAATGGCAAGGTGCTCCAAATGATGATCAGCTCCGATCAAAATGATGTCCTCGTCAACAAGCTTGTCAAGGCAAAGTTGAAATCTTAATGCAAAATGAGGAAATCAAGCTTTAAAACTTGTAATCAAGAGAGAGAAACTTTTTGAGAGAGAGAAGGTGCAGCTGTGGGTTGATGGAGGAGAAGAAGTGATCAAAATAATGACTATGTGGTCATTAGATAGTAGTTGCAATAGTGGTGGGTCCCACGGCCACTAAAATATCAACTTTCACTAATATACATATATACATTAACCAATAATAACCACAAGTAAGCATGTCACCACATAAAATGTACTAAATAAAAATTTATGAGATGCAATGGACCAAAAATAAAATCCTCACACTCGACAACTTCGATAAAGGGTCCCACGTGTGACCTCCCGGTCCAAAAAACAGAAAAATACCGAAATGACAACCATTACATTTTTAAGAGCTATGTACTCAAAGAAATGTCTCAATCAACACTCTGACACACGTGGCACACCCCACGGTGTTCGACATGCAAAACGAAAAAAGACGAAAATACCCTCGAAAAAATAAAAATAAAAAATCCAAAAAATGAAAAATCAGAAAAATCAGAAATATTACAGTACTACACTGAATCGGTTTGCCTATTTCTTCGGTTTGTAGTGCTACTACCGAAGGAAGACAAGTCGTTGTATCTTAGGAGATAGACGCCACTGAGTCCGTCAGTACCATAGCGGGACGAATCTGTCTTAAGGACATAGAATCAAATTCTAGCCTCAACTTATAATCAAAATCTTTTAATTTAATTTTGTTTTATTTTATTAAATATAACTATATTTTATAATATATTATATATATTATTGTTTTATAATAATAATTATATATATATATATTATAATTTTTTATAATATTTAAATAGTAATACTATAGTATGCTTAGACTATATATTGGACTACGCTTCTTTGCATCAATCTTTCTTCCTAATAACACGTGATTGAATTGACAATGCATTGTGTTGTTCAGCAATGAATTAAATTACACTTTTGAATGATTCGATTTGGACATGGGACTTAAAATCAACTACTCATATCATATGAGAGCATCTCCAGCGGTCTGTTAAAAAATATTTTTGTGTAAAATATACACGGCCACATATGAATGATAAATTTTTCTCATCTCTAACAATCTGTTAAGATACACTGCCATATCACTAATGTATAAAAATGTTGTGTATTTTACAGAACTCTTTTACACAGCTACGTGAGCATATTTTCTCTCTCTTCCCCCTTTCCTACTTGTGTTTCTCTTTTTTATCTCTTATTCTTTCACGCCTCTTTGTTTCCCACTTTTCTAGAGCGCCATAGAGAATAATCTGCAACTAGCGGTAAGGTAAGAACTATTCGACCATCT
Source organism: Cornus florida (assembly GCF_030987335.1). NCBI lineage: Eukaryota > Viridiplantae > Streptophyta > Magnoliopsida > Cornales > Cornaceae > Cornus > Cornus florida. The sequence goes on along the minus strand of NW_026775574.1, from coordinate 83,904,056 downwards.
TTTATTTATTTATTTATTTTTAATAAACATAGTTTGATTTATTACTTTCGTTTGATCTTATCTTCTGCAATTATTGCTGTAGATTCTAGGGTTTTTTTTTAGATTTTTTATCCTTTTACATTCTATTCTATTCTAATGAGATAAATATGTACTAGCCAAATATTAGATATATATTTTAATCACATTTTTATATAATTGTTGCTCGATACAGTTATACAAATTATTTTCTTTTTCTTGTTTGGTGATTAGTCAATTCAATTGCTATTGGCGGGATGGGAAAGTGAAATTTAAGGGGAAATTAAAAAAAAAATCGTAATTGAGGAGGATTGGAATGTGAGGTAAAACCTTTGATTATGTAGTTTCTTGAATCTTATTTTATTATTTGTTATTAAGTTTGAATTTTGGTGGCGGCGGGAAAAGTTTACTATTGGCGGGATGGGAAAGTGAAACATTGGGAGAAATTATTGTTTTTTTTCCTAATTGAGGACGATTGGAACGCGAGATTTAATCGCCAAAAAGTAAAGTAAATCAAGTAGGTTTGTAAAAGTTATGTAGTGCCTTAGGTATGACACATGATTGGTTGTTATTGGGTGATATTTTTTTTACACAAATGGTATAAAATAATCACTGGAGTTAAAAATAGATAGTACAAAATTTTTCTAAATCTACTATGACACATCAAATTTATACAAAAATATATACACAACGGTTGGAGATGCTCTGAGTACAAATATAACTTTTATAGTGTTCATATTCTAATGTGTGTGTGTCTATATATATATATATATATATATATATATATATATATATATATTGGGTAAGTATATTTATGTAAATCAAATATATGTTCACTTTGTATTCATCTCTTACTATTATAACTTTTTCTAGCACTAGAATTATAGGCTAGTTGAATATTTGCACTAACCTTTTAGAGGTTGTGAAAAATTATAGGGAAAACTACACAAAAGTAAATTTAGGTGTCTTAAATAACAAATCAGTCTATTTTTAAAATTACTTTTTCAATTTGATCGAATTAGGTAAAATAATTCCATATGCATTAAAAACTATTATTTAGGTCCAAAATAGCAAAATATTCTTCCTAAATCAAATAATTTAGAAAAACAAGATTTCTAAGTTGACTTTCAACTTGGCATTTATGGTGTATAAATTGACAAAATAAATAAAATAAAAAACAACATATATATAGATATCGTTAAAAATTTTTTGCACAAAATATATATATATATATATATATATTATAAATTTTGTGCAAAAAAACTTTAACGATATCTCCTCATCCATATGGTTCAAACATGCAAATATCAATTTAGAAATATACAAATAATTTAGTGAAAATTCATTATGTATAGAATTTTATTTTCACTGAAAATTCATCCTATATACATACATATATATATATATATATAATTTTATTTGCACATAACTTTAATCATATCTCCTAATTTATACCAATATAAACCTGCAAATGTGAAAATTTTCCTAAATGTGAAAATTTTCCTATGAATATATATATATACACACATTTACAGTATACACGCACGAAAGAGGGAGATTATGAAAAACTATGAATATATATACACACACACATATACAGTACACACGCACGAAAGAGGGAGATCATGAAAAAATTAAAGGAAAATGGTATTTCAACCAAAGTATTTGACCGATTACTTTGGCAGAAATTACGTGGCCTGTCCAGTTAGGCCACTTCCATCTCTTTCTCTCTCATCTCTCCTCTCTTATTTCTTTCTTTTTCTCATTGTATTTCTCTCTCTAATATCTCTTTGAAAATTTTTTATAGACTGTGAAGACCAATAGAATCAAACAAATAAATTCACATATTTACCTTCCAAAAAAAAAATTACACATATGATACAATATATATGAGTATGATATATGATATAAAGTTGCAACCATATACTTTAAAAATCAAAAGTTCTTTCTCTTTTCTTTTTTTTTTTGGGTAATTAAAAGTTATTTCTCTCCTTAAGTTAAGATGGTAAGAAATATTGTTTGAAATGACGAAATGAAGAGAGAGAGAGATTTGATAATTATCAGAAGAGAAGAATTAGTCTAGAACTTGACAGCCTAGAAAAGATGAATCTGCGGACCCTTTCTCTTTTTATTTTCTTTCCTTTTTTTAAATTGTTAAAGTTGCTTACCTGGACTGCCATGTATTCTGCCAAACTAATCTGCCAAAATCATCGGCCCATCTATCATTACCCAAAACTAAATGGTTGCTTCAGTAAATGGTGCACCAGCAAGCAATTTTTTATTTTTATAAAATAAGTGTAATTAATTGAGCCAAAAAATTGATGATCTTCTCAAAGCATGTATTCTTGAGTTTAATTATATTTTTCTTTTTGGGGACTAACCTTTGATTACCCAATTTTTTACTATATTGAATATTTTTTAATATTTGTATAAGTTATCGTGTGTGTGTGTATGAAAGTCGTAGCAATATGGTTCAAAGTTAAAGGGAAAAAATTATTTAAAGAAAGTAGTTAATTTTAGGGGAATAATTTTTAGTATTTTGGAATAAGTGTTTGGAGGGCATTTTGGAACTAAACAATAGTTATTGATGCATATGTAATTATTTTACTTAATTCAATCAAAGTGAAAAATAAACTTTTAAAACAGACCATTTTTGTTATTTAAGGCTCCTAACTCTAATGTAAGTGTAGTTTTCCCTAAATTATAACCAACCAATTCAATTCACTAACCCTTATGGGCCTTACCACACATTAAAAATAAGAAGCTATGTCTTAAATGTCAATTAAACTTATTTTGCTATCCTCTTAAATCAGTGGAATTAAAGTTTATAAATACAAATAATGTGTTCAGAAGTTAATAGGTTCAGAAAGATGATTATTGTACAGACATTTGAGTTCGTTTTTCATCATCTTTTTATTGTTATATTGTTGTTTTCTTTAAATAGAGCAAGTAGATATAATATATATAGTGTTTGTGAAGGTGCTTCATTAAATGGCACAAGGCAATGAAGGTGCATAGTTCAATGCTATTATTCTTATCTATGAACCATGTGTTTATATATATATATATTTCCAATATAAAATCATGGCTACCATATACGGAGTATAAAGATTTCAACCAACTAATTATTAGAACTTATTTTATAACACCAAGGCCAAACCACATTTATTACATATTTATTTCATTATAACATCTGATAAATACCACGTCAAAGTGATCTCCAAAATATTTCTGAAATTTATCTTGCTTGACTTGAGAAAGAATTTAAAATCTTGGTGAGAGCATTGGACTCCAATCACTTGAATTATAAGAATTAGATAAGAAGCATCATTTTCAAATTCGAATAGCCGGAATAGATATGATGCGTATAATGGATGGAAAAGGAATATTGTGTCCACAGTCCACCCTAACATTGACATTACTTGACAAGACATTGTTTACGTCCACAAGTTTGCCTAAACATTTAGGGGCGTTTGGATTCACGGGAAAGAAAAGAATAAAAAATAAAAATAATAATAATATTAGTGAGAAGGGAAAAGAAAATAAAGAATATTAATAATTTTTATTTATATTTGGATAGATCGGAAAGAAAAGAAAAGAAATTATAGTCATTCTTGTTTGGTTAAGATAGACGAGAGAAAAAAAAACAAAGAAGAAGATAATAACTAAATTATTATCCTACCCTTTTATATAACTTGAATTTGAATGAAATAACAAGTTTATATATTTATTTGTGAAGGTTAGTTTTGGTATTATCAAAATACCACTTAACCAGTATGTTTTCTCTTCTTATCTTCTCAATTTTGGAGTATAGTAAATGATGGATAGGCTATCCCTCCTTATTTCTCCCTGTCCTCCCTTTTCTTTTCATTTAACTGACCCAAACACAATTGATCTCTATCATTCCTTTTCTTTTCTCTTTCTATCCCTAAAAATGATCCCATCCATACACACCCTTAGCCTTTACATTCTTCTACTCGTATTTGTTTTTGCTCTTTTCAAATTTAATTTGTTTAGGAGCTATTCCCATTTAAAAAATGCTTCATTCGTTAATCAACTTGTTTGGTAGCGTGGAAAGAAAAGGGGAGAAGAGAGAAAATATGCTTTGTTAGAAAAGAGATGGAGAGAAGAAGTGGATGGTGGATAAGGCATGTAAACATTCATTTTCTTTCCTTCAAAATTACTTCTAAATTTTTTTAATGATTTGTTTGGTTAGTCACTCAAAAAATAATTTTAAAAAAAATAAAAAATTGATTTCAAAGAACTATAAAAAAAGCAATTATTGATTTTTTTTTTTTTAATAGAGTTTTAAAAAAACAGTTGTCAGCAATTGTTAGCAAAGAAGATTTTTGTATAATTTTTTATTTTCAATTATCAAAAAAAAAAAAAAAAAAAAAAAAAAAAAAAAAAAACTATTCTCAAAAAATAGAACCAATCATACCCGTCAACTCTCCTCTTTTCATTTTGAAAGGAGATGAGCACCAACTAGAAAATCAAGTCTTCTCTTTTGGGCACATCCAAATAAAGACAATTACCAAGGTATTGTCTCATTACTTGTAAAATGATAATATAAAATAAGATCCAAATAATATATGAAAATGTTCACAAGAAAGAATATGAAAATACATGGAAAGGTGATTTATTTTTATTTTTAAAAGACTAAAAAAAAATTTCTAAGAGCAACCCGAAAGTTAGGATAGTTTTGCTATTATATTAGCCTTATATGACTCAATATAATAAGTTCAAGAAATTTACTTAAAATACCCAAATTAAATTATCATAAATCAACCTCCTGCAAAATGATAATATAAAATAAGATTCAAATAATATATAAAAATATTCACAAGAAAGAAAGAATTTGAAAATACATGCAAAGGAGATTATAAATAAAAAATAAATAAATAAATCTCTAAGAGCAACCCAAAAGTTAAGAGTAGTTTTGGCTTACTATTTGCCTTATAAAACTCAATATAATAGGTCCAACAAATTGAATTAAAAAAACTAATTAATTTTCATAAATTACCCCCTGCAAAATTATTATATAAGACTAGATCCAAATAATATAGGAAAATGTTCACAAGAAAGAAAGAATATGAAAATACGTGAAAAGGAATTTTTTTTAAATAAAAAAAGACAAAGACAAAAATATTCTCTAAGAACAATTCTAAAAAAAAAAGACAAAAATATTCTCTAATAACAATTCTATAGTTGGTAAAGTGCTTAATTTCTCAAAAAAGTGCGTTCCTATTTAAGTCTCATTTTCTTAATTTGTTAAGATTAAAAAAATAAATAAATAACAACCTGAAAATTAAGAGTAGTACGGCTAATTATTAGCCTTATAAAACAAAATATAATAAGTCCAATAACTTGAAATAAAACACCTAATAATTACTATCATAGATCAACCTAATAATCGAACCAAGGTGTCGTCAGTTGTACGACTGGAAGTGTATGAGACGAGCCTAAAGGTCCACTATGGTATGGTTTACATTGCAATCGCATTAAAATCCAAAAGTATAACCTTTACACTACACGCCATCTCCATTCAAATCAAAGTTCTCCTGAACCGAGTTGGTCAATTTTTTTTTTTTTTAATATGATTCCTAATAATTACAATCATAGATCAACCTAATAATTGAACCAAGGTGTCGTCAATTGTACGACTGCAAGTGTATGAGACAATAGCCTAAAGGTCCACTATGGTATGGTTTACATTGCAATCGCATTAAAATCCAAAAGCATAACCTTTACACTACACGCCATCTCCATTCAAATCAAAGTTCTCCTGAACCGAGTTGGTCATTTTTATTTTTTTTTAATATGATTCAGGAAAATAAAAAATAAAAAATAAAAAATTATTTTAATATGATGAAAGTGTGTTTCTTATTGTTAATAAAACTCTCACTAATCATTCAAATGAAACAATTCTTATTTTGCCTCGTTTTCTTTTAAATATTTCCACTATACAAAATTAAACGTCTCTTTTTAGAATTTTAACTTTTTAAGATGATGAATTTAATATTTTATATTATATTGATAGTGAATGAATTGTCAAATTATTTGTAATACTTTGACTTTTCAAATAGAAGATAGGCATTTGAGCTCCAATTAACAATTTTGGTTAATAAAGAACATATCTTTTAAATAGTTACTTAACTTTTATAAGTTTAATGTAAGATGGTTAAACTAGTAATGTTATAAAAAAAAAATAGTTTTTTGACTTTTCAGACTGAACATTTATTTTGGAACATAAAAAATGAAAGGATGAACATTTTTTTTTTGGACAGCAGGAGTATATATTGTATACACACAAAAGACACCCAACATAAACAAAATAGGCCTACTCAGTCTTCAATTCCTTCTAGTTCCATCCCATCCAAATTCAAGTCAATACAGGAACTTAGGCTTCAAATTTCACTAAAACTATACTTGGTACCATTTAGTGTTCCATTTTCATAGTAAACTTGATACCATTTGTAGTTTAGAACAACAACTACAAGCAATAAATGTTTAGTCGGGGAACAAAGAATTCGGTCTTACTTGTCACAAGAAAGGAGGTCAAGACGGATATGTATGGATAATAGGAGACACAACTTAAGTCACATAATAAACCCGTGATGGCCACCACCACCACCTTTTTTCCACTTCTCCTCAACCCACCACCACCTCTCCTCCACCCACCTAGATCTTTACCCTCCACCTCATCTCCACCAGTTCGACATACCCAAAAATCAAGGCTTCCTCTTTCCTCTAATAAACCATTTTTTCACCCTCTTTCCAAATCTCCACTCAAGACATTATACACACCCACTACTTACAAGCCACCCAACATCCCAAAGACAAAACAATCCACCACACATGACTCACCAGATTACCACCCAGGCCACTTTCAGTTACCTTGTCCACCATAGACAAGATTAAGAGAGTGCTTCAGAGTGACAAAGTTCTTAACCCATTCAATAAAATTATCTCAGATATCTCCTATTTACCTTATGGGGTGGAAGCCACTATAATGATGCTTTTTAGGCTGACCTGATTGAGGAAGTTGCACGATTGAAGAGGAAGCTGCTTGCTGTTGAGGAAGAACCGATTAGCCTTAAAAACTCCAGTGATGGTTCCTGCACATCCCAATGACCTGATGTCACCAACTTCATTGCTCACTCATTGCTCATGAACCTTATAGAGATATCATTTAGCAACTATTTGGAGCTTATGTAGATCTTTAAGGACCTCATTTCCTATTCAGACATGGATGGCCATAGCTCCGGCAGCTAATATGCCATTCAAAATTTAATTTCAAATTTGAACACTCTATTGTCACATTAAAGGGGGGAAAGTTGTTCCGACACTGTAGCACCTACCTTTGCAGCACCTATGGATCCTAATAATGTTAGCCCCCTCTATCTCTTTAGAGGGAGACCCTACCTCACTTTGTAGAAGAGAGGATACCAACATGGATGCTCTTAATTAGCCTTTACATGATGGGCAATGTCCACAACAGCTATCTCCTGCTTGACCCACTAGATCTTAGGCAGATATTGCTAAATAGACACCTCATGTTCCTCTGTCTCGAAAAATGATTTTAGAGTTCTTTGAACTTGTAAGGTCTAAGTTGGGTACCATAGTTACCCATCCAAAAGATGTTGAAGATGATAGATTTTCTTCCTGGAAGGGGCTATTTGCTGGGAGGTTTACGCTGAAGAAACCATCATTCAGTCATGTTAAACAAACTACTTTGAGACTTTGGAGCAGCTTCGGTTTGGAGCACGTATATTCAGATGGGGCTAGAGTTTTCTACTTTAAGTTTGATAGTGAGAGTTCAGCTAACTCTATCATTGCCTCACGTCCATACCATTTTGTAGGAAAATCTCTTCAATTACATAAATGGCACCCTACCATACTATATTAAACTGATAATAGTCAATTTGTACATGTATGGGTGAAACTCTTAAACATTCTTTAATTTTGGACAGCGAAAGACCTTAGTCTTATTGCTAGTGCATTGGGCAGACCTCTGTATGTTGATCATACTACTGAGGAAAGAGAAGCTGAAGTTTGCTAAGATTTGCATTGAAGTTGACCTCAACTCTCCCCTCATTCACTCTATCCCACTGAAGAATAAAGAGGGCAAACTCATTGACATTCTGGTATAGTATCAGGGGCTACCTAAATTCTGCATATCTTATAAGAAGGTTGGGCACCTTTCATCCATCTGCCTGGTGAATCACTGGCAATAAAAAATCTAAGTGGCACGTTGTTCCTCCTAAAAAGAGAAGACACCATGTAGGGGACCATGAAAATATTTGCATTCATGCCCCTTCAATTCCATCATCAATGGACATGCCTCTAAGAATTATCCACAGCTCTCCCACTCAGTCTCTCCCTCCCTCAAAGAGAATTTCGTTGCTGCAAATAAAATAATTAGTCAAAGCACTTCCACACAGAGATGTACATGATTCAAGTTCTACTTCTTATGCATTGAACACGGTGGTTGATAAGACTCACTTAACTCCCACTGATGATTATGGTAGCACACAACATATTAATGAATAGATGAACCCTTGATGTTGATGCTAACATAGAGCAGTTATTGGCTTCGGATACACACCAGGGGTGCTCAGATGCTGAGGGTGATATAGAATAATCTTTATCAAATTATTCTTCATCATTAAACCAGTCTAGCTCTGCAACTTCTAAAGACAAAAGAGGTATCTCAAAGAAGAAGAAAGCTGGTAGTGGCCTGCAAATGCTTGTCTTTCCCTATAAGAGGCTTGAACATCTGAGAGGTAAACTTAAAGCACCCTCTCAATGATCAATTTTGTTGCATGGAACATTAGGGGCCTCAATAGTCTCTCTAGGCAGCTTGAGGTGCAAAACATTATAGCCTAAAGTAAGTTGGATATGATTTATATTCTAGAAACTAAAGTTTCTTTTGATAATATGAGAGATATCCATAGCTTTATTGCCCCTACATGGTCTATTCTACAGAATTATGGCCACTCAATTTTGGGTAGAATATAGGTTTTATGGAATCCTAGTAGCCTTAAAGTGGATCTGGTATGTGCCACTGGACAAATTATCCATTGTCTAGTAACTTTACCTAATAACTCAAAGCTATATGTCTCATTTGTCTATGGGGCCAATGATTACATAGGCAAAATGGAGCTATAAGATAACATTAATGAACACTCCAGCTCCCTCACTGACTTTCTATGGGTATCTTTGGAGATTTCAATATCACCTATATTCCCTATGAAAATTTTGGAAAATCACAAAGGTGAATTGCTGCAATTAACAAGGAATATATGCAACACTCACAACTAGAGGATTTAAGATTCTCAGGTATTCAATTTACCTAGAACAATATAAGTTTGGGTCATGCCACTATTCCAAAAAAGTTGGACATGGCCTTGATTGGTGAGAGGTGGAAACTCTCCTATCCTATGTCAGACTTTACATTCCTTCCTATTAGCTTATCTGGCCACAATCCTATACTAATCAAGTTAGGCACACCTCCTACACTCAGAAAAATCCCATTCAAGTATTTTAATGCTTGGGCTTTTAACCCTATTTTTCTTCCTACAGTGGAGCAGGTGTGGGTTATGCCTAGTAGAGGCACTATCATGTTTCAAATTATACAAAAACTAAGAGCATTAAAACCTTAAGCTTAATTGCAGAATGGAAATTTCACAGGCAACAGTAATGGCTAATCAAGCAAAACAATCTCTTGACTCATGCTAAATTCTTTTTGATTCTAACCCTAGGGATGTTCACCTGAAGATGTAAGAAAATATACTCATACAATAATATTCAAAGCTTGCACTTACAGAAGAGCACTTCATCAAGCAAAAGTTAAAGGTAAAATGCTTGAAAGATGGTGATAGCAACGCCTTCTTTTTCTTCAAGATCTTCAACTCTAAGCTCAACAAAAGGACAATTATATGTCTTCCTTCAACCACTAGGGAATCAATTGAAAGTGAAAACCTTGTTAGAGCAAAGGTAATTATTGGTCATTTCCACAATCTTTTTGGTTGCTTTCCCCTTAATTACCTTAGTTTGTTACCAAAAGAGTACCCCATTCCTTCTTACCAATGCTATGTGCTATTTCCATTGATGCTGAAATTCAATCATGTTTCTTTTCTCTCAACAAGGAAAAATGCCATGGCCCTGATGGTTTTAATGCCTATTTTTTTCATAAGGCTTGGCCTATGGTAGGTAGTGTAATATCCCTAATTTTAAAAAGGATATTCCTGGTATTTAATGGTATTTAATTTATTATTTAAGTGCATTTTATTTGATTATGTGTCATTATTTTTTTTATTAGGTGCTTAATTGTTTTCTTTTGTGGTGTTTTAATTTATTTAAATGATATTTATTTTTAGTTATTTGATTGGAATTACTTGTTAGTGTTTTAATTATTTAATTGGCATTAATGGTTTAAGTGTAATTGGTTTAATTATTCTATGTGTGTCTTATTTTATGTGTGTTTTATTTGGTTTAATTGGGTTTACTAATTATTATTTTGTTCAATTAGATTATTTGTTAAGTATTTAATGGTGAATAGGGTAATTAGGTAAATACATCTAACTAGGGTTTTAATTACAGTATAAATTAGGGTTTTATATTATAGCCGTCGTAGGTTTCTACGTTAATTGGATGGACCGGTTAGGATTGTGAGTTGGACTTAAATGAACCTAGGGTTTAGGAAAACTCTATAAGTATAAGGTAGACGTCTGTGTAGGGTTTTTTTTAAACAAAGCACACGTTTTGTGGAAGTGGAGAAGGAAAAACGCAGTTTTTCACATTCTGCCAAGGTTTGATCAAAGCTCCGATCCCGCTTCGTCCGTGGTCCGATCGAGTTGAATTTTGGAGGAGAGGTTCATGACTCGGTGACGCACAATTTGAACGGTTAAGATCAGAGTTTGACCTCGGGAACAGTGATTCGTACTCATGAACAGGAACTGGGTCGCACAGGTTTTTTCTATTCTGTCCAGTTTTCATCAAACATCCGATCCCGCTTATTCCATGGTCCGATCGAGCTGAATTTTGGAGGAGAGGTTCATGACTCAGTGACACACAATCTGAACGGTGAAGATCAGAGTTTGACCTTGGGAACAGTGATTCGTACTCGTAAACAGTAACCGGGTCGCACAGGTTTTTTTTCCATTCTGCCCAGATTTCATCAAACATCCGATCCCGCTTCGTCCGTGGTTCGATCGAGCTGAAATTTGGAGGATAGGTTCATGACTTAGTGTCGCACAATCTGAACGGTGGAGATCAGATTTTGAGTTCGGGAATAGTGTTTCGTACCCATGAATAGTAACCAGGTTTTAGAACTCGCCGGGATTTTTTAAGAAGACGACGTTGAAACTTTGAACAAAAGTTTCTGAGGCAAGATTCTATCCTTACTCTTTCCCTTAGGCTTCATACTCTTTGCACTCTTAAATGATTTCAGGATAAATGAAGATTAAACCAAACTAAAACGATATCTGTTTTGCTATGAAACTGGTAGTTACAGTAGTGTTGTATGCTTGTTCAACCTAGACTAAGCATGTTTGTGGATGCATTGTGGTTCTGTGGTTCACGTTTTTCCTTACCACTGCTAGTATAAATTATTGGAAGGATGGGTCTAGATGATAGCTATCTTAACTTCTGTAATAGCAACTGTTGGAACTTAAATACTAGGAGGATTTGAGTTTAACACTAGATCGGTTTTGTGGAACACTATAATTTGAGCATGTCTACATACATACTGTGAATATTATTTTGATGCTTACATTATCACAGTTAGTATCAACTGTGGAGGTTAGGATTTTGTGATACATACCCTACATATCTGTATGTCATTTGTAAGGTGTTAAATGGAAGTTTTAATTAATTCTGTCTTTATATCAGACTAAAGGGAACAACTTAAATTGGGCATGTATATGTTGTTGTTGTGACCCTGTTTATCAATGCTTATTTTATCACTGCTAACATTGAATGTTGGATGTTGGAATTTAGTTGATATATACTTGATTTATTGGTATTATTGACTACTGGAGGATTAGAAAGTAGGCACCGGTATGGGACGGTGGCATACTAAGGATGGGTTTGGTTTTTAAAACAATACCATTACCCACCTACTTGGAATAAGGATGGGATTAACTAAAAGTTAAGTCCCGTGGATTTGTATTGTCATGGCAACTACTTGTTGAGCGGCAATACCAGGGATTTTGGATGGATTTTATATATGTACTGTTATGGTGCCTCGGTATGAGCTTGAGCCTCAGGACCGATGGCTAGGGAGCGTATATGCATCGGGATGTGTAGCTGGCTACGATGGTTGGAGGTGTACCCTGTTTAGGTATAGGTACATATGCCCACTTCGTGTGCGTTTTAGCATGTTACCTCTATTCAGGTTGAGACCGGCCTGTAGTCCAGTGAGAGTCCTTTAGTGTGACTATATATATATATTTACGGACTATTAGCTATTGTTGAATTGTTTATGAGGTACATGCGTATCGGGCCTCTGTTTGGATTGTAGTAGTATAGAACTTGCGCGTGGGCCTGACCCACTTCTAATTTTCAGGTACACGACAGTTCCAGGCTTAAACGTGTTCATGCTGAGCAGAGGTCTCTATTCACTCTTCCGACGATGTAGGGCTCTCTCTATAGTTTTATTTCTGGACGTTTATTACAGTTATTCTATCTTCCGTTTGGATGTTTAATAGGGGTCCACTAGAGATGGATTCCCAAGTTGTAAACTGATGGAGTTTTGGAGTTTAGGTTTGATGGATTTTAATAATTATAATATTTTGCGGATTCTATTTTTAGTTCCTTCCAGCTTTAATTTCATTTCTTAATTTATTTTGTATTCCGTGTTCATTATAAAATATTAATTGTTTGATATTCCCTCGGGTTTGGGCCTGGGCCTGATCAACCCGTGTCTCGGATCCGAAGGTTATCACAGGTAGGGATGTCACAAATGCTATTAGGGATTTCTTTGTCAGTGGTTAGCTGCTTAAAGAGGTCAACAATTCTTACATTGGCTTGGTCCCAAAGATTCCTAACCCTACTTCCCTAAATGAATTTCGACCTATCTCATGTTGTAATACTATTTATAAGTGCATTGCCAATCTTATTGCCACTAAGCTAAAACATATTCTCCTCTTAATTATTGACCCTAACCAAAATGCTTTTATTATGGGAAAGCACATTGGTGACAATGTGTTATTAGCTTAGAATCTAGTGCAGGGGTATCACAGGCACCTTTCACCACCTAGATGTACTATGAAAATAGATATCATGAAAGCCTTTGACTCAGTGGGGTGGGATTTTATATTGGATTCTCTACTCCTTTATGGATTTCCCCAACAATTCATAGGCTGGATAAAAACATGTATTACCTCTCTATCCTTCATAGTCTCACTTAATGGGGAATTTCATAGTCATTTACAAGGGGTTTAGGGACTAAAACGGGGTGACCCAGCATCACCCCTACTTATGCGGGTAGAATTCAACTCATTCAATCAGTGCTCTATAATATAATAAACTACTGGTCAAGTCTCTTTATCTTACCGGTATTAGTGCTCACAGAGGCTAACAATCTACTGAGGAACTTCATATGGATAGGAACTGAGTTTAAGTACAGTGGGGCTAAAGTTAATTGGGTTGCTTGTTGTCAACCTAAGGAGTGTAAGGGACTCGGATTAAGAAGCTTTGGAGTTTCCAATACGACAACTACCCTTAGGCATACTTGGACTCTCACATTTAATTGTCGAGACAACCAATGGGCATAGTGGGTGAGGATACAACTAGTCAGAGATCGCTGTTTTTGGACAATAAGTATACTACAGGCCTGCTCTAGCAATTGGAAGAAAAAATTAAAATTCAGAGAAAGAATATGAGAATTAAAACTCAATTTGATAATTCATTGATGAGTATTACATTCAATTTATAAAATAGGATTAGCTAAAATAGGTAACAAATTACCTACCGATTAGCCCTAAATCAAGGAGTAAATAATTCAATCCTACAGCTGTACTATAAGAGAAAAAATCTCAACACTCCCCCTCAAGTTGGTGCATAGATGTCACACATGCCCAACTTGTCTAAAAATTTTGAAAACATTTTATTTGAGACTGCTTTGGTGAGAATGTTGGCTAGTTGATCCTCAGATCGAATCTTAGGTAACTCTACAATTTTCCCATCCAACTTCTCCTTAATGAAGAATCTGTCTATTTCAACATACTTCGTACGATCATGTTGAACTGGATTATGGGCAATATCATATGTTGTTTTATTGTCACAATATAGTCGAATCGATTTTCCAGGTAGATGATCCAAATCCCATAAGAGAAGTCTTAACCACAAAGTTTCACAAAATCCAAGCGCCATACCTCTGAATTCAGCTTCTGCACTCGAGCGAGCAACAACATTTTGTTTCTTGCTTCTCCATGTAACAAGATTACTTCTTATAAAAGTGAAGTAACCAGAAGTAGATCGCCTATCATCTATAGCTCCAGCCCAATCAGCATCAGTATATGCATCGATGTTTTGATAACCAGCATTCTTAGTGAGCAAAATTCCTTTTCCAAGAGCAGATTTCAGATACCTCAAAAAGCGCATAACTGCATTCATATGTTGCTCTCCAGGATCATGCATAAACTGGCTAACAATGCTCAACACATAAACCAGATCCGGTCTCGTGTGTGCTAAGTACATCAATCTCCCTATAAGTCTTTGGTATCTTCCTTTATTAGCAGGTACTTGGTTGGATTCAACACATAACTTCAGTCCTTCTTCTACTGGTGTCTCAGCTGGTTGACATGTTGTCATGCCAGTCTCTTGTAACAAATCTAAGGCATACTTTCTTTGAGATATAAAGATTCCTTTATTAGATCGAGATACTTCGATCCCAAGGAAATATCTCAAAGGACCTATATATTTCATTTCGAATTCTCTGGACAAGTACTTTTTGAGAGCCTTCATTTCTTTAGGATCATTCCCTGTAATCGCCATGTCATCTACATATACAATGAGTGCAGTGATCTTACCCTATTATTTCTTCAGGAATAATGTGTGGTCTGAATTGTTTTGACGGTAGCCAAAGGCTATCATTGACTTTGTGAATCTTCCAAACCATGCTCTCAAAGATTGTTTCAACCCATATAATGATTTTTTTAACTTGCAGACCTTCCGAGTATGCTTTTTGGGTATCATGCATCCTGGTGGAAGATCCATGTAGACTTCTTCAAATAATTCACCATGCAAAAAGGCATTCTTCGCATCGAATTGTTGCAATGGCCAATCCAAGTTCGCAGCTAAAGACAACAAGACTTGAACTGTGTTGATTTTGGCTACAGGTGCGAATGCCTCTATGTAATCGATTCCATGGGTTTGGGTGTAACCTTTTGCCACCAATCTTGCTTTAAAGCGTTCAATTGTGCCATCTGCTTTATATTTCATAGTGTAAATTCATTGACATCCAACTGGTTTCTTTCCTGGTGGAGGATCAATGAGTTCCCAAGTTTCATTTTTCTGCAGGGATTTCATCTCCTCGTTCATAGCTGCTTTCCACCTAGGGTCAGCTAAGGCTTCCTGCACACTGTTAGGAATAGATACAGTAGATAATTGATTTATAAATGACAAATTTGATTTTGACAATCGATGGTTCGACACATAATTGCTCATGAGATACTTAACTTTACTAAAATGTTCGGGTTCATATGTGAGTTTAGGAATACCTCTAGTGTGACACGGTGGTAATTGTTTTCTGAGCGGCTCTGGCACTAAATCAGGAACATCCTCAGTAGGCGATTGGTTTGATATATCAGTTACGAGGGACTTGAACTCGGACGACAACGGGTTTGGCGCCATACTTTCCATTTATGGGCTTTCATCACCACTTTGATCCAAACTTATACCACTCGAATCCAATTCACCTGATTCCTGATTGGTTGGCCCACCTTGTGAGTTATTAACACTAGAATCACCATCCTAAAAAATGTGATAATCATAATCTAGAGTCTGAATTTCGTTCAGGTACTCCCCCTGAAGTTTAGACGTAGAGGAAAAATACATCGATTATTCATGAAAGATGACATCCATTGTGATAAACATTCGTCGAGTGGAAGGATGATAACAGCGATACCCCTTTTGATGAGTAGCATATCCGAGAAAAATATATCGCAATGCGCGAGGAGTTAGCTTGTTGTGTTGATGCTTATGGAGGTGTATAAATGCTACACAACCAAAGACATGAGAAGGTGGATTTGCGACGGTTGGGGCAACAACTGCATCAGTGAGAGCCTGCAATGGTGTCCGAAAGGCAATAGAGCTGCAAGGTACTCAATTGATGAGATATGCTGCAGAGGTAAGTGTTTCTCCCCAATACGATAATGGCATATGCGCTTCTATTAATGAAGCACAAATAACCTCCAACAAGTGTCAATTTTTGCGCTCTGTGACCCCGTTCTGTTGAGGTGTATTGGAACAAGTGGTTTGATGAATAGTTCCATGTGCTTCCAAATACTGCTGAAGGTCAAAACTCTGATATTCTCTACCATTGTCACTACGGAGAACCTGAACATGTGCATTGTATTGCGTTTCAACCATTTTATGAAACTTCTGAAACAATAAGTTCACTTCACCTTTGGACTTCATCAAGCACAACCAGTTCATCTTGGTATAGTCATCAATAAATGTAACAAACCAACGGAATCCACCTAAAGTAGTGACTTTGGACGGACCCTAAACATCAGAATATATAATCATAAAAAGGAGGTGGACTTTTATGTAAACATAATGGATACGAAACACGATGGCTCTTTGCTAGTTCACAAACATCACAGCGGAAAATAGAAACATCACATTTTTTAAACAAACTAGGAAACAATTTTTTCAGATAACCAAATGAAGCATGCCCCAGATATCGATGCCACAGCCAAATTTCAAATTTTTTTTGTCTCTCCCTTAGAACCATCCACTGTTAATGTTTGTCGTAACTTATCGAAACTTTTGGACATCAAGTCCAAGTAATACAGTTTCTCTCACCTAATACCACAACTAATCGTCTGCTTTGTTTGGATGTCCTTAAACACACAAAAATCAGACCAAAAAATGACAATACAAGATAAAGCTGTGGTTATTTGGGAAATTAACAAAAAATTAGATCTAAAGATGGAACAACTAAAATAGAATCTAAATGCAGATTATCAGTAAGTGTCAAAGATCCTTCCCCAATAACTGGGGTCAAAGTAAACAACTTTGTGTGAGAATGAATTAAGAGGTGAGACCTATCTAGAATCAAATGTCATATGATCTGTGGTACCAGAATCAATTATCCATGCACTATTAGCAACATGTGTAGAAATATTGAAATTCTTACCACCAGTATCTGTTGTCTTAACACCTGCTGCAGTGGAGGTCTTTGTTGAATTCTTTTTTCAATGGTGATGATCCCACCATTTCGAATATCCCAAGAGTTTGAAACAACGACTTTTGGTATAACCAGTCTGGTTGCAATGAGTGCATTTGTAGGTAGGCTTGTCTGTTCCATATAATTCAATATTTGTTTCACACTTTTTTTTTTTTAACTAGTTTATCACAGAACTAGTTTTCAAATGAGGTTACAAAAAACTGGTTTAGTTTTGAACTAATCCATAACTGGAATAGTATCACACTTGTGGCCAAACAGAGGTTTTTGATTTTTTTTTTTTTTTTTGAATATTATATATATTGAATATTATATATATATATATATATATATATATATATATATATATATATATATATATATATATATCAGAAGAACAAAAGAAGAACAAATCAAGAGATTGGCGATGCGAATCGTGAGCTTCAGTCGAGGAAGGCGACCGGCGATGCGAACCGTGAGCTCCGGTAGAGTAAAGCGACCGGCGATGTGGTGGTGGCGGATCGTCATGAGATCGGCACTGTGAGTCCAAATCCAGTTCAGATCGGCGACTTCAGAGAGTAGATCTGGTTCGGTTAGCCATCTCCCTTGTCGCCGTCGCTGGTTATGGCTAGCTTGGACTCGCGGTGCGGCAAGGAGATTCGGCGATACGACGCGGTGCAGGAGGCAGCGGCAGAGAGTGGCTTGCGATGTGGAGAAGATCCAGCGATTTAGAGAAAATCCGACGACGACTATGATCCGGCAATTTGGCAGTCGAGGTGCAGCGGTTCATTGCCGGTAAGCAGCGGTTCAGTTTGGCAGCGTCATCGTCGTCGTTTGAAGAGTCGCCGGCAGGTAACGGTGCAGCGGTTCATGGTAGATTCAGATTCGGCGATGGGTATGGGTATGTGTCTGTTGTATGTGTATGTGTATAGGTATGTGTCTGTTGTATGTGTATGGGTCTGTGTATGGTTCAATGAATAAAATAAACAAAATAAAAAATAAATTCAAAGAGATTCAAATGTGCAGTTCAACTTGGCTCTGATACCAAAATTGAAATTCAGAGAAAGAATATGAGAATTAAAACTCAATTCGATAATTCATTGATGAGTATTACATTCAATTTATAAAATAAGATTAGCTAAAACAGGTAACAAATTACCTACCAATTAGCCTTAAATCAAAGAGTAAATAATTCAATCCTACAGCTGTACTATAAAAGATAAAATCTCAACAGAAAATTCTAAGCCTAAGAGGACTGGCTAGACCTATGATCAAGAGGAAGGTTTGTGATAGGTCTAACACCTTTTTTTTGGAAGATGATCATTGGTTTCAAGGGGGCATCTCTCTATGAGAGTTGGCAGGAGAGCTATGGAGGGTTCTCCTATTCAACCCAATCAAAAGCTAGCTTCTTTTTGCTTCGATGAGGAGTGGTAATTCCCTGATTCTCTTATTGCCTAATTCCTAGAGATCACCACACTTGCTCTACCAAATAACTTCCATTATACTTTGTTCGGATACCATTGCCTTCGGGTGTTTTTTTCACTCAACCACACAATTAGATAACTTAAAACAATGTGCAATCCAAAACCATGGCATCACTTGATATGGAACTCTTTTTCGGTCCCGAGATGCAGATTCTTTCTATGGCTTGCTACACAAAATATGCTCTCCACTCTTGACTAGAGTAGTATGAGTGGATTTACAGGATCTAGAGTTTGTCGTTTCTGCAATACTGTGAATGAAACACACAATCATTTATTTTTCGCTTGCTCCTTCATAAGACCCATTTGGATGTCTGTCTAATACAAGTGTATATTTCATGTTGTACCTGCCTCGTGGAATGAATTTGTTGATTGGCTTCGTAGCACTGAGCGAGATGAGATCTAAGGACTTCATTGAATAAACTAATGCTTTCAACCTCGATCATTCGAATATGGCAAGAGCATAACAATAGGATCTTCAAATGTAAGAAGTGTCCACATATGATGATCTTCAGACAAATCACAGATATAGTTAGACAGAAATTGCTTTCCATAACAATGAAGGATTCGCACACGGCAAGAAGACTGATGCTTGATTGGGATCTATCGATGTTCATTTGCCCTTCGCAGGAGCCACCGGATCAGCCTAATTAGGGTTTTTTGCCCTAACTTGTTTACACCAGATGATTGTAGGGCTTAGACACAATTAGTCTAGTATACACATGCTAAACTTGTTTTGTCTTTGTTATATTGATTGGGCCTAGCCGTGTTGTTTCTATTGTGGTTTTGGTTTGGGCTTGTCTATAATTCGTGGGCTTCAGCCTATGTACAACAGGTAACGTTCTTCATTTATATAATTTTACCTTCCGATGGAAAAAAATTTAAATAAATAAATAATTAATAATAAAAAATAGACACCCAACATGATTTTGGAGAATGAAAAGGAAAATGTTAAAAAATAAAGATACTATAATCAATGGGTGATTAATGCAATGACATGATCTTTCTTCAAAACTAAAGGTAAAATAGCCATACCTCGTGAGTAAAATGTGTAAATATTTATCAAATACCAACGAGTCAGTGGCCTAGCCGTATCAACCTCTTACTTTCCAAAGGGAGGTCAGAGGTTTAAATTTCAGAAGAGACAAGTGTGTGTGAGTATCAACTAGGAAATTTTTTTTTATCAAATAAAACTTAAAAAAAAATACTCAAATAAAATTAAAGTCTTTCCAATAGAATTATGAAATTTATTCGAAAAAAAAATTCAAATAAAGAGGGCAAAATATGGTAACTTTATCGTATAAAATTTGACCTAATTACACAAAACATATAAAAATGGCATTGTTTACGCCAATCCGGATGACACGGTATAATAAAGGACATTCCTTTGATTACACCAATCTAAGGAGGACCATATGAAAAAATTAGTCCAATGCTCGAAACTACAGTCATTAAAGGTTTGGGAGGACAATATAATACGTAGCAAATGCTAAGTCATACAATAATTTTTAATCGGTGTAGCTCTCACGCTCCGAAGACGCTCGCGCTTTGGTTCAAATTCTCACCATTTATGACTTAATTCTGCCGCTCTCACACTTCTGCTCTTGAATTCGCTCTCACTCTCTCTCTCGCTTTATGTGACTTAGAGTAAATGACATTTTTATTTTATTTTTATGTTTGTGTAATTAAGTTAAACTTAGTAAATTATGATTAAAACGTTGAAGTTAGAAATGAGACGCAACTTTTGGTCCAATTTATATAATCTTTCCATTGAAAAAAATAATAATAATAAAAAAGTGAGTGTGACGTAACCATATATAAGACAACGTCCTCCATGTGTGATTTGGTACTTTTTGGTCCAATTTATATAATCTTTCCATTGAAAAAAAATTATAATAATAAAAAAGTGAGTTTGACCTAACCATATATAAGTCAACGTCATTCACGTGTGATTTGATAACTAAGGGTGAGTTTAGTAACGTTTTCGTTTTTTATTTTTGCAATATTAAAAAAGCAGAAATATAATTTTGTTTTCTGAAGTGAAAATAGAAAATAGAAATGATGTTTATTAACACTTATTGTTGCCACAAATTTGAAAACATAAAACAATAATTGTGTTTAGTAATACAACATATTTGTTACAAAATGTACATAATATTCTTTAATTTTTTTTTTTTTTTTTTTTCATTTCTATTTTTTTTTTTCATGGTAAGAATTTTAAAAATTAGTGATTAGAGGGGATGGTAGATGACTTGAACGCGAACTCTCGGATACAGGGAGCAACCCAATCACTCAGGCACGACACTTACTTCCATTAATATCAAAAAGCCATAAATCTAGAAAATCTAATTTAAAATTATAAATCTTAAAAATACCCAATACATCATAAGTACAAAATTAGATATATCAAGACAAAAACATTCTCACCAATTATGTATATAAATATATGTATATGCATGATGTATACATTTATTATGTGATATATAATATATTTAGCATATGATAATTTATTATGAATAAAAAATATTAAATAATATATCTTATATGTAATAAAATATATATTGTGTTATAATATTGTAAATTAATTATAATTTAATATTTACATATAATATAATATATAGATATGATATATAATAATATATAATATCTATTGCTTAATAATTTAATAACATTATATTCTATATCAAAAATTATTTTTTCACAAAGAATCATTTACAATAATATTTAATATATTATATATTAAAATATATTTTTATCAAATAAAAAATAATATACCATATTTAATTTATTCTATATTAAAAATATATATTTTTATTAATATTTAATATGCAACTTAGTACATAACACAATATGAATTTTATTTGAAATGAATAGTGCCTCTGTAGTAACACTGGTGAAAACGTTTCTCTACTACAATACAGAGCAGAAAACATAAGAAATAACATTTTTGATGTTTTATCTTTTTTTTACAAAAATTGAAAACGTTTTTTCATAAAAAAAAATAAAAATATTTTATTAAAGGGGATTTTTATTTTGGTTTTACCGTTTTAGAGATTAACAACAGAAAACAAAACGTTATCTTGCTACTAAACCCAGCCTAAACTTTCGCTTGGCTTCATATCTCACATCACATTGTTCCAATTCCATCGTCTTTTCCCTCTCCATCTCTTCCTTATAAAAAAGGGTTCTAGAGAAGGAGCGATATCGAGGAGTCCGTGTAACACAAAAGCTATAGAAACTGAAGTTACAGAGAGAGAAAATGTAATTTGATTCAGACGCCAATGGATTATACAAACAATCTCTCGGTAAATAAACAAAACCTCTCTCTCCAACTATATATATATATATATATATATTGTGCGTTATATATATGTGATGTGTTGGTTTTGACAGAGATCGAGCTCCCTAACATTAGGGGAACGAGCATGTGCTGTATTTATGCCGTTTATTGCGATAATCGAAGCTCTGATCTTCGCTGTCTCTGGTTGCTTTGAATACTGTGACCGACCGAGGAAATGCCGATACGGCTACCGAGATTTCTCTCGGCTCGCCGATGAATCCCGATGTACGTACTGTTATGTAACTTCCTTTCATTTCAGTTTGGTGTTTCAATTTTAAATTGTGATTTGAATAGTAGTATTGTTTGTATATGTCACAGTTACTGTTAATGAAGTGGAGGCATTGTATGAGCTGTTTAAGAAGTTGAGCAGTGCGATTATAGATGACGGCCTTTTACACAAGGTATGGCGATTTTTTTTATTTTAAAAAATTAGAAGTTTTAAATTAACTTCATAAGTTCATATAAAATTTAGGGTAAGTTGCAAAAAATCCCCCTCAACTATGTCTAAATTTGAATATAACCCTAAACTATGTTTTGTCCATATGACTCCTTATCTATTTTTTATTAAATGACCATTATACCCTTTTTTATTGAATTACACTTGATATACTTTTCTTGTTAAAATAAATTATGAAAAAAATTCATACTAATTTGATGAAATATTCTCCATTAAATTTTGCATAAGTTTGCCTTTAATTTTTTAAATTAATTATTTAAATAAAATCTCAAATAGAAAATTTTGAAATAATTTAAGTAATTTCTTAATTTTCATGAATATATTGCATTAAAAAGAATATATTTATTTTTTGCGTAATTTATTAATTTTTCATGAATATTGTTTGAAAAGGAAAATATTTTTTTATACTATTTTTTTTTTATTTTTTATTTTTTTAAAGTGAGTATAATAAGTTAAACATTTTAGAAAATGATAGCTACAAATTTATTTAATTTTTTCATTTTTATAATCAATTGATACTAATTATAAAATTAAGGTAAATGGTATAATTAATATTTAAATAAGAGAAAATATAATAAAAAATAATATAATAAGAAATGACAAATTTAATAACAAAGGGTAAAATTGTAACAACCCAAACCCGAGGGTCCAAATTGCTAACTAGGTCCTTACCCGAACCTGAAAAATGTAATAATATGATGGGGTGAGCCAACCGTTCAGTAGGAAGTGTCTAAAACACACTTCTTATGATCCGGTAAATTCACGCAAAGAATAGATTATAAGTAAACGAGATCATGCCTCGGGAAATAGGTATAGCAATAACAACATCAACAAATATGTAAACTAGTCATCCGACCACCAAGTATGCACTATGTGCCAATGAAATGCCATGCCATGCAACGTCGCTCCCCGTTTCCGAAACAATACCGTTTCACCCTCTCAACCCGTTAGTGCAATCCGACCCATGGCAATTCCATGGCATCACGAGAGGAGGATTGACTGACTATCCTGACCACATGGCAACTCCAAGGCGTTGTTAAAGGGCCTAGGCAGCTCAACCACGCTAGGGTCTCTCCCTATTCCCATTTAGACCACACCAACGCCACGGACCACTAGGTGACTCCTAAGCGTCCGGGTTTCGCAAACATTTTTCGAAAACTTTTTCCCCAAAATAAATTTTCGTTTTTCTTTCAAAAACCACTTTTCCCATTTTTCTTTCCTAATGAATGCATATATGAATGCTTCGTGCTTCTAAATGCCAACTCAATAACAAAATCCCATACATATCATCTACATCATACTAGCATATTTGAAAGAATTTCAAAGCATCAATTTTCACAATTAAATTTCAATTTCATGGCAATTGAGAATAGAGGGCATACGACAATTTAATACTAAGCATGCTCCTTCACAAATTTCGAATGAAACACATATAGCAACACATTTATTCCATGGAGTACATTTATCACATCTTATGCATTTAACCATAATTGCCAAGAACAAAATTCACAAAATAAAGCATGCAAATAACAAAATTCATAAAGGATAATTCACAAAAATCAAAAAAACATGCATTAGAACACCCCTACCACAATAAAGATGAAAAGCCCCAATTTGAACCCAAAATTCAAAATCCCAAATGGTGGCCAAATGACACTTTGATCCGATCAAAACGAATATCTCGACGCGCTCGTCAACTTTGCCTCAAGTGGCATAATCAAATTCTCAAAGACAAAGTCAATATCTTGGCTTGAATTTGTGAGGAAAAGAAAAAGAAAAAGAAAAAGAATTGAGAGGGAGAGAGAGAATCGTGGCAGAGAGTGAAAGAAAATGGGTTCAGGAAAAATCCCACCGAAAATCGAGATAAAACGGAATTAACCACCGAAAAAATCAGGAAAAATCCCAGAAAATGGAAAATGATAAAAAATGGAAACATTATAGTCCACCTTCCTTAAAAAGATTTCGTCCTCGAAGTCTACCCTCCTTAAAGAAGGAAGCCCACAACCACACACCTTCTTGAGAAACACCTTATAAGATTATAAGACTATAAGCTCGCCAACCTTATTGCCTTTGACACCGAACGTCAATAGGCCATCACACCACTACCATTAAATCATAATGCTCACCACCCTATGAGGGTACTCATCACTCACAACATCAGAACACAAGACTAATTGGATTCAACACCCTGACTTAAAACGGACATCGGTCTACTCTACATTGCCACACAAGGCATTCGGAGCCCGAAAGAAGAACGGTCACAAGACCTCTGAATATGACAACATCCGATCTCAACTCATCCTTTAAAGGACACACAAAACCCTAGACAAGGAACCCTGTCCATCTCACAATCAAGCTCAAACTCAAATATACACATCCCTGTCAGACCAAACACTCGCTATTTACCACATAGCTACACCATCGCATAACTGCACCAGCGACTACTAACTACACTATACGACAATCATCATACTAAACAACTTCAAGATGTCTAAACAACAGATGTCCCAATGACTATATAATCATGAGTCACCAGAACAATAAAACATGCTATCATGTACCTGAGGATACCAAAGCGACCCGGGTTTGGAGTGATCCACATTGCATAGGATGGGTCGGGTGTGGACGAACAGGATGAAGCCAGTTCGCGCCGTATGGGCCCAGGTCCATAAAGCCATTTCAGAAGCCTATGATAAAATGAGAGAAATCGAGTCCAGCCAAAGGAGAACAAGATAGGACCAGCTCAGTGGAGGTTGTAACCGTCTATAAATAGAAGGGATTGAGAGGGAAAAGGGGTTGAAAAATCATTGAGAGTGTAAAGTTTCTCTCTCTACAATTAGGGAAAAATTCTTTGTACTTTCAATTGGCGCCGTCTGTGGGAAGAACAGGAAGGATTGATTGATGTCATTCCAGATCGGATCGATTCAACGCATTCTGCGAGGAAGACGATTAATCTGCGAAAGCTGAATCAACATGGGTGATAATACGAGCTGTCTTGACGAGTCTAGGCTCCGGTTGATTTCGGAAAATTGGCGTCCGATCTAAGCAGATCAAATCCGTGCTTGATTCGGCGAACTGCGTAATTGCGATCTGTTGTAATTACTGAATCCGGCCAATAGCGGACTGAATTTAGCAAGTGTAAGTTCAGATCTGGTGTGCGCGCGTTAGCGGAGCTCCGATTTGGTCAAGAAGTCTGCAGTTGATGACTTTGCTCCGATCTGGAATGATGATCGGAGAGGCTAACTCGAATCCTTTGGAGAATGGCCAGCAGACAAAGCTCGATGAGCTGATGAACATGATCGATGCTTTGAGGAAAGAAAATGCAAAGCTACGAGCTGGAATGGAGCATCGTGAGGCTCTTGCAATTCCGAGGCCACCTCCTGAAGGAGAGGGAGCTTTACTGTCCGAAACTGATCGTCAGGGTGATCCAGAAGATGTCAATCGTGGTGGTCTACGTCGTGATGAAGATATAATCGGTAATCTGCCTCCGAATGTCGGCCGAGTAGAGGATCGGGAAGGATCTGTTCGTCTGGAACCGCATCACAAACGGATTATGAGGGAGGAAGCACCGGCGTATGAACATCGGATTGCGTCACCATGGCGGAGTGAATTTGCGGAGGATAGGTCGTTCGATCCGCCATACCGACCTTCATTAGTGACAGTTGATTACAATAGCTCGGAAAGGAGATCTGCCGATCGAGGATTTCCGTCACGGTTTTCAAGAGAAAAAGAAGCATTGCGTTCCTCAGCAAGGACGGTCGCATCGCCGTTCACTGATGAAATTCTAAACGCGCCGAATCCGAAGAAGTTTTCCATGCCAATCTTCATTCTGTTTGACGGGACAACCGATCCGGTCGATCACATATACCATATTCAGTTGAAAATGGCTTTGAATACTAATAATGATCCTTTGATGTGCAAGTGTTTCCCTACGAGCTTGGCTGGACCAGCTCTCAATTGGTTCAAGAATCTGGCTCAAGGCTCAATCGCCAGTTTCCAGGACTTATGCGATAAGTTCATAAGCCAGTATTACGGGAATAAGCGTCCGGCTAAGGATGTATCGATCCTTTTTACAATGAAGCAGCATGAGGATGAGCGGCTCCAAGCTTTTCTCACCCGGTTCAACCTCGTTAAAAGCATGGTAATGGAATGTCACCCGTCAACAGCAGTCCAAGCATTTAAACTCGCAATGAACCGGGGGACGCCGTTCCACACCAGCTTGGTGGTTAATACGCCAAAGACAATGGACGAGCTGAACGAGAGAGCTGACGGTTTTGTTCGCCTCGAGAAGGAAGAAGCAGCTAATTCAAGGAAGACGTCAATTATTTCGACGGAGGAGAAGTCCAAAGCCAAGATCCGGCAAAAACAAGCTCAACCGCAACGTCACCCCTCATGGAAGGCAGAGAAGAGGCCCAGGGAGGAGGAATCAGTCACTCCACTCAGAGTCACTTTAGCAAGGCTATACCAGGAGAACAAAGATAAGTTTCGTCCTCCTCTGCCAATCAGGCAACCTCTTGAACAGAGGGATCAGACTAAACATTGTGCTTTCCATAGTGATTTTGGGCATCAGACTAACGAATGCAGGAACTTAAGGAGGCAGGTAGAGATGCTGATCGCAAAGGGGGAGTTTGCAAGCTATGTTCAGGGTCCGGCGCAAGAGCATAACCGCCCGACTAAACAAATCAAGCGGAACCAGAGGCCAAACCAACACAACTCCCAACCCGTCCGGATTATAAACGCAATTCATGGCCGGCCTGAACAAACGACGGAGTCAGAGGAGTTGCTCAGGACGAGGTTACGCCAGGCCCAGCTGAAAAGAAGAATTGGCAGTGTGCATGCTTTGCACCAGCAGAACGCGTCTACATCGATAAAGTTTGATAAAACGGACCTGCTACGCGTTCAGATTCCTCATGAAGATCCACTAGTCGTCAGTCTGACGATTGCAGAATGCCTGGTTCGGAGAGTCCTGATTGATCCAGGAAGTAGTGCGAATGTCATGCCCAGGGTGACGTTCAACCGACTGGAGATCGAACCCGAAAAACTCAAACCCACAGGGAATCCGTTGCTCAGATTTGATGGGAAGCGAGTGGAACCCATTGGAATAGTGGAATTGACAGTACAAGCCGCTGAGCGGGTTTTGACTGAAAGTTTCGTGGTAGTGGAAATTTATCCATCGTACAACCTCTTGATGGGCAGAGGATGGATTCACAGAATTCAGGGCGTTCCGTCAACCTTACATCAAGTGATGCGATGTTTGGGTCCGGATGGGACCAAGGTGATAGATATACACGGGGACCAGGTTGCGGCTAAAGAATGTTATTCAGTAACTTTGAAATCTGCTGGAAAAGGGAAAAATCCCATCCGTTCCGCCATTCCAAAATAGCAATTACAGAACCCTTCTCCTAGCAAGGATGGGGGGGAAAAGCCACCAGTTCTGACCACAGAACCCCTTCATGAAGCAAAGATTGATCATGAGAAACCAGACCGAACAACAAGGGTGGGCACCAAACTCACTGAAGAAGAGAGACTAGAGTTGACTAATTTCCTGATTCGGAATGCGGATGTATTCGCATGGAGCCATTCAGATATGCCAGGGATAAATCCTACTGTATCCTGCCATTCCCTTAATGTGGATCCGAATGCAAAGCCAGTGAAGCAGAAGCAGAGAAGATTTGCTCCAGAACGAAACCAGATTATAGCTGAGGAGGTTGATCGGCTGCTTGAAGCCGGATTCATCAGAGAAGTTCAGTACCCGGCCTGGCTCTCTAACGTTGTTGTAGTGCAGAAGAAGAATGGGAAATGGAGAGTGTGCATCGACTTCACCAACCTAAACAAAGCCTGCCCAAAGGATAGTTTCCCATTGCCCAGGATTGATCAAATGGTAAATGCCACCATAGGATATGAGCGGTTAACTTTCCTGGATGCTTATTCCGGTTATAACCAAATTCCTATGAACCCAGTTGATGAAGAGAAAACTTCATTTGTTACTGAACGAGGGATTTATTGCTATAAAGTCATGCCATTCGGATTAAAAAACGCTGGAGCTACTTATCAGAGGCTGATCAGCAAGATTTTTAAGGGCCAGATGGGTAGCACTGTCGAGGCTTACATTGATGATATGGTGGTCAAGAGTAAGAAGAAGAGCGATCATTTAGCGCACCTGCAAGATGTGTTCGATGTGTTGCGCCAGTATGGGATGAAGCTTAATCCGGCCAAATGCTCATTCGGTGTAAGCTCCGGACAATTCCTGGGACATGTGGTCAATCATAGAGGAATTGAGGTCAGCCCAGCACAGGCAGAAGCCTTGATCAGGAATGCAGAGCCAAAGACAATTAAAGAGGTGCAGGCACTCACAGGCAGGATAGCCGCACTGAGCCGATTTATTTCCAAGCTTTCGGACCGCTGTAAACCTTTCTTTGATACAATATGAGGGCATGGAAGACAAACCTGGGGGGATGAGCAACGGCAGGCACTAACCAGCCTGAAGGAGTACATGCGTAATCCTCCAGTTCTGTCTGCTCCAGAACCGAATGAGAAACTTTTTCTATATCTCGGGGTGTCCAGTATAGCAACCAGTGCCGTTCTGATCCGTTGCAAAGAGGGCAAGCAGTTCCCGGTGTTTTATGTTAGCAAGACGTTGTCTGAACCGGAGAGAAGGTACTCTAGGGCCGAACGAATGATCTTGTCGCTGGTCAACGCAAAAAGGAAGCTTAGACACTATTTTGAATCTCATCCAATCGTCGTTTTAACAACTTTCCCTTTGAGAATGATCCTGCACAAACCGGACCTGTCGAGGAGAATGACCAAGTGGGCCATTGAATTGAGTTCATTTGATATCGCGTACGAGCCCAGGACGGCAATCAAAGGTCAAGCGGTGGCGGATTTCCTACTTGACTGTGATGCTGAAGATACGGTGGAGGATTGTAATTGTTCTTGGTGGAAGCTTTTCGTGGACGGCTCCTCGAATCAAATGGGGGCTGGGATTGGAATTCAATTGCAAACACCAGAAGGAACTACGCTGAGCCAAGCGATAAGACTAGAGTTCAGCGCGACCAACAATGAGGCAGAATACGAGGCGTTGATAGTTGGGCTGAAGTTGGCTAAGGAATTGAAGATCAAGAATCTGATGGCTTATAGTGATTCACAACTAGTCATTCGACAAGTCAATGGGGACTATGGGGCCAAGGATGAGACTATGGAAGCATACCGAACTGCGGTTCTGCGTGAGGCGAAAGCCTTTGATCAGATCAGGTTTATCCAATTGCCGAGAGAGTATAACGAAGATGCCGACCGCTTGGCTTGTAGTGCATCCAGTTCTGGAGATACTTTAGCTAGGGTCATCCCGGTCGACATATTGATCCAACCTTCCATTTTTGAAGAACTGCCTGATCCGAGCATTCAACATGTTAATGTTATACCATATGAGCTGAGCTGGATTGATCCAATCATAGCTTACATACGTAGTGGTACACTCCCCGAGCGTAAGGACGAGGCAAGAAGAATTAGGTCCAGCGCAGCAAAGTATGCCATTGTGCACGATCAGTTATATAGACGCTCCTTCTCGGGTCCATATTTGAAGTGTGCTACCCCTACAGAAGCTAGACAGATTATGCGAACCATTCATGAGGGAGTATGCGGAAATCACTCCGGAGGAAGATCTTTAGCACACAAAGCAATGACACAGGGGTACTTCTGGCCAAACATGGCACCAGAAGAATTCTCTAGAAGATGCGATAAATGCCAGAGGTTTGGGTCATTGATACATCAACCACCTGAAGACCTGCACGTAATGGCCACCCCATGGCCTTTCGCGCAGTAGGGGATGGACGTGGTTGGCCCTTTGCCGACTGCAAGATCGCAGAATAAGTATGTTCTGCTAGCTACTGATTACTTCACCAAATGGGTAGAAGCAGAGCCGTACCCTAGTGTCACCCAAACTCAAGTAAGACGCTTCATCTGGAATAATATTATCTGTCGTTTTGGCATACCAAGGTCAATCGTGATGGACAATGGAACCAACCTCGATAGCAAGCAAGTGAGAGAGCTGCTGGAGGAATATGGAATCAATCAGAAGTTAGCAGCAGTCAGTCATCCTCAGGCTAATGGTCAAGCCGAAATCACAAACAGGACAATATTTGCTTGTATCAAGAAAAAGCTGGAGAATGAAAAAGGCAAATGGTTGGATGAGCTACCGAACGTCTTGTAGGCTTACAGAACAACCCCAAGACGGCCAACTGGAGAGAGCCCATTCGCTATGGCCTATGGCACCGAGGCGGTGATACCAGTCGAGCATTTGGTTCCAACTGTAAGGAGCTTGGCATGGGATCAAGAGCAGAATGATGGAATGCTGAGGTTCAATCTTGATTTGTTGGAAGAAAAAAGGGATGCGGCTGCAGTGAGGCTTGCCTCTTATCAACAGACGCTCGTGAATAGCCATAACAAGAAGGTGAGGCACAGGGGTTTCGCTCCTGGCGATCTGGTTCTGAAAAGGAAGGTGGGAATAGTCAAAAAGATGTTCTCCCCATGGGAAGGTCCGTACAGAATAGCAGAAGTCATAGGGAAGGGGGCATACGTCCTAGAAACTATGACAGGAAGGGTAGTCAATAAGCCATGGAATGCTATGTCTCTGAAAAGGTACTACCAGTAAAAGTAGAGTTTAATTTCAAGCATACTATACGTTCTAAATTGCATGCTTGCAAGTGTACGAAATTTCCATGCTTTATAAAAAGCCTCTTCTTTGTTAAAAATCTACACTCTTCCCATTCAGCAAGTTAGTGGCAGCTGGCACTTAAAGCCAAACGCCAAACACTTGCTCGAAAAATGAAAAAGCCAAGTGGCAAGAGGCGTTCAGGCCGAGCGCCAGGCATTCAGCAAGTTAGTGGCAGCTGGCACTTCAAGCCGAACGCCAAACACTTGCTAAAAAATAAAAAAGCTAAGTGGCAAGAGGCGTTCAGGCCGAGCGCCAGGCATTCAGCAAGTTAGTGGCAACTGGCACTTAAAGCCGAACGCCAAACACTTGCTCGAAAAATGAAAAAGCCAAGTGGCAAGAGGCGTTCAGGCTAAGCGCCAGGCATTCAGCAAGTTAGTGGCAGCTGGCACTTAAAGCCGAACGCCAAACACTTGCTCGAAAAATGAAAAAGCCAAGTGGCAAGAGGCGTTCAGGCCGAGCGCCAGGCATTCAGCGAGTTAGTGGCAGTTGGCACTTAAAGCCGAACGCCAAACACTTGCTCAGAAATGAGTAAGAAAAGGACAGAATGGTGACATGGCCGAATGTTAAACACTTGTTAAAAAAAAAAAACACTGCAAAGCTGAAAATAGAAAACTCAATGGAGGAAAGTGATGCTGAGCAAAAACATTATCATTTATAGCCAAAAAGGCCCCAAGGTACATAGTACCATACATGCAGATTTAAAAAAAAAAAAAACTGCTATTGGGTCTCAATTCTGATCTTCTCCAGACTGTAGCTTGTCGTTCTCGCCATCTTCCTCTGGACCATCGAGATCTCCATCTGCCCTATCATCCTTAGAAGGGGAGTCGAGATGAATCACCCCCTCAGCAGGCATAGGTCTTTCGGCAACGACAGAGGAAGAGGGCACGATGGTAGAAAGGGGAAGAATGTTCAGAGGATAAAAGGGTGGGACAATTCCTGAAGATGTGACTTCTATGCATTCAATAAAAATGTTCTCGGCTAGGTCGCATGGTGGATTTTGATAGTTGTTTGGGGGGTGGATGTCCAGAGAAGCGTCTAGTTCATCAGGACCAGCACAAGAGCTTGATTCACCTTCAGGGGGAGAACGGTCAACAAAACCGTCTCTGTACCCTTCAGCATATCGGATGGCACTGGTCTTGGTAAAGCGAGCAAGGAGAGCCCTCATCCCCCCTTCGACTCTGCTGATCATGTTCATCAGGGAAGACCGTTCATTCAGAAGTTTTTCTTGGGAATTCGCATACGATAACCGTTCAGCAATGAATGAGCGCTGAAGGTCTCCCTTTTCGGCTTTGAGAGAGTCCCTTTCTGTCAGAGCTACATTCTTCTCAGTTTTTAAGACGTCAACCTCATCATGAAGAGAATCCCGTTCGGTCTTCAGGGAATCCTGTTCAGCTCTGAGGGAATCCCTCTCGTTTGCCAGACCGTCTTTCTCTGCCTTTAGGTCAGCAACTTCCTTCTCTGAGTCCCTAAGCTTTGACTCCAGCTCAGCAACTCTGGCCTCAAGAAGAGTCTCTGCTTCAATAGACCTTTTAAGGCTCACAGAGAGAGACTTAAGTTTTTTATTCAGAGTTTCAATTGTTTTCTGAAAGGTGAACATCCCGAACAGAGTCTGCATGAAGAAAAAGAAATTCAGGTCAGACTAAGTACAAAGGAATCATAACTGAAAAGGAACACAGTTCAGTGGAAGAAGGGTCACCTCCATAGCTGCGGCCGGGAACCGTTGGAACATCTCACCAAAGGACAGTTTGTTCTGGATTTCAAGGTCTTTGGGGGTCCAGAAGCCCTTATAGAAAGCAAACGAAGTGAGGGGGTCTTTATATATTGAGTCAGTGGGGCCAATGGTTGATCCATCTTCACGGCTGAGCAAAGGTCACCATGGAAGAACGGATGGAATTGGACCAGAGGTTCTGGCCGACTCGCCTTCAGGAATGAAGAACTGGGCAGGGGGCGATGGTTCAGTAACCCTGAAGGAAGCCATCCGTATCCTTCGGGTCGGTGGGATATCACTCTGATCATGACCGCCCTCAGGCATTGGCCTTTTGCCCAAACTCTTTTCCAACAGAGCAGCATTAGCTGGCCCCCCATTGTCCTCAGAATTTCCTGAGTGCTTTCTGAAGAAGTGTCGGACGAAATGTTTGATGGCATAATGACGGGGATAGCAGGACGGACTTTAGCAGTATGGCCCACAACAGGGTTCTCAGCAGGGTTGAGCTCTAAGGGTGCATCAGCAGAACGGGTTGAGACTTGAGTCGCAGCTGGGGCAACCACAACTTGCTCTGGGGCAGAGACAGCAGGAAGAGATGATGTGGAAGCAGGTGTAGGTGATGGAATAACGGCAGGAGCGTTAGAAGGGGTGGGAGCAAGACGCCTCCTTCTGCTTAACGATGGGATCTGAATGTTCTCTATTGTAGACCTTAAAAGAGAGATGTCAGAAAGATTATCAGATGTAAGCAAATCAGTAGCTGAAGGGATATCGTTCAGCACGTTTTCTTGCAAGGTATCTAGCCTAGCCCTGCAGACGCTATAAACTAGTTCATCATGGGGAATTTGAAGGCATCTACAAAGAAAAGTGCAAAAATGGGGAAGACAACTTTCACAGTGGCATTCAGAAGGATGTGTTTTCAGCTTTTTGTAGCCAGAGACAGAACAGGCTCCAAAGGAAGAAGGGATAGGGAAGGAATGGCCGAGCGGAGTCCGCCAATTCCCACCAACCACAATTAAATTCCGCCTCCAACCCTTTTCAAATGAGCTTTTATCAGTGCAGATTGACCGTTTGTCAATAGGAAAGAAGTGATAGTACAAGTCGTTTTGTGAAATCTTGTTAATCCGATAGCAGAGGAGAAGGTCAATAATGTCAAGATTAAGACCCCTGTCATGATTCAAGAGCAGGAGGACTGAAATTACCCTAAGAAAGTTTGGGTTAACTTGCAGGGGGCAGAGCCCCAATTTGTTAAAAGCATAACAAAAGAATGGGTGTACGGGGAACCTAATGACGTTCAAGTGGACGACAGAGAATAAAACTTCCCCAGGAAGAAGACCCTCACCAGATCTCTCGTCTAAGTTTGTTGGGTAGACTCTGAGAGAAACGTCGCGAGGGATACAATTCTTGGATCGAATGGCGTTCAGGTTAAGGGAAGCCATGAAAAAGGGGAAGAGTTCTAGGCAGTAAAGACATCTTTTAAGGAGAGGTTTTTTTAAAAAAAAGAAACTACCCTTGAAAGTTTGTGATGAACTCAGCAACGGCACAGTAGCTAAAAATCGAAAAGGAAGGACTTGCCGGAAGAACTTGCCGGAGAAATTAAAAAGGATCGCCGGAATGTGCAGGAAAGCAACAGGGAGTAGAAGCAAGAGGTAAGAGAGAGGGTGAAGGAGAGAAGGATCAGAATTTATAAAGAGGAGAAGTAAAAGCGACATGAAACTCCAAAGGTCAAGGCAAAAAGTGGCGCTGCGGATCTCGAAACCTGGGTTCTTCTGCTAGCCGTTCGATTCCTCGAGTTATTGCTCCAAGCCGTCAGACCAAGATCGTGTCCTTTCAATAATCTCACCCTCATTAATGAGGAAAGAGATTATTGGGGGCAGATGAGGATACCAAAACGACCCGGGTTTGGAGTGATCCACATTGCATAGGATGGGTCGGGTGTGGACGAACAGGATGAAGCCAGTTCGCGCCGTATGGGCCCAGGTCCATAAAGCCATTTCAGAAGCCCATGATAAAATGAGAGAAATCGAGTCCAGCCAAAGGAGAACAAGATAGGACCAGCTCAGTGGAGGTTGTAACCGTCTATAAATAGAAGGGATTGAGAGGGAAAAGGGGTTGAAAAATCATTGAGAGTGTAAAGTTTCTCTCTCTACAATTAGGGAAAAATTCTTTGTACTTTCAGTACCCAAGACACAAATCCTCAAAACAAGATCTTCAATAATCAATGATCGTACCGCAAACCCTTTATCGGACACTTGGTTCTACATATCACACCTCGTCACTTGAGACAAACCACTCGAATCCACACTGTCACACCGATACAACGCGCAATACCGTGCTCTCACTGTCCCCGACAAATCAAAGCAATCATTGACCTTTAACCGGACATTGTGCTAAAGAGGGGCTGATTCAGGAGAAATGGTTGGCCAGGCCATTCTCATCATCGATCCGGTCTCAACATAGACGTCGTTCCTGTCCTTAGGTTCGAACCTCAAACACAACCTCACATAGTCCACAAGTCAATCATGAGATCCACTTACTATCAATCCATCACTCTACGTAACCTCAACAATTATACAGTTATATACCTGTTCTAAAAATCCCAATCATACCTTAATCACACAACCCATAACAAGCTAAAAACAATACGGCACCAAAGACCACAATCATTGACCCGTATAAAGGCTCTCCGATCTCTTTATAACACCCATACCAGGTAATCAACTCCATAACATTACTCGATTTAACTCTTACCTCATCAAAACATACAATGCGACTATCTCATGCCTAAGATTTCAAAACCAAAGTCAATTACTACGATTACTCCTCAAAGGAATCATACATTCACATTTCAAATCATATAATCCTGAGACGATATCGACACTAGTCCTCAAAACACTACTCGAATCAAACGTCTATATTGGAAATCTTATCTATAAGTTAACTCAAGGATTATGGCAGATTTGTTGGGTCTTCAATATAGGCTAATTTTTAGGGATTTTATTTTTATTCTAATTTGATTTTATTCTCTTTATTTTGATTTGATTTTATTCTCTTTTCCATATTTGTAATTTTCCGCTTGTAATAATGATAGTCAGGCTCTTAAATTGAGAACGCCAATTTTACCAAGTTACTTTTTGGTATCAGAGCCTCAAACCTACGCCTCCCCCATCTCTCTCTCTTTCACCGCTTCTTTTAATATCTCTCTCTATCTTGTTACAGCCCCTTCCTTATTTTTTTTTTTTTCACAGACCTTCTCTCTTTTTCAGGTCGCTGTTGCGACAGTCCTAGGGGGAGTCAATCTCCTTTAGGTTCGACCCCTGTAGGGGTATTCCCTTAGTCTTTTTCATGCACTAAGGGTCAGAAGACGTGTTTGTAATTTTTTGGGGCTACCGGGATATTCGGCAGCATTTACGGATCAGACCGCCGTGTCTCTGGCTTCTTGGTTTGATCAAAATCAGGTCTATTCCTCCTTTATTTGAAATTATTGGTAATCTGTTGAATTGATCTATTTAATATTATGGCTGAATCAAGTAATAATAAAAAAACTCTCTTTTCGGCGCAACACACACCGGCTCAACTAGTGTGCTGTTGAATGGCCGTAATATTGCATCCTGGGCTCATTCCCTCCGCCTCTATGTTGGTGGAAAAGGCAAATCAGGGTGGATCTTGGGTACTGAAAAGAAGCCAGATATTAAAGATCCTAAATATGCTCAGTGGGATATGGACAATTGCACCATTTTAGGATGGATGTTTAATTCTATGGAGGAACGCATTTATAATATATTCATATTTTATGACTCTGTTAATGACTTGTGGACTGCTTTGGATCAAATGTATGCTCATTCTAGGAATGATGCTCGTATTTTTGAATTATATCAAGATATTGCTAAGGCCTTGTAGGAAGGCCTGAATTTGTCTGTAACTGATTATTTTGGGTATTTGAGATCTCGTTGGGAGGAACTAGCTAAATATGAGCCTCTTAGTGAATTTCCTTTTGAGGCAGCCTCTCTTCTTGTCAAACGTCTTGATCGTCAGCATACCTATCAGTTTTTGATGGGATTACGCCCAGAATTTGAACCACTAAAGTCTCAGATCTTGAATGCATCACCAATGCCATCCCTGTTGGAAGCCTTTGCTATTGTTGATGGTGAAGCACGTAGGCACCGTTTAATTCAGCCCTCAATTGTTCCTGTACCAGTGTCTGAGCCTGCTGGGGATAGTATGGCTTTTGCAGCCAACTTTGGATCACGAGCTTCCGGAGGTCAGATTATTTGTCACCATTGTGGAGGGGTTGGACATGTTAAGGCTCGTTGCTTTAAACTTCATCCTGAACTGAAGCAAAAATTTTCTAGGAACCGTTTATCTGGAACTGGTTCTTCTTGTACTGCGGCTATTGCAGAAACTCCTGTTACTACTGGTGGATCTACTGTATTTCCTGGATTGAGCCAGCTTCAGTCTCAGATTGGGCAGATCTAGGACCAGCTTGGCTCCCTTGCTTTTAGAGTTAGTGCTCTTTCAACTGCTCCCACTGCAACTATTGCTACAGGTACTCCTATTGCATTTCATGTTAAGGCCAAGCAGCCCACTTGGGTTCTAGATTCTGGGGCCAATGATCACATGACTGGTGAGTTATTAGTTTTTTCTTCTAATGT
Organism: Cornus florida; assembly: GCF_030987335.1. Taxonomy (NCBI): domain Eukaryota; kingdom Viridiplantae; phylum Streptophyta; class Magnoliopsida; order Cornales; family Cornaceae; genus Cornus; species Cornus florida. The sequence continues at coordinate 83,866,301 of NW_026775574.1, read as the reverse complement.
CATACCTGTTACTCAATCTGTGTATCTTGCGGATGGCTCTACATCTTATATTCACAGTAAGGGTGATGTTTGTCTGTCTCCTGATATTACTTTTTCATATGTCCTTCATGTACCTAAATTTGCCTTTAACCTTTTATCTGTTGGCCGGCTTGCAAAAAACCTCCAATGTGCAGTTATATTCTTACCAGATCACTGTTTGTTGCAGGACCTTTGTTCGAAGAGGATTTTTGGCAGGGGTTATGAGCGTGATGGGCTTTACTACTTTGGGGAACCACCAGGAACAAGTCTTCAAGCTTCTGTCCTACCTACTTCTAGTGTTTATGATGTTTCTTTTCGCACTTTTAGTCTGTGGCATGCACGTTTGGGGCATGTAAACTTTCAATATCTATGTCTATTGTTTCCTTCGTCAAATAGCATGTAAGGACCATAAGTTTCAATGTGAAGTTTGTGAGCTTTCTAAACATACTAGAACTAGCTATATTTCTCATATGAGTCGTGCTCCTAGTATGTTTGATCTTATTCATTCTGATGTCTGGGGCCCTTCCCCAGGTACTGCTTTCTCTGGACATCGATATTATGTGACATTTATTGATGATTATTCTAGTTATACTTGGGTTTATTTATTGAAAAAGAAATCTGATGTGTTTCTTTTATTTACCCAGTTTCTTCAAATGATCAAAACCCAGTATAACACTGTTGTCCGTAATATTTGTTCTAATAATGGACGAGAATATGTTTCGAATGAATTCCGGTCTGAACTTAATAAAAAGGGGATTTTACATCAACTCACTTGCCCCTATACTCCTGAGCAAAATGGCGTGGCTGAACGCAAAAACCGTCATCTTATGTCTGTGGTCCGATGTCTTCTGAGTGGCATGCATGTGCCTAAATTCTATTGGCACATGGCTGTTCTTACAGCTGCTTTTCTGATTAATTGTACTCCCAGTCGAGTTTTGGGTGGTAAGACACCACTTCAGATTCTCCACCCTGATTATACATTGTTTCACCTTCTGCCTCGTGTTTTTGGCTGTACTTGTTTTGTTCATAACCGTAGTCCTTCTCGTCATAAACTTGATGATAAATCTACTAGGTGTATTTTCTTGGGGTATTCTGGTCAAAGGGCTATCGTTGTTATGATATTATGACCAAACATATGTATCATTCTCTTGATGTGACATTTCATGAAACTGTTTCTTTTTATAGTACTAATTCTATGGTACAGGATTCTCTCTCTTGTGATCTGGAGAAGGAGATTTCTCCTATTGCCCGTCCTGTTCCTCTATTTGAAAATCACACTGTCCTGGAATCTCCTTCTCCATCCATGCAGGGTTCCCCTCCACCTTTGCAGGTCTACTCTCGTCGCCATCGCACTCAACCTTCCCTGCCAGAATCATCTTCAGAACCAGGTCCAGGTAACTCTCCTTCTCCTATTGCTCCTACAATTCCTGAGCGTACCTCCCATTATCCTACCCATGATCGTCATCCTCCTAATTGGTATGGTTTTTCTAGTAGCACTAACCACCCTATTTCTCAGTATGTCTCCTATGATTGTCTTTCAAGTGCATATACATCCTTCCTGGGCAAGATTGGGACCGTTTCTATTCCTCAATCTGTGTCAGAGGCCTTCCAGGATCCCAATTGGGTGTCTGCCATGACAACAGAAACGAATGCTTTACACCATAATAATACATGGGAACTTGTTGCTTTACCTTCTGGGGAGAAAACGGTTGGCTACAAATGGGTCTTTAATGTGAAGTACTTAGCCGATGGTTCTATTGATCGGTATAAGGCTCGGTTGGTGGCAAAAGGCTTACTCAGATTCCGGGCAAAGACTTTAGTGCTACCTTTGCTCTTGTGGCTAAGTTGACGTCTGTGCGACTGTTTGTCTCCTTGTCTGCTGCCCATTCTTGGCCTCTGCATCAGTTAGATGTCAAGAATGCATTTCTTAATGGAGACTTACTTGAGACTATATATATGGATCCACCCCCTGGATTTCGGGCTGAGGCTGAGTATGCTCGGAAAGTCTGTAGGCTACGGAAGTCTCTTTATGGTCTGAAGCAATCTCCAAGAGCTTGGTTTAGTCGTTTCGGCGATGTTGTTTTATCCATGGGCTTTGTGCACTGCCACTCAAACCATACTTGTTTTATTCGACGTTGCTCTGATGGTCGTTGCATTATGTTGTTGGTATATGTGGATGATATCATTATCACAAGTGATGATGCTTCAGGGATTGTTCAGGCGAAACTTCATCTTCAAAAGTCCTTTGATGTGAAGGACTTGGGTCCTCTTCGATATTTTCTTGGAATTGAGGTTGCTAGATCCCGTCGTGGAATTTCTTTATCTCAAAGGAAATATGTTTTGGATCTTCTTTAACATACTGGCATGCTTGGGTGTCGACCCGCTTCCGCTCCTATGGACCCCAATCTTAAACTCTCTGTTGAGTCAGGGGAATTACTTCCAGATCCATCCATGTATCAACATTTAGTAGGTCGTCTTATCTACTTGACTAACACAAGGCCTGATTTGACATTTGCTGTTAGTGTGATTAGTCAATTCATGCATGCCCCTCGCTCAGCTCATATGGATGCAGTCTACCATATTTTGAGGTACCTTAAGTCGTGCCCCGGTCTTGGTCTGTTCTATGCCTTAGGAAATCAGTCTGGACTCTCATGCTTTACTGATGCAGACTATGCTGGATGTAAGACAGATAGACGTTCTACCTCTGGCTTCTGTACTTTCTATGATAATCATCTCACATCATGGAAGAGTAAGAAGCAGGCTGTTGTTTCTAGATCCTCTGCTGAAGCTGAATACCGAGCTATGGCTCAAGGTACTTGTGAGCTCCTTTGGCTTCAATCAATTTTGGGAGAGTTGGGTCTTGTACAGAAAGGTTCTTCAAGGCTATTTTGTGACAATAAATCAGCCATTATGCTTGCTTCTAATTCTGTTTTACATGAAAGGTCGAAATATATTGAGGTAGACATTCACTTTATTCGAGAGAAGGTTCGATCAGGTATCATTAATCCTATTTTTGTTCCTTCTTCAGAACAGACTGCAGATGTGTTCACAAAGTCTGTTGGGCCTTTTCTTCTCCAGTCTTCCATAGTCAAGCTGGGCTTAGTCAACATATTTGCTCCAGCTTGAGAGGGAGTGTTGGAAATCTTATCTATAAGTTGACTCAACGATTATGGCAAATTTATTGGGTCTTCAATATAGGCTAATTTTTAGGGATTTTATTTTTATTCTGATTTGATTTGATTTGATTTTATTCTCTTTATTTTGATTTGATTTTATTCTCTTTTCCATATTTGTAATTTTTCGCTTGTATATAATGATAGTCAGACTCTCAAATTGAGAACGCCAATTTTACCAAGTTACTTTTGTCTATAAAAACACCCAAGTACATCACATCACATCATATCACATCACCTAATCATTCTCGAACTTATCGTTCACAACACATCCCCTAGCCATCACCGCTAGTACCAAACATCGGAAACACACAATCCCTATTTGGCAACTCGTGCCTCACACACCACTAGTCAAGATCACTATCAAAACAAGCATAACAAAAACCAAAGACTCCACCTCCCTCCGTGGGAGTGAGTCGACTCATTCAACTAAACCTTTACCGGTGAACTCTAATAGCATAATAACCTACACATGGGTCGGCCTATCCGCGGACGTGTATAACTCCTAGATAAAGGACAAAAACATACCACAAATGACGTCCTTGTCAGAACCAGAACAAATGGAAGGGTAATGAACCCCGCACTCACCAGAGATTGACAACTCGTACCCGAATGCACCTGACACCATGTAACCTGCTGCTCACCAATCGTCCAACCGTGGACACATACAACGAGAAAAACCAACCGGATACTCGTACGGAACCACGAACTCAAATCTAAGTGATCTCGCCACTAATGGACCGTCAAACACTATCAATACCGGAACCTCCCACACGCTACACCGCGATACCCATGCTAGCCAAAATCAAACAGATCCACACCACCCATTCATTGAATACTAGGATACAACTCACAACGCGACTATCAGACAAGAACATCAATGCTCACAGCGTACCAACACTAGAAATGATTACTGCCCATCGGATACTGCGTCCCATTCTACCCAGGACCAGTCATCCTTAAATGATAACCTCTATGCTATACAACGACACATGATCACCCATTCCATCTCTACCTTTCTAGGCGACACTCCCTCGAACACCGTGCACACAAGACCCATGACCTCAATCACAACAATCCACTACTCGTCAAAAGAAAAAGGTGCCTATCTGGCAACATCGTCCTCACTGGTTCTAAAGACTAAGCGGTTCACAATCGCCTCAACTGGCGTACAATCCCATCACCTACGTGACAACACACAACAAACAAGTCATAATCTCTAAACCATCCTCGGATCATACCTTAAACCATTCTGCTCACCAGTACTAAACATCACGCCATAATGCTTCTACTACCATCATCCTTGAACGACAACTCGGACTCACGTCCCACAGACTCAATAAGCTACCGCTAAGCGATCTCCCCTCAAGCATCCCTAGGATGACACCATCACAACTAGAGAGTATGCCTCACTCTCGATACTCACCACAACAACCACTACTTACTATCAGAGAAGAGCCTCTATACGGCAATGCCATGGCGACAGATCCCAAAGGAAAAATGAGCACAAAAACTAGAATGCTCAACACTCCACTGTCTCCTCAAAACCATTTACAACACAATCAGTCACTAACACTTAACCGGTTACTCAAACCACTCATCCCAAGGCAATCCACGCGCTTAGTCAAGGAAATTTCACACCCTAAGTTCAACATCATTACCTCCCCTCTTCATCGTTCCTCAGAACTCCATTGGCCTTGACAAAAGTCAAATGGGGCTACCAGCTACACCTACAAGATCACTCTATTCCCAAACATTCTAATCAACTGTCTATCCCACCGGATCCTCAAACAAGAAGTACCACCTCCTGATACTCCAGACGCAATTTGAAATTCAACTCCAGTTCACAACTTTCAAATTCTAAAACACAGTCCATTTGGTAACACAGTACCCATCATCTATCACTTCATCCACAAATAACCAATCACATAAATGACCCCATACTACATGCCTTATCATGCAATCCTACACTATACGGCCAAAACTGACCACTATACACCACCTCGAGACTCTCTCGACAACTATGCCAACCTATAACCCCGCTCATCAACCGAGCCATACAATCAATTCACTGAGAGTCAATTACCCGCAACACAATCCTGCAACTCTCCGAAATGGGGATCACTCCTCGGTAAACCAGTCTCTAAAACAGACTCTTACAAGACCACAAAATGACCCACATCTTGGCAATCGGTTACCCAACACTGGCATGACTCCAGTCAATGCTTACGCCACCCTAGACTTACATAGTCCAACAAATCCCCTCAACAATCAGAACTAACACGCTTCCTTAGACCGTACCAAGATACCCGAAATACACGTCTAGAACCCATAGACTACACTTGTGACTCAGACAACCTTTATTACACCAACCATAAACCGGTTCGAAGAGAACCTCAGTAGCAAATCGTGACCTAAGTCACAAACATCAACCTCCTAAGGTCATACCTTTCCTATGAAAACCTCATCTCGTACACCTGACATCCACGAGCACAGGAACCCATGCACTAACACATGAAACTCAAACGTCTCACCCTGGACATCGCACTATGCGATATTCAATCGTTCGAAAGTTATGCCCCAAGCACTACGCCCTAAAAATAACGAGAAAACTGAAGCAACCATGCACCGAATAGCTTGATCCACGAGCTAAAGACCTGCGCCATTCATTCGGTAAGAACCAACACCTAAACAAACCTAGAGCAACCGAGCTCCTCGCCTACTCAGGTCAAAACCCACACAACCATCAATGCCACAACAAGTACTTTACCATACTAGCAACCATCCCGTACCAAACCGTATGTACACATGTGAACATACATACATAATAACCGTACCCTATACCATGATACAATCGTGTCCTATCATTTAAAAAAAAAAAAAATTAAACACCCCGTCTTTCATTTAAAAAAAAAAATTACTTACATAACCATGCCTAAATAACCGTCACAATACCATACAAGACATGCTTGCACCTACCATGCTCACTACTTGCCGTTACCACCTAAATCACACTTGTCATCTTATCATAATTAATATGTTTTTAATTATTTATACATTTCATCGTCAAGGCCATATAACACACATTTTAGCAATTAAACACGTAAGCATGTGAACACTTAGCAAATAAGCATGCCTTTTAAAACCGTAAACACATAAGCAATTAAGCAAGTAAGCATGCTTTTCAGATAACAAACACTTTAACACATAAGCACATAAATAATGCAATTCACCTTCCACACAACCCTAGGTAGGCCTCTACCCGTCGTCCTACTGGTTTTCGAACCATTATTTTGATATCAAATTTGTAATGACCCGAACCCGATGGTCCAAATTGCTAACCAGGTCCTTACCCGAACCCGAGGTCGTCTAAGGGCACTACGGTCAATTCCAATGTCGATACTCGATATACGTGCCATCCCAAGGCTTATACAAAAAAAAAAAAATGAAATTACATATATAAAAGATGTCAAAACAGTCCACTAATTCAAACTTGTGGAAGAGCGTCGTCCGCCACTTCCTTCCCGTGACCTGAAAAGTGTAATAATGTGATGGGGTGAGCCAACCGCTCAGTAGGAAGTGTCTAAGACACTCCTCTTATGACCCCGTGAATCTACGCAAAGAATAGAGTACAAGTAAACGGGATCATGTCTCGGGAAATAGGTAAAGCATTAACAACATCAACAAATATGTAAACAAGTCATCCGACCACCAAGTATGCACTATGTGCCAATGCCATGCCATGCAATGTTGCTCCCCGTTTTCGAAACAATACCGTTTCACTCTTTCAACCCGGTAGTGTAATCCGACCCATGGCAACTCCATGGCGTCACGAAAGGAGGATTGACTGACTATCCCCGACCACATGGCAACTCCAAGGCGTCGTTAAAGGGCCTAGGCAGCTCAACCACGCTAGGGTCTCTCCCTAATCCCCTCTAGACCACACCAACGCCACGGACTACTAGGCGACTCCTAGGTGTCCGGGATTTCGCAAACATTTTTCAAAAACTTTTTCCCCAAAATAAATTTTCGTTTTTCTTTCAAAAACCATTTTTCCCATTTTTCTTTCCCAATGAATGCATGAATGCTTCATGCTTCCAAATGCCAACTCAACAACAAAATCCCATACATATCATCTACATCATACTTGTATATTTGAAAGAATTTCAAAGCATCAATTTTTCACAATTAAATTTCAATTTCATGGCAACTGAGAATATAGGGCATACGACAATTTAATACTTAGCATTCTCCTTCACATATTTCGAATAAAACACATATAGCAACACATTTATTCCATGGAGTACATTTGTCACATCTTATGCATTTAACCATAATTGCCAAGAACAAAATTCACAAAATTAAGCATGCAAATAACAAAATTCATAAGGGATAATTCACAAAAATCAAAGAAACATGCATTAGAACACCCCTACCTCAATAAAGATGAAAAGCCCCAATTTGAACCCAAAATTCAAAATCCCAAATGGTGGCCAGACGGAACTTTGCTCCGATCAAAACGAAGATCTCGACGCGCTCGTCAACTTTGCCTCAAGTGGCAAAATCAAATTCTCAACGACAAAGTCAAGATCTTTGCTTGAATTTGTGAGGAAAAGAAAAAGAAAAAGAATTGAGATAGAACCGTGGTAGAGAGTGAGAGAAAATGGGTTTAGCAAAATGGCCTTATGACCATCAAAAATGAAAACATTGGTGGGTCCCACCAATGAGAAAAAAAATCTTCTTTTTTAATATATATATATATATATATATATATATATATATATATATAATCCAATTAAGTTACAACCACACAAATTAACATACCACCATATAAATATGCACAAAATAACAATGCATGAAATGCAATGGATCCGTGACACAACCTCCGTGTACAACAACTCCGGTAGCGGGTCCCACCTGGGATAATTCACAAAAATCAAAGAAACATGCATTAGAACACCCCTACCTCAATAAAGATGAAAAGCCCCAATTTGAACCCAAAATTCAAAATCCCAAATGGTGGCCAGACGGAACTTTGCTCCGATCAAAACGAAGATCTCGACGCGCTCGTCAACTTTGCCTCAAGTGGCAAAATCAAATTCTCAACGACAAAGTCAAGATCTTTGCTTGAATTTGTGAGGAAAAGAAAAAGAAAAAGAATTGAGATAGAACCGTGGTAGAGAGTGAGAGAAAATGGGTTTAGCAAAATGGCCTTATGACCATCAAAAATGAAAACATTGGTGGGTCCCACCAATGAGAAAAAAAATCTTCTTTTTTAATATATATATATATATATATATATATATATATAATCCAATTAAGTTACAACCACACAAATTAACATACCACCATATAAATATGCACAAAATAACAATGCATGAAATGCAATGGATCCATGACACAACCTCCGTGTACAACAACTCCGGTAGCGGGTCCCACCTGGGACCTCCAGGTCCGAAAAGCAGAAAAATGTTGAAATGGCAACTCATGTATTCTTAAGAGTCTTGAACTTAAGGAAATGCTCCAACCAACTTCCAAACACACCTGGCACACCCGACGGTGTCCGGCATGCAAATCGAGACAAAACGGAATTAACCCCCAAAAAAATCAGGAAAAATCCCAGAAAATGGAAAATGATAAAAAACGGAAACATTACATTAGTCTTTTGTGATGGGTTTGTCCTTAATTGCAACAAATCAATAGTTTAGGGGGGCAATCTTTAGTTCAGGGGGGTTCGTTGCAAAAAGCCAATAATTCAGGGAGGTTTTTTGCACTCTACCCTAAAATTTATTAATTTATGTGGCATTTCAGTTATGCTTCTCAGTGGAAATTGAAATTTTGATTAAGTTTTATATAGATTTAAAATTGGGGCCATTGCATTTTGGAAGTATAAAATTCTCATATATTATTATCAAAATTTGTTCAAAAGGAGATTGTTTTGGAAAATATAGTTATACACAATATAAAGAAGAAAAAAATGGGTTTTTCTTTATTCACACGGGCCTCTTATTGTATTATGGTGAAGTTAATTTGGGGAGTTTTTGCTCTGTTAGAACGTTATGTAGTTAATACTCAAACATAATTTTTATTTATTTATTTATTTGATGAGTAGGAGAAAACGTTTTAGTCCTGGAAGTAAAAATTTTACTGCAAAGGGAGGATTTCAAGAAGTTATGATTCCTCCTTCAAACCTGCTTTGGTTGAAAACCGTCTTTGGTTGAAAACCGTCTATACTTTTTAAAAATATTTCATAGAAAATTTAATGATTATGGTGCACTTTTTAAGAACTTCTTTCATCAATAACATGGTCGTAATAACCAGAATCATGAAAATCAAGTTCAATGGTCTAGATATCTTTTGTATGTATAATTGCACATCAGGTCTTTAGAAGTAGTTCATTCAGTAAATGGTTAAACGTTGCATAAACCAATTGTATTCTAGAAGCTAATCCACAAAAGCTGGACCTTACTGATGGTGCAAGCATGCTACAGAACTGCAGAAACAATTCTTGCCCTTAATTAGGGCTTATATATACTCACCATAAAGCTTGGTACTAGTATTTGTTGTATCTCCATTTTGCATAATGTTTATTATGTTGTAGGAAGAGCTTATGTTGGCACTGTTCAAAAATCCATATGGCAAGAATCTTTTTTTGGACCGGGTAAGTGCTCAAAAGTCAAAACAACTTTTCTCCTGTTCTATGTTTAATTCTTGTAGACGTCGCTTAAATTTTCAATTACTTGGTGGGAATTAGGAATGGTATTATGAGAACATCCCAGTTAGTGATTTGAGAAATTTGATTGTGTTTAGTTGACCAAATGCCACTTAGAAGATTAACTAAAGAACTCTTTAAAAGAGATTGAGCTTCTTATTCAAAGGGAAAAAGGGAAAAGTAAGGCAGTAAAAATTGTTTGCTCTGAACTGTGTAAAAGGCTAAAAGCGTGTGCATTTTTTATATCTATTTTTGTGTGGTTATGGGCCAGATAGAGAGTGAATGTTTAATGTCGGGAGATTCTAGGAAGCTTCTGATTTCAGTATTCATATAATCATACGATAGATTGAGCTAAACTCTTGTTAATTGTTGTTATATGTTTGATAGAGAAAGGTCTCCTGAAATTCTGTTAAGACTTTGCTCTGTTAGGTGGAACATATGACATTAATCTCATTCCTTGAGCTATTCTTTCTAGGTTTCTTGGGACAATAGGACCTAGGTTGCCAAATTTCGTGATTAAAACAAAAGTTGTAATATTTATTTTTAGTTTTAGTTAAATTTTTGAAAATTAGTTAACGTCAACTTAGTTACCTTTTATCAAGGGTAGGGTTGGAACAAAAAGGGCAGATTAGTAACTTTCAAAACCAACGGTGCAAACGTAATTTGACACCAATTATTGCACTCACCAAATTAAATAGGGTTTATTAATTCATATTTTAATTTTGAAAAATCCTCTTTGATATGTGTTAAGACTTGAGTTTTACAAAAGTTCTGGATTTAAATATTTTTTAAGTATAAATTGGATAGTGAACTAAGACGTATGCTGGCAATCGACATGAGAACTCGATCAATCAACCTACCTGAAAAAGAAGTTTTCGTTTCAATTTGAAACTACAATAAGCTTGTCGTACTACTTTCTCGTATCTATTAATAATCCATTGTTTCAGGAACCCTAAGAGAATCTATCGACATATGATAGAGAGCTTTATATTGTGAGGCCACATTGAGAACATATAGCCTTTTATTTTTCATCCATTCATCATCTACCATTAGATTCGTGAATGATATTCGTGTTGGCAATTCATTTCTGCTTAGGCTAACATAAATTCAACACCAAATACTCAACCTTTAGAGCTTGTGTAGATGATTGGACCCGTAGGTGAAAATGCTATTGAAGAAGCAGATTGCGTGAGTAACGGAATCTGTTGACAGCGAACTGTGTGCCTGAAGACTTGAGGGGAGAGTTCAGTGGATCAGTGAAAAAAGAGAGAACTAATTATGGGTTTTGGGGTATTAAACTGTTGACCAAGTTGTACATCCCTTTCTAACAGTGGATTCGACTTCCCATGGCTTTTTTTGCTTAGGGTTTTCACGTAAAAAATCTGTGTCCATTGTGCATGTTTTCTATTGTTTATTCTGTATAAATAATTACTGTGTGATGATTTTGGCATGATTGATCAATATGTTTTCATTATATTTTTCTAATTTATTTTACAATTTTGATAATTTGGTTAAAATTCAAAAGGTAGTTAAAGTTAGTTTAAACCCTGCAAGACATATTCACTCCCCTCTAGGTATTAAATTTAATCATATAACTTGCGCTAACTCTCTATCAAAGCCTAGGGTTTGGTCATTGTCTAATCAAGGATGGCTTCACTAGGATCATGGTTTACCTTGAATTTAACGTGTTCATTTTTAAGATTGGGATGGTGGACTTTTATAGTATATAATAAGTGGTCGCTGCTGTCATATGTATAAGAAATTCTTTGACCTATTATTTCAACATTACTTTTCCTTGTGAACCAAGTTGAGCCCTTTAAATCCAACAAAATCTAGATATGGCATTTGTTCCTATCAAATCTCTGACACTTGGGACTATTGTAGGTAATCGCATAAGCCATTTTTCAATTTTTGAGAATCTGATATACTTGTTCTGAGTTCTGACACAAACTAAACCAGGTCCAGACAAATTTTTTTTTATCCAAAGTCTATGTTCAGACAACTCTTGCTTGATTCTAAAGACGTTTGCATTTCCCAATTTGGTGCATCACGTTTGAATTTATATTTAAGAATACTACATATGTGCTTCTATGTTTTATTCATAATAACTTTGGACTTCTGATATCTGAATTTACCCATTTTAATTCAAACATAGCACATGTTTGTAATTGAGGTTTGACTTAGGTTTAGAATAACCAAGACTTTCATAAGTACCTTTATATCTCCAGACCAGTTTCAAATAGTTTTAGCCCCTAATGGAAATTATGGAATTAGAAGTTGAGCATATCTCTCTCTCTCTCTCTCTCTCTGTGTTAGCATTTGTTATAATCTTCAAATCAACTTTGAGAATATGTCTTTCTCATTCTTTCATTTTCTCTATAAAGTGTAGGGCTGCAAGTTGGGTTGGCCCAACCAAGCCCAGCCCCAACCCAACCTTAACCCGAATCGGGTTGGGTTGGGCCAACCCGAATTGTACCTAACATGGGTTGTGGTCATAATCCGTACCGAATATTTTCGGACGGGTTGGGTCGGGTTGACGGGTTGAGGTTTTTTTTTTTTTAATTTTTATTTTTATTTTTTTTTTAATTTTTTTTATGGAAATTTATATATATATATATATATATATTTAGGGCAAATCGATTCAGCCTCCCCAATCGCCGCCTCCAACTCTTTTCTCGTTCCCAACTCTGAACTTGCCTTCTCTCTCTCTCTCTCTGTGCAACTGCGAAGTACTAAATCTACAAGAATCAGAATTTCAAAACCTATATATTTCAGTTTATCTATCTGTTGCAATAATCAAAAGTCAAAACCGAATTTTCTCAGTGTTTATTTTATTTATTTATTTTAAAACCCAGATGTGGTTCCTCTAAATCACCACCACCACTCGCCGGAATCTGATGCCAACTGCAGAGCTCCTCCTCCACCGCCACCCGAAGAAGAAACCGTCAAAGAAGTACCCTGCGAAGGTCTCAAAGAGACGGCCGTCCTCTGGTGAAATCGCCGGAGCGAGGGAGAGGAAACCCAGATCTCCGGCGAGGAGGCAGGTGCCATCGCCGGAAAGAAGAAGCAACATCACATCGAGGCCGGCTTAGGATCAGACAACCACGACCAGACGGCTCAAAAAGAAGCAACCCAGATCTCCGGCAGAGAGAGAAAGAGAAAGAAGAGAGAGGAGAGAGAAAGGAGAAAAAAAAAAAAAAAAAAAAAAAAAATTTAATTTTGGGTTTTGGGTTGGGTTCGGGTTGAACCCGAACCCAACCCGAATATGTCTGGATTTTGACAAAACCCAATCCGAACATAACCTGATTTGTGAATTGTATGTCCAGATTTCAAAATTTTTGGGTTGGGGCTGGGCTGGGCTGGGCTAACCCGCCCAAGTTGCAGCCCTAATAAAGTGAAGCCCAGTACAATAAGAACTTGTTATTACCTACATGGCATTTAAGTTAATGCGCTTATTCAGTCATAGCTCTTGCTTTTGCAGGTTTTTGATCTTTTTGATGAAAAGAGAGATGGTGTGATTGAATTTGAAGAATTCGTCCATGCACTTAGTGTTTTCCATCCCTATGCCCCTATGGAAGAAAAGTTAACTTGTAAGAGATCAGAGGCAATTTTTTTTTTTTTTTTTTTTTTTTTTTTTTTTTTTTTTTTTTCATACAATGAAATACATCTTATGGATATAACCCATGTGTATTTCTTTTTGATGTCTTGCAGTTGCATTTAGGCTGTATGATCTGAGACAAACTGGGTTTATCGAACGAGAAGAAGTGAGTGCCCAAGTTCTCCCTTGGTAATTGTTGCCAAAAGTAATTATAGTTGGACATATGTCCAGTGAAAAATATAGATATTACATTCTTCATTGCATTAATAGGCCTTTTAAGCTTCCAACTAATTTCCAAAAGATATATTATATGTAGTAATTAGCAACCAATCTTAACATGGAACTATGAAAATATTAGAACCATCTAACTCACTGTTAAGGTATTGTCATTTAAGTCAAGTTGCCACAAATGAGGCTTCTTGCACTATTTGGTTCTAGACATAGCTCTGGTGAGGGTTTTTGCAATAAGTAAACCATGTAAGCCATGAAAAATGTCATTTTGACTTTTCTTTTAGCTGCTAGACTTACAAAACATGTTTCTCTATTCAATGTCGACTTCGTGCAAGAAATATATATTCTTAACAAATGACTCCCTGAACCGGTCAGCAGATTTAATATCCTGGCAGAATTAAAAAATGATGCCCATTCCTTGTCCCACACTCTAGCATTTAACTGTTTCAATCTATCTTTTATTAAAGTTCTCCCATATGATTGAATATGAGAACACAGAACGGACATGGTTCCCTTCAATTAAAGGAAGTTCACATGAGTTGTGATGCCTTAATGTGGCACTCGAATGCCCATGTGCTTGACTGGTACATTGAATGTAAACATTTCATCTTTCATCTCTTATTCTAGCTTTTTGTCCAACTGAATTTGCACAGGAGTCCAGGCGATAGTAATTTATGCTTCTATTCACATTTCTCGTCTCTTTGATGTCTTGGTTAATAGTTTAAAGCTATATATATATATATATATATTATTTAAATGAAACTAGAATTTATATTTTAAAGCGTAATATGCATAATGTCATCTGTGTGCCTGTGTAGAGAGAGAGAGAGAGAGAGAGAGAGAGATTGCAATTTGAAATGGACTTAAAAGGTTATAGAACCGAATGAAAAAGCAGTTCTCTCTTATTGTTGCTCCAAACTAAGATTTTTCTATCATTGTGCTCAATCTACGTTGCTATACCATTAATACTGTTTTACACAGGTTCAAATATCTTTTGGCAATGCTTTCATACCTAATTGTCCACAATTATTAATTCAATTGTACAGATACCCACAGTTAACTCTTCAATCATATCCCTAAACAAAAACTACGACTGATTCCAGGTTAAGCAAATGGTAATTGCAATTTTGATGGAATCTGACATGAAGCTGACCGATGAACTTCTTGAGGCTATCATTGACAAGGTAAGCATGTTTACATTGGAGTTTTTCTTCTTCCTAAGATTATTGCTTTATTGTTTGGAATATATGACAACGCATAAGATCTTCATCCTTCCTGCAGACTTTTGCTGATGCTGATGCAGACAAGGATGGTAAAATCAATAAAGAAGAATGGAAGGCATATGTTGTTCGACATCCCACCCTCTTGAAGAATATGACTCTTCCTTATTTGAAGTATGCCACTTCCTCCTATGTCTTCACATTCTTTTATACTACTGTTTTGGTTTATATTTATGCATTTCACATATTTATTTTTGATCAATTAAGTATGACAATTATGCTTTTAATAATCAAAGATCATTTAGTCGCCACCTTCTCTCTGTCTTGTCTCTCGAGTCTCGACACAAGGAAAAGAAGAAATAAAGAAATATAGACCACGTTATATCTTTAATTTTTCATTGCAAGATTTAATTAGAAGTGATTATTGAACTCTCAGTCATTGGATATCTTCTTCCCTAATTGGAGATCCCACTCTAGTACCAGCAATCCATTGAGAATGATAAACACCTCCAAAATTATATTACTCTCTTTTGTTCATAATTTGATCGATCCTCAGGAACATCACTGCATCATTTCCAAGTTTTGTTTTCAACACTGAAGTTGAAGACTCAGATTTTGAAGCTTTTTCCCAAAAGTAGAGTCCTTGAAACTTCGGAGAGAGCTCCTTTGGGTAGTCAACTTTGCGGGATTTAGCTTTCGAGATGATGATCTCTGATTCATTGCCATAGAATTCCTTTATCATTCCCGGATATCCTGAAGTTGATCATTCAAGCAAAGTCCAAAACCGCAATGTAAATTAATCCTTTGTATACAGGTGCCATACGAATGAGTAGAGCATAGTATACATTACCGTATATATGCAAACATACATGTGTGCTTTTTTGTACATACATGCTTTCAAATATGCCTTTATATGCACAAACAACACGTGTCTATTCATGTGTATTTGTTTCAATGAATGGTAGAAGTTAAAGAGTAAAAATGCCAACAGCTTACAAAAATTGAGCTTCTCTTTGATCCACATTGTCTCTTTCAGATTCAAGTTGCTTACATGATCTTATATTGGCAAAAGCCCGTTCCATTGACCAGCCAATTTGCAGTCAGGGGACAGTCACACACACACACACACACACACACTATATAAGCATATACTTACACGTAGATATATACACTTGCAGATTTCCAATTGATATACACACTGTAATTCATATGAAGAAGAAAATTTGGTGCAAATATTTCTTTTAGATTAATGAGAAATTGATAAATAAGAACTCTACAATCCATCTATTTAGCATCTTAGCGTAAGAAAAATGCACAACAAATGGTTCAGTTTCCTTTTCTAAGCCTATAGAATACATTTCTGTTTCAAAAACCCAGCTTTTGCATCAGCGCAGCTTCTTCTGCAGTTTCTCAAGTACTATGAACAATGCTCGGACGAAAATCTTGTTTCCATCAAACAGAATTTTCTGCATTATTTGGACAAGGATCTAGCATTCTAACAGACTTTTGACGAAGTATGAACCCAATACGAACCAGCCAAAGAGGAGGAGAGAGAAGGATGACAGTCCTACCAAGAATGGCCATCCAACCATGTAAACGCCAAAGCAAAGCACCACGGTGAAAGGCAAAAATGATCTTAGGATAGATAAGCTGTCAACCCATTGCCCTTCGAACAGCACAAGAGCCGCCACATTTATCATGTTCCAACCCATGGATCCACCGTAACAGAGCCGGTTCATACAATTAGCAACAAACGAGTAGCAATTGCAGGTGAAGAGGTTGTAGGATTTGTGCTCAAAGTAGCGCATACTTGAATGCAGAGCATCGTCCCAAGTGATTGCAGTCCCGTACTCTGAATGCCTGTAGCGATGTTTGCACGTGTGCGCAGCAAGGTTTGGAGGAAAGCAACACTGTTTAAAAGATTTCAAATTTAAAAATACAATTATTAGTAGGACCAATTGGTAGTTTTAAGAAGTCAGCCTAACAATCTATTCAGAAATGGAACAAGTATGAGATGAAAGGGGCAAAGACAAAAAAACAAAACAAAAAAAAGAGTAAATGCGCGATGATGATGGTGACGTTTGAGCAACTGTTCACGCACGTCCTAGAGAGAAAGAGAGCTGAAAATTTAACAGACGAGAGGAATTTGAGAGCGATCAAGGAAGTGTACCTGATCTCTATCAAGTTGAAGGTATCTGGCTACAGGGCCAAATGCAAAGTCTTCAACATTCACAAAATTGGATCCAGAGAAATCCAAAACAGCCCCATCTTCCCTGCATATGCCAACATGTCCAATGAAAGGTGCCAACCACGAGACTACTGGAAGAGGAGTCCAAACAAAACAGCAAGGGAACTTCGCTTTCTTAGGATCAATTTCATTAAGTGGCCACAGTTCATGCTGAATTCTTCGTGCAGAACTCTTGTCTTCAACATCACGAGCCATTATAGGAAATCTTTCTGCCAACATTTTTCAATCTTGTGGGGCCAAATATTCCATGTCAGACAAGACCCTCTGACATAATGTCCTCAATCAGTTGTGAGTCAACTCCAATAGTAGTTCGTCTCTGAAAGAAACGCATTTCTTCTAAAAGTCTCTCCTGGAAAAACTAACTATAAAATAACACCTGAAAGCCACAATTAGGGGAAAGGGGGTGTAAAGTATATAATTGCCAAATATCGAGAAACAGTGACATTTATACAATCATAATAGTCAATGTGCACAGTGATGGTACAAAGAAATGGAAAAAGTACAAAGAAAATTATGGAATATAATAAATTTGCTGTCAATTTGATCATCTACATATGGAATTTTACTCCATGCCAGTTGTGTTGGACTCCCACTCTCCACAAGCTCCAAAGCATACTACCTACGGGTTATTTGGACATGATTACTAAAGATTAAGCAGAGCATGAACTATTTCATTGCCTATTTTAAGTTTCCAAGTGAAAATTTTAAGTTCAATAAGCCTTTGCGCAAACTTAATCAGACCATCGCATAACCTTTTTCCCGATCCAATTACTTATTACCCCTCTGTAGTGCTCTTAATCCCCAATACTCTTGCCCATTCCAATGCAATATTTTACTTGTCCTTATCAACCAACTTTTCCTTCAAATTAATCAATATTATTGAGAAAATTTCAGAAAAAAGAACAGAAGGCATTGAAATAATGGTGACAGGAGTTACAACTAGAATTTGGATGTGTCACATATATTTAGTTATCATACAACTAATAAACACATAATATAAGAAGAAATCAAGTTTTAGAAAGAATCATCCCTATCCATATATGTCGTTAAGTTCTGGTGATTTCTACACGTTATGGAAATGGCCTTCAAGAAAGTTTATGAAGACTAGTTTTTAGTGAAGGAGCAATTGGTGAAATGCTTGATAAGGGTTTTGTGGACTTCAAACTTCAGTTTAGTGTGGATAGGTTTATAGTTTCGATACTTATGGGTGTCTTACTATAATATTGATGCTATATAAGACTACCTTCTCAGTAGTCATTTAGCTGTCAACTAGTTGTCATGCAATTATCGCCTTCAAGCAGAGCTTAGCCATCAATGAATGTCCTTACTCATACCATACTAGGTGTCACAGGGGTCGATTGTCTGAATTAACCCGGTAACACTACGCCGTAACTTCTCATTTCAAGAGGGAACAGGTGAACCAAAGAACAATCTTATACCATTTTGTGTTTGTAGTGAGATGTCATACCTCGTAGTGAGACTCTCTAAGACTCTTGATTAACAAGCGCAAATTTTCTTACTTTGGTAAGCTGAGACACCCCAATCCCTCTCTTTTTCTCTTGCTTAATTTTAAGCACTACCAGTCTACCATATTTCTGCTTGTTCTCCAATCCCCGTGATATTTCACTCTAAATTCAATCTCCTACTTACCACACTCTCAATTGGTATAAATCACATTCTTATTCAAATTTAAGTAGTCCTGCATTGATACAAGTCTGCACATTGTCTTACCATGTGAATGTGATGCAATGCATGAATATAAAAAGAAAAAAAATGCAAATTGGGAAAATTTTAAACGGAGAATGCTTGAGACCTTGTGATATTGAATTAAAAATTGTATTGAGTTTTGAACTTAAATTTATTTTAAATAAGTATTTATTTATGTTTTAGAAGGTTTTATAAGTTTAGCTGGGACTTAGCATAGGTCTGCCTTAGTAACCAAGAATAGGATATTAAGAAGTTTCATTTTTTTTATTTGGTTACTTTTGGTCTAACTTTGTCCTTTGATCATTATAACTTCTTTTGTATTTCCAAGTATGCTAAAGTTACATTTCATGTACCCGAGTTTAATCCTTCTTATCTTAAAGCTTCTTTATTCTAAAAATTTCTATCAACCTTCTAATTTAGCCTTTTCGCACATATCAGTTCTATCATTTAAAACAAATCATCATTGATTAGCATATGCAACAGAACTGCATCTGACAGTATCATGTTAATTTTTCTGCAATTAAGCAAAAAATAAAAATTCCAAACCATCCCTAGGGGAACGAAGGTTTTTACAACCACAAAAAACCCACCAAAGAAAAAACGAAAAAAAAAAAAAATTAGAGTTCATTTTCAATTTACTTTCCACTGTTTTTCTCCGCAACCAAGCAGGCGTCAAAATAGATTTTTCAGTTTAACAGTTTCAAATAAAACCATTCATCTTGATTCAGATATCACAAAATAAATAACGAATTCAAAATTAAAACCATTGTTCTGCAACTTGTAACCATTATTCATGAACCATTGGCTGTGGAAAATGTAATTATAAGCCATATACTAATGAACCTGCAATCAATGGTGTTAATTGACGCAATAATCCAGGGTTTTAACAACTACTCGCCAGAGCAATAACTTGAATGTATATTCTAGACTATAGTCAGTGACCGTATTGACACAGTTTCTGAGTAAAAGATCTGACACGAAATGTACTGTTTGGCTTCAAAGAAAACGAAGTAAAAGATTAACAATAAAGGAACTTCCAAACCCCCTTTCATTAGCTAGTTTTGATCAATGGAACCAAGGCTTGTACAAACACCCAAAACCCACAAAAGAAAGAACTTTCAGATTCCCATTTTCCTACTACTTCCACTGTTTTTCTCAGCAGCCAAACAGACCCACGATCAATAAGAACCCAAAATGCAGAAGAGAAAAATAACAATAAGAACTTCCAAACCCCTTTTCATTAGCTAGTTTGATCTATGGAACTAAGGTTTGTAGCCTGGTACAAACACCCAAAACCCACAAAAGAAAGAAACTTTCAGAGTCCCACTTTACTACTACTTCCACTGTTTTTCTCAACAGCCAAACAGACTCAATATCAAAAAACACAAAAAAAGCATAAGGGAAAAACAACAAAGATCTGCACAAAATGTGAATGCACTTGCTATGAACATTGAGAGAAAAACATGAAATATGGGATGATACTGACCTGTATGAGTCGATTATGATCCAAAAGAAGAGCTGTTTTGTATGTCCTGTGATGAAGAAGATGAAGAATGAGAGAACCCAAATGGCAAAAGCATCGAGTATTATAATGATTCTTATACTGTATTGATTTCTTCTTTTGGAATAGAAAGGGACAGAAGAGGGTAGGTTCATGAACCTATCCCTCAAATCATCCAAAATCTCATTCATTGGTAGGCCCCGGACAATACCATATATATCTACATGAATTAAAAATAGAGTATAATACCTTAGCAATATTCATATCATCCAAAATCTCATTCATTGGTAGGCCCCGGACAATACCATATATATCTACATGAATTAAAAATAGAGTATAATACCGTAGCAATATTCATGTGAAAGCAAAGCAAAACAACCGTTGTGTCACTTGTGAAGAGGAAAGATGGTTCTTTTCACATACAACTTCTCTCTTCACCTTTTCTTTTTCTATTCTGGATTCTTCTTCTTCTTAGTGTTGGTTGTTTTTTATTTTTATTTTTATTTTTATTTTTTTGCAACATGGGTTTTTAAAATTTTAAGGTAAATTATACTAACATATCTTAAATTTTTGACAAATTACAATTGTATATTATTTTGGCATCCTGAATTTTAGCACCTGTGTTCAACTACATCCTTTAGAGTTTTCTTTATTTATAAAATAACAATTTTGTCCTTTCTTTGTATGAAAACACGATAAAATAAATTATATTGACATTTCCTAAAATTTAAACAAATTACACATAGGTCACATGAATTTTTGGACAAGATTTGCCTACTCACTACTCATTTGTGAGTAGGCAAATCATTACTAATCGCTAATGTGGTCCACTTACAAATACACGTATAGTCTACAATTACAAAATTAGGAAAGTGATACATAAGAAAATCAGAGAAGGTGACTGCATTTATTTCGAAAAAAATTATTATTCTTATTTATTATTTTTTTGATTTTGTAATTACACACTATTATTTGTGCATACCTAATAGCCTTAGATGGAGGAGTTAAAAAGAATTCCTTAACTACACTTTATTGGGCAAGATAAAAATATTAGAAAAAAGTGAGGTCTCACTTTTCTAAATTTTGCATATATAACCAATCAAAAGTGTTCAGTCAAAAAGTTATGTTTAACTCCTGAACATTAAAAGTATTTCCTTTCTGATCTCACAAATTCAAAAGCTAAGATTATAGAGTCCCAATCTGCCCATTGTATTTAGCTTTCTCCATTATATATATTTTAAAATATAAAAATAAGTAATTACTAAGTATCTCAACTTCTATTTTAAATCCCTTCATTTTAAGAACTATTAGCCCTAAGTTACACAAATTTTCTAAGTAGGTACTACTCTCACGCTTTGCGCATATCTAGGTACTACCCTCACACTTTGCGCGTATCCGTTCCATCTAGGTACTACTCTCACGCTTTGCGTGTATCCGTTTCTTCTCCTACTATGTGTGACTTAAATATTGCCGCTTTTGTGCTCCTACTCTGTGAAGAAGATTAAAAAAAGGGAGGGAATGAATAAAAAAGAAAAACAAGATAAGCTATACTTTATTCTCATCTTTCTCTTTTTTTTTCTCCTCAATTCGATCTCTAGGCAATGTTTGGTAGAGCAGAAAAGAAAATAAAGGTAACATTACTTAGGAGAGAAAAGAAAATAAAAGAAATGAGAGGATATTGTTAACCATTTATCGTGTTTGATTGAATAATAAAAGAAAAGAAAGAAAATGATAGTAATCATGTATAAGAAAAGAAAGAAAAGGAAATCAAACAATTTTAATGAATATACTACCATACCATTTTCAATATATTTTGTCTTTTTTAAAAAATAAGGACAAATTTGGTATTAACAAAGTTTCATTTAAAATGTTAGCATTTCCTTCATTCTCTTTTCATTCCCTCTCATTTTTAGAAGGATAACAAAACCAACGCATCATGCTTAATTTGTATCATTCTAAATCATTCTGTTTCATTTCTTTTCCTTTAATAGTCTATACCAAATATATTATTTTATTTCGCTCCAATGGCTTTCCTTTCTTTTCCTTCCATTACCTTCCAACCAAACTGGGCCCAAACAAACTATATGACCTTGTCTTAAATCTCAAATGTCACAAAACCCATCCCCATATAATTCCATACTTAAAGTATTAGTAAATTACACCCATCTTGTTTGACATTTCTTATAGGGTAAAATGCAAAAAACCCCCTGAATTATTAGGGAATCAGCAATTAACCCCCCAAACTACTAAAGTTGTAACTAACCCCCTGAATTATGTATTTTTGTTGTAGATGACCCCCTCCATCACTATTCCGGTTGGATCCATCACTGTTATGGTCGGATCTTACCATTAAGGTCATCATGTGATGATAATTTTAATGACTATAATGCCCTCATAACCTTGAAAAGACACTAATGCCCCTTATATTACCTATAAAACCGACACTCCTTTTAAACACCCAAACACACCCTTATTATACTGTCGATCTTCACTGTTGATCTTCGTCTCAACGTGGCCTGAATGGGAAAAAAATCTGACTCACCTGAACATAGCTGTCACCTCCATCGTTTGTTCATAACCACCATTGCCACCACCACATATTCTTCTTCCCCCAAAACAATTACGATTGGGTTAGGTTGGTGATCGGCGATAACCGATTTTTGGGGCTTTTGCAATTGAATTTGTAGCTTTTGTGATTGATTTCTTTGGGGTTATGCATATGACTCATTGATTTTGCTGGAAAGTTAGGTTCCAACTTCCAAGGGTTTGAAAACAGAAAGAGTAGGGTGTTATTGCTTGTTGCAACTTAAAAAAAAAAAAAAAAAAATTGTCATCTTCTTCAATTTCTTGTTGGAGTTAGAGGTGGATTAGAAAGAGATACAGGTGGATTGTAGAGAGGATGGTAGAGGTGGCTGGTTGGGGAAGAACAAAAATTAGGGTTTGTGATGGTGAAGAGAGATGGCGATTTGGTGTTGAATTTTTTGTTCAGCGGTGGAATCTCGAAAATAGGGCGGTGAAGGCAAGAACGGAGGAGTCATTGGAGGGGGCATCATCTAGGGTTGGGTTGGTGTCGCTTCTGGTGGCCGTGAGCCGTCCTCTCCACCGCTGGCCGCCATTATCCGAAGCAAGCTTGCAGCCGTTCAGTCCCGCCGGCCGCCATCAAACCTAATCACAACCAAACTTCTTCATAACACCGTCGATCCAACCCAACCCTCTCTCCTCATCGGCCGCCGTCACTGCAGACGTTCTCTCCCGACTCCTTCATCGTCTCCCACCCAATCTCTCCCTCCCTACTTGCCGCTTACCACCACCACCACCACCCACCACCTTTCCTCCCCTTATCTCTCTCTCCGACCCAAACCCAACCCTTCAACTCAACTCTCAAAAGTCAAAACGATGTAGTTTTAAAAAGGGTAAATTTGTCTTTTAATATTTCTGACCAAGTCACCTACCGGATTGCAGCAAATCAATAGTTTAGGGAGTTTTTTTGCAATAAAATCATAGCTCAGGAAAGTTTTTTTCAGTTTAGGGGGTTAGTTGCAAAACTCCAATAGTTCAGGGGAGTTTTTTGCATTTTACCCTTTGTTATATTTTCACCGACCATTTATGTTGTTAAATTAAAAACTTTCCCATCTAAGACACTTCGATATGAAGTCATTAACAAAGTATGTAATTTTATTATTTCACTTTATAAAGTTTTAATGTAAATTCACTTGACTTAAAAGAGGTTAATAATCTATACATGATTACAAAGGTAAAACTTATAGTTAAAAATATGGTCTAACTATACCATATACTATAGTATTATTTATTTAAATATTATTTGAAAATATAATGTATATATATATATATATATATATATATATATATAATTATTATAATAATCTATATATGTCGTTTCTTATAATATATAGTTTAATATAATAAAATAAAAACTATAAAATAAAATAACCTGATTAAAAGTCGAGGCTAGAATTTGATTCTATGTCCTTAAGACAGATTCACCACGCTATGGTGCTAACGGACTCAGTGACGTTTATCTCCCAAGATATAACGACTTGTCTTCCTTTGGTAGTAGCACTGCAAACCAAAGGAATAGGTGAACCGGCTCGGTATAGTACTGTCTGACTCAAACTCGGACTCGGACTCACAGATAAGACTCGAACCCACAGACTAAGGCTTGAACCCACAGGCTAAGGCTTGAACCCACAAGAAGAGAGAAAGAAGAAGAGAATTTAGAAATGAGAAGAAGTATTCTGAATTGGTGTGATTTGCAAATGATCCAAATGGGGGTATTTATAGGTCGCAAGGTGCCTTTTCAGGTGGGTGCAACCATGGGTTACGATGGTTCGGAAAAAGGTGCAACCATTTGGAAAAAACTAAAAAGTGGTTTTTTAATTTAAATTCAAAAAACCAACCACCCATTTGTGAGACTCATTTAAAAAAGCCCAGCCTAAAATAGGCATAATCCAAAATTCCATTTAGTAAAAAAAATAATCGGACTTTACAATTAGGCCCAAGCCCAAAACTTAGCTTATTTAAACTTCAATTGGTCTCAACATTTTTTTCTATGTGGGACAAACACTTCCCACATTTTGCATACCCATTTAAGCTTATCAAAACATCACACTTTAGAGCTAATTTCTCATTCACCCGAAAACGGATTTGAGAAAATAAATATACCACATCATCTCCTTGCGGAGAGGAACGCTTTCATCTATAGATTTGCAAAAAATTATTAGTGGAATCTATTCCAAATTTCATCCAAAATTTATGTTTTGTATACCCCGTTTCCAACAAAACTTGCCTTTAGAAATTTCAAAATAATTATGTTGGTAAAAATAGTAATGGAATGGAATATGTTAGGTATCTAAATTTTCATTTTCCACAAGTGTAATTTATCCTTTTAAATATTTATCAAGAAAATTCAATTTTTGTATATATCAAATTGACTAGTTTAAAAAACAAAATAAAAAATAAAAAAAATAAAAAATAAAAAATAAAAAATAAAAAATTGACTAGTCATGCTTCAGTATTTCTCAACATGAAAGAGACAGAAAAGACATTAAGTTGATAAACATTTTTGTAAGAGGAGTTATGTCAAGGTTTTGAGGAGGACTATTTTGTCATTTACTTTCTTTAGTACGGAGTAATATTTATTAAGAAAATAACAATGTTGTATTTTTACAATCAATTGACTATTCAAAAACAAATAAGATTATAAAATTGACATTCAAAAGTAATCTCATAATTGGGTTTCTTTCAGGAAAATAAGAATACTCATGCGTTTCACTTTTGAAAGATAATCGTGCACCCCTTGGTGAAATTTATCATCCAAACAGAGTCAAAGATATGTAAAAAGTCCACTTTATTTTTCACTATTTTATTAATTTTAATTATAAAATATTAAAATATTTAAACAACCAGAGTCACCACTACCCCTAACCTCCATAGTCACCACCCCTAATCTCTATAATCACCACCCACTAAAGAAGACGCCGAAGAGGAGCTTTGCCACTGCCACCTCCTCGACCTATCCGGAGCTTGGTCTCTGTACGGGCGAACTCGGTCTCTGTGAATCCATACTGTAACGGGAGAAATTGGTGATTTCAATGGCAGCCAGCTAAGATTCCGACGTCGGTGAAGCTATGTCCGATGGGTCAACGGACAGATGGTTTTGGTGTAGTCGGATCGTCGCCGTGAAGGTATCAAGCAAGGGCTCGAATGCTTACTTTCAAAATTTTTGACAGTGTTCTCGGAGTTGAATCGTCAGCAGAGAGATTTCGTTTAGCTCTCGAGATGACAAAACTTGGCACTTGCTTAGAGATTGCTCTAGCTCGCCTCTTCCAAGATCTCCCCATTGGTGAACCACAGCCTCTAACACTGGGGATATGTTGGTGGGCTGAGGTTACAGTGAAATTGACATCTTGTAGATGGTATTGTGTGGGCTCGTGAGATATATTTATAATTATCCTTGTGTGTGTGTGTGGATATATATATGTATGTATTTGTGTGTGTATATATATATGTGTGTGTGTATAAAAAGAAAAAAGAAAAAATGAAAGGATAAAGAAGTGATTGTGTGGAATTAGAGCTGGCTCGGTTGGTGTTGGGGCGGCGAGGAAGAAGAGAGAACGGAGACAAATTGGTAGAGGATAGAAAGGTCATTTCAACATTTAAATTGGTCAATATAAAAGTCAAACGGCAAAAATGTCAATTCATTACCATTTGGGTGTCTTTGGTAGTTGTATTAAATTTGAGGGGTTGTCTTTGTTCCAAAATAGAATAAGTTACATCTGTGTATTCTTTTGGTAAACCTTTGGAATTGTTAGTTGTGATACCCCTCGATTCTAGAGCCACGGGTGATCAAGTCCGAGCACAGATCCGAGGGATACCAGACAATTAATATGTAAACAAACAGGAATACAAACTGAAATAAGAATAAATTAATAATACGCTGAAAGAATTCTAAAATAAAAATCCTCAAACTTTAACTAATAAATTAATATCATTTAAATCCTTCAAATCCGTATAACTCGGGAATCCATCTAGTGGACCCCTAATAATTCCAAATGAACAATAAATACAAAACCAAAATCCAAAACTAAAATAAGAAAGGAAATCTTAGGTAGTCGGAAGAGTGAGTGTTTGTATTTGTATCAACATGATTAAGCTCTAAGCCTGGTACTGACGAACACCTGAAAAATAAGAGTGGGTTAGGCCTACATGCAAGTTCCATCCTACTACAATCCGTACATAAACCCGATACGCAGATACATCCTAGATAGCTCGGCAATATCTAAAATAGTACATATAGATATAAATACACACTATAGGATACTCACCAACCTATAGTCTTCATACCTGAGTAGAAGGTAACATGTAAAACGCCATAGCGTAGACATACACACCTAGACCTACCAGGGAATGCCATTAGGTCCAGTTATCCATCCAAGCGATATACGCACCCTAACCGTGATCAGGAGATTGAAGCTTGTATCACGGTACCATAAGTATATATATAAATTTCTTCCTAATGCAGAAAGATAAAACAAACATTTGTTATGTCGTTGAACTGTTTTAGTTGACAGGATATGCATCCATGTAAGATTTAACTGTTTTAGTTAATCCATTCCGTATGTATGAATGGGTAAGAATTAGCATTTTGATCTAATTCGTCCCTCCATATGCCACCGTCCCATACCGATGTATACCATGCAAATGATCCGTAAATGATGCAACATTTTAAGCAATACATCAAATTAAGTTCACATAATCCATATAGTTGATAAATACATAATTTAAACAATTCATCAACTAACAATCCACAATAACATCAATGGAATTGACGAAACAACGCTTGATCGTTCGTCAATTTAAAATCCAGACCAACCTCTATGTAATTGACGAAAAATATATAATTAATTCGTCAATTAAATCTAGGCCAACATCCCTATGGTTGACAGAACCTAAGTGTTAGTTCAGCAATTTAAGTCCAAACCATAATTCAAATAATTGCAGAATAGTGCTTAATAATACAACAATTAAAATCCAAGCTTAAATCCATGTATTGCGGAATATGGTATAATATTTCAACAAGTTCAATTTAACAACATACTCCAGTTAATTGCAGAATAATATTTAATAATTCAACAATTAAATTCCAAACCATAATCCAGTTCAAATCCGAAATCTGGTTAATTGCAGAATAAGGTGTGATACTATAGCAATTACAACCAGAGTACTATCCAATTCGAAACTATGTAAACTACAGAATTATGAAAAGTAGTTTAGCAACCAAAATCCAAACCATGCATAGGACTAGTCAGTTAAATGAAGTGTGACAACTCAGATTTTTAGGTTTTTAATTTATTTTATTATTATTATTATTATTATTTTAGTTGTCATAATTAATTATTTGATTATGGTTGGAGATTTACTCAATTAAGACATTTAATGGGGTTGGAATTGGTATGGTTACATTTATATATATGGTGTATCAGTTTGCAGGAGCCGAAAATGAGGAAAGAAAATAAGATATACATGTGATAATGGTGATAATGTTTTCATAGGGCCAACTGGAGATTTTAATGGGTTATTGGCTTGGTGCATTGTGTGTATATATATATATTGTATCAGAGGAGGGAGATGCACCAGGCGAAATTGTAGAGAGAAAGATAGATTGTAATGGTAATGTGATAGCGGGTCCCACTTGATTTTATGATAGGTTTGGTTGTTTTTGTTTCATATATGTATATATATATATCTATAGATGAAGTATATGTATACATACTATGTCTAATGGTGTAGAATGATGCACCTGCTACCGAAAAAGTAAAGAGAATTGGAACGATATGATGGTGCGGGGCCCACGAGACTTTCTGGGCATATTTTCGTTGACTTTGGGTTTTTGCACTTGATGAATGTAAAGAGAGATATTTGTGTGGTGAGATTTGTTCCGTCAGTGAACTTTTTGCCATTATATTGTGTGCATGTGCCTTTATATATATATATAAGTTAAAGATATTTATATATAAAGTTGTGGGACCCACCTTCCTTTTATCATTTAGACCCTTAAGTCATCTGCAGATATCAATTTCTCTCCTCTCTGTTACGTTCTCTCTCCCTCTCCTTCTATATATTTTTTTCTTTTGCTTCAAACTTTGAATCTTGATTTCTCCTCCATCCTTTGGAATTTTTGAGTGCCGTTTGCGGCAAAATGAAGCTCACAACGAGATCTTCCAATCCATACCAGCAATTTTAGCTTTTGGCCACTCTAGGAAGTCCAAAAATTGAGACCCATTTTGAGGGTTTGAGGTGACAATTGGCTTAAATTGAGATAGGGGTGTTTAATCCACAATCTCTTAGATTTTGGTGAATTATTTTTCATAATTTGTGTTCTTGAGTTATTTTTCATATTTGTTATGCGTTGTATATGAGATGTGTATATATACATGTTAGTTGTTGTGTGATAAAGAACCATGTTAAAGTGATGTTAAATTTCATGCCTATTGTGCTTTAAAATGCTGAATTTTATGATTTTGAAGCATGATGTAAATTTCTAGAAAATTCTTATGATTCATGTATATTGTAAATATTTGACTTGTAAGAAATAAAAATTTCTTTATTGGCACGTCATTGAAATGCATAAGACATATATGCATTCATTGGGAAATAATGGGAAAAATTGATTTAAAAGAAATGAAATGGATTTTGGGAAAGAATTTTGAAAAGGATTTTTGTAAAAAAATTAGGCCGCCTACGAGTTGCCTAGGGATTGCGGCGTTAATGAGGCCTAGAGGGGATTAGGGAGATTGCCCTAGTGTGGTTGAGTTACCTGGGCCCCAAATGACGCCATGGAGTTGCCATGGGTCAGGGACAGTGGCCAATCCTCCTCTCATGCCACCATGGAGTTGCTATGGGACGGGTTCATTAATGGTTTGAAAAATGATGAATGGAAGTGATTTTGAAAATGGGGAGCGACATTCATGGCATCACATATCATGGCACGGCATTGTTATTTTGGAATTGGAATTAATGTTGTGTTCCTTCCCGGCATAGTATGACCCTGCTTTTTTATTTCTATTCATTGTTTGGATTCACGGGGTCACAAGAGGTGTATCTTAGGCACCACTTATTGAGCAATTTGCTCACCCTATATATTTAATATTTTTTTCAGGACACGGATGGCAAGTGACGGACGACGCTCCTCCACAGGGTTCGATGGGTTAGTAGACCGTTTTGACATACTTTGTAGCTATAATAATTTTTATTTATTTATTTATTATTACTTATTTTTTTTTATAAATCCGGAATGACACGTATAATATGTATTGACGTAGGAAGGAATGGTGTTGTCTCTAGTTGACCTCGGGTTCGGTTAAGGACCCGGCTAACGGTTCGGACCTATGGGTTCGGGTCGTTACATGAGACCCTACTGTACCTCTAAAACAAGTTTTAAACTCATGCTATAATCCATTTAAATTGCTAGTTTAAACTTAGGCAATGAAATCCTTTCCATCCATAACTAGTATGCGAAGTTGTTTAAGTTCCTTCTGTTTATTCCACTTGCATAATTGTATCACTTATGCACTGAGAGCTTGTCAAACACCTAGGTTACATGTTAAACACCTTAGTCTACTTCCCACACAGTTCCAGACTCATAAATCGTCTAAACAGTGCACCCAAAAACCCAGTACGCATCAAAATAGGAGAGCCTGCTCTCAAAACTTGAGAGCAGGCTCTTTCAGAGCATGGAGCTCGCTTAGAGGGACCTAGAGCCAGCTCTGGACTTCCCAGAGCCAGCTCTGAAGATGAGGGAGCAGGCTCCCTCCTCCATGGAGCCGGCTCTCTCCCTCTCTGAGAGTCGTTTTCAACCTCTGTGACATTCTGCTTCATCTCCGGCCGCTTCCAACCTTTCTGTTTGGTTTTAAAATTGATCCTAAGAGTCCTAACTGTGTATAATATAATCCTAGATCATTGCCTAAACTAGTTTGCATTATTAAGCCTTCTTAGAACAATCACCGATTAAATATGCCTAGGAATTAAACACTGTAACAAAACTCGCAGAAACCATCACAGAACTAATTCAAAACATACATATGATTAATCCTGTTTTAAATTTAATTAACTTCCTGGAGACTATATAGAATGCATAGAACACAAGTTTACAGGAAAGAGATAGAATGAAACTTGCCTTTAGGTTTTGGTTTGAAACCTTTCAACATCCATCTCTATATTCCGGCAAACCCAAGACTATCTTTTCCTCCTTTGTTCACTGCTCTCAACCTTAGTTACTTCTTGGCTCAACCCATGAGCAACTCCCTTAATTAATCTCTCAAGACCCTCCCTGTTTATTCTCAAAACCATTCCCGAGCCTCTGTTTTTCCCTCTCCAGATTATCACATGAATAGGGTTTCTCAAACCCTTGCAGACATATATTGTTCTATATACATAGGCTCCTATAAAAACCCTAATCCTAATTCTAGCCTACTTATACATCGGCTAACCTAATTACATAAAATAAAACCCCAAACTTAAGTATACGCAACCACTGTATTAACAAATGACCAAACAGTTACGTCCATTACAATTAAGTATATCTGTAATTACAATTAAATAAATAATTGAATAACGACATTTAAAACAAATAAACAAAGAAAAACAAATAAATAAATATAATTAAATAAATCATTCAAAACACATAAACAGTTACAATTCAACAAATAATTAAAATAAACACCCTATTAAACAATTACGTAACTACACACATAAGTCAAATTTCCATTAACACCAGAAATTAAATTTAAATTCCCCTTTTATCCCTTTTAAAAACTAGAGGTATTACATTCTTCCCTCCTAACAAAAGGAATTCCGTCCTCGGAATTCACGAAACTATGAATTAATGTCCTTTCAAAATTCATTGTCGTTTTCGTGTGGCACATCTCTTTAGATGAGCTCCACCAAATCCTAACACATCCAACAATATACAAGATTTCTATGTATAAGAAATAGCATAAATGTACAACACCTAGGTTGTATCTATCAACGATCCAATCTTACCCAATATTTAACGAAGGGTAACGAGCTCTATTCCTTCAAGTTCCATAGAATAGACGCATACAATTCCTATGCATCCAGCGCTAGCTAATTGGTAACGCTAAGCCATAGACGACTGCCTAAGTTGATAAACAAAATCCATGAAAAGTCAGTGCAATACGTAACATTGATCTTGCTCCAAAACCCAGAAGTCCTCTCAATAACCATTACCTGATAAAAAACTCCTATATACGAGCTCAACTATTTACAAAATCCGACTGCCGCCTCCAAACCACGCGCAATCTTTACCAAAAGAGAGTATTTATCCCCGATGTATCCTTAAATAAAGACAAGCTCTTATTATATAACCTCGCTTCCATGCCAGACCAACCAGTGAGAGATCTGTACAACATACTATCCAAAATTTCAAACATTGTTAAACTAACCTCCTTGTGCCAACAATAGCACAGATAATAACTGAAAAGCTAAGTAACACTTTCAATCACCCATGCCAACCTAGGATATATATCCTAAGTATATTTTCCATGATCCAATATTATATTGCGATCAAATTTTCCATCTAGAGATGTGAAGTATAGTTGTTGCTCCAACACCTTCGAAAACTCCGTTGACATAGCAGTGTTTAGCTCCCATAAGAGATAACCACATACTATAATTTCGTTATCAATGCAATGTAGAACTGACACGACACGTCAAAACAAACCCGACTAACAATGATGTCCACAATCGAACTTGCTTGATCCACAACTCTTAATCCATATGGAATTAAAATTCCAACCAATGTCCGTACATTCTACCAACCGTCCACCTCCTAATCAGTCCTACTTCCCTGTTGATATAGGAAGTGGCTAAAATCTCCAATGATATCCAAGCCTCGATTTTCCACCTTGTTAGCAGGTGATACACTTGGAGACAGTGATATACATGTCTTTATCCGTACCGGCGCACTAAGACGAACTTGGTAAGTCGTGCTGTAACTCCTATCTATTTGACTGCACCGTAAAATTTATGAATTTTACATCTCAGTCACTCCGACCTTCCTAGAATTAGAAAGACAACTACCAATCCTCCTTCAGTACCCTAAACTCATCTGAGTAAGATACTACCTCCTATGGGGTCAGCCCAAATATTCCAAGTTGACCGCCTCCATTTCCCTAGTAATAGCAAGTGTTATTATTTCCACGTGCTACAATGCAACGAATTGCGCAATAATCACTGCAGGTTTAATCACCACATCGGTTGATAAGATTATCCTCCTCCCTATTACTTCCACCTGATGAAATTTAATAGAAAGTGTGAATCACCACATCTATCCATCTAAGCTGTTTCGTGATTCGTGCTATTCATAGGAACTGATTTCTTACTAGTTCCAAAATAGACAGAATGAAGCTGATTTAATTTTATCAATCAAACAATATCCTGACCAGGATCCTGACCCTTATGTAAAATCAGCAATCTCTCATCTAGATCCGGGAAAACTACCCTGTCAGTCCTACTCTAGCATTAGAAGTGGCTACAAAGATCTAATGATCTGTGACGGTCCATCTAGATTATCTACCAGATATCAGACTTTGAGACAAAATCACTATGTCCCTCCTCCAACCTACCTCCAAACATCTGTTTCCCTCTGTGAAGCATCATGTTTCCTCCAGAATCAATAAAGAACTAAGAGTGGTGAACCTCAGTCCTTACATCCTCCTTCCAATTTGTCTAACGAAAGTATCATTAGTCTGGTAGCACCAGCTTCCATATTTAGATGTTCAGTTTTACCTTCAAGTCTATGCTATCCTACTTTTCTAACTCAAGTAAGTGTCGATTAGAATTCCTGTCTAACTTCAAAAGAATATGGAATCTTTCCATCC
Organism: Cornus florida; assembly: GCF_030987335.1. Classification (NCBI taxonomy): domain Eukaryota; kingdom Viridiplantae; phylum Streptophyta; class Magnoliopsida; order Cornales; family Cornaceae; genus Cornus; species Cornus florida. The sequence goes on along the minus strand of NW_026775574.1, from coordinate 83,832,472 downwards.
TCCAAATAGTTAACAATTCTGTGCAACAACTATTTGTTGCGATCTGGGACCTAAAAAAAAAAATTTCCATATTATTTGTGAAAATGAAGAGACTTGCTTCCTCATTGATATGTAACTCTAGCAACGCTTCCTAATGACACCCACTCATGAAAGAAAATTCTTAATTAAGGATAAATTGATGAATAGTTAATCTGTCTACGGTGTCGTTCCAATAAGTACTTAAACCAGTATAAAATCCTCCTGCTGACTTGGGAACACCTTTTTAAAATTCCCGAGAAACTATTCAGCAAAGTCAGTTCCTTCGATAAATCAGCGTGGCTTTACAGTTTATCAAATGAATCTATATCATTTGACTCGAACTACTGGTTTAATTATTTCATCCTGAAAACGCACCAAAACTACGCATGTCCAGGTTCATTAGATTGGCTAAAGTTAGGTATACTTACCAAATCCTACAACCATATGCCCCAAAAATCCTAGCGTAATGAACGTTATTCCTCCAAAACGGTAGTTGACTGATCACTCACTTGTGTCCTTAACTAAACCACACTCCTAATCCTGAATAATTAACAAAAAAGAAACACATAATGTATACACAATAAAACACAATAAAATCTACGTAAAACATCGTTCCTCATTGCAAAGAAAATCTCGTTTAGAAATCAACTTTACCTGATTGGTTCACAATCTCCTTTTCTAGTTTCAAAGTTAATCAACCAACCTCGAAACATAAGCTCATACTAGAGCTCAAAACTAAATCCATTTGCCTCAACAAATTCCAAAGGCTTAACCTTCATCCTCCTTATACACAGAATGCAAACCGTCTAATGTAGCTTAATAAAGCAACTTAGAACGTCAAAATCTAATCCCCGTACTCCCTGGAACGTGATATTAAAATCATTGTTGCGTTCCGACAAAAACCTCATCCAATCCTAAACTTTCAAGAGTCCTCTTTATATACCTCTTTTAAGGTAACATAAAGATTTTAACTATATACAGGTCGATCCTCACCAACTCCACTAGTATCGTTCACTATACTAGTAGCGAACGAGATCACTCTCGCGCGATCCTTGATTCTCAAGATGCAATAACCTTTTTCTTGGGTATGTTAAAATCCCTCCATGAGAATCCTCTTCGGACTCCAATTCCTCGGTTGTCTCCTTTATGAGAACAACTGAAATCGTGTTAGCCCCTTAACGTGGTGACCTAAAACATACTCCTAAATCCTTCCTTGGCTTAGACTTTTAAAAGTATCGCCAACCAGAACTAAACCTTCTATCCCAAGTTCTGCTTCTGACAATGAACTCAATAACGTACTCCTTTACTCCTTTGGGTCTGAATTGCTGTCGCCTTGGACCCTGTGATACCCCTCGGATTCAAGACGCGGGTTGATCAGGCCCAGGCCCAAACCCGAGGGATATAAGGCAATTAATATGTAATCAAACATAGAATACAAAATGAATTTAATAAGAAATAAATAATAAATGGCTGAAAGAAACTAAAATAAAATCCTTTTAGAAATAATGTTTGTTTAAATCCGGTATCCCCAAAACCTCCAATACTTTAACAACTCGGGAATCTATCCCTAGTGGACCCCTAATAATAATCCAAACTGAAAAGAAAACTACTAAAAGAACATCCATAGTAAACCATGAAGAAAAGTCCTACGTCGTCGGAAGAATGTGTGATGGTCTCTGCTCAGCACGATCAAACCTACGACTAGAACGGTCGAACACCTGAAAAATAGAAGTGGGTAAGGCCCACAAAGAAATTCTATCCTACTACAATCTAAGCAGAGACTCGATACGCATATACATTCTAACCAACTCAACAATAGCTAAATAGTTCGTAAATATATATATATATATTCACACTGAAGGAATTTCACTGGCTACAGGCCGGTCTCAACCTGAATAGAGGCAACATGCAAAATGTACACGAAGTGGGCATGTGTACCTAAGCCTAACAGGGTACACCTCCAACCATCATAGCCAGGTATGCATCCCAATGCATATACGCTCCTTAACCGTCGATCCTGAGACTCAAGCTCATATCGAGGTACCATAAATATATATTTAAAATCCATCCAGAATCTATAGTAGTGCCGCTCAACGTTGCGTTGCCTTGACACCACGAATCAATAGGATTTAACTTTTAGTTAGTCCATCCCTTAGTTCCAGAGTAGGTAGGATTTAACGTTTTTGAGCTAATCCCCCTAGTATGCTACCGTCCCATGCCGGTGTATACAATACATCCATCCAGCAGTTGATCATACAAAATATATATGCAAAATACAACCATTCCAGGAAGTCTATAATTGATAATAATACATTAAGTATAAGCATCAATGATTCCATAATAAACATGATACAATTCTATAAATTAACAGGCTTATACATACTACTTTCCAAGATCCAATAATTGATGATTTATAGCATACCTGCAAACATCAATTAATCCCTACAAGACAGACTAGAGCAGAGTATATATATAGGAATACATTGATTTAGGTCTATTCTAACAACCTCTCATAATTGACAATACATCTAATATATGCAACTGTCAATTTATCCACAGCAAGCAAAATTAGAGATTTGTAGCCTTGCATGCTTATGTAGCATTTAGGAACCATAATATCTGCATTCAAATTATTTAGAATTGCCATATGAAGACTTAGCAATTTAACACCTTTTAGATCCGGAAACTGTAATCTAGTTTAGTTAAACTTTACCTATTGTTTAAGAATGAACCTCAACTGGTTTATCTTGTTTTAGTTTGTTCTCTGAAGTTTTTATAAGCTTTTAGAACATCACTAAACACTCTATGACAACCTCTAACAGAATCTGAAATTACCAAAATCCAAGTCTCGTAGCCTAAACTGTCGCCAAAAGAACCAAAACTGGAAAAACCTTGAAAGAGTTAGCTCCAAACAAGTTGGAGCTGCCTCCAAACAAGATGGAGCCGGCTCCAACTCATTTAGAGCCGCCTCCAAAGAACTTTGAGCTGGCTCCATGTTTTCATGGAGCCGCCTCCAACCTCCTCCCCTCCTCTCTGCTTATTCTCTTTAACTGTGTCTTCTCCGGTGACGTCTAATTTGATCAATCCTTAACTCTAATGATTTCTATTGCTTAAAATTGAGTTCCAGTGCCCCAGATAATTTAAAACCACCAATCTTAAATCCACTTTAATTTGAACAGAAATATACAAGGAAGAAGTAAAACAAGCAAACACAAAACATACCAACATATATAGTTACAGACGAACCTAAATATGCAAACCAGATTAACATTAATACTTTCCAAGGTGTTACAAGCTAATTTAACTCTGTTTATATTAACTCACATGCATTATACATCCAGTTCTGTAAATTAATTTATGAGTTAAACACGAAAGATTATAAAGCAAACATTATAACTTATGGCTATGTCCAGTTTTAGAACAACTGAGACATGCAAAACAGTTTACTTTTAATCCTTATACGTTCCTGGAGTTGCGTTAGACATGCAAAGAACACGAGAAAAAGGGAAAGAGTGAGGTTAGAACTTGCCTGTGAGTTTTCAGTTCAACACCTCAGCGTTGTCTTCTAAGTTCTCCGGCGAACTACTGAAATTCTCTTCTGTTCCTTCTTTGCCTCCACTATCGTGAATAGGGTTCTAAAAACCCTAGGCAGAACGTATTACATAATATTTATAGGCCACCCTTAAACCTAAGTCCAACTGAACCCTAAATTGAAACTCGGCCCATAAAACACAACTTAGTTTATAAACCTTGTCGGCTAAAAACGCGACTTCTAAAAACACAAGAAAACCTAATTTAATAAGTAACATATTTAACCTAATCCAATTACGATAACCATGCAATTAAAATAATTAATCAAATAACATTTAGTTAAAACAAATAACCAAGTAAAATAAAATAATTAATCAATTAAAGCAAAACAAAATCAAATTTAAATAACCATTAAATAAACACACAATGAATGCAACCAAACACATAAAAAAATCACCAATTAAATAAATTAAAAATGCAATTAAACAATTAAATAAATACCAGGACTATCTTTTTAAAATTAGGGGTATTACAGACCCCATCCTCCTCCTAGTGTCAACCATTCCATAATTATGAAATATAATTGACATCTGTTGCTCCTCCTAACGAACCGTAAATAGAGTACAACGAATCCTAACATGGCTCTAAGTTTTAAGAGACGTAACGCGGAAGTCATCTAACGGAAGACACTCCTAAGGACACTAGAACCTGGAGTGCTCTGATACCAACTGTGATACCCCTCGATTCTAGAGCCACGGGTGATCAGGTCCAAGCATAGATCCGAGGGATACCAGATAATTAATATGTAAACAAACAGGAATATAAACTGAAATAAGAATAAATTAATAATACGTTGAAAAAATTCTAAAATAAAAATCCTCAAACATTAACTAATAAATTAATATCATTTAAATCATTCAAATCCGTACAACTCGGGAATCTATCTAGTGGACTCCTAATAATTCCAAATGAATAATAAATACAAAACCAAAATCCAAAACTAAAATAAGAAAGGAAATCTTAGGTAGTCAGAAGAGTGAGTGTCTGTATCTGCATCAACACGATTAAGCTCTAAGCCTGGTACTGACGAACACCTGAAAAATAAGAGTGGGTTAGGCCCACATGCAAGTTCCATCCTACTATAATCCGTACATAAACCTGATACGCAGATACATCCTAGATAGCTCGGCAATATCTAAAATAGTCCATATAGATATAGATACACACTATAGGATACTCACCAACCTATAGTCATCACACCTGAGTAGAAGGTAACACGCAAAACCCCATAGCGTAGACATGTACACCTAGACCTACCAGGGAACGTCATTAGGTCCAGTTATCAATCCAAACGATATACGCACCCTAACTGTGATCAGGAGACTCAAGCTCGTATCACGGTACCATAGGTATATATAAAAATTTCTTCCTAATGCAGAAAGATAAAGCAAACATCTGTTATGTCGTTCAACTGTTTTAGTTGACTGGATATGCATCCATGTAAGATTTAACTGTTTTAGTTAATCCATTCCCTATGTATGAATGGGTAAGAATTAGTGTTTTGATCTAATTCGTCCCTCCATATGCCATCGTCCTATACCGGTGCATACCATGCAAATGATCCGTAAATGATACAAGATTTTAAGCAATACATCAAATAATCCATATAGTTGATAAATACATAATTTAAACAATTCATCAACTAACAATCCACAATAACATCCATGGAATTGACAAAACAACGCTTGATCGTTCGTCAATTTAAAATCCAGACCAACCTCCATGTAATTGACAGAAAATATATAATTAATTCTTCAATTAAATCCAGGCCAACATCCCTATGGTTGATAGAACCTAAGTGTTAGTTCAGCAATTTAAGTCCAAACCATAATTCAAATAATTACAGAATAGTGCTTAATGTTACAGTAATTAAAATCCAAGCTTAAATCCATGTATTGCGGAATATGGTATAATATTTCAGCAAGTTCAGTTTAACAACATACTCCAGTTAATTGCAGAATAATATTTAATATTTTAACAATTAAATTCCAAACCGTAATCCAGTTCAAATCCGAAATCTGGTTAATTGCAGAATAGGGTGTGATACTACAACAATTACAACCAAAGTACTATCCAATTCAAAACCATGTAAACTACAGAATTATGAAAAGTAGTTTAGCAACCAAAATCCAAACCATGCATTGGACTAGTCAGTTAAATGAAGACCCTACTGTACATCTAAAACAAGTTTTAAACTCATGCTATAATCCATTTAAATTGTTAGTTTAAACTTAGGTAATGAAATCCTTTCCATCCATAACTAGCATGCAAAGTTGTTTAAGTTCCTTCTGTTTATTCCACTTGCATAATTGTATCACTTATGCACTAAGAGCTTGTCAAACACCTAGGTTATATGTTAAACACCTTAGTCTACTTCCCACATAGTTCCAGACTCAGAAATCGTCTAAACAGTGCACCCAAAAACCCAGTACGCATCAAAATAGGAGAGCCTGCTCTTAAAACTTGAGAGCAGGCTTTTTCAGAGCATGGGGGACCTAGAGCCAGCTCTAGACTTCCCAGAGCCGGCTTTGAAGATGAGGGAGCCGGCTCCCTCCTCCATGAAGCCAGTTCTCTCCCTCTCTGAGAGCCGTCTTCAACCTCTACTATATTCTGCTTCGTCTCCGGCTGCTTCCAACCTTTCTATTTGGTTTTAAAATTGATCCTAAGAGTCCTAACTGTGTCCAATATAATCCTAGACCATTGCCTAAACCAGTTTGCATTATTGAGCCTTCTTAGAACAATCACCAATTAAACATGCTTAGGAATTAAACACTGTAACAAAACTTGTAGAAACCATCACAGAACTAATTCAAAACATACATATGATTAATCCCGTTTTAAATTTAATTAACTTCCTAGAGACTATATAGAATGCACAGAACACAAGTTTACATGAAAGAGATAGAATGAAACTTGCCTTTAGGTTTTGGTTTGAAACTTTTCAACATCCGTCTCCAAGTTCCGCCAAACCCGAGACCATCCCTTCCTCCTCTGTTCACTGCTCTCAACCTCAGTTACTTCTTGGCTCAACCCATGAGCAACTCCCTTAATTAATCTCTCAAGACCCTCTCTGTTTATTCTCAAAACCATTCCCGAGCCTCTGTTTTTCCCTCTCCAGATTATCACGTGAATAGGGTTTTTCAAACCCTTGCAGACATATATTGTTCTATATATATAGGCTCCTGTAAAAACCCTAATCCTAATTCTAGCCTACTTACACATCGGTTAACCTAATTATATAAAATAAAACCCCAAACTTAAGTATACGCAACCACTGTATTAACAAATGACCAAACAGTTACGTCCATTACAATTAAGTACATCTGTAATTAAAATTAAATAAAGAATTAAATAACGACATTTAAAACAAATAAACAAAGGGAAACAAATAAATAAATATAATTAAATAAATCATTCAAAACACATAATCAGTTACAATTCAACAAATAATTAAAATAAACACACCATTAAACAATTACGCAACTACGTACATAAGTCAAATTCCTATTAACACTAGAAATTAAATTTAAATTCCCCTTTTATCCCTTTTAAAAACTAGGGGTATTACATTGTGTAGTTTACCCAACATTTTTGTTGGAGTAGTTGTGTTAAGGCTTTGTCGAGGACTATTTTGTCAATTACTTACTTTAGTAAGGAGTAATATTTATTAGAGAAAAGTGCAAAAAACCCCATAGACTATTGCCATTTTGCAAGAAACCCCCTAAACTACAAAAAACCCCCTTGAACTAACAATTTGTTGCAATTAGGGACATGGGTCACCTGCTGATGACCGGAAAATGGAAAAGATAATTTTACTTTAAACATAAACGATGTTTGACTCTGCCGTAAGCTCACCGCCAAGCTTTGCTTCATCCGCCAACCTTCCTGTTCCAAGCTCATCGCTGCCTTCATCACATCCGAGCTAACAGCCAAGCTCTCCACAACCGGTCGATTCTTGCCTGCCATCCATCTCCACCAACCTCGCCGGTCAGAGCTGCTACATATATAACCAACGGCGAGGACGACGCCCCCAACCACACCCAAATCAACTGGGGCAGGAGACGACGGCGATGGGGCAGGTGACCCAAAATGGTGACGAGATCCCGGACAACGACGGCGAGGATGATTGGTAACTCGTCCTGACCCAATGGAGCGCCTTTGCTTGGGTTAGAGAGAGATGAGAAAACCGGCGGTGGCGGCGGCCATGGTCGCCTACCAACCCGCTACCGCCATCATCTCCCTCCTTATATTACCGCCATCTCCCCAACCACAGCCGTCGCCACCACCTCTCAAGAATTTCGCCTCTGACATCCAAATCTTCATCACATCATCATCATCCGAGAACGAATTCCAAAAACCCCAAAATTCAAACCCTTAACGGTGCTGTAAGTTGAGAATTTTGCAAATTTAATCGACCCCACAACTGCCATTAACTTCATGTTGATTTCAGTACAAGGAAGTCACTAGAGACGACGGTAGTTTCGCCGAGGATTTTTGAGAGAGAATCTTAAGACGCCTTTGCTGAAATTGAAAATCACAAACCAATTAAAAATTAGATTTTAATTTGAGAAAAGCCAAGCCCATATGACTGAATCCAATCGGAGATGTTTTTGGATAAACCCACCTTTGATCGATGAAATAGAAATTCATGTACAGAGAAAGCAATTAGTGGCTATCACAAGCGATATATATGTTACTTTAGGGTTTGATCAAATAAGGGTCAAATGAGAAAACATAAGAAAGGGAAACTGTTCATTCTTTTCCAGCCTGCAATTGTTTCTTCTTCGGTGTAAGCGTCCTCTGAAAAATCTTCCATTTTTTTTAGTCATCAAATTTCATTTCCAATTCTGATTTTTTTTAGTTCCACAATGAACACAAATAAATTTCTACACTGAACATGATTTTTTTTTTTTTCTTTACATCTTGCGGAGAAGATAAACAGTAATTTGTAACTATGTGTGTATATATATATAGAGAGAGAGAGAGACATAAGGACGTGTTTGGGGTGATTAAAGGGTATTTGGGTTTAATTGTTATAATAATAAGGGGCTTTAGTATCTTTTCAAGATCACAAGGGTATTATGGTCATTGTTGTCACTTTAATGGTAAGACCCGTCCGGAACAGTGACGGATCTTATCGGAATAGTGATGGATGGAGTGATCGGCAAAAAATTTATATAGTTCAAGGAATTTTCTACAATTTTAATAGTTTAGGGGGTTAATTGCAAGTTTCCCAATTAGTACGGTTTTTTTTTTTTTTTTTTTTTTTTTTTTTTTTTTTTTTTTTTTTTTTTTTGCACTTTTCTCTATTTATTAGGAAAATAACATTCTTGTACTTTTATAATCAGTTGACTTTTCAAAAACTAATGAGATGAGAAAATTTACATTGAAAAGTAATCTCATACATTCTTTTCTTTCAGGAAAATAAAAATACTCATGTGTTTCCAATTTGAAAGATAATTGTGTGTGTGTGTGTTTTATTTTTATTTTTTTAATTATAAAAAATCAAATGAAGTATACGAGTACAAATATAAAATGCTAATATCTTAATCCAATTTAATAACATTATTAGCTTGCTAAAATAAAAAGGATGCGTGAGTATTGAGTATAACTCATCTATGAAAAAGATAAGAGTAACGATAGGGGGACCGAAAAGAAATTTCCGAATTAACATCAAATTTGACTTAGTTGGCTATACTTATCACGTGTTAAACAATTATTTTTTGAAAACTCTTTAAGTACATGAGGTGGATAAAAACACATCAGATTCGGGATTTATTCAGAAACATCATTCGGTGACCCTATCATTTTTTAAAAGATAATCAAGATAGTAACAATATGTTTAAATACAATATTAGATGTGTTTTGGTTTCTTTAAGCTAGCTCCAAACATCTTTAGTTTTTATGCTAATTAATGGAAGTTGCAAATGTGCACTGTATATAACCATATACCCATTTAAAATATGTGGGTTAAAATGTAATAACCTCCCAAAGGTATAGTATTATTACTTCGAGTCGTGTCCATTTTCCAAAATTACAAAATTACATTTCCTACTTCGTTTATTATTATTATTAACTAAATGAATGATTTTTTTTAATATTATATATTTTCTTCTAATATTAAATTGTTTTTATTGAATTAAATAAATAAATTTTTTAATATTACATATTAATGTGTTTCCATATCTAATTAGATCTTTTAATATTATATGTTCCCTTATTTAATTCGATTTCCTTTTATTGAATTTCATTAATTTTTTTTTTTCCTTAATTGGTACTCACACACACTTGTCTCTTTTGAGACTTGAATCATTGACCTCCCTTTGAAATGTAAGAAACTGATACCGCTATGCCACTAGTCCATTGGTAATTTCATTATTTCTTATTATCTATATTATTATTAACTAAATAAATAAATTTTTTAATATTAGATATTTCTTTATCTAATTAGATTTATTTTTATTGAATTAAATAAATATATTTTTTAATATTATATAATAATGTACTGAAATACTGAAACGATTTGTACATAAATAAATATTTTTTAAATATTTAAATATATTTTCCTTCTCAATTAGCTTTCCTTTTATTGAATTAAATATTATATATAAATGTGTCTCATTTTCTAATCAGATTTTTTAATATCAAATATTTTCTTTTCTAATTAAATTTTCTTTGATTGAATTAAATTATTAAATATATGAATGAATATTGTATTGAATTAAACAATATAAGAGTGTAGAGAGATTTATATAAGAGTAGATATGTGTGGAGGGTAAGTAAATTTTATATATAATAATGATTTATATAAATCAGCGTTGACAACTAATTCTGATTCTAAAATACAATAAATAAGTCAAAAGTGAATTATTGGAAGTCATCTTATGTTTGACGACAATCCTTGAAAGTGACAGAAAAGGGTAGGTTCATGAACCTATTCCTCAAATCATCCAATATCTCATTCATTGGTAGGCCCCAAGACAATACCATATATATCTACATGAATTAAAAAAAGAGTAAAACAACCGTTGTGTCTCTTGTGAAGAAGAAAGAAAGTTCTTTTCACATACGACTTCTCTCTTCACCTTTTCTTTTTCTATTCTGGATTCTTCTTCTATTTTTTTTTTTTTTAATTTTTCTTGGGGGCAAACTTTAGGAAGTAAGGTTAAAGGTTTAAAAGCAATTTCTATTCTGGATTCTTCTTCTATTTTTTTTTTTAAAATTTTTTTTTTTTTTTTTGGGGCAAACTTTAGTTTTTAAAATTTTAAGGTAAATTATACTAACATCTATTAAATTTTGGACAAATTATTACTTTGGCATCCGGAGTATTCAGCCACATCCTTATAGTTTTCTCTGTTTATAAAATAACAATTTTGCCTTTTCTTTATATGAAAACACGATAAAATAAATTACATTGACATTTTTAAAAGTTTAAACAATTTTTATAGGACAAGATTTGCCTACTCACTGGTGAGTAAGTGATCACTACTAATCGCTAATGTGATCCACTTACAAATACACATAGTCTACAATTACAAAATTACGAAAGTAATACTTAAGGAAATCAAAGAATGTGACTGAATTTATTCCAAAAAAAAATTATTGCCCTTGTTAATTATTTTTTGATTTTGTAATTACACACTATAATTTGTGCATACCTAATCGCCTTAGATGGATGAGTTAAAAAGAATTCCTTAACTGTACTTTGTTGGGCAAGAAACGAATAATAGAAAGAAGTGGGGTCTCACTTTTCTAAATTTTGCATATATAAGTATATAACCGATCAAAAGTAAGGCTGCAACTCAAGTGGGCTCAATTCGAAATAATCCGAGCCCAGTCCAAAATTTTGTGGGCTTGGATAATGTTTTTCTAATTTCGATTTGGGCCTGAGCTATATATTTTGAACCCAAATTCAATTCGGGCTGAGCTTGGGTTGATATGGATGAAACTTGAAGTCCAACCCGAACCCGAAAATATTATATATATTTATAATTGTACTTAAGTCATAGGATTGTAGTAGACAAATTGGTAGCGTGCTTGGTATTTATTTTTAAGGTTTCAGGTTTAGCATTAATGAATTTATTTATTACACAGAAATTCTTCTGACTCGGGCTTAAGGCTAGGCTTGGCCTGAAGATTTTCTATATGAGCCTAACCAGATGAGTGTCAAGCCGGCCTAACCCGCTTGAGTTGCAGCCCTAATCAAAAGTCTTAGGTCAAAAAATTATGTTTAACTCCTGAACATTAAAAGATTTAGTGGGCTGATCCAGTCAGTAGAGGTTTTATGAAATGAGTAATTAAAAATAAAAACAATTTTGTATGCCACATAGACCTAACAAAAAGGGCCAAAAAAAAAAAAAAAAAAAAAAACAATTTTGTATCTCAATTTTTTAACACTTTTTTACCAAATATGTTTCATTTTATTACTTTCAAAAATTTTGTAACAAATTTTACATTAGCAAACATACTTCCAATCACTATTAAACACACTCCACAACAAAAGATAATTTATATTTCTAATGAAAAAATAAACGCACTACAAATGAGCGGAAGAAGATTTGAAAGAAATTACAAAATAAGTGACAAAGATGTATAGAAATGGAAAGGACTTTGAAAAGAGCTTTGCTCTACCATTGAGAATGAGATAAAAGAGTGCTCTTGATTTTTGTTTCACCTCTCATAAATGTTTCAATTCCAATTTTATGCAATTTCACAATCTTGGCCATATTTTCTTTGATAATGTATTGTTTTCTAGTCATCGAAATTTTGTTATATAAATTGTGACACATCTTGTAATTCTGAGTTTTCTACTGCATTATGTTTAACTGCAACCTGTAGCTTCAAAAATAATTTAGTGACAGAGAAATTCCTTGCTTCTCTGGTACACTATAAAGAATAGATCAAGAATTGATTTTGATGTCACTATGACTATATCCCTTGTAAATTTACCAAAGACGAAAATGATTTATTTGATATTATGCATGACTATTTGTTGAGGGATCGTTTCATTTTTGTAGGTTGGTCGGGTCTATTGCTCTTTCCATGCGCCTATTTCGCTTTAGGGGGTTGGTTCACAGCTATAACCTTCGTAACTTCATGGTATACTCATGGATGGCCAGTTGTTAGTTGCAAGGCTGCAATTAAACTTAGCCTTTTGGAAAAATAACACTTCTTTTCATCTATCACTGAATGGATGACCAAACATAATACGAAGTTTAACAAAGTCAACGAAGACAATTTCTGCAGTTCCATGGTTCTTAAATTATTTCAATTAAAAAATACAATGTGAATTTAATGCGGTTAAAAAGAAAAAAAATATGGGATAATTTTTTTTTCTTTTTATAACATTTTTAATTCTATGACAGCATAACATTTAATTTTGTTAGACAAATAATTTTTTTATAACATTCCGGTAAATAACATAATGTTAACAAATATCTTAGTGAAGTCTCTTGAATCTGATCATGAATGTCTCCTTTTCGGTTAATTGCCATCGTTTATTGGCAATCAATTAGTTTTATAGTCTAACAAGAACTAACGGGCCAATGACCTAGCGGTACCATACTCCTACTTCTCAAAGGGAGGTTAGGAATTCGAGTTTCGATGAAGATAAGTGTGTGTGAGTACCAACTAGGACAAATATATATAGAGTAAAGTGCACTAAACCCCCCTATACTTTTTTCTCTTTCTCAAAAAATCCCCCCTGAATTTTGAAGAAGACATTTAACCCCCTAAACTATCCTATTTGTTGCAAAAAAATAAAAATCCGTTAGTTGACCATTGATATTTACCGTTAAGTAATGACACGTGACTCATGTGCCTTAGTAAAAGTACAAAATACCACATATACCCTTATAATCGTTAAAGTTCATTATATTCACCATTATATATATATATATATATATGTACACATTCCTTATATATACATTCAAAGCAGCCAGCAGGAAAGAGTCTGAAAATCATAAAAATATAGGATTTTGGGGAGTAATTTCATAAGCCCATTTTATTATCATTGATAATTGGAGTGTTGGTGTGTAAATCTGGGATTGAGGTAGCTATTTATGCTATTGAGTGAAAGATATAGAACTTTATAACTTGGGTATGGCCATCAGGAAGTGAAGTTTTGACCGGATCCAATAATACAATAATACGGGTCGATTCAGAATCGGATCTCTGAAAACCGGTTTTTGTAAACCAAAGTTGGGATAGCTTCACATCCGTAGCCAAACACCGTTCTTCGGTCTGCAGAACCGGGTTGAACCAGAACCAGATCTCTGCAAACCTGATTTTATTAAACAAAGGTTGGGATAGCTCCACATCCGTAGCCAAACACCACTCTTCTTCTTCACTGTCAACGCCGGCGAGGACCACAATCTGCTGCCGACAATAAAAAAAAAAAACAAGGATCCGAGGTCCAGAATGGAGAATCGAGACCACCACTAGTCAATTAACAGCCAAGGGATGACGGTGAAGCCTCTGCAAATCTCTCGGCTACAGCAAAGAACCACACTCAGTTTCAAACGAAGCCACTGACAACAAAATCAGTCACAACGGCGACTACACACGACAGCCACCGGCGTCAGCAAACGGAGAGGTCGTCGGTGGGCTACACAGCACAGTCAATCTCTGCAAACTTCGGATCTGCACACTGGTTCGCGACGAAGGCACAATGATGACAACAACTCCTCGCCGACAGTCCAGAAATGGTCGTCGATCAAGAAAGACGTCCACAACACAATTTCAACCGCAAGCTGAGTTCGTCGACACACGGTGATCTCTTCACGAACTAGTACATACCCTAGCACCGCGGTAGCAACGTTAATGGCCGGATCTCTTCACGACCTAGTACACACCCAGCAATCAGGGTTAAGAGAGAGAAAATGGAAGCAAGAAGGAAAGGAAAATTACTGGAATTTTCAGACTGAGAGTCAACAGCGTACATAAGACTTGTTTGCCATATTGTTAAGCAAATAAGCACTAGTTTGGGACTATTGGGCGCGAGAGAAGGATAAGTTTGGCCCCCGTTAGATACAACCGATGTTATTGATAAGGTTGGGTGGGTACGTGTAGCTTCTTTATTAGTTCTAGAGATTACAGTGCCACATCATCTGTTGAAAAAAAAATCACTATGACAATGTCGTTCAATTAAGGGCTTTTTTCGGCTGTTCCACGACTGGTCATTGAATGCAACAAATTGATAGTTTAGGGAATTTTGCTTATTTTAAGGAAAATTTTTGCATTAGGGTCAAAGTACAGAGGAGTTTAATGCATTTTACCTTATATATATATATATATATATTTTGTCACATGAACAATATAAAAGTTGTTCCATATTTATACCACTAAGGAAAAGATTGTCAAAGTTGTTCCATATTTATACCAATAAGGAAAAGATTGTCCAAGTGTCTAGAAGATCTACACAATTCCATGCAGTCTCTTCTTTTATCTCAAAAGAATCACCCTAAACAAGTCATAGTTTAAGATATTCACCCTTTCCTTCCAAAATCTTCCCGATCAATTCTTGCATCTATCATATATATATATATATATATATATATTTTTTGTCACATGAACAATATAAAAGTTGTTCCATATTTATACCACTAAGGAAAAGATTGTCAAAGTTGTTCCATATTTATACCACTAAGTAAAAGATTGTCCAAGTGTCGAGAAGATCTACACAATTCCATGCAGTCTATTCTTTTATCTCAAAAGAATCACCCTAAACAAGTCATAGTTTAAGATATTCACCCTTTCCTTCCAAAATCTTCCCGATCAATTCTTGACTTCTCGCTAAGTCGGTGTCCTCTGTGCATAGTTTTGGAAATTTCTACAACAATGTGTGCTTTTTATAAGATGGTTTCCATCTCCTCTCCAATCCATCGATCTTGTAGGTAGTATGGCCGGCCTGCGGAGCATATGTGAGCAGTGGATCGTCACTTCTCGGTTGGTGCGTCATCATGGAATTGAGCACTGAGTTCTGCGGATCTTTCCTTTTGATCCGAGTATTGCTCTAATTTCCTTTGTTTTCCTTTTAGTTCTCATGTTTGTTCCATCTTTTTTTGCTTTTAGTTTGCTGTGCTTGCCTTCCTCCTCCTCTTGTCTCTATCGGGGGCTCTTCTCTTTGGGTTTTCATGGTAGGTCGATCCTATGATAGTTCTGTGTCTAATCCAGTAGCCATGGCCTATGGACCATGGTTGGGTGCTGAAAGTCATCTTGGTAAGGCTGGCAAAATTTTGTTACTAAGTGTTTCTGTTGATCGCTCTGTTCGGCGATGCGTATTTGTTGCTGATAGCGATTCCGATGTTAGAGATTGGCCGACGAAGTTTTCGTCTTTGCCAAATTGGGATTTAGCATCCCAAACCTTTCATCGAGCTATGTATCTTACAGCCTTTTATCAGATATGGATGGGCACATGTGAGAACCTGGTGGTCATTCTAGGGGCTTCTCGAGTTGGACTGCTTTTAGCAGCTTACCAACAGTTTTTTCCTTTTGATCCGGGGATTGTTGGCCTTAACCATGGTCAGTGGATGGAGGTTGCAGGTAGTTCTGGTCAAGTTGGCTCGCCTTTGTTGTGTGGCTTTTTGCGGTTCCAGTTTTGGTCAAGTTGGCCCACTAAATTTCATTCCTAAATCAATAGCTTGAAAAATGCTTCAAATTCAATTAGACATTTTTTATTTTGACATTAATCCAATCCCTTAATTAATTTATTTATTTTGATTTTTTGAATATTTCCTAGGTAAAATATTATTTTGACAAAATAATACATTTAAGAGTTAAGTGTAAAAAATCTCCCTAAACTATTGTCTTTTTGCAAATACCCCCTTTGCACTAAAAATTGCCGGCCCCCTGAACCATTGATTTGTTGCAATTAAGGACAAATCCATCATAAAAGACTATTTTACCCTTTCTTATTAAAATTTTTATTTCTTATTAAATTATTTTTATTGTCTTTTCTCTTATGTAAATATTAATTATACTATTTACCTTAATTTTGTTATTAGCATCAATTTATCATAAAAATGAAAAAAAATAGATAAATAAATTTGTAACTTTCATTTTCTAAATTGATTAACTTAATATTAAAATTTTATTATTTATAATAAAACGTATTATAACCAATTTAAACATTTTTATCGTAAAAAAATCATCTTTTTCATACAATATATTAATGAAAAATTTAAAAATTACTTTTGAAAAAAATACCTTATTTTCATTGTTATATATTCATTAAAAATTAAAAAATTAATTAAATTTTTATTTAAATAATTAATTTAAAAAATTAAAGGTAAATTTATGCAAATTTAATGAAAAATACCTCATCAAATTAGTCTGAATTTTTTCATGATTTATTTAGATAACAAAAATATATTAAATGTAATTCAATAAGAATGGGCATTATAATCATTTAATGAAATATAGTATAGTTCTTGTGTTATATTGCAACAAAATGAGATAGTTTAGAGTGTTATTTGCAAATTCAAACATTACAAATTCAAACATAGTCTAAGGGGGTGTTTTACACTTTACCTTACATTTAATAAATAAATATATATCAAAACCAATTTTATCAAACCACCTAGGTCCTTGAATTTCTGTGATCAAACTAATCCATTCAAAATAATTAATATAACACATATGCAACTCTTGAGAGTATGTGCCAATGCTATCAATTAATAGCCTCCTAAGTAGGGGTGCACATGGTTTAGTTCCTTACGGTTCAAGTCAAAACTGAAACCGGAACTGTTCATAACGATTCCTTAAAAATGGAATTGGAATCGGAACCGTATAGGTATGGAACTGAACCGACTTTCATTCCACGGTTCTTAACTTCTCACTGATTATTTGCTCTTTTTTTCTTGTTAAAGGCTTTAAGCCTTTGAGTGTATGTGTGTGTATATATGCAGGGCAAAACAATAACAAAGAGAGTAGATCTGCAAATTGAACACCCAACAAAAAAGATATTCTGACTATCAGGTAACTGAATAAAAAAAACTAGCAGTGCTTCAATGTGATAATAATAGCAGCATACATCGTTCCAATTAACGATTAAACATTCACAACGAACAAAAAAAGAAAAAGAAAAAGAAATTGTAGATAGCCACGATGAGAAGATCTGAAGATGGTATATGGGCGTCGGCGATGGCGATTAGAAGTCTGAGATGAGATGGTGTATGGGCGTCGGCGATAGCTGTGATGAGAAGATCTGAAGATGAGAGGATGAGGATTGAGAAGTGAGGACTGAATTGACTGAGGACTTGAGGAGGACTGAAGAATGAAGTTGAGACTTGAGAGGAGGTGAAGGCGATGAGGTCCTGAGGATGCTTCAGATGAGATGTGGGGTGGCGATGAGGTTTAGGTTTAAATTTTGTTTTGTAGCTTAGGGTGGACCACGTGGCTGGCACAAAACCACAAAACAGATATATATATATATATATATATATATATATATATATATATATATATACGGTTCCGGTTCTTACCGGTTCCCACGGTCTGGAACCAGAACCGTAACCGTACACCCACAGTTCCTAATTTCGGAATTGGAATCGAAGCCCACGGTTCAGTTTGGTTCTGACGATTCCTCGGTTCTTTTATGCACCGCTACCATTTTCTATAGTTTTGTCTTTTTTAAAAAATAAGGTCAAATTTGGTATTAACAAAGTTTCATTAAAAATGTTAGCATTTCCTTCATTCTCCTTTCATTTCCTCCCCTTTTTAGAAGGATAACAAAACCAACGCATTATGCCTAATTTGTATCCTTTTGAATCCTTTGGTTTCCTTTCTTTTCCTTTAATAGCCTATACCAAACATATTATTTCATTTCTCTCAATTGCCTTTTCTTTCTTTTCCTTCCATTACCTTCCAACCAAACTAACCCAAACAAACTATATGACCTTGTCTCAAATCTCCAGATTTCACAAAACCCATCCCCATATAATTCCATACTTCAAGCATTCGTAAATTACACTCATCTTGTTTGACATTTATTATAGGGATTATACATATAAATGAGGTTAGGGCTCCATATTTATTAAGAGGCTGAGTCAAAGTCCATAGTTTCCCTAAAATGTGTTTGACCCAAAAGTTGAGGTGGCACATGAATTTTTACTGTTTAGAAATTGTGTTACCTAAAATGCCCTTCCCTTTTTTTTTTTTTTTTTTTTTTTTTTTTTTTTTTTTTGTGTTGCCTAAAAAGCCCTTTCCTATAATGACCTAATTGCAAGCCTTAATGCTGTTTCATAACCATTCGTTCAATGCGGCCCTCTCTCTCTCCGCCTTTCTGTAAAACAGCGCCCTAACCATATGACGGATTTCGTGCGACGAAGAAGACGATGAATAGCGAGTAGCGATCAGTGAGCAGCGACCAGAGGGGAGCGACGACGGCCAACAACCAGTCACTGTTGTTTAGTTCTATTAGCGAGTGAGCAAGGACGAAGGTACCTTGTTATAATCGCCTATTTCTGTGATTTTAATCGTTATGATTTCTGTTTCTGTCCAGTGAATTCCCCTCTTCTCTCTTCCTATAGTATAGTCAGAGTGATGAATCCTTTAGGACTTCCATGACAAAAGTCAGTTTCCTCAAGAAAATTCGATTTATAAACAAATCTTCCTTAGCAAACAAGTTCGTTAATCAAGAGCTGTTGGCACATAGTGAAATTTCTGAAAAGATTTATAGGCAGAGATGAGCGAATGTCTCCAAACCTTAATTAATTAACAAATCCATTTGCCCTAATTTCAATTTCAATTTTTGATTTTCAATTGTATCCAAACATCTTATTTTTTGATGTTTCCATTAAAATGGTTTCTCTCTTTGATTTTGGATCATGTGTGTGATTATGAAATTATGTGTTGATTTGTAAGGTTGCTTTCAGATTTAGACAGAAATAAAATGAAATGCTCTATAGTTTACTGATGTAATGAGCTTAAAAATTTAAAATTATATGCTTTGAATATGTATCTATATCAGTCCATGGCAACTACTGCTTAATGATAAAAAAAGCCGTGAAACTACTTTGATCATATGGAGCTGATTAGTTGCATCATGATTACTACTAGTTTTGTGTATGTGTTCCATTATGTACTAGTGAATGTGTGGTATTTAGGCATATGGCCAATGTGTGTGTGTGTTAAAATCATGTATAAATATACATATATATGACAAAGTTGTGTTATGTTTAAATATTTCAGCCCAACTCTTGTAAAAATCAGAACGAATTCATGTTGGTTTGGATGACTCCCCAAGGTTTTTTTTTGGAAGGTTAAACAAGTATTATTATACCGTTTCTCTCATGCCTTCTCTTTCTCCTTCCAGATCGAGGTACGTTAGGTTTTTCTCTCCCCTACTGGCACACGTGTTCTATGGACCTATATTAGAGTATAGTTCACACTATGATTCTTAAGATTGATGTGCTTGTTGACGGTCTAGTGCTGTTTCAATCTCCTCCTAACAACACTTAACATAATCATAAACTAGATTTAGCTCAGCCATATTGTCTTGAAGTTTTTCCTCAATCTCATTGGGAAGCTATTCATGTAGTGGCTGAAATATGTTTGTTTTTTTATGATCCAAACACACTCAAACAAACACCAAACAGTGACCAATAGCTAGCTGCAGAAGTTACAATAGGTGTAGCTAGCCTATGACAAGTGTGTTTGTGTTAAAATCTAGGTCACACAATTCCTTTTAACAGGTGTAAATCTAGCTCCCATTCTCACGATTTGTTTGTAATTTAATTTTGTTGCTTTTGCACTTTAGCTACCACTTTATGCGACTTAGTATAAAACCAAATATAAATATAAACTTACTTAATTTTTTTGTTACTATCAAATACAATTAAAGCGAAATTACAAAATTAGACCCTCCCTCATAAGAAACAAAATTTTAAGAATTTATTAATCATTCTAATCGATTACAATAGGCTGCCAACATAGTTAATTGAGAGTCGATAATTCAAAGAACCACAACCACCCGATGAACACTCAAATTCTTCATCAAACAAACAAAACTCAATCTTTTCACTCACTGTGAGATCAATTAAGATCAACTATATGGATGAATTCCTTAACAGTGTTTGGATTGCTGAACGAAACCAAGCTTATTCAACTTCCAACCAACCATGAAAATATGGATGGCTGCTGCCACTTTAATCCCACTTTGCAATGAAACCGTGGAAGAGGTCTGGCCGGAGATCAATTAAGATCAGTCCACGCAACAGTAGAGAACCCCGACACCATTAACAATGATCATTAACTAAATATCATTATTTACTATGTATTTACATTGTATAAAATTTATAAATTTTATCAATTTATTTATACAGATAACAAAAAAAAAAATGAAAAAAACGAGGGCGGGGAAGACACAGGTAAGCTCATCTCCTAACGGGACAGGTATGTATGTGAACTTCAAACGGGTACCAATTTGATTATAATAAATGGGACAGGTATGAATTTAAGCAAACCCACTTCATACTCTCCGTTGCTATCCCTAATTATGCGATCTTTGGTTTGGATTAGATTGGATTTGAGAATAGTCACTTTGTCGAGGATGGTATAAAAAGTTACCTGATATCTTAGTACTTTCTTCCCAATGATGACAAGCACGTTCACCTGTACCTTTTATCACCATCTTCCCCTGTTCTTCTTGGCACTTTGAACTCCTGTTGTATGATGCGTCAACTAATAACCCACTTACGCAGACTTCATGTATTACCTACTTGTTCCTATTATAAGTTTCATTTTATTTTGTTTTCATGCAGTTCTTGTTTAAAATCCATGAAGAGAACAATTGATTGTAGTTCTTGTATTTTGAGCACCTTTTAGTTTCAGTAATTTGCTTAATTGATTGTAGTTTCAGTAGTTTCAGAGTTTACAATTTAAGGTAATTTACATGTGTCAATTGGTATCAAATTTATATCATAAAGATAATTCAAAATTACTAAGTACTCATATACAGAGGGGAAATATTTTTTCTTCCTTTTGTTGAAAGAATATCGTGTACCAAACTAATCAACAAGTAAGAAAGAATATCCTGTATATGAACTCCAGGATCCTTCCTCCTTCCCTTATTGGGTAAACCTTACGACCATCAACATCTAAGGAAAAGAACTTTAGAACAATTTCGATAAAAGAAATAAAAAAAAACTTTAACCTATAAGAAAGAAGATAAAAACAATTTTAAAAAAGTCTTGATATAAGATATTTTTGATTTTTCAGAAGAGCAATGTTATACAAGCCAAAAGTTTAGGTCGACTAAACAATGCAAGTAGTAGATGACAAATAGAACTTAGAAGACCAGCGACCGGTGATCATTCCATCTCAATTTATGCACTTATTTTTTAGGTTTTGACCTATTATACTATTCTGTTGACTTATTATCCTATTATATAGTGAACAGTAAGTTACTATTCTGTCGTCTTTCTG
The DNA here is from genome assembly GCF_030987335.1 of Cornus florida. Classification (NCBI taxonomy): domain Eukaryota; kingdom Viridiplantae; phylum Streptophyta; class Magnoliopsida; order Cornales; family Cornaceae; genus Cornus; species Cornus florida. Next base: position 83,810,437 of record NW_026775574.1, on the reverse strand, counting down.
CTTAAGAGAGATTCTATTACTCGTCTGTCAACGATTTACTGGAAACAATACCCTGTGCAGCAATTTAATGCAAAATGGGTTAAACATTCCAACGCGACTTTTGGACGACCCATAATTGAATCTGGGATAAACATAATTCAGACAGAATAATATTCATATTGTTCATTACAGAATAATGATAATAATCATGCTACCAGAACCTAAAAAGTATTAACAATAAGAAGTTAAGCCATCATGGCTCTGATACCAAATACAAATACAGCAGGATCGATGATATAAACAACGGATGTGATATAACAGATAATGTAACAGATAGATATAATAACTTTAAACAGACTTACAGAAAACTTGCTTTATTGAACTTCAAACTTGTACAGAGAAATATTACAGAAGAGAGAAAAGGAAAATTGAAAGATACATTGAAGGGAAACATTGCCTTCTATTTATACATAAAATGGACTTGAAAATAATAATTTGAAGTCCGCATAGTGCATGGGGTCGTGTGCTGGAATAATGCAGTCGGTCGGCCCACCACTAGGTGCTGTCTCCTTATCTGATGGAAAGTAGACATCTGATAAAGGAAATACTGTTGAATCAAAGACTTTGGGGAAAAGTTCTTTGGCTTCTTCTGTCGGCAGGATAAGAGGAATCTTTACTTTTTGGGTGGATTCATCTTGTCCTTCAAATGTTCTGTGAGTGAATCCCAATAATCTGCTATTGGAATCTCATCTTCGGAATTAAGATCTTCATTGGGATCCTGAGCATAACCTGCAAGACAAGAAAACTGATTTCCATCTTGACTGTTCTGGCTAGAGACTGATACCATGGATGCATCATCTCTTACTGTAGGGGTAGAGGATTCAAAGGATTTAACAAATTTATTTTTCATAAAATCCATGCATTTAACCATTAAATCTGCTTCGGTAATTAATGGTTGATGTTTTCTGATCATATCTTTAACAAGTTCAAATGGGTTAAAGATTTCAGGTTCTGGAATAGATAACTTTGGAATCTTATCCATATATTCCATTGTTTTCTTTCTGATCTGATGGAGGAGGGTTTGGATAGGCTCTTGAGTCATGCCTGACCACCATCTGTAATAAAAGATCCTTTGGAGGACTGGTAACTTGTCAGTGGTATAGCCACATTGGAAATCCCATTTCCAAATCCAAGGGATTCCAAATTCAGTGAAGAATAATAGGGTGGATTTCCCTACAGGAATATTATCCTGTCCTCGTAATTGAGGATGAAATTGTTGCCATGGCAAATATAATTTGCTAATTGATTCAGGCAACATATCCAGATCAGGGCCAAATATAGCCCACCAGGGTATAACCCAGTTTGGGAAATCAGTCTTAACTGATTGAGGACATATCTTGAAGAACCAAGAATGCCTATGCTTCGGATTTTGATAAAAGAACGAATATGTCCAAGCTGAGATATAATCCCAATAATTGTAACTGTGACCATAGGATATTTTCCTTGGCAAATTGGGATTTAATCCCCAGTCACTAGGCCGTATAAGCCTCTTAAAGATAGCTTTACTATAAGTAAGAGGACTATCTTTGGAATTCGGAAATTGCTTCGTGTGGTTTATCTCCACAGAGGAAGTTTCAGTAAGAATGGCTTCATAGATATATCTATGGCGACCATCCGGTGCAGCATATTGTTGAGTTTGGAAATATCTGGATTTTACTTCCCAAGGATCTGGCATCCATTGCTCATCTTGAGAATCCAGTACCAATACTGTTTGAATATACCTCTGATTAGGTATCCATGGAGTTTCTTGTTCAAGAACCTCTTTCATGGTAGGTTTCTGTCGTTGTTGCTGAGAACTACTGCTTCCTTTAGAAGGAGTGGTGAGCAGATCAGCAACATGCTCCAGATATGGAAACTGATCATCAGTGAGTGGTATAACCACTTTGGCCTTAGCCTTGTTTTTGCCACGAGCCTTTGGAGTATGACCCCGGCCCTGCCCATGGGGGGGCTGATTCATGAGCCCTGCAAAAACTCACGAGTTAGAAAATCCGGTAAAGAATTAGAACTGCCTTTAATATATTCAATAGAAAAATCAAAAGCAGATAAATCAGCTTGCCAACCAGCAAATATCTGTTTGGAAACTAAATTTTTTACATCTTTTTCCAGTACTTGTTTAGCAGCACTACAATCAATGCGTAACAAGAATTTCTGATTGATTAAATCATCTTGGAATTTGTAAATGCATTTAACCAAGGAAAGGATTTCCTTTTTTATGGTTGAATAATTTAATTGTGCATTTTTCCAAGTTCCTGAAGTGAAGCGAACCAGCTCCTCTGTTCCTGTGTTTGGATTTTTCTGTTTAAGAATACCACCGTATCCAATATTGGAGGCATCTGTTTCCACAATTTTGAACCATGAAGAATTGGCTAGAGCTAAGCAAGGAATGTGTTTGGCTCTTAGTTTAATCTTCTGGACTGCCTTGGTGTGATCCAAAGTCCATGGGGAAGGAGATTTCCTTAACCTGGTGTACAAAATTGCTGTATCCTGTGCAAGATTTTTGTAGTGGCTGCGAATATAATTCAAGCTACCCAGAAATCTTTGAAGTTGAGTTTTATCTTTGATTTCATCTGGAAATTTAGAAGCAAACTCAATGCTGCGATCAATAGGTCTAATTTTCCCATCACAAATTTCATGACCAAGAAATCTGACCTTTGTTAGAAACAGTTTTAGTTTAGGAGCAGAAACAACTAAACCACTTCGGTAAATTACATCTTTGAAAATTTTCAAGTGTTTATAATGCTGATCTATTGATGTTGAGTATATAAGAATATCATCAATATAAACAATAGAAAATTCAGTGAAAGGATTAAATATGTCATTCAAAATATGTTGAAATTCTGAAGGAGCATTTTTTAACCCAAATGGCATTACTGTCCATTCATACTGTCCGAAAGGTACGCAAAAAGCTGTCTTGTACCTGTCTTCTTCTGCAATTTGTACCTGGTAATATCCAGATTTAAGATCAAATTTAGAAAAGATCACAGCAGATTGTAACCTATCTAGAAGATCTTTGATGTTGGGAATTGGGTATCGGATCCAACTTAAAGTAAGATTAAGTGGTCGATAATCAATAACCAATCGAGGAATTCCTCGTTCTTTTTCAGCATTTTTATTGACATAAAAAGCTCTGCAACTCCAGGGGGAGTAGCTAGTAGTGACAAGCTTTTTGGCCATTAAAGAGCTGATTTCAGCCTTACATAATTCCAAGTAGTCAGCCTTCATGTGGCTGGGACTAGCTTTTGAAGGAATCATGCTATCGGTAAACCCCTTGATATAGGGTAAAGAAACAATATGCTTCTTTCTGGCCCAAAAAGCATTAGGAATCTCACTACAGATTTCTTTTAAAAAGTGTTGCCGTAGTGACTCAATTTTCTGTTGCTCTTTGGGTTGTACCAATCTTTGATTAATTGCTAAGGAGGATACCTCCTGTTGCAAATAATTCAGTTGCTTTTCCTTAAAGATAATATTATCTTTAAGGGAATTGATATGCTTATTTACTGGTGGGGTCAAGAACTGAAAAGTTATTGACTGACCATGTAAAGTAGAGCATATTCCATGAGAATCAATTTTCTCAATTGGCATAATCAAGGCTAAAAAGGGAGTGCCCAAAATAACCTGTTGTGCCAAGTTTCTGATGAGTAAGAAAGTAGATGGGATACAAATACCTTCTTTACAAATGAACACATGATTAAGTTTATACTTAATCTGCATCTTACCTCCACTTGCACTGGTAAGACCTTGAGTGGTTTTCTCAAAATATTGAGTAGGAACCAATCCTTCCTGGATGCAGTTCATGTCTGCACCACTATCAACTAAAGCAATTGCATTAGTGAGAGTGTATTCCTGATTAATTACCAAATTGATAGTAATATACCATTTTTGGTAAGTAACTTGATTTAAGAGTTGAAGATAATTAGTACCTTCTTCTGATTGAGGAGCTTCCTCCTTGGATGAGGAAGATGGAATTGCAGATTTTGCTTTTAAAAGAGTAATTTCCAAATCCATCTTAGTTTGTCTAGACTTCAATTGGCGAATTTCTTCTTTTAAAAGATTAATCTCCATTTTAAGATCAGGGAGATTAGCAGGACGAGAATTTTGTCCTTGTTGTTCTAATCTGCTTAGAACTTCTTTCATGCTGTAATGATTTTCTGCTCGCAGAAAATCTGGATTATCCGTATCCTCCGTAGATCTTGCCAAAGCAGAACCTATTTCAAAAACTTTCATCTTGATTTGAGGATCCTGGATATGATCTATAAGATCCAATAAGGATTGTTGAGTTGAAGTTAAAACATTTAAGCTTAACCCATTCATTTCAACAATTGCCTTGTAATAATCATCATGGGAAGGATTACAGGAACATCTAGGATTTTCAATCTCTGCTTCAGAGGAAGAAGAAGACTGTAATTCCATGACAACATCTCCGTAATCACTTGATGATTCTGGTTCGGAAGAACTAGTATTAAGTAATAATTTACTTAATTGAAGTCTCAGTTCCTCTTCTATGTGAAGACTACTAAGCTTCTCCTTAGTTCTACACTTGTTTGCATAGTGGCCTATACGTCCACATTTGAAACATTTAGCCTCAGCCTTGGGCTTTCCTTTACCCTTTGCTTTAGGAGTATATCTCCTTTTAGGCTTAGTATTCTGTCTAGAATTATCCTTTTCCTTTGAATAATTCTTTCTTTTGGAATACTTCCTTTTATAAGGGTTTTCAACCTTATTTCTTTTCCTAGGTTTAGGATAAGATAAGGGAGTCTGATAGGCAAATTGATCACAAAATTCACCTACTTCCTTTCGACCAGTTAATCTTTGGGATTTTAACTGGGATTGTAATTTCAGATCATTACAGAGAGCTAGACCTTCCTGGATTACAATGTTGACTAATCCACCATAGGTATAGTTTCTGTAAGGGATAGAGATACCATTATTCATATCTCTAAGCTTTTTCCTGATTCTTTCAGCAAAAAAGGTTGGCAAACCATCTACAAATTTGGCTTTCCAGTGCTCATGATTTGCATCATTGAGCTGGAGAACCTTTGCCAAGAAGACATCTTTATACCACCGGAAATGAGTTAAAGATGGACATCGTAGATTTTGTAGAAGTTCACGACTCCTTTCACTATTAGCACCTTCAGGGCCAACAAAATGTTGGATGATAGTGGTAATGAGTGTATAAACCGCATCAGCAGCAGGGCCTGATTGCTGAGTAGCTTCATCTTTAACAATCTTGGTAGCAGCAAAGATTTCAGCTTTCTGAATGTCAGTGAGAACATTATCAATCTTGGTAATGAGTGTATGAAGAAGCTTATTTGCTCTGATACCAAATACAAATACAGCAGGATCGATGATATAAACAACGGATGTGATATAACAGATAATGTAACAGATAGATATAATAACTTTAAACAGACTTACAGAAAACTTGCTTTATTGAACTTCAAACTTGTACAGAGAAATATTACAGAAGAGAGAAAAGGAAAATTGAAAGATACATTGAAGGGAAACATTGCCTTCTATTTATACATAAAATGGACTTGAAAATAATAATTTGAAGTCCGCATAGTGCATGGGGTCGTGTGCTGGAATAATGCAGTCGGTCGGCCCACCACTAGGTGCTGTCTCCTTATCTGATGGAAAGTAGACATCTGATAAAGGAAATACTGTTGAATCAAAGACTTTGGGGAAAAGTTCTTTGGCTTCTTCTGTCGGCAGGATAAGAGGAATCTTTACTTTTTGGGTGGATTCATCTTGTCCTTCAAATGTTCTGTGAGTGAATCCCAATAATCTGCTATTGGAATCTCATCTTCGGAATTAAGATCTTCATTGGGATCCTGAGCATAACCTGCAAGACAAGAAAACTGATTTCCATCTTGACTGTTCTGGCTAGAGACTGATACCATGGATGCATCATCTCTTACTGTAGGGGTAGAGGATTCAAAGGATTTAACAAATTTATTTTTCATAAAATCCATGCATTTAACCATTAAATCTGCTTCGGTAATTAATGGTTGATGTTTTCTGATCATATCTTTAACAAGTTCAAATGGGTTAAAGATTTCAGGTTCTGGAATAGATAACTTTGGAATCTTATCCATATATTCCATTGTTTTCTTTCTGATCTGATGGAGGAGGGTTTGGATAGGCTCTTGAGTCATGCCTGACCACCATCTGTAATAAAAGATCCTTTGGAGGACTGGTAACTTGTCAGTGGTATAACCACATTGGAAATCCCATTTCCAAATCCAAGGGATTCCAAATTCAGTGAAGAATAATAGGGTGGATTTCCCTACAGGAATATTATCCTGTCCTCGTAATTGAGGATGAAATTGTTGCCATGGCAAATATAATTTGCTAATTGATTCAGGCAACATATCCAGATCAGGGCCAAATATAGCCCACCAGGGTATAACCCAGTTTGGGAAATCAGTCTTAACTGATTGAGGACATATCTTGAAGAACCAAGAATGCCTATGCTTCGGATTTTGATAAAAGAACGAATATGTCCAAGCTGAGATATAATCCCAATAATTGTAACTGTGACCATAGGATATTTTCCTTGGCAAATTGGGATTTAATCCCCAGTCACTAGGCCGTATAAGCCTCTTAAAGATAGCTTTACTATAAGTAAGAGGACTATCTTTGGAATTCGGAAATTGCTTCGTGTGGTTTATCTCCACAGAGGAAGTTTCAGTAAGAATGGCTTCATAGATATATCTATGGCGACCATCCGGTGCAGCATATTGTTGAGTTTGGAAATATCTGGATTTTACTTCCCAAGGATCTGGCATCCATTGCTCATCTTGAGAATCCAGTACCAATACTGTTTGAATATACCTCTGATTAGGTATCCATGGAGTTTCTTGTTCAAGAACCTCTTTCATGGTAGGTTTCTGTCGTTGTTGCTGAGAACTACTGCTTCCTTTAGAAGGAGTGGTGAGCAGATCAGCAACATGCTCCAGATATGGAAACTGATCATCAGTGAGTGGTATAACCACTTTGGCCTTAGCCTTGTTTTTGCCACGAGCCTTTGGAGTATGACCCCGGCCCTGCCCATGGGGGGGCTGATTCATGAGCCCTGCAAAAACTCACGAGTTAGAAAATCCGGTAAAGAATTAGAACTGCCTTTAATATATTCAATAGAAAAATCAAAAGCAGATAAATCAGCTTGCCAACCAGCAAATATCTGTTTGGAAACTAAATTTTTTACATCTTTTTCCAGTACTTGTTTAGCAGCACTACAATCAATGCGTAACAAGAATTTCTGATTGATTAAATCATCTTGGAATTTGTAAATGCATTTAACCAAGGAAAGGATTTCCTTTTTTATGGTTGAATAATTTAATTGTGCATTTTTCCAAGTTCCTGAAGTGAAGCGAACCAGCTCCTCTGTTCCTGTGTTTGGATTTTTCTGTTTAAGAATACCACCGTATCCAATATTGGAGGCATCTGTTTCCACAATTTTGAACCATGAAGAATTGGCTAGAGCTAAGCAAGGAATGTGTTTGGCTCTTAGTTTAATCTTCTGGACTGCCTTGGTGTGATCCAAAGTCCATGGGGAAGGAGATTTCCTTAACCTGGTGTACAAAATTGCTGTATCCTGTGCAAGATTTTTGTAGTGGCTGCGAATATAATTCAAGCTACCCAGAAATCTTTGAAGTTGAGTTTTATCTTTGATTTCATCTGGAAATTTAGAAGCAAACTCAATGCTGCGATCAATAGGTCTAATTTTCCCATCACAAATTTCATGACCAAGAAATCTGACCTTTGTTAGAAACAGTTTTAGTTTAGGAGCAGAAACAACTAAACCACTTCGGTAAATTACATCTTTGAAAATTTTCAAGTGTTTATAATGCTGATCTATTGATGTTGAGTATATAAGAATATCATCAATATAAACAATAGAAAATTCAGTGAAAGGATTAAATATGTCATTCAAAATATGTTGAAATTCTGAAGGAGCATTTTTTAACCCAAATGGCATTACTGTCCATTCATACTGTCCGAAAGGTACGCAAAAAGCTGTCTTGTACCTGTCTTCTTCTGCAATTTGTACCTGGTAATATCCAGATTTAAGATCAAATTTAGAAAAGATCACAGCAGATTGTAACCTATCTAGAAGATCTTTGATGTTGGGAATTGGGTATCGGATCCAACTTAAAGTAAGATTAAGTGGTCGATAATCAATAACCAATCGAGGAATTCCTCGTTCTTTTTCAGCATTTTTATTGACATAAAAAGCTCTGCAACTCCAGGGGGAGTAGCTAGTAGTGACAAGCTTTTTGGCCATTAAAGAGCTGATTTCAGCCTTACATAATTCCAAGTAGTCAGCCTTCATGTGGCTGGGACTAGCTTTTGAAGGAATCATGCTATCGGTAAACCCCTTGATATAGGGTAAAGAAACAATATGCTTCTTTCTGGCCCAAAAAGCATTAGGAATCTCACTACAGATTTCTTTTAAAAAGTGTTGCCGTAGTGACTCAATTTTCTGTTGCTCTTTGGGTTGTACCAATCTTTGATTAATTGCTAAGGAGGATACCTCCTGTTGCAAATAATTCAGTTGCTTTTCCTTAAAGATAATATTATCTTTAAGGGAATTGATATGCTTATTTACTGGTGGGGTCAAGAACTGAAAAGTTATTGACTGACCATGTAAAGTAGAGCATATTCCATGAGAATCAATTTTCTCAATTGGCATAATCAAGGCTAAAAAGGGAGTGCCCAAAATAACCTGTTGTGCCAAGTTTCTGATGAGTAAGAAAGTAGATGGGATACAAATACCTTCTTTACAAATGAACACATGATTAAGTTTATACTTAATCTGCATCTTACCTCCACTTGCACTGGTAAGACCTTGAGTGGTTTTCTCAAAATATTGAGTAGGAACCAATCCTTCCTGGATGCAGTTCATGTCTGCACCACTATCAACTAAAGCAATTGCATTAGTGAGAGTGTATTCCTGATTAATTACCAAATTGATAGTAATATACCATTTTTGGTAAGTAACTTGATTTAAGAGTTGAAGATAATTAGTACCTTCTTCTGATTGAGGAGCTTCCTCCTTGGATGAGGAAGATGGAATTGCAGATTTTGCTTTTAAAAGAGTAATTTCCAAATCCATCTTAGTTTGTCTAGACTTCAATTGGCGAATTTCTTCTTTTAAAAGATTAATCTCCATTTTAAGATCAGGGAGATTAGCAGGACGAGAATTTTGTCCTTGTTGTTCTAATCTGCTTAGAACTTCTTTCATGCTGTAATGATTTTCTGCTCGCAGAAAATCTGGATTATCCGTATCCTCCGTAGATCTTGCCAAAGCAGAACCTATTTCAAAAACTTTCATCTTGATTTGAGGATCCTGGATATGATCTATAAGATCCAATAAGGATTGTTGAGTTGAAGTTAAAACATTTAAGCTTAACCCATTCATTTCAACAATTGCCTTGTAATAATCATCATGGGAAGGATTACAGGAACATCTAGGATTTTCAATCTCTGCTTCAGAGGAAGAAGAAGACTGTAATTCCATGACAACATCTCCGTAATCACTTGATGATTCTGGTTCGGAAGAACTAGTATTAAGTAATAATTTACTTAATTGAAGTCTCAGTTCCTCTTCTATGTGAAGACTACTAAGCTTCTCCTTAGTTCTACACTTGTTTGCATAGTGGCCTATACGTCCACATTTGAAACATTTAGCCTCAGCCTTGGGCTTTCCTTTACCCTTTGCTTTAGGAGTATATCTCCTTTTAGGCTTAGTATTCTGTCTAGAATTATCCTTTTCCTTTGAATAATTCTTTCTTTTGGAATACTTCCTTTTATAAGGTTTTTCAACCTTATTTCTTTTCCTAGGTTTAGGATAAGATAAGGGAGTCTGATAGGCAAATTGATCACAAAATTCACCTACTTCCTTTCGACCAGTTAATCTTTGGGATTTTAACTGGGATTGTAATTTCAGATCATTACAGAGAGCTAGACCTTCCTGGATTACAATGTTGACTAATCCACCATAGGTATAGTTTCTGTAAGGGATAGAGATACCATTATTCATATCTCTAAGCTTTTTCCTGATTCTTTCAGCAAAAAAGGTTGGCAAACCATCTACAAATTTGGCTTTCCAGTGCTCATGATTTGCATCATTGAGCTGGAGAACCTTTGCCAAGAAGACATCTTTATACCACCGGAAATGAGTTAAAGATGGACATCGTAGATTTTGTAGAAGTTCACGACTCCTTTCACTATTAGCACCTTCAGGGCCAACAAAATGTTGGATGATAGTGGTAATGAGTGTATAAACCGCATCAGCAGCAGGGCCTGATTGCTGAGTAGCTTCATCTTTAACAATCTTGGTAGCAGCAAAGATTTCAGCTTTCTGAATGTCAGTGAGAACATTATCCCACCATCCTTTAAGGATTCCTGTAAAACCAGCAACGACAAACTTAGCAATGGTTGGGTCAGTATTGTGGTTGATTTTACAGACTTGGCTATACATCAAGATTTGATGAATAACCTCATAAATCTGATAATCTGATTTGCCATCTATGTTCCATTCATAAATGGTCTTGCCATGAAAAGATTTCTGGGTATGAAAATAATCTTCTTCATACAAGATATCTTGAGGTGTGGGTCTGGGATAATAATATCGACTCGGAGCAGGGGCTGTATTTGAGTGGATATTCTTATCATAGACAATTCTGTTGAACTCAGGTAACTGAGTAAGATCCTGTAGAACTTCCTCAAGATGAGGGAACACATGCTCAGAATCAGAACCAATTTCAGATTCATCATGGGATAAAGTCTGAATTTTAAGTCCTTGAATTTTCTGAGTAAGAAGAGTAAGAAATTCTTCATTCTTCTTAGGATGTGTCAGATTGAAGCCTTGGACTTCAATTGCAGGTTTCACCAATGCGTTGGATAAGGAAGCTTCTGGAGGAGAAGTTTTTACAGAAATACACTTAGTATTAATTGTATTTAATACTGTGTCGATTCCTGTTTCAATTCTCCCAAGCTGGGATCCTATCGTTTGTAGGCAAACATTGGTGTAATTGTTCTGCTTGTAAACATGAGTAATGTCCTTTCTAGTCGCAGTACTAGTTGGATCAATTACTTTTGGTTGGCTATAAGCCTTGGTTTCCACTTTAGAACCACTATCTGGGTCAATTCGTTTCAGAATTAAATGGTCAGGGGGAGGATGGACAGAGTGGAAAACCTTATCTTCAGAAGTAGTCCATGGTTTGAGGAAATCATCCAATATGTTAATATTAACAAGAGAATGATTGGTCATATAGAACCAAGAAACAAAAGGTATAACCATTTTGCGTTCTTGTATGAAGTCATAAAATTGGGTTTTAAAAAGCTGTAACTGATTTTGGTCAAAACTTTTAAAATACCAACTTCTGAATTCTTTATATTGATCCTGTTGGAATTCAGCATTAATGGCAATTCTATCTGGGACAAAATCCATTAAAATTAATATTCATGAGGATCATTGATGTCTGTTGGATCTTCAAATTGATCCTTAACAGATTCGTTTCCGATTCCCATTTCAGATGGAGTTGGGCTGAATTCAATTCCAAATTGGCGACGAGACATACCTATTGGTGCTTTCTCGTAAACTCCTCTTGGAATTTGATTCGGAGATTGTTGTATTCCTTTCAGCTTGAGCTTGGAATCAACTGCTTCAGGGAGTCCTTCCTTACGGTAATCTGACGAGATCGAATGTCGAGAAGGAGGACAGGAAACACGGTAAGGAAGCTGACTTCCTTTCGACGATGCAGATCTGGATAGATCTATAGATTTTCTGAAATTCAGAAAAACATCACCATCCTGGTCCTGAATAACACAGTCTAAGCTATGATTAGCAATTGGCTGTGCTGGGACGGCATTAGAAATCGTCCAGTGTTCAGGAAATGTTATTTCACTCCAAGGAATCATCCTTTTTGTGGCAACATTGGAGGTGTACATGTTAGTATTCCATAACGCTGTTACTCCTTTAGAGTCTTTGCGTATGGCCTTGGGACACATAGTATCCAGTACTTTGTAATGGATGCGATAAATAACACTTATCACTTCCGATCCAGGTAAGTAATCATATCCATAAGTCTGTATCCTAAGACTAACTGCCTCATGGATATTTTTATCGGTTAACGATAAATTCAGACTAGGATATACATCAAAGTAAACCGGTCCATGACATAGACTGGTTTCCAGGGCACCCATCAAAGAAGGGTGGAATTTCAGACACCTAGCATCCCTTAGGGTTGCTTGAATACAAGCATCCATACCTAACAAGGTCAAAGGTTTAAAAGCAATTTGAATTAAACCTATATGGATGTACTTGTATTTATGCATGTGCCTCTGAAGGTCACGGGAAGACAATAACTTAATTATTGTATCCTTAGTGCTTAATTGCATGGTCTGTTCCATGGTCTTGATAGTCCATAGATCAGCTAAATTAAGCATTCCGATTTTGTAAATGCTTTTGGCACTTACTGGAGGGATAGTCCATTTGTTCAATTGATTTTGAACATTGGTCCATTCCACTACTTCAGTATTTTTTACCAGTTCTGAATCCTGGTTGTCCTGTATTCCTGAAGAGGAAGATGGTTGTAACATGTCTGTTAATTATTGTTAATACTTTAAGGTCTGCATAGTATAAATATTATCCTATTATATAGTGAACAGTAAGTTACTATTCTGTCGTCTTTCTGCTTAAGAGAGATTCTATTACTCGTCTGTCAACGATTTACTGGAAACAATACCCTGTGCAGCAATTTAATGCAAAATGGGTTAAACATTCCAACGCGACTTTTGGACGACCCATAATTGAATCTGGGATAAACATAATTCAGACAGAATAATATTCATATTGTTCATTACAGAATAATGATAATAATCATGCTACCAGAACCTAAAAAGTATTAACAATAAGAAGTTAAGCCATCATGGCTCTGATACCAAATACAAATATACAGCAGGATCGATGATATAAACAACGGATGTGATATAACAGATAATGTAACAGATAGATATAATAACTTTAAACAGACTTACAGAAAACTTGCTTTATTGAACTTCAAACTTGTACAGAGAAATATTACAGAAGAGAGAAAAGGAAAATTGAAAGATACATTGAAGGGAAACATTGCCTTCTATTTATACATAAAATGGACTTGAAAATAATAATTTGAAGTCCGCATAGTGCATGGGGTCGTGTGCTGGAATAATGCAGTCGGTCGGCCCACCACTAGGTGCTGTCTCCTTATCTGATGGAAAGTAGACATCTGATAAAGGAAATACTGTTGAATCAAAGACTTTGGGGAAAAGTTCTTTGGCTTCTTCTGTCGGCAGGATAAGAGGAATCTTTACTTTTTGGGTGGATTCATCTTGTCCTTCAAATGTTCTGTGAGTGAATCCCAATAATCTGCTATTGGAATCTCATCTTCGGAATTAAGATCTTCATTGGGATCCTGAGCATAACCTGCAAGACAAGAAAACTGATTTCCATCTTGACTGTTCTGGCTAGAGACTGATACCATGGATGCATCATCTCTTACTGTAGGGGTAGAGGATTCAAAGGATTTAACAAATTTATTTTTCATAAAATCCATGCATTTAACCATTAAATCTGCTTCGGTAATTAATGGTTGATGTTTTCTGATCATATCTTTAACAAGTTCAAATGGGTTAAAGATTTCAGGTTCTGGAATAGATAACTTTGGAATCTTATCCATATATTCCATTGTTTTCTTTCTGATCTGATGGAGGAGGGTTTGGATAGGCTCTTGAGTCATGCCTGACCACCATCTGTAATAAAAGATCCTTTGGAGGACTGGTAACTTGTCAGTGGTATAACCACATTGGAAATCCCATTTCCAAATCCAAGGGATTCCAAATTCAGTGAAGAATAATAGGGTGGATTTCCCTACAGGAATATTATCCTGTCCTCGTAATTGAGGATGAAATTGTTGCCATGGCAAATATAATTTGCTAATTGATTCAGGCAACATATCCAGATCAGGGCCAAATATAGCCCACCAGGGTATAACCCAGTTTGGGAAATCAGTCTTAACTGATTGAGGACATATCTTGAAGAACCAAGAATGCCTATGCTTCGGATTTTGATAAAAGAACGAATATGTCCAAGCTGAGATATAATCCCAATAATTGTAACTGTGACCATAGGATATTTTCCTTGGCAAATTGGGATTTAATCCCCAGTCACTAGGCCGTATAAGCCTCTTAAAGATAGCTTTACTATAAGTAAGAGGACTATCTTTGGAATTCGGAAATTGCTTCGTGTGGTTTATCTCCACAGAGGAAGTTTCAGTAAGAATGGCTTCATAGATATATCTATGGCGACCATCCGGTGCAGCATATTGTTGAGTTTGGAAATATCTGGATTTTACTTCCCAAGGATCTGGCATCCATTGCTCATCTTGAGAATCCAGTACCAATACTGTTTGAATATACCTCTGATTAGGTATCCATGGAGTTTCTTGTTCAAGAACCTCTTTCATGGTAGGTTTCTGTCGTTGTTGCTGAGAACTACTGCTTCCTTTAGAAGGAGTGGTGAGCAGATCAGCAACATGCTCCAGATATGGAAACTGATCATCAGTGAGTGGTATAACCACTTTGGCCTTAGCCTTGTTTTTGCCACGAGCCTTTGGAGTATGACCCCGGCCCTGCCCATGGGGGGGCTGATTCATGAGCCCTGCAAAAACTCACGAGTTAGAAAATCCGGTAAAGAATTAGAACTGCCTTTAATATATTCAATAGAAAAATCAAAAGCAGATAAATCAGCTTGCCAACCAGCAAATATCTGTTTGGAAACTAAATTTTTTACATCTTTTTCCAGTACTTGTTTAGCAGCACTACAATCAATGCGTAACAAGAATTTCTGATTGATTAAATCATCTTGGAATTTGTAAATGCATTTAACCAAGGAAAGGATTTCCTTTTTTATGGTTGAATAATTTAATTGTGCATTTTTCCAAGTTCCTGAAGTGAAGCGAACCAGCTCCTCTGTTCCTGTGTTTGGATTTTTCTGTTTAAGAATACCACCGTATCCAATATTGGAGGCATCTGTTTCCACAATTTTGAACCATGAAGAATTGGCTAGAGCTAAGCAAGGAATGTGTTTGGCTCTTAGTTTAATCTTCTGGACTGCCTTGGTGTGATCCAAAGTCCATGGGGAAGGAGATTTCCTTAACCTGGTGTACAAAATTGCTGTATCCTGTGCAAGATTTTTGTAGTGGCTGCGAATATAATTCAAGCTACCCAGAAATCTTTGAAGTTGAGTTTTATCTTTGATTTCATCTGGAAATTTAGAAGCAAACTCAATGCTGCGATCAATAGGTCTAATTTTCCCATCACAAATTTCATGACCAAGAAATCTGACCTTTGTTAGAAACAGTTTTAGTTTAGGAGCAGAAACAACTAAACCACTTCGGTAAATTACATCTTTGAAAATTTTCAAGTGTTTATAATGCTGATCTATTGATGTTGAGTATATAAGAATATCATCAATATAAACAATAGAAAATTCAGTGAAAGGATTAAATATGTCATTCAAAATATGTTGAAATTCTGAAGGAGCATTTTTTAACCCAAATGGCATTACTGTCCATTCATACTGTCCGAAAGGTACGCAAAAAGCTGTCTTGTACCTGTCTTCTTCTGCAATTTGTACCTGGTAATATCCAGATTTAAGATCAAATTTAGAAAAGATCACAGCAGATTGTAACCTATCTAGAAGATCTTTGATGTTGGGAATTGGGTATCGGATCCAACTTAAAGTAAGATTAAGTGGTCGATAATCAATAACCAATCGAGGAATTCCTCGTTCTTTTTCAGCATTTTTATTGACATAAAAAGCTCTGCAACTCCAGGGGGAGTAGCTAGTAGTGACAAGCTTTTGGGCCATTAAAGAGCTGATTTCAGCCTTACATAATTCCAAGTAGTCAGCCTTCATGTGGCTGGGACTAGCTTTTGAAGGAATCATGCTATCGGTAAACCCCTTGATATAGGGTAAAGAAACAATATGCTTCTTTCTGGCCCAAAAAGCATTAGGAATCTCACTACAGATTTCTTTTAAAAAGTGTTGCCGTAGTGACTCAATTTTCTGTTGCTCTTTGGGTTGTACCAATCTTTGATTAATTGCTAAGGAGGATACCTCCTGTTGCAAATAATTCAGTTGCTTTTCCTTAAAGATAATATTATCTTTAAGGGAATTGATATGCTTATTTACTGGTGGGGTCAAGAACTGAAAAGTTATTGACTGACCATGTAAAGTAGAGCATATTCCATGAGAATCAATTTTCTCAATTGGCATAATCAAGGCTAAAAAGGGAGTGCCCAAAATAACCTGTTGTGCCAAGTTTCTGATGAGTAAGAAAGTAGATGGGATACAAATACCTTCTTTACAAATGAACACATGATTAAGTTTATACTTAATCTGCATCTTACCTCCACTTGCACTGGTAAGACCTTGAGTGGTTTTCTCAAAATATTGAGTAGGAACCAATCCTTCCTGGATGCAGTTCATGTCTGCACCACTATCAACTAAAGCAATTGCATTAGTGAGAGTGTATTCCTGATTAATTACCAAATTGATAGTAATATACCATTTTTGGTAAGTAACTTGATTTAAGAGTTGAAGATAATTAGTACCTTCTTCTGATTGAGGAGCTTCCTCCTTGGATGAGGAAGATGGAATTGCAGATTTTGCTTTTAAAAGAGTAATTTCCAAATCCATCTTAGTTTGTCTAGACTTCAATTGGCGAATTTCTTCTTTTAAAAGATTAATCTCCATTTTAAGATCAGGGAGATTAGCAGGACGAGAATTTTGTCCTTGTTGTTCTAATCTGCTTAGAACTTCTTTCATGCTGTAATGATTTTCTGCTCGCAGAAAATCTGGATTATCCGTATCCTCCGTAGATCTTGCCAAAGCAGAACCTATTTCAAAAACTTTCATCTTGATTTGAGGATCCTGGATATGATCTATAAGATCCAATAAGGATTGTTGAGTTGAAGTTAAAACATTTAAGCTTAACCCATTCATTTCAACAATTGCCTTGTAATAATCATCATGGGAAGGATTACAGGAACATCTAGGATTTTCAATCTCTGCTTCAGAGGAAGAAGAAGACTGTAATTCCATGACAACATCTCCGTAATCACTTGATGATTCTGGTTCGGAAGAACTAGTATTAAGTAATAATTTACTTAATTGAAGTCTCAGTTCCTCTTCTATGTGAAGACTACTAAGCTTCTCCTTAGTTCTACACTTGTTTGCATAGTGGCCTATACGTCCACATTTGAAACATTTAGCCTCAGCCTTGGGCTTTCCTTTACCCTTTGCTTTAGGAGTATATCTCCTTTTAGGCTTAGTATTCTGTCTAGAATTATCCTTTTCCTTTGAATAATTCTTTCTTTTGGAATACTTCCTTTTATAAGGTTTTTCAACCTTATTTCTTTTCCTAGGTTTAGGATAAGATAAGGGAGTCTGATAGGCAAATTGATCACAAAATTCACCTACTTCCTTTCGACCAGTTAATCTTTGGGATTTTAACTGGGATTGTAATTTCAGATCATTACAGAGAGCTAGACCTTCCTGGATTACAATGTTGACTAATCCACCATAGGTATAGTTTCTGTAAGGGATAGAGATACCATTATTCATATCTCTAAGCTTTTTCCTGATTCTTTCAGCAAAAAAGGTTGGCAAACCATCTACAAATTTGGCTTTCCAGTGCTCATGATTTGCATCATTGAGCTGGAGAACCTTTGCCAAGAAGACATCTTTATCATTGGGAATATATTTAGTAGCTAGGAGTTCTCATTAGTTAATCATTGTTCCTGACTTCAAAGACTATGGTTTATCTAGTTTGGCCTGTTGGTGACTGGTATGTGAATAAGGCTTGGGAAAGTTTGTATTGTGTCTAAAGAGGTGACTGTCTTCGAATTTGGATTTTACAATTGTTCTTGTTTGATTTATTCTGAATTCGATTACATTAATCAGAATGAAGTTTTTATTTCAATGTGGTTTCACTATATGCAATTTCATGGTGTATTATTATTACAGGCTTATGCGCCTTATGAGCGTCTTGCTTTGATAAAAGCTTATTTGTTCCCTAAGAACAATAGGTTTTGACCAATAACTTTTTTGCATTTTGTTGATCATTTTCTTTGTTAAATATAAGTTGCAAAATTTTGTTGTAGCGTCTTTAATTGAAAAACCAACTTTATAATATGTAATTTGAATGGTGGAAAAATTGTAGTTTATGCTGTTCATAAGAGAATATGTTTGGCTGTGAATATGAAGCTTGTTTAAAACTTATATAGCATGAGTTTATGGCATACACTGAAATAGATATGATCATTTGGAAGAAGTACCCAATCTCAGACTATGAAGGTTAATTTATTTTCCTTATTAAGTCCTCAATTTGTCATTTCTGATTTCTATATCCCCCTGGCTATCACTGTTTTCCTACATTAATTCTTATTTTTTTTTTTTTCCTTCTTTTGTCTAGATGTTGTCAAATCATCACATGGTTAAAATTCATGTGATGTCTGTGAATTGGGCTCTATATTAGAAAACATATGATGACATAGAGAGATATGTGAGGTATTGTCAAATCATCACATGGCTAAAAATAGTGATGCTAGGTGCATAAACACGTGAACTATTATGAAAGACACCTCTATCATGCCAAACAGAGAGATATGTAAGTCCCTTTTGTTAAATCATGACATGGGTAAAATTCATTCACATGTCTGTGAATTGGGGCTCTATAAATAGACATATGACATTCCCACAAAACCATAACATTAGCACTAGTCAATCTCAGTTGTTGATATATGGAGCGAAAGTATATAGAGCGAAAGTACTCAGTAAGACATATACGTTGTAATGACCCGGCCATTTTCCTTCCTTTCCTTTTCTCAAATTTTCACGGATATTTTTTTTCCGTTGATCTTTTCCTTTCTGAGTTCAGTTTCTCGTCATTTAGTGTCATCTTGAGTGCTCGGGGATGGTTTCCAAGACTCTTTTCCTTGGATTGACGACTTCCTTTGAGGACCGAGTCATTTTCATATTTTCACTTTTGTAACACTATTCACTTTCGTCTTTTTCTCGGTTGTCACTTTGTTGGCATAACCTCACTTTTCGTGTTCGGATTTGATTCCAGTTTTGCATACTTCCACGATATTTAAATTCCATACTATGTGTATTTTCACTTTTGTAGAAAAGCATGCTAAGTGCTTACTTTTCTTGTAAAGGATATAGATGCATGCTATTTTGTAATTTTCTAAACTTTAGGGGTTTTGTGTAATTACTGTAAAGTAATTATTTTTCGTCTTAGGGACCATTTTGTAATTTAATTTGGAAGATATTTTCAAAAAGGATTTTTTTGCAATTTTTAGAAAGTGTGACAAGTGTCACACTCTCATTGGTCCACTTGTTGACATGTGTGTGGAAACACTTTGAGGCCTTGGATGAGGACATGTGGAGGGTGGAGATTGAACCACTTGTTGGCCTAGGATTGGTGCACTTGTTGGCTTGGATGGTTGACAAGTGTAGGCTTGAGATTTAACCTAGGATGGAGCCTTGGATTTGTGACAAGTGTAGGCTCACAATTTGATCTTGCATTAGTGTGTGTGTGAGAGGTAGTGTAAGAGCACATAGTGAGTGGAGGATCTCTATCCCCTCCACTCACATTTCATCTTGATCATTTTTCATTTCCTCCCTCTTTTGTAAAGAAAACCCTAGCCTCCATGGATGGAGCCTAAAGCCTTAAGCTTTGACCTTGATTTTTGAGAGCCTTCCATTGATTTCCAAGCTTGAACTTGGGAATACATTTTGTTCCCCTCATCTTCCTCTTCATAACCCTAGAAGGGTTTGCCATTTTGTGTTGATTTTGCCTTGGATTCTAGAGAGACACTTCTCTAGTGAGGTAGGGAATGTTATAGGGTTATATGTTTGTTGTCTTGCATGTTTTTGATGCTTATACAACTTGTATGCATGTAGTGTATTAATTTGAGAAATTATGATTAATGGTAGTTTGCTTATAACTCATTTTAGACTTGGTAAATGGCATGGCCATGAGTTGATCTTTGATATATATTAATTTGGGTTGATTTAGATGAGTTTTCAAATCTAGAGATTAAATGGATTTAATTTGGTTTAAATTCTAGTAAATTGTGTTTTCCTTGTAATCCATCTTAGACTTGATATATGGTATGACCATGACTTAGTGCTTGATATAAATTAATTTGAGATCATTTGGACAACTTTTGAAATCTAGAGATTTAATTGATTTAAATTAATTAAATTCTATTTGATGATATCTTGCTTACCTTGCACTTTTGATTTGATATATGTAAAGACCATGATATGTTGCTTAGCATATATTAATTTGAGGTTATTTGAAATCTAGAGAATTTAATCACCTTGTTTAATTAAATTCTATCTAATGGCTCCATGGATCTATTGGTATTTTAGAAGTTGTTTCTATATTCAAATCATGGACTTGAACTTGTTATGTATTCACTTGATTGTGTTTTGAGCATTGGACAACTTTGTTGTTATATTTATATTCATGAGAACATGTTTTCTTTATAGAATATATTGATGCCATGTGTAGTGAATTGCACACTTTGTAATTGACATTATGTATGTCATTTTAGAATTGAAACTCTAAGGCATGGATTGTGTGGTTTCAACCTACTTGTGCATGGAAGGTATTTTCATGCATTATATAAGTTATGTATAAGTTGTGAACATATTTGGTTTAATTTTGGAATCTTGGAACATTGTTGAGTTGAGATGGCAAGGGTTTGGCTCTAGTGCGGGGACGTGAGTCCTCTAAGTCATTGAGATAGTGCGCACTTAGGGTGGTCTTCCCTGCAGGTTAGTGCCCGGAATAACCATTGAGGTCTCGGCAAATTCCGAGCGTAGATGTCTAAGTCTTTCATTATTTGTTTTCGCATCCAATTCCAAGTTAACAATCATGTTTATATTGTAACTTGTGATTTTAGTTATTGGCGATTTTGATGTTGTTAAATACATCCATGTATATGATTTTAATGAATCATTTTGATGTTGTTAAGTACATCCATACTAAATTGATATATTTAGTTGATTTCACATTTTTAGATTTCTAGTTGATAACCTAGAGAATCTATATGTTGTTGCTTTGTGTAAGCATGCTCCTATGTAGTTGCTTTGTGTAAGCATGACCCTATGTTGCTAACATTGCATGAATGAGGTGATTGATGCTAGAAATGATCCTAGGTAGCTAGGATGCTCCCTGAGTCTCACTTTTGACATAGACGTTAGGTAGAATGAACCACAATAATTAAATCATGCAAACTTGTAAAACGTAGGTCGATGCATGCTCATTTCCTACGAGTAGCTTTATGTTACTCACCCCTACGATACTGGGGTATATTTCTGGTACAAGAATCAAGGTTGCGATTCTCGTCATGCTTGGATGATTGGTGGACTTGAAGATTTCCATTTCTTGTAAAGGTTGGCTTGAAAAGCCACTTGTAGCCTTATATGTCAAAATATGTATATTTGAATTTAAACATGTAATGTGTACATGAGTGCACTCCTTACAATGTATTTGACATGTATAAGATGAGGCTGGAGGCCAATAACATGTATTTGTATTCTACGTAGTTTTGACTTTATGGTATATTATGAAAATATTAAAAAATGTCAAGTTGTTGTCTCACTAGGTTTGCATCGGTCGTTTCCGGGAGCCGCGGACCATTCCCGCGTGCTCAAAATCACTTATTACGTTTGCGTGCATATTCGTTTCAGCCTAGAAGTGTATTTGGAGTCAAAAGTATGTTTGGTGCAAACTTACATTTTTTTGCCGTTTTGAGCCTAAATTGAGCATAAGGGCATTTTGGGGTTTTCACTTGAAAAATAAAGTTTTCTTTTGGCATGGTTGGCTAGAAAATATGATTTTGAGGGTAGTTTCTTCTTTGTGTTTTTCTCAAAAAGACCCAGAAAGTCCTCAAAATTGCATTTCAAGTCAACATTTCAGGGCAGCCTACAGGAGTTCAAGCGCTCTAAATAAGGAGTTCGAGCGCTCGAACTTTGGGCAGATTTCTTAGGGCAAATTTCGAGCGCTCGAAGTCCTTGTTCGAGCTCTCGAAGTACTGTTCACGGGTGTGTGTGTGTCTTGGTTCAGCACTGCACCTCCGACTTCAAATCATCATAACTTCTTCGTTTTAACTCTGAATTGGTCCGTTCTTGAGTCTAAATTGATTGCGTCGAAATAAGCTTTCCAATGGTACTAATTAGAGCTTCAGATTCTTCTTGTGTCTCAAGTTATTTAAGTTTTAGTAAGGTAGTGTCTGTTTTTGGTTCGAACTGGGATAGGGTATTCCTTCTTTCGACTTCAGAACTTGATATCTTTGCCGTCCGGACCCCGAATCAAGTGATTCTTGAGTCTATCTTTATTAATTTTTCATTTTCTTTCCAATGGTGTGCACGTTGGCACCCATTTCAGTGTGGAATGACCATTTTGCCCCTAGGTTCATTCTTTTCCGTTTTTGAAACGTTGCTTCCACATTTTCTTCCTTTGGGTTTCGTGACCTCATCGAGGGTCACATTGGTATCTTAGAGGAGTGTTATATCTCTAAAGACCATTGTTCTATATTTTGCTTCCACATTTTGGATCCATTTTGGGTCATCACAGGACACACTGGGTTGAAAAATCCAGGGTCGTCACATACGTGGATTGAAAGTAGTTGTTATACATTCTTAATCATTCTCAAAACTATTCCATTTTTAACTCCTCATATCGATGGTTCATTTTTTTATGTAATAACGTCAGGCATGTAATCATCATCTCCTCCACCTGGATTTGGTGTGTATTTGTTTTTCAATATGTTCAAGTGTGTATTTATTTTTCCTTCAATAAAATAAATGATTTTGTTTCTACAAATCTACCCTGTATGAAGTTAAGAACATGAGAATTCCCTCATGAAAATATAAATGGTTGTGTTGTGCTTGCCAATGTAATAATATATTTAAATCAGTTGATCCTTGCAATAGTTTCTCTTGTCTTGGTTTTGTTTATTTCTGTATGTTGTTTTGTTCGTACTTTTTGGTAGTAGTTTCTTCGCTACATTTTGTTTATCAATGATGATGATATCCATTTGATTCATAAATGTCAATCTTTTTTTTTTTTTTTTTTTTTTTGTGATTAGTATACTGAATTTGAGAGTTGTCTGATGCAACTACTTGCTTGGATTTTGTACCATAGACAATGAGGTGGTTTTCTGATAAGTGCAGACTGAAACTCAAGTGCTAGAAGGTTTATAAATTTGCTAAACAGCAGTGCTAGGAAATTGATGATGTTCTTAACAAATGGATTTAGTTCTTGTTTTGGAATATTGATGAATGGTGAATTGTTTTGGAACATTGATAAATGATAAATTTTTTAATTGTAAAATGAATTTTTTGTTGTAGTGATTGGCAGACACCATTCATGCACAACTTGAAAAAGTGATGGATGAAATAATTTAAAGATTATCTAAATGATAGAAATAATTTATAGGAGGAAACTATAATGATGATACATGGAAGGAAGCTTAGTGAATGGTATTAGAATACATATGATGATACATGTTAATATGATGATACATGTTAAAGATGGAATTGACATATGATTTGGCTCTATAGAGATTCCATGGAATTTGGCTTTATCGAGAGATCGGATTTATCAATCATCACATGTTGACATCTGTAACGACCCGCTCCACCACATGGTATGATATTGTCCGCTTTGGGCCTGAGCCCCCACGGTTTTGCTCTTGAGCTTCATCCCAAAAGGCCTCATACCAATTGGAGGTGACACACTTACATATAAGCACTTCACCTTTTCTCTACCCAAGCGATGTGGGACTGTGCACCCGTAGCTCGCCAGTGTGGTAGCCTGACAATGTCTCTCGCACCCGCCCACAGCACACCCACCCACCCACAAGGTCATCACAATCCACCCCCTTGGAGGCCCGACGTCCTCGTTGGCACACTTCCGGCTGGGTTAGGATCTGATACCATTTGTAACGACCCGCTCCACCACATGGTATGATATTGTCCGCTTTGGGCCTGAGCCCGCACGATTTTGCTCTTGGGCTTTACCCCAGAAGGCCTCATACCAATTGGAGGTGACACACTTACATATAAGCACTTCACCTTTCCTCTACCCAGGCGATGTGGGACTGTGCACCCATAGCTCGCCAGTATGGTAGCCTGGCAGTGTCTCTCGCACCCGCCCACGGCACACCCGCCCACAAGGTCATCACACTTACATATAAGCACTTCACATTTCCTCTACCCAGGCAATGTGGGATTGTGCACCGCACCTGTAGCTCGCCAGTGTGGTAGCCTGACAGTGTCTCTCGCACCCGCCCACGGCACACCCGCCCACAGGGTCATCACAACATCACATGGCTAAAGGTGCATAAAAACATGAATGCCACTATTATGTGTGAGACCCTTTTGTCAAATCATCACATGGGAAAAATTCACGTTTGTGAATTGGGCTCTATATTAGAAGACATATGATGACACACATGTTAAAGATAGATATAGAGAGATATGTGAGGTGTTGTCAAATCATCACATGGGAAAAATTCATTCACACGTCTATAAATTGGGCTTTGGAAATAGAAATATGACACACGCACAAAACAATAACATTAGCACTAGTAAATCTCAACTACTGAGTTTTTTTGAGCAATATCTACAAAAAATTAACATTATCTAAATAAAGGCATTGCATAATTGTTATGTTTTTTCACATAGATTTCTAAGTGCACTTATAAATAAATACATTACATAATCAAAATGCAGTAGGAAATCTATTTGAAAAAAAAAACATTATAATAACTTTAATTAAATAGAATCAAAATAAAGATATTAGATAATCAAAGTGCAATTAGAAATCTATTTGGAAAATAGATTTTCTGATAGTTTTGATCAAATATGAGAAAAAACAAAGATACTACATAATCAAAGTGCACTTATAAATCTATTTAAAAAAGAAATTAACATTATAATAGTTTTGTTAAAATAAAAACATTAGATAAGTAAATTGCACTTACAAATAGGGATGCCAATACTCTACCTCATGACAACAATTAGATATTTATAACAACTTAATGGAGTTGTTTATTGATCTAATGTGCAACTTAATTAGCGGTGTGGGGTGTAATACCATTTTCAATTACAAAAATAAGTCCCTTTTGCCAAGGTACCACTTTTTCTCCAAAGGTACCACGTTTTTGAACTGAAGGTACCACTTTTTGGCGTCCATGTATCATGTTTTCTAAACACTCGCATAGCTAGCTTAGAGAATATTTTGTGTTATTCATGGCCCTAATGAAGCTGTTTATTGATCTAGTGTGCAACTTAATTAGCGGTGTGGGGTATAATACCATTTTCAATTGCAAAAATAAGTTCATTTTGCCAAGGTATCACTTTTTCTGCAAAGGTACCACGTTTTTGAACTGAAGGTACCATTTTTTGGCGTCCAGGTACCATGTTTTCTAAACACTCGCTTAGCTAGCTTGGAGAATATTTTGTATTATTCATGGCCCTAATGCAGCTGTTTATTGATCTAATGTGCAGCTTAATTAGCGGTGTAGGGTGTAATACCATTTTCAATTGCAAAAATAAGTCTCTTTTGCCAAGGTACCACTTTTTCTCCAAAGGTACCATATTTTTGAACTAAAGGTACCACTTTTTGGCGTCCAGGTACCATATTTTCTAAACACTCTTTTAGTTAGCTGGGAGAATATTTTGTGTTATTCGTGGTCCTAATGGAGCTGTTTATTGATTTAATGTGCAACTTAATTAGCGGTGTGGGGCGTAATACCATTTTCAATTGCAAAAAGAAGTCTCTTTTGCCAAGGTACCACTTTTTCTCCAAAGGTACCACGTTTTTGAACTGAAGGTACTACTTTTTAACGTCCAGGTACCATGTTTTCTAAACACTCGCTTAGCTAGTTTGGAGAATATTTTGTGTTATTCATAGCCCTAATGGAGCTGTTTATTCATCTAATGTACAACTTAATTACCGGTGTGGGGTTTAATACAATTTTTAATTGCAAAAATAAGTCCCTTTTGCCAAGGTACCACTTTTTCTCCAAAGGTACCATGTTTTTGAACTGAAGGTACCACATTTTGGCGTCCAGGTACCATGTTTTCTAAACACTTGCTTAGCTAGCTTGGAGAATATTTTGTGTTATTTATGGTGCTAATGGAGTTGTTTATGGATATAATGTGCAACTTAATCACATTACACACATATATAATTGGGTTAATTCTACCCCTACCCCTAACCTTTGACCATATCGCACTTACACCCCCTCTAGATTTTAATATTCCATGCACACCCCCTAATCTTTGACTATACGTATCAACTTACCCCCTGCCGTTAAGTAGCAGACGTTTAGTGCTGATGTTAGGATAGATAAATGGGTAGAAGGTCAATTATGCCCTTTACAATGGCTGAAATGACATTTTTAACTTTATTGACCATTGCAGAGTTACAAAACTACCTTTACGAAGTGTTTATTGAGAGAGTGTGGTATCTCTTTGACAACTATGTTTATTGAGAGAGTGTGGTATCTCTTTGACAACTATTGAGATTAAATTATCCATATGTTTGACACCATGGAACCAAGGAAACAACAGGCCAATTTTCCATTCATTCAACTACTTCAATTTTGGAATGAAAATTTTTTTATAGTACATTCATGTAATAGTCAAAGAAAATTCAGTGAAGCCCTAATATAATAAGCCATACAATACTAATTCATGAAAACCCAAAAGAGCAACTTCATTTGATTCCATCTAAGGTAGATGTCAGTATGATAAGCCATACAATGGTTGCAAAAAAATGACACTGTTCAACATTAGAAATGTCTCATATCCCACATCATTTCAAGTACTTTTTGGATTCTGAGATCCTCCTATCTCACTTCCTCTAGCTCTCAATTGGGCAAATACAGGTATGTATTTCCTTATTCTGTGGTAAACCAATTTGTGACCCTTTTCCTTTGTGTGGTCCTAATGAGAGTCCTCTTGTTTGTGTATTTGATGGACATGCATTCTTTCTGTCTCTGTGCGTAATTGGAACAAAAGAACCACTTTGTCTTTGTAATTGTCACATGCAATAAAAATTAAGGTATTAAGGCATTGTATAATAATAACAAGGAACAAAAACAATATAAAAACAGACAATTTGAAACTTTGAATAATAATAATTTTAAAAAGAATCATCAAAATTAAAAAGAAATTTATAATTTGCCCAACACCTTGCAAGTGACCTCATTATCCAACTTAGCAGTACTGCTATTTAAAACATTCTGAACAATTACATAATAATTTTGAGTTTACTTAAGAGGTTGAATATTTTCATTGGAGCTCTTGAAAAATGCAATTTATTACTACATCAGATATAAAAGACAGCACTATCATGTAACGAAAAAAAAAAAAAATTGCCCAATGAATACAACTATGAAAGAATTCACAGATTTGTACCATACATATATATTTGATATTAAGAGACAAAAGACAACTTCAAAAAATAATAATAATAAAAATCACTGATTCTTACCAACAAATGGCCTTTGGAAAAATTTCACTGACCGTGTAGCATATGTAACATGGAAAAGAGCAAATGTACATTGAGCTATAGTACTAACAACTAAGTTATATTAAGAAACTGTTCTACAACAAAAATTATATCAAAAGTAGAGGAAATTACATCTTATAAGCCTTGATGGATTAAGATGGAGATAGTGAGGTTCCTTGAGGTGAATGGTAGCTTGTTGGCTGATGGAGGTGATGTTGGAATCATCAAAATTAAAAAAAAAAAAAAAAAATTATTAACCACAAGGAAACTGATGAAAGCTTACTTGAAATTAACGTGCTTGACTACAAATATCATATATAACGTGCTTTGGTCTTTACAAAATTCTTCAATTTGTAATTGTCATCTAAAAGCAATCTTGAAGCAATAGTTGCACGTAACTTGTAACGTCCACCTGTGCATTAAACCAGGTAATTTCTTTTCATGAGTATGGGATAGGAAAATGAAGTTCATGCGTGAATACATATAAGTGTAAATAAATAGGAATCTAGTGTTACAGAAACTATATATTTGATAAAGAAAACTTTTTCACCACTGTTGAATTTGAAATTAGACAAAATCTCGGTAATACTAAACTTTTATATGTGAAATATTTCATAAACAGGTAGCTTTATCCTTGGGAAATATGTTAGCAATTTGGTCAGATCAACACAGAGACAAAACATAAACAAAACCACAACAAATCTAATAATAGGAAAGAACTCCCTGTCCCAAAATAGATGTCCCTTTTTAGTGAGATGTGTAAGTCCCTTTTGAGTTGACATGGAACCTGTTTGTAACTAGTTGAGCTCAGTTCATTCGCATGATGGGTCTAGACTTCAGATTGAGCTTGACTTGGTTCATTTAATGAATGAGCTTGAGTGAGCTGTTAGCAAGACAAGCTATAACAACTTGCTCAAGCTTGAGCTGAGCTTGAACGGTTTGAATTGAATTATTGTCCTACTATTGCATGCTAATAACATCAAGGTTATGTCTGTCCTCAGTCTGCCCTCCTGGCATCCAGCATTAGCAGGGCTAACAAATAAATCTACATTTGACCGGCCATGATTATTTCTACCAGAAATTTGATTGTAACCTAAGTGCATGTGGTACAAGTTTAACTTGACAAAGGGAATTAGAAGTTGACACTCTCTGCAGCTTTGGTACATTTCTAATTTATGTTTTGTAAATTGCAGGTCGATTAGTTCTGACAGATCATGCACTCTACTTTGAAACTCTTCGTGTATTGTTTTGTGACACAACCAAAAGATATGACTTGTCTGATGATTTAAAATAGGTTATTAAACCAGAGTTAACAGGACCATTGGGAATTACCCTTTTTGACGAGGCAATCTTGTATAAATCAATATCCTTGTAAGGAATGATGCATATCGGTTTCATTTATAGGTCATAATATTCGGTTTCAACTTTTTTACATTTTAAACTTTCATGTATTATACATATGGTTTTTGTAGTTTTCCATAATCTGAAAGCTTATTTATATACCAGAGAATGTAGTTAAATTGTTCCTTTTTTTTTATTTCTGCTGTAGATCAGAACCGGCTGTGATGGAGTTTCCTGAACTTAAAGGACATACTCGTCGTGACTATTGGCTAGCCATTATTCAAGAAATACTATATGTCCACAGATTTATACATAAGTTTCAGATTACAGGAGTTGAAAGGGATGAAACACTTTCAAAGGCCATACTTGGAATTTTGCGAGTACAAGCCCTTAAAGAAATAAGTTCTTCTATCCCTCTCTGCTGTGAGTCTCTTCTTATGTTCAATCTATGTGATAAACTTCCAGGTGGAGACCTAATTCTGGAAACACTTACAAACATGTCAACCTCAAGGGAATCATATCGGACTAACAATTTTATTGCTAAAGGTGGAATGTATTCAATATCATCTTTGGCCATGGCTTCTAACTTAGGCTCTGTGTTTGGAATGAGTTCAAGTGTTCCCAATGAGGCTGGGCTTGTTGTGGGGGAAATTGCTGTAGGAGAGATGACTTCACTGGAAAGATCAGTTAAAGAGTCTAAAAGCGGCTATAAGGAGGTGGTGATTGCACAAGAAACAGTTGATGGAGTTAAAGTAAATGACATTGAGACCAATTTGATATGATCATGAAGGTGTTGCTAGAAATGATTTCTTTTTCTTTATTTTCATTTTTTTTCTTTTTCTGTTTTACATTCAAAATCGATAAGGATTTTAAGCGATTGGATATGAGTATAACAACTAATCCCTATATAGTTGGTGTTGCTAAAAAGAAGCTGCTCTAGGAAGCAGCCTTCTAACTTAATAAATAGAATGAATCCATTACGTGGCTAATGTCTGCAAATTGCATTTCATAAACAGACTGAATTAACACAAATGATATGTCATTTCTATTTTAGTCTAACTGTTTGGGGTTGGCAACTTGAATTCTGCCGTACTTTACTTTCATCTCAATAAACTTTGGCTGGAACCATGAGATTTCTTCTTGATAACTTCTAAATTTCACACGTATCTGCAGGAGTTACTATCCCCTGTTACAGAACTTGGGAAGTGGCTTCTTTCTCTGGCATATTGGGAAGACCCTTTGAAGTCTATGATATTCTGCTCAATTTTCACGTATGTTATTTGCTGGTAAGATTTTTCTTTGAAGACTTATTTTCTATTCTGTTGGTCATTTGGACAGCATGACTGCATGATAAAAATACAGCAGAGTTGCTATCATGGGCTCTATACTTGAATAAGACTTTAAGTGTTTCCCAATCTAAATGAAAGCAATTCCAGCATTTTGGTTAAGTAGCTGTAATACAAAGGAGTGATACTAAGATTTTAAAAATAACTTGCGATAGTATATTTTAGGCGATCAATTGAAAATGTGGCACAGGAAATCGCGTTAAGTTGTTATGTTATTGTCTTTGGATTTTTATGGGACTACATAAAATTTGGTAAAGCCTTGTTTTCTTGGGCTTGGTTTCTGGCAAGTTTCCACAAGTTTGGAGTTTGTTATCATTTTGCCTTTATGCATTTGATGTAGAACATTTTTTTATTTATTTATTTAGTCTTATCCTAGTTCTAGAAGTTGAACGGCCTAATTATATAATCAATCATCCAATTTAGTAGGGACCGTAGGGTCTAGTGTATTTAGAATTTGAGAGATGGTTCTAAAGTTTTGATTGATTGTGTGATGCAACTTTTTCTATTGGCAACGTCTGAGGGATTCTTGGTAGGATCTTAGAAGAGATTTTTTGTATTCTCTTTGTTCAATTCACTTTCTGCTACCAGATTTACTGTCCCCACTCCCCTTCTCCACTTTTCATCCTGAGGCCTAGATTCATTAAGAAGCCCTCTATCCTACAAATTTGACCTTTAATTGAACTCTAGAACTCTTAATAGCTTTAGTCCAGAATTTTCCGTAACTACTTTTTTGGGAATGATATCTAAAAAGTGATACATTTAGGACCAAGAAAATACTCTTCCAGTCCATAAAGCTGACTACCTATCAATGTGTTAGTGGGGAGCATTCATCCAAGTTTTCTAGTGTTGTCCATGTTAATTTGGTACTAGAGCTTGTACAAATTGCTTTTATGCCCTTGTTACACATTTGTATTTGAAACAACAATCAAATTTGGCCATGGAGGCTTTAGATCAATAAGATGAGGGGTGTATGCAGCTAGCTAGCATTTTTACCTAAAAAGCTGCCTCCTGAAGTTTAAAAATTGGAACTAATTGCCTTCATTTAGAAGATAAGAATTTGTGCCATTGGAAAAAGGGAAATCTTGGAATGGGATTATCATTGCCGCACAAAACCAGCCTGTCACTGTAGAACATCCTTTCAAAATCAGAAAGGTGGCTCTTTCATTTATATTAAAGGGTCCTCTATTTGCAAAATGGAAGTGGAAGTTTGATTTTAGAGGTGTAGAGAGATGAGTTTGATGGAAGTTGTAACTTATCTGTCTATGAGAGTGAAAAAAATTAAAAACCATACCAAAATCACAGATTATATACAGAAAATACATGAAAAATTACCTCAAACCCTAGATTCGTCCTTGAATTAAATTGTGAAGGAGAGAGAGATATAACCTAGGTCTGCCTTCATTTCACACCAAATAGAATAGGTCATTAGAGAGAAACAAAGTGGAGAAGACCTTTGCGTTCGCTGATGTTGTATGCCGAGATGTGTGGCCTGCCTGGTCTTGCTTCGCTGGTTACACAGAGAGGGGGGAGAGAGAGATAGAGCACTTGAGTTTCACGAAGTGTGGGTTAGGGCAGAGAGAGAGAGAGGGGGCAGGACTTTGCACGAATGAGAGAATTCAGTTAGGGCTCCAATGGTAAAATGTATTGGACAAGGGCATTTTAGGCAACACAGAAAAAAAGGGAAGGACATTTTAGGTAACACAATTTCTAAATAGTAAAAATGTATGTGCTACCTCAGCTTTTGGGTCAAACACATTTTAGGGAAACTATAGGACTTTGACTCAGCCTCTTAGTAAATATGGAGCCCTAACCCCATTTATATGTAATAATCCCTTTATTATATTGTCACCGACCATATTTATCTTGTTAAATTGAAGACTTTCCCATACGAGACACTTCGATCTGAAGTCATTAGCAAAGTATGTAATTTTATTATTTCACTTTATAAAGTTTTAATGTAAATTCACCGGACTTAAAAGAGGTTAATAATCTATACATGCATTACAAAGGTAAATCTTGCCTTCAGAAATTTCAAATTGGATTATGTTGGTAAAAATAGTAATGGAATGGAATATGTTAGGTATGTATTTTCATTTTCCACGAGTGTAATTTATCCTTTAAAATATATATCAAGAAAATTCAATTAATTTTTGTACATATTAAATTGACTAGTCACGCTTCAATATTTCTCTACATTAAAGAGACAGAAAAGACGTCAAGTTGAGCAGTTGTGTCAAGGCTTTGAGGAGGACTATTTTGTCATTTACTTTCTTTAGTACGGAGTAATATTTATTAGGAAAATAGCATTCTTGTACTTTTACAATCAGTTGACTTCTCGAAAACAAATGAGATGAGAAAATAGACATTGAAAAGTAATCTCATACTAACTTTTCTTTCAGGCAAATAAGAATACTCATGCGTTTCACTTTTGAAAGATAATCGTGTGTGTGTGTTTTATTTTTATTTTTCTAATTATGAAAAATCAAATGAAGTATACCAGTACAAAAATAAAATGTTAATATCTTAATCCAATTTAATAACATTATTACCTTGCTTAAATAAAAGGAATGTGTGAGTAGTATAACTCATCTATGAAAAAGATAATCAAGATAGTAACACTGTGCTTATATACAATATTAGATGTGTTTTGGTTTCTTTAAGCTAGCTCCAAACATCTTTAGTTTTTATGCTAATTAATGCAAGTTGCAAATGCGCACTGTATATCACCATATACCCATTTAAAATATTTGGGTTAAAATGTAATAACCTCCCAAAGGTATAGTATCATTACTTAGAGTCGTGTCCATTATCCAAAATTACACCGCCTAGTACATATATTATTATTATTATTAACTAAATGAATGAAATTTTTGATATAATATATATTATTCTCTAATTAGATTTCTTTTTATTGAATTAAATAAATAAATTTTTTAATATTATATATTACTGTGTTTTCTTTTCTAATTAGATTTTTTAATTAATGATGTACACGAAAGAGTAGTGTCTTTGTTGTTGAACTTAAGCCCTAGTTAAATGGTTAATCATCGCTCTACATTATCTTCTTGCGACTTTCCAATAACTTCTTTTTGTTATATATTGTTCAAAAACATCGGAGATTACATTGGGGCCCTCACATAAAAATATATGAAACCATTGAGCAAAAACTCTCTTTCGGCCCAACAGGAAGTTGAGCCCAAACACAAAGCTAAGCTCTAGTTGTAATCCAAGCCCAATCTACCCCAATTTACCCAAGCCCAACCAGCCTTACCCAGCTTCAATTCAATAGTCCCCAAAATTCAAAGTGTCGAATTAGTTACCAAATACTCCATCTGTCCTAAAAAAAAATGTCATGCTTTTTTTTTGGTCTGTTCCAAAATAATTGTTTACTTTCCTTTTCCAAACAATACATTTTACATCTTTTCATATATGTCATTGGAGTTTAAAATTTCAAATTTGAATATAAAGGCAAATTAATAATTTCCTAGGGAGACAAGGCATGTCCCACATGTCCCCTTAAAGTTTCCTACTCTCTAAAAGCGACATTTGAATTGGGACAGAGGGAATAGCACCTTAGCCTGGCAACTTAACCTTTGAAACTTAAAATTTGTTCTTGTAAAATATAACACTTAGTGTGTGTATATATATATCCTAACAAAAGAGAATGCCCATAAATCAATTAAAATAAAATTCGAAAAAAAAAGTAGTGTTGGTAAAATGATTATGACAAATCACGAAAATCATTTACACTTGTATATATATATATTGGAAATAAAAATTTTAAAAATATGGACCATAACTTGGAGGTGCATAAAATCACACTTCTTGAAGATACTTGAAACATCTCACAAGGTGGAAGGGATCACGACATATCTTTTTCTGGAATTCAACTAAACCTGAACTCAATCCAACACATTATATTTGCACGATACATTATTGGATGCAACAATTAATTAATCTCTTTTCAGAATGTCTAACTATATAAATTAAAAGAGAAAACTTCTAAACTTTGAGTAGAGAAAATTTTAGTATGAAACGATTGAACTTAATCCATGCTTTAGTGAGGTTTGTGTGGTCTTTATTAAAACCTCTTAAAGATAAATCACATAAATGTGTTCCAATCTCAACAAGATACATAAATTAAGAAGATTCATATTTCAACACTGATGGATGTATAATTTAAATACCCGTGGATAGGGGAAGATTGTTAAAGTAATGCGCTATCTTATAAGATTGAGATAGGCTCTACAGACTAAGATAAGGATTACAGATTATGATAAGGATTATAGACTAAGATAAGGATTACAGACTAAGATAAGGATTACAGATTACAATAAGGATTATAGAATACGATAAGGATTAAGCCTATAGATTATGATAAGGATTAAGACGACGGGAACTCTACGTAACATCCTGACCTAAGCCCTATGAATAAAGGGGGCTAATCGATGTTTTGAGGTACGCAATAAATCCTAATTCAATTTCTTAATTTCTCCAGAGAGATTACTTCTTACACTGACTTATTCGTCGGAGCCTACTTCTCTTTATTCAGGAAGTCAGGTCAGATCTGGGTTGCGCAGAATCCATCATCAACAGTTGGCGCCGTCAGTGGGAACATATTTTTGTTCTCTAAACAAAGCATGGTTCAATTGCGATCTGGTCTGGCTGCTGGCGAGGACGAAGTGTTGCAGGCTTCTGATAAAGGGGACTCGACGGGGCAACCCCCCGTCGTCCCAAACGATCAGGAACGCGTCGCAGCATTGGAACAACAGATTCAAACCTTAGTCCAACAAAATGCGATGATTCCGCAACGCTTAGCCGCCCCCAACGAGGAGAGAAACAGTGAAGTACCCAACAATGACTCCCGTAGGGTTAACAACAATGTTGAGCTTAGTCAAATAGGGGGTCAACAGAGGAGCCATCACCTTCGGTCCCCTGAACGGAATACCACTAGTCTCCGTAGAGATACTTCTAGTTATGTTGGTGATAAGACTGAGGACGCCACTCATTTCGATCTAGAGATTCAGGATCTGAAAGCTAGAGTTGATGAATTCGTGTAAGCGATAAAAGGGAAAGGCTAGGCTGCAGTGAACGATATGGTACAGAAAATCAACCTAGCTTTTAGCCCAGCTGTTACAAGTTGTCCTTTACCTAACAAATTCAAGATACCAACTCTTGAGAGCTTCGATGGACGTGGGACCCTCTCGACTATTTGGAGACCTACAAAGCTCTTATGTATTTACAAGCCGTACCAGACGAGATTATATGCAGGGCTTTCCCTACCACACTAAAGGGCTAGGCTCGTCTCTGGTTCAATAAATTAAAACCAGGCTCCATTAAAAACTTTGAAAAGTTGACTAAACAATTCATAGGACACTTCATCGTTGGGCAGAGACATAGGAGACCAGCAACACATTTACTGAATGTGAAGCAGCAGAAGAGGGAGCCTCTCCGTGATCACACAAGTCGTTTTAACATTGAATTGCTGTAAGTAGAAGAGGTGGACGACAAGGTTGCCCTCACAGCCTTTATGGGGGGACTACAGACCTCTAAGTTCCTATTTTCCTTATCAAAAGAAGCCCCTACGAGCATGACAGAGTTAATGGTTAGAGCGCGGAAGCACATGAACGCTGAGGATGCTATGAATGCGCGAAAAAACAAAGATGGTAAAGATAAGAGGTCGGATAAAAAGAGGCCAGCACCTAGCACTAGGGAGGAAAGGGACTCGAAGTATAAGAAATTCTCAAATAGCCAAGTTGACAGATCGTCTCGTTGTCTAGTGAGCCCAGGCAGGTATAATAACTACACCCCCCTAAATACATCTGTAGAGCAAGTCTTTCTGCAGATTCAAGATGACGCATTATTGAAATGGCTACCAAAGCTAAAAGCTAATCCAACAAAGAGGTCTTGGGATAAATACTGTAGGTTCCATCGGGACCATGGACATAACACAGAAGATTGTTTCGACCTCAAAAACTAGATCGAGAACCTTGTTCGTAAGGGTCAGTTACGCAAATTTACAACTAGGAATGAAAAAGGAGGCTCCAACCCAGCCCGAGAGGGCCGAGATGATTGCCTTCCTCAACACCAACCAATGGGTGAGATCAGAGTTATATGAGGTGGCTTCGCTGGTGGTAGGGAGACTAGTTCGGCTCGGAGGGCTTATGCTAGGAGAATTCGGAGTTTTTAGAGGTGAATGAAGTTAGAGTGACAAGTCCTCCAACAAAATTACCGCGAGTTGAGGAGCCAGTCATAACCTTTTCTGAAGAAGATGACAAGGGAATTCACCAGTCCCATGATGAACCTCTGGTAGTTTCTATGGTCGTTGCTAATTTCACTGTTTGACGAATACTGATAGACAATGGTAGCTCTGCTAACATACTATTTATTGGGGTGTACGACAAATTAAAAATTGGCCGAGAGAAGCTCCGACCCATGAGTCACCACTGGTGGGATTTTCAAGCGATAAAGTATATCCACTAGGGATAGTTACCCTTCTAGTCATTGCAGGATCCAATCCAAAGAAGGTCACTGTAATGGTGGACTTTATAGTGGTGGACTACCCATCATCATACAACATTATCATAGGAAGGACAACATTGAATGCCATGAAAGCAATCACTTCCACTTACCATCTCCTGATGCGTTTCCCAATTGAGTATGGTATGGGAGAACTAAGAGGGGACCAAACAATGGCTCGAGAATGTTATGTCGCCTCTCTCAGAAAAACAAAATTGCAAGAGGTACTTACGATTGAAGGGCTAGAAGGGAGAGGTAGGCTAGACTTTCATAGAGCGGAACCTACAGAGGAGATAGAAGAGGTCATCCTTGGTGAGGGTGAGCCTGAGAAGAAAGTGAGTATAAGGTCTTTACTCCCCCAGGTATCAAAGATGAACTTACTCAATTCCTCGGGAAGAATTGAGTCGTATTTGCATGGGCGCATAAAGACATGCCGGGTATAGACCCCACTATCATGGAGCATCGTTTAAATGTAAATCCTAACTTCAAACATGCCAGACAAAAGAGTAGGACTTTCGCTCCAGAGAGGAATCAGGCTATATCAGAAGAGGTGGAAAAGCTCTTAAAAGCTGACTTTATTCAAGAGGTGTACTACCCCGACTGGCTGGCAAATGTGGTCCTAGTGAAGAAGGCAAATGGAAAGTAGAGGCTATTTGTGGATTTCACCGACCTTAACAAAGTTTGCCCGAAGGACAACTTTCCTCTCCCAAGAATCGATATGCTTGTTGAGGGAACGACTGGACACGAACTACTAAGCTTTATGGATGCATATTCTGGATACAACCAGATATCTATGTACACCTCAAATAGAGAAAAAACGGCCTTCATCACTGATAGAGTTTTGTACTGTTACAAAGTAATGTCTTTTGGGCTCAAGAACGCTGGTGTAACATACCAGAGGCCAGTGAATGCAATGTTTAAGCACCAAATTAGTATAAACATGGAGGTATATGTTGATGACATGTTGGTGAAAAACTTAAAAGCTGAAGACCATTTGACTGACCTGCAAGAGACCTTCGAGGTACTTAGGAGGCATAAGATAAAACTCAAACCCAACAAGTGTGCCTTTGGGGTTTCCTCAGGAAATTTCTTGGGATATATGGTAAACAGAAGAGGAATTGAGGCCAATCCAGAGAAGATCCGAGCAGTCATTGACATGAGATTGCCAAAATCAACCAAGGATCTACAACGACTAACAGGGAAGATTGCTGCCTTGAGTAGGCTAATCTCTTGGTCAACTGACAGGTGTCTACCTTTCTTTCGTGTGCTAAGGAAAGCTTTTGAATGGACCCCAGAGTGTGAGCAGGTGTTCAAAGAACTAAAGTAATACCTTAGTTCTCCCCTACTACTATCTCAAACCATACCGGAAGAGGAACTATACATATACCTTGCAATCTCCACGACAGCTGTCAGTTCAGCTCTGATATGAGAAGAAGAAGGGGTTTACAGGCCAGTATACTTCGTGAGCAGAACACTCAGAGGTGCGGAGGAAAGATATCCAAGGATGGAACAATTGGCCTTTACTTTAATTGTGTCCGTCAGGAAACTGAGACCATACTTTCAAGCGCATACGATAGTGGTCCTAACAGATCAACCCCTTCGACAGGTCCTACACAAGCCAAAAAGCTTTGGTCGACTGATGAAGTGGTCAGTAGAGTTAGGAGAGTTCGACATTCAGTACAAGCCAAGAACAGCAGTAAAGGCTCAGGTGTTGGCTGATTTCTTAGCTGAGTTTACCCCTCTAGAAGAAGAGAAACAACCCCAATTTTCGACAAAACCAAGTTCAAGTGAGCAGATGGGCCTAGAAGTAGTCTGGGACTTGTTTGTGGATGGGTCATCTAATGTTCAAGCTAGCGGAGCTGGGCTTGTTCTTGTCTCCCCAGAGGGAGAAAATATACAGTACGCACTTCGGTTTGGTTTCAAAGCAACTAATAACGAGGCAGAATACAAAAGCCTTGATAGCTAAATTAAAAGTGGCAAATGCCCTAGGGGTTGAGCAATTAAAGGTGTACACCGACTCCCAGCTGGTCGCTGGACAAGTTCGAGTGGGATATGAGGCACGGAACTAGAAGATGAAGAGTTACCTATAAAAGGTGGAAGAATTAAAGAATCACTTCCAAAGATTCTCAAATCATCAAATACCACGAGAAAAGAACGGGGAAGCAGACACCTTAGCCCAGCTAGCTATTGCATTGGAACCTGAGATCAATAAGACTATACCACTAGAATATTTGGACGAACCATCTATATCTCAGGAGAGACAAATTGAAGTGCAACAAGCGATATTGAGTGTGGAGTGGGTAGATCCTATCATCAGATATATCAAGGATGGGTTGCTACCAACAGACCGAGCAGAAGCTCGAAAGGTTAAGATGTGGGCAGCTAGGTATACGCTTATCAAAGGGGTGCTCTACAAGAGAAGCTTCTCCATGCCGTATTTACGATGCGTTTCTAGCGAGGAAGCTGACTACATTTTGAGGGAGATCCACCTAGGAGTTTGTGGAAACCATGCTGGGGGTAGGTCATTTGCTAACAAGGCCATCCAACAATGATACTATTGGCTCACCATGCATAAAGATGCCATTGACTTCGTTAAAAAGTGCAACAAGTGTCAACGATTTGCCAACATCCCGAGACAACTGTCAGAGGAGATGACTCCTATATCAGGACCATGGCCATTTGCTCAATGGGGAATGGACTTGATTAGCCCTCTCGTCAAGGGCAAAGGGCAGACTAAGTATGCCATTGTTATGGTTGATTGCTTCACTAAATAGGTAAAAGCTAAGCCTCTGGCCAAGATCATATAGAACAATATAAGGAAGTTCGTGTGGAAATCAATAGTTTGCAGATTTGGGATCCCTAGAGTGATTGTCACCGACGATGCAAAACAGTTCGATAACTCTGACTTCAAAAATTTTTATTTCGAGCTCGGGATTCAAATCCATTTCTCATTGCTAGGACATCCCCAGGCGAATGGACAGGTTGAAGTCACTAACAGAACAATCCTTCAGATGATCAAGACTCGACTTGAGGCTGCAAAGGGATTGTGGCCTGAATAGCTGCCGAGTGTACTGTGGGCTTACCGTACTACTGCAAGGACTCCCACAGGGGAAACCTTTTTTCTTTTAGTGTTTGGAAGTAAGACAGTAGTACCTATAGAGATTGGCATAACAAACTTTAAGACGAAGCACTACGAGCCCAAGCAGAACGAAAGGGAGTTAGAAGCAAGCTTGGACCTAATCAAAGAAAGGAGAGACCAAGCCCAGATTAGGATGGCTGCCTATCAACCGAAGGTTTCCAAGTATTACAATGCTCGGGTCAAGCCTAGGAGGTTTTCAGTAGGAGATTTAGTACTCCGCAAAGTTACTCAAGCAACTAAGGATTCAACCATAGGGAAACTGGGTCCCAAATGGAAAGGGCCTTACAAAGTTATGGGATGTCAGCGACCAGGAACATACTGGTTGGAGGACTTAAAAGGAAAGCCACTGCCTCACCTATGGAATGTTGAGCATCTAAATAAATAATATCAGTAAACAATTTCAGTTTAATCTCAATTTATTATTTGTTTTTGCTAATACTTCTAGTTTCAATAATTGTTTCATTCTCTACGAATGAATGTCTTCAATAGCCTTGTTATCAACTTTAGCTTTAATAAAGTATTCCCTACTTGGATCAGTTGTTTCAAATAATTCATTATCATTTTGATATGTTAAGATATTCATGTTAAATGGGTGAGCTGGGTGAAGCTCATAGTAATATACTTCCCTTGTTAAAGGGTGAGCTGGGTGAAACTCATAGTGATCTACTTCCCTTGTTAAAGGGTGAGCTGGGTGAAGCTCATAGTAATCTATTTCCTTTGTTAAAGGGTAAGCTGGGTAAAGCTCATAGTATTCTACTTCCCTTGTTAAAGGGGGAGCTGAGTGAAGCTCGTATTCATCTATTTCCCCTGTTAAAGGGTGAGCTGAGTGAAGCTCGTATTCATCTACTTACCTTATTTCATAGACGAGCTGAGTAAAACTCGTCTTAATCTACTTTCCTTATTAAAGGGATGAGCCGACCAAAGATGTCAATAGAATAACATAATGCGGCGATCGCAATGGTAAAACATAACTGTCCATCCTACTCATCAACCCTAAAAATATAAATGGAAACTGATTGCAAAGAAAAAGAAGTTTCAAGCACAAAGAGAAACATGGGAGCAAATAAATGAATGGCTACACATTTATCCTATTCAGAGTCACTCGCTTCATCTAGTTGAATGACAGAGAAGTTTTGGTCTTCAAATTCAGAAGCAGCACGATTCTGAAAATCTTCGAAGCCATTAAAGTAGGCCTTCGACATAATCTCCTTGAAGGTTGGTGAGTCTTTAAACTTATCCACTGTATTGGATCTTTCCACCATCAGTTTCTGGGACATCTCCTTGTCGAGTTTTTGCACATAAGATGCATGACAAGCTCGTTCTGTTTCTAACTTAGCACGCATTGCTTGTAGAGCGGCCTCATGTTTATCACACTCCAATTATAAATCGGCTTGGTGTTGGGAGCGAGTATAAGCCAACATATTGGTGTAATGCTCCCCTCCTTTTACAGCTAGACACGATAAGGAATACGCATGTGTATTCACTTGTACGCACGTGGGAACAAAAAGTTACAATGAAGAGGAAAAGAAAAGCTAAATAAAAACAGAGGATGGTGCAAGAGTTAACCCGTGCAAGATTATGCATGAGCCGGTCTACAATCTCAGTTGGAGGGTGAGAATTCAGATATATCATATCCTCTTTCGCCAAAGACTCGCTTATCTTCTTAAAAACAAGTTGAGCATTGCCTAGAACAGATGCTGCTGAAGAGTAGGGATCTAAGGGGAGTACCCCTGCTTCAGTAAGGAATGGCCTAGTCTCATCCACAAGCTGATGAGGGAATTACGAGTCGAATACATGTGGAGAAACAACTGAAATAGGTAAGACTCTTTGTGCTGTAATAGTAGGCTTCTCTTTTTTCCTCTTGGCGGGGGAAGTAGGTGGGAAGTCACTTAAGTCTTCTTTGAACTAAGCTAGAAGCCTCTTATTAAGTTTTCGAGATATAGTTACAAAGGACTTGCAAACTGGCTGAGGACCAATCCCATGGGTAAACAAAGTCTGAGGTGTCATGAGTGAAGACCAGTCCCTCACTGAGTGGTTAAAGGCTCCATTTATTCGCTGGAGATCATCAGATGAAAGGGCAATCTCTTTAATGCCTGAAAGGACAACAACTCTGTTAATAACTCAACAAAATTTATTTTGAGTTTTAAAACATAAGAGGGTATCATTATGGACAACTCACCGGTGGAATTCTGATTACACCACGCACGAGGAATGGAAGTCCTTATTCGCAGGAAAGCATTTTCATCAGGAAAGAACTCCCAGCTATCACCAGAAACGAAAAAGAAACGGTTTTTCCATGGTTTGTGCTTAAGGGAATTTCTAGAGATAAGAATTCTATCCCGTGGGGAGAAGTACAACCAGTCACCCCATTTGGGAATGTAGCAATGAAAAAACTCCTGGATAGTGAGCGAGGTATTACAACAAGCTCGCCACAGAACTAAACAACCCATCATTGTTCTCCAGGCATTTAGGGAAAGTTAAGTCGGAGCAAGATTAAGGTGACGTAGCAGTGTAAAAAGAGGGATTGGAAAACGTAATCCGGCAATGAAAGCAGACTCATAGAAACAAATCTCAGTTGGGTAAAAGGAGGACGCTCTATCATCAAGTGAAGGAAGTCTGAGAGCAACGCTGTCTGGAATTGAATAAGTTTGCTTGATCCGATCCAGATCCTGTGAGGTAAAGGAGCCTACTATATCTTGTACCAGATGTGTCTCTAACGGAGCCGAATCAGACTGGTGGTGTTCCTCGTCTGACATAGTGTTGGATTCTGGGTGAAACATGCTGACAGTAACACATACTACTGTTTATAAGAGCCTAGCTTCATAGTGACCTATAAAATTTTCTAACTTTGGTCTTGGTATACTGAGTTGGAGGAAGAAGCAACAACGAATTAAATAGAAGAAGGAAGAAAACAAGGGCATGGAACTTACCACATCACTACGACTGGTTCTACTTACCTTTTTGGAAGATGGAAGTAATTTGAATGAATTCTACTCAAACCATCTCGATTTATAGCAGAAGAACGTAAACAGATTAGGAAAATATTTATGGTGGAATTCTAATAGAAATCTGCTTTGTGAGGGACAAACAGCTCCCACTGAGCTATTTTGTATAAGAATTTACTTTTACAAGGTAGAATAGGATTAGGAGTCAATCCTAGAATAGGACAACCACACTGGCAGCCCCACATGAGTTACCTATGTGCCGAGAGGTAAGCTGCCAGCATGGCAGCTCGCCATATATACGAGCTGCCAATGTGGTACAACAACAAATATTTCAAAGGCAACTACAGTCCTAAAAAATAAAAATAAAAAAAAAAATTATTCCTTGGGGGCGCTGCCCCCTGACCCCTACGAGCTGACTATATTCGCGAAGTGGCAATCTAAGTCAGGTTAATGGACAAGGCTCTACTATTTGATAATCAAACCAACTTATTGTAGAAATACGGGGTGAACGGTTCTACAATTCTAACTATCTGTTATTATGTAATATTTGGGAATTAACGTTTGGGTGGTTTGAACAGCAATCCTCCGAAATGGGGGGCAACTGATGGATGTATAATTTAAATGCCTGTGGATAGGGGAAGATTGTTAAAGTAACGCGCTATCTCATAAGATTGAGATAGGCTCTACAGACTAAGTTAAGGATTACAGACTAAGATAAGGATTACAGATTACGATAAGGATTACAGATTACAATAAAGATTACAGAATATGATAAGGATTAGGCCTACAGATTATGATAAGGATCAAGACGACGAGAACTCTATGTAACATTCTAACCTAAGCCCTATAATAGAGGGGGCTAATCGACATTTTGAGGTACGCAATAAATTCTAATTCAATTTCTTGATTTCTTCAGAGAGATTACTTCTCACATTGACTTGTTCGTCGGAGCCTACTCCTCCGGTAACACACCGGTGTTTGTAGGATCACCTTTTCTTCTCTTTATTCAGGAAGTCAGGTAAGATTCGAGTTGCGCATAATCCATCATCAACAAACACAATGAATTACTATAAATACATTCATATATCACATTAATGAAAATATATCTCATAAATTTTTTTTTTTCTTCCTATATCTCATAAATTTAATAAAATGAACTTAAAATGATTCATCCTAAAATTAGGTGAATCTAATAGATTCATTGTAACAACAAAAATTCAAGTATAGAACATTTCTCTTGTTTATATGTGAATCATCCAAAAACATGTATATATGTGTTTGAACACATTTAAAACTTAATTACTCCAAAGGGTATGAATCAAAATAATTTAATTTTAATACATATGAAAATATCATTTACTTGTTTTATGCTCCATGATTTGTCAAGCTCTTATTCTGTATAATCACGATAAAATTAATCATCTTCAAAAGCAGACTCCATAATTTAAGAAAGATTCATATGATTGTTGAACCTACCTTCAAGAAAGATTATTATTATAATTTACAATTCCAGACACCTCACATTTCCACCTAACCTTTGAAACTTGAATTAAATATAGTTAAAAGAAGTTCTCAATTTTATTATTGATTTCTTTTAGAAAAAGAATCACGTACTCTGTATCTAGTTGAGAATGAAAACACACAGCAAAATACTGAAGCTT
This sequence comes from Cornus florida, assembly GCF_030987335.1. Lineage (NCBI taxonomy): Eukaryota > Viridiplantae > Streptophyta > Magnoliopsida > Cornales > Cornaceae > Cornus > Cornus florida. Next base: position 83,765,788 of record NW_026775574.1, on the reverse strand, counting down.
CAATGAAATTGCTGCAACAAAAAATAGCAGATAGACTCGTCACAGAAATGGGATCAATAATCATCCCACAACCACCCCAGAGAGACAGAAAAAGCATCTCACAACCACCCAGCGAATCGGGTGCTCTTTTCTTTCGCTAATTAAGAAATGAAAACATATTATAAATTGTTGAGATCATAGCTCCATTATTGTTTGGCTTCTCATCTTAATTGTCATGGTCTGTATGGGAATCTCTTCACTCTTCAAATGGGATCTCATAAGAGGATCACATACTAAGTCACATAAAGCGGGAGTCGAAGTGAGAGCGAATTCGAGAGCGGGAATGTGGGAGCGACAAAATTAAGTTATAAGCAGTGAAAATTTGAGCGAGAATTAAGTTATAAGCACAAAAAAATTGAGCAAGAACGCACGCAGAGCCTGAGAGTGGGAACGCGCTCGGAGCGTGAAAAGCTATAAAAAAATTTGTGTGAGTCAGATCACACCTCCCTTTTATTTTTATTTTTTATTTTTATAATCTTAATGGTGGATATATCAAACATATCCTGATTCATATATATATATTCTTCGCATGATGCTTAAATGTTCTGTAATTTATGAATTGCTTGAAAAATTCAATAGTTGACCAAATAAATTAATTGGAAGTACATTTGGTAAACATATTTTAGAAAATGTTTCCGACGTTCATAACATTTCATCATTCACTTGAAGAAATATATATATATATATATATATATTGAATGCCTTGCTTTCTGTAGGATATATCTACAGCAGCAAGCTAGAAATGTTGTTCTTATGCGACTCTTTATTTTGCTTTCTTCTTCCCTTGTTCTTGTCCTTAGTCTTCCTTCTGAAATGGTTGTCCAATCCAAAAACCCGAAGAAATTTGCCACCTTCTCCATCTAAGCTCCCAATCATTGGAAACCTGCACCAACTTGGATTGCTCCCCCATCGCTCCCTCCAAAAATTAGCTCAAAAATATGGCCCCATCATGCTGCTTCATCTCGGCAGCAAGCCTGCACTCGTCATTTCCTCTGCTGAGGCAGCTCGCGAGATCATGAAAACCCATGATCTCAATTTCTCAACCAGGCCTAAATCAAGCATTCCCAGTAGACTCACTTATGACAAGGACATTGCATTCGTTCCATACGGAGAGTATTGGAGGCATGCAAGAAGCATTGGTGTGCTCCACCTTCTAAGTAATAGAAGGGTTCAGTCTTTTCATGGGGTGAGAGAAGAAGAAACATCCCTAATGTTGGAGAAGATCAAACAATCTTGTTCTTCTTCTCCTTCTTCACCATTGAATTTGACTGAAATGTTAATCTCAATGACAAACGATGTAATGTGCCGTGTAGCCTTGGGGAAGAAGTACAGTGGAGGGGAAGGTGGTAGGAAAGTAAAAAAGCTATTTGGGGAGCTTATGGAGGTTTTGGGAGTTTTCAATGTGGGGGACTATATCCCATGGCTTATGTGGGTGAATCGCTTCAATGGTTTGAATGCTAAAGTGGACAAGGTTGCTAAAGAGCTCGAAATTTTTTTGGAGGGTGTATTAGAAGAGCAAATGGATTGTCAGAAAAAAGAGAATGGCGGTGGAGGGAGTGATGAACATGGTAAAGGGCATGAGTATTTCTTAGACATTTTACTTGGAATTCAAAGAGAGAACAGTACTACTGCCACTCCTCTTCACAGAGATAGCATTAAAGCTATCATTTTGGTAAGTCTGACTTTACATCTCTCCCTCAAATTCAAGGACTCACTAACCTATTGATCTTGACATGATTTAGTTTTTGATACTGGTTCCAAATGATTGTTTCTTTGGAAAAAAAGTGTGGCGGACTTTTATAAATTGTTAATAACCATTTTTTGTTTCTTGTAGGATATGTTTGCTGGTGGAATTGAAACTACCTACGTATCTCTAGAATGGGAAATGACAGAGCTTTTAAGACATCCCAAAGTCATGAAGAAACTGCAGAATGAGGTTCGAGGAATAGCCAGAGGCAAAGAGGACATAACCGAAGATGATGTAGAGAAAATGCAGTACTTGAAAGCGGTGATCAAAGAGTCTTTGCGGTTACACCCTCCTGTACCATTGCTAGTTCCTCATGAAGCCATTCAAGATGTCAAAGTTTTGGGCTACGACATTGCAGCAGGCACACAGGTGTTTATCAATGCTTGGGCAATTGCACGAGACCCATCATTGTGGGAAGACGCTGAAGAGTTCCGGCCAGAGAGATTCTTGAATACTTCAATAGATTATAAAGGGCAGGACTTCCAATTTATTCCCTTTGGAGCTGGCAGGAGAAGTTGTCCCGGAGTCCAACTCGCCATGACTCTTCATGAGCTTGCATTAGCAAAGCTTGTGCATAAGTTTAATTTTGCACTGCCTAATGGAGCAAAAGGCCAGGATTTGGACTTGACTGAAGCCCCTGGTATAAGCAACTGCAAGAAGTATCTCTGCTGGCTGTTGCAACTCCATTTTCTTGCTAGTGTGCTTTTTTTTTTTTTTTTTTTTTTTTTTTTTTTTTTTTTTTTTTTTTTTACACTTTGTCCCTACGTGGACTTGAACCATTGTTCTACTTTATACTTCTTTACAGAAGGCGAGGAAATACCACTAAGCTATAACTCTTGGTGGTAGCGTGCTCAGTACATAGCTGATGTAAAATTGTTCAACAAAATCATTTGTTGAGCTCTTATCCTATATCATCATTGTAAATTTAATAAGCTTTACATAAATGCAGCCTTTAAATTTCGAATTAAAGGTTTCCTCACATGGAAGCAGAAAATAAAAGTTCAACTTTAAAATTTAGGATAAATTATCCTAACACCACCTCAAGTTGCAAGTGAGTAGGTAAGTATTGCCCATTTAATAGTGGGTTAAGTGCATTTAATACCACTGCTATAGAAAATGAGCTGCACCTAATTTTGAAAAAAATATACTCTGATATGTGAATCAGTATCAACAGGTCCATAGATTTAATCATATATTGCTAGTTGTTTATGTTAGAATTTGTGAATAAAAATTATTTGATCTGTAATCAACAGATGTGTTAGACTGAATAGGTGTGATCATTGATTGGTTGTGTGATGAAGAGATGCAACTCAAAACTAATAGATATAACTTATTCAATGTGAACTATTACGACCTATTGGAGTGGGTGTGTCGGATGATGAACAAACACATATAAATGGTTATGTCTAGTAATGAAGAGACACATCTAATCCAAAAAGACACTTCTATTTCTATAAATACCCCATTGGGCTGCCATAATTCAATCGTTCAATTCATTTTCTTCTCTCTCCCTCTGTAGAGATGAACCAAATCCAAGTCGGTTCAAGCCATAAGTCAAGTGGTTCGAGTCACTTAAACCATAATCTAATTTCATTGAGCCATATCAAAATTGGTCCAAGCCATTTGGTTCGAATTGCACCAAATTCAGCATTTATATAGTATAAATGTATTTTTGAGTCAATGAGAGTATTACATAGAGGCGGTTCGCAGTATCCATGAGTTTGTAGTGATGTTACTGGTGGATGTAAATCGTTGTATCTTGGGAGACAAGGACAGAGTCCGTAAGTACCATGCGGGACATAAATTGTCTTAACATAGTATCCAATACTAGCCTCGGTCCATGTTTTTTATTTGTTGTTATTATTTTATTTCTTTAATTTTATCGAGTTGCATATTTAATTAATTATTTTTGAGCGTATTATTAATTATATCATGATATATTAGTATAAGGTTAGCTCTATCTTAAATGTTATTTGAAGCATATATTTTCCAACAATCTTCAGACAATTTATTACTTGCGTATATTTTATTATATACTTTTATTTAAGATATAAACAAGTAAGGATTATACTAATAATTGAGATATAATAAAATAATGTTATATACATTATTATATGATAATATGCTAAATATTGATGTGTTCAATATTATGTGAAATTGAAACATGTTATATATGATATTATGCACTATATTATATTATCTTAAATTTGTGCCAACAAGAGGTGAAAAAAGGTACTTCATTACTTTTATCTATGATTTCACAAGATACTATTATGTTTATTTGTTACGAAGCAAAGATGAAGCCTTAAAAATGTTTAAACATTACAAAAAATGAGGTTGTGAATCAACTTGACAAAAAGATTAAGGTGTTAAGAAATGGTAGAGGTGGTAAATACGAAGCACCATTTGCTGATATTTGTTTAAAACATGGTATCATTTATCAAACTATTACTTTTTATACACCTTAACAAAACAGTATTGCTGAACGCAAAAATTCGTACTTTAAAAGAAAAAAAAAATATAATACCATATTAATTATGGAAAGGTCGAAAACCTTCCAATAAATTCTTAAAAGTGTGAGGGTGTCTAACCTTAAGATAAGGCCTAAAAGTGTGATTCCTACGTTAAGAAAGTTAAGATATAGCCTAAAACCTTTGATGGTATTTTCATAGGTTATGCGCATAAGAGTAGTGCATATCGTTTCCTTATGCATAAATTAGACATTCCTAACATTCACATAAATACTATTATTGAGTCTAAGAATGCTTATTTCTTTGAGAATATCTTTTCTTATAAAGATACACAAGATAAAAATTCTCTTAAGAGAAATTATGATACTGCTAATAGCAATATATAAGAGGATATAGAACAAGAGTTTATAAATAATGAAAATAATGATGAGCTTAGACGTAGCAAGAGGGCTAGAACGTCTAAATCCTTTGGTCATGATTTTTCAACATATTTATTGGAGAATGAACCACAAAGCTTTAAGGACGCAAAATCTTCTTCTAAATATTATTATTAAATTATTTCTTAGATTAATTATGTGATATAATTAATCATGCGATATAATGTTAAACTATATTGTTATATTTATTTATGCGAGTTCAATATTATTTTTATATGTGTTTACTTTTATTTGATACTGATAAGGAGAATTTAAATAAGCAGATAAGATAAAGTGGTTCAATTGGGTAAAGATAACCTCAGCACAATTTCAAATTCAAAGGAGCATATCATCTCCCTAACAAATCTCGTATAATCTGGTGACAAGAAAACAACAAACAAATCTCCTCTGATCTTGCAACGAACTAAGGGAGAGTCGGCTATAACAATGAGACCCTACCAGTCAATCAGGTATGACAAAAACGATTATGAAATTCCTGCCTTTCTTTTAGACCTCCAGTGACTGACTTGATCGTCAGAGAGTTCTTGACAGGCACCACACCGTTGTCGTTAAGATTCATCGATCTTCTCCTCTCTTATTTACAGGAAAACGGTGTTGTACAAGGACGTGCATATTTTTTTCCCAACAGCTGGCGCCATCTGTGGGAACGACGATTTCCTTAATTCAATAAGTTGCTCGGTTGGGTATATGCATTTGCAATCTGGTATGGTTGCTAAAGAAGGAACATTGTTGCAGGGATCTAGTCAAAAGGAAAGGTCAGGTGAACACCCAGATGTCCCAAACGACCATGAACGACTTGCGATATTGGAACTACAGGTCCAAACTCTGAATTAGGGTATAGACCAGTTGATCTAGCAAAATACAGCCATCCTGCAACATCTTATCCCAGCGGGACGACCACTTTAACAAGAATTATCTGACGGATATCCAAATCCTCCTAATCTGAATGATGGGGGAGAAAATGGGGAGCACTAAGATAATGATCCTCCTTACAAGTTGTTGGGAACCAACACAGAGAACCACTTCCTCTGCATCCGTAAAATCCCCAGCCTCAGGCAGACACAACCACCTGTGTTGAGGAGAAAGACAGAGAAAGTTATCCATTTCGACCTACAGATCCAGGATCTCAAGGCAAAAATGGAAGATGTAATGCAGGCTATGAAGGGAAAAGGTCCTGCCGCCATAGATAATCTGGTGTAGAGGACTAACTTACCGTTCAGCCCTGCCATTATGAAATGCCCCCTACCTAATAAGTTCAAGATGCCCTTGTTTAAAAGCTTCGATGGGACCAAAGATCCCCTCAATCACCTGGAGACCTTTCAAGCTGTTATGCATTTACACGTTGTGCCGGATGAAATCATGTGCCGAGCCTTTCCCACAATCCTTAAAGGATAGGCACGAGTTTGGTTCAATAAGCTGAAGCCAGGAACTATCGACACCTTCGAAGAACTGAGTAAATAGTTTGTAAGCCACTTCATTGTAGGTTAAAGGCATGGGAGGCCGGCCACCTACATGTTGACTGTGAAGCAACAGAAAGGAAAGTCGATTCGGGAATACATCACCCAATTCAACACAGAGATGTTGCAGGTCGAAGAGGTGGACGACAAGGTGGTTTTAACCGCTTTCATAGGAGGACTCCAAACCTCCATATTCTTGTTCTTCTTGTCAAAAGAGCCTCCCACCAGCATGGTAGAGTTGTTAATCAGAGCGCAGAAGCACATAAACACTGAAGACGCTATGAATGTACGGAAAGAAAAGGAAGAAGAGGACAAGAAGAGGTTAGCCCCTAGTGTCAGGGATGAAAAGGAAATCAAATACAAGAAATCATTCTTCAGCCAAAGCGATAGGACATTTCGTGAGAAGGAGTCAGATAAATATGCCGACTACACTCCTTTGAATACGTCAATTGACCATATTTTCACAGATCTAAGACGATGCGTCTTTGAAATGGCCACAGAGGATGAAGTCTGATTCAGTGAAAAGATCTCGAGATAAGTATTGTAGGTTCCATCGAGATCATAGGCACACTATGGATGATTGTTTTAACCTTAAGAATCAGATTGAGAATCTGATTCGAAGGGGTCATTTACAAAGGTTCATTGCCAATGAAGGGACCACCCCAATAATTGCCTTCTAGGGCAGCAACCAATTGGGGAGATCAAGATCATCTCTGGATGAGTAGACCTGGATGATGAATCCAGCTCGGCTCAGGAGGCTAGGGTGATAAAAGTTGCCTCCTAGCTGGAATCAACCTCATCAAGTCATTCAAAATAAAGACCGGGGGCATGTCAGTTAATCACTTTAAATAGAGGATAGCTCCCTCACATGTCATCTTATTTTCCAATAAAGTCACTATCACCAATAAGATGGATGACCCTAATTTTTACACAATAAAATATTATGTTTCCAGTTACCTGCTATAGACATTAAAATTTTAATGGACTTTTGTTTTGACAAATTGACCCATTAAATATGGGTCAATGTTTAATTAAGTTATTTAATTGGCCCAAGCTTGGTCCACTTAAATTATTTAATTAGCCCAGCCAGATGATTAAATAGAAAGATAATTAATCATAATAAAATATATTTAGAATAATTATTTTTAAGGATAATTATCATAATATAACCGGCCCAGCCCAGTTATGATTTTATCCTTATCAGGAGAGGACACGTGTCATCATCCGATGGATCTAAGAAGCCTATAAATAGAGGCCTGGAGGAAGAAGGAAGACACAAATTCAGAGTCTAGAAATCTAGAGACTTAGAAATCCAGAAGGTCCACAAATTTAGAGTCCAGAAATCCAGAGACTTAGAAATCTAGAAGGTCCAGAATTTAAGAGTCTAGAAATCCAGAGGGCTAAAAATCCAGAGGGTAGACAAATTCAGAATCAGAAATCTAGAATTCCAGAGAGAAATACAGAAACTCTGCCCAAAAGGGAAGAATGCCAAACACATCAAATCATGCCATTCTTCATCAAATTTCACGATGATCAACAACAAACACATCAAATCGTGCCGTTCTTCATCCAAATTCCACGGTGATTCAAGATCAAGCTCGTGCCCCTTGGATCCAACCAACAAAAAGGAGATCGAATCAGAGGACCTTATTCTTTGTAAAGAATATTATAGAGGGTTGTACTCCAATTTTTTCAATTTAATAAAATATTATTTTTGCTCCATATTTTGTTTTTATTTGCAGTCTACAAAATTTGTGTGTACACCTGTGAATTACCTATGTGGTAATGCTTTATAAAAAGCTAAAAAAAAACCGAGCTCCCGTACTAAAGGGATTAGGCGAGTAAAGCTCGTGAAAACAGTTCCCTTACTAAAGGGATGAGTTGAGTGAAGCTCGCAAAAACTAATTCCTTTATTAAAGGGACGAGTTGAGTGAAGCTCGTAAAAATTAATTCCCTTACTAAAAGGACGATGTAATGTTCTCGATTTTTTTTTCTTTTTCCATTTTCTGGGATTTTTTTTAATTTTCGAGGGTATTTTTGTCTTTTTTCGTTTTACGTGCTGAACACCGTGGGGGTGTGCCGGGTGTACCCTGAGAGTAATTAGGGCATTTCCTTGGGTTCAGGGCTCTTGAAAATGCATTGGTTGCCATTTCGGCATTTTTTTATTTTTCGGGCCGGGAGGTCCCACGTGGGACCCGTTACCGGAATCGTTGAAGACGAAAATTTTATTTTGGATCCATTGCATTTTATTTATTATTATTTAATGCATTTTATGCAGTAATCATCATTATTTGTGTTGTTATTTGGTTAATGTATATATATATATATGTTAGTGGAAAAAGATTTTTAGAGGCTCGTGGGACCTGCTACTTTACTTATGCATAATAATGACCAAGGGTCATTACAAACCCCCATTTTTCTTCCTCTCAGCTAGTCAGTTTCTCTCTCTCTCTTGGTTGCATTCTTTTTTCTCTTTTGGTTACACTTTCAAGCTTTGATTCACCTTCTATACTTAAGAATTCAACCTTACCATTGAAGGCAAAGTTGACAAGCTTGTTGAGAACTACGTTTTGATCGGAGCTGATCATCATTTGGTGCACCCGTGGAATTCAGGATTTTGGGGTTCTTGGGGCTGTTTTGAAGCCTCTTGTGTGTTTGCTCATCAATTAAGATAAGGGTTCCCCAATGCTTCAAACTTTAGCTTTTGTTGAGTAAATCTACTTTTTCTTCCTTAAAAATTTGTGATTTGAAAGCCATGGAAAGAAATTGCTATTATGTGAATGCAGATATTATGACTGTGATACCCCTGGATTTATGAATGCGGGTTGGCCAGGCCCACGCTCGAATACTCAGAGATATCAAAAACAAATCGGTAATAAACGAACACAGAGTACAAAAGAATAAATAGAAATAAATAATTTGCTGAAAGAAAACTAAAATAACAATCCAATAACTCCTCAGAATAAATTCTTATTAATAATAAAAACATTCTGATACAATTAATCCTTCATTAATATAACTCGGGAATCCATATTATATGGACCCCTAGAAAAAAAATCCAAAATAGAACAAGTGACAACAATAACTGTTTACATCAAAAAACTGAAAGGTAAAAAAACTCCTATGTAGACTCCGGAAGAGTGAAATAGACTGATCCCTGCTCAGCCCGAATAACTTCTACTCCTGACGAACACCTGAAAAATAATGGTGGGTCAGGCCCACAAACAATTTCTACTCTACTACAGTCCAAGCAGAGATTCGATACACGTATACATCCTAATCAATCCCCACTAGACTATAGGGTTGTCTCAACCTAAATAGTAGGCAACATGTAAAACACACATATAGTGGGCATGAGTACCTAGACCTACAAGGGTACACAACTACACTATATCTAGCTACACATCCCTGGCGATATACGCACCCTAACCACTGATCCTGAGACTCAAGCTCATATCATGGCACCATACTTATATATATAAAATCTAGTAACCATCCTATCCAGTATAAATTAATCCTCCATAAGTCATTCAACTTGTTCAGCTGACCTGACTTAAATATAAGTATGACTTAACATTTTAGTTAATCCATTCCCTTATATAATAAATTAATCCTCTATAAGTCATTCAACTTGTTCAGCTGACCTGACTTGAATATAAGTAGGACTTAATATTTTAGTTAATCCATTCCCTTATATAAAATAGGTAGGACTTAACTGATAAGTTAATCCGTTCCTAGAATGCCACCGTCTCATACCGGTGCGTTAAAACACACAATCCAATAATTGATGTAACAATTAAGGAAATACATCAAACATTCTAGAAATAACTATGATAATATTATATCAAGTTATCACATAATAGGAATGACTTATTATTTATAAGCTTCCTATATCATATGTCCTACACAAACTGAATCTTATACATGATGATATTTTATTACATCGTCAAATAAGCATTCTCCATATCCAATTCATCCTACACATTTAATCTCAATTGCTAAAACATTTTAAAAAATTAAATACATTCGTTTGTTTAAAACATTCAAATAGCAAGCATCATTATGATTGAGTCTATTTAAATTTATTTAAACCCAAACCTAGTCCCTATTTAATGTTCAGGAATCCTAGGCATATTTTTACGTTCCATTATTCCACAGATATGAAAAATACATAATTCAAACATATAAATCAGAAATCAAATCAAAATCATGCATTTATCAATTCATAACACAAGAACAGATATGAACCAATTTAATAAAACCTATGTTCTAGTCCAATTAAACATGTATAATTATTTAATTTTATATGTTTAATAAATCTTAGAATTTCCTAAGCATGTACAGAAACACGAATCAAAGGGAAAGAGATAGAAGAAGAACTTGCCTTAAACTTTGGGATCGAAAGTTAAACTTCTTCTTCCTTTATCTTCTCTCTATAGGGTTTTTCTTTTCATTCCTTCCTTAATTTTCCTTTTTCCCTCTCTAACTCTCTCTCTCTCTCTAGAATATAACACGTGAATATTTCTAAACCCCTTTTACAACCTAAAGCTATATATATAGAGGCTAAATAAAATAACTATAACCCTTTTCCCAATCCAAGTCAACTTAAAAAAATAAAAATTAAATATTAAAAAGGTAAGTAAAATATGTTACGTATATAATTTATGTATATCTTTATTAAATAAATAAATTATACTTATTCCATTATTTATTAATGGATTATCCAATAATACCTAAGTTACCATAATATTATAAAGTAACTTAAAACATAAAACGTATCAAATCTATGTATATTTTTATTATTTAAATATAAAACATATACATCAGATTAAATATTACTATCCAAGTTACCATAAAAGTAATTAATAAATTACCCATTATTTATTAATGAATTATCCAATAATACTTAAGTTACCATAATATTATAAAGTAACTTAAAACATAATACGTATCAAATCTATGTATATTTTTATTATTTAAATATAAAATATATACATCAGATTAAATATTACTACCCAAGTTACCATAAAAGTAATTAATAAATTACTTTCTCTTATATATATATATATATATATATATATATATATATATATATATATATATATATATACATACATATACAACTATCCATAGGTAATAATTCATACCCATCCAACCTCCCATCCAAGTAGTTCATGAGACCCAATTGATTGGCCCATTACTACTAACCATAACCATAAAAGAAAAAATAAAATAAAATAAAACATTTAATTTACAATTAATCAAAACACCATTTAAGCACATAATCTAATTAAATAATTAACACATAGACAAATACAAATAACACATAGATACATAATCAAATACTCAAGTGATACTTAATTCAATTCAACCCATAAACAATTAGTCAAATAATCAATTAAATAATTAAAAATACATTTAAAATAAATAAATAAATACCGAGACTGTCCTTTTAAAATTAGGGGTATTACAATGACTAAATGTTTAAAAGCATGATTTGCTTGTATTATGTGTTAAAAGTATGGTGTTGGATTGTACATGATTTTACATTGAGGGTACTCATGGTTGATTCAAGTGAAAATGCCTCACTGGAAATTGCATAGAGAAAAATATTATTGTTGTATTAAATTTCCATAAAAGGCTTTGTTTTTATTCATTGGGTTGGAAATGCTATGTTGTATTAGAATTATGAAGTATGCCATGTTTAAATATTAATATTGTTTCATGAATGAAAATGGTACATTGCATGGCATGGCATGGCAAGAAAGAAGGAATTTGAAAGGGATTTGAAAAAGAAAGTTTTCTGAAAGGAAATGTTTTTCTCTAAATGAGAGGTTTTATAAAATGAATCGGATTTCGCGAGTCCAGGGCTAGCTTGACCTAGAGGGAGCGTGGCTCGTTGCAGGGCGTGAAAAAGTTGATACTAGGCCCTTTAACGGTTAACGGTCGACCGGTATGGCACACATATGTCTACCGAAATGAAACTGTGTCAGCTTTGAATCCCCGACTTCAAACAATCGTACCTCACTTATTTTAACTCCAAATTAGGCCAAATTTGAGTATAACTTCAAGGATTTTAAGTCATCTTTCCATTGAAATTAATTTCACTCAAAAATTCCAATCGTAGAGAGAGTTATAACCTTTTTAGTGTGGACTGCTATGAAATTCTTTAAAAATGAAGGGGGCAATTGTGTGAAATTCTCATTCTAATGTCTAAGACCTTGTGTTATGGTTTTAAATGACCCTTATGACTTATGTTGACCTATTTATCCTCATTTAGAGTTATATTATTTATTTTCACACCTTGGTTGACCGTTTTACCCTTGGATGTTCTCGGGTTCGGGAAAGAACCCGGTTAGCGATTTGGACCCACGGGTTTGGGTAGAATTTATTCCCTTGCGAAATGGACAAGCTGAGTAAATCTCGTAAAAATTAATTCCCTTACTGAAGGGACGAGCTGAGTGAAGTTCGTAAAAATTAATTCATTTACTAAAGGGACGAGTTGGGTGAAGCTCGTAAAATTTATTCCCTTGCCAAAGGGATGAGCTGATTGAAACCTATAAAATTTACAAATAGTATGTTGGATTTTCAAACAAAATCCAGCTTTACATCACTGAGAGTTATTGACCATGTGTTTGAACCCATGCCCTTCCAAAACAGAATCTTAATTTGGTATCTGTATTAATTCCACCTTGGGAAGAGTACCCTGATGTACAGTTCACCTCAGAAAAGAAACTAGGGGCCAAAAAAAAAAAGTTTACAGTTCACCTGGGGAATTGTGCCCGGGAAAAAAAACCTATACTATTGAACTCAGGAACAGTACCCGAAGTGACACTATTCACCTTCAAAATTGTGCCCAAGGCCAAAAAAAAAAATATTATTATTATTTTACCTTGTATCGTTCACCTCGGGAACAATACCCGAGGTGACACTTTTCACCTCGGGAATTGTGCCCTGGGCAAAAAAAAAAAAAAAAAAAAAATATATATATATATATATAGATATATATATATTTTGACATTCCCAAAGCTAGACGAGCAAACTTAGGAATGGGGGGCAACTGGTAAGGGGAATTTAAATAAGCAGATAAGATAAAGTAGTTTAACCGGGTAAAAATAACCTCGGCACAATTTCAAATTCAAAGGAGCAGATCATCTCTCTAACAAATCTCGTATAATCTGGCAACGAACAAATCTCCTATGAACTTGTAATGAACCGAGGGAGAACCGGCTATAAGAACAAGACCCTACCAGTCAATCAGGTATGACAAAAATAATTATTAAATCCCCACATTTCTTTTAGACCTCTAGTGACTGACTTGATGGTCAGAGAGCTCTTGGTATTTGTAATACCCCTAATTTTAAAAGGATATTTTTGGTATTTTATTTTTGATTTCTGTAATACCCCTAATTTTTAAAAGGATAGTCTCGGTATTTTGTTTAATTGTTTTTCTGTTCATTGATTATTTTTGGGTTCATTAATTGTTTTGAATTGATTTACTTGACTTATTTGTGTTATTTGAATTAATTAGTTGGTTTATTTGTTTTCTTTGGTTTAACTAATTATTTGAATTATTTACATAATTGTGATTATTTAAGTTAATTGTTTTAATTATTTATTTGGCTTTAATTTTCTGTACATTGTATGTTATTTTCTGTTTTACGTTAACTTGGAATTTTATTGTTTCTTTAATTGAATTAGTAATTACATGTTTTAATTTATGATTAGGTATAAAAGTGTGGTTAGGGTTTAGTTCTGTTTAGGTTTAATTTAATGCGCCGACAGGGTTTATAAACTAGGTTGTGTTTATGGGCCGCGTTTCAGACTTTAGATGTAATTGGACTTAGGGTTTTGGTTGCCTATAAATATATAAGATAAGTCTGCTTAGGAAAAAAATAATAAAACCAAAACACGTCTGTGGAATTAGAAACGAGGAACAGAGAAAGCTGTAGGAGGAATCGCCGGAGATCGTAGAAGACAACGTAGAGATTTTTAACAAAAATCTCAAAAGGCAAGTTCTAACCTTACTCTCTCCCTTATACTCGTGTTCTTTGCATACTCAATAGTTCCAGGATGAATTACATGTTTAAAAAAAAATAAAAACGTTAGCTGTTTCATGTTTAGAGTTTCACTGAAACTGAATTTGTTTTAAAATTGTAAACTATTTAAACTTTGAACTTTCTTGTTTAATTCTTGGTTTAATCCATATTAGTAGCATAATAAGGACTGAATTAAGGGTTGGAATCTTCTGGGATTAAGTTAAACTCTCTGAAAACCTATACTGTGAAGTATCGGAGGCGTAAACGGCAACCGGAGAGAAGAACACGAAGAAGAGGAGGGAGAGAGCTGGCTCCTATTGGATTGGAGTCGGCTCTCCTTGGACTGGAGGCGGCTCCAATGGTCTAGGAGCTGGCTCCAGGGCCATTGGAGGCGGCTCCAATATTCTGGAGCCAGCTCCAGGTTGTTTGTTCGTGGGTTTTTGGTTCTGTTGGTTGTTTTTCCACTTTTCAGTGATTAGGCTTCCTAGTGATTGTTTTAATATGTTTTAGTGGAGAAGGAATACTGTAATGGATGGTTTAGGAGTGGTCTAGGGTAAACATAAATATGCAAAGACCAGATTAGCATAGAATTGGACACAAAGCATTAATCATTAGGATTACATGGAGTTAATTACGAATGTCTTGTAGACTGTGTGGATTTGGAGTTTCTAATTTCTTAATTATATTAGAAATTTTCTGTGAGAGCTTGTCCACTCGAATTATATGTTCATGGAAATAGAAATTATGCTAAAAATTTATATTTCACTGAAAATTAGTTGATGATTAAATGTAACGGTTAGTGCGTCAAGTTGTTGGATAGGAAACTATAAGTATAATAGATTACTTATATTTATTTTGCATGCTATAGATTTGAGTGGGAAAATATCTATTTAGGCTCTGTTAATTCTATGGAAACTGGGAATAGGTCATAATTATAAATAAAGCCCTGTATGATCAAATTATAGATTCTGAATTGGCTTACTTAAGCATGTTTGTAATCTGTTCTAACATGTTTAGTTTGGAACTGTTGGTATTGACATTTATATGGTCATTATTTTATCAACTGTGAATATAAATAATCATGTTGATTATCTATTTCAATATGCATAGTAAGGAGTAGTTGACATTGATATTTATATTTTCAATGTGAATCAATTATTGGTATTTTTAAGAAGGATTGCTAATGCATTCTATTATGTTTAGTATGGAATTGTTGATATTGTTGTTATTATTATCGATGCTTTATCAACTATTGGACGGATTGGATTGTATGTACCGGTATGGGATGGTGACATACTAGGTTTGGATTAGCTCAAATTGCTAAGTCCTACCTATTTTGGAGTAAGGGCACGGGTTATAAAATACAATCCTCCTTATTATATAAGTCGGTACGGTTGAATACGCCGAGTGACTTACTGGATTTCTTGTGGATGGATAGAAACGGAGTTTAGATATATTTTTATGTTACCGTGTCACGAGTTTGAGTCTCAGTGTCGACGGTTAGGGTGCGTATATGTAGTTGGATGTGTAGCTGACTGTGAAGGTTGAGGTATACCCTGTTTAGGTTTAGGTACTCATGCCCACTCAGGTGCGTATTGTGTGATGCCTTCTATCCAGGTTGAGACCCCCTTCATGGCCTAGCGAGAGTCCAGTAGTGTGGATATATTTATGTACGGATTATTAGTTATTGTTGAACTATTTAGTATGTACATGCGTATCGAGTCTCTGCTTGGATTGTAGTAGGTTAGAACTTGTTCGTGGGCCTGACCCACTCCTATTTTTCAGGTGTACGTCAGTTCCAGGCTTGAGCTTGTTCGTGCTGAGCAGAGACGATCTTCCATTCTACTGACGATGTAGGATTTCTTTCCAGATCTTGGATTTGGGTTTTATCTTTCATTTTACTTTCATTTAGGGTGAGATTTTTATTAGGGGTCCACTAGAGATGGATTCCCGAGTTGTTCAAATTATGGATATTTGGTTTATCAAATTTAAGTATTTAATTATTTAAGGATTATCTTTTAGTTTCTTTTCAGCTTTAAACTTTCATTTCTTAATTCATTTTGTATTCCGTGTTCGTTATAAAATATTAATTGTTTGATATTCCCTCGGGTTTGGGCCTGGGCCTGATCAACCCATGTCTCGGATCCGAGGGGTATCACAATTTCATGGTCTTTTTATTTGATTAATTGTTAATTATTTGATTAATTGTTAGTTATTTGATTAATTGTTAATTATTTGGTTAATTGTTAATTATTTAATTGTTTTAATTATTTAATTGGTTGTTAAATATTGTTTTTATTTCTTTATTTAAGTTATTGTTATTAGATTTCTTGTGGGTATAAATTTACGTAGGTTCATGTAGCCGGCACTGTTTAAACCTAGGTTGTTCAATGGGCCGAGTTGTATAAGGATTAGGGTTTAGAATTTAAAAGTCTATATATATGCATATTCTACGTTGGTTTAGGGTTAGAAACACAATCCTAGTTCTCATAGTCACACTGTGAAACAAAGAGAACATACAGAAAGTAATAGTTGTGGTTTTGGGAGAAGCAAAGAGGAGAACTTGAGAGAGTTACAGAGAGGAAGGAAGTTGGGGTTATGGGGTTCAACTGAGACTAAACCTAGAGTGACGAAGGTGGAACAATGGTCGAAGACCTCATCGGAAAATTCAGGATACGGCAGTTTAGAGTTTCAAATCTGAAACTCAAAGGCAAGTCACTATTCTTCTCCTTCCCTTTAATTCGTGATCTGTGCATGTTTAGGATGACTCCAAGGATTAAACCAACGTTAAAATGGATTAAATAAATATCATAATTCATCTTGAAATTATGTTTGTATCAAATTTTAAATCGTTGCATAATTCTGTCATTGGTTGGAGGTAGTTCTCACTTGAAAATCTGTTTGCGTTAATGTTTAAACCTGAAAATCTTTCATGTATGTGGGATGTGATCATGCTTATAATTAACTCTGGAACATCAATTGAACTCTAGAATAAGTTATAAAAAAATGTACAGAGCCTCTGAACTTCACTGGAGGCGAAGAAGATGATCAGATTACGTGCAACGGCTCACAGCGGAGTAGAGCCGGCTCACCCCAAGGGTGGAGCCGCCTCCACAAGAGGTTGACCCAGCTCCACATGCATTGGAGGTAGTTCCACATGCAGTGGAGGCGGCTCCAATGTGGAAGGAGGCGGCTCCAACCTCTGATGTTGGTTTCTATGTGGTTTTGGGTTCGGTTGGGTCTATAGGAAGGTTTCTGAGTGGTTCTATGGACTGTGGATGGTTTATAAAAATTATTTTAGAAATGTAAAAGATTGGGAAGCATATAAGTATTAATTTTTGAAGCATGAAATAATCAACAATTAATTAATACACTACATGTGGAAGGATGAATTATACCTTGACGTTGCTTACCATTTCTATAAAGTACTTTGGTTTCTAACATAATTTTAAACTGTTGTTCATGGTTCAACTATTGTATAAGCATATATTATATATTTTGGAAAAATATAGGTATGCTTAAATGGAAATTAATTGATGTTTAACTATACTATTTGTAGCATCAAGTTATGGTACTGTTTTAAAGGAGTTAGATGTTGTGTTTTTCTTCTAACATTTGAAAGGACTAGAATGTGACTTCTAGATCATATACTGGATATATAATTTGGTCTTACACTTACTAGATTTGCATGTGTGCTTATTCTGGAGTATAATTGATATGCATTTATCACTGTTTGGTCAACTGTGTAAACTGGAGGATTGTATGTACCGGTATGGGACGGTGACATACTGGGTATAGACTGGATCAAACCCTAAGTCCTACCTAATTTGGATTAAGGTATGGATTAACCATATAGGTTAAGTCCATTACCTACTTGTGCCATGTCAACAAAATAGTTGGATGACTTAATATGGTTTCAGGACGGATGATTATACATATACTAGACCACAACATAGATGGATGGTATTTTGTATTAGAAGGAGTACGGACTTTATATATATATTAAATGGTACCATGGTATGAGTTTGAGTCTCAGGACCATGGTTAGGGCGCGTATATTGCTTAGGATGGATAACTGGACATAGGTGTTATTCCCTGGTAGGTCTAGGTACACAAGATGTGATACCCCTCGATTCTAAAGCCACGAGTGATCAAGTCTGAGCACAGAATACAAGGGATATCAAACAATTAATATTTAAACAAGCATTGGAATACAAGATGAATTAAAAATAAATAGATAAGCTAAAAAAAAAAACTAAATAATAAATCTCTATTTTAAAAATCCTCAAATAAATAATAATTAAAATCCCATAATAGAATTCTTCAATCCTCTGATACCAATAGTTAATTAAACTACAACTCGGGAATCCATAATGTGGATCCCTAATAATATCCTAACTGACATAACTGAACTAAAAAAAAACTAATAATTAAACCATGTAGAAGAGTCCTACGTAGAGTCGGAAGAGTGAATGACTGTCTCTGCTCGGCACGAACAATCTCTAAGACTGGAACTTACGAACACCTGAAAAATAATGGTGGGTCAGGCCCACATACAAGTTCTAATCTACTACATCCCAAACAGAGACCCAATACACGTACACATCCTAATTAATTCAATAATAACTAAATAGTCCATATATAGATATACACACACTAAAGGAACCTCACCAGACTATAGAGTTGTCTCAACCTGAATAGTAGGCAACATGCAAAACACACATATAGTGGGCATGAGTACCTAGAACTACCAGAGTACACAACTACACTATATCTAGCTACACATCCCTGGCAATATATGTACCCTAACCACTGATCCTGAGACTCAAGCTCATATCATGGCGTATAATTATATATGTAAAATCCGTCCTATCCAACTATCAAAATAACTTATCCAAATATTATTTTAATAATATGTCATCCAACTATTCCGTTGACCTGACATGAATAAGTAGGACTTAACACTATGGTTAATCCGTTCCCTTATTAAAAATAGGTAGGACTTAACTCTTAAGTTAATCCGTCCCTAATATGCCCCCATCCCATAATGGTGCGTTAATCCATATCATAACCAAAGAAAAGTTTCCAATCCAAGGATAATGTAAATAGTATTTACATCTAATAATTCACACAAACATGATATAAATCATATATACATCCTTTACATTTAATTAAGCAAAAATAAAAATTATAAGTATCTTTCATTTAATTTACCTCATAAGAAATTAACATGCTTTTCAATTAATTGCACTCCTCCACAATTTGATTAAATTCATTTAAACCCAAATAATTGATTTAAATAATTTAATCCAACCCTATTTAATTAATTTAACCTTTAAATTAAATTTCATACTTGGCATGAGTACTCTAAATCATGCAACCCAATCCTTAATAAATCTATTTAAATTAAATAAATATGTAATACAAACCATCAATAAAATATAAAAAATATATATATATTAATTTAATTTAATCATAATAACAATCATTATCTCAATCATTACTTTACTTTATAATAATCATTATTTCAATCATTATTTTACTTTATAATAATCATTATTTCAATCATTACCTTACTTTATAATAATCATTATTTCAATCATTACTTTACTTTATAATTATCATTATTTCAATCATTGCTCAATCATTCCCTCACTTTATAACCAAAACCACAATCTGATTATAAACTTCACAATGGAAACTAAAATTTAGGCCAAGACTATTGCGCCTCGTTCAGCGTGCTCCTCTCAGAAAAATAATTCTATCACAATGAAGGAAAAACTAATTCACGCCGCAAACAAATTCCATCTCGTGCGGCGTGCTTCTTTCAGAAAAAAACTAAACTATTCTGATTTCATAAAATTGTTTTATTAAATATAAAAATTCATTACAAAATCATTACTAAAACACATGACTTAAAATTCTCAAATCAATCCAAGTAATTAGATCCAATTAATTTATTTTCTTTAAAAAAAAAAACCTAGAATTAATATAGCATGCATAGGGTATGAATCAAAGGAGAAGAAAAGAATTAAAACTTGCCTTTAGGGATTTGATAAAAACCCTAACCTCCTTCTTCCTTTTTCTCTTCCTTCTTTCTCTCTCTAAAATATAGTACGTGATATATTTTTTAACCTCTTTCACAACTCTATAGTTATATATTTATAGGCAACTAAAATAACCCTAATCCTTTTCCCATTCCAAGACAACTAAAATAAAATAAAAATAAAAATAAAATAAAATTTAAATACTAAAAAGGTAACTTAAATATATATTACGTATAATCTATGTGTACTCCTTTTATATATATAATATATAAATATATATCAGATTATTATTTAAGGACTTTCCTGATATATATATATATATATATATATATATATATATATTTATTTATTTATTTATTTATTTATTTATTTATTAAATATACATATACATGGGTAATTATCCGTACCCATTATACCCCTTACCCAAGTAGTCTATGTAGCTCAATTGATTAGTCAATTACTATTATCCATATCCTATTCCTTAAAAATATAAAAATAAAATAAATAAAATAAAAATAAAACAATTAAATTCCTAAATAAATACACATCATCACATACAATTCAATTTAAACAAATAATTAAATTAATTAAACAAATAAATAATTAGCCAAGAAAACAACTAAATAATTAAATACAATTAAAACTATTAAAATAATACTGAGACTATCCTTTTTAAATTAGGGGTATTGGGGTATTACATTCTTCCCCCCTAATAAAAGGAATTCCGTCATCGGAATTCGCCCTTACCTTCTTCCATTATATGTGGAAACTGTGAGCGAATGACATCCTCTTGTTCCTAAGTAGACTCAGCCTCATTATGGTGATTCCATTAGACACGTACTAACGATATGACTTTATTGGGAAGAACATGATCCTTACGGTCAATAATGCGACACGGTGGCTCCACATATGTTGCATCCGGCTGCAACTCAATCTCTCCCACATCGAAATGCTGATACCGATCTTCATCTCGCAGAAATTTCGGCAACATGGAAACATGAAACACATTGTGCACTCGATCCAAATGATCTGGAAGTGCCAACTGATAAACTATAGCTCCAACGCGATCGGTAATCATGAATGGACCCACAAACCGTGGTGATAACTTCCCTTTCTTCGCAAAGCGCATTACACCTTTCATAGGAGACACTTTGAGTAGAACCTGATCCCCAACCTGAAACTCCAATGCACGTGTACGACGATCTGCATAACTCTTTTGCCTACTTTGGGCAGTGCGCATACAATCCCTAATAAGAGCAATCTTCTCAGAAGTATCCTTAATGAATACAGGACCCAAGAATCTGCTCTCTCCAATTCCATCCAACAAACAGGCGATCGACACGGTTGACTGTACAATGCCTCAAATGGTGCCATACCAATAGTCTTTTGAAAACTATTGTTATAAGCAAACTCCACAAGTAGCAAATAATCCTCCCAGTGGCCTTTGAAATCAAGAACACAGGATCGAAGCATATCTTCCATGATTTGATTCACCCTCTCAGTCTGTCCGTTAGTCTGAGGATGATAAGCAGTGCTAAGATGCAACTCTGTACCCAAAACCTGCTGAAAACTCTTCCAAAACCCTGCTACAAAGCTCGAATCCCTATCCGATAAAATAGAAAACGGAATGCCATGCAACTTCACAATCTCTGTAATGTAAAGTCTTGCTAACTGTTCTGAAGTGTAATCAGTGCGAATAGGTAAGAAATGAGCTGATTTGGTTAACCTATCAACGATGACCCAAATAAAATTGTGATTCTTGAACGAATTAGGCAATCCCTCCACAAAATCCATAGAAATGCTCTCCCATTTCCACTTTGGTATCGGCAGTGGCTGTAGAGCTCCTGGCGGCCTCTGATGATCAATCTTGACCATCTGACAAGTACTACATCGTGAGACAAATAGAGCAATGTCCTTCTTCATAACTGCCCACCAAAACTGCCGCTTCATATCCTGATACATTTTGTCACCTCCTGGATGAACCGAAAACTCAGAGTGGTGAGTCTTAGTCATCACATCCTTCCTCAACTCATCAGCAGAAGGTACCACTAACCGTCCCTTGTACCTCAAACCTCCATCAGCCCCAACATAGTAGAATGAAACCTCTCCGGAAGCTATCTCTGCAACTTTATCAATGCACTGCTGATCCGTGAGTTGTGCCTTCAAAACTTTGTGAGTGATAGAAGGTGTAACTACCATGCAAGCCAGGAAAGCATCCGACAATTCATCTACCCTCTTCAACGCATTCCACTCAGTAGTGAATAGAGCGGAAAGACTACCAACAGGTCGACGACTGAGTGCATCCGCCACCATATTCGCT
Source organism: Cornus florida (assembly GCF_030987335.1). NCBI lineage: Eukaryota > Viridiplantae > Streptophyta > Magnoliopsida > Cornales > Cornaceae > Cornus > Cornus florida. Next base: position 83,743,231 of record NW_026775574.1, on the reverse strand, counting down.
TTCCCTGGATGATACTGTATAGAAAAATGATAGTCTTTTACAAACTCCAACCACCTGCGCTGTCTCATATTTAGCTCCCGCTGAGTGAACAAATACTGCAGACTCTTGTGATCGCTGAATAATCTGAAAGACTCACCCAACAGATAATGCCTCCAAATACGTAAGGCAAAAACCACAGCTGCCAACTCCAAATCACGCGTTGGATAATTAAGCTCGTGAGGCTTAAGCTTTCGAGATCCATACGAAATCGGTTGCTCCTCCTGCATCAAAACACATCCAAGACCCTGCAACGAAGCATCTGTGTACACAAGATACTCTATCCTGCTCTGTGGAGTAGACAAAACTGGTGCAGAAGTCAGCTTAGTCTTTAGCTCATCAAAAGCTTTCTGACAATGTTTATCCCATACGAACCGTACACCCTTCTTAGTCAAATGAGTGAGTGGTCCCGCTATCTTTGAAAACCCCTGGATGAACTTCCTATAATATCCTGCCAAACCGAGAAAACTCCGAATCTCGGTAGGTGATGTAGGCTGTCCTCACTCAACCACCGCTGAAACCTTAGCTGGATCCACCGCTATTCCCCTTTTTGACACCACATGACCCAGAAATTTCACTTCCCGCTGCCAAAATTCATATTTCTCAAACTTGGCATACAATTGGTGCTCACGAAGCGTCTGTAAGACTATCCGAAGATGTCTAGCATGATCGTCCTCTGACCGAGTAAATCAAAATGTCATCTATGAAGACAATGACAAATTGATCCAAGTAAGCCCTGAAGACTCTGTTCATTAAATCCATGAAAACCACTGGTGCATTAGTCAACCCGAATGGCATCACCCAAAACTCATAAGATCCATATCTAGTGAGAAACGCTGTCCTCGGAACATCCTGCTCCTGAACCCGAAGTTGATGATATCTAGACCGCAGATCAATCTTAGAGAAATAAGTAGCTCCCTTTAACTGATCAAATAAGTCATCAATCCTGGGCAAAGGATATTTGTTACGAATAGTAACCTTGTTCAACTCCTTATAATCTATACACAAGCAGAGCGAACCATCCTTCTTCTTCCCAAATAAAACCGGTGCTCCCTAGGGTGAAGTACTCCTGCGAATGAAACCCTGGCTGAGTAGCTGCTGAATCTGATCCCTCAGTTCGCGCATCTCCACTGGTGCCATCCTATACGGTGCCCTAGCAATAGGCGTAGTGCCCGGAGCTAAGTCTATCACAAAGTCGATCTCACGATTAGGTGGCAACCCTGGAATCTCTTGAAATACATCCGGGTAATCCTGTACAATTGGTATGTTATCCAATAATACAGTAGTCCCCTCCTCCATATGAAACAAATAGGTGCTAGTGACCCCCTTAGAATGCGGCATAGCGACGACGTACATGTCCTAACCAGGTATGGTAAAAACAACTGACCTATCATAACAATCAACTTGGGCATGGTAATACGATAACCAATCCATCCCAAGTATCACATGATAAGTGTGCATGTCCAGGATCAAAAGATTGGCTAGAAATCTGAGTCTACGTGTCACAGGCCCATCACTCACATGAAGAATGGCTGTATTACCTAACGGTATAGAAATACTCTGAGGTTTAGTGCATACCCTCGTCCTCATCCCAGATAAAGTCCTAGCTACAAATGAGTGTGTAGCGCCCGTGTCAAATAAAACACGTCCATGCAAACCATGAATAGGAAACTTACCCTCAACAGCCTGAGGTGCCCGAACATCCTGTGGCATGGGGTTGTACACCCTGCCATAGTATAACTGCTGCGGTGCCTGTCCCTGAGGTTGCGGCGGTGCTGGTAAAGCCGGGAAGGTCTGTCCCTAAATGCGCGGAATCTGTGGAGCGGGTAAAGGCACTGGCGCCCTCTACCCCGGCTGCATATGCTGTCCCTGTTTTACTGTAGGACACTGCCTGGAAGTGTGACCATACTTTCCACAAGTGTAGCAACTACCCTGGAAAGTACCAAATGGCCTCCTCTGTCGATTAGCCAGTGGCTGACCCTGTCCTACCTGTGGTCCCCCATTCTGCTGCCTCTGAATAGGTGCCCTATTCTGCTGAGCATTTGAACCACCCTTGTGCTTCTTCCAAGGCTGATGTCCCTGGAATTTTCCCCTGTCATTCTGTCGGTGTTCGTTCCCATTCCCTTTCTCAGCTGACTGATTAGCAGAGTCTAGATCACCCCGCTTCTCACCCTTAGCCTGTCTGAAGTCCACTGTCAACTGATACTGCTGTAGAGCGGCGTCTACCACCTGAGCATATGTAGTATAAGCTGGACTACCTATAATAGCTCTCTTGATAGACCACATCAGTCCCTTAACGAAACTGTTGCACTTCTTCTCCTCTGTATACATCTCCTCCGGTGCAAAAAGAGATAAGCGCGTGAACTGCTGCTCATACTCTGCCACTGTCATGTTCCCCTATTGCAGATTAAGAAACTCAGTCTTCATGGCTGCCCTGACTGCATAAGGGAAATACTTTTCATCAAAGCGTGTACTGAACTGATCGTAAGTCAATGTCATCCTCTCTTCGGCGGCGGTAACTGATTCCCACCACTGTAGTGTATCCCTAACTAGCTTGAAGGTAGCAAGCATCTGCTTCTGAACCTCTGTGCAATGAACCAAACGAAGATGTCGCTCGATGTCCTGTTTCCACTGATGAGCTACTTTCGTATCGGTGGAGCCTGTGAACTCAGGTGGGCTCCCCTTTGTGAAAAAACTCTTAGCCTTTTCCCATATATCAGTCTGAACAACCGGTGCTGGTAACGGTGCCGGCTGTACCTGAGGCTGATTCCGAAGTGCAGCGGTTACCCCTGCTTCTATAGCCCGAGTAATAAGGTCATTGATATGAGGAGGAAACTCTGGATCTCCTCCTTGACCCCGAGTCTGCTGAACTTCCTTATGCTCCTCGTGGAATCGACCCTCATCTTCCTGACGATGCCTACGGGCCGCTTCCCTTCGTTGCCTGTTTCTCTGATTGTCCCATCTTTTTCTAGCGTTAACCATTCTGTTAACATAGAAAGACCGACATTAGTACGATTTAACCGAACCGTAAAGAATACAACGAATCCTAATCTTAGGCTCTAAATAAAAGAATACGTTACGCGGAAGTCTTAAAACGATAGATCCCTAGAGACACTTGAACCTGGAGTGCTCTGATACCAACTGTGATACCCCTCGATTCTAGAGCCACGGGTGATCAAGTCCGAGCACAGAATATAAGGGATACCAAACAATTAATATTTAAACAAGCATTGGAATACAAGATGAATTAAAAATAAATAGATAAGCTGAAAAAAAAAACTAAATAATAAATCCCTATTTTAAAAATCCTCAAATAAATTATAATTAAAAATCCTATAATAGAATTCTTCAATCCTCTGATACCAATAGTTAATTAAACTACAACTCGGGAATCCATAACGTGGACCCCTAATAATATCCTAACTGACAAAACTGAACTAAAAAAAAACTAATAATTAAACCATGTAGAAGAGTCCTACGTAGAGTCGGAAGAGTGAATGACTGTCTCTGCTCGGCACGAACAATCTCTAAGACTGGAACTGACGAACACCTGAAAAATAATGGTGGGTCAGGCCCACATACAAGTTCTAATCTACTACATCCCAAACAGAGACCCAATTAATTCAACAATAACTAAATAGTCCATATATAGATACACACACACTAAATGAACCTCACCAGACTATAGAGTTGTCTTAACCTGAATAGTAGGCAACATGCAAAACGCACATATAGTGGGCATGAGTACCTAGACCTATCAGGGTACACAATTACACTATATCTAGCTACACATCCCTGGCAATATATATACCCTAACCACTGATCCTGAGACTCAAGCTCATATCATGGTGTATAATTATATATGTAAAATCCGTCCTATCCAACCATCAAAATAACTTATCCAAATATTATTTTAATAATATGTCATCCAACTATTCCGTTGACCTGACATGAATAAGTAGGACTTAACACTATGGTTTATCCGTTCCTGTGACACCCCCAACATTTTCCACGCATAAGTTGATCAGGCTTATACACGAAAAACGAGGGATATCAAAAACAATTGGCAATATACAAGCATGGAATACAAAATGATGATAACAAAAGAATTTAGACAGGAAAGGAACACTAAATAATACAACATCCATCCATCCTTTATTTAAATACAGTACTCCATTACAACTTGGAAATCCTATATCAAGGATCCCTAAATATAAACCTAAGAGTTCAACGTCAAAAGTAAATAAAAACTGAAACTGAAGTAATACATAAAACTTCCACCTTGAACTGGATCGTAAGAGTAGATGAGTTTGGATGGTGGTCCCACACTGCTAACCTCAACCTTGGAACGGGTACCGACCGTATCCTGAAATAACAACAATGGTGGGTCAACCCCACGAGCAAGTCCTCTCTACTATGACCCAAATCAGAGAATCAAATAAATTAATCATTATGAATCGGAAGAGTACTATATCTGTATACACCCTAAGGGAACTATCCAATGTATAACATGGCCTCAACCAGAATAGATGGTGATCACTTAGACTCACACTAGGTGGTTAAGTGTCGCCTTTCCCTACCCGGAAAATCAGCTATTATATATGGTGCACGGTACTGACAACACAGACTATAACGAATTACACCGTGATAACACCTCTCAATGTACTTATGAATATACTGAGTATATCAATTAGACAATACATGCCAATAATAATATTAAATATACTGAGTATGTTAATTAGGCAACACATGCTAATAATATTAAACCACATACCCCGACAGCCACACATCTGTCTATAGCAACGAATGCATAAGGTATAAATGAGTCTAAACTTATTAGCTAGCTCACATGGTTCTATATGACAACACATCCATATAATATAAATGCGACATAATTTGAACAGTCCATTTATTCTCTGAAATGCACACAGCATAATAATCATGGTTAATATATGATTAACAGTATAAATATCTCATAATATATAATGGATAATTTATATGACGATAACCGTGACATTATTATATTTGAACAGTAATAATGAATACCATAAAATAATAATACCATCTATGGTAATGTTGATAAATGAATCACATTCATATCCGTACGGTAAACGGGCCAATTAAGGTTTTAGAAATATTAATCGGCCATAATAATTCTTAACGGGTATTAAAATAATAATTTCGTGACCCGTTCAACCCGTAAATACCAACACGGTACCTAAAAATCCAAGTTTAAGGTTCTGGAATTTACAAAACAGGCCCTAGGGGTATTTTGCTAATTTCCAGCAGCTGACAGGGCCCTTCCCGCGCCACCCTAAGCTTCCCCACGCGCAACCCTATGTTTTCCACTCTCTCACGCGCGCACACGCGCCTCCACGCGCGTCTGGCATCAGCCACGCGCGCGCACGCGCTGCCACACGCGCACTAATGGTTCCTGCTGACATGGCGTGTGCTGGTTGGTCGGTTATACCGATTCTCCGTGGGCATGCTGCACTGGATTAATCTACCTAATCCAAAGGTTCTTGATCCTGGTGTACTGCAGTAACATGGACTGCGATGCACCGGATCCATTAGACTCTACCAATGGCCAGGATGCGCGCGCGCACTAACCTACAATGCGCCGCATCACACCGAACCACTCCGGTCATCTTCTTCACTGCCGGTGGCCGGAAACCTCGCCGGAGGCTCGCCGGAAATTGCAGAAAATGCCCGAAAAATTCCTAAAAATTCTAAAAAAAATCCCTAACGCCTTAAGGAAATATTTTTAGCTATTTTTAACTTCATAGGATAATAACTAATTATCTACCATCCTAAATAATTAAAAATTCATTAATTTAATAAACTAAAAAAAATCATTTATTAAAATCTAAGCATACTCTCAATGCTCCATCATAATCTAAATAATTTAAACAATTAATTTATTGATTCAAAGGGGAAAAATAGATAATAACTTGCCTTTTTAGATTTAAAATAAATCCGCCGGTTGCGCGTAGTCGGGTAAATTTCTCCTACACCGGTCCAAGCTCCTTTCTTTCTCTCTCTTCCTTTCCACACTTTTACAATGCTCACTGTTATTTTGCTCTTCTACTTACGTGAGTTTCTTTCAAATTGTAACTAACTAACTAATATATACTAATTTATATAATATATATAATACAAATATCTAACTTAAACATTAACTTTCAACATTTCCACCTATATGGCTTTAAGACAATGCAATCTTAGTCAAGATATTTGATCTACCATTCTACCATAGTAAATGAAATTCTATCCTAATATTCACTTTACATCATGACATTGTTTTATTATTATTATTATTATTATTATTATTATTATTATTATACAATACAAATTAAATACTTTAATTAACTAATATTAATTAATCTAAAACATAACCAATAAAATTTCTAAACTAATCATTATAATATATAGAACATAAAATCAATATTACATGCACAAATAAATAAAATTAATTAAATAATTTAACATATATAATTAAAAGGTGAATAAATCTACACATTAAAGAATTAACCTAACACAAAATTAATTTAAATAAACTCTTTAAAATTACGGGGTATTACATTCTCCCTCCCTAATAAAGGAATTTCGTCCCCGAAATTCACTACATACCTGTATGAAAGAGCTCTGGATACTTGGCACGAATAATATCTTCCCGTTCCCAAGTAGACTCTGTCTCACTATGATGACTCCACTGTACACGTACTAATGGAATAGTCTTCGTGCGCAGTATCTGATTCCTACGATCGAGAATACAGTAAGGTTGTTCCAAATAGGTTGCATCGGGTTACAACTCAATCTCACCCACATCAATGTGTTGATATCGATCTTCTTCCCGTAGAAATTTCCGCAGCATGGATACATGAAAAACATTATGTACCCTATGAAGATTATCTGGTAGAGCCAGACGATAAGCTACTACCCCAATCCGATCTGTAATCATAAAAGGACCCATAAACCGAGGCGATAACTTACCCTTTGACCCAAACCGCATTACTCCCTTCATAGGAGAAACCTTAAGCAAAACCTGATCACCAACCTTAAACTCCAAAGCACGAGTTCGACGGTCAGCATAACTTTTCTGTCTGCTTTGAGCTGTACGCATCCGATCCCTAATGATAGCGATCTTTTCTGACGTGTCCTTAATAAATTCAGGACCCAAAAAGCTGTTCTCACCAACTCCAAGCCAACAGACAGGAGACCTACACGGTCTACCGTACAAAGCCTCAAATGATGCCATACCAATAGTTTTCTGATAACTATAAGCAAACTCTGAAAGCGGCAAATATTCCTCCCAATTGCCCTTAAAATCAAGAACACATGCCCGCAACATATCTTCTAAAATCTGATTAACTCGCTCAGTCTGTCCATCTGTTTAAGGATGATAAGCAGTGCTAAGATAAAGTTCTGTACCCAATGCCTGCTGAAAGCTTCTCCAAAATCCTAATACAAACTTCGGATCTCTATCTGATACGATGGACAATGGTACGCCATGAAGTTTCACCATTTCTGCAATATAAAGCTTAGCATACTGTTCTGACGTAAAGTTTGAACGAACAGGCAGAAAATGAGCGGACTTGGTCAATCTATCAACAATGACCCAAATAGAGTTGTGATTATGATGTGAAGTAGGTAATCCCTCTATAAAGTCCATGGAAATACTCTCCCATTTCCACTCTGGTATGGGAAGTGGCTGTAACGGTCCTGGCGGTCTCTGATGATCAATCTTAATCATCTGACAGGTGCTACATTTAGAGACAAAGATAGCTATATCTCTTTTCATGCCGGCCTACCAAAACTGGCGTTTCATGTCCTGATACATCTTGTCTCCCCCTGGATGTACAGAGAACTGAGAAGTGTGTGTCTCTCTCATCACAACATTTCTCAAATTATCAGCTGAAGGCACAATTAAACGTCCCTTGTACCTCAATCCTCTATCAGTCCCTACAGAATAAAAAGGAACATCTCCGGAGGCTAACTCCGAAACCCGATCAATACACTGTTGATCTGAGAGTTGCGCTTGAATGACCTGATGAATGATAGAAGGAGTTACTACCACACATGCCATAAAAGCGTCTGCTAACTCATCAACAGTCTTCAAAGCATCCCACTCTGTTGCAAACAAAGCTGAAAGGCTGACATAGGGTCGGCGGCTGAGTGCGTCTGCTACAACATTCGCTTTCCCTGGATGATACTGAATAGAGAAGTGATAGTCTTTCACGAACTCCAACCATCTGCGCTGTCTCATATTCAGTTCCCTCTGTGTGAACAAATACTGTAGACTCTTATGATCGCTAAACAATCGAAAAGTCTCCCCCAAAAGATAATGCCTCCAAATACGCAAGGTAAAAACCACTGCTGCGAGCTCTAGATCGTGAGTCGGGTAATTAAGCTCATGAGGCTTAAGCTTCCTGGACCCATAAGAAACTGGTCGCTCTTCTTGCATCAACACACAACCCAAACCCTTCAGAGAAGCGTCGGTAAATACTAAATACTCGATTCCACTCTGAGGTGTGGCTAAGACAGGTGCAGAAGTTAACTTACTCTTCAATTCAGTAAAAACAGTCTGACAAGAATCATCCCATACAAATGGTACATTCTTCTTAGTCAGATGAGTAAGTGGACCCGCAATTTTGGAAAATCCCTGGATGAACCTACGATAATACCCCGCCAATCCCAGAAAACTGCGAATCTCTGTCGGTGAGGTAGGCTGTCCTCACTCCATAACGGCCGCAACCTTGGCTGGATCTACTGCTAACCCTTCTTCTGACACTACATGACCCAGAAATTTGACCTCTTTCTGCCAAAATTCACACTTCTCAAACTTCGCAAACAACTGATGTTCTCGAAGTGTCTGCAACACTGTGTGTAAATGTCTGGCATGGTCCTTCTCCGACTTAGAGTAAACCAGAATATCATCAATGAAAACAATGAAAAACTGATCTAAGTATTCTCTGAATACCCTATTCATCAAGTCCATAAAGACAGCTGGAGCGTTCGTTAAACCGAAAGGCATAACAAGAAACTCATAAGATCCGTACCTTGTGAGAAATGCTGTCTTTGGAACATCTTGTTCTCTGAGTCGTAGCTGATGATAGCCAGACCTCAAATCGATCTTTGAGAAGTAAGTAGCTCCCTTCAACTGATCAAACAGGTCATCAATTCTGGGCAACTGGTACTTGTTGCGAATAGTGACCTTGTTCAGTTCTCTGTAATCAATACAAAGACGAAGAGATCCATCATTCTTCTTGATAAACAGTACTAGTGCGCCCCATGGTAAAGTACTCCTGCGAATAAATCCCTGGCTGAGCAGCTGCTGAATTTGATCTTTCAACTCTCGCATCTCCACTGGTGCCATTCTGTACGGCGCCTTAGCAATAGGCGTAGTGCCTGGAGCTAAATCAATGACAAAGTCTATCTCTCGACTCGGTGGCAAGCCTGGAATTTCCTGGAATACATCCTGGAATTCCTGTACTACCGGAATACTATCAAGAGATACCGCAGTCGCTTCCTGTGAGTCCTCTTCAAGAACGAATAAATAAGTGCTAGGCCCTCTATCAGGTTGTGGTACAACAAGAAGATACATCTCCTGTCCTGGTATAGCAAATACGATAGACTTTTCGTAACAGTTAACCTGAGCATGGTATTGAGATAACCAGTCCATCCCAAGTATAACATCATACGAATGCATATCTAACACTAACAAATTTGCAAGAAATCGAAGCCGGCCCATATCTATAAGGATATCACCGCTACACTCTCGTAAAGTTGCGCCAACTCCCAATGGTGTATAAATATTGAGAGGTTGGTCACATAACTGAGTCATCATACCAGATAAGATAACAAAAGATCTAGACACAAAAGAATGTGATGCACCAGTGTCAAACAGTATACGAGCAGTCCTACCATGTATAGAAAACATACCCTCAATAGACTGAGGAGCCTGCGCATTATGTGGCATGAAGTTATAAACTCTGCCATGATGCAACTGCTGTGGAGGTTGTCCTGAAGGAAATGGTGGTGCTGGAAGTGCCTATAAATTCTGAACTTACCCACGTGGCATCGGTGGGGCCGGTAGAGGTAACGGCTGATTAGGTCTCGGCTGCCCATACTGTCCCTGCTTAGCTTTGGGACACATCTTGGCCGGATGCCCAATCTCTCTACAGTGATAACAACGTCCCGTAAAAGGACCTGCCTGCCTCCTCTGTTGACTTCCCGACCACTGTTCCTGTCCGGTCTGAGGTACCACACCTTGTTTACCCTGATTAGGGACTCCATCCCTCTGCACATCTGGGTTTCCTTTGTTTTTCTTCCAAGGTTGATGTCCTTGAAATCTGCCCCGATCATTGGACTTGGTACCACTGCTGCTTCCTTTCTCCACTGTCTGGTTGTCTCGGTTAGTCCGCTTATCTCCCTTGGACTTCCGGTAATCACTCCTCATCTGGCAGTGCTGTAAAGCGGCATTAACCACCTGGATATAAGTAGTGTATGCAGGACTCCCTATGATCACCACTTTAATCGGCCATATCAACCCCTTCACAAAGCGGTCTCGCTTATTTTCTTCCGTATTGACCTCCTCTGGTGCAAATAATGACAAATTAATGAACTTCTGTTCATACTCAGCCGCCACAGTCATATCCTCCTGTTGCAGATCCAGAAATTCAGTCTTCATCGCTGATCTTACTGACATAGGAAAATACTTGTCATCAAAGCGAGTCTGAAATTCAGCATAAGTCAATCTGGTCCTCTCTTCGACAGTAATAATAGACTCCCACCACTGCAATGCATTGCCTATCAGCATAAACGTAGCTAGCATCTGTTTCTGCATTTCGGTACAGATTACCATCCGAAGATGACGCTCGCTTTCCTGTTTCCACTGATATGCTAACAGGACATCTGTGGACCCTGCAAATGTTGGTGGATTTCCCCGGATGAACGAGTGACGAACTTTGTCCCATGACATTGGCTGTGCCACTGGTTCAGGAACAGGTACTATTGGAGGAGGTTGCTGGTTTCGTAGAGCAGATGCTACTCCTGCTGCTACAGCTCGTGCAATGATATCAGCAACTTGAGGGGAAAATTCCTGATTCTCATTTTGAGTTGGGGAAATATTGCGATGACGGTTCGCATTCCTTGTCCCACGCCGAGACATCCTTCTTTTGAATTCAGAAAAATCTAACGTCAGTACATTATAATGGACCGACTAAAAGAATACAAAGAACCCTAATACGTAGGCTCTAATTATCAGAATACACAACGCGGAAGTATAGTAATCACAGATCCCTAAGACACTCGAACCTGGAATGCTCTGATACCAACTGTGACACCCCCAACATTTTCCACGCATAAGTTGATCAGGCTTATACACGAAAAACGAGGGATATCAAAAACAATTGGCAATATACAAGCATGGAATACAAAATGATGATAACAAAAGAATTTAGACAGGAAAAGAACACTAAATAATACAACATCCATCTATCCTTTATTTAAATACAGTACTCCATTACAACTTGGAAATCCTATATCAAGGATCCCTAAATATAAACCTAAGAGTTCAACGTCAAAAGTAAATAAAAACTGAAACTGAAGTAATACATAAAACTTCTACCCTGAACTGGATCGTAAGAATAGATGAGTTTAAATGGTGGTCCCACACTGCCAACCTCAACCTTAGAACGGGTACTGACCGTATCCTGAAATAACAACAATGGTGGGTCAACCCCACGAGCAAGTCCTCTCTACTATGACCCAAATCAGAGAATCAAATAAATTAATCATTATGAATCGGACGAGTACTATATCTGTATACACCCTAAGGGAACTATCCAATGTATAACATGACCTCAACCAGAATAGACGGTGATCACTTAGACTCACACTAGGTGGTTAAGTGTCGCCTTTCCCTACCCGGGAAATCAGCTATTATACATGGTGCACGGTACTGACAATACAGACTATAACGAATTACACCGTGATAACACCTCTCAATGTACTGATGAATATACTGAGCATATCAATTAGACAATACAGGCCAATAATAATATTAAATATACTGAGTATGTTAATTAGGCAACACATGCCAATAATATTAAACCACATACCCCGACAGCCACACATCTGTCTATAGCAACGAATGCATAAGGTATAAATGAGTCTAAACTTATTAGCAAGCTCACATGGTTCTATATGGCAACACATCCATATAATATAAATGCGACATAATTTGAACAGTCCATTTATTCTCTGAAATGCACACAGCATAATAATCATGGTTGATATATGATTAACAGTATAAATATCTCATAATATATAATGGATAATTTATATGACGATAACCGTGACAATATTATATTTGAACAGTAATAATGAATACCATAAAATAATAACACCATCTATGGTAATGTTGATAAATGAATCACATATGTTTTCCCCACGCGCAGCCCTATGTTTTCCACTCTCTCACGCGCGTACACGCGCCTCCACGCGCGTCTGGCATCAGCCACGCGCGCGCACGTGCTGCCACGCGCGCACTAATGGTTCCTGCTGACATGGCGTGTGCTGGTTGGTCGGTTGTACCGATTCTCCGTGGGCATGCTGCACTGGATTAATCTACCTAATCCAAAGGTTCTTGATCCGGGTGTACTGCAGTAACATGGACTGCGATGCACCGGATCCATCAGACTCTACCAATGGCCAGGATGCGCGCGCGCACTAACCTACAATGTGCCGCATCACACCGAACCACTCCGGTCATCTTCTTCACTGCCGGTGGCCGGAAACCTCGCCGGAGGCTCGCCGGAAATTGCAGAAAATGCCCGAAAAATTCCTAAAAATTCTAAAAGAAATCCCTAACGCCTTAAGGAAATATTTTTAGCTATTTTTAACTTCATAGGATAATAACTAATTATCTACCATCCTAAATAATTAAAAATTCATTAATTTAATAAACTAAAAAAAATCATTTATTAAAATCTAAGCATGCTCTCAATGCTCCATCATAATCTAAATAATTTAAACAATTAATTTATGGATTCAAAGGGGAAAAATAGATAATAACTTGCCTTTTTGGATTTAAAATAAATCCGCCGGTTGCGCGTAGTCGGGTAAATTTCTCCTACACCGGTCCAAGCTCCTTTCTTTCTCTCTCTTCCTTTCCACACTTTTACAATGCTCACTGTTATTTTGCTCTTCTACTTACGTGAGTTTCTTTCAAATTGTAACTAACTAACTAATATATACTAATTTATATAATATATATAATACAAATATCTAACTTAAACATTAACTTTCAACATTCCCACCTATATGGCTTTAAGACAATGTAATCTTAGTCAAGATATTTGATCTACCATTCTACCATAGTAAATGAAATTCTATCCTAATATTCACTTTACATCATGACATTGTTTTATTATTATTATTATTATTATTATTATTATTATTATTATTATACAATACAAATTAAATACTTTAATTAACTAATATTAATTAATCTAAAACATAACCAATAAAATTTATAAACTAATCATTATAATATATAGAACATAAAATCAATATTACATGCACAAATAAATAAAATTAATTAAATAATTTAACATATATAATTAAAAGGTGAATAAATCTACACATTAAAGAATTAACCTAACACAAAATTAATTTAAATAAACTCTTTAAAATTACGAGGTATTACAGGTCCCTTATTAAAAATAGGTAGGACTTAACTCTTAAGTTAATCCGTCCCTAATATGCCCCCATTCCATAATGGTGCGTTAATCCATATCATAACCAAAGAAAAGTTTCCAATCCAAGGATAATGTAAATAGTATTTACATCTAATAATCCACACAAACATGATATAAATCATATATACATCCTTTACATTTAATTAAGCAAAAATAACAATTATAAGTATCTTTCATTTAATTTACCTCATAAGAAATTAACATGCTTTTCAATTAATTACACTCCTCCACAATTTGATTAAATTCATTTAAACCCAAATAATTGATTTAAATAATTTAATCCAACCCTATTTAATTAATTTAACCATTAAATTAAATTTCATACTTGGCATGAGTACTCTAAATCATGCAACCCAATCCTTAATAAATCTATTTAAATTAAATAAATATGTAATACAAACCATCAATAAAATATAAAAAATATATATATATTAATTTAATTTAATCATAATAACAATCATTATCTCAATCATTACTTTACTTTATAATAATCATTATTTTACTTTATAATAATCATTATTTCAATCATTACCTTACTTTATAATAATCATTATTTCAATCATTGCTCAATCATTCCCTCACTTTATAACCAAAACCACAATCTGATTATAGACTTCACAATGGAAACTAAAAGTCACACCAAGACTATTGCGCCTTGTTCAGCGTGTTCCTCTCAGAAAAACAATTCTATCACAATGAAGGAAAAACTAATTCACGCCGCAAACAAATTCCATCTCGTTCGGCGTGCTTCTTTCAGAAAAGACTAAACTATTCTGATTTCATAAAATTGTTTTATTAAATATAAAAATTCATTACAAAAGCATTACTAAAACACATGACTTAAAATTCTCAAATCAATCCAAGTAATTGGATCCAATTAATTTATTTTCTTTTAAAAAAAAAAACCTAGAATTAATATAGCATGTATAGGGTATGAATCAAAGGAGAAGAGAAGAATTAAAACTTGCCTTTAGGGATTTGATAAAAACCCTAACTTCCTTCTTCCTTTTTCTCTTCCTTCCTCTGCCTTCTTTCTCTCTCTAAAATATAGTACGTGATATATTTTCTAACCTCTTTCACAACTCTATAGTTATATATTTATAGGCAACTAAAATAACCCTAATCCTTTTCCCATTCCAAGACAACTAAAATAAAATAAAATAAAATTTAAATATTAAAAAGGTAACTTAAATATATATTACGTATAATCTATGTGTACTCTTTATATATATATAATATATAAATATATATCAGATTATTATTTAAGAACTTTCCTTATATATATATATATATATATATATTTATTAAATATACATATACATGGGTAATTATCCGTACCCATTAAACCCCTTACCCAAGTAGTCCATGGAACTCAATTGATTGGTCAATTACTACTATCCATATCCAATTCCTTAAAAATATAAAAATAATATAAATAAAATAAAAATAAAAATAAAAATAAAACAATTAAATTCCTAAATAAATACACATCATCACATATGATTCAATTTAAACAAATAATTAAATCAATTAAACAAATAAACAATTAGCCAAGAAAAGAACTAAATAATTAAATGCAATTAAAACTGTTAAAATAATACCGAGACTATCCTTTTTAAATTAGGGGTATTGGAATATTACACATGACCACTTTATGTGCGATTTGCATGGTATCTCTACTCAGGTTGAGATAAACCTACTAGATTAGTGAGTGTCCTATAGTGTGTTCTATATATATACATATGGATTATTCTAGATATTGTTGAGTCTTCCTAGGATGTATCTGCATATCGGATTACTGTTTGGATCGTAGTAGAATAGGACTTGCATGTGGGCCTGACCCACTCTCTTATTTTTCAGGTGTTCGTTAGTTCCAGGGTTAGAGCTTGGACGTGCAGAGCAGATATAGACATTCATTCCTCCGACTACGTAGGAATCTTTTCTATGTTGACCTTAAGTTTCTATTTCAGATATTTTAGTTTCGATTGGGATTTTTAATAATAAGGGGTCCACTAGATGGATTCCCGAGTTGTAACTTATGGAGTTGGCAGCTGTGGTCTTTGCCTTACGTATTTGGAGGCATTATCTGTTAGGTGAGTCCTTCAGATTATTTAATGATCACAAGAGTCTGCAGTACTTGTTCACTTAGCGGGAGCTGAATATGAGACAGCGCAGGTGGTTGGAGTTTGTGAAAGACTATCATTTTTCTATACAGTATCATCCATGGAAAGCGAATGTGGTGGCGGATACACTCAGTCGCCGACCTGTTGGTAATCTTTCTGCTTTGAAGGATGTGGATGAGTTATCAGATGCTTTTATGGCTTGCATGGTGGTTACACCTTCCATCATTCGCAAGGTTATACAAGCACAACTCACGGATCAGCAGTGCATTGACAAGGTTGCAGAGATAACTTTTGAAGAGGTTCCATTTTACTATGTTGGGGCTGACGGAGGTTTAAGGTACAAGGGATGGTTAGTGGTACCTTCTGCTGATGGTTTGAGGAAGGATGTGATGACTGAGACTCACCACTCTGAGTTCTCTATTCATCCAGGAGGCGATAAGATGTATCAAGATATGAAACGGCAGTTTTGGTGGGCAGGTATGAAGAGGGACATTGCTCTTTTTGTCTCGCGATGTAGTACTTGTCAGATGGTTAAGATTGATCATCAGAGGCTGCCAGGAGCTCTACAGCCACTACCGATATCGGAGTGGAAATGGGAGAGTATATCTATAGACTTTGTGGAGGGATTGCCCACTTCTTTCAAGGGTCATAATTCCATTTGGGTCATTGTGGATAGGTTGACCAAGTTAGCTCATTTTTTGCCTGTTTGCACTGACTACACTTCAGAGCAGTTGGCGAGGCTTTGCATTTCAGAAATTGTAAAGTTGCATGGCATTCCATTGTCTATTATATTAGACAGGGATTCAAGCTTTGTGTCGGGATTCTGGAAGAGTTTTCAGCAGGCTTTGGGTACAGAGTTGCACCTTAGTACTGCTTATCATCCTCAAACTGATGGACAGACTGAGAGGGTGAATCAGATTATGGAGGATATGCTTCGGTCATGTGTTCTTGATTTCAACGGCCACTGGGAGGATTACTTACCGCTTGTAGAGTTTACTTATAACAATAGTTTCCAGAAGACTATTGGGATGGCACCATTTGAGGCGTTATACGGCCGACCGTGTCGATCGCCTGTTTGTTGGATAGAGGTTGGTGAGAGCAGATTCTTAAGTCCTGAGTTTATCAAGGATACTTCTGAGAAGATAGCTCTTATTCGAGATCGCATGCGCACTTCCTAGAGTAGGCAAAAGAGTTATGCTGATCGTCGCACTCGTGCTTTGGAGTTTAAGGTTAGGGATCAGGTTCTTCTCAAAGTCTCACCTATGAAGGGTGTTATGCGCTTTAGGAAGAAAGGGAAGTTGTCTCCATGGTTTGTCGGTCCTTTTATGATTACGGATCGAGTTGGAGCTGTGGCTTATCGATTGGCACTTCCGGATCATTTGGATCGCGTCCACAACGTATTTCATGTTTCCATGTTGCGGAAATTTCTGTGAGATGAGGATCGGTATCAGCATATCGATGTTAGGGAGATTGAGTTGCAGCCGGATGCAACTTATGTAAAGCCACCGTGTCGTATTGTAGACCGATGGGATCAGATTCTTCGTAACAAGGTTATTCCTTTGGTACGTGTTCAGTAGAGTCATCACAATGAGGCTGAGTCCCCTTAGGAACGGGAGGATGTCATTCGCTCGCAGTTTCCTGACATATTGGAAGAAGGTAAGAGCGAATTCCGAGGACGGAATTCCTTTTGTTAGGGGGGAAGAATGTAATACCCCTAATTTTAAAAGGATATTTTTGGTATTTTATTTTTTATTTCATGGTCTTTTTATTTGATTAATTGTTAATTATTTGATTAATTGTTAGTTATTTGATTAATTGTTAATTATTTGGTTAATTGTTAATTATTTAATTGTTTTAATTATTTAATTGGTTGTTAAATGTTGTTTTTATTTCTTTATTTAAGTTATTGTTATTATATTTCTTGTGGGTATAAATTTACGTAGGTTCATGTAGCCGGCACTATTTAAACCTAGGTTGTTCAATGGGCCGAGTTGTATAAGGATTAGGGTTTAGAATTTAAAAGTCTATATATATGCATATTCTACGTTGGTTTAGGGTTAGAAACACAATCCTAGTTCTCATAGTCACACTGTGAAACAAAGAGAACATACAGAGAGTAATAGTTGTGGTTTTGGGAGAAGCAGAGATGAGAACTTAAGAGAGTTACAGAGAGGAAGGAAGTTGGGGTTGTGGGTTTTAACTGAGACTAAACCTAGAGTGACGAAGGTGGAACAACGGTCGGAGACCTTATCAGAAAATTCAGGATATGGCAGTTTAGAGTTTTAAATCTGAAACTCAAAGACAAGTCACTATTCTTCTCCTTCCCTTTAATTTGAGATCTATGCATGTTTAGGATGACTCCAGGGATTAAACCAATGTTAAAATGGATTAAATAAATATCATAATTCATCTTGAAATTATGTTTGTATCAATTTTTAAATCGTTGCATAATTCTGTCGTTGGTTGGAGGTAGTTCTCACTTGAAAATCTGTTTGCGTTAATGTTTAAACCTGAAAATCTTTCATGTATGTGGGATGTGATCATGCTTATAATTAACTCTAGAACATCAATTGAACTCTAGAATAAGTTATAAAAAAATGTACAGAGCCTCTGAACTTCACCGGAGGCGAAGAAGATGATCAGATTACGCGCAACAGCTCACAGCGGAGTAGAGCCGGCTCACCCCAAGGGTGGAGCTGCTTCCACAAGAGGTTGACTTGGCTCCACATGCATTGGAGGTGGCTCCATATGCAATGGAGGTGGCTCCAATGTGGAAGGAGGCAGCTCCAATCTCTGATGTTGGTTTCTACGTGGTTTTGGGTTCGGTTTGGTCTGTAGGAAGGTTTCTGAGTGGTTCTATGGACTGTGGATGGTTTATAAAAATTATTTTAGAGATGTAAAAGATTGGGAAGCGTGTAACTATTAATTTTTGAAGTATGAAATAATCTAGAATTAATTAATACACTGTATGTGGAAGGTTGAATTATACCTTGACATTGCTTACCGTTTCTATAAAGCACTTTGGTTTCTAACATAATTTTAAACTGTTGTTCATGGTTCAACTGTTGTATAAGCATATATTATATATTCTGGAAAAATATAGGTATGCTTAAATGGAAATTAATTGATGTTTAATTATACTATTTGTTACATCAAGTTATGGTACTGTTTTAAAGGAGTTAGATGCTGTGTTTTTCCTCTAACATTTTCAAGGACTAGAATGTGACTTCTAGATCATATACCAGATATATAATTTGGTCTTACACTTATTAGATTTGCATGTGTGCTTATTCTAGAGTAAAATTGATATGCATTTATCACTGTTTGGTCAACCGTGTAAACTGGAGGATTGTATGTACCGGTATGGGATGGTGACATACTAGGTATGGACTGGATCAAACCCTAAGTCCTACCTAATTTGGATTAAGGTATGGATTAACCATATAGGTTAAGTCCGTTACCTACTTGTGTCGTGTCAACAAAATAGTTGGATGACTTAATATGGTTTCAGGACAGATGATTATACATATACTCGATCACTACACAGATGGATGGTATTTTGTATTAGGAGGAGTACGGACTTTATATATTTATTATATGGTACCATGGTATGAGCTTGAGTCTCAGGACCATGGTTAGGGCGCGTATATCGCCTAGGATGGATAACTGGACATATGTGTTGTTCCCTCGTAGGTCTAGGTACACATGACCACTTTATGTGCGATTTGCATGGTATCTCTACTCAGGTTGAGACAAACCTACTGGACTAGTGAGTGTCCTATAGTGTGTACTATATATATATACATATGGACTACTTTAGATATTGTTGAGTTTTCCTAGGATGTATCTACATATCGGATTACTGTTTGGATCGTAGTAGAATAGGACTTGCATGTGGGCCTGACCCACTCTCTTATTTTTCAGGTGTTCGTTAGTTCCAGGGTTAGAGCTTGGACGTGCAGAGCAGATACAGACATTCATTCCTCCGACTACGTAGGAATCTTTTCTATGTTGACCTCAAGTTTTTATTTTAGATATTTTAGTTTCGATTGGGATTTAATAAATTTCATTAATTATATTTTGAGGATTTCAATTAGTATTCTTCCAGCTTATTGTTATTGTTTATTTCATCTTGTATTCTATGTTCGGTTATATATTAATTATTTGATATTTCCCTCGGGTTTGGGCCCGAGCCTGATCAACCCGTGTCCCGGATCCGAGGGGTATCACAGCATTCACTACACTGGTGTCGTCAAGATTCATCGATCTTCTCCTCTCTTCTTTACAGAAAAACGGTGTCGTACCGGGTCGAGCGGATTTCCTCCCCAAAAAATACTATAACATTGAACTATGTAATTGAATTACTTAGTGTGCATAATACTTCAATTTTACAGTATAGTTTATTTAATGTGTGATATTATTAATTTTGTATAAGTTCTTGACTAGATTGCGTATTTAGTAAAACAGACAACAATTGACTAGTTTAGCTATATCAATTCTCCTGATAGTCAAGGGAAAAAGAATTATACTAGTGTCTAAGACACGTATAGCTGTAAATGGGCTGATCACAAGAGAGGATTTTCCTATAACTTCAAGTAGTTTAATGGAAAATGATATGGATACATTAAGCTAGTATACAGAGATTAAAGTGGAAAGCTAATTAAAGCTAGTTAGCTATGAAGTACAATTTAGCTAAAAGCTAAAATGTTACTGAGGTGCAAGCTAGTTAGCCATAGAGTATAAGTTAGCCAATTATAAGCTAAAACAATTATTAAGGTGCACAAAATCGAAGAGGCAGATGAAAATTTGTTAGCAGGTTCTAATTGTCAACTTGGCAAAAAAAAAAAAAAAAAAGAAAAAGAAAAAGGATGATAGGTAGTGTTACGACTCGAACCCGGGGGTCCGAATTGTTATCCAGGTCCTTACTCGAACCTGAGGTTATCTAGGGGCATAGAGTCATTCCCAATGTCAGTACATAACTTATACGTCATTTACATACATATGGTGAACTGTGGTATGGCTGAATAAATAGGGACAACTGTAATGACCCGGTCATTTTTCTTCCTTTCCTATTTCTTAAATTTTGTGGATATATATATATATATATTTTTTTTTTGTTGCTTTTTCCTTTCCGAGTTCGGGTTTTTGTCAACTTGAGTTGTTTTGAGTACTTGGGAATAGTTTCCGAGACTCTTTCCTTTAAATTGACAACATCTTTGTGAGGGTCGCGTCATTTCCACACTTTCATTTTTTCGGCATTTTTCTTTTTTATTTGTTTTTCGTCTTTTTCCCGGTTTTATTTTTCTTGGCATAACCTCACTTTTTGTGCTCGGATTTGGTTCCAATTTTGTATGCATCTATGATATTTAATTTTCAAGATATTTGTATTTTTATTTTTGTAGAAAAGTATGCTTGTTACTTACTTTTTCATAAAGGGTATGAATGAATAGTTTATTAGAAACATTCTTGATTTTTGGGGTTTTAGTGTAATTAATTTTTGTCTTAGGGACCATTTTGTAATTTAATTTGGAAGATATTTTCAAAAAGGATCATTTTACAATTTTCAGAAAGTATGAATAGTGCCATACCTCTATTGGTCCACTTGTTGGCATCTTATTTGTTCACACTTGGGAGCCTTAGATGATGACATGTGGAGGGTGAGGATTCACCCACTTATTGACCTAGGATAGGTACACTTGTTAGCTTCGATGGTTAACAAGTGTAGGTTAAAGATTAAGCCTAGGATGGATGCTTGGATTAGTGACAAGTGTAGGCTCTAAAATTAGTCTTGCATCAATGTGTGTGAATGGTGGTGTAAGAACACATAGTGAGTGGAGAAATACACTAAAATTAGTTTAGGTATTTTCATTTTATTTTTATTTCATCTTTTTCTCTCAAACCCTAACCTAGCCACCATTGAAGGAAAGCTTAGAATACAAAAGCTTTGCCTCACCTTCCTCTACAAAACCCTTGAAGGAATTCTTGAAATTCCATTGCTACCCTTGGATTCAAGAGGAACAATCCTCTTGTGAGGTAGGGGATGATTTAGGTTTATAATTTATGTATTTTAATGTTTTTGTAGCTTAGAACAATTTGAAAGCATGTCTTTAACATAATTATAAAAATTGTTGGTAGTAGTACCTTGTATGAAATGAAGTTAAAGCATGATATTGTTAAAGGCCATGACTTGATCTATAGCTTGTATTAGTTTAAAATCATTTAGAGTTGTTTTGAAATCTAGAGAAATTAATTAAATAATTTAATTAATTTTTATTTATATGTTCCTTTGATTTAAATTAAGTTTTGACTTGATATATGTAATGGCCATGATATGTTCTTTAGCATAATTAAATTGGAAGCGTTGGAGTTGTTTTAAAATCTAGAGATTTAATTATTTTATTTTAATTAAATTCTATTTAATAGTTCCACTTATTTGATTATGTTTTTGACATGATATTAAATTAGGTCATAACATGTTCTTTGACATATATTAATTTGGGAATATTTGGATGAGTTTTGAAAACTTTATTTAATTATTTTCTTTGTATGAAATTTAATTTACATAGTTGTATCTAGTGTGGAATTAACTTGTAACATGATATTAAATTAGGCCTTGGTATGTCTATTAACATATATTAAATTGAGAATATTTTGATGAGTTTTGAAAACTTTATTTAATTATTTTCTTGTATGAAATTTTAATTCACATAGTTGTATCTTGTGTGGAATCAACTTGTAACATGATATTAAATTAGGTCTTGGTATGTTTATTAACATATATTAAATTGAGAATATTTGGATGAGTTTGAAAACTTTATTTAATTATTTTCTTGTATGAAGTTTTAATTCACATAGTTGTATCTTGTGTGGAATTAACTTGTAACATGATATTAAACTAGGCCTTGACATTTATTTGATAGATATTAATTTGAGAATGTTTGGATAAGTTTTGAAATCTAGAGATTTTAATTAAATAAATAAATTAAAATCTATTTAATTGTTACATTGATTTAATTAAATTTTTAACCTGATATATGTAATGCCCTTAACTTGTTCCTTAGCATATATTAATTTGGAATCATTTGGAGTTGTTTTAAAAGCTAGAGATTTAATTTTTTTATTTTAATTAAATTTCATTTAATTGTTCCTATGATGTAATTAAGTTTTTGAGTAGATATATGCATTGACAATGATATAGTCTTTGATATATAATTATTTGAAGTCATTAATTGGAAGTTGATTTGAAATCTAGAGAAATTAATTATTTTATTTAATTAATTTTCATTTTTGTTATATTAATGATTGAACCATGTATTTGGTGTTGTTCGCATGTTTAAATCATGAACTTGGCATTGTTTCATATTGAAGAGAATATGTTTTCGATATTAGGTAGTATAGTTGTAGTTCTATTAAATATACATTATGAAATTGAAGTTATTAATGTTGTTTTATAATCTAGAGAAGTTGGTTATGTTATTTAATTAAATACTATCAAATTGTTCCATTGATTTAAACATGTTTTAGAAGTTGCTTCTATGCCTAAATAATGGATTTAGACTTGTTGTATATTCACGAGATTAAGTTTTCAATATTGATACTATTGTTATAGCGTGTAACGAATCACTTACTGAAGATTCGACATTTGTATACCTTGTGCGTGTAACGAGTTGCACACTGAAGATTTGACATTTGTATGCCATAGTACTTTTGGACTTAGAGCATGTAATGTGTGTTCCCAAGAATTGAATTGTGCATGGTAGATAAGTTATATATTGTATATACATGTTAATATATATGTTGTACAACTTGTTGATTTTGGAAACTTGGGACGTCGTTGTATGACTACGGCTAGGGGGTAGTTCTAATATAGGGGATAATTCCCCTACAGTCTAGTGCGCACATAGGGAGGTTACTCGTGGGCTAGTAACCCTAAAGTAATCACATTATCAGTTTGATCCGGGGTGATGTCCGAGTATTCACCTTATTTAATTTCGCATTTGAAATTCCAGGTTGATAACTTTGTGAATTTATATCTTGTTGTGTTGTATTAGAAGTTCCAATTATGTTAAACTGTATCATTTGGTTGTTTTCGCATTTTAAATTACAAGTTGATAACTTTTTGAATTTATATCTTATTATGTTGTATTGGAAGTTTCAATGTTGGTTAAATTGCATTGATATCATGGTTTGTGTTTTAGTGTTCTAATGTAGCCTGGGATGATCTTATAAACTCAGTTGGAACTTAGACGTTAGGTGGCATGAACCACTTTAGTTGTTTTCGCATTTTAGATTTCAAGTTGATAACTTTGAGAATCTATATCTTATAGCGTCGTGTTGGAGGTCCCAATTACGCTAGGTTGTATTATTTAGTTGTTTTTCGCATTTTAGATTTCAAGTTGATAACTTTGAGAATCTATATCTTGTCGCATCGTATTGGAAGTTCCAATTATGCTAAATTGTATCTTTAGTTGTTTTACGCATTTTAGATTTAAAGTTGATAACTTTAATAATCTATAACTTGTTGCGTTTTATCGTATGCTCCTATGTTGTTCACTTGCATAAATATTATGGTTCGTGCTAGAAATGTTTTAAGGTAGCTTAGGATGATTCTTGAGTCTTACCTTGGACATAGACGTCAGGTGGTATGAACCGTATGAATTGATTTATATCAATTTAATAAACTGTAAAACGTTAAGTCATTTACATGTTCATCTTCCTATGAGTGACTTTAGTTGCTCACCCTTGTTGGGATATTTTTCAAGTATGGGAATCATGTTTCGGGATACACAACACTCCTTGGTTGTCTTGTAAATTTGAAGTACTTCATTCATGCACTTGTTAGCATGAACTTATTTTTGGTTTTATATGTCAAAACATGTATATTCGGTTTTAATTATGTAATGTGCACATAAGTACACCTTTTAGAATGTATTTGATGTGTATGTAATGAGGCCAAGGGCCATTTACTTTTAAGTTGTTCTTTTAAGTGCTTTTGGTTTCATGTGTTATTATTGAAAAATAAAGAAATTGAAAGTCTTAATTTGTTATTTTAAATTTGGTTGGTGCAAAGTGTGCCAAAACACACTCATTAGGACTCTTTTAATATGCATGAAGGGTGGCCAATGACTAAACGGTCTTTTGAAAGCATTTATGTATTTTTAGTTTCAAGTTTTTCAGTTAAAGGTCATTTTAGGCAAATTTGAGGTTTGATAGGTCGTATTTTGCATCGGGCATATTTAGGGGCCGCGGATCATTCATGCGTGCTTTAAAACACTAATTACGTTTGCGTTCACAATCTTTTTATCACACAACCTCATATTCAGCCATTCGACCCCTTGAAGCAATTGCATTTTTAAGTTTTTAGTCAAGACTGAGCAAAAGAGTATTTTGGGTATTTCAGATCAAAATTAAAATTTTCTTTTGACATAGTCAGCTAGAAAACATGATTTTAAGGGGGGTTTCTTCTTTGTGTTTTTCCAAAAAAATCCATTTAAGGGTCCAAAAAGGACATTGTTTTGGAAATATCGCTTGTTGTCAGCCAATGGCATCGCCGCGCATTAGAGCGCATGGGGTGCCTTGGTGCCCCTTCCTTGGCCGCGACGTCTCCAAATTTGTTTTTGTCATTTCTTTTTCATCCGAACTCCAAATCAAGTGATTTTTGAGTCTAACTTTGTTAATTTTTTACCGTCTATCCAATGGAGTGCTCGGTAGTATCCAAATCTTTCTGAAAATTATCATTTTACCTCTAGGGCTAAACTTGTCCCTTTTTCCTTTTTTTTTTTTTTTTTTTCAAAACGTCGCTTCCGCTTTGCTTTCTTTTGGGTTCCGTGACTTCATGGAAAGTCACACTTGTGTCTTAGGGATGATGTACATTTCTAGAGACATTGTTTTTGTATGAAAATACCATTTTGCCCTTGGGGGCATACTTGGTCTATTTTTGATCTTTTTCTTCCGTGGCCTCATAGAAGATCACTTTGGCGTCTTAGAGATGTATTGCATCTCTAGAGACTTGGTTTCTATTTTCACTTTCGCATTCGGGATCCGTTATCGAGTCAAACTTCAGGTCATTGCAAGACGCACTAGCTTGAAAAACCAAGATCGTCACAACAACAATGTTAAGGGACTGGGCAGTGTCGGCCGGCTGAGAAGCAAGGGTCAGCTGACTAAGAGAGTCGGCCGACCAAAATAATGCTCCTGAGAACCCAACTCACTGTCTTGGCTTGAAATGCACTGTCGGTAAGCTGGCTAGCCTTGCCAGCCAGCCGACAGGCCTTGAAAGCCGAAAGATCTATAGATTATGGTCCTGACAATCATATACCCAACCGAACTCATACATGAGCCAAAATAAAATTTAAAACCTGTCCCAACTCACGGCAATTAAGATACAACATCTTAAAATAAGCATAATCAACATTTACACCAAAAGAGTCTTATTCATTCCTTTCATCCAAGAATAACAAAATAGTTCATTTGCATGCCTTAATGGTTATTACATGAAGTTATACTGAAATGCTACAAAGTGAATATAGTTACAATTTACAAGGTTATACATATCATGTTGATACTTTTTAAAGTGGGGTTTAACTACAAAAGATAACCTGAAACAGTCCTCTAATCCACCTAAGCATGTGGTAAAACGTCGTTCGCCACTTCCTTCTTGTAACCTAAAAATAATAAAAGAATGGGTGAGTACAGAGGCTTAGTAGAAGTTGCCTAAGGCATTAACTTTGGATTCCCTTGAGCCACGAAATATATAATGAGGATAGAGAAAGAATCGGGATCATACTTTAGCGATCCACATCACATTTATAACATAAAATAGCATTTCCAGCAACCACATAAAATATTTCAACAAAACTATACATAGTATGAAATGCAATGCACCATGTACCCATACTTGGTCTCTACCAACCTCAAATCCACATTTTGAAAACCACTAACCGACTTTACCAAGGCTAGATTGAGAGCAATCCCTGGTTCCAAATCCGGCAACCATTTGGGGCCTAATATCAACTTTTTCACACCTTACACCAGGCCACGCTCCCTCTAGGTCAAGTTAGCACTGGACTCGTAAAATCCGGTTCAATTTTACAAAAAACATTTCAAATTCCCTTTCCCACTATGCAATGCAAATGCACCCTCTCATATCAATATAACCTCAACTCCATTTATTAACAATGACAACATTAGCATGGCATTCATAATGTAAAAGCTATGAATATGACATCTTTTCAACATTTAATCACAAGCATGCTCTTTATATAACTCAATACAAAATAATCATGCTAGCACTTAACTTCAACATATAATAACACATTTGTTTAGATAAATATGCTTTTGGGCACTTAAACACATCATTGACCTTATATAGCAATAATTTCACAATATAACCTTCATCTTGAAAATTTAAAGAAGAACAAGGTAACAATTCTTGACAAAAGTCAAAGTTTAAGGCATTAAGAAACCCCTACCTCAAATAATAAGCAAAAACCCCAAAATTTGTCCTGATCGCGAAATCCTAAAGTCACCAAATCAAAAATCAGCTCCGATCAACGCGAAGCTATCGTCGAGCTCCTAAACTTTGCCTTCAATGGCAAAGTTAAAATCCCAAGAGAATTTGAAGAAATCAAGCCTTAAATTTGAAAAGAAAAAGAAAAAGAAAAGATAAAGGGAGAGAAAGAAACTGAAACAGAGAAGGGGAGAAGAAGAATGGTTAGGAAGATGACCATGTGGTCATTTTGTAATGACCATTACCATAGTGGGTCCCACGTGCCAAAATAAATATTTATTTTGTCTTTATATACGCACATATACATATACACTTGTTATAATGCACATTTAACCACATGGCCACACAAACATGCATTGAATAATGATGCAAGAAATATGACAATCCTGAAAAATAACCCCGTGCACGACAAATCCGGTTGTGGGTCCTGAAACCTCCCCGGTCCGAAAAACTGAAAAATGTTGAAATGGCGAATGATGCATTTCTAAGAGTCCCAAACTCGAAGAAATGCCCTAACCAACCCTCAAAACTCACTTGGCAAACCCCACGGTATCTGACACACAAAACGAGGTGAAAAAGAAAAATCCCAAAAAATTAAAAAATTCCCGAAAATGGAAAATAGAAAAAATCAGAAACATTACAATCTACTCTACTTAAAGAGATTTCATCCTCGAAATCTACCTTCCCTAAGAAAGAGGCCCACAGTCACATACCTTCTAGAGAAATACCTTACAAAACTACAAGATTATGAGCTCACCAACCTTGTTGCCTTTGACACACTACGACAGTTCTGGTAATTCAATTACCAGCACTTTACCAGCGTTTTTTCAAAAGCGCTAGTAAATCCAGTGTTGGTAGGCCTTTACCAGCGCTTCTCCAGAAGCGCTGGTAAAAGGTAAAGTGTATTTACCAGCGCTTTCTAGAAAAGCGCTGGTAAAGGGTAATTTTTTTTTTTTTCCCTCCCTCCCTATGCCAGCGCTTCTTAAAAGAGCGCTGGTAAAAGGGTTTTTTTATTTTATTTATATATATATATATATATATATATATATATATATATATATATATATATTTATAATTTTTGGAAAAAAATATGAATACAACTATTACAACTACCAACTACTAAATGTCATCCAATATAACACCAGTTAATATAAAAATACCATCCAAATTGTTTTTACATAATACAACCACAAAGTTACCATGCCAATATAAAAATTACCATCGAAATTGGCTACTAATATAACCACAAGTTAAGCTGATAAATGTCAACCAAAAAGCAAAAATGTATACTAATACAACCACAAGTTAACCTGCCAATATACTATCCAAATTGTCTAAATAAAGCTACTAAATGTCAGACAAAAAGAATTAAGAATTTTTGACAAATGTAGTACAAGTTTTTCAAAAAGAACCCATCCAAGGCGAAGGAAATTCAGAAAGCACAGCCACAACCCCATCTTCAACTTCAACAAGTCTTCTTGCCCATTTGATTTGAATTACCCTACATTTTTTATAAATTCATTACGCACACATTATAATAAATGAAAATTTAACATATATATAAGAGAAATTAAAAGTTCATAACCTTAACTGAATTGGCATCACAACTAAAAAATAAATTTGGGGATACTCTAGGAGGAGCATTTAAAGAATCAGAACCCTTCAAAATAAGAAAACAAAATACATGAAATCTTGGCATAAATAAACATATATTTAGTAAAGAGTAAAACTAATAATAAATATACCTGTCCACTACAATTTTGTTGTTGCATATGCATTAGCATAGCCACCTGTTGTTGTAAATTTTTCAACTTGTTATCATAGTTGGCTCGTAAATTTTCCAACTTGTTGTCATACTTGGCTTGCATTTTTGAAATGCTCTCCTACAACTCTATGCGTGCAGCACGTGCCTCCTCATCAGATTTTTTCGCATTATTAATCAGTTCAGCTTTACTAGGAGAGGGCCCCCAAACATCGCTTGGTGAAGGCCCGAAGCCAAGCATCCACACACGACCAGTTCTCTCTTCTCCCCTCACAATGGAGAACAAATCATTGGAACTACCAATAGGTGAGTCAGAGTAACTTTTTTGAAGTTCTTTATGTTTTCCTGCCAAAAAAAAAAAAGTTTGAACTACCATGACATACTGCTATGAAACATCCAGACAAATCTAATGAAATGAATGATAGAACAGGAATCCAGAAACAGCTGAACAGAAAAGTAATTAGATAACAAATTGGTAATGATGAAAGCCAAAGTGTTATGAAACAGCAGTGTATCACACAAAGTGAAAATATAGTTGTACATACCTTTGAACTTTCATACAATCTAAAGCTTCAAAATATTCACACCCACTTCATTTACAGACGAAATGCTAGAAATTAAAGGAATGCTAAAAATTGTGGGCAATATACTGACATTTCAGAACCTAAATAATAGTACTTAGCTTCAACCTGAAGTCTGAGGCCCATTTATTTATTTGTGTGTGTGTGTGTCTGAGGTCCATTTTACTTACAAAAACTTGCATGCCTAACTAAATTTATGTTATTTTTAATTTATCCTCGTGTATTATTGTGTAGTTGAAGATTTCCTTGTTCATGACATCTGTGTCTTAGTTGCTTTGGCAGAACAACACTCTAATTCAGAAAGATTAAAGCAGGTTCGCTATTCAAAAGTATTGTTTTTCTTATACATCAGTATTTTATGGTAGTACTATATGATTTTTTATTTTTTATTTATTTTATTGTTTTGAGCAAGTAGGGGATTACCCAGGTCCTCTCTATCATAGATGGTCAGCATCAACCTTGGCTGAATGGTATGGAGCTATTGGAAGATGCTCAACAAAATAAGCATGTTCTATCCACTGGATGTGAAAAGTATCTTGAGCCTGAATATTCACTATTTGTTTTTTTTACCACACTAAGATTATGATGCTATTAAGACACCTAAGTAATTAATTATCATTTTATGAACCAGGATTGACATGTTACTTCAAGGTGGATTATGTGAGGGACATCTAATAGAAATAGTTGGGCCATCATCATCTGGGAAAACACACAAGTAAGAACTCCATTCACTTATAATTACAATCATTAAAACGATACAAGTTAGTTGAAATTTCAGATGCTTCTGAATTATGTTTCTAACTGTTTTATGGCCTCTAAATCACTAAATTATTATACTATTCTTGGCCCACAATTTGATCACCAGATTTACCAGAGTTATGCTATTGATCTAAAATCTTGTAACTGTCCAGGTTTACCTACAAGCAGCCTCAAATGTTGCAAAGAATCATATGGGTGGTGTTGTGTTCTTAGACACAGGAAATTCCTTTTCTCCTAAACGCATTGCACATTACATCAGCCAGATCTCAGATCATGCTGATAAAGAGGTCAGGTATCTTGTCTCGCTGTTATAGTTCTTTCTTTCTTTTTGTTTGCTCAGATGGTCATCTTTGGGTCTGGAAATGAATTCAGGCTCTTAGACTTCCTTTTTAGGCATGTTGTTGATGCTTGCTCCATTGTAATTTTCCAAGAAGATTGGTTCCCAATATAATTCATAGTACATGGTATGTAAAAATTTCAGTGACTTTCTGAGCTGGGAGAGCTTATGTGTGCGTGACACTTATGGTGATTGTCTTCTCTTAAGATCTACGTGCATGTCCCCACCCTTTTTCTTGAGATTCCTCTTCCGGCTCTAATTTTTTTGTCAGGGATCTTTCTTGCAGGGGAACTACAAAATTCTTCATCTTATATGTTGAACTTGTTTCAGTTGTAGTTTATTTTATTTGGTTATGGAGAAAAAAACGCTAACATTTCTACAAAACCTGATTTAAAAAAAAAAAAAAAAAAAAAAAAAAAAAAAAAAAAAAAAAAAAAAAACATAATAGGTTCTAAAAGCCTTCTACATAGAAGCACAATTGCAATTCAACTTTGAGCACCACAAAACCTAATCCAGATGGGAATAGCAAACATGTGATCCCATGAATTGATAATTTACGTGAGATACTGAAAATTTTGCATGCCTGATTTCAGTCAATTATTGATCAGAAACAATATCTGACCATTCAAGTCCCAACTGAAATATGATCTTCAAATCTAACAAGATTTCAAAGCAAACACAGTCCGCCTAGAGGTAAGAGTTGCGACAAAAAAACAATAACTACAATAAATAAGACATACTGTTATGAATCTCATTCAAATACCCAATAAAGGGTTTCTATCCCCTGATAGAATTGTTCAAAATTCAAATATCCTCATAAAGACTGCACCAAGAGTAAAGATCTATAGAAGCAGCCCATCATCCATCATTACCCATTCCTCAAGGATCCAAATAATGGAATTATTCAAAGCTGTAGTAGCTACTTCTGAAATACAACTATATATGTGTATATCATACTTTTACCATGATTGAAAATGCAAGGATGACCAAAAACTATACATGTGTATATCATACTTTTAACTTTATATATGTATATCATACTTTTACCATGATTCAAAAGACCACTGCACTGGTATGAGTAAGAAATTAACACAAACAACAAACAACAAATATCAAATACTTCTCCTCCACAACACAAATCAATCAACAAGAAGCCTCCACATACAATGATCCCATACTCCCATGCTTTTCAACAAATACAAGAAAGTAAATTGCCTCCACACGGGCCAATGATAAACAATGAAATTAAAATGCCTCCACACGGGCCGATGATTTAAAAATTGGTCACTTCAAGGCATGTGACCCCCTAATACACCGCAAAGAGTTTAAAAATTGGTCACTTCAAGGCACGTGACCCCTTTTTTGCAAAATGGAAGCATGAAAACTTATAATCATCTCCGAAGCAGCA
This sequence comes from Cornus florida, assembly GCF_030987335.1. Lineage (NCBI taxonomy): Eukaryota > Viridiplantae > Streptophyta > Magnoliopsida > Cornales > Cornaceae > Cornus > Cornus florida. The sequence goes on along the minus strand of NW_026775574.1, from coordinate 83,710,953 downwards.
GCATCAGTAGCTTTGCCATCCTTATTTATATGTGTGCAAATGAATAAATCTGCACGAGAAAGCTGAATACTTTCGTCTTCCTCAATCTATAAAAGAAACATAGACATTGTGATATATATTATTATTTACCACTAACATTTATAATCATTCAACGACATAAGAACTAAAATAATTTATATTGCTAAAACTTCAACTAACCTCGGCAGAAACACGTGCAAAGCTTTTTGTCCCTGTAGTATGTATCATTGTCTGTTTCCCACGACATTCTTTATTTTTTTTACTGACCTCCTACAAAAAGTGAGAAAAAGTAAACGTTCTAACATTCCACCTAAAATAATGACTAAAAGCAGGTAAACTATAAAGTCAACTCATTGACTTTAAACAAAATTGGTAGATGGAGGATTACCTTCGCCATAGGCGTACCCCAATGCCTAACCAAAAATTCCCAATGCTCCTTTTCAACATCAGGTGGTGGGTTTGCCAATCTTTCTGCATCTGTATCCCTAACTGAGTAATATTCACTTTTTAATTCACACTTGTACCCCCTCCATTTTTTTTCGATGGAGGATATTGTCCTATGTTTTGACATGATTCTCACATCATACTTTCCCTGATAATGTGATAATTGCTGCATGTTAATCCACTTTTTCCATAATTTTTTTTTTTAATTTCATTGAAGTGTTTTACCTTTACAATGTTCCACATATCCTCCTTCAGCTGTTTAGGCATCTCCCACCAAGTTTTGTAGCACAAAGGAGCTAAATTTGCATTCCGGGCAAGTGTTCCCAAATATTTAGTATATGTACCACTTCCAGGGTCGATCGGTTGTCCAAACTTATTAACCCTAAATAAAAATTAACAATTGTAGATGTTTAGTACATAAATAAAGACAGAAATTTTTTTTTCTCCTTCATATTGAATATAGTCTAATTATGTAAACTATATAAGATGATCTCTATATATATGTATGTTAATGGTAATAAGGTTGTCGCGGTTACGACATTCTTGCATCGTGTCGGGCCCCGTCTCTTCTTCGGCGGTGGTTGGGATGATTTTGAAGTTGAAGCTTCGGTATTTTGTTCACTCACTTTTTCCACTTCACTAACCGTTCGTTTCATTATCAGCTTATTATTTATCCTTCCTGGAAAAGAAAACAAAAAAGTGAGAATTCATTTAAGAGAATGCAATCAAATTACTTAAAAAAGGCAGTGCACAATCCAGGAAAAATCAATAAAAAGAAATAAAAAAATACCTCAAAACTTTAGGGTATTTTTGGTTGTCCAATGGAAATTATATAAAACCATTATGTTTCGGTAAAATCATTGATTGCCATAACTTTTGCATAAAATACTAGATTTTGTTCCATTTGACTAAAAATGCAAGTAGTTGTAATATATATGGTCTTTTCTGATTTAAATAAGTGCCAACCCTACACTTTGAGAGAGGTTAGGGGCTAATCTTAAATGTTTAAAGTAGGTGTTCCAAAGAGAGATCACTCTTGGTCCACCTTCAAACTTTTTCCAAAAAGTGGCATCAGTAAAAAAATAATAATTCTATTGGTCATTTACACATCATTAGTGATTGAAGTTACTTCCAAGTGCACCCTTTTTACACAAAGAGATGTTCAGATACTGAAATGATCAAATCATAGTCCAGAAAATAATACATGATGTTGATAAGTTTTCAACCAATAAGAACTACATGAATGCTCATGATGTAGATAAACTATACATGTCACAAGGAAACAATTAACAACCACATGTTAACATCACAACAAATACCTTTGGCCTACCATATCTATAACACCCATTATCAAGATCATTATGGATCACATGCTGCTATTGTACTGTTCTGAGGTAATCAACTGCTGGTAGACCTAATACAATTCACACTGGTGTGCTTACTTGTCTAAAGCATAGCCACAATATAAGAAAAAACACACACACTGCTGTGTGTCTACAAACAGATGCCTGAAATTTATTATGAGATAATACCAATCTTGTTTGTTTGTTTTTTTTTGGGTAAATAATCTTGTTTTTGTTATTTGTATCATGTGATAAAGATTGATCGATCCTATCTGAAGATTGCAATCTTTCAGAAACAAAGAACTTGTTTTGTGTTTGGGAAGGCATATTATATAAAGGATATATATCAGCAAAATTGCATATCACACCACACAAGTGTAAGCTTGAAGGATGATTTGATTCAGTGGACCACAATTTTAGTACAAGAATGACAATTTGTATTGATTGAATTCATGTGCTTCCTAAGCGCTATTCAAAGAAAAAAAAAGTAGCTTTTAGACCTGAACAGCAAAAGTATAATACTAGTAATCCTCATAGAATGAGTTAATCAACATCGAAATTGTAGGAGCTTTTCTGCTGCTGCTACTAAATATTCTACTGGAAAATTTTCGTCTACCCAATTAATCAAACGATCAATGAAAGAATTTGTTGACTCTTTTGCATCTTACATTGTCAATTTTAAGATGCCTCTTAAGGGCCGCTTTAACACATGTCTATGAAGCTTGAGTCTTAGCTCAATATATAAAAAGGGAATTAGCTATCAAGGTGTTTCCGACCCATTTAATAACCCATCGCTCTCTCTCTCTCTCTCTCTCTAGACAGCATTTCTTAATGTTGGTTGAGCTCCTCAACCAAACACCCATTCCACGTCACATTTGAAATTAAACATACAGTTAGCCAAAAACTTAAAAAAAAAAAATTTAAAACAACAATCCTAGGAAATTCTTCGAAATTTTTTTTTTTCTTTGTTTAAAAAAGGATGTCTTTTTTAATAAACTTTTAACTCTTAAAGAAGAACGTTTCTTTTAGGAAATTCTTACTACATACTTCTTCTGTCCCAAAAAAAGATTACTCTTTCAGAAAACTGTACAGAAAAATTATACAGTAAGAGAATTTTTAAGCCCCATATTTTTGTATCCTTAATTGTCTTAGAGGATCCAATTTCGATTCCCAACTAATCATATTGAGATTTGTTTGAATTTTAATTGATATTTATATACAGTATTATTTTAACCACCAAACATTAAAAAATAGTAATAATAATAATATTATTAATTTTAATTAACGACAAACTGTATATTATTTATATACAATTTTCTCAATGTTGGAACACAAAAAAAAGAAAGAAAGAAATTACCTGAAAAACGAAATCAGACTACTTAACGACAAAACTTGTTCCAACAATCCAAGCTACGATTGATTATTTCCTCCTGTACAAAGGAAAAAAAAATTGAAAACAACAATCTTAGGTACAGAATGAGATCAAATAGTGGTTGCAGAATCATTGAAATTGGGAGGATGCGTTGTCGCTTGAACTAAATTCCAATCTCAAATCAAACCCACCTGATCTTGTTTACTGCTTTGGCTGTTTCTGTATTCCCGGCTTGATGACGACACTTCTTCCCCTATGCACTCGAAGTCGAATTGCTTCAAAATCTACTTAGATGATGTCTGGAATAGGAATGGTTGGGTTAGGAATATGAAGACAGAGAGAGTGATGGTTCAAGCTTTCACTTGAAGAACTTACATTGTGAAAAGGAAGTTCGAATCGTTGACCGGTGATGGAAGGGCGCGACCGGTAATAGAAGGGCGAGACCGTGATGAAGGAGAGAGAGCTGTGATGGAAGGCAAGAGAACGGCTGAAGGATTAGGGCTATTGCAAAATGAAAGGATTAGGGCTATTGCAAAATGAAATGGGAAAGTGGAGAATACAATGTTAATTCCCCACAAAACGACGTAGTTTTAGGGCCCAAATATTCTATATATAAATCAACGGAGGGAAAAAATGGAGGGAAGGGAAAAAAATTGGAGGGAAGTGGAAAAATGGGGACACCTATACCAGCGCTCCTATAAAAAGCGCTGGTACTATTACACCTATACCAGTGCTTTTTCTAGGAGCGCTACTATTACACCTATACCAGCGCTTTTAAAAAAAGCGCTGGTACGATTACACCTATACCAGCGCTCTTTGTAAGAGCGTTGGTACGATTACACTTATACCAGCGCTTTTTGAAACAACGTTGGTACGATTGCACCTATACCAACGCTCTTAAAAAAAGCGCTGGTACGATTACACCTATACCAACGCTCTTAAAAAAAGCGCTGGTACCATTACACCTATACCAGCGCTTTTAAAAAAAGCGTTGGTAAAAAAAGCGCTGGTAATATTAGACCTATACCAGCGCTTTTTTTAGAAGTGCTGGTAAAAACCTAATATGTTGTAGTGACACCGGATGTCAATAGGCAATCACACACCACTGCCACTAAAACATAATGCTCACCGCTTTATGAGGGTACTAATCACTCACAACATCATATTACAAAACCCGTTGGATTCTACACCGACTCAAAACGGACATCGGTCCACTCTACACTATTACACAAGGCTCCGAAGCTTGAAAAAGAACAGTTGCAAGGTCACCGAATATGACGAAGGATACGTAAAACTCAAGATAAAGGATCCCGACTATCACACAATGAGTCTCAAACTCAAATCTACACATCCCTGACAAATAACACATTTGTTACCTAACACGTAGCTACTCCATCACATACCAATCACAACATCTAGCAATCATTATCCTTAACACCTCCCAAAAAGGCTAAGCAGAAACCATCCAACAACTGTATAAGCACGAGTCACACCAATCACAAAATGTATTATCAGGTCTTCAGTATATAAATCCCTAAACATAACTCAATAACCAAATGATCGGACCATTAAACTTCATCAGACTCATATTCCTACCTAACGTACCTCGTCATCCGAGACAAACTACCTGAATCCATAAAACACTGGTGTCAAATAAAAGTCTCTTTCAGACCAAATCCACACTGTCACAACGACACAACGCATAATACCATACTCTCACTGTCCCTGACAAATCGAAACAATCATTGACCTTTGACCCGACATCGTGCTAAAGAGGGACTGATTCAGGAGAAATGGTTGGCCAGGCCATTCTTATCATCGATTCGGTCTCAACACCAACATCGTTCCCGTCCTCAGGTATAAACCTCATAACATCATTCAATTCAGTACTTACCTCATATGACCATCTCTTGCCTAGAATCTCAACAACCGAGTCAATCATTATTATTATTCCTCAAAGGAACCCCACATTCACTTCTCTAACTAGATAGTACTCAAACGATATCAACACTAGTCCTCAAGACACTACTCAAATTAAACGTCAATGAAAACATTTAAGTACATTACTCACATCACCTCACTTAGTCCTTCTGGAACTTACAGTTCACAAAGCATCCCCGTAGCCATCACCACTAGTACCAGACACCATTGGGATTACACCATCCTCAGTCAACAACTCACACCCGACACTCTATCGGCCACTACTGTCCACAAAACAAGCATCATAAAAAGCAAAGACTCCACCTCCCTTTATAGGAGTGAGTCAACCAATTCAACCAAACCTTTACCGGTGAATTCTAATAGCATAACGAACCACACACGGGTCCGCCCATCCGCAAACGCGCACAACTCTTAAATAGATAATAAGACTCATTACAAATGACGTCTTTTTCAGGACCAGAACAAAGGGAAGGGTAATGAACCCCACACTCACATGAGACTGACAACCTGAATCCAGGCGTACCTAATGCCCCCTCACACGCTACTCGCCAAACGCCCAAATCGTGGACACTCAATCTCACTTGAGATGAACTGAACTCCTTACACACAAGGAGAAGCACCAACTGGATACCCATATGGAATTACGAACTCAATTCTAGGTGATCTCGCCACTAACGGACCGTCATACATTATCAACACCGAAACCTTGAATATGGTATACCGCAATACCCATGCTAGCCAAAACAAATCAGATCCATACCACCCATTTGTCGAGTACTAGGATACAACTTACAACACGACCTTCAAGTAAGAGCATCAATGCTCATAATATACTAACTCTAGGAAAGATTATAGCCTGTCGGACACCGCGTCCTGCTCTATCCAGAACCAGTCACTCCCAATCAATAACCTCTATGTCATGAAATGACACATCGACACATATTCCATCTCTACCTTCCTAGGCGACACTGCATCAAACAACGTGCATACAAGACCCGTGACCCACTGACTCGTCAAAAGAAAAAGGTGTCTATATGGAAACAACGCCCTCACTGGCTCTAAAGACTAATCAGTCCCCAATCTCTTCAACCGATGCATAATCCTATCACCTACCTGATAACATACGACAAACAACTTATACTCTCTAATCCACCCTAGCTCGAATCATAACTTAAACAATTCCGCTCATCAGCACTAAAACATCATGCCATAATGCTTTTATTACCATTCATCCCAAATGAAAACTCGAACCTCTTATCCCACCAGATCATCAAGCCATTAACAGGCGATCTCCCCTTAAGCCTCCCTAGAATGACACCATCACAATAAGAGAGTATGCATTACTCTCGACAACCACTACCTAGTCACTAGAAGAGAATCTTTATAGGGCAATGCCATGCGAACAAATCCCAAAAGAAAAAATGAGCACCGAAACCAGAATGCTCAATGCCTAACTGTCTCCTTAAAACCACTACAACACAATCAGCCACTAACCCTTAACCGGTTACTCGAACCACTTTTCCCAAGGCAATCTATGCGCCTAATCAAAATAATTTCGCGCTCTAGGTTCAACATCATTACCTTTCCTCTTCACCGTTCCTCAGAACACCCTTGTCCCGACAAAGTCAAATGGGGTTACCAGCTAAACCTACGAGGTCACCCTCATCCCAAACATTCTAATCAACAGTCTATCTCTTGGATCCTAAAACAACAAGTACTACATCCTGACATTCTAGACACAACCAGCATACAACTTTAGTCCACAGCTTTCAAATTCTAAAACACAATCCATTTGGTAATACAATACCTACCATCTATTTCTTCATCCGTAAATGACCAAACACTTCAATGACCCCATACTACCTGCTTTGTTATGCAATCCTGTACTACACAACTAAAACTGACCATTATACACTACTTTGAGACACTTACAACAACTGTGCCAACCTATGGCTTTGCTCATCAACCAAGCCATGCAATTAAATCTCTGAGAGTCAATCACTCGTAATACACTTTTGTAGCTTTCCAAAATGAGAATCACTCCTCAACTAACCAGCCTCCATAATAGACTCTTTTAGGATTGCTAACTGAATCACATCTATCAATCGATTACCTGGCACCGACCTAACCTAATTCCACACTTTCATCAACCTACCTTACTGAATCAAAAGAGTCCCCTTAACAACCATAACCAACACGTTTTCTTAGACCATACCAAAATACCTGAAATATACGTCTACAACCCATAAACTACACTCGTGACTCTAGCAACCTCTATCACACCCACCACAAACCGGTTCGAAGAGAACCTTTATACCGAACCGTGACCTATGTCACAACCACTAACCTCTAAAGGTCATACCTCGGTATAATTGTGTCCCTTCATTTAAAATCTAAGTAACCAGTCTTTCTATGATTATTATACTTTCATATATAAAAATATACTGGCATAAACCATGCCTAACTACCCGTCACATTATCATTACAAATATAGTTGCATGAACCGTGCCTACCACTTGCCACTACCATGCACCTTATCCTTGCCATCTTTTCACAATCAACATGCTTTCAACCTCTTTCACATTTCATTTACATGATTAGACCACATAATTATTTCGCATACATGACCATGTAACACAAATTTTAGCATTTAAACACGTAAACATGCGAATACTTAGCAAAAAAACATGTCTTTAAAAACCATATACACATAAGCAAATAATAAGTAAGCATGCTCCTTACAACAGTAAACAATTAAACACAAGGCATGCAGTCAATGCAAGTCAACTTTTCACCCCGTTTAGGTAAGCCACTACCCATCGTCCTAAAGATTTTTGAACCTTTGCTCTGATACCAAATTTGTCACGACCCGAACCTAGGGGTTCGAATTGCTATCCTGGTCCTTACCTAAACTCGAGGTTATTTAAGGGCACAGAAGTCATTCCCAATGTCAGTACATAATGTATACGTCATTTACATACATATGGTGAATTGTGGTATGGCTAAATAAATAGGGACAACAACGTCAAGGGACTGGGCAGTGTCGATCGGTTGATGGCCTTACGTCGGCCAGCTGACAGGTAAAGGTCGGTCAGCCATCTGAGATAGTCAGCCAGCCAAAACAATGCTCCTAAGAACACAACTCACTATCTTGGCTTGAAACGCACTGTCGATCGGCTGGCTAGCCTTGCCAGCCGTCCGACAGGCCCTGAAAGCTGCAAGATTTGCAGATTATGATCCTGAGAATCCTATACCCAATCGAACTCATACATAAGCCAAAGTGAAATGTAAAACCTATCCCAACTCACGACAATTAGGATACAACGTCTCAAAATCATCATCATCAACATTTACACCAAAAGAGTCTCATTTATTCCATTTATCCAAGAATAACAATATAGCTCATTTCCATGCCTTAATGGTCATTACATGAAGTTACATCGAAATGCTACAAAAGTGAATATAGTTACAAGTTACAAGGTTATACATATCATGTTGATACTTTTCAAAGTGGTGTTTAACTCCAAAAGATAACCCAAAACAGTCCTCTAATCCACCTAAGCTCTTGGTGGAACGTTGTCTGCCACTTCCTTCTTGCGACTTAAAAATAATAAAAGAAGGGGTGAGCACGGAGGCTCAGTAGAAGTTGCCTAAGGCGTCAACTTTGGACTCCCTTGAGCCATGAAACATATAATAGGGATAGAGAGGGAATCAGGATCATACGTTGGGGATCCATATCACATTTATAACATAAAATAGCATTTCCATCAACCACATAATATATTTCAACAAAACTATGCATAGTATGAAATGCAATGCACCATATCCCCATGCTTGGTTTTTACTAATCTTAAACCCACAATTTAAAAACCACTAACCGACTTTACTGAGGCGAGATTGATAGGTATCACTGGTCCAAATCCGGCAACCATTTGGTGCCTAATATCTCAACTTTTTCACGCCATACACCGGGTCGCGCTCCTTCTTGGTCAAGTTAGCACCGGACTCACGAAATCCGGTTCAATTTCATAAAAATCATTTAAAATTGCCTTTTCTCATTCCCTTTCCCACCATGCAATGCAAATGCAGCTTCTCATATCAAAATAACCTCAACTCCATTTATATAACAATAACAACATTAGCATGGCATTCATAATGTAAAATCTATGGACATAGCATCTTTTCAACATTCAATCATAAGCATGCTCTTTATATAACTCAATACAACATAATCATGATAGCACTTAACTTCAACATAAAATAACACATTTGTTCAGATAAGCATGCTTTTGGGCACTTGAATACATCATTGACTTTCATATAGCAATAATTTCACAATATAACCTTTATCTTAAAAATTTAAAGAAGAACAAGGTAACAATTCTAAGAAAAGTCAAAGTTTAAGGCATTAGGAAACCCCTACCTCAAATAATAAACAAAAGCTCCAAAATTTGTCCTGATCACGAAATCTCAAAGTCCCCAAATCGAAAATCAGCTCTAATAAATGCAAAGCTCTCGTTGAACTCGTAAACTTTGCCTTTAGTGGCAAAGTTAAAATCCCAAGAGAATTCGAAGAAATCAAGCCCTGAATTTGAAAAAATAATAATAATAATAAATAAATAAATAAATGAAGAGAAAGAAAGAAACTGACACAAAAAAAGGGAGAAGAAGAATGGTCAGGAAAATAACCCATGTGGTCATTTTGTAATGACCAATACCACAGCGGGTGTTCCACGTGCCAAAATAAATATCTATTTTGTCTTTATATATGCACATATACATATACAATTGTTACAATGCACATTTAACCACATAGCCACACAAACATGCACTAAATAATGATGCAAGAAATTTGAATGCCCCAAAAAATAACCCCGTGCACGACAAAACCGGTTGCGGGTCCCGCCTGGACCTCCCGGCATGCAAAACGAGGTAAAAAAGAAAAATCCCAAAAAATAAAATAAAAAAACTCCAAAAATGAAAAATTAGAAACATTACAATTAGCCATTTTAGTTATAATCTGTTTAAGCTATACTTTATAAATGCTCCTGCACGAGGGAAGAATACTATGGCATCTCAGATTTTTTTTTGATATTTTTCGGCCATTTTATTTTATTTTATTTATGCATGGAGCTGTGTGCCACAGTGTTTCGGGAATTGTTTGAGGTATTTCTTAGGGTTTAGAACCATTAGAAACTCATTTGTGGCTTGGTCCAATTGAGGTTATAGGTCCATTGATCGTCAGTTTGTGGCTTGGTCGGATCGAGGTTTTGGGCTCATCGATCGATAATTTGTGGCTTGGTCTGATTAAGATTCTGGACCCATCGATTGACAATTTGTGGCTTGGTCTGATAGAGGTTCTGGCCCCATCGATCTACAGTTCGTGGCTTGGTCGAATTGAGGTTTTGGACCCATTGATAAACGTTTGTGGGTTTGCTTTATGGGCTTATCGTCTAGTTACTAGTGCTAAGCTGGCTAGAGTCCATGTATATCGAACAAGTGTTAAAACATTTATCTTGTTCTTGCTTGTGGTTAGCATGGTTTAAATATATAGTTGATCTTGTGAGATATAATTTTTGTAATTGGCTAATTTCGATGTCAAAACAAGTCCAATCGAATTGTAATTCTCCAGTTACCATATCAAGAGCGAGATCAGTTATGGAATTGGAAGGTTGTTCAAGTTTAATAAACTTTGATCTACGAAAAAGGTATGAACAAAACTTTAGGAAGTTGTTTCCCACTTAGGACACTATACCTACATGGTATATTCTCCAAAGTTACCAAAACAGAAATTTTCCAAGTTTTAATCCTTTATTCAGAATTCTGTCAAGTGGGAACTGGTACCAAACTTGGGAACTGGTTCAGGAACCTTTGCTTCGAAAAAACCATTCTGTCCTTTGGGTACCGGTTCCACTTCCTGGCTATCTGTTCCACTTACTGATACAATTTGGGTATTTGTTTCTTGTTGTGTCTAAAACTTCCTATTTGGTTTAGAATTCTTCCAAAAGTCGTATGCACGAAAATTACCTTTTTCCTATGCATATCTAGGTCTTTGAAAATTCTATTTAAACCTTGATTTTCATCTAGATTGATACAGTTTTTGCATTACATCTTCTAATTCTTAAAAAGCCCATCTGAGAGATATTTTGCAGAAAATTAGATCTGATTTTTCTGTCTTTCTTTCTAGAACACACACATAAACACAAGAGTGATTTTAGAGTGTTGTTCAATTCCTGATCGTGTTCAAAGTATTTTGAATCTTGCATCTACAACGATCAGAGAAAACAGATTTACTTTTTCCACGGAGGTGAAACGATCACACTTTGAATTGGTCAAAGCATTTGAGGAGTGTTGTTTGATCTACAAGCAATCCTTCTACATAGATCAAGAGTAAGCCTGAAGTCAAGAGCTGTTGGACGGAACGTCACAAAGTCAGAAGATTGTCAGTGATTGGTGTTTGGTAGAACGATAGGGTGTGACCCTGAGTCAAAGTCCATTGTACTTTGTTTCAAATATAGTGGATCGATTTACTTTGGACTACACAGCCCACGAGCTTTTTCTCGCAAACAGTTGGTTTATTTTACCAATTGGGATTTCCTAGCTAAAAATTTCGGTGTCATCTCTAACTCTATTTACTTTACTTTATTTTATCTTGCATGAGATTAATTAATTAATTGATAAAATAAGTAAAGTTGTTTAAAATAGAAAGACACAGATCTATTTTTAAAATAAAAAACTTTCTACACAGGGGCGGGGCTAAAGGGGGGTAGCAGGGGCTATAGCCCCCTCAAGCTTTTTTGAAAATTTTTTTACTACCCCTAAATATTAATTAATTTATAAATCCCCCCCCCCCCCCTAATATTTCTTACACACATATTGACCAACCAAGTTTTTTTTTTAAATTCTATTAATAGCCCCTAAATATTAATTAATTTATAAATTTTATCCCTAAAATTTATTAAAAATTTCAATTAGCCCCCCAATTTTTTTCAAAACATATATATTAACCTAAAATAAAGAGTTTGAAAATAAAATTAGTTTGTGTCTCCTTGAAATTTAATTTTTTTTCACCTTGCACTATTTTAACTATACTTCTAAAAGTTCAAATATTATGAAACAAAAATTTAAGCTCATTATTATTATAGTCATTTTTTTTTTGGTATATAATTATTATAGTCATTATGGCAACACATTGTTATTTTATTTATATATACACGTACAATATCTATCATAATAATTCAAGAGAGAAAAAAAAAAAAAAAAAAAGAAATAAAATAACTAATGTTCCCTCATGTTTGGTAAAAATGCATGTAAATACCATTTTTTAAAAAGGAATACCATTTTTTGTCAAACATTTTTGTAAAATGGTATTTATAAGAAAAATATTTAAAATTATATAACAATCTTTATTGGCAAGTCCTAGGAATATTTGGAAAGAAAATAAACTAAAGTATTGTGAGACTCTCAATAACAATAATAATATCATATATGCTAATACTTTTAGTTATAACTTTCTAAATAACAAATTTTATAACTATTTGTATTTTGTTTAATAACTCAAGAATAATCTTGTTCAATTTAAAATAATTTTTTTTAGTTAAAATTCATTATGTTTTTCTAATATTTCATCTATGTATATCTTTCCCAAGTGAAATCAAAGTACTTAATTTTCTTCTTCCAAAAATTAGATTTTTGAAAAAGTGAAACAATTGATAAAGAAAAATTGATTTTCTAACAATGCTTATTTATTTAAGTTTCTACTCCATAATTTTCTTTCTGACATCAATTTTTTTTTTTTCTACGTTGCATTTTTCTCATTTTTTAATTTTCTCAATATATATGCTATGACTAGTATTTTAAAAAATATATATTACAATTGATTTATAATTTTTTAAAAAAAATTTTGTTACATAGTTCAAATTCGGCCCCAATCTTAAATTTCTGGCTCTGCCTCAACACAAATTATCTTCTACTGCACAACTCATAGACGTGGCGTAACCTACATCCACACTCTTATTCTGTATAATCCACCTTCAATAGCAGACTTCATAATAAGAAACATTCATAGAATTGTTGAACCTCCAACCTTCAAGAACGATTATTATTAAGGAAAAATATTCACTGCATTTAACCCAAGATACTGAAAGCTTGAATGAAATTGTTGAAACAAAAAATAGCAGATAGACTTGTCACAGAAATGGGATTAATAATCAACCCACAACACCCGAGAGAGTCAGAAAAAGCATCCCACAACCACCCCTGAGATTCCGGCGCTCTTTTCTATTGCTAATTAAGAAATGAAAACATATTATAAATTATTGAGAATAGTTCCATTAATGTTTGGTTTCTCATCTTAATTGTCATGGTCTGTACGGGAATCTCTTCACTCTCCAAATGGTATCCCATAGGGGATCACACCTCCCTATTTTATTTATTTTATTTTTTATAGTCTTAATGGCGATCCAACGTCTCCAGATTCATATATATTATTCGCATGATGCTTAAATGTTCTGTATTTTATGAGTTGCTTGAAAAATTCATTTGACCAAATAAATAATTGGCAGCACATTTGGTAAGCATATTTTAGAAACTGTTTACGAGGTTTAACGTAGTTTAACATTTCATCACTCACTAGAAAATATATATATATAGGATGCCTTGCATTCTGTAGAATATATCTCCAGCAGCAAGAAATGTCGTTCTTATTCAACTCTTCACTTTACACTATTCTCCCCTTGTTCTTGTCCTTAGTCTTCCTTCTGAAATGGTTGTCCAATCCAAAAACCCGAAGAAATTCGCCACCTTCTCCATCAAAGCTCCCAATCATTGGAAATCTCCACCAACTTGGATTGCTTCCTCATCGCTCCCTCCAAACACTAGCTCAAAAATATGGCCCCCTCATGCTGCTTCACCTCGGCAGCAAGCCTGCACTCATCGTTTCCTCAGCTGATGCAGCTCGGGGGATAATGAAAACCCATGATCTCAACTTCTCAACCAGACCTAAATCAAGCATTCCCAGTAGAATCACTTATGACAAGGACATTGCATTTGTTCCATACGGAGAGTATTGGAGGCATGCAAGAAGCATTGGTGTGCTCCATCTTCTAAGTAATAGAAGGGTTCAGTCTTTTCATGGGGTGAGAGAAGAAGAAACAGCCCTAATGTTGGAGAAGATCAAACAATCTTGTTGTTCTTCTCCTTCTTCACCATTGAATTTGACTGAAATGTTAATCTCAATGACAAACGATGTAATGTGCCGCGTAGCCTTGGGGAAGAAGTACAGTGGAGGGGAAGGTGGTAGGAGAGTAAAAAAGCTATTTGGGGAGCTTATGGAGGTTTTGGGAGTTTTCAATGTGGGGGACTATATCCCATGGCTTATGTGGTTGAATCGTGTCAATGGTTTGAATGCTAAAGTGGACAAGGTTGCTAAAGAGCTCGAAATTTTTTTGGAGAGTGTATTAGAAGAGCAAGTGGATCGTCAAAAAAAAGAGAACGGCGGTGGTGGGAGTGATGAACATGGTAAAGGGCATGAGTATTTTTTAGACATTTTACTTGGAATTCAAAGAGAGAACAATACTACTGCCACTCCTCTTCACAGAGAGAGCATTAAAGCTATCACTTTGGTAAGTCTGACTTTATATCTCTCCCTAAAATTCAAGGACTCACTAACCTATTGATCTTGACATGATTTAGTTTTTGATACTGGTTCCAAATGATTGTTTCTTTGGAAAAAAAGAGTGACGGACTTTAATAAATTGTTAATAACCATTTTTTGTTTCTTGTAGGATATGTTTGCTGGTGGAATTGAAACTACCTACGTATCTCTAGAATGGGAAATGACAGAGCTTTTAAGACATTCCAAAGTCATGAAGAAACTGCAGAATGAGGTTCGAGGAATAGCCAGAGGCAAAGAGGACATAACCGAAGATGATGTAGAGAAAATGCAGTACTTGAAAGCGGTGATCAAAGAGTCTTTGGGGTTGCACCCTCCTGTGCCATTGCTAGTTCCTCGTGAAGCCATTCAAGATGTCAAAGTAATGGGCTACGACATTGCAGCAGGGACACAAGTGTTTATCAATGCTTGGGCAATTGCGCGAGACCCATCATTGTGGGAAGACGCTGAAGAGTTCCGGCCAGAGAGATTCTTGAATACTTCAATAGATTATAAAGGGCAGGACTTCCAATTTACTCCATTTGGAGCTGGCAGGAGAAGTTGTCCTGGAATCCAATTCGCCATGACTCTTAATAAGCTTGCATTAGCAAAGCTTGTGCATAAGTTTAATTTTGTACTGCCTAATGGAGCAAAAGGCCAGGATATGGACTTGACTGAAGCCCCTGGCATAACCAACTGCAAGAAGTATCCTCTGCTGGTTGTTGCAACTCCATATTCTTGCTAGTGTGCTTCGTCATTGTTTTGTTTTTTTGGCAAGAAACATATTCACACACCCACTTTACCTCTACGAGGACTTCAACTCTCATCCTTCTACTTTAGAAGGTGAGAAAGTACCACTAAAGTATAACCCTTAGTGGTAGTGTACTTGGTACATAGCTGATGAAAAATTGTTCAACAAAATCATTTGTTGAGCTCTTATTCTATATCATCATTGTAATGTAAATTTAATAACCATTACATAAATGCAGCCTTTAAATTTGGAATTAAAGGTTAACTCACATGGCCAACTGTTTCTTAAATGGAAGCTGAAAATAAAAGTTCAACTTTAAAATTTAGGATAAATTATCGGAACACATCCTCAGGTTTTCAGTTTTCATTGTCAGACTAAACTTTGGCTACTTAACTTACATGTTCTAAGAGCGATTTTGTATAGAGAATACATGGTAGAATTGAGAGAAAAAATAGGAAAAATTATTTATGATAAAATGTGAACCTCATAACTCTTTGAGAGACATTTTAGGAGTCAAGTCTTTCTCTTCAATAAGAACACAAATTTTCTCAACCAATTTTTATATTTGCATAATTATATAAATACATAAATCATTTAATGTTCTTCTCACTTCTCCTTGAATGGGTAATTCATACTAATGAATACATACAAATATATATGTGTGTGTGATTGGAACTATCTGCTCATCTTTGAATTTGTTTGTTTTTTTAATTTATTTTTTGGTAAATTAGTTTCTTAATTTAAATATAACTTAAATATGTTAATACTTTCATAAGAAAATAAAGAAAGTGTGAGATCTATTAAAATTGGTGGCATATCACATCATATTTTAGACACATAGCTCGAATTTTATTCAAGGCGTGCAACATTGCCACTATGAAATTCCCAAAATTGGTACACACCTTCAAAAACAATTTTTTGTGACATGTGACATAAAGTAAATGTAGTGCATCTTTCGTTTTTGCCCTTTTAACGTTAAAGTCTATAGAAGTAAAATGAGTGGAGTGGTTCCTTGTCTTAATAAATAAATAAAACGGCTTGGGTTTTGACATTTTTTCTCTCTGAAAATTCATTGAACATTTAGAGGATCTATCAGAACAAACTCTGATGTGCATCAATATCAGCTGGTCCGTAGATTTAGTCATATATTTCGGTTGTTTATACATGAAAGTACGTATAGGTGTTCCTTGCTTGCGCTCAAAGTTATCATTACCTCATAAGCTCTTGATGTATTTGACACTCTTTGACTGCTATCAAGTCGCATTGTATGTTGTAATTTTAAGTTTTCAGTTCTGGATGGCACTTGATGTAGAATGGGTTGCTGAGGATTATGGAGACCATTTAGACTGTCAGAAGGCAAAACGGGCTAGTTGACACATTTTGTGAGTCGCACGCAACAGAATATGTGTTTGTTCTAGGAAGACAACAAAAGAATCAACTGTGATTTTTTGAGAGGGATAAACTTCCTAAGGCTTAGTATAATATATGAATAATGATGTAAAGTCGTACTTCAACCAATGTATATGACATGGTTTATATACAGGTTTGTAAAGTCCTATTCCTTCTGAAAATAAAGCAAATTTCGTGCATAAGACTTGAAAGGGAAGTTGGATCAAAAAGGAATTAAATAGAACAAGGAAACTAGAAACATGTTGCAATTAGGACTTCTGGAACTGGTTCCCAATCTTGGTACTAGTTCCCAAAGGACAGAAAGATTTTCTCGAATCTCAGCTTCTGGAACCGGTTCCCAAATTCAGGTACCGGTTCCCACTTGATAGAATCCAATTTGAAATTGGATTTTCTATATTTTTGGAACTTTGAAATTATACCTTGTATGTAATCATGTCCTAAATGGGAAACGATGTCCTAATGTGTTATTCTTTCCTTTTCGATGATCAACAGTGTTGCCCAAGTATTGACTCTAGAGGGGGGGTGAATAGAGTTTATGGCAAACAATGGCCAATTTTTGGATTTGCAAATTCTACTTAAACCTTCTAACAATTATGCAATAATCAATATATAGGCATAAGCAATTTATAGCATAAATGTAAAGGAGATAAGGGAAGAGAGATTTGCAAACATTCACATGGCGATTTTAACGAGGTTCGGAAACTCCTGCTCCTCAGCTCAAGACCCCTCTTGAGACTTCCCAATCCACTATGGCTTCTCCTTACGGGTGGAGAGCAAACATTTACATGAAGCAACTCGTTGCTTCACCTTGCTAAGAGGCAACCTCTCTTAGTCTTCCTTTGGGTCACACTAACCCTTTACAAATTGAAGCTAGCTTGCTTCTTCTTTCTTGGGCCACACCAGCCCTTACAAATTGAAGATCAGATTTGTTACATACAAATGTATCTCTCAAATATTGATATGCAAATCAAAGCTCACTATAATCTCTCACAAATTTGATATACATAGTTTAGCTCACAACTTTCAGCTCACTCTAGAGTATATATATGAATAGATTGAAGCTCAATATTCTATGAATGATATGGGATGAGAGAGTATGATATGAATGATAAACAAGAGCTCTTTGGATGCTAGAAGATGTTTTTATATGGTAGCAACTTCTATTCCCAAAGTCCCCTTACTCTATTTATAGAGTTTCAGCAACAAATTTAAAAATAGAGCTGTTGTGCACACTGCCCGAGAGGAAATAGCCGTTCAGATTCAAATCTATGTAGGTTCGGTCGACCAAAATGAAACACCCTTGTGTTTCGGTCGTCCGAAATGGTCTTAAGGTTGCATATCATCCTCTCAGTATCTCTGTTTCGATAGACCGAAGTGAGTTAGTCTTGTATTTCGGTAAACCGAAATAGAACTGATGCATCATCCTCAGTATCTCTGTTTTGGTAGACCGAACTGAGTTGGTCTTGTATTTTGGTAGGCCGAAATAGAATTGATGCTTCAGAACATGTTCTAGGTTAACAGATGAAACAGTTACTCCACAGGACATGTGCACAAACCTTATTTCCATTGAAAACATTTAAGTAATATGTCCATTTACTTTAAGTTTACAATGTAAATAAGGAAGTACCCCCCATTTGGATTCAATAAAAAATACTAGAAAATTAAAATCCAACTAAATCAAAATGTAGAAATTCAGTTTTAGTATAAATTTAGATTTCCGACAATTTTGGTAAAAATGAATCCGCATGTAGACCAATGTAGACTTGGTCAAAAATTCTGATAAAATCAATTTAGGCTAATTGAAGTATAAAGAGTTATTATCGGGAAAAATTATTTTAAAATAATCATTATTTCAAAAATCCATTTTTCACACTTAGCCAAAAACACAGTTTTTCATGACGCGCATTCTGGGGTCCTAATGTCCGTTACCAACTCATGGTAATGAAGGCTTCTCATGCCTTAATTGTTGACCAATATGAATTATATGATGATGTGCATGGTCTTAGCATTTCTAGCACAAGTGATGAGTTCTTTCAAAACTTATGCAAGCTTGAACTAACTCACTCTTTAGCAATGACTTCATCTATAATTATATAAGAATGAAGTGCATAGTCTATTGCTAATGGATATGGGAGCATATAAATGATGATATGATATGCATGGTCTTATAGAGATGAGTTTCAAATAGATTCATAAATAGTTTGACATTGAATCCTAAACACTCACCATCCTATCTACCCTTTTCTTCAAGATTTGTCCATAATCTTTAGGCTTTGAGGTAGACTTGCTTTCTTCCTTTCTTTGAGTTGCTTTCTTGCTCGTTGTAGTCCAAGCTATCTTTGGATGGACTCTGTATTTGCTTCTTTGCAACTTCATGTCTTTTTTGTATCCATTGTTTTCCTTGATATGATCTTGAATAATGGAATACTCGGAATGATCTTTCGTGCTTCATTGAGGTCATCCTTTGAATGTGAATAATCTATAGCACTCAATGTAAACATTAGTCCTTAAACACCATTAATGGTTTGTTATCATCAAAACCTTTAGATTGTACTTGGATGAAATCATTAAGGTCAACAATCTCCCCTTTTTTGATGATGACAAAACATTGATGTGTTCATAAGCAAGTGGAGTAGCATTTGAAAAATGCTCCCCCTATCAAAGTACATTCAATGAATATAATGTTATAAAATAGCATGCTTGTATATTCTTCATGAATTTTAGACATTAACATGCATATAAGATCATTTTAAGCTCTAAGAGATTTCTATAAATCTCTCCATGTCAACATGTTTCCATTTAAAAGATATATATCATTCATTTGACATGTAAGCACAATGAGATAATGATATATATAACATCAAGGCATTTGAATCACATCACACATATTTCTCCCCTTTTGTCATCTCAAAAAGGTGGGAGGCCTAAACAACTTCATTTGGCATAGATCATTTGACATAGTGAAGTAATGGCATCAAGAATTGGCAATATAGTGGTAATGACTATAATATACTTTGGAATGCAACATATAAGCAATTATATCTTAAAATACCAATTTCATTGATAGCATGAGCTCAATAGATCATAAAGGTTCATGGCATATACCAAAGTATACATAAGTCATAAACCAAAGAATGAAGCATAAACTCAAATAAGCAAGAGTATACAAAAGTATTCATAGTAAATCATAAAAAATAATAAATAAATAAATAAAAAACATGGACTAGAATAAATCAAAAGACAAAAACCTTGCAAGGCAAATCTAGGGATTTAAGTGTGCTTCAAACCTAATATATTTTTCCCATTTGATATTTTCAGGAAGTCATTTTGTAGCATGCTTGACAGTTTCCAAAATAAGTTAATTAAGCATAACAAGTCATGCAATAAATATTCATAAGAGATTATCAATAATCTCCCCCTATGAGTGTGCTTTCATTTGCATCATATATCATTTAATGGATATATCCAACTAATAGAACAATGAAGCAATGATAGGTAAAGTATGCTTTAAGATATATCATGAAGTAAGTCATACTTAAAAATCCTTAATTCATTAATGGAAATGATAAGATGAATCATTTGAAGTTCATGGGTTTCCCAAAGCTAACAAATCATGAAAACAAGTGTGAGATGTTACTACCAAGATTTGCAAATGCAAGTATGTGCATAATATATCTCATGATACCAACACATCTCATTTTTCTCATATCACACATGAGAGCAAGTATGGCCAAGATAATTAAAAATAAGGCCTTTATTCCAAAAGGTCTTCCTTCAATAAAAATATGCAGTAAATTTCCAATTTTACAAAAGCATATTTTCTTGGACATGTATGATTAGAAATAATTGGCTACATGATTGTACATGTGGATGAGCTCAATATTTCTCTTATACGTTTTTCTCAAAAGATGATGTTAACATATCTCATGAAGTGTATAAAATGAAGTCTTGTAATAACCCTAGTTTTCAAAAGGATAAGATTGGAGTTTAAATTTTGTTCTATGTGCAATTTTCTTTTGATTTTGTGGCTAGGTGCTTATGTGTCAAATTGTTTATGTGTTTGATTTTATTTTAAATTAAGTGTTTGTTTTATTTTGTGGATTTAAATAGATTGTTTTCTTTACTTGTATTTTTAATTGATTTAATTGATAAATTGTTATTTAATTGACTTGTTTGATTATTTCTTTGTATTTTTGTTTTCTTTAATTAAATTAAATAGTTTTTAGTCGTGTAAATGTTTTATTGGTTTTTGAATGGAATTAATTGGATTAATGGAATATTCCTAGTTGTAATGGAAAACTAGGATTTAGTCTCTTACTATCTCATGCCGACTAAACTGGGCCTCAATTAGGTTTTCTATGGTGGATTCAGATTAGGCTTAGGGTTTTGGTTAGTGCCTATATATATACTGTAGTATGTCTTCAAAAAGGGTTGAGAACTCTATATACGTACAGTGTTGATAGAGAGAAAAACAGAGAGAGTAACAGAGAGTTACAGGGAGAATTACAGAGAGAGATAAAGGGAGAAAGTCTAGGGTTTTACCTTAGGCTAGGGCTGAACCAAGGAGGAGGAGGAGCAGAGGTTGGCTTGTGGGTAAAACCAAGAGCAACAAAGGTGGACGGTCGTCAGAGATTTCATCGGAAAATTCAGAGACGGTTAAGGCAAGTTCTATTCTGTCTCTTTCCCCTTGGCCTATGTTCTGTGCACTCTTAGATGGTCTCTAGGATGTTAATTAAATATTAATTGAGCTTTTGCATGCCTATTATATGCCAAATTAATCATCTGTATATGTTTACAATATGTCTGAAGTTTTCCTCGCACCTCTGTTTTCCGTTGTTAGTTTTAAAGCATGAAACTGTTTTTATTTTAATCGTTGTTGTGGTACTTACTGTTGTAAACTAAGTACTGGGACGTCATTGTATAAATATTAGACTGTTAAAATTAGTCTTAAGGAAGAACAGAAGGGTAGGAGGAGGCCGGAGATGAAGCAAATGATTCAAAACGAAGCAGGAAGCGGAGTAATAGGCTCAAAGGAGGAGAGAGCCGGCTCCAGGAAGTTGGAGCCGGCTCCCCCCTTCATAGAGACGGCTCCAAGGGATAAAGGAGCCGGCTCTAAAGTGTTTTGAGCCTGCTCCAAGATTTTAGAGCAGACTCATTTGGTTGTGTGGTGTTTGGACGTGTTTGGGGCACTGTATGGACCCTGTTTGGGCGTTGTTTGGAATTTTACATGGTTTCAGGGACTGGAATGAAGATTCTAAAAGTACTTTTAATGGATTTTAATCCTTCTAATTGTATAATTTGGTCCATAGGGCAAATGGAATAAACCGTGTAAAAATAAGCAAATTAGTACGCTGCTAACGGATATGAAAGACTAAATTGCTAAATCTTGTTTTAAAAAAATTTAACGGATTGTAGCATGGACTCTAAACATGATATTAGGCTATACTAGAGCCACATTAAATAAATTAATGGTTTGGTACTCTTGGATTTAACCGTAGGAAAGTATACAGCGGTGCCGGCTGCTAACGGATGGAAGGGGTTTAATGGCCTAATTTAATTTTAGCAATTTAACGGATTATCACAAATCTTATTTTGGTTGCATGCGGGGTCATTTATATATCATGTTTAATCTATGCATACCTTGGATGTTAATTGTTGGAAATATTAATTATGTACTGCGATACATGGAATTAAGCTTGGGATTGTAACTGCTGTAATATTAAGCACTACACAACAATTATTGGGATTAGGGTTTGGACTTAAATTGCTGAATTAGTACTTAGGTTTCGTTAACCTAACTGGAGGTTGGCCTGGAATTAATTGAAGAATTAATTATGTATATTTTTTTCAATTACTTGGATGGATGCTGGATAATTAACTTGATGAACTATTAAATCTTGTTTTGTTAGTTACATGGATGGATTCTGGATTATAGATGATGAACTATTTAAATTCTGTTTATTATCTATTTGGATTATATGGATGTGTTTGATGTACTGCATAAAATGTTGCATCATTTACGGATCATATGCATGGTATGTACCGGTATGGGACGGTGACATACGGAGGGACGGATTAGATCAAAACACTAATTCCAACCCATTCATACATACGGAATGGATTAACTAAAACAGTTAAATCCTACATGATTTCATGTCCTGTCAACTAAAACGGTTGAACAACATACTGGATGGTTGTTTATATTTCTGCGTTAGGATGGATAGAGTTTTAACTAAAACGTTTAAATCCTGATTATATGTTGTGTCTTGACCAATGAACTATTGACCGGCACAACATTGTATTTGGAAAGAACTTATATATATAATTGGAGTAGGGATTTAATTAAAACACTTAATCCTAATTTTATGTCGTGTCATGGCAACGAATCAGTTGAGCGGCACTACATTGGTTTGGATGGGAATTTATATATATAAATTATGGTACCGCGATTTGAGCTTGAGTCTCATAGTCGACGGTTAGGGTGCGTATATGCAGTAGGATGCGTAGCTAGCTATGTTGGTTGAGGTATACCCTGTTAGGCTTAGGTAGTCATGCCTACTCAGGTGCGTATTGCATGTTACCTTCTGTTCAGGTTAAGACCCTCAGCATAGTTAATGAGAGTCCTGTAGTGTGGATATATATTTATCTATTTACGGACTATATAGATATGGTTGAGACATCTAGGATGTATCTGCGTATCGGGTCTCTGTTTGGATTATAGTTAGGATAGAACTTGTTCATGGGCCTGACCCACTATTATTTTTCAGGTAATGGACGGTTCCAAGTCTTAGAGCTTGTTCATGCTGAGCAGAGACGTCTTCTCATTCTTCCGACGACGTAAGCGGTTCCTATATGGTTTAGCATTGGATTCTTTTTCGGTGGTTCATTTCTCAGTGATGACTTTATTAGGGGTCCACCAGATGGATTCCCGAGTTGTATTAGAAATAGAGAATTTAGATGTAACAGACTAGTTCTTATTTATAAGATTTATTCTGAAGTTTTTAATAAAGGATTTTCATTTAGTTTCTTTCCAGCGAATTTTATTTACTCATGTTTATCTTAATTATATTCTGTATTCGATTATTGCTAATAGATTTGATATCCTCGGGTAATCGGGCGTGGGCCTGGCCAACCCGCATCCGGAAATCCGGGGGTATCACAAGTCTTGATACCAAAATGTCTTTTTTAAGAGATGTAGAGAGATGTGGTGAGATTGGCTACATGACTTTCCATGTAGGTGAGCTTAATATCTCTTTTAGACTCATTCTTTAGGAAGTGATGAAGAAATATCACATGAATTTCTAGAGTGCTCAAGATGGATATATCAAATAAGTTAGCATTTGTGATATCATATTAGTTATCATGATAGAACAAAGTGTTCTTTGAATTTTTTAAACCCAAGACTAAAGTGTCAAATAAATATATGAATTTTGATTTTCATGACATTAATGAAGTTTTAAACCTTTGAAGAATTCAAGTTTACACATCATGCTAATTTCAATTCATTTTGCATGCTAGAGGTAAACTTATTTGCACAAATCATAAATGTTGATTCAAGAATAGTATATAAGTGCAATTAACATATTTTCAGTAATGGTTTTGCAAACACATATATATATCAATTTTGTCAAAAAAACGATCAATCTTGAGAAAATCACTAAGCCTTTCAAAGAGAGCTTTATGA
Source organism: Cornus florida (assembly GCF_030987335.1). Classification (NCBI taxonomy): domain Eukaryota; kingdom Viridiplantae; phylum Streptophyta; class Magnoliopsida; order Cornales; family Cornaceae; genus Cornus; species Cornus florida. The sequence goes on along the minus strand of NW_026775574.1, from coordinate 83,686,338 downwards.
GCTTGTTTATAAGTGTATAAGGCAACTGATAACTTTAAACAACTAGTTTAAAATTTATGCATTTTAAGTCCGGGTGATTTTTCCTCAATAGACTTTTTAGATATGAAGTCAATAAGTTATGCATTTGATAAAAGTCATTTCCTGCAAAAGCATGTAGCATTCTTATTGCTTTAAGTCAAAGTCATATGTGCACAAAGACATAAATTTAAGGCATTTTTCTTGGTTGAAATCTTGGGAATATATTCTAGCTTAATGCATATTATGATGTAAATTTTTAAAAGCCCTGTAAGTATTAATGCTGTAACCACATCGGTCGATCGTTTCTTTTGGCCCTTCTATTTCGGTCATCCGAAATAGCTAGAGTTTTGGTTTTCATGAATTCATTTTGGTAACCCGAAATAAATTGGAGTTCTATTTTGGTAGGCCGAAATAACTTAAAGCTTAGTTCCAAAACTCTCTATTTATACTAGGTCGACTGTTTCAAGTGGTTATTTCTTTCGGTCGACCGAAGTTATGTTTCGGTAGACCGGTTTGTGCAGGAATTGCAAAACCAGTAAATATCCTCATTAAAATTGAACTTGACTTTCCAAATTTGATCCAATTATTTTCAAGTTTAAATGATTTCATTTTATATGCAAATGATGCCAAAAGAATGTAAATGAAGCATTGAAAATCACAAAGGCACATAAATGACTTTCTAGATAGCTACTTTAAAATAAATTCAAATTAAGTAGCTTTTATCCTCTTTGGGTGACTTTCTTTGATGGCATGCAATTCCAAGTATCTTTCACAATTTTAGTCTTGATTAACAATAGATGCATGCTAGGATAGACATTGTTAACAATAAGTAGCATTCATGTCAACATCACTAACCATATTAATTATGCCATGACTAGATATAAAAAATATTATAGTCTTTATCACATAGCACAATTAAGTCACATTTTAACCCCCCCCCCCCCCCCCCCCCCAAAAAAACAAAAAAAAAAAAAAACACATTTTTAATGAGGAAGGGGATATTTACCGAAGTAATTAATTGCATTAGCTTTGGCATAGTTTCTCAATATAGTGCACCCTTCATCCTTTTGATGTTGAAAGGAATTCATGACTTGATTTTTCTTCAAGTGCTTTTGCCATCCATATTTGTGTATCCACTTGTTCTTGAGTGAAATGGATTTTGAATCTACAAAACATACTCAAGTGGCAATCTTTGGTACCTCATTCTTCTAGAGTCCTTGTGAGTTAGCACACAATGATAAGGTTCCATTTGAAAACCAATTCAATACAAGGATTAAATGTGGTACTCTCTTTAATTAACATGTTTCAAACAAGATTAGAATTTTAAATGTGTCTAGCATGCTAATGCATTTGTCATTCCGATCAATATATATGCTTATGGCTACATCCAACCCAACGAACCAATATGAAATGAGTAATAAATGAGTGGAAGGCATAATTTTATATATGGGTCACAATGTAATTCCATGTGCATTATATGATCAAATTCAAGAGATAACAATGAGATTCTTTCTAGGTGGGCAAAAGTGAATAAAGTGCCTTTTTTTTAGAAATCTTTAAGAATTCAACAATTTGGAATAAGAACTTTTCTTTCCAAAATTAATTTTTCATTTTCAAAGAATGTTAGCTTGTTGGAAAGTGGTGTTTCTCTTGAGAACTACACTTTTCAAATCAATTTTGTCTAATTCTAAGTGTAGTATGCCAAATGCAATTTCAAGATTGTAATGCATGGATAAAATTATTTTAAATCAATAAAGCATGCGTTAAAAATAGTTTGCATATACAATGAGTACTTGTAGAATGAAGATAAAATTCCATAATGAATAGCATATTATCATAGTTTTCATTTCTCTAGTGTAATACATTCAAGGACTCCTCATATGTGATGACCAAAAGCTTAAGGATTTGATTTCATTTAGCAACAATTTATTGATCATACATGATTCTAACATGCCAAAAAATTCAAGCAATGAAAAGTTCATATGAAGTATAGCAATTACCATGCTTTTGTAATTGTTCTCAATTGTAGTGCTCCTTTGCTTTGAGAGTGAAGAACTTGGAACATTTCTTACGTCACATGTAGAACAACCATTGTCAAGAAGCCATTTCTCTTTGGATGATGAAGATTTCTTCAAGCAACCCTACAAGATAAACTTAGAAAATCTTCGTTTGGTACCCAAATTTTCTTGGGTCCATAAGTGTTAGGCAATGGCACAAAAGTTCCTTTTGGAACCCAAATCTTCTTGATCCTTTTCTTCTTTCTAAATGGATAATTGTGAATTTTGTGTCATAATCTTTTACAATAATTGCATTTAGGATATTGAAAAGAACTTTTGTCAAATGAATCATTTAAGAGCTTTCTCTTTTTCAATAAGCATGTATCTTTATTGTAAGGATCATATCTTATCCCATTTTTTAAAGAGACCTTTCTTTGATTTTCAAGCATAGTATTCAAGTTCTCTTTTCCTTTGGTTAACTTTGCTAAGATGCCATTTTGATCATCAATGACTTCTTTTGAAAGATTATTTTCAGAAACACAATCAATTGATGTTGATTCTTTATATAGTACATTATCTTTTTCCTTTTTGAAAGACTCGTTTTCAATTTGAATCTTTTCTAATTCTTGTACAAGATAATGATTTTCATTTTTCAAAGAATCATTTTCCATTTGAACTTTTTCATGTCTTTGAGAGATATCATGATTTTCCTTTTTAAGAGAATCACATTTTTCAAACAATTTTTCTAGCACACCATGTAACTCTTTAAATGCAACATGCAAATCATTATACTCATCAACTAACTCATTATATGAAGCATTTAAATCAAAAGAATCATGGTTGGAGTTTACCTCATCTTTGTCGGCCATGAGACAAAGAGCAATATCTTCATAATGATCAACCATATCTTTGATGTCATTTGCTTCTTTACTAGAAGCTTGGAGAGTTTCACTCTTCTCTTGAATTGCTTCATTTTCTTCACTATAAGATAATGAGTAAGTTCTAGCAAGATCATTCACATGATTAGTAATGTTAGTAGAACTAAAATTCATCTCATTATTTGAATCATTGTCATTCATGCTATATGATTCATTTTCATTGATAAGTATACATAAATTTGATTCCTCAACATTACAAGTATTACCCATGGAATATCTCAAGTGAGTCCCAAATTTCTTTTGCCGTTTTACAATTTGCAATTCTATTGAACTCAATTTTGTTTAATGCACAATAAAGATTATTTATGGCTTTAGTATTGCATTGAATTAATCTACGGTCATTTGCATCCCATTCTTTCTCTTCTTTAGGAACCATTGTCTTTTCTACTTCTTTCATGGGAATGAATAGTCCATTAACTATGGCAAGCCAAATTCTATAGTTGATGGATTGAAGAAAGTCTATCATTATACTTTTCTAATAGCTATAGTTGGTTCTATAAAAAATTGGAGATCTATCAATACATTGCCCTTTTAAGTATGTAAATATGCCATTGTTGGCCATGATCGTACTCTAAGACGGTTAAGTCTTTTTAATTAGAGTTAGGCTCTAATACCAATTGTTGCCCAAGTATTGACTCTAGAAGGGGGATGAATAGAGTCTATGGCAAACAATGACCAATTTTCGGATTTGCAAATTCTACTTAAACCTTCTAACAATTATGCAATAATCAATATATAGGCATAAGCAATTTATAGCATAAATGTAAAGGAGATAAGAGAAGAGAGATTTGCAAACATTCACACGGCGATTTTAGCGAGGTTCGGAAATTTTTACTCATCGGCTCAAGACCCCTCTTGAGACTTCCCAATCCACTATGGCTTCTCCTTACGGGTGGAGAGCAAACCTTTACATGAAGCGACTCCTTGCTTCACTTTGCTAAGAGACAACCTCTCTTAGTCTTCCTTTGGGTCACACTAACCCTTTACAAATTAAAACTAGCTTGCTTTTTCTTTCTTGGGCCACACCAGCCCTTACAAATTAAAGATCAGATTTGTTACATACAAATGTATCTCTCAAAGATTGATATGCAAATCAAAGCTCACAATAATCTCTCACAGATTTGATATACATAGTTTAGCTCACAACTTTCAGCTCACTTTAGAGTATATATATGAATAGATTGAAGCTCAATACTCTATGAATGATATGGGATGAGAGAGTATGATATGAACGATAAACAAGAGCTCTTTGGATGCTAGAAGATGTTTCTATATGGTAACAACTTCTATTCCCGAAGTCCCCTTACTTTATTTATAGAGTTTCAGTAGCAAATTTAAAAATACAGTTGTTGTGCACACTGCCCGAGAGGAAATAGCCGTTCAGATTCAAATCTATGCAGGTTCAATCGACCGAAATGAAACACCCTTGTGTTTTGGTAATCCAAAATGGTTTTAAGGTTGAATATCATCCTCTCAGTATCTCTGTTTTGGTAGACCGAAGTGAGTTAGCCTTGTATGTCGGTAGACCGAAATAGAACTGATGCATCATCCTCAGTATCTCTGTTTCGGTAAACTGAACTGAGTTGGTCTTGTATTTCGGTAGGCCGAAATAGAACTAATGCTTCAGAAAATGTTCTAGGTTAACAGATGAAACAGTTACTCCACAAGACATCTGCACAAACTTTATTTCCATTGAAAACATTTAAGTAATATGTCCATTTACTTTAAGTTTACAATGTAAATAAGGAAGTACCCCCCATTTGGATTCAATAAAAAATACTAGAAAATTGAAATCCAACTAAATCAAAATGTAGAAATTTAGTTTTAGTATAAATTTGGATTTCCGACAGTTTTGGTAAAAATGAATCCGCATGTAGACCAATGTAGACTTGGTCAAAAATCTGATAAAATCAGTTTAGGCTAGTTGAAGTATAAAGAGTTATTACCGAGAAAAATTATTTTGAAATAATCATTATTTCAAAATTTTATTTTTCACACTTAGCCAAAAACAAAGTTTTTCATGACGCTCATTCTGGGGTCCTAATGTCCGTTACCAACTCATGGTAATGAAGGCTTCTCATGCCTTAATTGTTGACCAATATGAATTATATGATTGATGTGCATGGTTTTAACATTTCTAACACAAGTGATGAGTTCTTTCAAAGCTTATGCAAGCTTGAACTAACTCACTCTTTAGCAATGACTTCATGTATAATTATATAAGAATGAAGTGCATAGTCTATTGCTAATGGATATAGAAGTATATAAATGATGATATGATATGCATGGTCCTATAGAGATGAGCTTCAAATGGATTCATAAATACTTTGACATTGAATCCTAAACACTCACCATCCTATCTACCATTTTCTTCAAGATTTGTCCATGATTTTTAGGCTTTAAGGTAGACTTGCTTTCTTCCTTTCTTTGAGTTACTTTCTTGCTCGTTGTAGTCCAAGCTATCTTTGGATGGACTTTGCATTTGCTTCTTTACAACTTCATGTCTTCTTTGTATCCATTGCTTTCCTTGATATGATCTTGAATAATGGAATACTCGAAATGATCTTTCGTGCTTCATTGAGGTCATCCTTTGAATGTGAATAATCTATAACACTCAATGTAAACATTAGTCCTTAAACACCATTAATGGTTTTTTGTCATCAAAACCATTAAATTGTACTTGGATGAAATCATTAAGGTTAACAAACAGTACTTTCCTCTTCGGAACAACCTCTTAATTCCGCAGTCGATGTCAAAAATGGTAATTGAAATTACAACTCAACTAGGACTTGTTTTGTAACCAAAATATGCCAATTACAAAAATATATCTCACACATTTTTCGAGATAGTTCAACTAGTTTGTTTTGACCTAAAAGGAGAGGTTTATTATATACCGAAAAAAAAAAAACAAGCTAACAATCAATACTCTATTAATTATTTCAGAATTTTTGTTCGTGGATTAAATGAACTCAGTTTATTTTGAATTTTATATTTAGTAGTTTTTAGTGATTATGTTTTTTATTCTATTGATTTCTGACTTATTTTTAATGTTGTTTTCTTTTTATATTAGGTTTCCTTAGTTTTTGATATTGTAATTTCCATATAGAGTAGGAATTATTATTATTTCATTATAAATACACGCAAGGATCGAGTACAAAAAAACTAATTCAATTATCAATACAATCTTAGATATTTTTGTAAATTTTCTTTTAACTTTATGGATTCAAAGTTGTTCCTTGTTATTTCTTGAATGTTTATAGTTTTTTCGCTCCGTAGTATTGTAATGTGTTTAAACAAGAAATAATATAATTAATTAATGTTATTTTTGCATGACGCATGCAATAACAAGTTTGTTGTGTGAGTTGCACGGTGCAGAAGCTGTTTTGTTAATTTAGTGTGACCTTACGAATTAACAACCTAAAGGGGGTGAACATGCATGTCAACTTGCTTAATTTTTATGATTGATTAAAGTATCCACAACAATTATCAATTGCACATCCATAATCATAAAGTATAAACAGTAAAGTAAAGCAAATAAAGTTTGAAAGACGACATCAGAATTTTTAATGTGGAAACCCTTGTTCAAAGAAATCTTACCAACCGAAACAAAAATCACGGAGAATTTCGCAATCTCAAGCAAACAATTTACTATCTTAAAGCAAAGTACAACATATCATGTCTTTGGCCTACTCTGGTCTACTAAGAATTAGTTGTTAAATGCCTCTGGCTTTGCAACTTTCCTATCCAAATGCTCATGAATTTAGGTTTACTCCCTAATCCTTGTAGAATGGTAGTTGGAAGAACACGTTGCAACGACCCAAACACTAACCAGGTCCTTACCCGAACCCGTAATCACCCAAGGGTAAAATGGTCAATTCAAGGTATAAAAATGAATGAGATGACTCTAAGTGAGTCATACAAGGTAAAAATAAGTCTAAGTAGTCATTTAAACCCATGCCGCAAGGTTCTAGGCACAAGAATGGTGATTTCACACATTTGCTCCTTTCGGTTACAAGGATTCCCAGAGTACTCCATACTCAAATGGCTATAACTCTCTCTACAAATGGAATATGTGGCTTACAGTAGTACCATTGGAAAGCTGACTTAAAATCCATGAATTTAAACTCAAATTTGATAGAATTTGGAGTTAAAATGAGTGTGATATGATGGTTTGAAAATAGAATCTCAAAGTTGGCAAGTAGCAGGAATGAGTCGGCTTAGTTGCCAACTGGCTCAACTCATTTGGAGAATGAGTTAACTTATTTGCCAACTGAGTTGACTTAATTGGAGAATGAGTCAAATTCTTTAGACCAAGAGCATGTATTTTGAGGAAATAAAGTACATCCAAATGAACTAAGCCAGCTCAATTGAGGAAAGAGCCGACTCTGTTGGAGAATGAGTCAACGAGTTAAGTTAATCTTGGGAGTAAGCCAAAAATGCATAAAAACCTCACTGTAATTGCATTTCAATAATAAACATTCAATTTCTGTCAACCCCAACATGCATGGATCGTTAAAATAGGTTTAATTACATCATTGAATGGTTATAAATCTTAAAAGGAAGTGAAAATTCTAATGAGACCACAAAAAAAGTATATTAGTCTCAAAACCATTTCCATCCGCAAAATACATACACGTAGCCATTAAATACAAGTTTGTGGCAAAATAAATATATGTATCATTATAATTCCCAAAACATCAACTATTACATGCTTCAAAAGAGATTAAGCGTCTAGTTGACAAAAGAGGTCATCAATGTCATCACATATGAGGTTGTGGGTCATACATAACTTCTTTCCCCGTTCCCTAAAAAATAGTAATAAAGGGGTGAGTACAATGGCTTAGTAGATGGTGCCTAAAACACACTCCTTAATAATTATGTGAGTCACACACAAAGAATGGAACATAAAAAAGGGGGTCATGCTTAATCTGGGGAGAGATGAGCACAATTTCAAGTATAATCAATTAAATGAAATGCAATGCCAATGCAATGCAAATGTCCAACCACATTTCCAAACCTTTACACAACATAACAACCGTCAAACCGTTAATGTAACTCGACACGGGGCAACTCCTCGTCACCATGAAAGAAGGATTAGCTAACTATCCCTGACCTAAGACAACTCCTTACCGTCATTTGGGGCCTAGGTAACTCAAACACATATAAGGTAGTCTCCTTATGTTCTCTCTAGGTTCCATTAATCCCACGGACACAAGGTGACTCCTTGTCATCTGGTTTTCTTTGAAAACCCTATTTTTAAAATCAATTTCCTCATTTCAAAACCAACCTTCCCATTACTCACTATGAATGCCCCAATGATTTCATTATCATGCCAATATGAAAATTCATACATTAAACTATAATCATGCTCACATACTTTAGCAATAATAGATACAATAATTCACACATAATCAACTTCACAACCATGGCATTTTAGACATATAAATCATGTAGCGATATCACCATCACATAACCTCACAATAATCCATATAAGAATGTAATTTAACACATTATCAGCACATAGAACATGTATATCATCACTCAATAACAAACCTTAACTATCATGATTCATATTCTTAAACTATACATGTTATAGCACCTTATAAGAGTAATAACTCACTAAAACCAAAGGGTGTGAGGTTTAGAGACCCCTACCTCAAGGAGAAGAGCAAAGCCCTAATTTTTGAAATCCCCCAGTGTCACCCAAATGTAACATTGCTCTGATCAGTTCGAAGCTCTCGTCGAGCTCTACAACTTTGCCTTCTATGGCAAAGATCAATTCCAAGAGTAAATGGATGAAATGGAAGCTTAAAGATGAAGATACAGAGAGAGAAAATAATCCCAAGGTTTGGAGAAGAAGGAATGGGCAAAAAATCAGATATATTTGTGGTTATATGCCTTGGTAAAAAGGTGTGGTCCCCACCCTGACTAATTAAAAGTCTAAAATGCCCCTTTGTGTAAATACATACCATAAATATGAAATGCAAATGAACTCAAAAAGGTTACCTGCGCATGAAAAATCCAGGCGTGGAATTCAAAAAATGATGAAATGAACAAAAATACATTTATAAGAGTTCAAAACTCAAAGAAATGGTCTAAATCACTCTCGGAACCTTCGTGGCACACTAATCGGTGTGTGACATGCAAAACGAGGTACAAAAATAAAAAATCTGAAAAATAAAAAAATGCCAAAAAAATGAAAAATTGCGAAATGTCACAGTCTCCCCAACTTAAGGAGATTTTGTCCCCGAAATCAAGCCATACCTGGGGAAGAAAACAACTCTGGGTACTTGGAACAAACCTCCTACTCTCATTCCCAAGTAGCCTCCTCCATGCCATGATGTCTCCACAGAACCTTCACTAATGGTATCATTTTATCCCTCAACACCTTCTCCCGTGTGTCAAAGATCGGAATTGGTCCCTCCTTGTAGAAAACATCCTCGTCAATATCCACATCAACCCAACTCAAAATGTGGGATGGATCTGGCTGATATTTTCGTAGCATCGATGCATGAAAAACATTATGGACTCTATCCATCTATGGTGATAATGCGAGTTTGTAGGCAACCTCTCCTACACGTTCCAAAATCTCAGAAAGCCCAATAAATTGTGGCAACAACTTGCCATTCTTCCCGAATCTCATCAATCCCTTTTGTTGAGAAACCCTAAAAAAGACGTGGTCCTCCACCTCAAAGGATAATGGCCGTCCCCGCTTATCCGCATAACTCTTCGGTCGGCTCTGAGCTGTAAGTAATCTTTGTCTAATTAACTTGATCTTCTCGATAGTCTCTACCACAATGTCTGGTCCTAAGGCGACTGTCTCGCCCATCTTAGTCCAACAAATAGGAGACTGACAAGGCCTACCAAACAATGCCTCAAATGGAGACATCTCAATACTCTACTGATAGCTGTTATTATAGGCGAACTCAATAAGAGACAAATGATCCTCCCAGCTACCACCTAAATCAAGTACATAGGCTCAAAGCGTGTCCTCCAAGATCTGGATGGTGCACTCCAACTGGTTGTCCTGTATATGGAAAGCCATACTAAAATGCAAGGGTAAGCCATATGTTGCTTGAAGTCCTTTCCAAAAATTTGATGTGAACTTTGTATCCTTATCCGAACAATGGATAATGGAACTCCATCCAACCTTACTATCTCCTTCACGTACAACTTATCAAGTGCCTCAGCATCATCCGACGCCTTAATAAGCAAAAAGTGAGCTGTCTTAGTCAATTTATCAATAATGACTCATATAGTCTCACTCCCCCTTTATGACCAAGGAAGCCCTATCACAAAATCCATGGAAATAAACTCTCATTTCCACTGCGCTACTAGTAATGGCTGCAACAAACCAGTGGATCTCTGGTGCTCGGCCTTCACCTACTTACAAATGAGGCATCTCGATACAAACTATGCTACATCCTTCTTCATTCTACTATACCAATACTGACGTTTCAAATTGTGATTAGTCTTAATGCCACCTGGATGAAGTATAAAACAAGAAGTATGAAACTCCCATAAAACATTCTCTTGATAAACTATGGGAACAACAATCAAACCCTTGAACCGTAGACCTCCATTTGCACGTAAGGTCTAATCTTTCACTGTCTCACCACCCAAAATCTACGTGTAAATGACATTCAATTCTGGATCCCGTCTCTGTGACTTAATCACTCGACTAACAAGAGTAAGCTGAGCTGCAAGACTAAATAAAATGCTAACTCACTGCCGTCATCAACATCACCAAACTGCAATCCCATCTCAGCCAAGTCTTCTAACATCTTCCATTTCTGAATGGCTAAACTAGCCAATGTCCCACGAGATTTCTGGCTTAAGGAATCGACTACAACATTTGCCTTGCTCGGATGATACTGCAAATCAAAATTATAGTCCTCCATGAACTCAGCCCATCAACTCTACCTCATATTCAAGTCCTTTTGAAAGAAAAAGTACTTGAGGCTCTTGTGATCCGAGAACACTTTGAATCATTCGCCATACAAGTAGTGCCTCCAACATTTCAAGGCAAAAATGACTTATGCTAACTCCAAGTCGTGAGTAGGGTAGTTATTCTCATAAGTCTTCAACTATCTAGACCCATAAGCAACTACTCTACCATCCTGCATCAATACACAACCCAATCCGTCACGTGAAGCATCACAAAAGATAACATAACCCAAGCCACACTCAGGTATCACCAACACTGGAGTCGTAGTCAACCTTGTCTTCAGCTCCGGAAAGGATGACTGACATATTTCATTCCACACAAACTTGATCCCCTTTTTGGTGAGTCGAGTCATATGAGCTGTCAAGCGGGAAAAATCCCTCATAAATCTCCGATAATAACCCGCTAAGCCAAGAAAGCTCGGAATCTCAAACACATTCTTGGGATGCTCCTTATTCAAAACTGCTTCTATTTTCGAAGGATTAACTGATACATTGCCTCCCCAAACAACATATCCCAAAAAATTTACCTCATGTAACCAAAATTCACACTTCTCATATTTGGCATACAAATGGTGTTATCTCAAAATCTGTAAAACCGTTCCCAAATGGATCTCGTGCTCCTCCCGAGATCGTGAATACACAAGAATGTCATCCACGAATACAACCACAAACTGGTTAAGATAATCGTGGAAAACTTGGTTCATTAAGTCTATGAATCCTGTTGGCGCATTAGTCAAACCGAAAGACATAACAAGGAACTCATAATGTCGATACCGTGTACGGAAAATCGTCTTTGGGATATCGTTATCCCTAACCCGCAACTGATAATAATCTAACCGCAAGTCAATCTTGGAAAATCAACAATATCCCTTAAACTGGTTAAATAAATCATCTATCCTTGGCAGATGATACTTGTTCTTGATGGTGGCCTGATTTAACTTCTAGTAATCAATGCACAACCTCAAAGAACCATCATTCTTCTTAGAAAACAAGATTGGTGCTCCCCATGGTGAAACACTAGGTTGGATGAAACCTTTCATCTTCAAGTCGTCAAGTTGCTACTTTAACTCTTCCAATTTTGCTGGTGCCATATGATACGGTGTCCAGCAAATCGGTTAGAGGTTTTTGCTTAAATATCACTGCTATAAAACCTAATATAGGCCTACAAAAGTAGCCCAATTAACTTCAATTTGAGAGGGCGTTACCTAATGGCCTAGTTCGTAGAGTCCTCAACTCCCCAAGTAGGTGTGCTTGCCTTTAAGTCCTCATTTCCCTTAGTTCGTCAGAATAAAATAAAATTATAGTTTGCCAAGATAAAATAAAATTATAAAAATAAGGATATTATCGAGCTAAAGCAATAAACACACAATGATTTATAACAAAGAATTCTCTCTATGTAAAATTACCTCTTAGCTATGTAAAATTACAATATGAATTTTCACTATGTAAAATTACTTACAAGTTCTCAAACTCTAATTCTCTCATAAAATCAATTTTTCCTCTTAACAAAAAATTCCAAAATGGCCTTTATTAAATAATTCGAGTTCCAAACATAACAGAATGCCCATCAAATAGTCCAAAGAAAATCAACTTGCTTTAATAAAAAATAAAGAAAGATTTATAGGATTTTTTGAACCTCCAACATCCCAGGGGTGACTCAATTTAATTTAAGCTAAGACACGTGCATCCCTCTTAACCCTTGAAACTTAAATAACTATTGTTAAAGAATTTCTCAAATTTTTATTATTTATTTGTTGTTGTAAGAATTACTAAAGCACCCTCTATCTAAGTGAGTTGCCATCAGCATCAGCTCTGCTATGTTATTTTAAAATTCAATTGAAAATTAGGAGCACATAATGGGTGGGTTGAATATATTCCAACTATGCTTCAAAAACACAACAACAATATAAAATCTAATTTGTAATGTTAGTTTGATTGTCCCTACTACAGGACAATGGAGCGGATTCTGATCCAGATTTGATTCGAATCCTATATGATTAGTCGGATATGAATTAAACAAAATATTTAATAATACGATTACAATTCGAATCCAATAATTTGTTAGCCTAACAAATCGAATATAGATTATGATGATCCGATCCGATAATAATCCGATCCGATTCGAATAAAATTATATATATAATTATTTATAAATAATTTTACATATATATATATCAATACTCATATCAGATTTGTATGAGAGATAATCCAAAAAAAAAAAAAAAATCATAATATTATATGTACAATAGTGTGGTGTTCTCATCCATATACTAATAAATCTCCTAATATACATACTAATAATATCATACTCTTTATTCATTAACAAAGACTAAATAATTTTTTTTTTCTTTTCCTTTCATATTATACTTATCTTTTATTTTATATCTTTTTTCTTATAATCACTGTTTTTTTTTTTTTTTCTTTTGACATTAATTTATATTTCTTTTTTTTTTTTTAAATTACATTTTTATCGAATCAAATTGGATTATCGAATCGAATATCTGTTTATTAATAAATTGGATTTGAATTATCTTACAAAAAATTCGTCGAATTATCACATCGGATCAAACCAACTAAAATGCTTATTGGATTTAAATCGAATCAGGCATGATTCGATCCGAATCTAATCCGTTTACAGATCATGGTGCAAGGCTAAAGGCTCACTCTTAAACAACCAGGTGTTAATTATTGTCATGTTAGTTTGATTGGTTTTGCAAAAAATTGAAGGAAAAACAAATATAAATATAAAAAAAAACAATTGTATATATACAGGGTGGAGATGGTGATGTGACTTTTGTCAACCACCTGCCGTGTCGGTTGTTTTTTAACCCCCAATCCTATAATGATGTCACAAAAAGATTCAATCAAAAGAATACCATTCCTATCTCAAATCAGTATCTAAAACAAACATAAGAATCATATATGACGATTATAATATGAAAGATAACGTAGTAATGTCATGGGAAGTCAAATGCATCGATTGTAGGAATGTCATGTGAAGTCAGATGCATCGATTATAATACGAATGATAACTGAGGGATAATTTCACTTACCTCCTTAAAGGTTAGGTTTAATTACAGATAGTACTCCCAACGTTTCAATAATTACACTAACCTCCCTTAAAGTTAGCTCCCTTGTCACACTTTATCCCTTCCTGTGATGGTCAACCCCGGTTTTTAAAGATGTTAGCCATTTTTTAGCATGAAATGTTACATTTACCCTTAGTATAATTACAAAGACATCTATGCCCTTACTTTTGAATTTGAAATTACCTATATACCCTCAAAACAATTACAGATTATTTTTCTCTTAAAACATCTTCTCTTTCTAAAACCTATTACAAGAACGGCTCAGTTATATACATTATATATATACTGGTCTATATATATATATATATATATTGGTCCATCCTAGATCTATATATATATATATATATATATATATATATATATATATAGCTGCAAATTGTCGCCGCCACAGCAAATCACTGCCGAAATCGATGGAGCCCCTTGCCGCCAGAATCTATGGAAACCCGACCACCGATAGACTAGCTCTCCTCCTCAGCTTCGCCGTCCGCGGCTGCACCCAAATCCAAAAACCCTCATATACTAAGACCTATTCGAGTTCTTCATTAATCTGAACTTTGCAATCAGCCAATCGACAACATAGTCTTCAATTGAAACATCATCCCTACGACGACGACAGAGACGAACTCAACGACGCCAACTAAACCTGGTTTCGCCGGAGTTTTTTAGAATTTTTTGCCTTGATTTCTTTGTTTTTGGCACCACTGGACCCAATTGAAAGCTTCATCACATTGTTCCACCATAAAGATCCTTCCGGTCTTTGGGCTTTGCACAGAACTGTTAGGAAACATGCTAGTTTTAAAAAACTTTTCGAGAGATTTTGAATCATAGATCTTCATTCATCACATAAAGACAAGTTTTATGCAAAAATAAAATATGATGTATCATTCAATTAAAGATTGAATACTTACATTAAAGGCCTGAGTAAACCTTTAAATCTTTCCTCTAAAGTGAATGTTCTCACTTATTGTAGATCCCTTAGCAAGATGCCTTCTCCTTGGATCTTCATCTTCTTGGTAATTGTTTTACCTTTAGGAATCACTCATAAGCCTCCATGGATGACCTTGGAAAACTAGGCTTGTGGGAGCCTCCATTAGATGAGAACATAAACCTTAATTTTCTAGAGAGAGAAAATAGATTCCTTTTTCCTTCTTCCAAAAATCACCCCAATAATATACATAGACCGTGTATATTTATAGGTAACATAAAGATAAAGAAAAGGAAACAACAAATCATTCTCAATCTCTAATTCATATGTCTCAAATCTAATATGATTCCAATATCAAGTTGGGCTATGAGTGAGAATCCATTGGGCCTATTATTTTATTGGCTACAATGAATTAATAATTGGCCCGGTCCATGGACCTAGTTCAATTAATTCATAAATTAATTTCTACTCCACTAAAAGAAATTAATTGAACTCCAATTAAATAATAAATAACCTCTAAGTCAATGTTGCACTTTGACCCCTCTATGCATAATTAGTTATCGGATAAATAAAGCCATCAATCCGACTACTTAGTTAATATATTTATTTTGGTACCTTTGATTATTTCTGGCTCGATCACAATAAAACATTTGTTTGACAAAAATAATAATTTAAATAAATAAATATATAATAAATCATTTTGTCTAAAAACACACGAAGGCCTTCGAATTAACTTTGTGATCAACCATAATCAATACAAAATAAATACAAGTAGCAATGATGCAAATATTAAAAATATAATTTTCTAACTATTAATTACATAACCACCCAAAGTGTCGGTCTAAGGATCCCGAAGAATCCGCCGAACAAATCAAAGTAATTATTAATTAATAAAAGAGTCTATACTTTTCTCATGCTTAAGAGTCAAATGCCATAACGGTGATAGGGAGCAATTGCATACGACGGCTCTCGCAATATATGTCAACCTAACGCGGATCCAGTTCAAGTCTTAATTAATTATGATTCCATCCATAATTACCGACTATGAACAATTTATGATTACTATTTATATTTATGTATTGATCGCCATCACATACATATATAAATATCTCTTGTAATCAAGACGACACTATCAATTCTATAATGAATCGAAACATAATACATTGAATTCACCAATTGTACAAAACATAAATATTTCAGAAACGTCAGGAACATATGTCACTTTAATCCAAACAGGAATTTGCTATGCCAGGGCATATAAATCCCAACAGCTCCTACTTGCCCTCATAGCCAATTCAAATTGCACCTAACTCCGATGTTATCCAGATGATGATCAAAATTATTGATCAATGACACCTTTGATAATGGATCAACAAAGTTGTGTTCCAATGCAATGTTCTAGCTACAAGTACATTTTCTTGCCGGACAATATCATGTAGAACATGATACTTCCTCTCAGTGTATCTTGTTCCTCTATAGAACCTTGGGTCATTGGTTTGGACTACTTCTACACTATTGTCGCAAAATAGCTCAATAGGCAGGCTAATATACTCCACAACCTCTTAATTAGTGAGATCAAACCAATATGCTTCCTTTTCCGCCTTTAAGGCTGTAATGTATTCCACCTGTAAGTTTGAGTCAGCAGTTGAAATCTGCTTAACAATCTACCAACTGATTTCCCTTCCATTAAGTGAACATACACTAAGTCAAGAACCTCATAGTATCTACTTCTGATTGAAAATCAAAACTAGCATACCTGACTATGACCATATCATCACATCCATAAATGAGTATGATATCCTTGGTCCTCCTTAGGTACTTAATGATATTTTTCACAACAGACCAGTTATCAAGTCTAGAATTGGATTGATATCTTCTGACTATCCCTACTATGTAGCAGATGTCCTATTTGGTATAGACCATGGCATATATGAGACTTCCATATGCCAAAGCATATAGTTCCAGTCTCATTTGCTCAATCTCCTCTGTTAGTCTTGGAAAACTACTTACTAGAGAGAGCAATCCATATCAATAAAGCAAGAACTCAATCTTTGAGTTATGCATACCAAACCTGGTCAAAACTTTATCAATGTAGGATATTAAGATAAGCCTATTTTCCTATTAACCTGATCTTGCAAAAGCTTGATCTTAGGAATATAGCTTACATCTTGAAAATCCTTCATTTAAAAGTAATTGAACAACTACCTCTTTATTGATGACAAAACTTCCACATCATTCTAAATGAGGAGGATGTCATCAATATATATAGAATCAGAAAAATAATGACATTCCCTTGTACACTCATGATTTAATCACTAAGAAATCTTCTGGTATCTTTTTGTAGATTAACTTGCCTTCCATAGGTATCACCCTACTAGAAAGTTCTACAAGATTCCAGAATTTATTAAAATACATAGATTCCAACTCTGATTTCATAGTAACTCGCCAAAACGATCTGTATTCATATTGGTTCACGCTTCCGTGTAGCTTACTGGGTCTAACTCATGTTTAACAGGGATGTCCATAATGGTCTCACCTAAAAACATGATTCTGTCGAATTGGATGATAATCCTCCCACTACATCAATGTACCGATGCAGGAATTTGTGTACTAGATGATGCTGACGCATCAATAGGGAATTCATATATTATTCTTAATCTCTATAATAAGTGTGTTCGCATGTGGTACATCTGGTACTCATACCATATTCTCTAACATTATGCTACTAAGTATGCAATTCATAATATGATTCTCCTATAGATAAACAGTGAGTGTAAACAATCAACTTTTATCTTTGAGATCATAAAATAATCCATCCTAGTGACTTTAGAGTAGCTATCAAATCTAGCATGCCTATGATCTGCTTTCAACTTACTTGTCCATATCAAGCGCACATGTGCAAGACTACCCCATATGTGCATGTGAGTCAAACTAATATTTAGTCAAAAACACAGCTCAAACGGTGTCCTTGAGACAGACTAAGATGGAATGCAGTTCATAATGCGTATCGATATCATTAACGCTAAACTCTTAAATGAAAGAGATAATGTAGCATAACTGTTCATAGATCTAACCATGTTAAGCAGAAATTCTGTTATTCCTATTTGACACCTCAATCCATTGAGCGTCAATTGCGGAAAACTGGTACACAATACCCTCATTGACTATATAGTCTTTGCACTATCCCAAGAAATACTCATATCCATGATCAGATCGAAGTGTTTTGATAAGTTTACCTAATCTGTGCTCCACGTTAGTCTTGACACTTTCAGAATATACCAAAAATTTAAGACTTGTGTCGCATCAGATAAATTTATCCAAAACGTGAGTAATCTTGCTTGGATGTTCATAAGACCACACGTGTCTGTGTGTACCGACTCCAATTGTCCTTTATGTCTATTTCATCTGGCTAATTAAGCCCTCAGAGTTATCTATCCTTCAAAACAGGATTCACAAGTTTAGATTAGGCTTCTCTGCCTCACTAAGTAATAAACCTTCTTTGACCAATCTTTGAATCTCATTTTGATTTATTACAACCCAATAATAGACACTGAAAGTACAATGAGTCAAGAATAACAATTTTTCTTTTAACATTCAATCTAGAAGATGTAACATTAGTTTCTACATCCTGCAAATCTTAAGAGTTTGTGATTATAGTACATAAACCATCTTTCAATGCACCAGAAGCAATCGCATATCTATTCAATTTTATAAAACTAGTTTTACTAAATAACAATTCAGTTTTTATAAACCACAAGTGAAACAAGAATTAGATAGCGTCTTACTTCTATGCATAACAATATTTCTCTAATACTAATATCCTCATATTTTTTAATTTCAGATGTAATACTCCCACTAACATAGCTACAACCTTGTCATCGGGTCAAGTACAAATATATTCCATATCATCAAGGCTTCTGGATTCCTAAAATCCTTACAACGAATTGCAAACATGTTTAGTGGCTCCAGAATTTATCCATCAGGAATTAATAGATATAACCATATAACTTGGCTCAATGATTAAATATATATTTTCCTAAGCCACGTCATTGCTTAGACAGTTCGTCCTTAAGTGTCATAGTTAGCGGCAAAAGAAACAATTTCCTTCGCCCTCAATATTCACTGTCTTATTCCTTTTAACCTTTTAGATACCCATATTTTGTGCTAGCCTAGTCCTATTCTCATCCTTCTTCTTTGCCTTGCCCGTCCACTTGGGCCTAGAAGAAGATGGTATAGACTAGGTTAGCTTGATAGGAACGCCCATACTCTTGATTATCCCTTCATCTGTTACTAATTCTATAAGAATATCAGCGAGTGTGAACTCAAACTGATTTCTTATTTAGTTCACTCTAACAGAGTCGAACGAGTTTGGTAACAAGGCAATAATCATGTCAATTTGAAACTTATCACTCAAGTCAGCCCTATTAACCTCCAGTTCAATTTTTAAATAATAAACAATCATTTTTCAAAATCTGATATCAAACTAGAGTTCCTCAGGCTGTCTAGATAGTATTTAAATTTGACATAGTACTTAGGCATATGCTCTATCTAATCTCACCAAAACACCTCATTGACATTTAACATGATACTTGAAGAAAATAAAATAATGCAAATGTTAGCTTTTGAGTATATTCGAGATAAACTCTAAAATATTGCACCAAGTCATATCATTTGCCTTATCTAATTTATTAAAAGCAATAATATCAAATTCGGTATCTCAAAGTAAAATGATTAGGTATAAGAGTATTAAATACATTTTGTACCCTTACGTTGTGAATAAAATATCTAAATTCCTTTTCCAGTCAATATAAATGAGGTCCAGTCACATTGAATATGTAAGCAAGCAAATAAACTGGATTAGACATAATTAATCTAAATATAAATGCATTCACACAATATGCAAGGTGAATTATTAATACTATCATGCATGTTTAAAATTAAAATGAGTTTGTTAACCACATATTATAATAAATCTCAATAGAATAAGAGATCATTATCATTATTGGTAAACAATCCCTTTTAATTAATGCGGGTCCCTCAACTCCATAACATAATAAATCACACAATCAATACGTCAATAATTTATCCTGTTGGAGGAGTTCATTATTACCATTATTGAGATTCATTTGCTATTAGGTGAGCACTTCTATTAAAAAAGTATGCGAGTCCCTTAACCACTGCATGAAAAATTAGATAACCAATACGCCAATAACTTATTCGGTTGGCGAAGTTCATTATTGCAATTGGCGGGCAAATCCCATCATTTCTATATCTCTTAAGACAATGCCTTGTCTATCTATATGAAATGATTCCCGATTATGTTTAGCCTTTCTAAAATCACCTAGTGTAGACCACTCCGTTGGGGAGCTAACACTATTGATTTTAGATTGAGTGTATAACGTTATTAAAGCTCTAATGAAAAATAAAATATTAAATATCTTGTCATTATAATCTAGACTCTTTAAATCATGCGTAGGGCCTAATTTTTAAAGATCTAATTACAATGAACATTTAATATTATTATTTTCATAAGATAACCATTCTTGTAATATTAAGACTCTTCAAATCATGCGTGGGTCCTTATTTTTAAAGATCTAATTACAATAGTTTTAATAACGAAGGCCATGGGGCAATGTATAAAAATCCCCGCTCCCACTCAATTTTTTAATCATTCATAATTAGGGTTTTAAATTTATTCATTTACATGAAATAATGCATGCAAAATGCCTTGATTTTAATCCATTTAAATTTAGAAAATATTTGGACTATAAATGATTCACTAATATTTAATTTGAGGCACACTTTAACAATAATTTACAAAAAAAAAAAAAAAATTTGTTTCCCAATAAGTACCCTCAATTAATTAGTAATCAAATCCAATTAATTTTCAAAATTTAATTAATATAAATCAAGTCATTTAAATAAATATCATGGATCCAATGCATGAATAATAATTAATAAACAATTATCTATTCCATGCATCACATAAATAAATAAACAACAGACAGAAGCAATTTAAATGGCCAATGGATTTAGCTTTTAACATTTAATTGCTCTAATCACTGCACGAGGGTCTTCCAAATGCTTGTATATACCTGCAGAAGGCTTTAACTCGATCCCACGTGCCACCAGACACAATTGGATGACTCAAAACCCATCTGAACCACCTGCAAGCACTCCAGGAGGTTTCCAGCGCGTGTCACGCGCTCCCACGCGCCTGCACGCGCTGGGAGGAGGTCAGGGCGCGTGTCACGCGCTCACACGCGCCTCCACACGCGTGGGGAAGTTGCCAGCGCGTTCCACGCTCTGGCACGCGCCATGTGGAGCTGACTTGCCTCTGGCGCGTGAGGACCACGCGCCATTGGTGGTGCATTCCAACCGCGAAGCACCTGATTATCTCTTAGCCTCTGATTGCAATCCAATGGCTATTGATCCAAGCGCATATGTACTGTGCCTTACCTGATCAACCTCCTACCTCCGGTGCTGCCCTTACCACCGGCGACGCTCCAGTTGCCGGGAAAATGCCGAAAAAATTCCAGAAAATTAATTAAAAATTTTCAGAAATTAAATTAAGCCCTTTAAAAATTCAGAAAAATCCCAGAAAAATTTTAAAAAATTCCTGAAAATTCCTGAAGCCTAATTTAACCCTCTTGAACCTTTTTGAAGCTTTATAGCACCCTTTGATGAATATTACATGGCTTTAAAAAATATTTACACTTTGAAATACAATGGAAAAAATTAAATTACATCACTGAACTTTCAAACGGCTAAATCAAAGTCTTAATTACATTCATCCAAAGATAAAATTACATTCAATAAACCTATAAGCTTCATCCATAGCCCAAACACACATCATCATGCATTCACAATTATGCATACATCATTATATATCAATATATTAATTCATACATCAATAAATAAATATATGCATATCAAAATTGGATCCATGAATGATGAATTTTGATAAAAACATGATCTCTAGTAATGAATCAAACCATGCTCTGATACCACTGTTGGGAAACGTGCTAGTTTTAAAAAACTTTTCGAGAGATTTTGAATCATAGATCTTGATTCATCACATAGAGACAAGTTTTATGCAAAAATAAAATATGATGTATCATTCAATTAAAGATTGAATACTTACATTAAAGGTCTGAGTAAACATTTAAATCTTTCCTCTAAAATGAATGATCTCACTTATTGTAGATCCCTTAGCAAGATGCCTTCTCCTTAGATCTTCATCTTCTTGGAAATTGTTTTGCCTTTAGGAATCACTCACAAGCCTCCATGGATGACCTTGGAAAACTAGGCTTGTGGGAGCCTCCATTAGATGAGAACATAAACCTTAATTTTCTAGAGAGAGAAAATAGATTCCTTTTTCCTTCTTCCAAAAATCACCCCAATAATATACATAGACCATGTATATTTATAGACAATATAAAGATAAAGAAAAGGAAACAACAAATCCTTCTCAATCTCTAATTCACATGTCTCAAATCTAATATGATTCCAATATCAAGTTGGGTTATGAGTGAGAATCCATTGGGTCTATTATTTTATTGGCTACAATGAATTAATAATTGGCCCGGTCCATGGACCTAGTTCAATTAATTCATAAATTAATTTCTACTCCACTAAAAGAAATTAATTGAACTCCAATTAAATAATAAATAACCTCTAAGTCAATATTGCACTTTGACCCCTCTATGCATAATTAGTTATCAGATAAATAAAGCCATCAATCCGACTACTTAGTTAATATATTTATTTTGGTACATTTGATTATTTCTGGCTCGATCACAATAAAACATTTGTTTGACAAAAATAATAATTTAAATAAATAAATATATAATAAATTATTTTGTCTAAAAACACACGAAGGCCTTCGAATTTACTTTGTGATCAACCATAATCAATACAAAATAAATACAAGTAGCAATGATACAAATATTGAAAATATAATTCTCTAACTATTAATTACATAACCACCCAAAGTGTCGGTCTAAGGATCCTGAAGAATCCGCCGAACAAATCAAAGTAATTATTAATTAATAAAAGAGTCTATACTTTTCTCATGCTTAAGAGTCAAATGCCATGACGGTGATAGGGAGCAATTGCATACGACGGCTCTCGCAATATATGTCAACCTAACGCGGATCCAGTTCAAGTCTTAATTAATTATGATTCCATCCATAATTACCGACTATGAACAATTTATGATTACTATTTATATTTATGTATTGATCGCCATCACATACATATATAAATATCTCTTGTAATCAAGAGGACACTATCAATTCTATAATGAATCGAAACATAATACATTGAATTCACCAATTGTACAAAACATAAATATTTCAGAAATGTCAGGAACATATGTCACTTTAATCTAAACAGGAATTTGTTATGCCAGGGCATATAAATCCCAACAAGAACTTGAGACGAACAGAAAAACCCATGAACCCATTTTCGATATATACAGTTCTAGTGAGCCTGCTTCAAGACCCAACTGATTACTCCGTCGTTGCCAGATTTAAGGACCCTAAAATGCAACGAAAGTATAGAGCTGCACATGCACTGTTCCGGTGAGTTTTAGTGACCCAACAAACCGAACAGCTTCAGCGACCCAACCAGCGAAGAGCAAGCTTTAGTGAGCTGAGCTTATTCGAAGACTCATCAGAAAGCTTGCTAAATCATTTTGAAGACCCAATTGGTACAGAGCTTCAAGGCATGGGGACCATTCAAATCGGAAACCCACATAGTGACCAAACCGGCGTCAAGATTCAGCAAACAAACCGGTGTGCTTCAGTTTAAGTGAAATTCCAGAGTTCTCCAGTACCGGCAAGATCACCAACAACCTTTCTGGTGACCAGCTACAACACACACAATCAATCCTTTAACCTCGCCGCTACGAATTGCCGGCGCAATCGATCCGTTCCTTCACAAACACACGACTTATTACTGCCGGAATCGATGGACACCATGGTTATTGGAATCCATGGAGCTTCATAGTCGCACCGCCTCAAATCACCGCCACGGGCAGATTGTTGCTGCTGCTACAAATGGATTTGATGTTGTCTAGTTGAGAAATTAGTTGTTCTTCAAGTGTTTTCTCTCTCTTGGTCCAAAACGGTTTCAATGGCGGGGCAGGTGGGTGTGAAATGGGGGCGGCTATAACGGGTTTAATATTGAGGTGGTGGTAACAGCAACAAGGTGGTTTTGTGGAGAGAGAAAATGAAGGGGCTTAAGGTTTCAAAGATTTAGGATCTAACCATTTCCGGTCTTTGTCGATGATGGTAGTGCACAGTAGAAAGTCTGGTCTTGGGGGTATTCTAGACAACTTGTTAGATTAATATAATAATAAAGGATATTTTAGTACTTTTACATGGATTTCTCACAAAACCTAAGTTCGGTCATATTGAAGGAAGGTCAGTGTAATATTGAAAACCATAAAGGTACTACCTGTAATTAAGCCTAAACTCAAAGGAGGTAAATGAAATTATCCCATGATAATGAAGTAATGTCATGTGAAGTCAGATGCATCTATTTTACTTTCTTTTTGACAAGTAAAGATTATTTTAACAAGACACGAGGCGATAGATATAGGTTTAGGGCCATTGAGATATTATTATATGGTCTCGTCCATGGTAAAGTAGTTTAATTTAAATTTTTTAATTAAAAAAATAGTTTCAATAGTGTATTAATATGTTATTTATTAAAATAAATTAGTTCAATAAATGTTAAATGATTTAGAATCATTTAATAATTTCTATCGAAATACACTCTCCTACTTAAAAAATTAAATAGAACTTTGAATCTTAAATTTTTTTATTTCTAACTTTCAAAGTTGAAGGGTTCAACTCCGAAGAAATTATGGTCAAACAAAATAAATAAATAGAACCCGATTCCACCTTTTCAAAAACAGAAATGAAAACCTAGAAGTCCTCCTGTCCGTCAGAGAAGGAAGAACATTTACAGTATATAGCCTAAAACAAAAATAATAATCACACCACATAATCACATGGCTCTCTCAATTGCTAATTAAGAAATGAAAAGCAGCCTGATTATTTAGGAAAATTCCATTATGGTTTAACTTCTCAGATTTGTCATGTTCTGTATGGGAATCTCAATCTTATTGGTGGTCCACTTCTCCAATATTCATTTACGGAGTATATCACAATTCAACACATGATGCTTAAATGTTCTGTAATCAATGAATTCATCCACTTCTCAATCTTATTGTTTTCATCTCACTGAATAAATTAAAAATAAATTAATGGTAAACTAATTTTAAATTTTTTTTTTTACAGGATTAAATATAGTTCAACATTTCATTCAGCAGAAGATATATATAGGCTGCCTTGTTCCTTGAGCAGATGCCCATCTAGCCCACTCACACACAATTAAGGTAAGTTTTCTGTAGAATCTACAGGAACAAGAACTGTTGTTCTTATTCAACTCTTTATTTTACACTCCTTCCCTTATTCTTCTCCTTAGTCTTCCTTTTGAAATGGTTGTCCAATCTAAAAACACAGAGAAATAATCCACCTTCTCCATCAAAGCTCCCAATCATTGGAAACGTCCACCAACTTGGATTGCTCCCTCATCGCTCGCACCAAGCATTAGCTCAACAATATGGTCCCCTCGTGCAAGTTCAACTCTTTAGCAAGCCAGTTCTTGTCGTCTCCTCTGCTGATGGTGTTGGGATTTATATGTCCTCGCATAGCAAATTCCTATTTGGATTATAGTGACATATGTTCCCGACATATCTAAAATATTTATGATTTATATAATTGGTGAATTCAATGTATTATGTTTTGATTCATTACGGAATTGATAGTGTCCACTTGATTGCAAGAGATATTTACATATGTATGTGATAACGATCAATACATGAATATAAATAGTAATCATAAATTGTTTATAGTCGATAATTATGGATGGACTCATTATTAACTAAGACTTGAATTGGATTCGCGTTAAGTTGAGATATATTGTAAGAGCCGTCGTATGCAATTGTTCCATATCACCGTCATGGCATTTGACTCTTAAGCATGAGAAAAGTATAGACTCTTTTATTAATTAGTAATTATTTTAATTTATTCGGCGGAATCTTTGAAATCCTTAGACCGACACTTTGGGTAATTATGTAATTAATAGTTAGAGGGTTATATTTTCAATCTTTACATTATTGTTACTTGTATTTATTTTGTATTAATTATGGTCGATCACAAAATAAATTCGAAGGCATTCATGTGTTTTTAAACAAAATGATTTTCTATATATTTATTTATTTAAATTATTATTTTTGTCAAACAAATATTTTATTATGATAGAGTCGAAAATAATCAAAGGTATCAAAATAAATATATTAATTAAGTAGTCGGATTAGTGGCTTTATTTATCCGATAACTAATTATGCATAGAGGGGTCAAAGTGCAACATTGACTTAGAGGATATTTATTATTTAATTGGAGTTCAATTAATTTCTTTTAGTGAAGTAGAAATTAATTTATGAATTAATTGAATTGGGTCCATAGATCGGGCCAATTATTAATTCATTGTATCCAAGAAAATAATAAGCCCAAAGAATTTTCACTCATAACCCAACTTGATATTAGAATCATATTAGATTTGAGATATATGAATTAGAGATTGAGAAGGATTTATTATTTTTTTTTCTTATCTTTATGTTACTTATATATACATGGTCCATGTATATTTTAAGTGAGACTTTTGGAAGAAAAATGAATATATTTTCTCTCTCTAGAAATTTAAGGTTAGTATTCTCATCTAATGGAGGCTCCCACAAGTCTAGTTTTCCAAAAGGTCATTCATGGAGTCTTATGAGTGATTCCTAAAAGCCAGACCATTACCAAGAAAATGGAGGTCTAAGGAGAACGCATCTAGCAAAAGGAATCTACAATAAGTGAGAACACTCACTTTAGAAGAGAGATTTAATGTTTATTCAAACCTTAATGTAAGTATTCAATCTATTAATTTAATGATACATCATATTTTATTTTTGCAAAAAACTTATTTCTATATTATAAATCAAGATCTATGTATGAAAATCACTTAAAAAGTTTTTAAAACTTGCATGTTTCTCAACAGTGGTATCAGTGCATGGTTTGACTCATTCCTAGATATCATGTTTTTATCAAAATCATCATTCATGAATCCAAATTATATTTGCATATATATATTTATTGATGTATGTTTTGATATATTGATATATATTGATATATGATGATATATGTATAATTGTGAATGAATGATGATGTATGTTTGGGTCATGGATGAAACTTATAGGTTTATTGAATGTAATTTAATCTTTGGATAAATGTAATTAAGGCTTTGGTTTAGTTGTTTGAAAGTTCAATGATATAATTTAATTTTTTTCATTATATTTCAAATTATAAATATTTATTAAAGCCATGTAATCTTCATCAAAGAATGCTATGAAGCTCAAGAAGGTCCAAAAAGGTTAAATTAGGCTTCAGGAATTTTCTAGAATTTTTCTGGA
The DNA here is from genome assembly GCF_030987335.1 of Cornus florida. Classification (NCBI taxonomy): domain Eukaryota; kingdom Viridiplantae; phylum Streptophyta; class Magnoliopsida; order Cornales; family Cornaceae; genus Cornus; species Cornus florida. The sequence continues at coordinate 83,658,898 of NW_026775574.1, read as the reverse complement.
ATTTTTTGGGCTTAATTTAATTTTCTAGAATTTTTTGCAATTTTCGGTGGCCGGAGGGCAGCCAACGGCGGAGGAGGCGCCGGAAGGGTTGCGACTGATCCGGTGCGGCGCTGTCCATATGCACCCATACCGGCAGCCCTTGGATTGTGATCAAAGGCAAGAAAAGATCCTGTGTGATGCGAAAACAGTGCAGCCCAAAGCATTTGGCACGTGAGGACCACGCACCAGCCAAGGTGAGTGACGCATGGCGCGTGGCGACGCGTGCCACGCGCCAGTTGGCTTCTCCGGTGTGTGCTAGCTCATGGGGACGCGCTGCACGCTCCCCTAGTGTGTGCCAGCGCTTGGAGACGCGCTACAGAACCTCCAGGCATGTGCGAGTGCGTGCAAGTCCCTCCAGGCGCGTTCCAAGCACTGTTTTGCTTCTCCAGGCGCGTACCAGCCTCCTACGGGTGTTTGCAAACCGATGGAGGACCCTCGTGCAATACTTAGAGCAATTAAATGTTAAAAGCTAAATTCATTGGTCATTTAATTTGCTTTATCTGTCATCTATTTATGTATGTGATGTATGGAATAATTAATTGCTAATTATTATTGTTTATGCATTGGATCCATGATTTTTTATTTAAATGACTTGATTTATATTAATTAAATTATGAAAATTAATTGGATTTGATTACTAATTAATTAGAGGACATTTATTAGGAAACGAAAATTATTTTTGTAAATTATTTTTAAAGTGTGCCTCAAATTAAATATTAGTGAATCAATTAAAAGTCCACATTTTTTAAATTTATTAGATTAAAATCAAGGTGTTTTACATACATTATATCATATAAATGAATAAATTGAAAACCCTAATTATGAATGATTAAAAATTGAGTAGGAGCGGGAATTTTTATACATTACCCCATTGCATTCGTTTTTATAACAATTGTAATTAGATTTTCAAATCTAAGGCCCCACGCATGATTTGAAGAGTCTTAATATTATAAGAATGGTTGTCTCATAAAAATAAAAATATTAAATGTTCATTGTAATTAGATCTTTAAAAATAAGGCCCTGCGCATGATTTAAATAGTCTAGATTATAATGACAAGATATTTAATGTTTTATTTTTCGTTGGAGCATTAATAACGTTTTACACTCAATCTAAAATCAATAGTGTTAACTCCCCAACAGAGTGGTCTATACTGGTTGATTTTAGAAAGGCTAAATATAATCGGGAATTATTTCATATAGATAGACAAGACATTGTTTTAAGAGATATGGAAATGATGGGATTTGCCCGTCAATAGCAATAATGAACTTTGCCAACCGAATAAGTTATTGGCGTATTGGTTATCCGATTTTTCATGCAGTGGTTAAAGGACCCGCAGATATTTTAATGGAAGTGCTCGTTTAATAGCTGATGAATCTCAACAATAGTAATAATGAACTCCTCCATCTGGATAAGTTATTGACATATTAATTGTGTGATTTATTATGTTACGAAATTGAGGGACCCGCATTAATTAAAAGGGATTGTTCACCAATAGTGATAATGAACTCTTATTCTATTGAGATTTATTATACTATGTGGTTGACAAATTCATTTTAATTTTAAATATGCATGATAGAATTAATAATTCACCTTATTTATTGTATAAATGCATTTATATTCAGATTAATTATGTCCAATCCATTTAATCTGCTTGCTAACATATTCAATGTATTTAGACCTCATTTATATTAATTGGAAAATGAACTTAGATATTTTATTCACAACGTAGTGGTACAAAATGTATTTATTACTCCCAAACCTAATCATTTTTACTTTAAGATACCCAAAAGAACATTAATATTTTTTATAAGTGAAATAAGGCAAATGATATAACTTGATGCAATATTCTAGAGTTTATCTTGAATACACTCCAAAGCTAACATTTACATTATTTTATTTTCTTCAAGCATCATGTTAAATGTCAATGAGATGTTTTGGTGAGATTAGATAGGGGATATTCCTAAGTACTATGTCAAATTTAAATACCATCAAGATAACCTAAGGATCTCCAGTAAAAGATTGAATTTTGGAAAATACTTGTTTATTATTTAAAAATTGAACTCGAGGTCAATAGGCCTGGCTTGGGTGATAAGTTTGAAGTTGACATAATTATTGTCTTGTTACCAAACTCGTTCGACTCTTTTAAGTGAACTAAATAAGGAACTAGTTTGATTTCACACTCGCTGATATTCTTATAGAATTGGTAACATATGAAGGGATAATAAAAAATATGGGCATTCCTATCAATCTAACCTAGTCTATACCATTTTTTTCTAGGCCCAAGTGGAAGGGCAAAGGAAAGAAAAAGGATGATAATAAGACTAGGCTAGCACAAAACATGGGTATCCAAAAGGTTAAAGGAAGAAAGGCAGTGTAAGTTAAGGGCGAAGGAAACTATTTCTTTTGTGGCTAACTAAGACACTAAAGGACGAACTGTCTAAGCAACGACGTGGCATGGGAAAATATATATTTAATCATTAAGCCATGTGATGTGATTGTATCTATTAATTCTTGATGGATAGATTCTGGAGCCACTAAACATGTTTGCAATTCATTGCAAGGATTTCAGGAATCTAGTAGCCTCAATAATATGGATATACATTTGTCTTTTGACCTGATGCCAAGGTTGTAGCTAAATCAGTGGGAGTATTACATCTGATATTAAAGAGTATAAGGATATTAGTATTAGATAACTATCTTTATGCACAGATGTTAGACGCAATCTCATTCTTGTTTCACTTTTGGTTTATAAAAATTGTACTGTTACTTTTGGTAAAACTGCTTTTATAAAATTGAATAGATGTGCGATTGCTTTTGGTGTATTGAAAGATGGTTAATATACTATAACCACTAACTTTTAATATTTGCGTAGTGTAGAAAATAATGTTGCATCTTCTAGATTGAATGTTAAGAGAATATTTGTTGTTCCTAACTCATTGTATTTTTAGTGTCTATTATTGGGTTATAATCAGTTAAAATGAGATTCAAAGATTGGTCAAAGAAGGTTTATTACCTAGTAAGGCAGGGGACCAACTTGTGAATCTTGTATCGAAAGATAGATAACCTTAAAGGCTTTAATCAGCCAAATGAAATAGACAAAAAGAATAATTGGAGTCCGTACACACTGACACATGTGGTCTTATAAACATTCAAGCAAGATTACTCACGTTTTGGATAAATTTACCTGATGCGACATAAGTCTTAACTTTTGGTATATTCCGAAAATGTCAAGACTGATGTGGAATACAGATTAGGTAAACTTATCAAAACACTTCAATCTGATCATGGATATGAGTATTTCTTGGGATAGTGCAAAGACTATATGATCAATGAAGGTATTGTGTACCAGTTTTTCCGCAATTGACGCTCAATGAATTGAGGTGTCCGAATAGGAATAATAGAATTTCGCTTAACATGGTTAGATCTATGATCTGTTATGCTACACTATCTCTTTCATTTTAGAGTTTAGCCTTAATGATATCGATACACATTATAAACTGCATTCCATCTTAGTCTATTTCAAGGATATCTTTTGAGCTGTGTTTTTGACTAAATCTTAGTTTGAATCACATGCACATATAGGGTAGTCTTGCATCTGTGCGTTTAATATGGACAAGTAAGTTGGAAGCATATCATAGGCATGCTTGATTTAATGGCTACTCTAAAGGCACTATGATGGATTATTTATGATCTCAATGATAAAAGTTGATTATTTACACTTATTGTTTATCTATAGGAGGATCATATTATGAATCACATGCCTAGAAGCAGAATGTTAGAGAATATGGTATAAGTACCTGTTGTACCACAAATGAACACACTTATTATAGAGATTAAGAATTATATATGAATTCCCTATTGATGTGTCAGTACCATCTAGTACACAGATTCCTGTATTTGTACATTGTTGTAGTGGGAGGATTATCATCCAATCCAACAGAATCATGTTTTTAGGTGAGACCTTTATGGACATCCCTATTAAACATGAGTTGGACCCAGTAAGCTACATAGAAGCATGAACCGATATTGATACAGATCGTTTTGGTGAGTTGCTATGAAATCAAAGTTAGAATCTATGTATTCTAATAAAATCTGGAATCTTATAGAACTTTCTAGTAGGGTAATACCTATGGAAGGCAAATTAATCTACAAAAGGATACCAGAAGATTTCTTAGTGAATAAATCATGAGTGTACAAGAGAATGTCATTATTTTTTTTAATTCTATATATATTGATGACATCCTACTCATTTAAAATGATATGGAAAGTTTCGTCATCAGTAAAGAGATAGTTGTTAAATTACTTTGAAATGAAGGATTTTAAAGATATAAGCTATTTTCCTAGGATCAAGCTTTTGCAAGATCGGGTTAAAAGAAAAATAGGCTTATCTTAACAATCCTACATTGATAAAGTTTTGACCAGGTTTGGTATGCAAAACTCAAAGAATGAGTTCTTGCTTCACTGACATGGATTGCTCTCAAGTAAGTAGTTTTCCAAGACTAGCAGATCTGATTGAGCAAATGAGAGTGGAATAATATGCTTCGGCATGTGGGATTCTCATATATGCCATGGTCTATACCAAACAGGACATCCCCTATATTGCAAGGATAGTCAATAGATATCAGTCCAATCCCGGACTTGATAACTGGTCTGTTATGAAAAATATCATAAAATACCTTATAAGAACCAATGATCTCATACTCATTTATGGATGTGATGATATGGTTCTAATCAAGTATGCTGATTCTGATTTTTAATCAGATGTAGATACTATGAGGTTCATGACTTGGTGTATGTTCACTCAATGGAAGGGAAATCAGTTGGTAGAGTGTTAAGCAGATTTCAACTGCTGACTCAAACTTAAAGGTGGAGTACATTGCGGCCTTAAAGGCAACAAAGGAAGCCTTTTCATTTGATCTCACTGATTTAGAGGTTGTGGAGCATACTAGCCTGTCTATCGAGCTATATTGCGACAATAGTGCAGAAGTAGTCTAAATCAATGACCGAAGGCTCCATAGAGGAAAAAGGTACACTAAAAAGAAGTATCATGTCCTACAAGATATTGTCCAGCAAGAAAATGCACTCGTGGCTCGAACATTACATTGGAACACAACTTTGTTGATCCATTAACAAAGGTGTCATCGATCTATAGTTTTAATCGTCACCTGGATAACATTGGAGTTAGATGCAATTTGAATTGGCTATGAGGACAAGTGGGAGCTGTTGGGATTTATATGCCCTGGCATAACAAATTCCTATTTGGATTATAGTGACATATGTTCCTGACATATCTGAAATATTTATGATTTATATAATTGGTGAATTCAATGTATTATATTTCAATTCATTACGGAATTGATAGTGTCCACTTGATTACAAAAGACATTTATATATGTATGTGATGACGATCAATACATGAATATAAATAGTAACCATAAATTTTTCATAGTCGGTAATTATGGATGGACTCATTATTAACTAAGACTTGAACTGGATCTGCGTTAGGTTGAGATATATTGCGAAAGCCGTTGTATGCAATTGCTCCCTATCATCATCATGGTATTTGACTCTTAAGCATGAGAGAAGTATAGACTCTTTTATTAATTAGTAATTACTTTGATTTGTTCGGCGGAATCTTTGGAATCCTTAGACCGGCACTTTGGGTAATTATGTAATTAATAGTTAGAAGGTTATATTTTCAATCTCTGCATCATTGCTACTTGTATTTATTTTGTATTGATTATAGTTGATCACAAAGTAAATTCAAAGGCCTTCGTGTGTTTTTAGACAAAATGATTTTCTATATATTTATTTATTTAAATTATTATTTTTGTCAAACAAATGTTTTATTATGATCAAGTAAGAAATAATCAAATGTATCAAAATAAATATATTAATTAAGTAGTCGGATTGGTTGCTTTATTTATCCGATAACTAATTATGCATAGAGGGGTCAAAGTGCAACATTGACTTAGAGGTTATTTATTATTTAATTGGAGTTCAATTAATTTCTTTTAGTGGAGTAGAAATTAATTTATGAATTAATTGAATTGGGTCCATAGATCGGGCCAATTATTAATTCATTATAGCCAAGAAAATAATAAGCCCAAAGGATTCTCACTCATAGCCCAACTTGATATTAGAATCCTACTAGATTTGAGATATATGAATTAGAGATTAAGAAGGATTTATTGTTTCCTTTTCTTATCTTTATGTTGCCTATATATACATGGTCCATATATATTTTAGGTGAGACTTTTGGAAGGAATATATTTTCTCTCTTTAGAAATTTAGGGTTAGTGTTCTCATCTAATAGAGGCTCCCACAAGTCTAGTTTTCCAATGTCATTCATGGAGGCTTATGAGTGATTCCTAAAGGTTAGACTATTACCAAAAAGATGGAGATCCAAAGAGAACGTATCTAGCAAAATTGATCTACAATAAGTGAGAACATTCACTTCAGAGAAGAGATCTAAGGTTTACTCAAACCTTAATGTAAGTATTCAATCTATTAATTGAATGATACATCATATTTTATTTTTGCATAAAACTTGTTTCGATGTGATGAATCAAGATCTATATATGAAAATTCCTCAAAAAGTTTTTAAATCTTGCATATTTCCCAACAGATGGAGCTCGTGAGATCATGAAAACCCATGATGTCAACTGCTCAACCAGACCTAAATTAAGCATTGTCAATAGACTTTTCTATGACAAGGACGTTGCATTCGTTCCTTGTGGAGAGTATTGGAGGCAAGTAAGAAGTATTTGTGTGTTCCAACTTCTAAGTAACACAAAGGTCCAGTCTTCCCGTAGAATGAGTGAAGAAGAAACAACCCTTCTGGTGGAGAAGACCAAACAGTCATCTTCTTCTTCTCCGCCATTAAACTTGTCGGAAATGTTAATATCACAATCAAATGATGTAGTATGTCGCATAGCCTTGAGAAATAAAAACAGTGGAGGGAAAGGCGATGGGAAGTTAAAAGAGCTATTTGGAAAGTTTATGGGGGGTTTTTGAGACTTTTCAATATGGAGGACCATATCCCATGGCTTTCATGGTTGAATCACATCAATGGTTTGATTAATGCTAAAGTGGACAAAGTTGCGAAAGAGCTTGATAAATTCTTGGAGGGTATATTAGAAGAGCAGATGGATTGTCAAAGAAGTAAGAGCAATGGTGGTGCGAGTGTTAAACATGATCAAGGCTAAGAGGATTTCATAGACGTCTTACTTGGAATGGCCATTTAAGAGGTGTCCAGAGATTAAGGCAAGTGTGTTTTATGTTTATATTCTTGCTATAGTTGAGTTAGATGTCTCAAACCTCCATTTGTGCTTACTTTTGCTAGTTTAGCCTTCTGATATGAGTATATATATATATATATGATATCTTGCTGTGAATTAAACTCTTATCATCTGAGTAAGTATAGCTGAATCAAGGCTATTGAAGTTGAGTTTTGCATAAGAATATAGTCATTTGTGGTTTTGACCTTTGCAAGCCTAGGCTGTTTTCTGCAAAATAAGTCCCTTTTGAGTTGTGATTGTGATATACTGTGACATCCTGTATTTTTCTGTATTTGTTGTATTTAATTTTTCCCGACTCCTCATTTTGCGTGCCCGACACCGTTTGGCGTGCTGTGTGGGTTCTAGAGGTTGTTTAAGGCATTTCTTTGAATTTAGAACTCTTTGAAATGCATTCTGAGTCATTTTGTCATTTTTTTTTTTGGTCCTAGAGGTCCCGTGTGGGCCCCACACCTAGATTTTTTGTGCTTGGGTTATCTTTTGAGTCCATGTACATTTCATATTTATTATATGGTGTATATTAAATGGGTTGAATCAGTTCAACTTGGACAGTGAGTTATTGGAAGCTGCAAGAAACAGTTTCCTAATTGGTTTTGGAAGCTAAAAAACTTGGGGAAAAAACTGAAGATTTGGGAAAGAAGTTGTACCTCTGTTTTAGAGTTGAAGACTGATATGGTAACTCCTTGTAGGCAAGTTAATCATTGTCCAACAATGAATTGGGTTTGAAGACTATAAATAGAGATGGGTATGAGAGGTTTAGTGAGAGAGAAAATATGTAAGGGGTTTAAGGGTGACTATTGTGAGGAGAGAGTAGAGTATTTGTAATTCCCAAGTATATACATGTAGCTTCAAAAAAGATGATGAGTGAATGGGTAGGGTTTTAATATGTGATTGTATATTCTCTTTCTTGATTCATAGTAGTAAAATTCCTCTCCCATAGACGTAATCCTACAGTTGGGTGAACTATGTAAAATATTATGTTGTGCGTGAATTATATGATTGCTATCTCCATATATACTTCTGTTAATAAGATGTGATGATGCTTCTGCTTGTGTGTGTAACGAAGGAGGATTTAATTTATCCCCAACAAAAAGAACTTGAAATTTTTTTTTTTTTTTTTGGCCCGGCAAACAGAGAACATATTATAAAAACAGAAAGAAATACAGCAGGCAGTGGTGCAAACCACATACAACCATATGCCAAAAGTACAGATAAGCATATCCCACCACAGACGAGGAAAAGTCAAACCCAAATTGCAGACCAACTGTCCAACGAGACAGCCAAGGAGCCAGAAGAGGCTAATAACTGAGGCGGATAACTGTCCACCACATAAGTGCTTTTTTGGCCACGTGCACAAAGATAAGCCCGACAAGTCTTGCAGGTCTATCACGCACAAGCACCACTGACCACTTCATAATCGCCTTTGACAAAGGCACTGTACTGTCACGGGCCTAGAGATTTGGCGCAGCGGCACGGCCCGTGCGGCACCAAGGCGTTGCTTCAGCTCGCGCAAGCGCCCTGGTCAGTCACCACGACCTGCCCTCCCAAGGATACATGCTGACTGGTTTCGGCCTGCCATGGCCTCGTCAGGGGAACGGCTCCAGCTCCCGACCAGTTTGTGCAGGGATGGCCAACTCCCTTCTTCATAGTCAAGTCCACGACCAGCGACAAGCACCTCGAACTGAACCGAGTCGACCTGCCTGAACTCTGAAGAGGTACCATCCTGTGCTCCTGCACGCCCCTTCCCTGGAACCATTCCCAGTCAAACTCTGCTCTTTGCCAACCAGCATGCGTGTCTTCCATCCTCCAAGCGTCTTAGGAATCACTTCGTGACATTCTCCCCCACCCAAATCCTGCGACGTCCTCGTCGCAGTGCGGCGCTTCACTACTGCGTCCACTCCCTTCCAAAGTCTGCCTCCATGCGGTATGCTCGCCTTCCCACCATCGCTTCCTTGTGCAGCTCCCTGCACTGCACTCGCCCAATGATAGGCCTCGGACCAAGGGGACGTCCACTCCTCAAGGACGTGACTCTTCTCCGTCATGCCGCCTCCGCGACATCCCGAGCAAGCAATGGCCTTCTGCCGACTTGATGCTCGCCCTTCACCATGGTTTGCATCACCCAAGGACTAAGCACGAACTTTGGTGCGCGCGGCCCTCCGGCCCTTCAATGCGCAACTTCAACGGACGCCTCTTCCTGGGGAGATGGAGGCTCTCCCCCCCAACTGCATTGATTCCTCCACATCGACGCAACTTCAATGCACCGTCTTCATTCTCTAACCCCTCCCGGACCGACAAGGGGGCATCCCACCGTGCTTTACCCCAAGTCCTGCTCTGATACCATTTGTCACGGGCCTAGAGATTTGGCGCAGCGGCACGGCCCGTGCGGCACCAAGGCGTTGCTTCAGCTCGCGCAAGCGCCCTGGTCAGCCACCACGACCTGCCCTCCCAAGGATACATGCTGACTGGTTTCGGCCTGCCATGGCCTCGTCAGGGGAACGGCTCCAGCTCCCGACCAGTTTGTGCAGGGATGGCCAACTCCCTTCTTCATAGTCAAGTCCACGACCAGCGACAAGCACCTCGAACTGAACCGAGTCGACCTGCCTGAACTCTGAAGAGGTACCATCCTGTGCTCCTGCACGCCCCTTCCCTGGAACCATTCCCAGTCAAACTCTGCTCTTTGCCAACCAGCATGCGTGTCTTCCATCCTCCAAGCGTCTTAGGAATCACTTCGTGACAGTACACTTCATTGAAAAACCCAAAACAAGCATGACAATGTTAAGGTACACATGTCCCACCATGTGACACAAGATGTGGCCCTTTGTAGGCGAAAACCCAAGATGCACCAACAACCAAACGAAGGCAAAAACAAGCTCCAGAAATGGTGGGGAGCTATTTGTCATGACTTCGACGCCACAAACAACAAGCCCAAGACTGGACTTTGACTTCCACTGTTGACCCAACACAATATTACTCGCCGGAATCGGGATCACAATTGTCGGCCAAATTTTCAGCAAACCGGCATCAATAAGACCAACCCAAGGCAGCATATGCATAGCCGATCCACCACCCAAGTCAGCAGAAGCATAGCCATGAAAAGCCACCAAAGGTGCCTTCAGTCGCATGGCGAAAACCCCCAACAAGAAACAGTGCGGAGTATCGCGATCGCCAACTTGCCCTCGTTTTCCAGCAACATCCAGCCACGACCCATAGGCGATGGCCGCCGGAGGAGAGGCAAAACGAAACGGAGCATAAAACCCACCTACCAGAGGAAGCAATGAAACGCCAGGATCCAGATAGACACACCCCCACGCACAAACAAAAACAGAGATCGCAAGCACTGGGAGACTGCCTTCCGTAGGATGGGAACCAACAAACCCCAGCCAGGGATTGAACCAGATGGCCACAGAAAAACGCACAACGCTGCCGATTCGCGGACAGAAAACAAAGCACCACAGAGAGAGTAAGAACATAAAATGCAACTACAAAAACATGAAAAATACTGGGATCAAAGGGAAAAAGCAACAAGGATGGGCCAATAATCTGGCTAGCAGTCAAAGCACTTGAGTTGCCCACAATCGGCTCACCGAAACCCCTTCGGCGAGAGCGGCAAATGAAAGAGAGTTTGAACGCCCACCCACAGAGAAAAGCGCATGGAAACAAACCCATCTCTGATAAACAGAGAGAAACATAGAACCCCGACGCTCGAGGAACAACCCAATCAAAGAAAAACCCCCCAAGGTGTGAGTGGCTGGTGATGGCGGTGGCAGCTAGGGGTCGCAAGAAAGGGGAGAACTCTCACGAGATTCCTGACAACTATGGGATGAGTTAAAAAGAACTTGAATTAGATATAAATAAATCTAATAGAGATCAGCTTTTCCAAAAGAGAATAGTTTTTCTCAGCATCAGCAAAAGAACTGAGGACTGAAATCCACAACAAATATCATCAATGTTCTAAACTCATGAAAGTTTCAAGTGCTTTTCTAACCACTGTGAACAACATAATTTAGGCTTCCCGTCTACATAAACATATAAAAGATGGAGCGAGTCTGTCCTTAAGGACTCTCACCATGAGCTCGCGCGCTAAGTAGTTGAAAGAGAGCATGCATCTCATAGCCTCTTGATACAACAACTGAAGGCACGAAATCACTGTAAAAGCTTTTATGATAGTATTTTTTTTTTTCTCTAGGGACTATTACCTATCAAATAATTCAAGAAAAGCATATAATTAGGATGGCAATGCAAACATTAGGATAACGATAGTTAGAACATCCTCCCGAATTGAGTATCAACCAAAACCTAAAAAATGCTAGCCTAGTGCACGAGACTCCCGCTATTGCAGGGTCTCGAGAGGGTCAAATTTATGCAGCCTTACCTCCATGCGACTGTTTCCGGTTTCAAATCTATGACATCCAGATCGCAATGGAACAACCTTACCACCACGCCAAGCCCACCCTCTATCAACCAAAACCTCTGACCTGATTATTCAGAAAGAAAATTTCAATAATCTAAATGCCAGAATCAGGTAGCAACAGACTTGCCTCTATGATTAGCAACCCAATTTCTTTCGATTTTCTTCCTTGCTTGCAAAATGAATATAATCAAGTTGCCAAGACATTACATACTATAATTATAAAAGATCCATGACGGACTTGTGTCCTCGATAATTTGGGAGGAGTCTCAACCTTTCTCGTATCAAGTATGGGCATATGCATATAAAAGAATTTCAAAAAAACAAATAAGGAACATGGTTTAACAGGCTTACCAGGGTACAATGCTTGTGGAGATAACTGGCTGAAACATGAATTCTTATTCAAGTGAAATAACTTCCATGATGACAAAAGGAGCCTGTGACGTATTCCAATTACTGTATATCTTCTTGTGACTTTTGAATAGCTTTTTGTTATATATTTGACAAAAACCAGGAAAACATCAATTTACAGAGATTACATTGGGGGCCTTGTATAAAAATACATAATACTGTACAGAAATGGGATTATATGATATGCCTTACATATATACTGGACACTATAAAATAGAAACAACTTTCTTTTTGCCATTTACTAAGGAATACCGGGTTCACCACAAAAGGCATCCGGCTCAAACGATCTTGCAGATTCTTCATTGTAGACTCCAGGTACAGCTCTACCACCAGCTTCTCCGGATGTTAAGTAGGAGTCCTTTTGGTTGCCCTCCACACTAACGAGGATGAAGACACATGCGAATAATGATATTGCAAGTCCCACAAGCGTGTTCTTTAATCGGCTCAGCACAGGCTTGACCTGCAGGAAAGACGGAAGAAAATGCATTTGAGGGGTTGAGATAACTTCACCAAGAAATATTTCTCATATAGTATGAAATTATGTGTGGAATTGAGTTTTCTGGTGTTATTACACGTCTATGCACTTCAAATAAAATCTGACAAAGGGCTTTTCGGTACAAAAGGAAGCAACTTCAAGGAAAAGTGACTGCTAATTCTGATAATACAAACTTCTAAATACTTTTTGATGCCATGATCTATCATAGCAGTTTCAAATTACTCCTAAATGGCTCTAACAGATGAATTTAACCAGTAAAAAGTAATAACAGGAGATCATAATTTTCCGAACTTCAAAAGTTTCAAGGTAGGTCTTCTAAACTCTTCACTGCTTAATAGCTATGCTGCCTACATGAGAGAGTCGTAATCTTAAGCCTCTTATCTATACATTTACTTTATCCAAAGTTCCTGCTCATCATGTCAAGGACCATTATGTTTAAAAATAAAAAAATAAAAATAAAAATTGGGACTAAACAGTGTAATATTAATGTATGGATCAAATGCCTGTTAAATTGGGGACAAGTGGTATGCTATAGGGATTCGAGTACAAAATCAATCAAATTCTATACAAAAGATAGGATGTATTGTTTCAGTTCTAGTTGAAGAATTTTATGATAATCCTGAAAAAGCAATTTGAGAGAAGTTAAAACATATGATATTGGAAAACAATGTAAAAATTTGACCTTCATTTCTTTTTTTTCAGAGAGATCTCAGATGTAGGTTAGTGGAGATGATTCTATCATCGAAAGAGGTTTCTTCCTTGAAGTTGCTTCCAGCATCATTTTATAAACTCTTCTTCTGTTAGTTTGCATCATTATGTTCTGGATTAAATGATTGTCATGTGTCTCCCCTCATCAAAGCACACAGAACTATACAACAACAACAAAAAAAAAAAAAATCACTACTTTTGTACATTGTGGACTACTTACAGAAAATGAACCCAAAAGCCGGTCTCGTGCCAAAACTTCAGCAGTCTTCACCCATATCTGTAGACGAAATTCAGTTTAGATCCTAATACTGCAAAACTATATTTTAAGCAACGGTCATTACTTGCACAATTGCAAGTACATGGTAGGCACAAGCCGCACAACTTAAAATTGAATTCAGCAGCAAACTCTCTTTGGTCTAGAAGAAAAAGTAGGCACTGACGAGTACTAATTGAAATACACAATTGAAAAAATGTGTAAAGTTCGTATTATAGTTAGCCTTGGTCATGTCTGTTATATCCATGAGACAAAATTATTGTAGTTCTATAACAACCAAATAATATAAACCTCTTCCATTGGGCTTATGATACCTCATTTTATTTTTATGCATATTGATGCAGTAAATATCAATTCAAAGATGTCACTAGTTTCCACAATAGGTGTAATTATTAGCGAATAGCCGAATAGCAATACACATTGTTCTCCTCATGAGTCGTAACTGAAACTCATTCTTGAAGTTGGCATTTTGGAACTGATTTTCTATCCCAAATAGCCACCACATCCCCATATTTATCATTTTGCTCATATAAACCATTAATGACACGCATTATGCTTGTGTACCCATCACAAATCTCTCCCTCTTTTCTTTCATTGTTTTAATTTATGTATATACATTTCTTTTTACTGTCAATTACCTTACTTTTTTCCTTTTTCGAAGTAACTTTTTCAAGCCCAATGAAGTGGTAAATTTTAGTTTGATTTACTTTCAAATAATTGCTCTAGAAAATTCCATGGGTATCAATTTTCATAAAGACTAGCTAAAAACTCTAAAAAGGTTCGACTTTTTTCAAAAACTAGAAAAAAGGTATACATATGTGTGTGTGAATCAGGGGCGCCTTTGCAACTAAGTTCTCCTTATCATTGTAGTATACTAGTATATGTAGAAACATAAAATTGAGCTAATAAATACTTATAATAAAAGACATTATTATGTATAATTAACATAAATAATGGCTCTGCAAAGTGGAATGGTCTAAATAAATGGAACAACACCAAAGACTTAGTGAGCTATATTGAGTTAATAAATAAAAATAAATTGAAAAGTGGAAATACCTGACCATCATACCACCCAGTCTCTTCATCTGCAACCACACAGAGAACAGTATTCATCAATCACCCAAAACTCAAATTTTCAAAAGAACAAAAAAAAATTAACCAAATAAATCAAATCAACCCAAAAAGAAAAATAAAAAAACAAAAAATTACATTCAACAGTGGCACTTAGCAATCGATTGCCCACGTATGCCCAACCCAGATACATCCTCACAACAGCAAGAGTGACCGCCAAAATCCCACTCGAGACAGCACCCAAGACCCGCTCCGACAGATCCCATTCGACGCCGACGGAGCCGTACCACGAAACGGGCAGACCCACGAAGAGGGCAAAGGAAGCCCCTGTGACGAACAAGCGCGAACAGTACTCGACGAAGTCGCCAGAGGCCCAGGAGAAGGGGAAGGAGGTGGACAGTGACTGGTACTCGTTGATGGGTTGTTGATCTGGTGGAACAGGGCACTCTGTTTCCGGCGATGTGTTTCCGTTTCGAAATGACGATGATAAGGCAATGAATTTGCGGTGGCCGTGGTGGTGAGGTTGATTTCTAGGGTTTGTGATTGAGAGGAGTGAAAGAGGGGAAGTGGGTGTGAGAGGAGAGAAGAGAAGTGGTGGGAATGGGTTTTGGGAGAGGAGCAAAGCGGCCATAGTCGTTTTGATTTTGATTTTCCTATTTTTCTGTGGAGAGCTCACTGTTTATGTCTAATTAACAGATTTTTATTTGTACTTGCATTATGAGGTCGCTTGACGGCTTGAGTTTAAGTTTTTTATTATTGAATTTTTTAGTTTAGTGATTGTGAGCGATAATGACATTTTTTTTATTAGGATTAATTACAATCACACCCCCATGAGGTTTGGCATATTAACGGCCAGATGAAACTTAGCCTTTTTTTGAACACTCACACCCCTTGTCAAAAATTCCAACCAAACAAGCCCTTAAAAGATAGAAAAAGACGAAATTACCCTTAAATATTTAATTCATTTTAATAATAAAAATAAAAATATATATCTCAATTTGTAAAATGACAAATTTGTCCACACCTATATCTTGTCTAGCCCAACACCGGCTCTTCCCCTCTTTCCACATTCGCTGCCACCATCTCTCCTCAACAACGGCCGCCGCCGCCTCTACCCACTACCACCATGTATCACCACCCACTGCATCTCCCTTCAGCCAGGATAGCTGCCACCACCTCTCTACACCCACCGTCACAACCACCATCTCTCTCCACCCACCTGTGATTACACAATATCACCATCTTTCTTATCACCACCACCATGGTTGATATGTGCTCGCGGTGGCCCAGTAAGCTACTATGAGAGTGAGGAGAAGGTTAGTTGCAGATGGATGGTACGAGAAGAAAGTAGATCATGACGGTACGAGTTGAAATGGATTAGGGTTTGTGGAATTTTATGAAGGAATCCAAATTGATTTGTGGCTTGTGGATCGCGGCAGAGGTAGCGACGAAGGGTTGCTCATCTTCTTGTTGACCGACATTCATTTTGTAGGTATATTTGTGTATTTTAATTCTCTCTTTCAATTAGGTTTTTGTAGAGAAAGAAAAAAGGGTTTGATTTAGAAAGGAAACCCTTATTTGTGTTGTATATTTGAGCATTAATTATGTGATTGCAATTGGGTTTTTGAAGAGGAAAAAAAAAATGGATTTTGATTTAGAAAAGGAAAGTTGAAGAATTTGGTATATTTTTTGTATATATATAACTTTCCTTTTCTAAATAAATCGTTTAGCAACCCCATTGAATCAATATATATATATATATTGGAAGTTAATCAATATACATATATTCTTCAGTAATCATACAAACAGACACACACATCCTGAATTTGATGATTTATGTTCATCGGTGAAGTGATTGTGGTGATGGGTGGATGGAAGGTTAGAACTGTAATTTTAGTATTTAAATGGGTCAATTAATAGTCAAAGGGTAATAAAGTCAATTCATCATATGTCAGATGTGATAGGGGTGTCTTTGTTAACTTTATCAAATGTGAGGGGGTGTGATTATTCAAAAAAGGTTTAAGTTTTATCTGACTGTCAATAGAGTAAACCTCGGGGGTGTGAATGTAATTAACCCTTATTATTATTATTAAATAGTGTACTGGTATAACGACTAGAGTGGAATCCCTCTTTATAAACTAAAGCAAAATCGGAACTTTTCCAAGCTTCGTGGCATACACAGTACAAGTTTATTGACAATAGAGAGATGCATTTATAATGTGAATAAACGTGAATAAATTCGAGATATTTTGAGATGTACGTTAAGAAAATGTTGAGATAGTAGATCTGTTTCAATCGGTGAGGATATTTTGGAATGTATGTCAGAAAAATGTTGGGATGCTGATGAATTAATTTGAGATACTTTAGGATGTAAGTTAGGAAAATGTTGGAATATACGTTAGGAATATGTTGGGATAGTAGATTGATTCCAACCGATGAGGATATTTTGGAATGTACGTTAGGAAAATGTTGGGAAATCGATGAAAAGAAAGTTGAGAGGAAAATATTGGGATACTGATGAGGAGAAAGGTGGAATGTACATTAGGAAAATGTTGTGATGCAAGGTGTAGGTGCAAAAATTCATTCAACTTTAACAAGTCAACGAATTCTCTACAATTACTACACCCAAAATAATAATAGAGAAAAAACCAATGAACTAGAGATATTGGATAGAGATAAGGGAGTATTTTGATGATTTGACCGAACTTAGGATTACCTAGATTGCCTACGTATCCTGCCTCATAGGGCGTGGGAATCAGGTCGAAAAGTAGTTCTGCCGATGAGAATTGAATCTTTATTTGGGAATTTTGCCCTTTTTCTGTCTCCCCCTTATTGAGGGTCCTAAGCCCTTTTTATATAGGAAAAACCATAATCGATTCCTTTTAGGACTTGCATTTCTTATCCCTTAAGAATCTGAATTACATCATACTTTCCTTATAATAAGGATTTACATTATTTGGTTTCCATAGATTATAATTCTTCTTCTAATAGAACTGTTACTAAAATAGGTTTAGTAATATATTCGTAATTGGGCTTGGGGTCTTATCATCTCGGGCCTTCATAATGAGTTCAGCCCATTATGCTTAGTTAACCCGGCCCAAGCTTCTTGTTGAGGCCCAATTTGAAGGTTGAATAGTTTTAGTATTTGTGGTTGTGATACCCCTCGGATCCGAGACACGGGTTGATCAAGCCCAGGCCCAAACTCGAGGAATATCGAACAATTAATATTTTATAATGAACACAGAATATAAAATGAATTAAGAAATGAAATTAAAGCTGAAAGGAACTAAAAATGGAATCCGCAAAATAATATAATTATTGAAATCCATCAAACCCAAACTCCAAAACTCCATCAGTTTACAACTCGAGAATCCATCTCTAGTGGGCCCCTACTAAACATCGAGACTGAAATAAAACAACTATAATAAACATCCAGAATTAAACTATGGAGAGAATCCTACATCGTCGGAAGAGTGAAAAGAGACCTCTGCTCAACACGAACACGTCTAAGCCTGGAACTATAGTGTACCTGAAAAATAGAAGTGGGTCAGGCCCACGCGCAAGTTCTATACTACTATAATCCAAACAGAGGCCCGATACGCATGTGCATCCTAAACAATTCAACAATAGCTAATAGTCCGTAAATATATATATAGTCACATTAAAGGATTTTCACTGGACTACAGGCCAGTCTCAACCTGAATAGAGGTAACATGCTAAAACGCACACGAAGTGGGCATGTGTACCTAAACCTAAACAGGGTACACCTCTAACCATCGTATCCAGCTATGCATTCCAATGCATATATGCTCCATAACCGTCGATCCTGAGACTCAAGCTCATATCAAGGTACCATAACAATATATTTAAAGTCTATCCTGAATCCTAGTAGTGCCGCTCAACTAGTCGTTGCCATGACACTACAATTAATAGGACTTAACTTTTAGTTAATCCAATTCTTAATCCAGAGTAGGCAGGTTTTGGTATTTTGAAACCAAACCATCCCTAGTATACCACCGTCCTATATCGGTGTATACTATCCAATCATCCAGCAGTTGATAATATCAACAATTAAAGCAAACATCAGCTAAATCCATATTTCCATTACTGATACTGACAGGCATAGTGTAAACATCAATAAACAGAATCAACTATATACATAAACAGATTCAGTTTTATATCCAACACTGATATTAACAGGCATAATGTAAGCATCAAGAACCATAGTCACTGTATATACACAAACCTACTCAATTTAGGTTGTTTCATTCAATCAGATATAATGATAAGATTATTTTAAATTATCATTCAATACTCAGCAGTTGATATTACAGACATTTAAAATAACCATCAACAAAGTCCATTCCTCCAACAGTTGATACTAATAGTATTAATGCAACCATCAAGACAGAACTACAGTATGTATAGATACATGTTTAGTTTAGGTTGTTTTACAAAATCCCATTAGTGTAAAGTTTAAGAATTATTATTCTTCCACACTAACATATTCTAAACAAGTGTAATTCAGATACATGCTCATGATATAGAGTTATACATGTTCCAATTATATCGTTCATATCAAAAGATTTCAGAATTAAACATAGTGTACTCATAGAATTAAACACCATGGAACTACCTGTTTAAATCCCTACTGTCCAAGCTTTTCTCAGCAAGTAGACTTAGTTAACACCACATCTGAAGCTTTAATTTATCCTTATACATTACTTAAACCTTCCATATTCAATTCTGCACTCAATTGAAAACTCCAAAATCAACCATTGCATGCAAAACTGACTAGAAACGAATAAAATCACAAAAACTGAGCAAGGAGACGTCTCCAAAAGTTGGAGCCGCCTCCTTTAGACCTTAGAGCCGGCTCCCCCACTTGGGAGCCGCCTCTAATTCCAAGGGAGCCGGCTCTCTCCCTCTCTGTCGCGTCTCTTTGTTTTCCTTCTTCCTTATACGCCTTCTGCAACTTCTCTGTCCTACTGCGATGGTTCCCAGATGCTATAATCTAATCCCAGAGTATTCCAGTCCATGTTTAAGTCTTAACTATATTACATACATAGGTTTTAAATAGAGAACTATGCAAGCAAACAACACCTTTTAGCAGTTTAAGCAAGCATGCGACCATACAGTTTTTAATTCAAGTTCTAGCATAAACAGATAACGTTTTATTAATTCAATCAACCCTAGAATTATTCAAGGATGCAAAGAACATGAAACCTACGGGAGAGAGTAAGGATAGAACTTGCCTTATACCGACGTTCGTCTGAGTTTTCCGACTAAACTCTATGTTGGTTCACTGTTTTCCTTCCCAGCCATCTCCAATTCCCTCAGCCCTTACTATATCGTAATAGTTTTTCTAAAACCCTAGTCAGAATACTACTTGAATATTTATAGGCCACTAACCCTATGTTCAATTAAACTCTAAACATAATTCACTCGGCCCATAGAAAACTAGGTTATAAACTATGTCGGCTATGAATTGTATCATATATGTATGCAACTAACCCTACAGTCACGTTAAGGCAGAACAAATAATGAGATTGAATAAAATAAAATAATTTAATAATTAACAATTAACTTAAATAATTAATTCAAATAAAAAAAAATAAACAAATAATTTCAAACAAATAGTCAAATAATGAAATTAAAACAATTTATGCAAATAAGTCAAAGTTGAAGCAAACAATCAATTAAATAAACAAATAATCAAATAATAAATAAAAATGTAATTTAAACAATAAACTAAATACCAGGACTATCATTTTGAAATTAGGGGTATTACAGTGGTGGTCCCCTTATGATATGATGCGTCATGTCTTAATTGGAAAGGAAGATTTTTACCTCCACACTTTGTCCCCACTTCCCTTTAGTTTGACATGGTAACCATAACTAAAGGGAATTAATGAATTGTAATAGTAATTGTAGTAAACCAAAAGTTGAAAATTGGGATAGTATGCCTTGACGACAGTGACTTATATTTGTCTTTTTGGAAAGTACGAAGACCCAAAATCAAGGCTTCTGAGGAGGTTATAGTTAAGGTGCCCCCATGCTCAAAGGTGGCGTCTTATGTTGAGCCTTCTTCTGTTCAAGCTATTGGTGCTTTTATTTTCTTAGGTTGACGGCGATCACTCTTGGCAATTAGCTTAGGAGACTAGCCTTAATGAATAATGATGGTGACCAACCTTGGTGATTATCTTTAGTGATCATCCTGGAGATCAACATAGTGTTTTTCTTGAGCAATTAGCTACAACTCTCATGATTAGCATTTCAAGATAATTTATTTTTATCCTCAGCACTACTCTGTGCTTTAGAGGATTTTATATGAAAATTGTAACCATCGATTTCTTTGAGTTCGAGGTAGTTTTCATATCATTTTGTTCCGCGGCACTTTTGTGTCTTAGAGGAAACTTGAAATTCTCGGACTCTTGAGGTCCGAAGATGAATTTTATTCCTCGGTAGCTCTTTGTGCCTTAGAGAAATTTTTTGATACTTTCGGACTCTTGAGGTCTGAAAATGAATTTTATTCCTCCGCAACTCTTTGTGCCTTAGAGGAAATTTGAGGTCCTCGGACTCTTGAGGTTCGAAGACGAATTTTATTCATCGACAGCTCTTTGTGCCTTAGAGGAATTTTTTTATACCTTGACAGCTCTTTGTGCCTTAGAGGAATTTTTTTATACCTTCGGACTCTTGAGGTTCGAAGATAAATTTTATTCCTTGGCAGTTCTTTGTTCCTTAGAGGAAATTTGAAATTCTCGGA
Organism: Cornus florida; assembly: GCF_030987335.1. NCBI lineage: Eukaryota > Viridiplantae > Streptophyta > Magnoliopsida > Cornales > Cornaceae > Cornus > Cornus florida. Next base: position 83,637,426 of record NW_026775574.1, on the reverse strand, counting down.
CTCTTGAGGTCCGAAAATGAATTTTATTCCTCAGCAGCTCTTTGTGCCTTAGAGGAATTTTTTGATACCTTCGGACTCTTGAGGTCCGAAGATGAATTTTATTCCTCGGCAGTTCTTTGTGCCTTAAAGGAAATTTAAGGTCCTCGGACTCTTGAGGTGCGAAGACGAATTTTATTCCTCAGCAGCTCTTTGTGCCTTAGAGGAATTTTTTGATACCTTCGGACTCTTTAGGTCTAAAGATGAATTTTATTCATCGGCAGCTCTTTGTGCCTTAGAGGAAATTTGAGGTCCTCAGACTTTTGAGGTGCGAAGATGAATTTTATTCATCGGCAGCTCTTTGTGCCTTAGAGGAATTTTTTTTATACCTTTGGACTCTTGAGGTCCGAAGACGAATTTTATTCCTCGGCAGCTCCTTGTGCCTTAAAGCAATTTTTTGATACCTTCGGACACTTGAGATCCAAGGATTTAAAAATGAGAGGAGGCCATAAAAAAGAGTAACCATGACTGGGTAGTCGGCAAAGTGTGACATCCATAAATAATATTTGCTCCCACTTGGGTTTAGATCCATTAACGTAACTTCGGACTCTTGACGTCCGAAGTAGCTAGTTCCTTGGTAGTTGAGTATGCCATTGAGGAATACTTTAATGACTCTGGACACTTAGGATCTGAGGTATGTAATTCCTCGGCTATGAGCCTAAGAGGAATTGTTGATTTGTACTGGACACTTAGGGTCCGAAGCATGTAATTCCTCGGTTATGAGCCTGAGAGAAATTGTTGATTTGTACCAGACACTTGGGGTCCGAAGCATGTAATTCCTCGGCTATGAGCCTGAGAGAAATTGTTGATTTGTACCGGACACTTAGGGTCCGAAGCATGTAATTCCTTGACAATGAGCCTGAGAGGAATTGTTGATTTGTACCGGACACTTAGGGTCTGAAGCATGTAATTCTTCGATTATGAGCCTAAGAAGAATTGTTGATTTGTACCGAACACTTAGGGTTCGAAGCATGTAATTCCTCGGCTATGAGCCTGAGAAGAATTGTTGATTTGTACCGGACACTTAGGGTCCGAAGTATGTAATTCCTCGACTATGAGCCTGAGAGGAATTGTTGATTTGTACCGAACACTTAGGGTCTAACGCAGGTAATTCCTCGACAATAAGCCTAAGAAGAATTATGTTGTACCCCTCGAACTCTTGAAGTCTGAAGTCCGAGTTAAAGAAGATACCACGTATGTGGGGGATTATATTCTATTCTTATTTGCATTCAATGTGGGATAAAATAGAATAGAGTTAACGTATATTGGGCCAAGTATTTTGGGCTTTCTGTTTGTAAAAAATGGGGGACGGATTATTGCAAAGAGTGTCCTTTGGACACAGGGCTTGGAGATGGCTCGTGGGCTGCCTCTATTACTAATGGGTCCTCTTTGCAATATGCTTGTATGTTTTTGAGTGTTTCCTTATCTAAAGGAGTCGATAAAGTTAACTTTATAAATGTGGAACAACATATATAGTTTTGTTTGTGTAAGCCAAAGAATGAAAAAGAGAGAATATATTTTCTTTTCTTGATATCTCTTTAAGGTTGCTTATCTTGCCCCCATTATGGAAGGTATTGCCCCCATTAAGGAAAGAAAGATAATCTCATTTTTTTTATTTTTATTTTTTAATTTTTGTTTTGCCTTTGCTATGTGGCAAGTGTTTTGAACTAAAGTTTTCTTGTTCTGCATTTTTTTTTTTTTTTAAACCAAAACCTACTATAGAGTTTAAGCAGAACATAAATATAAGCAAATAAAAAGTGATAATAGCAGGTAGCTTTTGCATCAGAACCCAAGAAGCTATTGAAACAACCCAGACATCTAATCAAGAAAGCTTAGTACTCTGGGTACTTCTCCAAGAGAAAATAATTTTTAATTTTGAAAGAAAACTTTTCATCCTAAAGTTCTGAGCATTTATGCCAATTTGATGATTACTCCACTACTCTAAAGATCATGATTAAAATCAAATAAAATAATCCAGGTAAACCAAGATTTGGATATATACCCTTGTGGATCAACAGGATAGTGGTTTTGCATAAACTCAACATCCCAATATGCGTATATAAATTCTATAGATTTACCATTTTAATTTCTACAAGAAAAACCTTGGCCTTAATCATGCCTCTTGGGTTCTGATTCAATAATAGAAATCAAGAAGAAAACATTAAGTAAAGTTTGATAAAGTCGATAATTGTACCTTGATCGAAGATTAAACCATTGGAATACCTTTAAGTCCTTTGTATATTTGCTGCAAAATTGTATGGGACTACTCCTTTGAATAGTTGCTGCAAAATTGCATGGGACTACTCCTTCGGCGATCCTTAATTTGTGACTTTGCGATTTGGTGTTAGACTTTGTCCGCACTTCTTCAACACCATCTTTTTGAAGAGAATGTATTGCCCCAGTTGGTGTTGTGATTGTTGGGCAAATATTACTTCGACTGCAACATAGGTTGTTCACATGAAGATTGTTATGGGTCATGGTTGCGGGTTGGAGTTGGAAAGTGATTTGGTTCATATTATGTGCTTCCCTTTGTATTTGTATGTGCTAAATCAGTTGGACCCGAATCTAAACCACCAACACCAGGCTTCTTTGCTAAGTAATTTTGATAAGCAATCATGATGGCCTGTTTCTGCTTTGCCCACTGGTTGTTTTAGAAACTAGTGGCTTTCTCGGTCTGTGCTCTCAGCTTTGCCAGTACAAGTGCCTGTACAGCATCAGCTAATGGTGGAAAGCTGTTGTGTGAAATCGGTGACTGAGATGCGATTGGAGTAGATAAACCAGTGGCCTGCTGCATACCGCCTAAAGGGAGAGGTGTCATCAGTTGGTCATCGGACTTCTTCTGATTTGTTTATGAGTCCATGTCCGACGATGAGTACTGTAACTCCTCAGCCGTTGGTGTTTCTATAGAAAGAAAATGAAACACAAGATACAAATCTCTTTCATTATTAGAATCGAAACCATCACCACCGCCACCACCATCATTCTTGACTTTAGGGGGCTTCGCTTCTGTGTCGTTGGAGACTCGAGCCGCCATTGCTTGGTGCTTCTTTGCTAACAGAAACTTATAGACGCTGTCGTATAAAAAAGGTGCATTGGCGAAATCTGGCGACTGAGAAGCGATAGGATCAGAGACGCCGGCGGTCCGTCGCCGACTGGGATGAGTTTTCATAACTGATTTGTGAACAAATGCGCGATTTGCCCAATGTATAGCATTTTGCCTATTCAGTTCAACTGCTTGAGTATACATATCAATATCTTGAGAATATTTGTGAGCTGATTAAGCTAAACAACATAATTAGTACAGCGGGATATGCATATTTATATGAACAAGAAAATTAGGTACACCAAATAGCCCACTTAACTCCTAAATAGTAAGAAAATGAGGGAGCAAGCATTAAGGATAATATCCCTCTATAGTTCGAGTAGGAGATAGTGACCAACTATCCAAAATTCATGCAATATATAGACCAGCAACATTTTCCCTCACAATGATTATATCAGTCGTCAAACAACATCTTGCTGAAATTTTTTGTTTGAGCTATGTGGTTCAGCTTCTAGTCTGAACTTCTAATTTTATCAGCTTTTGTGGTATGAAGTATGAATATTTCAGCATCATTGAGCCTTTGAGCTACTGTTAGAAAGAGTAAGAAAAGAGCTACAAATTTAAATAAAAGGTTCAATAAGTCAGTGTATTGGCATAATCAGATTATAAGTCAGTGGAGACTATGTTTAGTTTTGTTTAATAGCAAGAATTGTGTGTGAACTTATGTGGTATCTTATGTGACAAAGATATTCCATCTGATTAAATCTTCTATATCGGTCGATGTTCAAGAACTGGTTGAGGATCTTCTCATGATTTCTCTAGCACTAATGAATCTTGCCTTGTCGAATTACCATAAGATCAAAGGGAAACAGTTGAAATGATGTGTGATTTACCATATGAAAGTATCTGTTGACCATATTTGTTTGGGATGTGTAGTTGGATTCATTTTTATACTAAACAACTATAAGGAATAGCAAGATGTAGATCTGTTACTGTCTCGGATTTTTTTTTTTCTTCCAGCAGAGGGGTTGTAATTTGGGAGGATTTCACTTCAAATGTCATTGACATCTCTTTATTGGAATTCTTACATGTCTAGCAAAGAATTCCACTAGCTTCATTGGAATTCTTTATTGTTTAATTGAGAATAAAAAATAAAAATATTATCACCCACAAACGCATAGAGTTATCCTACTAGCTTCATTGGAATTCTTTCCTAGAATAAAATCAACATCTGTTTTAATTTTATACCAACATCTCTTTCATTTACAGAAAAGAATGATGATCAAGGAAGTTGAGAATTGGCAAGGGCACATGCCAAATTAAATCTCATTTACTCGCCAATAAAACATTGTATTAGCAATGTACTATATAATGAAGTTGATTGCATCATGTGTAAATATATATATATATATATATATAGTATGTGTTTAATTTTTAAAAAAGATTTAACTGTAAAAATCAAGTTGGGACTTAGCATGGGAAACTTATCTTATTAGAGACCCAATGATGTACTTATTTGTGTGTGTGCCTTTTTTTTTTTTTAATGTTATTTTTTTATTTTGCAAATTTGAATTTCAGGATTGCGAGTGGTGCATTTCATAAAGGTGATTTGCTCTTGAATTTGAGTGATTTGCAGCTCACGTCCAAAGAAAACGAAACCGTGTAAGTTTTCTTGCAATTCGATTTATTGCATATTTTGTAGTTGACTTAATAATATGAAAGACGGCGCTTTTGATTAGAATAAGATTTTTTTTTTTTTTTTTTTTTTTTTTCTTCTTCAATATCGGGCATACTTGTTTACAATTCTTGGCAATGGGTATTTTTTTTTTTTTTTCATTGACAAAAAATTCACACACACTACTCACACTGTCATTTTACCACTAACCACTGCGAAACAGAAACCATTATATGGGGTTATTGTTTGATTTGATGTGGTGGTTTGGAAATATTGTGGGTTCAAAGTTGGGGAAGCTAGCACCGTTTCTATGAGAAAAATGCCAACCCTCTCGTCGTCTCCCCTCGCAATCGATGTTAGGTGCTAAGTCACATAATTTTTCTATACGAGTAATGCTCTCACACTTCACACGTGCTTACGTTCTCGCGCTCTCCATGCACACTTTTACTCCTAATCTTACTATGGGTAACTTAAATTTTACCGCTTTCGCGCTCCGACTCTCACATTTGCTCCCGCTCTATGACTTGGGCTTTGGTATTTTAACTGCTCTACGAGAAAATGCCAAAACTATATATAAATAAATAAATAATGTCAAAAACCCAACACCAACTGTGAGAGAAAAAATGTGGTGTGGTATCACTTCTCTTAACATATAATACGATGAATGTTGCCTATGGGAGAATTTAGGGACTAATTTTTTTTGTAGTAAACCCCAAAAACATAGAGTAAAACATGAATAAAAAAAAGGACCAAAGAGTCTCTCCAGTGCAGGAAAGGTCCTGCACAAATCCAGAGGTTAAGATTACATCATCACTAGTTATCCCATTTATCAATTCAATCTCAAACACTGAATTCTGTGCCGAACCTCTCCTGCGCTGAAGAGGATCTTGTCCACCAAACAATTTAAACCTAGATGAATAAACTTGGATTGTTGAATGAGTCTAGGTTAAAGATAATTCAAAGCTTAATTTTTTTAAAGCCAAAACTTGTTCAACCTGAACACAAATAATAGATCCACACAAGCCAACTTGTATGTACCTTCATCAATTGTGACAACAATAATCATTGGTTTTCATTCGTATATCAACAATAAATCTTTCTTTTTGCATTGCTGCAAACAAACGTCAGGAGATAACTTTTTTTCTTTTCTTTTTCTTTTCTTTTTCCTTTTTTCAACAAGACATCATTTGAAATCATTCTTGGGTGGAAATAAGAATGTATACAGGAAAGACATGCAAATATTTCTTTCATTTTCGTTTCTTTTCTGTTTTCAAAACAACCTTCGGAGATCAATCAAAATGTTTTACAATTTCGAAGCTACAAATGCTTCCCTGACTACCTCCAGAGCCACAGTAACTGCAAAGAACTTTTCTTTTTTGCCTTTGAGGGGACTTTCTTACATATAGATAACATTACCCACATTTACCACCGAAAGTAACCTACAAAATGAAAAAGTTTTATGTACTTTATTTTTTCTTTTTCCTTTTTTTTTTTTTTTTGAACTTGCCTTGATATAGATTCAGGTTAACCCATTTTCACTACCAAAAGCTACCACCCAATGGTATCCCCACCTGCACTTTGTGCATTTGTTCAATTCCGAGGATGCCCAGTGTGTTCCTGAACTGGCTGTGCTGAGTCCCCGCTTCGAATGAACCAACACTTCCCAATCCAGTACGCTTTTATAGTTCTTCGAATCTACAAGGTTTCAGAAACTAAAACTGTGCTGCTCTGGCTCTTTGAGCCAGAAGTAGGCTCTCTGTTTTCCATAAACAGTCTCGTTCCTGTCATTTTTATTGTTTGATTTGTATGAGATTATGTTCTTTCAACTAGACGCTGAAGCCGCTGAAGCCGCTTGAGACGGGTGATGAGTTGTCCAAAAGAGGGCCGACATGATGGATCACTGCAGAAGACAAAAACAAGTTGTTCATAGAAAACAAATACAAGGAATGGATTATGCAACTATGCATTTTCTATCACGGAATATATGTATTGATGGATATATGATACAAAATCATAGTCAATGTTTTTTTAAGTATATGAATGTTCAAGTATTTTAAATTCAATCAGGACTGCAGTGAGACTAAGTTCTGAGTGCAATTAGTCTAATTCTGCAAGGGACTGAGGTGGAAAACTTACAGATGCCAACACTCTGTAATTATCTCTGCAACCATTGGATCAACCATTTCTGGAATATCGAGGTGTCTATTTTGGAACCCAACAGCCCCAACAACCTGCATCGAGTTCATCCCGGTCCATGGTATTTGCAAAGTCACCAACTCCCATAAAATCACACCAAAGCTGTATACATCAGATCTGCAAACCCACCAAAATTATCACATTAGCACGATTCAGGACGAAACATTCTAGAATAAGTAAAACGCCAACAGGGGGTCTAAGTTGAACATCTAATATTACTAACTTCTCATTGGATGGTTCATTCCTCAAAACTTCTGGTGCCATCCATTCAGGCTGCAGTTCAATAGCATACATTAAGTGAAGGAGTAAATAACAATGTAATCATAAGAGAGAGCATAGAACTGAATAGAATATTCAATTTTAAATTGCATTACCGTTCCAGCAGTAGACTTTGAGGACAAGAATGTGTGGTGCTGCATACGTGACAATCCAAAATCACAAACCTGCATAGATGTACTTGTTAGAGAGTTGCTATATTTTATGAAATTTCATATTTGTTCAGGGTAAGGGCAGCTTTGTCTTTTCCTTTATTTTTAGTTAGGGATTATTTCTTTATTCTCTTCTTTGTAATATGATATTCTGTATTATACATTTACGCAATACATAACACAACTGTTTTTCTTCCTCTCTCTCTCTCTCTGCAACATTAACATGGTATCAGAACCATTCCAGTTCTGGGCCAAAGATTGCATCGCAGCTCTATTCTCATCTCAATCCATCACAAATTTTGTTCACATCGCAAGAGACCTGTGAACGATCGTCACAACATTCGCATCAACTCCATTCACAACACCATTGCAATCACAGTTCAAACTTGATATTTTGGAAACCCTAATTGCAGAAAATCGCAGCCTTGGTTCATCGCAAAATCAAGCATCATATCGCAGCATTGCCGTCTTCATAGCAACATGTCTCTCACAAAATCACAATCGCGCCCTAGAATCTCTGTTCGCAGCCCAGTTTGAAATTTCTGTTACAATCGACATCGCAATTGTAGCTCTCCAACCTGTTTACAGCAAAATTGAACTCAGTCCAGTTTTGCAGAGAAATTTGTTCGCATTATCTATCGCAACTCACCCAATTGTAGCATCTGTTTCTCACTGCATTGCATCATCGGTTTGCCTCAATTGCAACCTCATCGCTGTCGCATTGCTCGCAGAAATCAAAACCCTAATCTGCAATCGCAGCTATCGCACAGTTCTCTATTATCTCGTAACAACATCAACTTGTTTGCATCCCATAGCGACCCAGAGCTTTCTATTTGGTTCAACCGCATCTCAACTCACAGTATCATTGCAACCCTAATTGCAGACCAGCGCTTTTTCTTCTACTGTTCAAATTACATCGCGACAGCAGAAATTTCATCGCAACAGCAACATTGTCTATCTTGCTTCTCTTCTCTCACTGCACCAATGAAGCAGGCAGTTCCCGTTTCTTCACAAATCGCAGCTCTCATCATTCATTGATAGCATCAACTTCACCAAAAGTTGACATCGCAACTTCAATTTCACAATTGCAGCCTCGTCTCATCTCTTTCGCATTGCATGGACTCTTTTCAATTTCCATAATAGTGCCCAATTGATTAGCACATATAATTGGGACTATTTTTCTACGGGGATTTTGGCAATTGCATATTGGACAGTAGTTGGGCAATAGTAATTTGTCGATTTATTTTAAAGATGGCACAATGTCTTGAATTAGTGAGCAAGGATCTTTGAAATTATCACACTGCAGCAGTTGCACCATCTTGGGATGCATCGTCTTCATCAGCTCCCACGCTGTCACTGATTGTTGAGCAATTGCAGAAAGATCTTTCCACCCTAAATGCTATTTCAGTATCTTCCTCTGTTGGTTTGTCTTCTCCAGCTTCTTCAGGTATATCTCGGACCACTTGGGTTTTTGACTCAAGTGCTACGCACCATATGACTAGTGATTCTTTGTTCACATCTACTTTCTCTCCTCTGTCATCTGTTTTAGTTTTATGCATGCCATTAGCTGGTATTGGAACTATTATTTGTCCTCACTTGTCTCTTCCGGATGTCTATTGCATTCCTCAACTTACTTTGAACTTAATTTCTGTTAGTCAAATAATTGATTCTGGATATTCTGTTTCGGCTTTGCCTTTAATAAGAGTTCAGCTATTTCTATGGCACCTTTTGATTTAGTTCATTCTGATTCTGAAGTGAGGGGACCTGCTTAATTTCTACTAATGGAGGGTCTAGATACTATGTTTCCTTTATTGATGATTCTAGTCGATATTGTTAGATTTATCTTATAAAGCGTCCTGAATTCTTTTCTATCTTTAGTGCTTTTCATGCTATGATCCGCACTCAATATTCCTCTATTATTAAATGCTTAAGACATGACTTAGGTGGAGAATATAATTATAGTTACTTCCTTGATATGTTGAAATCCGATGGCACTATTTAGCAATCTTCCTGTACATAAACTCCCGAGAAAAGCAACGGCACATCATATAGACTGCACATTCTCTTTTGTTATCTGCTAGTCTTTTGAGTATTTTTTTAGGGGGAGGCTGTTCTTAGTGTTGTGAGTATAATCAATGAATACCAAATGTTGTTACCTCTATTCTTTCTCCTTTCGAACGATTGATTGGTTCGCCTCCAGATTATTTTTTCTTGAAAGTTTTTGCTTGCACTTGTTTTGTTCTTCATTATCAGCACGTTCTGTTATGTGTGTATTTCTTGGTTATGGTGAAGGCCAAAAGGGGTATCGATGCTATTCCTTTCTTTTCTATTTCCTAGAGTCCTACCACTTTGAGCAAGTCTGATCTCATTTATATTGATCCTTTTCCTGATGAGATTTCTAGTACGTCTTCTATTGGTGATGTTTCCTCTTCTTCTGCATCGAAATGTTTCCTCCTCTTTGGCAACATGCAATAGATGAAGAGCTTTCTGCATGGGACTTGGTGTCTTTACCCAGTAACAAACATACAGTTGGATGCAGGCGGGTCTATAAAATTAATATCAAGTCCGACAGTTCTAGAACGATATAAAGTCCGCCTGGTTGCTAGAGGATTTACCCAGGAGTATGGTATTGATTATGAGAAATTTAGTTCATGTAGCCAAAATGACAACAATTCGCACATTGATTGCTATTGCATCAGTTCACCAGTGAAGTTTGTCGCAGTTGGATGTTAAAAATGCCTTTTTGAATGGAGCGCTGGCTAAAGAAGTTTATATAACTCCTTTCTCACAGTCGTGGAGAGGTGTGCAAACTTAGAAAGGTATTGTATGGTCTCAAACAAGCTCCTAGGACTTGGTTTGAGAAATTGTCTACGGTGATTTGTGCTTTGGGTTTTCGACCCAGTGATCATGATTCTGCACTCTTTCTTCGCTCTACTTCCGCAGGCAGTATTATTCTTCTTTTATACGTTGATGACATGATTCTGACTGATGATGACATTGACAATATTAGTGTATCTCACTGTCACTCAGCCTGAACTTACCATTGTTGTTTCACATTGTCAGCCAATTTGTATCCTCTCATACTGCTGTTCACTGGACTGCTATTCTTCGTATATTGCGTTATCTTCGGGGTACTTTGCACCAGAATTTATTATTTTCTTCTACATCAGATTTGGAACTTCAAGATTTTTCTGATGCCAACTGGGCAGGGGATTCAACAGACCATAAATCTACCACTGGTTTCTGTGTTTTTCTAGGAGATTCTCTAATTTCCTGGAAAAGCAAGAAAAAAACAGTTTTTGTTTGGCTTAGATGGTTGCTTGATGATTTGGGTGTTTCTTTGCCCGCTCCAACGCTGACGTACTGTGACAACAAGGGTGCAATTCAGATTGCCCACAATTCTGTTTTTCATGAGCGTACGAAGCATATAATTGATTGCCATTTTACGCACCATCATCCTCAGCTCGGCACCATTTCCCTACCATTTGCTTCTTCTTCTATGCAGTTGGCTGACTTTTTCAAAAAGTCCTACACTATTATGGGTTTCAATTTATCTTCAGGTCGGCACCATTTACCTAACATTTGTTTCTTCTTCTATGCGGTTGGCTGACTTTTTCACAAAGTCCTACACTATTATGGGTTTCCATTTTTTACTCGGCAAACTCTCGATTCTTCTCACTGTCACGTTGTGAGTTTGAGGGAGGGGAGGGGGGTGTTTAGAGGTTTATGTATTTTTCATTAGCTTTGTCTTTTCTGTTCAGGGTTACGGTAGCTTTGTCTTTTCCTTTATTTTTAGTTAGGGATTATTTCTTTATTTTCTTCTTTTCAAAACAATATTCTATAATATACAATTATGCAACACGGAATGCTGACTATTTTTCTCTCTCTCATCTCCATGCAATATTAACAGCACAAACAATATATTGGAGAACTTTCAATGATTTTCCCAAAACATAAAATAATGCAAGTATATCTGAATTAAACTTACAAAGTGCTAGGTAAATCAGAATGTGGTTATGCATTTCATATTTAAAAACAACTAACAGCAATATGGATGACCAAAGAACAAAGGAAAGAACTTATAAATGCCAAATTTTAATTTGATAATACCTTAACAACCCAGTTTTTGTCAACTAGGAGATTTGGAGTCTTTAAATCACGATGCACAATAATTGGATGGCTTGTATGCAAGTAATTCATTCCCTTAGCCTGCAAAAATTAGCGAGCTTCACTGAAAAAAGGAGCTGAGCAGACAAAAGAAACAAAAGCAAAACAAAATTCTCTAACTTATACCACATCAAGAGCCATTCGCATTCGCCTCTTTTCATCAAGTAGAATATTCGGTCGATGCAGTAGCTTAAACAAACTCCCCCTGCATACAAATGAACAGGATTGGGAAACTCCAAAAAGAAAAAAGGATAAAGTTCTACTGATTTTACTGCAAAATTTATTTTCATGCACGGAAGGCAGTAAAAGTTTGGGAGATCCTTCAAATCACACAATCTTATAATACATCTCCTAGGAAAAACATGTATTATACTACCAAAAAAATTCCTCTAGATGAACCTGGTTGACAATTTCTATCAAACATGTGTTTCCCTGCTTCCAAAAAAAAGGCCTGCATATGTAGCATGCACATGTGCTCACATGACACATGCACATATGTTTTTGTGCCGTACTTATATTTTCAGAGTTTATCCAATAATAAAAGATGTTTTATTTATGATGTCCGACAAATATCCCTCAGGACACGGACTGAAGAAATGGAAAATCATGGTCCAGAATGCAAGGGTTACAAAAAGAGCACAGTAACTAAAAAAAGAAAAAGAAAGAAAAATTTATATCATATAGGTGTGCAAACTTCAGAGCTAATGCCACTTAAGATTGTAACATATGAAGAAAAGGAGCTACAAGCCTACAACAATCAATTCTTGGAACAATAAAGATATAATTTATCTTCTAAAGCTTTAAAATGAAAATGATATCAACCTTGGTAAAAACTCTGTCAGTATGGAGAGATTTGGGGGACGAGTAACTGCTCCCATGAAAAGGACAACATTAGGATGTCTCAGCCTCAACATGATTTCAACCTGTACAACAAAACCAGCAGGTATCAATTTGAATTTTTAGAAGAGTATCATTAAATCATCAGTAACAGTGTACTGTAAGATGAAAATTTCAGAAACTAACTTCACATTTAAACTGAACCAGTGCATCGCCTGAGATATCTTGGTCCATGAATTTCTTTACAGCAACTTCCTGTCAAGCAATACCAATCGTATCGCATTATCAGAATTATGAAATGAGGTTTTAAACGGGATGAACCATATAATTGTTATCTGCAAATTATATAGTGAGTCACATATTGTTGCTACCCAAAAGCAAACCATACATTTGGGTAATGTAACTGCTAGTCTTCATAGCAACTAATTTTATATATTTCTTAAAATGAGCAAAGAGTAAGAAATAAGCCAAGAGATGCGGAGACCATATTAACCATAACAGAATAGAAAATTACTGTTACTCAGGAAGGCATGGATGGGGCTTCTTAAATTCTCAATATTAATAGTATATTTAGCCCAAAAAGGGACTGCACATTATTAAGAAGTCACACGCTACTTTTAGAGAATGTTCCATACTAATCCAGAGAAAGATAACTTGAAAAAGAATTTAGCACAGAGGCATGTTATAAAAATATTGAATCAACCACAACATTTCAATGAAACGTGTTATACATATTACTGAAGCAATAAAAAATTAATTAATTAATTAATTAATTAACTCTTGCAAATCAATGATATTGTTGTACTGCATGATATATAATATATAATATATAGATACATATGTACAAACATTTATATAAAACGTTCTGGGAGCAGAAGTGCAGAACAACCCAAAAACTGTTTTGCAGCATCATTTCAACATATATAGAGTATAACTTACGGTGCTATTCCAATCTGCACGGTAAACCTCACCATATGAACCTGCAAAATAGGAAATCGCATGCACTTAACATCACATTATCCCAAAACATATATGTATATATTTTTATATATATAATGCAGTGATAAAAATAAAGCAATATATAGATCCCATCACATTCAAAAGGTCGCTTCCATGACTACTTAAGTAAATAAAGTGAATGGAATTCCAGGGTCAGAGGTTCCAAAGACATCCCAAAATATTTTTATTAAGCAGAGTAAGAAGATGATCTACCCCCGCCAAAGATTGTATTGTATATTCCAAACTTTTCAGTCAGTAATGAATAACCTGGAAAGTCAGAGAAGTACATCCAAACAGGTTCTCAAAGAATAATATTGATGGGATAACACATTTATGTTATCTGAATTTTGAAAGCAATAAGAAATGTTTATGCATTCACATATGTGTTGCAACCATTTACTGTCACTTTTGAAAAAGCATCAATCCACGAGAAGGGTAAACCTATTTGCAATACATTTTTAATGCCTTCTCCACATCATTGCTAAATGAAGTGATTCCTGAAAGGAAGCGGCATGCCATTAAAGGATTTTTTATTGTCCATTGACAAGTAGTATAAAGATGAGGTCAAAAGATATTAAATTTTGACAAGAACAAAATATCCTATTAATTACTACATTTTATCGGCTTTTTCATTTGAAATATTGACCAAAAGTCTATCAAAGATTTTGTTTCAATATTCTATTTTTACTTATGGTTGGATATAAAAGTCATCCGTTAATGATTCAATATTCTATCTTTACTTATGGTTGGATATAAAAGTCATCCGTTAATGATTCAATATTCAATATTCTAGTAGCGACGATCAAAAATATAAGTAGGAAAAAAAAAAGAAAAGAAGAAAAGGTAAGGGAAAAAGAAGAAGGAATGACTCAAAGATTCACCAAATCAACCTAGAGCAGAGAAAAGTGTACGTGAGGAATAAAGAGAATTAAAGAGCATGTGCTTAATTCAGAAAATCTACAGGTTTGGTACGAAGCTGATACAACCATAGTTGTTAAAATCCCAATTCTGGATCTTAGAATCGTATGATTCTACAACCCCAAATTGCCAAACCGATCCCGATCCCATCCAAAATCTCTGGAAAGTAGAATCTCAATAGGATCGGTAAAACCGGAAGTGGGATCGTAGAATCGCTTAGGATCTAACCATCCTACCAATTCTACTACATCGTGCGTTTTTTTTCCTTCTTCCGCGTTTATTTGGGCCTACAGTTAATTTTGGACTAAAAAATTTAATCATTTTAAATATAAAGTCCAACTCTTTAACCCAATTACATTAAAAAAATTAAAATTAAAAAACAAGAAACAAAGAAACGACGTCAATGTGGACACGATCAACTCTGAAATTTCTTTTTCAGTACAACGAACAGAAAGAATTTTATTTTTCCACCTATTCTTTGTCAATTCTGAAACAAAAATAAAGAAAGACTGCATTTTTATTTTATTTTTCATTTGTTCTCTATTTTGTTCCTTTTTTTAAACCAAAAAGTAAACTTTTCAACTAAATTGCTCACAATTAGGCAACTAAATTGTACTTTTCTCTCTCTACTAGGGCTTTACTTTAATTTTTTATCAAAAAAGATTGTTATGCTGGTTTTTTGTTGAAAACAAGAAACTGATTTTAAGTGTTTGTCATGTGTCTTAGTATCTTTTAATGTTAATTAATTTTGCCATAGTGTTTGATTTGGTTATTTAGCCTTATCTCTACTTATATCAAAAATAATTTAGAAAGTTAGTTAAGTTACTTTTCTAATAGTTTTATAGAATCTTACAATTCTCGATCCAATCTTATGATTCCGATCCTATGTACCCCTCATCGATCCTAAGTAGAATCTCGATTCTAATAACCTTGGATACAACACAATACTACAAATATAAACCCAGTAGCTAGCATCATGCATACATAAAACTGAAAGGATATGTACATCAAATCGATATAAAAGATGAGAAAAGATAAAACTATCCCAGCATTACGCAACATTGTAATAAACCAATGTTTCAAGTTAGAATGGATTCTTATTCTTCAATGAGAGAGAATAACACTTACCAATACCAATGCGTTCTCCAATCTGAAGATCGTCCCAAGGAATTTCCCATTCCGCAACCTCACCCAGATTGGCCATATCTGTCAATCTTACACCAGATTCTTTGTCTTTTCCAATGTTATTTATAACCTTTCCGATTTTATCCTTGTGGTAACATTCACCATCATCAGCAAGGGCATTTTTAGGTTTGCCTTCATAATAATTCGCTCCAGAGAGCATCGAAGTGTCATTAGATTGTTTCCCGTGCAAAGCTCTTGCAACCATTCCTGATGAATCAACAGAAACAACACCTTCACTCATGTCACCAGTCTGTATCAATTCATTAGCTCCACTACTAACTAGCACAAATCCCTCGCTTGTAAGATCAGAAGGTAAAGAGTGTCCAGAATTAATGACACTGGACCTCAATTCTAGCTGTGCTGCTGACTCCCCCAAGTAATTCTTTTGATTGCTGTCACAATAAGCATTGTCAAAGGACTGTGCTCCAATAGAGGGTATAAAAGATTGCTTTGACAAGAACATTTCTGGGTAATATTGAGTCCCATCATCCAATTTTTCACCATTTAACAGATTTATTTTCTCAAGCACTTTCTGTTCTCTCAGATCCTGGGGATTCATATCCAAGAACAAATCTGGAGGAGGTGATGCACCACTCTCCAACAAAACGGCATGAAGTTTCTGAGCGAACTCTGGGTTTTTTGATGCAGTGATGATGTAATTAGAAACATCTTTAACTTTCATCTTTTGTGCAGCTGATGATTTCCCAGTAGCACCTGACAAGCTTTCATGTGATCCGCGTAGTGATGGAAGAAGCTTCCCGAAATCATGCTCAAACCTCTCTGTTTGATTTTTCTGAAGAAGATTCCCATCAACCCCCTTTAATCGAACACCTGCAAACGATGCTTCTAAATTTGAACTGCCAATTTTGGTGACTCCATCGATATCATATGAAACTGGTGCTGTTCCAGTACCCTTTTCGAGTACTGGACACGAATGCTTGACAGTTCCAGCGATGTCTGCAATAGTCCTCATATCTAATCCAGAATTTTGAAGATGACCACTGGGCACCTCAGCAGGTATTAGAGTGCCTGGAGCACCCATTAGGTCAATGATGTATTCACTGCATCATTCAACAGTCAGCTATATCATTACCATACTGTTATCGTTGAAAGTTTTAACCACAAAAATGTTCTTTCTGGTAAGAAGGCCAACAAACAGTTGAAGGAAATATGAAATAACCAAGATAAGATTCATGCAGTATACCCCATTAACACTAACTTTAACTACCTACATACAAAGGAAATGCAAGTCCAGCGACTTCGAAATAACATGTGTCTGCAAATAATGAACCCAACATGTGCAGATGACAGGTGTGTTTAAATTTGCATTTCAAATACAAATCACGCTTCCAATTCTGAAAGAAGTACTATAACAAGTCTCATAGGGGAAATGACTATAATTACAAAAATTGTGAAATAATTACATTTGAAAAAATATAAATTTGTATAAGTACACACACACTTGCAAGGGTGTTAATAAAATTAAATCCTACAGCATGCAGAAGAAGTTTGTAAAGCTCTTATCTGCAATTCTAGAAGTTAGCAGTATATAAAGTATGAACATCTGCTATCTTTGAATTAAACACCTCATGTCAAAAAATTGGATTTCCAAAACTCAGAAGGTATCATATAATCATTGTTAGAAATATGGAGCAGGAAGTAATTACCTTCCATTATCGATTTTAATCAAGTTTACAGCTCCTTCATCAGTGCCAGTATAGTAGCTACCTTTGACCAGCATACATGGAAGATTGATCCTATCAGCAAGTACCTACCACCCACAGTATAGTATCATCACATGCTTCAGTTAAAACTTCCTAAGTGAATCAGAATATAAAGAATTTCTATAGGGTAAAATGACAGTATTCATTTCACTACAGAAGAAGGAAACAAAATGATCCAAAATCAAATAATTCTTAAACAACCAGAGTTATTTTCTGAACTTGAGCCATTCTCCAATGACTGAATCACAATATTAATCTACCAATAAGTTAAGTTAATCAACACATTGATCTGATAAAAAATAAAATGGAAAAGGAGATGAAACGCATCAACCCAATGAAAACGTGGTTAGAAATCAGGCAATATTATAACTTCCATAACTAGGAAAATGGCTATGATTCACTTAAGTTCGTGGAAAATGGATTCTTTCAAGGAAGCTTAGTGAAGTTTAAAACCATGATATTGGCCGTCAGACAGACTAATGTCATTTACACTGACAGACTATTGTGGACTTTCATACAGAATTAATATCTCATTTTCACAGTAAAAATTCCATAAAGAAAACTTGTGTAGAATATAGTTGTATGGATTAGGTTTGCTACCAAAAAAGAAAAAGCAGTAAAAAACACTTTCAACAAATGAACTTTAAACTGAATAATAGAATGAAGGGAAAAAAACGTTATTATCTTACAAGGTTTTACATATGTTTTGGTTTAATGATATGAACTATATACTTGTATTAAGGACAAATTTTCCTATATTTTTTAGCTTACAAGTTTTAGGACATTTCAGGTGTAAATTCAAAATTTTATGATGAATGGGAAGTTTCCATGTGCCTTTAAGTTTTCACGCAAAGTAAACCATTTGGCTCCTTTAGTGGAAAGGAGTACATGAGTACCGCATCAACTTTTTTAGCATTTTAGAAACTAGAAAACAAAAATTAAATAAATGCACACATCTATTGCAACGTAGCATACTTCATGTCATGCAATGTGGTTAAGAAGTTTCAGCCACCAAAATAAGTTTCATCTTAAAAGTATAGTAACATCTGTCTCTTATTGTGTGATAAATATATGAGCAATATATGAGGTGATAAAACAAGTCTAAATATGCAGCGCGCCAGACTCAACTGCTTTGCTACCCTGACCACATGGCAAAACAATTTTGCCAACTCAAGAAATGTAACGTAGGCATACTTTGTGATACAGAAAAAAGATTATGTACATCCTAATGAGGTAAAAATGCAAATTTTATGCCATTGAGTCAATTAACAGTACATAAGAAACTCTTCCAACCTTAAAGAGCAATGCCCTGTGGCGTGAAAGTCCAACATCAAGGCAGCCAAGGGGAATGATAATAGTGTTCAGAAAGTTCCGCAATTCATTACTCCTTTTATTCCACCTTTTCATCATTTCTTCAGCATCACTGACTGGACCACCCATTCTATCAACAACAAGATCAGCAATTTTTTGGATCAAACTATTCATATTTGGTCTCTGCTCCAAAACCTGACACTCCAAATGTATCGAACATACTCTTTCCTCAAGCTGTCGTAATTCAGGATCAATTGCCCTGTTCACTAAAATAACTTCATAATCAATATTATCCGAAACAGATACTGCTTGAAGATCCACAAGCATCGGCATTTTCCCTTGTGCTACCGAATTGGGGGTAATGCAATATACATCATAGAACCCATCCATCACTTTCTCATCATAATTTACAAAATTATAACTCTGCAAAAACCAAATAGGACATTTTCCCCAATTAGCTGAAGTCCCAATAAAAAATAAATGATTGACCAAACCAATAGATAAAGGAGTAACTAAAAATAAAATAGAATAACAATAAATAAAAACTTCGAAGTAATACAACTTCTATGAAATGCAACAAATTTCATACTAAATCAAAACACAGCTACAAAATGGGTGGGTGGGGGAAGATACGTACAAAACAACTAATCCTAACTAACCTTGATTGGGGGAACTAACCTTGATTTATATGATTAGCAAAGTTAATAATAGGAAAGTTCAAATTACCATAAATCCGGAAATAAACCAACTTTATACATGAATCTCTATATCTGTATGCTCCCATGAAAAAAAGAAGAAGGAATTGCAGCTAATCGAAATACGCTAGAAATGTGAATAAAAAATATAAGATCTAGAATTCACGATTTGAACTAATTTTAACCTAATTCATCAATCAAAGCAATGGAAACACAAATTGAGATCACAAATCGAATGGTAAACAAGGTTAAACATACCCAATATCGAATCGACTCCACGAGGGTTTCAGACGGCGAAAACCCCAAGCTTATCTGCTTAGCAGCCTTGATCTGAGCCGTCTCAGCATCTTCTCGCGCATCTGGATCGGACACACTGATCGCAAGCGCAAGTTGCACCTGAAATTCCTCCTCAAAGAAGTTAAAATCAACGGAATTCTCCGCCGAATCGGAGACCCTGGTGGTCTCAAATGCCGCCGAAGGAGACGAGGAGGACGCTAACGAAGGCGACGGCAACGACGTCGTCTGCGGCTGTGGAGGGTTAACCACGGGTCGATTCTCATCAGTAGGGCTCAATCTGTGATTGTCTTGGAAACCACCTCCGATGTGAAGCTTCCGAAACAGATGTTTCATCTTCGACATGGTCGATCGAGTTCGAGTCGCATCCGATGAGAGGAAAGAGAAGACAGAAACTCTTTCTCTCTCTAGTTTCTCTCTCTACTGGTTTAACCTAAGCCCACTTGGCTGAAAGTAGATGATTCTCTTAATCTGCGCACCTTCTTCGTCAAGCTACCTCCACTGGAATTAAATTAACCGCTCACCATTCCCTCCAATACACAGTATGTATAGCCAAATTAACAAACACTGTTTATATACATAAGATATATATATATATATATGTATGTGTATATATATATACATGAATATGTATGTATATGTGTATACTGTATATGTATTGTATATGTGTATACTGTATATGTATTGTATATGCATATATGTACAAGTCAAGGGGTATATTATGTATTGAGATAATAGCATTTTTATTTTCTAATAAGGATATTGAAATAATAGCTGACTGTCCATTATCCTCAATAGACCCTACTTGATCTAGCCGTTCTTTTGGTGAAATCATGATTTGTGATTGTTTATTTGTTGGGACTAGGAGTGCACAAAAATCCGGTCAACCGAAAATTCAAACCGGATCGGACAGTTTGGTTTGGTTTTCTAATGGTTTGTTCAGTCACGGTTCTAAATTTGTAAAATCGTAAAGATACGATTTAGTCACGGTTTAAGGTTCTTTAGGACCGAACCGGACCGCTATGTTATATATATTTATATATATGTTAAATTATACAATATATATAATATAATATAATCCTAAAATCTAAATCACTTATAAGTTTTTAACAACTATCAATCCTATGGTCCAATCTTAATTCTCTTATGTCTTATCAATTTATTTTTTTTTTTTTTGAATGGCTGAATTTTGAATCGTGACTGTTGTTTGTTGTTGAATTAGTAATTCTAAATGCATTAAGTTATTAGCAATTCTCAATTTATTCACTTCAGTTCCAGAAGTGATGAAAAATAATAAATTAAAAGTTCTTGATATATTAATATTTAATGTTTTGGTAACTTGGTTTATTGTTGTACATGTAAATTTTGAAATATAAACACTTTTGTTAAAAAAATAATAATAATAATAAATAAATAAATAAAAAACGTGGAACCGAACCGGTTTTTCACGATTTGGTTTGGTTTGATTTCTTTGGTCAAATAGTTTGTTTTGGTTCGAAATTTTATAAAACTATTAGAATTGGTTTGGTTCCAACCAGTTCAAACTGAACCGTTTGCACACCTAGTTGAGACTTCTAGGCAACATGGACAAGGGAAAAAAATAAAAACCCATGAAATATGACTCGGACAAGGCATAGACACAAATAACATAAATACAAATTTTTATTACTATATTTATTAAGACAATTATGGTATTTATAAGATTGAACCGCCCCAACTTTCCCTCCCACCTCTCTCTAACCCTCTCTCTCTCTAATGCCCATTCGTCTTCTTCACTTTGTGCCTCGGCTCCCTTTCATGGGAGTGGGGAGATGATAACTGCAATAAACTCGGTGTGTTTCAATAAGTGCGTTCCGTGAGTATTTTTTTTGTTACACCGTTTTTTTTTGTTCGGCTATATCTGTTCATGTTGGATTCGTTTTCGGCTCACATGGGCAGATCTATTGTTTTCTCCATCTAGATCTCCAATTTAGGTCGGTTTTGGTTTTGGTTTTGTCCCGCCTAGATTTGATTTTTTTTCTCCTTGATTTGATCTTGTGCGGGGTTTTGGGTGTCGAAGCGCCATGTGGCTATAGTTTTGGAGCTATTGCCTTGATGATGGCGTGACCTTTAGGTTCCTCCGATTTGCTGCGTTTCTTCCATGGTGGTTCCGTTGCAAAGTTTTAGACTCTATTTTCTCCACAGATTTGGAACATGTTCTTCATTTTATTTCTTTGTTTCATGATATGTATGCCTTTTCTGACTTGACTTTTTGCCAATGTACTGTTGTTGACTTGACTTTTGTGCCTTTGAAATGATAAAAAAAAAAAAGAAAAATTGTGGTATTTGAATTAATTTATAATTTTAATACTAAAGTTATGTAAGTTAAAATATGGAGTTATTCAAATATAAAAAATATATATTATATAGTATGATATTAATTTCATATCTTGTCATTATGATTTTTTTAATTATTATTATTTCATACTGTGACGTATATAGTGTCATTAAAAAATAAAAATAAGAAAAAACACTTTGATGTATTGTTTCTAGATTCTAGTTTGTTTTATATAAAGCAAAAGTGTTCAAAATGTGTTGACCATGAGTTTTTGATGTGCGGACATTGTCCAGGATCAAATGTCTAAAATAATTAAAAGAATGTTTTTAAATGAGTAGTGATATTTGGCCCTAACTGGGAGAGTGAATGTACTAACTTACAAACTTTGATCGGTCATCTTTACCAAATATAAAAAAATAGAGAATCCCAATTTCGTACATTATGCATACATGATCATTCAAAAGTTTTTAGGTAAGACAAATCATTTTAAGTTGTAGACCTAAAAAATATATATATACATATATATTAAAAAAAATTTAGACACAGTCATGAAGTGTGGAATACACGTCTAACAATTTTCATGAAGGGTCAATATTTAATAAGATGTTCCACGCGGAACCCGATGCTTTCTAGAAGCGTTTGCACTTGGCAGGTTGAATGGAAATCGACACATGACATCCCCTGGCTTGGAAAACCTGTGAAATTTAACTCTATCATCAATGCAAATATAAAGAACTGGACTCCATAGCCCTACCACATTTAATATGACTTTGTTTTTTCATGATTCTAATTAAGGTGCATCATTATCGAATGTACTTTGTGATCACAATGAGTAATTCACTACGTTCATTATCAAAAAGAAAAAGATAAAAAAAAAATAACAATAATTAAAGATCACTATATTATACCATCAACTTAATTTGTTGGCAATGTTAAAATAAGAACATAATTAATATAATTTAGCTCAAAATATTATCAAAAAATATTGTCATGCACAACATTTTGTATGATAAAATTAGACGCTTTGAAGGTAATTTAACAATTCTTGAAAATTGCATAGCAAAAGTTTGTATATATAATTGTCAATATGAACAATTGAACATGTTATATTAGTTTATGTATATGTTGATATATATAGACAACTATAAATATGAGTATACATGTATATACATATAAATTTGAATATGTGGTATATGCATGTTTGGGCATATTCTCGTCGGTGCATTTTTGGAATGACCTGTGAAAAAATAATCGCTTAGTCATTGTTAACCTTTTTAATTGCCACGTGGAGCTAAAAAAAATAATGAAAACAAGGTCTCAAATGGATCACCATGTTGAATGAAACTCACTTTAATAAAATGGATTTAGTTTTAAGAAAAGGAAGATGGGTCAACATGCACAGTTGATAATAGACTTGAAAATGTATGTTATATTCACAAAGTCCTAAAATCCTACCAAATCATCAATTCGAATTATTGAGATGGTGATCCATCATATTTCAATGCTTGAAATGGTTTTAAAAAAAGTTCCAATAAAGTGAAATCTAACATAATACTTAAACTGAAATTCTAGTTGTGACTTGGAAGGGTGGAATCCTTCGAGTTCAATTTATACACATTATTTTTAGGGATGGACTCAGAAAATAATGTGAGGGAGGGACAATAATGAAAATTTTAAATAATTTCTGGGAAGCAATGGTAATATTTTATGGATATATGCTTGAAATAAAGCATATTAACAAGGATATGTTTTTACTATAAAAAAAATATATATTCAGGGAGTACCCCTCAACTTGCTATAGGTCCGGTCCTAATTATTCTAAATTAAAATGTTAGGAGGTAGTCGTGTCTTTTTTGTTAGATTTATAATTGTGGTTTAAACGTTACTTAATAAAATATTCGGGATTATTCAGATATTATGCTTACGTGGTACTCTAGGCCTTTGATTTAGAATATACTTTTAACGTAAGATATGAAAGAATTAATTAGAGGATCCACTTCGGACTCGAAGAGAGTGTGAATATACAACTCAAGAATAACAATAACAATATCTCTTCATTTATTTTAGGTTTTAGCTTAGTTCTAATTCTACTTTACTCCTAGTGCAATGTAGCCCTTAGTTTTAGCTTTGGCTCTAGTTTAGTTATCAATGGAGTTCATATTTAAGTAGGTCTTATTTTGGTCACACTAATATGCATTTTCTTCTTATTTATCTTCACTACACCATACTGCATTTGCATCTTCACCAGCACATCTGTCTTGTCACCAACAACCAACTGGAAAAATTTTAAGTCCTTTGTACCAAAGGTGGTCTTTGCATAAATTCCTTCCTAGTAAGGCAGAAGCAATTTCACAGTAAGACTCTCCTTGCAACTGTTTGACCATCTCAAAATTAGGTCAAGATCTGTCTCGACGAAGGAATCCGACACACCATCTCAAAATTAGGTCAAGATCTGTCTCGATGAAGGAATCTGGCATGCTTGTGCACTCCAAGTCGATCGAGCTAGAAAATGCAAAACAGTCATTTCTAGTCTGTATTTTTTTTATTTTAATTTTTCTGATTAGCTAGGTAAGTACTCACACACTTTTTTTCCATCCTCGAACTCGAACCCTCCCCTCCTCTTTGAGGATGGAGATGTTATACCATTGGACTAAAATGCCCTTTGATTCAAGTCATGTAAGTTGCTTTTATTTTTCTTGCAAATTTATGTGAAACAATTTATAACAAACCAAGCACCTGAAAAATACTAAAAATAATTTAGTTTAAAATATAAACAAATTGGTTGTATAATTTGGTCTAGAAATATAGAATAAAATATGGCATGATTTATGATTCATGTGATCTATCTCTTTACACTAATCTCAATATCAATCCAATCTTATAGCTTTTTGTGAAATATTTATGCTTCAAAGTTCTAACCATTCTCAAACCAAAACACCCGTGCTCCAAGTTAAAGCCTTTATTACCCTTATACCTGAATAGATATTGGGTGCGCCGTGCACGTAATGTCATTAGTATAGTCATTCATTCAATCACAATGCACTCATTTTTAAAAAGGTAGGCCTATAATCTGAAAACAAATTTTAAGAATATATACTAAAAGCATTTTTCTCCTATAACATAATACAATATTGTTTAGAATATCATAAAGGACTATTTAATAAAACTAAGTATTTTTTAAATTTAATTTTCTGAAAAGTGAATAAGCTGATCTTTACTTTTATCACTCTTACTAACCTTTATAAATGTATATGAATAACTTCATAAGACCCTCCATATTTAAAGAGAGACACCCAACATCATAAGTATTTTCCTTAAAAGCAACAAATATGTGGCAAAAAAAAGAAGAAAATTAGGTTCAAATTTATATGATATAAATGAATATGCTGTTTGAAGGCTTTCCCTTGCCAATTAAGTCTCTGCTAACACTAATTGCTTCCTCATCTTTTTGTTTAAAATGTCTATCCTTCTTTATCTCTAACAACTAAGTACTTATTCACTTCAGATATGGACTAGCGAGTTTCTCGCTGAACTTAGGTGCTTCAAAGGTTTTAGGTTTGGGATTCGAGTCCCCGTTGGGTGTTCTTGGAGGCTAGTACTTGCTGCCCCTGCAGTGTCTTACCCGATCTGCGTGGGAAGGCACTCTTCCGAGTTTTCGGAAATTAGTCGAGTTGTTGAGGGGACCTAAGAATTCGTGTCTTTCCGGACATCCCGAATTAATTAAAAAAAAAAGGAAAAAGAACTAAGTACTTTTTGTCTAGATGCTTGGAACCACTAAATATTTTTTGTTGTTTTGTAAAAGGAAGACTGCTTCAATAATATATGAACCTTCAACTATAAGGTTAAGACTTAAATCCCAAAAATTAAAAATACAGTTTGCAAATTGCATAGTAGTTTCATAGAAAACAGTTTGTATAATCAATCACCTCAACGCAATATGTCTTTAAACTTAAATGATACCGTAATTTGCGGATGAATTACGTGAATCTAGATACAAATGATCAGAAAGTCCATAGTAATTATTGTGTGAGTTAATTCTTTGGTTTTTAATTTTTATAAAAATTAAAAAAAAAAAAAAAACAAATTTGCAAACGGAAAACAAAGTAGTCTCAAGTCAACAGTTTTCAATTTCGAACTGTTGAAGTGAATTTACTGACCTACAAATTTTGATTGGCCATCTTTACCAAATATAAAAAAGTGGCGGATCCCAATTTCGTACATTTTGCATACATGACCATTCAAAAATTTGTAGGTAAGACAATTCACTTTAAGTTATCGAGCTAAAAAAAAAAAAAAAAAATTTAAAATTTTAGACACAGTCATAAAGTGTGGGATACGTGTCTAACAATTTTCATGAAAGGTCAGTATTTAGTAAGATGTTGGACACGAACCCGATGCTTTCGTAGAAGTGTTCGCACTTGGCAAGTTGAAAGGAAATTGACACTTGACATCCCCTTGGCTTGGAAAACATGTGAAATTTAACTCTACCATCAATGCAAATATAAGAACTTGACTCCATAGCCCTACCGCATTTAATATGACTTTGTTTTTTTCACGATTCTAATTAAGGTGCATCATTATGGAATGTACTTTGTGATCACAATGAGTAATCCACTCCGTTCATTATCAAAAAGAAAAAGATAAAAAATAATAATAATAATTAAAAATCACTATATCATACCATCAACCTAATTTGTTGGCAATGTTAAAATAAGAACATAATTAATATAATTTAGCTCAAAATATTATAAAAAAAATATAGTCATATACAACATTTTATATGATAAAATTAGACATGTTGTAGGTAATTTAACAATTCTTGAAAAATGCATGGCTAAAGTTTGTATATATAATTGTCGATATGAACAATTGAACATGTTATATTAGTGTATGTATATGTTGATATATAGACAACTATAAATCTGAGTATACATGTATATACATATAAATTTGTATATGTGTGTATATGTATGTTTGGGCATACTCTCGTCGGTGCATTTTTGGAATGACCTGTGAAAAAATAATCGCTTAGTCATTGTTAACCTTTTTAATTGCCACGTGGAGCTAAAAAAATAAAATAAAGAAAACAAGGTCTCAAAATGGATCACCATGTCGAATGAAACTCACTTTAATAAAATGGATTTAATTTTAAGAAAAGGAAGATGGGTCAACATGCACAGTTGATAATATACTTGAAAATGTATGTTATATTCACAAAGTCCTAAAATCCTACCAAATCATCAATTCAAATTATTGAGATGGTGATCCATCATATTTCAAAGCTTGAAATGATTTAAAAAATAGTTCCAATAAAGTGAAATCTAACATAATACTTAAACGGAAATTTTAGTTGTGACATGGAAGGATGGAATCCTCTGAGTTCAATTTATATGCATTATTTTCAGGACGGGCACAAAAAATAATATGAGAGAGGGACAATAATGAATTTTTTAAATAATTTATAGGGAGTAATGGTAATATTTTATGGGCATATACTTGAAAAATAGCATATTAACGTGGGTATGTTTTTTACTATAAAAAAATATTCAGGGGTACGCCTCAAATTGCTGGAGATCTGTCCTTGATTATTCTAAATTGAAATGTTAAGAAATAGTCGTGTCTTTTTTGTTCGATTTAGATTTAAACATTACTTAATAAAATATTCATGATTATTCAAATATTATCGTTTAGGACTTACGTGGTACACTCTAAGCTTTTGATTTAGAATCAACTTTTAACGTAAGATATGGAAGAATTAATTAGAGGATCCACTTCAGACTTGGAGAAAGTGTGAATGAACATACAACTCAAGAAAAAACTATAAACGAAAAGAATTAAGACAACAATAACAATATCTCATAATTTATTTTAGCTTTTTAGCTTAGTTCTAATTCTACTTTACTCTTAGTGCAATGTAGTCCTTAGTTTTAGCTTTGGTTCGAGTTTAGTTATCAATGGAGTTCATATTTAAGTAGGTACTTTTTATTGGTCACACACACTTGTATGCATTTTCTCCTTATGTATATTCACTACACCATACTGCATTGGCATCCTTCACCAGCACATCTGTCTTGTCACCAACAACCAACTGGAAATTTTTTAAGTCCTTTGTACCAAAGGGGGTGTTGAATAAATTCCTTCCTAGCAAGCCACGAGCAATTTCACAGGTCTCATTGCAACTGTTTGACCATATCAAAATTAGGTCAAGATCTGTCTCGATGAAGAAATCTGGCACGCCTGTGCACTCCACGTCGATCAAACTAGAAAATGCAAAACAATCATTTTTAGTTTGTATTTTTTTAATTTTAATTTTAATTTTTTCGATTAGGTAAGTACTCATACATACTTTTCTCCCATCCCCGAACCCTCCCATCTTATTTGAGGACGGGGAGGTTATACCATCGGATTTAAAGACCCTTTGATTCAAGTCATGTAAGTTGCTTTTATTTTTCTTGGAAAATTTAAGTGAAACAATTTATAGTCAACCAAACACTTGATAAATACTAAAAATATTTTAGCTTAAAATATAAACAAATTGGTTGTATAATTTGGTCTAGAAATATAGTATGAGAAATGGCATAATTTATGATTCATGTGATCCTTCTCTTTACACTAATCTCAATATCAATCCAATCGTATAGCTTTTTGTGAAATATTTATGCTTCAAAGTTCAAACCATTCTCAAACCAAAACTCGTATTCTTGTAGATATTGGATGCATTGTGCACGTTATGTTATTAATATACTCATTCAATCACAATGCACTCATTTTATAAAAAAGTTAGGCCTGTGAAACTGAATTTTTTTTTTAAGAATATATGCTAAAAGCATTTTTCTCCTGTAACATAATACAACATTGTTTAGAATATCATAAAAGACTATTTAATAAAACTAAGTATTTTTTAAATTTAATTTTCTGAAAAGTGAATAAGCTGATCTTCACTTTTATCACTCTTACCAACCTTTATAAACGTACATGAATAACTTCATAAGACCCTCCATATTTAAAGAGACACACCCAACAGCATAAGTATTTTCCTTGAAAGCAACAAATATGGGGCAAAAAAACAAGAAGAAAATTAGGTTCAAATTTATATGATATAAATGAATATGCTGTTTTAAGGCTTTCCCTTGCCAGTAAGTCTCTGCTAACATTAATTGCTTGCTCATCTTTTTGTTTAAAATGTATATCCTTCTTTATCTCTAACAACAAAGTACTTATCCACTTTGGATATTACTTAACGGGTTTCTCGTTGGAGTTAGGTGTTTCATAGGCTCTAAGTCTGGGATTCGAGTACCCGCTAGGTGTTTTTGGTGGCTAGTACTCACTGCCCCTGCAGTGTCTTACCTGATCTAGGTGGGAAGGCACTCTTCCAAGTCTTCGAAAATTAGTCTAGCTATTAAGGGATCCTAAGGATTCGTGTCTTCTCGAACACCCCGGGTTAATAAAAAAAATAATAATAATAAACTAAGTACTTTTTGTCCAGATGGTTGGAATCACTAAATATTTTTTGTTGTTTCGGAGAATGGCTGCTTCAATAATTTATGAACCTTCAACTATAAGGTTAAGACTTAAATCACAAAAATTAAAAAATTAAAAAACAGTTTGCAAATTGCATAGTAGTTTCATAGAAAACAGTTTGTATAATCAATCACCTCAACGCGATATGTCTTTAAACTTAAATGATACCGTAATTTGCGGATGAATTTTACGTGAATCTAGATACAAATTATCAGAAAGTCTATAGTAATTAGTGTGTGAGTTAATTCTTCGTTTTTTATTTTGGAAAAATTATATTTTGGTGACCAAAATTAAACATAATTGTTCTATAGTGATCTTAAAGTCAAGAAAAGATGCGTAGTAATCAATGTTAAAACTTAATTGATATTAAATGACCATTTAAGGATAATTTGATCAAAAACACTTAAAGATTTGATAAACATTTTAAAAATAAATTTTAGATGATAAAATTGACATCCAATACAAATAATAACTTATTGAATTCATCCTCACACACACACTCTCTCTTTCTCATCCAACGTTTTCTTTTTTCCTTTTTAGTTTCTAATTTTCCAATTTAAAAAATTAGGGTTTCTTTACCAACCTTCTCTCTTTTCTAAGGCTCTCTACCATGATCGCAAAACATAATATTTACAGTGGAAAATCGAAAAAAGAAGTTCCATCCCAAAATGCTCTTTATAGAATATTTATAGAGGCGGGTCCCTTCTCACTTTGTTGCTTTAATATATTGAATGATTCTAAGGTCACGGCTACGGGATGTGGTTAAGGCTATAGAAATACTATTTAGTTAAACTAGGGTTGTGGATTTTCTTATATCTTAAAGAAATCTCTCAAACAAATCTACTTGTAAAGTATAATAACTATGTATTAAAAAATTCCTAAAAATTACAATATTTTATTTTAAAGAAAATGTCTCAAATAAATCAACTTGCAGAGTATAGTAGATATACCTATAATTTTCTCGTCCGACCTCTTAGAACCTTGAAGAAAACGATATAGAACATCTTTCTTTAGTTCTCTCCCATCTTGGTCTTCTCTACAGAGACCCACCCCGACAATGTGTCTTCTCTTTGTTAGTCAATGTAAGTAAGTGTTTATTTAACTTAATGTACAGGGTAAATTTATCTAATTACATAATAATATATTATAGGAAGGTCATTAAGGTAATAATTCATCAAATGGTCACTTATTAGTAATTAAATTTTAGGTTTAGTGACTATTCACCTTTTCTTGTCTTTATGGTCACTTTACACCAATTATGTTTAATTTTGATCACCAAAATATAATTTTATTTTTTATTTTTTATAAAAAAAAAATAATAATAAAAATCTATCCTATAATAGAATATGCATGAAGTCTCTAGCTTTATGTAAATGTCTTAAACTTAAATGATACCCATACTTTGCGGATGATAATGTGAATCTGTGAGATACAAATCATTCCAAAGTCCAAAATGACTATCGGTGAGATTCCTTGTATTTTTTTTTTTTTTTAAATCTATCCTATAATTGAATATGCATGAAGTCTCTAGTTTTATGTAAATGTCTCATCTCTTATTATTATTTATTATAATAATAATAAAAAGCAATATTAATTTGATTAATGTAAAGTCAGACTATGTTTGCGGTGTGATCTCTAAAAATTAATGTGCACCTAAAATTAATCAATTATGAAATTTGATATTTTATGAGACACCAAAGAACAAACCCTGTAAGTTAACCGGGTTGTTTGAGGGCATCTATTAAGAACAAATGTAATATATATTTTCTTAGAATAAACTTAAATTAGTACGTACAAAACAAGCTTCCAACAGCTTAATCATAAAGTGTGCTCTTCATAAATTCTCTCTTGAACAGTGCTACGGGCATTAGTTAAAAAATCAATCATTAAAATTATAATTGATGATTATTTCCTATGTGTCTTTAAATACCTAACCTTATAGAACCATATTATTCTTTTTAAATATTTCTTCTTTCTTTTTAATTCTATCTGTGTATTTATGTACTTATGTCCTTGTATATATCTATATATACATCTATTACTAATCTATACATCTGTTCCATCGGGATCTATTCTTTATTAGATTTTCATCATTATAAATTTTAATTAAAGTAATATTATGGGATTGAATTTTATTTGAAGTAAAATTGTGAAATTTGAGTTTTAGTTGATGTGTGAAAGAGAGATGAGGATGGTATCATAACCATTCACAATATGATTACATACATCTATATATAAACAAAGAAAAGAAAGAATTGAAAAAAGAAAAGAAAGAATTGAAAAAAGAAAAGAAAAAAGAGACGGTAAATATATGTACATTATATTATATATTATTTAAAAGTTTAATCACATAAAAATATAATTTTTACTATTCCCTTTTAAAATAAAACAAGCAATTTTTTTTTTTTTACCTGCTTATTGAACTATACGACGTAATTTCAATTTATGTAAATTAGGTTTCTCTTTTATTTTCAATTCAATTAAAGATACCTTCTGAAACAAAGAAAAAAATCAATTAAAGATCTAGGTAGATATTGGTTTGCTTTCATGTTAATTTCTATTTAACTAAAATTAGGCTTTCTTTTATTTTCAATTCAATTAAATATACCTTTCGAGGCGAGAGAGAGGGGGGGACGAAAAAGATCAACTAAAAATTACTGTTGAATTTGTTTGGTTTCAATTTAATGTGTTCCTGTAATACACTAGGTAAAATTTATTGAGATAAAATTTGCTTCCAACTCAAATACTTTTTTTTTTTTTTCTAATCACGTAAAAATAGTAAAGAACTCCCTATATTTTATTTTGCCTCTTTGGAATTTTTTATTTTATTTTATTTTGTTTTGTTTTTGCAGTAAAAAAAAAAAAAAAAAAAAAAATCTGCTCTCTCTCCACCCTTTCTATCTGCAACACACCCCTTCTTTCCCTCCGTTTTTCTCCCTGCTTCCTTCCATAAGAATGGGGAGGTGCTGTTTTGCCTCCCATAATTTCAATAAACTCGGCATGTGTCAACAAGTGTTTTGCTTCAAGATTTATATGTCTTTATCTGGTTTGACTTTTGCCTATGTACTGTAGATTAAAATATTTTTTTTCTACTGTATTATGTAACTACTTATACGATAAATGTTTAAGAGAGAGACAATTGTGACATTAAAAATATAATAATTAAGTACTATATAGGACAAAGACTCTTTTGTAAATTCATTTTAAAAAAAAGAGCAATTGTGGATCCACTTCACTTCAGATATGACCTAGCAGTTTGCTTGCCAAACTTTGGTGCTTTGCATGAATGTTTGGGTTTTGAATTCGCTGTCGCTGCAACGACTTATTCGGCTTGACCCGAGTTAATTAAAAAAAAAAATGGGGCGTCAATGAAAAGAGCAATTGTGGATACCACCCTAAATTTTTTCACCAATGAAACGAGCGATTGTGGATGCCCCTAGCACTGCTCTTCTCTCTTATCTTCATTTCTAGGGCACTGTGGCTTATATAGGACGTTTATTTTTTGATCCATGGACACAATTATTATGAATAAAAATGATTCAAATAACATAGACCAGTATATGAGAAGACCAAACACTCCACAAGACCCTATCTATAAAGGCCCAAACACCCCCCACAAGACTTAAACATGTTGATTCTCTTGCTAAGCAAGTGCACTGAGTTTTCTTGGTAAGTACAATGAAAGCTTCTCCAACATTAAAGTTAATGCTTTGTCTTTTATCAATCAATCCTGAATTGAGCTTATGTTAGAAATTTCAATATTTTCTTTTCTTTATATATATATATATTATTGGCAATAAACTAGTACACACATTTTTTCACGTAAAAACTCGAACCCTTACCATTCATATTAGAAATATCACTGGTTTACAACCTTTGATATTAAAAAATTCAGTTAGAATGATCTCAAATATTTTTATGCATAATATAGTCTAAAAAGGAATATAAACATTTTTAAATTATAAACAAATTCTCAAAATATAAAATTTCCAAAGAATTACCATTCCTTAAAAAAAAAGGAACAGATCAGAGCATTAGATATATGATATTTGTGAGATAAAAAGTCATGTCAAAATTTGAATTATGAGTTGTGTTAATAACTCAATCTAAGACAGAAAACTAAGAATTGATTTTTCAACTCAAACCCAATCTTATTTATAAACTGCTACAAAATCGTAAAAAATCGAATTGAGCTTAGGAATTGATTTCCTTGATTTTTTTTTTTTTTTTTTTTCAAAGTTTTAAGCCCGAGTATTATTTATTTTATACACCAAGTGTTCCTTGCCACTTGTCACAAAATCTTTAAGATGCAGGCTCAAACATAAAATAATTTTTTCGGAAAATATATACATATATTTTTGTGTAAAATATTTTCTTTTCTTTTTATTTTTTGGTATTTAACAAAGGTCTAGGTTGAGTCCATTAAGTGGGACTTGTAAAATAGCATGCCAAAAATTGATAAATAAGTTATTTTTGTTAAATTTTAATATTTTTTTTTTCGTAAATATTTTACGACAATCAAATACTAAAAAATATAAAAAAATATTTTATGCTCAAACAAACAAGCCGAAATATAAATGCTCTCACAAAAATCTCCATTTAAAAAAATGTGAGTTTGTTGCCGACATTAAAAAAAAAAAAAAAAAAAAAAATCTTTCAGTGTAACGGTGTGCCCGGTTCTATCGATATACAGATCAAGTGGGCCATGAATTTGTGAAGTGTCTCACGACAAGTTTAATACTTGATTATAGTTTTATGCCCTTGCCTTCTAAGACGAGGAAAGCTAGAAAATAGCCTAGACCACAAAATAAAATAAAAAAATGTTTCAAGACAACATTCAAGAGCCACTAAAATCTTTACACGAGAGACTAAAAAGTACATAAATCATAACATATACTATGTTAGGCTCAAGATCAAAATTAAATCATGCAAAAGGAGATGTATACTTTTGTAATTACTCTTTAAGAGTCGTGATAAATATGTCCTAATGGAAATTAACTATATATGCTTTTTAATGATGATTAAGGAAAGATGATATTCAAATTACTCCCAATGACTTCTTTTTTATTTATTTATTTTATAAATGAATTTACATAAATCAACCATGAACACTCATATGAAATTAGCTGTACTCAATTGACAAGAAAAAAAAAAAAAAAAAAAAAAGAGAAAAAACACAAAAAATATAATTTATTAACTATATGTAAGAGAGATAGGCCAGTGGCTTAGCATTACTAAACCCCTATTTTTCAAAAGGAGATCAAAAATTCGAGTCTTAGTAGAGACGTGTGACCAATATATCCCATTTACACCAAATGAATTTACATTCAATCAACCAAGAACACTCAAATGCTGATTGTAAATTAGCCAAGGATTTGAAATTAACTATACTCCTTGACAAGGAATGAAAGACAATAGAATTTATTTAACTATAGCTAGACTAAAATATAAGAGTAAGACTTCTAAAAAATATTATTAGCCTCCTCTTTGATTTCTGTATGCCAGAGACCTCTCAACAGACTTATATGTCAGCACTTAGCATCACCTATGACCATAAAATATCACAAGACTATCCCAACAAAATTTCCAAAGTCAGATCTCCACATCACCTATAACTTCTCATGCAAAGAAACTGAAAGCTTCAAAATACACACACACACACACTGTATTGTTCTTCCTCTAAAGTGAATATTGACTTTATGCTTATGGATATAGATCAAGAAGACAGGTCTATCATTCATACTCCCAGCTATTTTTTGTTTCAAAATCATAACCTGGTTGCATCTGCTGACTGGCAGCTGCAGGATCCTGAACATTTCGTCAAAAGACTCAAAACCCGTATCTACACCATATCCAGTTCGATTTATGTTCAAAATTTATTCTGTATCTAAGCCACAGTTGAATCATAGCCATAATTATATCAAGTTATACGTATGGTATCAACTCCAAACTTTCAAAAGTATCCTGTATTTAGCATAAGCAAAACTATTTGAAATAACCTTAGTAATTTTCCATATACACAAAAGGAACCTCATTTTTTTTTTTTTTTGAAAGAATAATTGAAGTTTGAATTAGAATAAAGACTGAATGGGGTTTCTCACCCATCTAAGAAGGATATGGCTGCTATTGCCATCAATTAATATCCAGAAAAAAATAAATCAAGCAGCACTGACAATTAAACACTTGAGCAGCAATCAGAGCAGATTTTGAAAATCAAGTCAACAGCTGAAAAGAAGCGTATGCATATGAATTGTTTATACACAAGAGGAAGAAGAGAGGAAATGCTTTCATGTCAGTGAAGGGACCTTGCGGTGTATGGTGCAAAGCTGAAACGCTTAAGCAGTAGCTGCTGCAGCTTGTTCTTCAGCAACCTGCGATGCTGGGAGAAGGGTGCAGATGAGGTTGCGGTCACCATAGACATTGTCAACACGTCCTGATATAACAACCCACAAAGTTTCGTTGTTATTAATATAAGTAGGGACCAAATATTCACATGCAAAAGCAAAAGGGACATAATTCAGAAATCAAAACATAGAAAGAAAATTTTTGGAGGAAGCTGGGTAGCAAATTTTAGCTAGAGCTTATACTGATGTATTTGGTACTATCAGAAATTTTGAGTGGAGGGCAAGGAAATAAAACTTGGTAGAACCAAATCATGTGTGTTTGAATCAGAAAGCACTCAGTGAAAATATTGTCGTGACTTGGGGTCCCAAGTAATTTCATTTTAGAAAAGGAAAGGTTTTGTCCCAGTGCCTGTGTCTAGGTTTCAAGGATCTCCAAATGCAGGGAACTCATGTACAAGAAGAAACCAAAAGGGGAACTCATCAAAATTATTTATTTATTTAAAAAAAAAACCTGAAAAGTTGATAGAGGGATAATAACAATAGTTTCGGAAGAAATTGATGATCCAATAACAATAAACACCTGTGGTGGGCCAGAACTTGGATGATCGGAGCCAGGAAGCAGGGAAGGCTGCATATTCCCGAGAGTACGGTTTTGTCCATGCATCAGCCATTAACAGTGATGGTGGATGAGGAGCTCCCTGCAATTACAGTTCTCAATCCATAAAGTGAACTACAGTTGCAAATGTCGAGATGCATCCAAAAAGAACTCAAGAATGACAATTTTAACAGCGTGCAATTATAAGCACTTAAGTATAACAATCAAGTAAATGCAACAACAGGGTTGAAGAACAAGTCACTCTACCTTAAGAACATTGTTGTTCATATCAGCTTTTCCTTTCTCAATCTGTGCAATTTCTTCTCTAATGGAGATAAGAGCATCACAAAACCTGTCCAACTCTGCCTGCAAAAAGAATAACTACAATAAGCCCATGATTCTGGGGAAAACTGTGAAAGGGGAAAAAACCCTCCATTCTGGAGTATACCTTGCTTTCACTTTCAGTGGGTTCAATCATGAGTGTGCCTGGAACTGGCCAGGACATTGTTGGTCCATGAAATCCATAGTCCATAAGACGTTTCGCCACATCCTCAGGCTCTATTCCAGCAGTATTCTACAATGATAGTGGTTCACAATTAGTCCCATAACTAAAAACTAATAGATGGCGATTAAAATTAAGTTGAATGTTTAGTAAGAACTACCTTGAAGCCCCTTAAATCAACAATGAATTCATGGGCAACTGTTCCATTCACACCACGAAAAAGAATGGGGTAGTGTTTCTGTTGATGAAAGCAAAAGAGATTAATAGTGGGAAAAAAATACAAAATGTTCTATAATATGCTGTAAATTGGTGCAATATGTAACAGGTGTCTTGAGTCCTACATCGGGTGTCTATTGGCTATTGGGTGGTCCTGTGTTTCTTAAATGAGTGCAGTGAACTCACAATTGAATAGTCCTTTGGGTGTGGAGTGGCCTTGTGTCAAATAGCTAAAAAACTCAATTTTGGCTCAGGTAAGATTTCTGATTGAGAAGGAAAATTAAGTATGCCCTGCAATACAACTACTGCATGGCAACCATCTGATTAAAATGCAAGATAGTAAGGAATTTTGCAGGTACCTCCAAACGTTTCGCCATATAGTTTGCATTCAAGATAGCTATCTTTGATGCTTCTGTGAGTCCCTTAGACCCCATCATGGCAATGTAGGTATATGAAATTGGCAAAATAAGTGCAGAGCCCCATGGTGCAGCAGAAATGGTACCAAGTGGATTAAACTTGTCAGGGGCTGGTATACCTCCTGTGGGTACCTTCAGTTTATAAAAAATAAAAAAAGAACAGACAAGAAAAGAAGAAGAAGAATATGTTAAATTTGAAAGCAGCACATTCATATCTAGAAGCATCAAAATAATAGAACAATCAGTGAAATTAAAAACACAACAGAATCTATTGCATTTTTTTTCCTGGAAATTAATCTATTGCTTTCACATGTACATACCTGTTTAAGGTTCAAAAACTTATGCAATGAACAACTGCATAACAGTAAGTCAAGATTTTTACCCTTTTTTCTTGTTTGTAATATCAGCCAATAAAGAAAAGTCAATCGATAGTGGTATTAATATAATCTATTACTTTAAGCGTATATTTGTTAGGTAAAAATTGAGGAAAACTTTCTAGCAGAAAACAAATCTAGAAGTAAGACAATGTGGATGCAATTTTCAAATTTTCAAATAACTAATCCAAATTAACAATGTGGGGGAAAATTTGCATTGGAGAAAAGGGAAAGGAAACAAGGGAACTTAAGTGCATTCTGGTTTTCAATATAAGAATGAAGAACAAGAACACTAATAAAACCAATTCCAAGTCAACAAAACTTCCAGAGAAACAGTTATGATATACGAGAGTAACTGCAATCCTCATTAGGAATGGCAAAAGAAGTTTTAACAAGCTACTACAAAAACAATTGGCAGCAAATGGATGCATACCACGGGATGTGATGGAAGATATGGTGCCAAGTGTTTCTTCACACCAATAGGACCCATGCCAGGACCTCCTCCACCGTGCGGAATGCAGAATGTTTTATGGAGATTGAGATGGCAAACATCAGCACCAATCCAGCCTGGGCTCGTCAGACCCACCTGTAAGGACAAATTTTTTTCATAATTATATCCAAAGTGAGATACCACCAACAGAACACAAAATGCAGTATTTAGAAGAAAGAGATGAATTATCTCTGCTGAAATGAAATTTTGCATTGAACCTAGACATTAAAATCCAAGCTGTAAACCAAATGGGTTAAAAATAAAATAAAATAAAAATTTAAAAAGTGCATCAGCCATAGCACGAATAAGACATAGATTGTCTACTGCATTTGGACCCAAACTTAAAGAGATAAATCTAATCAAATGAACAAAAGCAAAAATTGCAAGCTAAAGCGCCATCGAAATGAAAAACTGTAAAGGCAATGTGATCAACTTTAAACCACCACTTCCACCTGGGGGAAAAAAAACTTTAAACCACCGCATAATGCACAATACTTTTATTTTTATTTATTTTTCAAGTTAATGGCAAAGATAGATTTTAAATTTAAAAATTAAATGAAGAATATTTAACCCATGGTGACAAATTCTTTATCATCAGCGAAGAAAACTGGACACTGAACGAGATGGAAAACTACTATACCACATCTTCTGAAAATGTTCACCGAACATGATTTCATCCCTTGAAAACTGTTTCTATAACTTTTGGAATATATATGTCTCCAAACTCCTTCGTGACATTTAGGGGCATCAGGAAGAATGATGTAAGGTTTGAAAATGAGAGGAGTAAAAATCCATGGAATAACAACCCATTTATTTGAGCATTGCTTTGTTTGGATAGTTAAATTGGTCAGTTTAATTGGTGAGGTGCTCAAGGTGATATAGCCATGATGACAAAGGCACGCAAAAATATAGGTGTCAAGTATCAATTATAACTTTTTTTCTTTTCTTCTGAAGGTGAAGCTAACCAATTATACCCTTCCCAAATTTGAACAGATTAATCTAGCAACGAATTAATTCTAACTACCTTACCTCTCCCACCCATCCAAAGAAATCAAAGAAAAAGAAGAAAAATAATACACATTTATGTACATGTGAGTTCACAAGCACATAAAAACGATGAAATTTGGGGTGTCTATTAAATTTGATAGAGAATTATATTAAAGAAAAGTTACAAGGTCTATAAGAAGATAAAGGGATAAATACCTGCGCATTCATATTGGCTCCATCCATGTATACCTGACCTCCATTATCATGGATTATCTTACATATCTCATCGATGCCTTCTTCATAAACTCCGTGAGTTGAAGGATAGGTAACCTGAAATTTAAAACCAAAATCAATCGTCACTTGGTAAAAGCAATAAAAAAATAATTCCTAGCCTACAATGCGATATATATACCATAAGAGCAGACAGGTTCTCCTTATTTGCTTCAGCAGCCTTCTTTAACTCTTCAATATTGATGTTTCCTTTGGCATCAGTTCCCACAGCAACAATTTTCATACCACACATAGCAGCACTTGCAGGATTTGTCCCATGTGCAGAGACTGGTATGATGCATACATTGCGGTGATGGTCTCCTCTTGCCTATAGGTTAATTCAATGGGTAGATTGGCGTAGTCAGTTTGAGAAAATGTTTTATACAATTCAATTTAAAGAAAATTTTGTACAAATTGAGTGACATGTGGTGATCTTTGAGGAACTCTGGACGTGTGAAATATGGGCTTCGTTGAGAGAGGCTCCTCATCTTTGATAAACTAGGAATGTTGTATCATTATATATTTTGAGGATCTCAATCCCATAACAGTTGTATGGAACTGATGTATTATATAAAATGGGTGGGTTGAATCCATGCAATATTTAATTAAAAATTCTAAATGTGAACCCAAGAGTCAAGTTCACGTAAAAAAAAAAAATTGATACAAACCACCTCATGAACACATGGCACTAGTGACGTATAATCATAAAAAAAATTAGGCTTAAAAGCTTCATCATGAGAGGTAATTTTAAGCTTCATACTGAAATGAGCCCGTGACTGAGGCTATGGCCTTAAATAGAGTGGAATGGAAACATAGGATTCACGTAGCCAACCCCAAATAATTGGGAAAAGGCTTGGTGGTTGTTGTGTGGACTGAAATGAGCATGTGAAGGATGCATCACGTGCATTTTGATAGGCTTTTACAATTCTGTTGCCCAGAAGAAAACAAATAAGTTGATAGATGTTTTGATATCATCATACCATATGATATGCACGGATGACCATCAACCCAGCATACTCGCCAGCAGCACCAGCATTTGGTTGCAAAGAGAAAGAGTCAAATCCAGTGATGGTACACAACAGTTCACCCAAATCTTTAAACATTTCCTGGAATTAAAAAAATTACAGTTCTTCAAAATATATCTCAAGGCAAGCTGTTGCTGGGTACACATGAGAAAACAATATAGAATTAGATGTTCCAAGCAAAGGAATATTCGTGGCTACCTGATAACCCTGAGCCTGTTTGCTAGGGGCAAAAGGGTGGATGTCTGCAAAGCTAGGCCATGTCACGGGCATCATCTCTGTTGTTGCATTCAACTTCATTGTACAAGATCCCAGGGGAATCATGCTGTGGCATAATGAGAGATCTTTTGATTGTAATTTATGAATGTATCGAAGTAGTTCGTGCTCCGTATGGTACCTAAAAAAGCAAATCGAACT
The DNA here is from genome assembly GCF_030987335.1 of Cornus florida. Classification (NCBI taxonomy): domain Eukaryota; kingdom Viridiplantae; phylum Streptophyta; class Magnoliopsida; order Cornales; family Cornaceae; genus Cornus; species Cornus florida. The sequence goes on along the minus strand of NW_026775574.1, from coordinate 83,596,447 downwards.
CATATTTTTGGCTTGAAAGCTATAACCTATTGGTAATTGAAGTTCAATGGAAGGGCCCTACGAGTTAAAGATTGGATGAGTTAGATATGGGCTCTGCCTTGTAAGCCCAGGAGGGATTGCATTCTGGACCTCTGGTGCAAGAGATGCGGCAGTGAACGTCACCTAATGGTATGCAAAAGTTTACATATTTGCTCTCAGAAAAGTAAGTGTTTACAAAAATCAGCTGCATGGAGATCAATTTAGTGATACTCACAGACTTGCCGCATGCGAAGACTTTTAAAAGCTTATCCACATCTTCTAGTGTTGTTGTTTCATCAAAAGAAACAGTAATCTGAAATGTGACCAAAATCCAGTTATCTCATAACGTGTCAAAGATTACAAATCACACAACTAGCACTTACGGTGTTCTGGTCAACAATCCGCAAATTGATCCCACTTTCGTAAGCGGCATCAGCAATTGCCTTTGCATCAGAACACTTGACCTTCACTGTGTCAAAGAATGGAAGCCCCTGCACTTCCACTGTTCCCAGTTTCTTTAGTCCAGCAGCAAAATTCCCAGCAAGACCATGGACCCGTTGAGCAATAATTTTAAGGCCTTCTGGTCCATGGTAAACAGCATACATTGCAGCCATGTTCGCAAGCAACGCCTGCATAACAAGACAAGATACTCACTAAACCAAAGAGAAGCCAACAAACTAGATACATGCAAGGACTATAACTAGATTCAGAACATATACCAAGTTACTGCCAGGAAATTCTACATGTCGGATAGCCGAAAGTAAGTGACTCCCATAGGTGATGTCAAGCAAAGAGGATCCATTTCTACTTTTAAAATTCATTTTCGTTTATATTTTAAACCAAAAACTCCAAAGTTATTTGGTATAGCAAAATCTATGACACCTATTTGAGGTTTCCACCTTTTAGGCTGACAGATAGTGTAGATGTTAGTGCAAGAAATATGAACTGAGAGGGAATTGTTTCATGTTTCTTTACTTTTTGAAGATCTCAATATGCTACACTGTATAGAAAAGCAGTAAAATGATACCAACCAGCCTCAATTTTGCTAGGTCATGTTTAATGATTCTCAAGCAACATATTGATGAAATAGGATAGTCTATACCTGAGCAGTGCAAATGTTGCTTGTAGCCTTGTCCCTTCGGATATGTTGCTCCCTGGTTTGCATTGCCATACGTAGGGCAGGCTTTCCTGAAGAATCAACACTGACACCAATAATTCTTCCCGGCATCATCCTCTTGTACTCTTGGGATGTGGCCAGGAACGCTGCATGAGGACCCCCATAACCCATTGGAACCCCAAACCTCTGAGCTGAGCCAACAACAATATCTGCCCCGAATTCACCAGGAGGCTTCAACATTGTCAAAGCCAAGAGATCACTTGCCAAAACAACCTTTACCCCATTAGCATGAGCACTCTTTATGAACTCCCCATAATCCAAAACCTCACCCTCTGTTCCTGGATACTGAACCAAAACCCCACAAACATCACCTGATTTATAATCGAAATCTTTGAGATCAGCAATGACTACTTTAATATCAAAACCATCAGCCCTCGTCTTACATACATCTATCGTCTGTGGGTGGCAGTTACTGGCAATTACAAAAGTTTTCTTCTTTCCCTTCTGAATATTATTACACATTGCCATTGCCTCAGCAGCAGCAGTTCCTTCATCAAGTAAGGATGCATTCGACATGGGTAAGGCAGTAAGATCTGAAATCATGGTCTGATAATTGAGCAGGGACTCGAGACGTCCCTGTGCAATCTCAGCCTGGTACGGAGTGTACTGTGTATACCAACCCGGATTTTCCATAATATTCCTCAAAATGACAGGAGGAACGTAGGTGTTATAATATCCCATCCCAATGAATGACTTATTAACCTTATTCATAGAAGCTAACTTTTTCATGTGCTCAATCATTTGACTCTCTGTTAACCCCTCATCAAACTTGGCAAACTTCATCGATTCAAGACGAATCGATTTAGGTACAGTAGCATCTATTAATGAATCTAGACTCGAGAACCCACAAAATTCAGCCATTGTAGTTTGTTCTCCAGGGGTTACTGAGTTATGTCGGCGAGCAAAAGTGTCACTTTCTCTCAGAGCTTCGACCGAAATGGATCGAACTTGAGACCCAACACCAAAACCAGCATTGTGTGACACATTCCTCCCTAGTAACGCATCTGATCTACTACCCTTTCCATGAAAAACATATGGAGTCAATGATGAAACATACCTCGAAGGCGAATAAAGTACTGGCGACGAAGAGGTGGTCAATGATTCATTGGCTCGGTGCTGCTTAGACTCGGAAACCAGGCGCCTGAGAATCGCCCGGTTCGCCAGCCGCCGAGCCCGTTCCATGAATCAAAGCTGGAACAACAAAGCTATCGAATTCAACAACAAATAATTGTTGAACTCAATCAAAACACAACCAAAACAGCTATAGTTTTGGTTGCTTTGTTGCTGTTCGATGAATTGTGTGAATGAGAATGGTGGGTATGATGAGATAATCTAATACACTGTCTTTATATATGTATATATAGAAAATATTTGGTGGTGGTGGTGGTGGTGGGTAAAGAGAGTGTAGGTTGTGAGACAGATTGAGCACCTATGAAGAAAGGGACATGTTTTGCTCACGTGGAGACCTTGTGCTCAATGAGACCTGCGAGCCAATCTTCACAGTGAGTGAGAACAAAAACGAAATATCATAAAGTACTTACAAACTTTGAAATTGAATGAATGTATGGAAGGTGTTGAATCGAAATGGATTGAAATTCAGTGGATCAAAATGGAGTTCAAAGTTGTTCCAAGCAAATTGGTATATATATATTTGGTATATATATAAATATATATATATATATATATATATATATATTTATTTATTTTGCAGTTTCTGAGAGAATCGTGAGATTCTTGATTGGTTGGCAGATTCTCTTTCACATTTGGTTTATCGCTCTCTCTCACCTCATAAAAGCATCACACCTAAAATAAAATATTTATATACATGCATATGTGTACGATATACCTATATGGTATCAAGGGTTAGGGTTGGAAAAGAGTGAGATTCGCATAGATTCACTTTGACTCAGCTTTATATAAGAGACAACGGAATCTCACATGTCCGAAAATTAACTGTCACAGCTCAGTTTTGCAATTACAGTATTATGTTAACCTTCACAGCTCAGTTTTTGCAATTATTAATAGAAAATTGCAATTATTAATCCTTACAGTTGGTTTTTATCTCTCCAATACATCTGATTTTTTTATTTATTTATTTTTTATTGTGCACTGTAAGGATCAAAAATAAAAAATGAAAATTGCTGAGCAGAAAGTTTTTTGGCAGTGCCAACAACATTTACGTGGTGCAACAAAATTGATTTTGCATCGACATAATATAAAGAAATTGATAACCACCAATAAATTTTAACTCTTTATCTTTATTGAAAAGGTTTGATAATTATATATTATTTTACTATATTAATAAATAATAATAGATTTTGGTATAAAAATTTTATACTTTGTATAATGTGAAAAGTGAAAAAAAAGAAAAAGAAAAGTAAATTAGAAAAAAATTTAATACGGGTCAAATATGTTTTTTTTTTTTTTTTTTTTTTTTTTTTTTTTTTTTTTTTTTTCTTGACAGTAATGATGTATAATTTACTTAGTTAATATAATTAATACTTGCTCACGAAAAAAAACACAGAAGTTTAGTATAATAATTCTTTAAAATTATAGTAAACCCAATTGTAAGATTTTTTCTTCCTGTTCAACTCCGTAATGTAGTGATTAGGATGCTTGTCTTCTAAAGACTTGCCGATATTTGACAATTCTCTAACCATGGATGAGATAGGTCTTACATTCGTACTATAAAGTCTATAATATTATACTTAGATAATCGAGTTGACAACTAAATCAAGAGGGTTGTCATTGCAAGTGTCCGGGTAACCGATAACTCACAAAATATTTGTAAGTATACTTTTCTTATCAATAGAGTCGATTGTCGACTTTTGCAATAAATAGAACTTTTTTGAGAGGATACTTCTCATGTGGCATGTGTGTACTCAGTCAAACATTGGCAATTCTTTCGAAGGCAAGCATTCTAGCCACTATATTCATATTATAATGTATAATCGAGTTGAGAACTGAATCAAGAGGGTTGCCATTGCAAGAATCGGGCTAACTGATTACTCACAGGACATGTGTAAGTATACTCTCCTTATCAATTGTTGACTTTCGCAATAAATACAACTTTTTAAAAATTAAGGAAAGAGGTTGAACAATTGCACAATTGCAAACCTTCAATTCATTTCTCTTGATCCGAAGAGATAACATTTTGAAAAAATAAAATGACTCACACACTCCACTTCTTAAATTCATTTGCCATGGAAAGTGAAAGGCATTCTTACCCCTTACTCTTACTTTTATCCTTCAATTTATTTGTCATAAAAAGTTAACGGTCTCTAAAGTCCCTTATGGTGCTAAGGTTTTTATTACTTTTTAATTTTTATTTAGGATAAATTTCATTTTCCTCTTGTCAATATTTTTACGTAAATCTCTCTATGTTTCATAATTCTACTTATTATTATTTTTTTTTATTATAAAAAACAACTCCAACTTGATAACAATAGTGTATTATTTTACCGTTTTACCATGCATTAGAAGGGCAGAGCTAACCTTGTCTTCATTTTCTACAACATCAGTCGATTTTATCTGTCTCCATCATGTGTCTAACGACAGGAGGAATCCGTCACATAAATCAGAATTTCAAGCGAAGTGAGTGGAACTATAAAATGCATATGAAGTCTATGTGAGATATTGACAAATTTGAGAGGAGGTAAGTGAAATCTATCCTTTTATTTATTACTTTCTCATGCACAATAATCAAAGCAAGTAATGTTAGAAAAGGAAAATTAATCTGAATTCGAGTTTAACAAACAATGTGTAAATCGAATTTGAACGCTATGGAACCTGAACTGTTATTTACAGTAATTGATTAAACCGAGCTCCTACAGTCGGAAATCTTTTAAAACTCCTTTAATTGCGATTGGTTAAGTCTAAAATTGCCCACAGAACTCTTTTAACACTCTGTTAATTGCAAATTGTAGTTATCTAAAATTGCCGACAGTCAGTGGGGCCCGGGGGACATTAATTCTAGCACTGAAATTTGTTTCTTTTCTCTTTGCATTGTACCCTCCCGACCTTGTTTTGCACATTAACTAACATTTGACACATTAACAAATTTGTGGAGGGAAAAAAAACTCCCTCCAATAAAAAGCGCACACGTCACCACTACCCATATCTACATTCCAAAGGCCCATCATGCTCAAGCTCAAATTGAGAGTATTTACAGCCCAAGACCATTGTTATTTGTCCTCCAACTTCCATCAAGGCCGAATCAAGAAGTCATCAGCCCAGCTCATGAATATTTAACATCCGGCCTGTTACTCAAGCCCAGCCGGATCAAAATATATTCAGCCCAGTTATTCAAGAATGCACAAGTCCTACCAGTTGAAGGATTTACTATAGAAGGAAAACTCTGAGATAGGAAGTTCTGTACAAGGCAAGTTCTATGTATGGAAAATTCGACAATGGAAAGAACCCTATTAGAAAAGAATGTTTATATAGAAAGAATTGGAGGGCAAGCAACGCGAGTCCTACCATAATTTTGCAATCTTTTGTATATAAATAGAGGCTAAGACCTCCAATAAAGCGATCAAGCAATTCTACGCTTCTCGATATACTGTTCTTATTGTTTTTTGAGTGAGTTGTTTTATTTTTCTCAATCATTATTGGTTGAGCAAAATTTTGCATCTACACTTTGGCGCCGTCTGTGGGAAACGTATAAAAATATACTCCCACTTGTTCTTCAAATCAAATCCTTAGTCGTGTCTGGAATGTCAAACGGAGAGTCAGCAATGAATCAACAGATAGAATTGATGCAAAAGATGCGAGAAGAGTTCTTGCACCAATTTGAGACACTCCGGCAAGCAAACGATACGAGTGTCGCCTAGATAGCTGCGCTTCAGCAGCAGACTCATACGCTGCATACGGCCATGGCCAGGCTAACGCCACAACCGCCACCAGGTGATGCTGCAGCACCACCCCCCACCCGGAATTTACCTCCGGTTCACGAGCCTCCAGCCAACGAGACACCACCCAACGGGGCTCGACTTAATGAGGTTCAGCAAAAGCAAGGGATGAGGTCCGAGGCGGTTGCTTCGGATAATCTCCCGCATCGCACACAGGACGAACAGGCCGAGTCCAGCCATAGGCTTACGGTATGGTCCAATGGCGTTCCAGATGGCGTACGCGTACAAGATGCCTTCGACGAAAAGAAGCTCTTAAGAGTTCAGACACCAGCTGAGATGGCTAGAGAGCACAAAAACTCCTTGGTCAAGACCCCCTTTACTGACGAGGTGTACCTAGTGGAGAGACCAAAGAAGTTCACTATGCCATCCTTCACCCAGTTCGATGGAGCAGGAGACCCCTCTCGGCATCTCAATCATTATGCGCAAAAGATGGCACTGGATGATCATAACGATCCGTGGATGTGTAAGGTTTTTCCTACCAGTTTAACCGGAGCAGCGTTAGAATGGTTCAGGAATAGGCTACACAAGTCTATCCCTGATTATGAGACCTTGTGCACTATGTTCTTAGCCCAGTATTGCGGAAATAAGAAGCAGAAGAAAAGTATCGCCAGCCTTTTCACCATAAGGCAAAGGAAGGGAGAAACTCTGCAAGATTTTTTATCCAGGTTTAACATGGAGGCTTCGGAGATAGCAGATTGCCACCCTGCCACGGCAATCGAAACATTTAAGTTGGTAATGATCCAGGGAACCAAGTTTCACACATCCTTGGTCAAATATTCCCCCCCGGATATGCAGACTTTGAACGCTAGGGCACAAATCTACATTCGGTTAGAGGAAAACGTAGCCCACCGTGCACAGCACGCTACCCTCGTCACAGTGGAGAACAAGTCTCGAGAGAAAGCTGCGAGCACAAGGATGCAGAAGGTTCCTCATACCACCATGCAAGTCACCCAAGCGTCTGAGAAGAGGCGAAGGACAGAGGACAGGCTTACCCCTCTCCGTACTACCTTGGCGCGCCTATTCCAAGAGAATAAGACGAGGTTCGCGACTCCTCAGCCCATGAAACAACCCTTGGAGCAGAGGGACAAAAGCAAACATTGTGCCTACCATAGAGACTATGGGCATACCACCAATGACTACAGGTCCCTACAGCGACAGGTAGAAAGCATGATAGCGAGAGGAGAGTTGGTGGAGTATCTCGCCACGAAGGAGCACGTAAAACCTCGGGAGGTTAACCCTCGACGGGTAGAGGGCGGTCAGGTAAAGGTTATCCATGCTATACACGGAAGGTCAGAGGATGATGAAGAGTCTGAAGAGTTGTACAGATCCAGGCTGAGAGAGGCTCATAAGTTACGAAGATTGTCTTCGGTAAACACGGTTGCACCAGGCAGCATCAACATTGGATTCGGTAACAATGATCTTTCTAGAGTCCAGCGCCCGCATGAGGACCCCTTGGTCATCAGCCTCCTGGTAGCGAATTATATGATCAGGAGAGTGCTGATAGATCCGGGAAGTAGCGCCAACATCATTACAAAAATAGCTTTTGATCAGTTGGGGGTTTCACCATCGTCCATCAGGCCAACTTCCAGCCCCCTAATGGGATTTGATGGTACTAAGGTGAATCCGCTTGGGGTGATCGATCTATCCGTTACTACAGCAAAAAGGACTCTGAAGGAGAACTTTGTCGTGACAGAGATTCATCCATCTTATAACCTCATTATGGGGAGAGGTTGGATCCATCGTATGAACGGAGTCCCCTCTACCCTTCATCAAGTAATGAGGTGTTTATCCCCAGATGGCAAGGAAGTCATCGACCTCTGGGGAGACCAGGTGGCTGCAAAAGAATGTTACATGCTAACGCTACATGAAGCAAAAAAGGCGTCGAAATCACCTCAGTTAGAGGCGAATCCCAAAGGCGCAATCAAATAGCAATTACAATATCCTCTGCCCAAGTATCTCAAGGCAGAGGAAGAAGCCGAGGCTGAAGCACCTACCGAGGAGTCCCTTGAAGCTATAGAGGTAGTCCTCGGAGACCCTCAGAAGGTCACCTACATTGGCTCATCTTGCACAGCCGAAGAGAAGAAAGCAGTGATCAGGGTTATTCGGGGCAATTCAGATGTTTTCGCCTGGGATCACTCGGACATGGTGGGGATCGATCCTATGGTCTCATGCCATAGTTTGAGGGTTAACCCAGAATTCAGGCTGGTCAAGCAGAGGCACCGACGGTTCGCACCTGAATGGAATCGCATAATAGCCGAGGAAGTAAATAAGCTATTACAAGCAGGATTCATTCGAGAGGTGCAGTACCCACAGTGGCTCTCAAACGTAGTAGTCGTTCAAAAGAAGAACGGGAAATGGAGGGTATGCGTAGATTATACCAACCTTAACAAAGCTTGCCCAAAAGATAGCTTCCCTTTGCCCAAAATTGATCAAATGGTGGATGCTACGACAGGATATGAGAGGCTCACATTCCTCGATGCATACTTCAGCTACAATCAGATTCCCATGAATCCTGAAGATGAGGAGAAACCGCTTTCATTACAGAGACGGGCACTTACTGCTACAGAGTGATGCCCTTCGGCCTAAAGAATGCCGGAGCCACCTACCAGCGACTTGTCAATAAAATTTTCAATAATCTGCTGGGGAACACAGTTGAAGCCTATATCGATGATATGGTGGTCAAGAGTATACGGAAAGAGGACCACCCGAAGCACCTCCAGGAGGTCTTTGATACTCTCAAAAGGTACAGTATGAAGCTGAACCCCACCAAGTGCTCCTTTGCCGTCTCATCAGGACAGTTCCTCGGGCACGTCGTAAATAAAAGAGGAATAGAAGTAAGCCCAGCTCAAGCAAAGGCACTCATACAGAACCAGGAGCCAAAAACCCGCAGGGAAGTGCAAGTTCTAACCGGCCGAATTGCGGCTCTCAGCCGGTTCATATCCCGATTATCTGATAAGTATAAACCTTTCTTTGATGCTATTCGATCCAAAAACAAAGATATGTGGGGACCTCAGTAGCAGGAAGCTCTCAATCAATTGAAAAGCTACATGACGAAACCTCCGATCCTTTCTGCTCCAACGCCCGGAGACATTCTCATCCTGTACTTAGCAGTATCAGCTGTAGCAACGAGCGCAGTGTTGATCAAAGAAGGAGGCAAGTTTCAGCACCCAATCTTTTACACAAGCAAAACGATGACGGATGCCGAGACACGGTATAGCAAGACGGAAAAGGTAATCCTGGCGTTAATTTATGCCAAGAGGAAACTTCGACATTACTTCGAGTCTCACAGCATAGTGGTACTCACAAATCACCCTATACGAGCTATCCTAGCTAAACCAGACATGTCTGGTCGAATTACAAAATGGGCTATTGAACTTAGCTCTTTTGACATTACCTATGTACCGAAGGTATCTCACAAGGGGCAATCAGTAGCGGATTTCCTACTAGAGTACGATGATCAACCTGAGGAACCGACACTTCAAGAGCCATACTGGGAGTTACGGGTTGATGGCTCTTCCAACCGAAAAAGGGCAGGGGCCGGGATTGACATCACAACACCCGAGGGTACCAAGCTGCAACAGTCAATTTTGCTAGATTTCCCATCTACTAATAACGAGGCCGAGTATGAGGCGTTGCTCGCCGGACTTCGGCTAGCTAAACAGCTACAGGTACGGTGTTTAAAAGTTTTTAGTGACTCACAGCTTGTGATCAATCAAGTGACAGGGCACTATTCTCCCAAGGAGGAACGTATGAAGTCGTACAAAGATGCTGTAGAGAATGCTATCCGGGAGTTCGATCAAATCGAGTTCCATCAGGTACCACGAGATGAAAATGTCGAGGCAGATCGATTGGCCGCAGCTGCATCATCTTCAGATGAAGAGTTGATTCGGCTTGTTCCAATCGATGTTCTCGAAGAACCCAGCATTAATCCCCGGCAAGAGGTGATGGTGATCCCGGAAGTACCACGCGAGCCCTGCTGGATTGATCCAATCGAGGCCTACCTCAAGGAAGGAGTTCTCCCGAATCAGAAAGCTGAGGCAAGGAAGCTTAGGCTTACCGCGGCTAAGTACGCAATTATCAATAACCAGTTGTACCGAAGGTCATTCTCTGGTCCCTGTCTCAAGTGTTTAACCCCTACTGAGGCTCTCACAATTCTAAAACAAGTTCATGAAGGAGATTATGGAAACCACTCCGGAGGAAGATCCCTTGCACACAAAATTCTAACCCAAGGTTATTTCTGGCCATACTTGGCTCGGAATGCCGAGGAATACTCAAGAAGATGTGATAAGTGCCAGCGCCATGGTCCAATAAAGCACCAACCTGCCGAAGGTTTGCACGCCATGGCTAATCCATGGCCGTTCGCCCAATGGGGGATTGATATAGTAGGACCATTACCCAAAACCATGAAAAAAAAGGAGCATGTGCTTCTGGCTACGGATTACTTCACCAAGTGGGTGGAAGCTGAAGCCTTCTCTAGCGTCACCCACGAAGAAGTAAAGCATTTCATTTGGAGCAACATTATTTGCCGGTTTGGGGTACCAAAAGTCATCGTAATGGACAATGGTAAGAACCTCGATAACAGAAGTACAAGGAAGTTCTTTAGCGAACATGGAATCCTGCAAAAATTGGCTGCAGTTAGTCATCCACAGGGCAATGGGCAAGCTGAAATAACTAATCGCACGATATTCGGGTGCTTGAAGAAAAAATTGGAGAAATTGAAGACAAAGTGGTACGAGAATCTCCCTCAAGTGCTCTGGGCCTATCGAACCACTCCAAGACGACCCACGGGAGAAAGCCCATTTGCTATGGCATATGGATCCGAAGCTGTCATTCCTACCAAGTCCATAATCCCAACCCTTCGGACATCCTTGGTACTAGAGGGGAACAATGAGCAACAACTCGAACATAGCCTTGATCTGGTGGACGAAAGGAGAGATGCAGCAGCAATTTGTCTCGCGGCATACCAACAGCAGGTGTATAACAGTTATAACAAACGCGTCAGATTCAGGAGCTTTGTGGTAGGCGATTGGGTTTTGAAGTAGGAGACAGCTCATGTAAAGAAACTGGAACCTAATTGGACCGGACCCTACAGGGTTACCGAAGTAGTGGGGAAGGGAGCATATCGTTTGGCCGACGCTGGCGGACGTCCCATTGCGCGTCCTTGGAACGCAATATACCTGAAAAGGTATTTCCATTAGTTAAATTTGTCCATTTTGCTACAACTTCTTCACAAATAAAGCTGCGTATGTCCACAGTCGGCCAAGCTTTTCTTTATTTTGCTTCTATATTCAGTAGCACTTTCCTCTATTTTTGTTTCTTTTTATAAAAATGGGGGGCCATACTATGGCATTCGTCTGATGATTTTTTCACAACAAAAAACAAAAACAAAAAAACAAAGGGAAAAAAGCAACAAAACATGAGTTATGGCCTTATGGCCTGTGCTTAAACCTTTCTATCCCACATCGACAAAAAAGTATGTGCCACATTTTGTTATATATGGAAATATTCAAATAGTTAATCACGGTGTAAGGAGGGCCCACTGGTATTTAAGGCTGTCAAGCTCAATACCAGAGGTATTCCTTACACCGACCTTTTTGACAAATTTAGTCTATGTCCCACATCGGATAGAAATAGAAAAGAAATGCGGTTCATATATGCGTGGTCCACAACATTTGGTTGCCAAGAAGGGAGTATCAGTGGAGTAGGCAGATCTCCAAAGTCAACAAATGGAGAACTTCACAACCACTGTTACTCGCTTTCTTGGCCTCTTATCATTTTTGAATCCTCGGCCTCATGATAAGTGGTTTGAGGAAAAATATAAAGCAAACCTCCCCTCAGGCTCAGCGCCGGGGAGTGATTCATTTAAACCTCCTCTCAGGCTCAGCGCCGGGGAGTAGTTCATTCGCCTCGGACCTTGAGTGTCCGGCTCGGCACAACCTCCCCTCAGGCTCAGCGCCGGGGAGTAATTCATTTAACCTCCCCTCAGGCTCAGCGCCGGGGAGTAGTTCATTCGCCTCGGACCTTGAGTGTCCGGCTCGGCATAACCTCCCTTCAGGCTCAGCGCCGGGGAGTGATTCATTTAAACCTCCCCTCAGGCTCAGCGCCGGGGAGTAGTTCATTCGCCTCGGACCTTGAGTGTCCGGCTCGGCACAACCTCCCCTCAAGCTCAGCGCCGGGGAGTAATTCATTTAACCTCCCCTCAGGCTCAGTGCCGGGGAGTAGTTCATTCGCCTCGGACCCTAGGTGTCTGGCTCGGCAAAAATCTCGCCTCGGACCCTAAGTGCCCGACTCGGCAAAACCTCCTCTCCGGCTCCGCACTAGGGAATGTAGAATTCGCCTCGGATCCTAAGTGTTCGAGACAGATTTGGACCCTAAGTGTCCTATTCAGCAATATTCCTCCACACTCAGTGCCGAGGAATCATTCGCTTTAAACCTCTGGTACCCGGATCAGAACTCTTTCCTCCGGACTCCAAGTGTTTAATACCCTGTGGATGCGGATATATCATAAGTTCATCATGATCCACCCCATATCAGGAACACACAAGAAGGAAAGAGTATGTATACGTCTACTGCAGGCAAGTAAAAGGCAATAAGGGTTCATTTAGCAGTTAAATCATCCTGCAATATCAACTAAAAAATGTTAAAAGGATCTCCTTCCTCCCACCACCCTTGCATTTTCGCGGATAGCATAAATCTGAAGCATAAAGACAATGTTTATTATTTAAACACATTACCAGTCAGAGAAATATGAACAGTAACAAGAGCATACAACAAAAACAAATCAGGTAAGCTTAGAACAAAAAGTTATATTCATTATCCCAAACAGGCTGTTCATAAAAACAAAATACATGGTTCTACTTCCTCTTCGGATCGAAGGGAGTAGATTCAAAAGCATCCACTACATTAGGACTTGAGGTAGGAGGAGTTGAAGCCGCAGGAGCAGGGGAGCTAGGAGTACCCTTCAAGTGTGCCTTCACCATCTCGACAAAGCGGATTTCAGCTTCCAAAGCCTCTGGCCCTTCATCGTATGGGAAATGCACCCCCACCTGCTTGTCAAAAGCGTCCGGATCCATCGTCTTAGGGCCTGAGCCCTGATTATAGCCAGACCGGAACGCTTTAGCACTAGCCAGGTGTGCCAGACAGGAGTAGCGCCCCTGCATTTGCTTCCCTGCCTTGAAACAAGTAGTAAGAGCCTCGGTCAGGCGTTGAACTTCGGCCTGAAGAGAATCCACCTTAGCCTCAGAGGCTGATAACTGCCTCTTATACGCGTCCTTGGCTTCAGAAGCTATCTTCAGATTGGTAGAGGCAGTAGTGGCTCTCTTCTCTGCATTGTCAAGATCCTTTTCCAGCTTCTTGATGGAGAGGGATTGAGCTTCAGCAGTGGCGCAGAGGGCCATGGTGTGGTATAGATTCTGTTTAACAGGGGAGCAAATATAAGCATAAGTAGAAGCATAAGCGAGCAAGAGTAACATAATTCTGAAAGGAGCAATGCGAACCTCTATGGCCCGGACCGGGGCAGAGGGGAGTAGTTGTTCCAACCCCATTTGGCTGATGGCTTCCTCGTCCTTTGGGAGCCACATTCCTCGAGCCACCGCCAGTGCAGCTGAAGGGTCTGTAATCACAGAATCCCCCGAGTGCAGGACTGACCTATCAGCCCTGGTGAAGGAAGGAGTCCAAGGAGCCCCAGTCTCAGCCAGAACAAAGGCCCGAACTTCATCTTCAGGTTCGGCCTCTCCAGCCTTTTTCCCTCTGCTCTTAGAAGTGACCTTGCCCTTGCCAGAGGATGAGGGGTTGAGGCGAGATTTCTTCATTGGTGGTTCCTCAACCTCCACCTCATCCTCAGTTGATCTAATAACAACCAAGGGTTGGGCGTCTTCGGCTTTCTTTTTTAAAGCCTCAGCCCTCCGTATCTCCTCCTCAGTCATGGGGAAACTGTCAAAGGATGGTAGAGACAGATCCATGAGGTCTGCAGCAACAGCACTGGAGGCAATATCCTTGAGGTTTGAAGAAGTTAGCAGGTCCTCGATAGGCGAGGGGTCACTCCAGACTCGTTCCTCAAGAAAAGAAAGTCTGTTCCTTGCCGCGGAAGATGGGAATGTAGCTGAAAAAATACCAAGAAACTCATAAGTACGACGAAACATTAAGACTTGGCAAGGAAAACAGCCAGAACACTTGGTATGAAGGGAGGTTAAGTATTCTATACCTAATTTCCCGAACTTGTGCGGGATGGGGAGAGTAATTGATTGGGACACGAACCATTTTCCTTTAACTATAACCATCCTTTCTTTCCACTTCTTTTCGGATGAATGAAGGTTCGTGCATATCCTTTGATGAAGGGGAGAGGTAAAAAAGAAGCGACCAGGCTCGGTCCCATGCTTAGATATATTGTAAGTAAGCAGAAGGTCGGCAAGGTTCAAATCCAGAGCCTCTAATTTCCGGCGCACCAACAGTGCCGAAAGGATGCGAAAGAAATTAGGGTTTACCTGAAGGGGGGCAAGATCCAGCTTATTAAACATTAAATGATAGAAGGGATGAAGAGGGAATCGGAGGGCGTTAAGATGCCCCACCGAAAGAAGCAACTTATCCTCCTCAATTCCCTCGCCGGAGGTAAAATCGGCACCCTCGGGATATTCTGCAATTTCTACTCCCTCAGGAATATCAAATTCTTCCATTACCGAAGCAATAGAGAACTTGATGCGGCGAATAGAGATGATTGCTTTCTTCTCTTCATGAGTAAGAACATAATCAGAGCCTGAGGTAGATGTCTCGGTTGGAAAAGGGGAAGTACCTAATGGATTCGACAAAGGGCGATCTGTAGAAACCCTAGGAGGGGGAGCCCTAATGCGAACGGGGGAAGATGAAGGTGTGGATTCAGAATCCCCAAGGTCTATACGTTCGAGAGTAGATGAAGTACTCATAATGAAAGATTGAAGAGAAAGATGCGAGACTAACCTGACAAAGCGATGGAATGAAGAGCGCAGAAGTGCAGCAAGGGCAAATATAACTCTTGCAAAATCTTGTATGACGAAGTAATAATGAAAGACCTCGAACCGTTTCTGAAGCAAAGTAAAAATCGGTTTCAATTCCCTCTTTAATAGGAGCCGTCGCTCAATTAAAAACGAAATTTGGGGCAAAGTGTGGAGGGAAAAAAAACTCCCTCCAATAAAAAGCGCACACGTCACCACTACCCATATCTACATTCCAAAGGCCCATCATGCTCAAGCCCAAATTGAGGGTATTTACAGCCCAAGACCATTGTTATTTGTTCTCCAACTTCCATCAAGGCCGAATCAAGAAGTCATCAGCCCAGCTCATGAATATTTAACATCCGACCTATTACTCAAGCCCAGCCGGATCAAAATATATTCAGCCCAGTTATTCAAGAATGCACAGTCCTACCAGTTGAAGGATTTACTATAGAAGGAAAACTCTGAGATAGGAAGTTCTGTACAAGGCAAGTTCTATGTATGGAAAATTCGACAATGGAAAGAACCCTATTAGAAAAGAATGTTTATATAGAAAGAATTGGAGGGCAAGTAACGCGAGTCCTACCATAATTTTGCAATCTTTTGTATATAAATAGAGGCTAAAATCTCCAATAAAGCGATCAAGCAATTCTACGCTTCTCGATATACTGTTCTTATTGTTTTTTGAGTGAGTTGTTTTATTTTTCTCAACCATTATTGGTTGAGCGAAATTTTGCACCTACAAAATTAAATAAAATTTACATCATTCTGTCACATTTGTTGATTGTGTCGCCTGGACTCATGTAATAATTTCTCCGATTAAGAATACATCATTTAGTATGAGTCTTACTTAAATATTAAAAAATTCCTCAACTAACAAAATAGTGTATTTTAATTAAACGAATATATTAATAACGTTATATA
Organism: Cornus florida; assembly: GCF_030987335.1. NCBI lineage: Eukaryota > Viridiplantae > Streptophyta > Magnoliopsida > Cornales > Cornaceae > Cornus > Cornus florida. The sequence continues at coordinate 83,580,452 of NW_026775574.1, read as the reverse complement.
CGAAACTCACCCGATATCAACAATGTGACATGTGCCGAACTCACCCAATATTTTACCCAATGTCTTGTACTTGTTAGTTCTGGTACCCGAGGATTATGAGAATGATTGGAGTGGGACGAATTGAGGATTGGTCATTTTTCCAAAGTTATAGGATGTTCCTTGATTGAAGAAAGAAAGGGTTGTTAGAATTTTGACTACCTTTGTTGGAAGCTGGAATCTAGGTCGGAGGAGTAGGACCATGTCCTTTTCAGTGGGGTATGTAGTATGAATGGCACTAAGCCGATTCCAAATTGGATGCTTTGGATACCAGCAATTTAAGAATTGCATCTCTCTAGATCTCCACGAAGGATTTAAATTTCTACCAATTGATTTCCAAATTCCTTTATTTTTTTTTTTTTATTGAATTGAAAAAAAAAAATAATAATTCAAACAATACACAGCTGACCATATTTTTGTAGTTGTAAAAATTCAAAAGAAATCTTTTAAGTCAGAAAGGTTTTATATTTATTTTAAATCAACGATTATGAGAGTTACTAGAAACTTTGGTACACTTGAAATTTTGATAGATTTTTATAATTGAATTTTTGTTTTAATTAACAATTTTTTCATAATTAATTTTTGATTTAAATATTTATTGAGAAAAAAAATGTGTTGACTTATTATTTTTATGTATTTTTTGAAAGAACAATATTTGCCTTAGGCCGCCCAATAAAATATCAACAGGTGTTTAAAATTTAAAAGAAAAAGAAATAATGAATACAGTGAATAGAAATTGACCCTTAACCCTTCCCTCTTTCTCTCTCACGCAGCTATATATATTACTTCTTTGTTTTGAATCTAAAATCAAATAATGTTTTTCGCTTTAGTGAATCGGACCATGTGAGTTGTGAGTTGACAAGTACTTCACCATTCCATTGCTGATAGCCTTCGAGTCCATACTCATCCACATCGATGTTGTCCTTTATGGATAGTGGTGGTGGTGGTGGGCTAATGGATCGCTCGTGTTAATCTTTGGTGGTGTCGTTTTACGGCTCCGGCAATGGGTTCAACTCCAGATCCATGACGCCGAGTTAAAATTTGGAACGATTCCATAGAACCCGGTGGCTTTCCTATCGTAGGAAGAGCCAATTGAATAGCCTATGGATACTTCTTGAAGTTTTTATTGCCTATATTCATTATAATTTTATTTTATTTTATTTATTTATTTTTTAAAAAAACTTAAAAACCTATTGAAGTCCCTTCTTATTCGGCCTAAGTCAAACATTGATATTTTTGAAAAGTTAACTCTTATTATTCACAACACCTACTATAACCATTTGCCCATTTACTTAAAAGTTTAATCTATTGGGTAGTAGTGCTATCCATTTATACCCATTTCATTTTTCATTTGGATCCGCTGTGAGATAAGTCTCTCCTTGTAATATTCTTCGCCACCCGAACTCGCAACGCCCTTCGTTATAGTCGGACCACTCTACCTACTCAGACGCCTTCTGTGCCGAATTCTTGGCGTGGTACCAGATCAAGGACTAAGTTTGGCTCTAAAACTAACTGTATGGGTGTGCACTTTTTCATTTACTAAAAAACTTAAACTATTAAATAGTGTTACATACCAACTTATTTATATCCATTTCACTTTTCATCTGGATCCGGACGAGTCTCCCTGTAATACCAACTTAATGGGAATCAAACTCTCAATCTCCCCTAAGTTGGACTTTAGAAAAAGTAAAGTGATGATGTTCAGCAATATTTCCAACCATATGTCTTACGAGAGCATAGCAATGTGAAATCACGCGGGAAGAATTCCTCCGTCAGTTTGCTACAAGTTCAGTGCTGGAAAACATGAAAGTGAGATGAACGTTTCATCCATGACCGTAACACGGAAACAGGAAATTAAGGAAGGTGATGGCACGTGATTTTTATTGATTTGTCCACAAAATTTGACAAGAACAATTACAGCAATAATTAGTACTAGTTTTTTCAACAATTACATGAAACATGAGTTAGAAAAAATAGTTGGCTTGAAGAAACTTTAAAGCAAACCCATTGTTATTGTTGATTTATGCTTATAAATTCTTTTTCGAATCTGCATTTCTAACTCATTCATCAACATTTTTCGATCACTTGTCTACTTTGCATAAACAAAGCCATGAGAAAATCAACTACAAATCTTCTTGTCCTGTTATATGCTCTTCTTTTCACAGAAGGAATTGGAGGAGTTCAGCTGCAGCAGAATGGAGAATCAAAAATAAGCTGCAATCTGAGTGAGCTAATTGCTCTTATCAAGTTCAAGGAATCGCTGATTGATAATTCAAACCGTTTGTTATCCTGGGTTGGAGAAGACTTTTGTACGTGGAAGGGAGTGGGTTGCAGCAAGGGAACCGGCACAGTCGTGGAGCTTGATCTACGCAATCCAATTCTGTTCGACTCTGATAGATACAACAGTGACAACAATTATACAGCAAAATATGACGCAGACCGCTTGCAAGGTGAAATAAATCCTTCTATACTCAATTTGAAGCATTTGCATCACATAGACTTAAGCTGTAATAACTTTTCTGGAATGTATCTCAACCTCTCTGAGAGTTTTTTTCAAGGTCCACTCCCAACCGAGATAGGCAATGCGTCGAAACTTACTGTTCTCGACCTCTCTGACAATGAGTTGGAAGGTGAAATACCACCCACCATAAGGAATCTCTGCAACTTGAGCGCCCTCGATTTGTCCTACAACAAATTCAATGGTGAGCTTCCAATTCTCATAGAAAATACGTCCGGTTGCCTCTCTGATAGTTTAAAGGACTTGCGTCTTGGATCCAACAGGTTTAGTGGTTTTCTGCCAAAACAACTTGGGAGATTTTAAAAACCTAGCGCGCCTTCCATCTTTTTTTCAACTCATTTATTGGTCCACTCCCGGTGTCACTCGGAAGACTATCATCATTGCAACAGTTAGATGTCAGTATTAATGCATTGAATGGAAGCATTCCCTTGAGCATTGGGCAACTCTCGAAGCTAGAATATTTGGATATGAGTAACAATTTCTTGTATGGCTCTGTCTATGAACTTCACTTCGCCAATCTCACTAGGTTGAATACGCTGTACTTGTCTCTAAACTTGTTGGTTTTCGATGTCAGCCCTCAATGGGTTCCTCCTTTTCAACTCCGAAATATTGACTTGGAATCCATTCAATTAGGACCTCAATTTCCTCCTTGGCTTCAAACACAGAGGCACCTCGAGTACTTAGGGCTTCGTAACACTTGTATCTCTAGTACCATCCCTTACTGGTTTGGGGATTTGTATTCCCACATTGAGGTGTTAGATATATCCCAAAATCAGATCAGTGGGAAACTGCCTAGGTTTTCGAATTCTAAAATTAACGGTACTCGAAGGAGGTTATATTTGAATTCCAATAAATTTGGCAGCCCGTTAATATCAGTCCCTTCAGATGTCGCCATTTTAGACATTTCCAACAACCTACTTTCAGGATCAATTCCTCTTATAAATGGTAGTATCAATATGACATTGGAGCATATTGATCTCTCGACTAACAATTTGACTGGAGGCATTCCAACCTATTTGTGAAAGATAAATAATTTGAGAAATATTATTCTCTCAAAAAATCATTTATCAGGAGGACTTCCTTGGTGCATTGGGGACTTGCACCGACTAGAAGTTCTTGATCTGAGTAATAACAACCTACATGGTGAAATTCCAACTTCTCTGGGTTCTCTTCGAAGCCTCTTATCTTTACACTTGAGCAGTAACAGATTTCATGGAAAGATCCCTTTGTCACTATGTAATTTGACAAATCTGCAACATCTCGATCTAAGTGAAAACGAATTTGCGGATATTATCCCACCATGGATCGGAGAAAAGCCTTCGAGTCTAAAATTTCTGAGTCTTCAATCAAATAAATTTTATGGTGATATTTCTCTACATCTTTGTCACCTTTCATCTCTTCAACTGTTGAACTTGGCGCGTAATAGTATAACTGGATGTATACCAAGGTGTTTTGGCAATATCAGTCCCATGATTAAGGATCGTAGTACTTGGACTACGAATTATTACAAGGAATCCATTTTAGCTTATACGAAGGGTAGAGAACTTGAATACACCCAATCGCGTGCGCTCGAATTACTCACATCCATTGATCTTTCAAACAACCATATAGTTGGAGAAATTCCGGGAGAGTTGATGGATCTTGTTGGGTTGAGATACTGAAATATCAGTTTATCACACTTTTTCTGGGATGTTCACGGCTGTTATTACATTACTATATGTTGGATTTCATTTAGCTTTGTTTTCATCCAATTTGAGTTCATATTTAATTTTATATGAAGTTTTGAATAACTACTGCTGTGCCGAAAGTTTTGGTTACAGCAGTACCTTTGTATAATCTTTATCACAGGTTGTTGTCGGATTTTGAGGATGATATTTTGTGATATGAAAATAGACTCATAGAGCTTTCTCCATAATTTTGTTTCACCCCATTTGAATTAGTAATTTATTTTCTATAAATTTTTAAAGATCCATTATTTTTACTGGAAATTTTATGGATAGGTGTGCCTTTCTGTGATTTCATTTCATATCTAATGTTCGAATTTAAATACGAGAATATAAAGAAAAAAAAGTGGACTTAAGATGGCTTCATTGAAATTTTTAGTTGATTTGAAATATTATAGCTTATTTAATAATGTAGTTGACAGCCTGACCTAGGTGTTCAGTTAACCTTCCAACATTGCTATCGTTCTCTTTCTGCAACTATTGAAGGAGATTTGCTTAAGCTTTGTTAGATACCAATTTCTCCATTTTAATTAAAACCCAGACACCTACTGGGCTCTTTTGAGCTCACCCCTTTTTAAAAACTTTTTTAAAAAAGTGGTGAGCTCAAAAGAGCCCACTAAGGTGATCGCTATAGAGCCTAGTGGACTATACTCCTAGCGATCACCCACAGGACGGGAGTAAGGTGATTGCTAGGAGTATAGGTTTTGGAGACGTGACATTCAGGTGGATATTGCTTCGTGTTTTGGTGTCAGTCATTACATCTTGTTTTTGAAGTATGGGTTATGTAAATTTTGAAGCAGCTATAGAGACTAGTGACTTTTGATAGGATATAAGGGCTGTGTAAATGCTTAATCAGTGAAGGGACTTTTGGTTATGAGTTATGAGCAGCTAGTGTGTTGTATGACTGATATTGAGCAGGATTATGTGGCGTTGCTTATGCTTTAAGAGGTTGGATCATTATCTTACACTTCCGCCAGGAGCGGGGTGTGACAATATGTTTTTAGATTATTTTTTGTTATATATGTATTCTTTTAGATCTTGTGAAGTACCATTACGGTGGATGTTCTCGGTTTTAGTCTCTAATTTTTGCACAGGGTTAAGTGCAGAAAACATTCCTACATTATATGTTTTGTGCATGCTGACCCCTTACTTTTAAAAGTGAGCAGTGTCAATCTCCATATATATATATATATATTGGTGAAATTTGACCTAAAATAAATATGATATCCCAATTTTGCCCTCCCCTTTCCCATTTTGCCCTTCAAACAAATATTATATTAAAAACACTTTTAAAATTAAAGTGAGCAAGATGTTGCTTGTTTTTGTTGCATTAGAGCATCTCTAATGCTAAAAGTCATTTTCGCATGCCAAATCTATATTTTGACAGGTGCTACAGTGTCAAAATGATACATTTTAGTAATTTTGCTCAAATGGTGCATTTAATACAAAATGCTATTTTTTTACACAACTACCATTCTTTTTCAATTACCATTCCCACCATTCCTATTTGCATCAATAATATTAATATTAGGCACATTCCAAGTCAAGTTATAGATATTAGAAGGAAACTAAAATTAAATTTAATTAAAAAGAAGTAAAAATCTGAAATATCTGATAAAAAAAAGACTAATATATATATAAATTTATATACTTGATTATATATATATATATTTATAGGAAATTTGTATATATTTTATTATATTATTATTAAAAATATAAATATTTTTAGGGCAAATCATTTCAGGCTCCCCAATCCCCCATCTCTATTCATGTCTCAACTCTGAAATTGCCCCCCCTCTCTCTCTGTGCAACTGCAAACTACAAAATCAACAAGAACCAGAAGTTCAGAACCTATATCTTTCAATTTCCATAGCCCGCTTGTAACGACCCAGCTCCTCATGGATCCGGATCATTAAACGGGTCCTAACCCGACCAAAAACATCCAAGGGTGAAACGGTAATTTCACGTTAAATTAAAATGTTGAGTTCCAAAAAGGCAAGATGGTAATTTGCCATATTTCAATAAATTAAGACCCAAAGGACGTCATAGTCATTTACGTGCATCACACAATAATTAAAATGAGGTCCGGGGTAAAATAGTCCTTTTGGGGCAAAAATATAATTATGGCATTTAATTGGGTCATAAAAATAATTAATTTTAACTTCAAATGATGCCAAAGTGTAATTTTTAAGAACTTAAATTGGTAATTACATGAAAAAGTAGAACAGGTCGACATATATACATTCTGCCAAGATACCGGTCGACATTTGGGAGGCCACATGTCGATCGGTTCTGGGAAAATTGCACTCCCACTTCCCACTGTCCAAGGATAACTCACTTACACCAACACTTGGTAATTAACCACCCCGACACTACATTCACGTACAAAATAAGATATATTTCAACATAATAACAACCACCACGTTGGTAACGTAATTTACAACACCTTACTTAGAATACACAAAACTGATTTTGAGTGAGTAATACTTAATTACATTCCCAAAACTATAATTACACATGAAATAGCTAAATACAAGATAGCAAAAATCATCTTCTAACAACTTTCAATTTTGAGGTGGATTAGCATCCGCCGGTTCTTTTCCAAGACCTGAAAAAAATTAATATATAGCAGGGTGAGCTATATGCTCAGTAGGTGACACTTAATATACACATCTTGTGTCCTTGTGAATCTAATCAAAGCATAGGCCAATGGTAAATAGGGATCAGGCAATGTAGGGTTAAAACAACTTCAATGTCAATTCCAAGTGTAAACAATGCAATGCATGATATGTCACTCCCCATTTTTCATTTCTCAAAACCATACTTTCCAACGGTTAATACAGCCCGCCCTTTGGTAACCCCGCCGCGACACGAAAGGAGGATTGACTAGTGTCCCTGACCCTTGGTAACCCCACGGCGTCATTATGGGGCCCAGCTAGCTCAACCACGCTAGGGCGACTCCCTAGTCCCCTCTAGGCTATATTAACCTCCGGCCTATTGGTAACCCCGCAGCGACCGGGTTTATCAAAACCATTTCACAAAAACTCTTCTCCCAAAATTCCCGTTTTCATTTTAAAAACTGATTTCTCCCATTTCATGCAACCCAATGGCATGCACATGTATATGTGTCTTAAGCTTACAATATTATGGCATGTAGAAGTTTTACATTTCATAATTACTTCACAACTAAGCATATATCATATTCAACATCATCAATTGAGTCATTAACACATTAAGCACAACAAAACTATCACCACAACATGCTTTTCACATAGAACAAATCATAATCAAAATCATGAATTTCTCTAGACATCAATTACACAATATTGAAACAATTAACTCTCAATTTAAGCATGTTTATCACACAAAGGAGATATAACTCACAATGGAACAAGAAGGAAGTGGATTAAGGGCCCCTACCTCGAAAATAGACAAAACCCTTGAAATAGGTCCTCAAATTCGAACTCCAAGGAGGGCACCAAATCTGGAATTTCAGGTATGGATGCGTAGAGCTCGATGTGCTCGATGTTTTGCCTCAAACGGCTCTCAATTTCACTAAGAAGTGAAGAAGTTATGAAGATTCAAAGATTTGAAGCCAAAAATGAAAAGAAAAGATAGGAGCAAGAGGGAGGGGGAGAACTTACGGGAGAATGAAAAATTAGAAAGCAAAGATATGGTCTCAAGACCACATTTGAGGTAGTGGTGGGTCCCACCTGATTTTCTTTTCTTTTCCCTTTTTCTTTTACTTCAATTTTACACCAGATACACACATAAGTGAACCACATGCAAATACTACTTAATCCACATAATTTAAAATGTACACAATGCAAATGGACCCAACCACAATCCCGAACACAATATGCGAAAAGACATAAATGTCCTTGTCTTCACGAATTATTAGAAAAATGAAAATACTGAAAAAAAACAGAAACATCACATTTTCCCCAACTTAAAAGGATTTCGTCCCCGAAATCAAGCTGTACCTGGGAAAGAGAACAACTCTGGATACTTGGAGCGAACCTGCTATTCAAGCTCCCAAGTAGCCTCCTCGACTCTGTGGTGCCTCCAAAGAACTTTCACTAACTGCATCGTTTTACCCCTTAACACCTTCTGCCGTGTGTCAAGAATCTGCACTGGTCCCTCTTGATAGGAGATATCTTCATCAATGTCCACATCGACCCAATCCAAAATGTGAGATGGATCCGGTTCATACTTCCGTAGAATCGACACATGAAAAACATTATGAACCTTGTCCATCTGCGGTGGTAAAGCGAGTCTGTAAGCAACCTCTCCTACACGGTCCAAGATCTCAAATGGTCCAATGAATCGTGGCGACAACTTGCCACTTTTCCCAAACCTCATCAAACCTTCCGTGGAGAAACCTTCAGAAAAACATGGTTTCCCACTTCAAAAGCTAGCGGTCGTCTCCGCTTGTCTGCATAGTTCTTCTGTCGACTCTGAGCTGTGAGCAACCTCTATCTGATCAATTTGATCTTCTCGGTAGTCTCGAGTACAATGTCGGGTCCTAAGGCAGCTGTCTCACCTACCTCAGTCCAACAAACTGGAGACCTACAAGGTCTGCCATACAACGCCTCAAATGGAGCCATCTCTATGCTCGCCTGATAACTGTTGTTGTAGGCAAACTTAATGAGCGGTAGATGATTTTCCCAACTGCTACCCAAGTCAAGCACACATGCCCGGAGTATATCCTCCAAGATCTGGATAGTACGCTCCGACTGGCCGTCTGTCTGTGGATGGAATGCCGTGCTAAGATTTAACGCTAAACTAAACGCTGTTTGAAGTCCTTCCCAGAACTTCGAAGTGAACTTAGCATCCCTGTCCGAAACAATGGTTACTGGAACTCCATGTAACCTTACAATCTCATTCACATAAGGAACACCAAGCTTCTCTGCATCATCTGTTGCCTTAATAGGCAAAAAGTGAGCCGTCTTGGTTAATCTGTCAATGATGACCCATACGGCCTCATTGCCCCTTCGTGACCTTGGAAGACCTGTCACAAAATCCATCGCAATCTGTTCCCATTTCCATTGTGCTACAGGCAATGGTTGCAACAACCCTACCAGTCTCTGATGCTCGGTCTTCACCTGTTGACAGGTAAGGCACTTAGCCACAAACTGCGCAACGTCCTTCTTCATCCCATTCCACCAATACTGACGTCTCAAATTGTGATACATTTTTGTACCACCTGGATGAACTGCAAAGCGGTAAGTATGAAACTCCCGAAAAACATCTTCACGACAAACCGTGGGGACAACCAACAAATCTTTAAACCGTAGACCCCCATCTGTATGTAAGGTCCAATCCTTCACTGTCTCACCACTAGAGATCAAAGCGTGAATGTCATCCAAATCTGGATCCTGTCTCTGTGACTCAATCACTCATCCGACAAGAGTAGGCTGAGCCACAAAACTAAACAAGAATGCCGACCCATTGCAATCATCCTCATCTAAACAACACAATCCCATCTCCGCTAAACTTTCAAGCATCTTCCACTTCCGAATAGCCAAACCGGCTAAAGTGCCTCGAGATTTCCGGCTTAAGGCATCAGCTACAACATTTGCCTTACCCGGATGATACTGCAAATCAAAGTTGTAATCTTCCAAGTATTCGATCCATCGTCTCTGTCTATTGTTCAAGTCCTTTTAAGAGAAAAGGTACTTGAGGCTCTTGTGATCCGAGAACACCTCGAATCGTTCACCATACAAGTAGTGTCTCCAACACTTCAAAGCAAACACCACTGCCGCCAACTCTAAATCATGAGTAGGGTAGTTGTACTCATGAGTCTTTAACTGCCGAGACCCATAAGTCACTACTCTACCATCTTGCACCAACACACATCCCAAGCCATCGCGTGAAGCATCACAATAAATCACATAACCCAAGCCACGCTCAGGTATCACCAACACTGGAGCTGTAGTTAATCTTGTCTTCAACTCCTGAAAAGATGACTCACAAGCTTCATTTCACGTAAACTTGATCCCTTTCTGGGTCAAATGGGTCATAGACACTGCCAAACGGGAGAAATCTTTCATAAATCTCCGGTAGTAACCCGCTAGACCAAGAAAACTGCGGATCTCAAACACATTCTTGGGTTGTTCCCAAGTCAAAACTGCTTCAATCTTCGATGGATCAACGGACACTCCGCCTTCTGAAACAACGTGCCCCAAGAACTTTACCTCTTGTAGCCAAAACTCACACTTCTCATATTTGGCATACAATCGGTGCTCCCGCAAAATCTGCAAAACAATACTCAAATGGACCTCGTGCTCTTCCCGAGTCCATGAATACACAAGAATGTCATCCATGAAGACTACCACAAACTGGTCCAAGTAATCGTGAAAGACGCGGTTCATCAAATCCATGAATGCCGCTGGCTCATTAGTCAAGCCAAAAGGCATAACAAGGAACTCATAGTGTTCATACCGTGTACGGAATGCTGTCTTCGAGATATCCTCATCCCTGACCCGCAACTGATAGTAGCCAGATCTTAAATCAATCTTCGAGAAACAACTAGCTCCTTTCAACTGATCAAACAAATCGTCTATCATTGGCAAATGATACTTGTTCTTGATGGTGGCATGATTCAACTTCCGGTAATCAATGCACAACCTCAAAGAACCATCTTTCTTCTTAGCAAATAAGACCGGTGCGCCCCATGGTGATACACTTGGTCGGATGAAACCTTTCATCTTCAAATCATCAAGCTGTCTCTTCAATTCTTCCAATTCGACTGGGGCCATACGATACGGTGCCATAGAAATCGGCGTGGTACCTGGCATCAAATCAATAGTGAACTCCACTTCCCGGTGTGGAGGCAACTCTGTCAAATCCTCCGGAAACACATCCAGAAAATCACGAACAACTGCAGGATAATCTTCTTCCACAACATCCTCCTCTTCGGCTAGAAGACTAGCCAAGAAGTAATCACCACGACTCCGTCCACAAATTCTATACAATAATGAAGGCTGGAAATCACTCCGATCTCCCATGAAAAAGAAACAATCTCCCTCAGGAGTGCAAATCGTGACTCTTCCTCTGAAACAATCAATTGTGGCATGAAAGGAAGCTAACCAATCCATCCCGAGAATGACATCAAAGCTAGTCATCTCCAGGAGGATAAGGTCAAACACAAAAGTCCGTCCGGCTATCACAATGGAACAGTCCCTCACGACTCGGCTCAAAGACACTGAAACTCCAACTAGCGTATCAACACACAACGCCCGATCCATAAAACTGACCTCTAACCCCGATGCAAGTGCAAATGATAATGAAATTAAAGAATGAGATGCACCAGAATCAAACAAAACACGGGGCCAAGAACCAAACACTGGAAATATACCTCGGAGAACTGAAGATCCAGGAGATGCATCAGTCGGTGCAAAGGCAAAGACACGTCCCTGCTGTGCCTGTGCTTGAGAACCACCAATCTAAACACCAGACTGCTGTGCCGACACAGTAGAAGTATCCCTCCTAGCTGGTCGTGAACCCTGAGAAGACAAGGCAGGCTGTGGTGGTGGCGGTGGTCTGAAACCTGACTGAACTGTAGCTGACTGTGACGGCCTCTGTCGTGACCCTCTGCTACTACCAGTACCTGCTCCCTGATTAGGACAGTCCTGAATCAAGTGACCCTGCTGGCCACACCCATAACAAGTCCTTGGAACTGAAGAAACTGAAGACGATCTCATGGGACAACTAGACTTGTAGTGCCTAGGTTGCTGACATTGATAACAAACAACTCCACTCCTGTCAGATCCAGCTGGCATAGGAGTGGTAGGAGCAGATCGTGCAGACTGTTGCCCCTGAAACTGAAATGAACCACTCTTGCTCATTTTCCAAGGAGATCCCTCCGATGATGGCCCTACACCTCTCTTTTGCTTCAACTGCTCTCTTCTTGCATCCTTCTCTTTATTATCGGCCTCCAACATTAATGCCCTTTCTACTGCTTCCGAGTAAACTTTAATGAACTGCGCCGTGACTAACGGCCTCATCCGATCATTAAGACCAGAAACAAACTTCCGAGTCTTATAAGCTTCATCTCTCACCATTTCTGGAGCAAAACGGGAGAGTGAAGTAAACTTGTTCTCATATTCTGCCACTGACATGCTCCTTTGAATAAGGTTATGAAACTGGTCTTGTAACTCCCATCTTTTGGAAAGCGGAAAATACTTCTCATAGAACAGTTCCTTGAACCTGCCCCAACTCATCTCCTCCACCTTATACTGGTTGGTGACTGACTTCCACCAAACCTTGGCATCTTTAGCAAACTTGTAATAGCTAGGATGATCTTCAAATGATCCTCCATCACATCCATTGAGGTCAACTAAGTCTCAACCTGATCCAGGTAGTCATTTGCTACCATTGGATCCGCATTGCCCTCGAACATAACTGGCATCAACTGAGAAAAACCTTTAATAATCTTGAGAAGCTTCTGAGCTGGCATCTCCTCAACTTGAACTGTAGGTTGTGGTGCCGACTACGACTGAGTAGCAATTGTTGCCCTCACGACATTTTGCAACAAACGATTCTACTCATGTTCCACAGAACCTTCACCCACGTCGACGGGTGCTTCAACATTATCCCTCTTTGTGGGGACAACTCTTGGGGGAATCAAGTCCCTAAGAAGCGTGTCCTCATCATTTAGCTCCGCCGGATTGGAGCTAGAGCTCTCGCCAACGTCACCCCTTGTTGGCCTAGGGCCAATTTCCCTTAACTCTTCACGTCGTGACATCATGCTATAAAACGAGATAAGGGTTCAAAAACATGATGCTAAAGTCCACCGTGGACGACTTAACATAAAATGATGACATACCAACACTTAACATGCACAACTATGCAAGAAACATTTAACGTAAACATTTAGGCACATAAGCACATAGACAATTAAACATACTTGTTCAAATAAATAAACACGTAGCAAGGAATCACGTAAACAATGCAAACAACACCCCACGCAACTCTATGTAGGTCTCTACCTGTCGTCCCAAAGGTTTTCGAAGCCACGCTCTGATACCATTCTGCAACGACCTAGCTTCTCATGGATCTGGATCATTAAACGGGTCCTAACCCGACCCAAAAACATCAAAGGGTGAAACGGTAATTTCACGTTAAATTAAAATGTTGAGTTCCAAAAAGGACAAGATGGTAATTTGTCATATTTCAATAAATTAAGACCCAAAGGACGTCATAGTCATTTACGTGCATCACACAATAATTAAAATGAGGTCCGGGATAAAATAGTCCTTTTGGGGCAAAAATATAATTATGGCATTTAATTGGGTCATAAAAATAATTAATTTTAACTTCAAATGATGCCAAAGTGTAATTTTTAAGAACTTAAATTGGTAATTACATGAAAAAGCAGAACAGGTCGACGTATACTCCTTATACGTCGACTGGTGTGGGATATGAACAGTGGGAAAACCCACTGCCAAGATACCGGTCGACTGGTTTGGGATACCAGTCGACTGGTTCTGAACATAAGTTACAATGGATACCGGTCGACTGGTTTGGGACGTATGCCATAATGACCATTCTGCCAAGATACCGGTCGACATTTGAGAGGCCACATGTGGACCGGTTCTGGGAAAATTGCACTCCCACTTCCCACTGTTCAGTGATAACTCACTTACACTAACACTTGGTAATTAACCACCCCGCCACTACATTCACGTACAAAATAAGATATGCTTCAACATCAAATTGTAATAACAACCACCATAACGTAATTTACAATACGTTACTTAGAATACACGAAACTGATTTTGAGTGAGTAATACTTAATTACATTCCCAAAACTATAATTACACATGAAATAGCTAAATACAAGATAGCAAAAATCATATTCTAACAACTTTCAATTTTGAGGTGGATTAGCATCCGCCGGTTCTTTTCCAAGACCTGAAAAAAATTAACATATAGCAGGGTGAGCTATATGCTCAGTAGGTGACACTTAAGGCACACATCTTGTGTCCTTGTGAATCCAATCAAAGCATAGGCCAATAGGAAATGGGGATCATGCAATGTAAGGTTTAAACAACTTCAATGTCAATTCCAAGTGTAAACAATGCAATGCATGATATGTCACTCCCCATTTTTCATTTCTCAAAACCATACTTTCCAACTGTTAATACAGCCCGCCCTTTGGTAACCCCGCTGCGACACGAGAGGAGGATTGGCTAGTGTCCCTGACCCTTGGTAACCCCGCAGCGTCATTATGGGGCCCAGCTAGCTCAACCATGCTAGGGCGACTCTCTAATCCCTTCTAGGCTATATTAACCTCCGGCCCGTTGGTAACCCCGCAGCGACCGGGTTTATCAAAACCATTTCATAAAAACTTTTCTCCTAAAATTCCCGTTTTCATTTCAAAAACTGATTTCTCCCATTTCATGCAACCCAATGGCATGTACATGTATATGTGTCTCAAGCTTACAATATTATGGCATGTAGAAGTTTTACATTTCATAATTACTTCACAACTAAGCATATATCATATTCAACATCATCAATTGAGTCATCAACACATTAAACACAACAAAACTATCACCACAACATGCTTTTCACATAGAACAAATCGTAATCAAAATCATGAATTTCTCTAGACATCAATTACACAACATTGAAACAATTAACTCTCAATTTAAGCATGTTTATCACACAAAGGAGATATAACTCACAATGGAACAAGAAGGAAGTGGATTAAGGGTCCCTACCTCGAAAATAGACAAAACCCTTGAAATGGGTCCTCAAATTCGAACTCCAAGGAGGGTACCAAATCTGGAATTTCAGGTATGGATGCGTAGAGCTGAATGTGCTCGACGTTTTGCCTCAAACGGCTCTCAATTTCACTAAGAAGTTATGAAGATTCAAAGATTTGAAGCCAAAAATGAAAAGAAAAGCGAGGAGCAAGAGGGCGGGAGAGAACTTACGGGAGAATGAAAAATGAGATAGCAAAGATATGGTCTCAAGACCACATTTGAGGTAGTGGTGGGTCCCACCCGATTTTCTTTTCTTTTTCCTTTTTCTTTTACTTCAATTTTACACCACATACACACACAAGTGAACCACATGCAAATACTACTTAATCCACATAATTTAAAATGTACACAATGCAAATGGACCCAACCACAATCTCGAACACAACATACGAAAAGACAGAAATACCCTTGTCTCCATAAATTATTGGAAAAATGAAAATGCTGAAAAAAAAACAGAAACATCACACCGCTGTTCCATTTCGGGTTCGCCATTCGCAAGCTTTAGCCGCTGTCTCTCAACTCTCAAGCTTGTCCCCCTCTCTCTCTCCAACTGCTAACTTTTACGTATGGGTTTTGTTTTATTTTTTTATTTTTTCTAAATCAACTAATCAATGCCTTTGATTCTTGTTTTGCAAACAAAATCTTATTTGGTGAAATTTTTTATGATCTTTTTCTAAACCGATCCGAGAAGAAAGATATATATATATATATACACACATACACACATATATGAGGATGAGAGGGGAAGAGAAAGTACAAAAATAGACAACAGAAGCAGGAGGTGGTGGTCGCCGTCGATGGCTGATTATTGCAGATGGATGAGAGAGAGAGAGAGAGACGGCCGAGCAACAAAAGAGAGAAAGACGGCACACAACGAGAGAGAGAGAGAGACGGATAGGATTGAGAGATATAGAAATAGCTATTGTTATAAGTTTGCTAAATTTAGTACCAAAAATAGCAAAGGCAAATTTTGGCAGGTGAAATAGAAGCCCATTGGAAGGCCTAATTTTAACCCACCTGCTATATTTTGAATTGACAACCCATATAACAAGTGGGTTGGAGATGCCCTTAGTAAGAGTAGGGCTATAGTGGGAATAACCACTGGCTGTTAGGGAGGCGAAGGCAAGAACGGATTCTAGAGTTGTTGCTCTTATTGGATGTGGCTACTAGAGGATATCAAATAAAAACAAAGTTGCATTGATTTATTTTCATCAAAACAAAAAAATGAAAAACTGTATATCCAAAATTCTAACCAAACAAAAACTAAATTAATCAAAGGGAGTAACTTACTGACGACTGAATAACCTGTCACCAAGTTTTTGTCCGGCATTTTGTCGAACAACTTGTGTGCATATTCGATGATCCTTTGTTCAGCAAATCAATCAGGTTTCGGTATTAATAGCCAATCAACCAACAATCAACATGAAAGTACAGATTTCCTAGAAACATGAAGCAAGAGAAATACAGCAAGAAGTTTGGCACTCCAAAATTCACTTGTACTAACCATTGAACTACAGAGACATCTGCAATATAGTAATACATTGCTCACACATTTTATGCGTGATCAAATAAAATGGGTACTTAAAAAGGTCAATGAAGATTTAATAATGGGTAGTTAAAAAGGTCAATGAATAACTATTGGTCTAGCGATATCAGTCTCTTACTTGCCAAAAGGAAGTTAGGGGTTCAAGTCTTAGAAGAGACGTGCATATGAGTACCAAGTAGGGAGAAAAAAATAAAAAAATAAAAAAAGGTCAAGAAGAGTTTTTTTGTATTGTTCATCTCTGCAATGTTGCCAAAACAATAATTTGGTATTTCTGGTTTTGACCTCTTTTTTTTGAAACAAATACAGTACTATTCAAATTGTTACAAAAGTTACCAAACACATTTCAGTACACCATCAGCAACAAAAAATATAAAGTAAAAATGCTAGCCAAACAGGGCCTTAGTGAATGGAGAATTTTCTACGCAAACAGTTAGGGATGTTGCTCAAATATAGGGGGAACAGGCCCAAAACAAATGGAAGAGGATGTGGAAGATCTGCGTAACAGGCCCAAAACGGATGGAACACAAATGACTTTTCGAGAAGTAATCTTGGCCTGGCTGCTGCTGGTCGTAATTTATATAATTTAAAGGACGACACGAGGAATTGGACCACATGGAAATCAATCTATATTGGGAAATTTCAATTAATGCAGTCCATATGATGCAATGAGATCATAAAGACCCGTTAGAAATTTAAGATTTTCAAGTCAAGTAGTAAGGATCATCAAAATGTATCACTAAAATTCTCTCTTAGTGTTTTTGAAATTATAATCGATTTTTAAAAAGCGTTTATATAGTTTGAAGACATCTATAAAGATAAATGTGAGCAGCTTCTCCCATCTTTGGATGGTGTCCTTTGGCCTGACACTCTTATACTTGAGCATGCTCTCATTTTTAGATAAGATTCGACTCTAATACCATTTGTCTATAGCCTGATACTAGTGCCACAGCCCACATTAGGTCCAATGGGGCAATTGCCTCCATTGAAAATTTTAGTTTCTTTTATTTTTTATCAAAAGATTGTAGTAATTATAATTGTGCCTCCACTGAATCCCTAAAATATTCACAAAAGTCCTTTAAATTTTTTTTTCCCCCAAAATTCAAAAAATACCTATATCTTTTCTCCTGCATTGAGTCCTACAAAATTTTAAAAATCAAATTTCCGAAAAACTCCCTACTTTATAATTTATTATTTTGGTGCAATTTTTTTTATATCATATTATTATCAATGGGTGTCCCCTCTAAATTTAATTTTCTCCGCTTATATTGTCCTCCGATTTGCACTTTCTCCATTATCACAATTTTCAAAACCACTCTCTACCAGCAAGTCCTTGAGAACAACGTGCACGCAATCTAATTTTGAGTCAAGCTAGTACTGATACAGACATCTAGTTGAATGATTTTTAAGCTTAAGAGAGAACCAAACTTGAGAAGAAATGACCACAAGGCAATATCATATATATGATAAAATCTTGAATTCTCTATAAATCAATTTGTTTAGATAAACACATATAATTACTTCATAACATAACTATTAGACCTTAGAAGGTTGAGGGTTCAAATCCCATAACAAGATTTGTAATAGGTGTGTGAGTTTCTTGTCAAATCTCTTTCACTTTTTTTTTTTTACTTAAATTGTTTAGTTCTTTTTTGTGTTCACTAAACTCAAAAGCCAAGATATCAATCCTTGATGGGGCCTTTTTGCAATCAAGGACACTGTCATTTAGCTCTAAGCCATGGACCCTTCCAGTTAAGCAAGCAAAATCGTGAAAAGTACAGGCCTGCAGACATTTTTGTTACATGTTAAGCTGTCTCTATCTTGATTAGTCATATATATATATAAGTTCCAAACATTTACATGAGTGATTCATAAAGTGAATACGTAGCATGCCTTATAGTCATGAACTTTTTACATATCAACACACCCCCACAATCATACAAATTATGCTAAATTATCACAATATTATCAATGTGTGATTGAAATGACATGATATGATTCCTTAATTGTGCGGTGCAGAATCAAGTTATGTATTTTTTAATTCACTGATAACTTAGGCTACTTGTACTTAATTATTGATGATTGAATTAATAATCTTAAAAGTAATTATAATGTATTTGAAATTTTGAGCATTAGTTCAATGGTACAATATTTCCTTCTTAAAAGAAGGTCGAGCATTTTACTTCATTGGGATAATACAGTGGATATGTGCGAGATTGTTTGAAGTTTCAAAGAAAAAAAAATAAAAAATTCCTAACTAACCGATGAAAGTTGCAGTTGTCATGAAAGTTTTGGATTTTGAAGAAAAAATGACTAAATTTGGAGTACAAGAGGTTTAGTCCACTAAAAGTTCTCAATTGGATATACAACCATAGTACTACCATAGGAAGCAGAAAAACAGAACATTGACCTGATAAATCAAAGAGGTTTATTTTGTTCCCTTTTTTTAAAATTTTTTTTAATCTAATACAAAAATATACAGTTGCATTTAATGTGTGAATCATATGACTTCATTGATGTGATAAGCATCAACTTGTTAACTGTCAATGCAAGTTCAGTGGGAAACACATCTATACAAATTGGGGCCTCAGGCAAAAGCTACAAATTAGATATTTTTAAATTTAATATTAACATAATTAAAATTTAGTTAGTTCTTCCTTAATTGTTATTTTATCACTCCTATTATCTTCTCCTTGAATTTTTTTTTTTTTTTTTTTTTTTTTTTTTTTAACTGCAATTTTTCTACAAAATTTTTACATGTAAGTTATATATATACAACATCATGTACTCGGATCCTTTCCTGTGGCATAAGGTACCACGTATCACTGCAACAACGTACTTTATATTAATTACACAATAATTTCAGATCACTCATTAAAAAAGGGTCTTAAACGAGGAATTCGGATCCTCTCATGTGACACAAGATATATGACTTACTTTAGATAGCTTATGTAATAATTTATTTCGCAACAACTTTAAATCGCTTGTGCAACAATTTATATCACAAGTTACCTAAACAATGTATTGTGTTTTAGGTGATCTTAAATGAGATAAGAAGTTAGCTTTTGTGTGTGTTTTTAGGTGATCCGGCCGGTTGAGTTGTGGAGTAAAAAATCAAGGACACTCTAGGAGCAAGCAAGCGTTGAAATGAAACAGTAAAAAGATGGTAACTTTTTACTTTTTGACAGAAAAGATGTTCATTGGCAACGCATTCAATCATGATAATACTGTAACCTAACTGTAAGATCAATTCTTACTTTAATTTCTCCTATTATTTTTTGCTGCAAAATTTTAAAAGTATTTTTACTTGAATTTCATACAATGAGATCAAATAAAAAAAATTGAGCAAACAACATTAATGGCTTAAGTGAACCAATATCTGGTTTAATTGCTTCCATCAATTCTAGAAATCATATGGTTTGTGAAGATAATTTAGTAGAAGTAATAGAGTATTAATTAATTGAGATATGGTACTAATGTGATATTTAACTAAATATATATAATCAAATATATATTCACGTTGCCATCGTGATGTCCATCAAACCTACATATATACCTATGTGACATTTGTGTGTTTGGTACATTCGGGGCTGTTGTTAATTTCACATTCCTAATATCTTTGTTTTAGAATTATTTTTGAAAATATTTAACTTCTTCCGATATCTCACTAATATAAAAGCAAAAACAGAACTTCATTAAATTTTTAAAAGAGGTAACTGACATCGAATATAGTAATAAGTTAAAGTACATATAATGGAAAGCATCACAATAGTTTTCCATAATATTCATAGTTTCTTCGTGACCACCATAACAATCAGTCATGCAAACAACTCATGTATGGCAAATGAATGCAATATTCAGTAACAATTTCCTTGTGTGTGTGTGTATATATATATATATATATTTTGACAGATAATATGTTCACAGCCTACCCATCTCATCTAATCGTGACAATATTGCAACCTAACTGTAGAGATCAATCCAAACAAAAGTTATACATTCAAGTCAGGAGACAATTTAATTTATTATAATTGATAGAGAAACATAGACATATCAGTAAAGAACACACAACCTTAATTGCTAGACAAACTGATAGATAGGCATACTCTGTTGAGTAATCATTTGCTTGCTCATGAGAGCTTCTGACCTAAAGTTTCTATATATTTATTTTATTTATATTTTTAAATTATTTAATTGATTAGTTGGCTATTTGTTTATTTGTTAATTTAATTCATTGTTTAAATGTAAATTGTGTGTCTATTCGATTAATTTGAATTTAAATAATTTAACTGATTTGTTTGTTTATATGATGATGTGTATTTTGTGTAATTAATTGTTAGATTAAAATATTTTATTTTATTAATGAATTTGAATAGTAGTAATTTACCAACTAATTAGGTCCCGTGAATTACTTGGATAGGAGAAAAAATGGATATGGATAATTACCCATGGATAGTTGGATATATATATATAAGGTTAGTTATTAATAATTATTATTAATATTATTTTCTTATAGTAACTAATAGTATTGGTAATAATTAGTTATAGATAGTGTGTGCATATATAATAATAATAATAATAATAATAATAATAATAATTTTAATGTAGTTATATGTATATTATATATATCACGTTAGTTGGCAGAATATAAAAATATATGTATAGTTAGTTTTTATTTTATTTTCTTTCTTCTTAAGTAATTAAAGTTGGAATGGCATTAGGAGTAGTGTATATATATATATATATATATATATATATATATATATATATATATGGTATAAGTCTATAGAAGGGGTTGCACACAACCCTTATACGCAGACAAAGTAGAGAGAGAGATCTCGCTAGAGAGAAAAGAGGAAAGAAGTCGAGAGAGATAAAGAGGAAGAAGAAGTTTGGGTTTTTCAATATGAAAATCCCTAAGGCATGCAAGTTCTAATTTTGTCTCTTCTCCTTTGACTTGTGTTCTTTACATGCTTAGTTAAATTCCAGGATTTTTAATTGGATTTAATAAACTGGTTTGCATGTTAAAAATCTGAATTTACAGTATGTTATATTTGTAATGGGTTTGTATAGTTTTTACATGATTTAATTATATGATGCATGACCTGTGATCTAATTTAATGTAAAGAAGTTTATATGTTCTAAAGTCAATGATGACCCTGACCAGACACAATATTGTCCGCTTTTGGCTCACCCAGATCAGAGACTTCCCAGGGGGTCACCCATCCTGGTACTACTCCAAGTTAAGCACGCTTAACTACAGAGTTCTGATGGGTTCACGGCCATCACGGCTTTAAAACGCGTTGTGTCATAGAAGGGTATTGAATCTACATATAGCACTTGCCCCATCCACACCCAGACGATGTGGGATTGTGCACCTGTAGCTCGCCCAGTGTGGTAGCCTACTGGTGCCCCCTGCACACACTCACACACACCCGCCCACAAGGTCGCCACAATCACCCCCCCTTTGGGGCCCAACGTCCTCGTTGGCCACCCTTCCGGTTGGGTCAGGCTCTGATACCATTTGTAACGACCCTCACCCTGGCCAGACACAATATTGTCCGCTTTTGGCTCACCCAGATCAGAGACTTCCCAGGGGGTCACCTATCCTGGTACTACTCCAAGTTAAGCATGCTTAACTACAGAGTTCTGATGGGTTTACGGCTTTAAAACGCGTTGTGTCATAGAAGGGTGTTGAATCTACATATAGCACTTGCCCTATCCACACCCAGACGATGTGGGATTGTGCACCTGTAACTCGCCCAGTGTGGTAGCCTACTGGTGCCCCCTGCACACGCTCACACACACCCGCCCACAAGGTCGCCACAGATTAACTAAAATGTTAAATCCTACTTATATTCGTGTCAGGCTAACTGAACAAGTTGAATGACCTATCGTGGTTTACTTTATATTGGATAGGATGGATGTTATATATATATATATATATATATATATATATATATATATATATATATAGTTATGAGTCATGATATGAGTTTGAGTCTCAGGATCTATGGTTAGGGTGCGTATATTGCTAGGGATGTGTAGCTAGATATAGTGTAGTTGTGCACCATGGTAGGTCTAGGTACTCATGCCCACTATATGTGCGTTTTGCATGTTGCCTATTATTCAGGTTGAGACAACCCTATAGTCTAGTGAAGTTCCTTTAGTGTGTGTGTGTGTGTGTGTATATATATATACGGATTATATAATTATTGTTGAATTGACTAGGATGTATACGTGTATCGAGTCTCTGTTTGAGATGTAGTAGATTAAAACTTGTTCGTAGGCCTGACCCACTATTATTTTTCAGGTGTTCGTCAGATCCAGCCATAAAGGTGGTTCGTGGCGAGCAGAGACTATCCATTCACCCTTCCAATTCGACGTAGGAGTCTTCCTTATGTTTTAGTATTTGGATTCAATTTTACTTCATTTATTTATTTAGTTTCAGTTGAATTATGGATAAGGGTCCACATGATGGATTCCCGAGTTGTAATGATATCAGAGATTTTGGATATTGTTATTTGGAAGATTATTTAATTATTTATTTAAGGAGTTATTATTTAGTTTCCTTTTCACTTATTTATTTATTTATTATTATTTTTTTGAACTCAATGCTTGTTTAATATTAATTGTTTGATATACTTCGATTCTGTGCTCGGACTTGATCACCTATGACTCTAGAATCAAGAGGTATCTCAAATGTCTAAAAGGGTCCCAAATATATTGTGAACTTGTAAACCAATATATATTATATAAAAATGTTAAACCAACGAGAAGTGGCCTAGCGGTATCAGACCCTTATTTTTCAAAGGGATGTCAAGGGTTCAAGTCTCTATGAAGACATGTGTGTATGAGTACTAACTAGGAAAAAATTATACAAGGGTGTTAGGGTTTGCGACATAAGTATAAAGGAATATTGTTTTTTACTTATAGTGAAAACTATTGCCAATCTTTTCTAACCATATAATCTTTGTGTCTTGTGTGGTGTGTGTTTTATTTTTCTGTCGTTTTCTTGAATCGTGTTCTAGATTTCGTGACATTTGTTGTAACACATAGGATAAGTAGGTTATGTTAGGAACTTTTTTCCACATATCACAAGTATAAAACATGGCAATGAGAAGATCTATGTTCAATCATGTTTATTGGTTAAGGAGAAGAAACAAGTCAAAATAACAATGAAGTAAAAAGAAGAAAGATAGAAAGCTAAGGCCAGATACTTCTTTTAACTGAGTGAGGGTGGTGAAAGGAAAAAGATGAGAAGAAATTAAAAAGGGTTGAGAGGGAAAGGTGTGGGGACTAGAAGAGTTGTCACTGTCCCTTGCCTGCACAAGCATTTGATGCATTTTGGCTATTATAAGGAGAGAGATGATGCTCCCATGCAAATCTATACCCATCTCTTTCCCATTCTGCACAATACCCTAAAATTCCTCTCCATTAATTTTTATTTATTTATTTATTTATTTATTTATTTTTACTTTTTTTTTTTTTTTTCAAACATAAAAATAATAAAAGTTTCAATAGGTTTTTATAATAAACTGATGCGGCAATGGTTGAACTAAACATTTTAAAATGGAGATAGACTATTGATTAGTGTGTAAGAGTTCTTGTCAAACATTGTTTTCTGAAATCACCAAAAGACTGATTCGGACAACTTGACATTATATATAAGATAATATAAAGTATCCATCTAGTATGTATATAAGGGATAAAATCTGCATATATATATATATATATATATATATATATGTATTAAATATGTATGAATATGTGAGTATGAATATATATAGATGTATGTATGTATGTGTAGATGTATCATGAAGTGGTTTGAGGGATAAAATTTAATTTGCAGATAGAATTTTGTCATATGTGGTCGAGTAGTAGCATTCTACACCTCCTTTTAGTTTGTCCTTTTTGATTGTGTATTTGGGTGACATGAAGTCACGTGAATGGTTTCAAGGCCTTTCCTTGCCTTTCTTCTTTGTAAGACCTTTACCTCTATTATTTAGGCTCTCTCTTACCCTTGTTTTTCAACCTCCAAACACTCATATTCTCCTCCTTTGTAGGACAACAGCTACATCCACACACACAACACAAAACACACACATACACACACTCTCTCTCTCCATGACTCCTGCCTATCTGAATCCATCATCATCACCATCTTCATCCTCACCTTTATCTTTTGTAGAGCTAAAAGAAGATCAACTATTGCAATTCTATAGTCCATCACATCAACCTTCATCCTCTTTCTCATGTCCTATTTTCTTCAAAGTAGCTCAAGATCAAAGAGGAAGTCAAGCTATAGAGCCAAGACAAGACCAACAGAAGGCAAGAACGTACACTTGTATTTATTTGACTAAAAAATTAAAATTTTTGCGTTTAAGTTTAATCGCTAGATCACTTTTTGATCTTTTAGTCTTGATCTCTCTTTGATCGATCACATAGTATGTCCTCTAAAGTTTCTACAATTTGATCCCTTCATTTTCAACCATGGTCTCATTCCACTAATCATATCTCATTGGTGTGTGTTTAACACTGAAATTTCAAAATGTTTTCCCATGATCACTTTTTCAATCTCATATTAATTAAAATACCATATGATATGATTTTTCTTAGCATACAAAGTTGAAAGTAGTGAATTGTCAAATATATTGTGTGCGCAATTACTTAAAATTCATTAATTGTCTGTGGTCCAACCTCTTAATTAATCTCTTTCTTGATCTTAGGCTGATGATAAGTACATGCTTCATGAGGGACCAAGTGATCACCAAGTACTTCCATCTACTTCAGTTCAGACAACAGTACCGGATGACAATTGTACTAAATTTGAAGGCAATAAATTACCAAATTATTACAAGCTCGAGGATGAGAATGAAAAGGACATAGATGATGTGTCAGCAAAGTGGATGTCTTCAAAAATGAGATTAATGCAGAAAATGATGGATACGAGTCGCGCAGGAATGGATCAAGAAGAGAGAATTGTGCAGAAGTTTCATGATCGAAACAACAACGAAACTACTCATCAATATCCCAACAACATCAACAATATTGTTAGAGTCTGTTCTGATTGTCACACAACCAAAACTCCCCTTTGGAGAAGTGGCCCTCAAGGTCCTAAGGTTATTTTCATCCCTCTCTATGATCTGGATCTATATATATTATATGTACACACACACACACACACACACACACACTAATTAGCCCTTGATTTTATGACACTACATGCTGGTAAGGTCCTAAGCAATGTTGTTTTCACTCATCTTTTATCTGGATCTCTCTAATCATGCACTTTTGAATCAATATTAGAGAAAGTGCAATTTAATTAATTTTATTAATACATGTTGATCTTCAATGTCTTAAAGTTACTTTAATACATATTTATCTGGATCTTTATATAAATCTCCAGTGAGCACTTACCCTTTAATGATTAGATCATAAAGGTTGTCTACTACATATTTATTTTATTTTTATATAATATTTTCCCTCTCCTTTTTTATTTTTTTATTCCCTTCCATCATTCCTTAAGTCCCACTGGTTTGATCTTGTAGAATTTGACATATACTTTTCTCGTTGAGTGAATGGTGCTAAATAAATCTCATAGATTTTTCGTTCAAAAGGACTATGTGAAATCTTCGGTTTTTCATCTTCCTCTATCCTAATTAAGTTAATTTTATGATACAAAATGTTGCAGACACTATGCAATGCATGTGGAATCCGGCAAAGGAAGGCTAGACGAGCAATGGCAGCTGCTGCTGCTGCTGCAGCAGCTGGCAATGGCACAAACCTTGCCACCAATTCAACGACTGCAAGGAGTACCAAAGTGCAAAGCAAAGAAAAGAAATCGCGTAAAAGCTACATAACACAATACAAGAAACAGTTGAAGCTGCGTCACTCTCAGAGCGAAAAGAAGCTCTCTTTTGAGGATTTTGCTTTGAGTTTGATTCAGAATTCGGCTTTTGGAGGAGTATTCCCAAAGGATGAAGAAGAAGCCGCGGTCCTCCTAATGGCACTCTCTTGCGGCCTTATCAATTCATAGTTGATTTTCTCAAGTGAATTAGGTTTCTAAATTTTTGGTGACATGTTTCTGTTTGGAGAGAGATAGAGAGAGACGAAACATTTTAAGTAGTCTTTTGAGCATGTTGCAAACTAAAAGTTTGAGTTTGCTTCATTGATGTAGCTAATAATCTTGAACTAATAAAGAAGATAATTAAATAATATTTAAGGTCTTTTATCCTTAATTAATTTACTTGCTGAAAGCCTTTTTTTTTCTTTTTCTTTTTTTTCCTTAAAACTATCATATACCATTTCATGATTTGAAAGAAGAATTTGGGTTTTTTTCATTTGAAGATATTCAAGTATCTGATGGGTATTAATGATATTTGTAATGTGCATAAAATATGTATGTATGTTCTGCATGCTTGTGGACACTTCATTCATGTGGTTGAAATTAAACTGTCAGTATGCATTTTAAACTGATTGTTGACAGTCACAAAGCGAAACCGAAGATCATACTGAGAACTGAGAAGAAACTGCCACTGCTGCTTCTGAAATCGGTTCATGAGACTCTACCATTTGTCAAAGATCAAACATTCATGCTGAGAAGAGCTTGTATATTTCTTTATCTTCAATAAATTGCTTATTGACCGGGAAAAAAAGAAAAAGAAAAAGAAAAAAACTGTCATAAATTTGATCATGCTGGCCATGAACATTTTTGTCTTCTCTGGTACATCCAACTAATGAATCAACGTAGAGATCAACTATCATATATAAACTATCACACATAATATATATGTTATATGTGCGTGTATATACACAGAGAACAGCTCAGTTTCTTCCTGGTGTGCTAGGAACAACGTTACCTATAAGGAAGCGCGCACAGCATTAATCCAAAACAATTATTCTATATATTTTTCTATTTTAAAACATGGGGAGTTTTTAATATAAAGTTTTCATATATGAAGAGAGAATGGTTTGGAGAGAGCTAAATTGGTAAAGTGTAAAGAAGGCTATTTTAGTCATTTTGCATAAAAAGAAAAGAAAAAAAGAAGTAAATAACACCAATTATGAAGGAAAAAAAAATTGCAAATAGTGAAAATCAATGCTTTTGTAATTTTTTTTTTTTAAAATATTCCATTTTTCTGAAAAAATGGAACTTTGACTTCACTTGTTTGTAATTTAACTACCAAAAGACAAATTTTTATAATTAAAAAAAATAATAATAATGCTAAACCCTAAATAAAAACCAGGAAAGAAGAGAGAGACACAAGAAGCAAAATGTGTGTGTGTTTTTGGGTCTTGGTACATGGGAATGGAATAGGCATTTGTCAACTAAGGAAGAGGAATGCAAATTTTAAGCCAATAGATAATTAAAAATCAACATTTCAGTACATTCTACAAATAAATGACCTTGAATCATACACCGTCCAATTTAAAAGACCAGAAAATATCACGATTCAGGACTAAAAAGTTAAAAAGATATCCCAAATTGAAAGGTGTATGATTACCATGCATCTATATATATATATATATATATATATATATATATATTTGCATTTCATTATCCTTGAACCCAAACATATCCTATAGGCGAGACTCAGACACCTTTTATACATATGCTATTTCGGTAATAATTGATACATTCAGCTATATAGCAATAGTAGAATTTATTTTGTCCATGGTATAAACCCACGTAGAAACATGTTCGTTTTAGAGATAGATCTTCCCTTTTCAAATATATTAATAAAAAAATTCTTTATTATCCATTGTTTGTTTTGTTATATATTTTATTGGTTCATTTCGTGTACAGGTGCATCTAGGGGTGGGCTCGAGCCCAATTAATTTTATTTATTTATTTATTTTTTACTATAGTCAATTTTAGCCCTCCTTAAAAAAAAATTATTACTAATATTAGGCAATCCAAAAAAATAATGAACTAATGAGATGATTATTGAAGATGATTTTAAGTGATTACTCTAATATTAAAACTTTTCTCATCCTTAATAGTTCATGTTTAAGGTTTTCAAAACTATAAGCCTTTTAAATCCTCCAAGCATAATAAACCGGCGGGTGCGGATTGGGCCTTTGTGTGGGGCTTTTTGGACCTGGTCCTTGGGCTTGGCTATGTTGTATGTTTGTGATCCATTTGTTTTCCTTTTACTTTTATGTTGCCCTTTACACCATGGCACATGCCCCATGTTTTTTATTTTTTATTTTTTTAAAAAACCTTTTTGTGTTATATATCACCTTACTTTTGGGAAAAAAAAAAAAAAAAATCCTAGAAATCCCGATCCTCTCTTGTGAAACGGGATGTGCTGCGCCACTCCCTAACAACTTTATATTAATTATGCAACGACTTTAAATTGTTTATAGACAACTACGTTGAATCGCTTATGCAACAACTTTACATCTCATGTTTCGTAACTATTACGCAACAACTTTACATCTCATGTTTCGTAACTATTTTATGTTGCGTAAGTGGCACAAGACATCATGATCAACTGATTTTTCAAGGTCATACTTGCTTAAGAGAGCTACTCTTGTTTGTCTGTCATGTTTCATCACTTTTGGGATGCAAACATATTTCACTATTTAAAGAATTACAAACACCCACCCCGTTCCCTTCATTTCTGAAACAAAACATGACATTTTTCTTCTTTCCTTTTCATTGAGACACTCTTCTCCCCTCTCCAGTTGAGGGATCTCTTTGTTTTGCTCCTTGGTTGCCTAGTTAGAAGAAATATATATATATATATATATATATATATATATATATATATATATACAATAAATACATAAGAAATCTACTTGGCAGATCTTACATAAAAATCATAGAATAATTGAAACAAGACATAATAATGTAGGCCAAAACCACCAATATTTACAACAATACTAACCTATTACAGATGATGATATTTGATTACACATTCATGGAACTGTGACAAGCCTCTGAAATTGAAACAGGAGGCTCAGACAGGGTACCGTTGAGAATGAGGTTCGTGACCAATTGATTGGCTGCTTCAGAGTAGTGTACGCCGTCCCAACTTATGTGGCTTGATGGATTACTACATGAATTATCATGCATTGTTCGATTCACTATCGTTGTTTGACCACAATCTATGTGATAATAACCATAACCATAATAACTGCCACAACAGACTTTCAATGGATCATCAAATCCTGCCATCACAAAGCCAAAAAACAATCAGGTGAGCAGTGTCTGTGGACAAAAATCATGTAACAATAGTATTGACTGATTGCAGTTGAGCTTTGAGTTCAACATTCTTCGTTACTGAGTTTACCTTGATTCTTCGCATTGCTAATAACTGCATATTTAGCAGAATACACATCAACGTATGTGAATGCTGCATACAGGAGCTGTGCCCTTAGCTGGGACACCCTGTCCTTAAGCTGCCTGTTGAACTCCTGAGCCACTCCATTTTGAGGCTTCACGCATCCGTTTTGGTCTAAATTGCCGGACTTCAGCTGGTAGTATATAACACTGTTTGGCAAGCAGCCAATTGGGCCAGTGTTATGTATCCAGAAGACTCTTGCCCCTTCTTTGTATAGTTGCTGAAACATGGATTGTGGCACACATTAGTTTTGATCCTCATTTGATCAAACAAACATCAGGTGGTTACAGAATATGGAAATTGCACATATCCTGAAATTTATTTGTATCCTACAACTTGATCATGACCCTCCAACAATGGTCAAAAAGGATTATTGTTGCTTACATGCAAGGCTTGTGAAAACTTGCCTAGGATATCGGAAATGGATGCTAGGACTAGTTCCTCTGTTGTTTGTTGTAAACCGTAGGCAATATCATTCTGTCCAATGTCAAATGTGTACAGAGCCTTCGAGAAGTCCTGGGGCCTAGGGAGACTGCTTTTAAATGGTGGGGATCTCCTTGGATCAATGTAAATTAACCGTAAACCGGTGTGTCCTAGGCCTATATGGCATCAAGGTGTAAATCACATGTTCATATCCTCTACATTTTTGCAGTCCTACAATGTGCCCTTAATCATTCCTTTTGAAAGAAATTTGTTTCTATTTCAAATGGAATATAGTCATGTGTGAGCTTAAAAAGGAAGTAGAGAGGAATAACTCACTGTTGTTGTCACTGAGTTGCTTATAGAGTGAAGTAGTGCGCGACTTGAATTGTGTAAATTGAGAGATTTGAAGGTCTAGGTGGAAAGGGCTATAGCCGCCTGGACGGATGGAGGAACCTCCTGTCGCAAATTTTGCACCGTGCCTGAAATTCGTGCCAATTGAGTCCAGATAGGCACTCAAGTATGGCAACCCCAAATTCTCAGCTGCACTGGCCGGATAGCGAAACTAATTAGAAATATGAAATGCAGATATGTAATACACACACCCTCACAACAATGATGTCCAATTTGTAGTGGCACTCAAATGGGATAGTAGCATTTCCATTTCAGTTACTCACTTAAACCCAATATTCTTATTAATATCTCTAATACACGCAATAGATTGGTAAGAAGGGAGGAACAAACAATGACCCCCTATTGAAATTGGCCTACTGCCAAAGCAACTGGTACTTAGAATGGACAAGGGGCGGGTTGTCATTAAGGTATGATTCCATCTAGAATTGAAGTATGAACTCCAAAAAAAACATTAATAAAAATAAAATTATATATTTTCTATTATGAAATTTGTTGTTACTCCTATATCAGATGAATCTATTATAATGGTTTGTTTCCGAATTGAGTCGATTGGATTTCCATATACATACAAAATCATTTCTGAGGATAGAAAAAAGTTGTACTTTATGGTTCTATGAACTGCACCTATTATTCACTGTAGAGACAAAAACTACTTGAGGATTTCCATGTGCTCTCAACAATGTCAACTATCAGTTGCCCAGATTGATGGAAAAATTTGGGATTCAGAGCAATTTATTCTTGAACCATCACATATATATATATATATCTAATGATTAAGTTGTAATGACTAATGGTCAAATAATGATAGAATTAAAACTCGAATAAAATAGGATATAAAATATAATAAACCTTGATAAATAATGATTTTTATTAAAAATCCTCAACAGTATCAACTCCTCCAATCTCCAACCAAAACTGAGATACTGTGAAAGTCAAGTAAATATAATAGATAGATAACATTATAAGGCCACTGACCTATGAAATCTATGATGAGACGACCATCACAGAACCTTCCGGAGGGCTTGCCAAAAAAGGTTTCACCATTGAGCGGAGGCAGCTCGTCTAAGGCGGCTGATCGACCGCCGGTGTCCGAATTTGAGTCGCCAAAGTTGTATATCGCCGGAAACCCACAGCTGCTTGAACCAGCCCGGCCACCGCCATCACCGCTACTGATTACTCCACCAGTCAAACCAGCAACCAACAACATCCCAAATACCCAATTTATCATACTTTTCCTCTCCATGGCTGGTTAGCACTTAGATTAACTAGGAAATATATAGTAATTTTTTAAAAGTTGGAAGGCATTTTATTGTAATAAAATACAATACAATTTAATTATAAACATAATTAAAGAAGTCTAACAAGGGAGACCAAAATAATTTGACAAACAAAGGAGAAGGCAGCATAATTTGACAAACAAAAGGATATATTGCATAAAACTCTTATTTCTTTTATTTTTGGCAAAGAAATTTTTTGAAAAAATAAATTGACATAAAATCTCTTTTAAGTATTTAATTTGTTGCAAAGTGATGTTATAATGATATAAACGTACTTTAAAATAAATTTTTTAAAAGAATTATTTTTTTTCCTTTTCAATTTTTAATAAATAGAACTTTAAAAAAAGTTTTAAAATGCACACCATTAAAGTGAAGTTATAATAAGAAAATGCCATTTAATATAGATTTAAGAAAATTTAGATTGTATTAAAATGATTTTTATTTTAGATTTTTATTTATATATTTATTATAAAAAATTAAGAAGAATTTAAAATTATCCCAAGACTAACCATACAAAAATATTTGAATTTTTTTTGACACCACTATGCCAATGAGTTATGTGTATTAATTTTAATTTTAATTTATATTATGAGAACTGTTTTAACAAATTTATATTAATGAGCTTTTTTGTCATAATAACATAGCTTTGCAAAAAATTAAATAGTAAGTGAGGTTTTATGTCAATTTTTTTTTCTTGCAAAGGTTTTTGGCCTATGCAATTTGCTCAATAAATAATTGATGACACTTTGACGTGTATCACCCTAAAGTCTTTCTCTATCAACATCCAAACTTGCAATTGGATGATAAGGTGGATCTTTAATTGTTGGATGAATCATATTTTTAATGTATCGAGTATGAGTTTGAATTCCCTCCACTATGCAAGTTTGAACATTAATTATCACCCGTGTTGCGGAATTAGAACGAGTGAAAATCCTCCTATTAAAAGACTCAGACCCAAAAACTTTAAATGAGGCCTCTAACACCACAATTATTTTTACCTGTATCTTTACTACCATAATTTAATTTATTTATTATTATTTTTATTAGCAAGTGGTACTTGAATTTTTTTTTAAAGTCCTGATGTTCCTTGTTGTGGTAGAATTGTATATCTAGAGCAAAGATGGCTTGTCACTAGGAGGAGGTCTTGGCTAAAAAAAACTTGGAGGAATAGAGGGATAAAGTGTTGGAAATTTTTAAATAAATAAAAATTATTTTTTTGGTCTTATGCCCTATATGTTCTAAAATTAGATTATAATGTAATTATTCATACCTATGGATTGGGTTGTAAACTCCAATTTGTGTGATCTGTTTAAAAATTTTAGTTGGATTGTGATTTTCAACTTTATTAAGTCAGATTTAATTTTAGTGATTGATAGCTAAATTTCTTATGTTGATTTGTAGAGAAACGGTCTCCCTTATTCAACCATCAAACCATAACTCTGGTAATCAAATTTTAAATCAGGCACGATTGCTAAATCCTTCTCTTTAATTAATTATAGTATATTTGGCTTTTACTTGCATATGGAAGCTTTTTGGGTTGATTGGATTAGGAAATATTATATTAGGAACATGTGTTTTTGGGTATTAAAGCAGCCTCTATATGTTCATGGTACTGCTAGAAGATTTTGCAGCTGAGCAATACTATTAGACCTTTTTCAAGAATATTGTAAAAGATGAAATCTTGGGAATATTCCAAGACAGATCTTTTATCTTGTGGTTGGCAACAAGTCAAAAGCTAAAAAAATGTAGATAAAATTCAAGGATTTAAATTTTCTATTGGTAATTAGTGTCTGCTGTGTAAGGCTGCCAAGGAATCCCACAATCCTAACTTTTTCAATTACTCAGTTTCTGATTCTGTTTGGAAGGAAAATGGTTTCTGTAAAAGAACTCAAATGCTCTGTCTAGCAGCCCCCGTGTATTTCCTATGGAGAGAAATGAATGCAAGAATGTTTATATTTTTTGATTGGGATCCAATTTTTTTTTTTTTTTAGTTGTTTTATATTTTTAGAGTTTGTGAAACATTTTTCGAAAAATTGAATCATAGAGTGTCTACTTGTTTGATGATTATAGAAAATAGGATTGGGAAAGAAAATGTTAATTAGTGAGAGCAAGGCAGTAATATTTTATTTAATTCTTTTTTTTAAAAAAAACTGCTTCTGGTAGAATTTGAATTTAATCCTGAAAACGAGTTGAGTCAAGTCTCAACTAATTAATCAAGCAAATCCAATAACACACTAATAACGAATAATTAAAGAACTGTTTCTCACGTACACAAATTCACAATGGACTCTCTACGTAGCATAAAAAGAATCATAAGAATCATAAATACGATATGATATGAACATGACAACTAAATGAATAGACCATCTAATGCTTTCCACCCACAACTTCGACAAAGCCAACTTTAATTACTTGTATTTTGGCCAACAACATCTCATAACAGAGGAATAGTCTTCATTGTTGAATGTTACACTTACATTTATTTGAATTTTAAATCATATTATGATAAGTTAGCGAATGAAAATTCTGGAAGCCGACAAAGCTTTGGATCTGTATAATCAGTAGCCGACAAAGCTTTGGAAATGTCCTATTTCTTGATTTTCAGTTTATATCAGACAAGACACTAGTGGGTATTACCATTTGCCAAATTGCGCGAGATCTTCCATTCTTTTCTTCCACGACACAAATGGTCATGGTAGTACTTAATATGATGGGACCCATAATTAATAAAGTCCCATTAGATTGATAGAGTCGAAGAAAAATGATTTATTAGACTATATCCAATACAAATGCTATATTATTATACTAAATCTATATTTTGAGAGGTATTATATACTTAAAATGTTATATTTTTGTAATGCATTTTATTAAAAAATGTTATTTTTTTGACACAACAATCATTTTATATTTTGAGAATTTATTAGAGTGCATTATTTTCATCGATCACTTGTTTTATTTTGAGTTGGATAATGTTTAATTACTTACTGGTGAGTAGTTTCACACTACTCACTCCTTATGTTCCAATAACAAAATGCCACGTTAGCTTTAATAGAAAAGTCATGTACGTTTATTCAATGGTTGATCCGAGAAAATACAGGAGGACGTGGGTTATTTTGTTATTAAAGCTAATGTAATATTTTGTTATTGGAACACACGAGAGGTGAATAAGGTGAAGTTATGAGTAACTAAGCATTATCATTTTGAGTTTGAAGGGGCATTTGAGAGCTGTTATATTTGACAATAATTTTGACAATCTCAAAATATGAGAAGTCTTTTGAAGGAGTATTTGAGAGCTGTTATATTTGGTAATCCTTTTGACAATCTCAAAATATGAGAAGTCTTTTGAGAGGTCATTAGAGTACCTTATTTTCATTCACTTGCTATATTTTGAGTTTGAAAGACCATTTGATAGGCCATTGGAGATGCTCTTAAGAGATTCAAGAGGGAAAGAAGATGACATTGTACAAATATTACATTAACTTCCTTAGAGAAAATATGAAGTTAACTCCCTTAGAAAAAATATGAAGTGTTTCGATCAAGAGAGCCTATAGTTCACAATGTGTATAGGAGGTTACTTCCTCCCTTCTTGCTCCTTTTGTTCATCCCCTCCCATTACCTTAGATAATCTCTTTTATAGCCTTAGAGATCAAGTGAGTGGGTGAAGCCATCCATGACATCACATGTGCGTCCATAATAATTTTAAAAAAGATTAATTTCTTAAATAATTATAAAGTAATATTAATTAAGATATGATTAATTTGTATAAGAGTTAAAATGGTATTTCTCTCTACAAGTTAGGTAAATTGTCAATGAATCCTGGACTTCAGTCACCAAACCAAATACCTCCTCAAATCCCAGATAATTCCGAGTCTTTCTCATAACTCAGGTTTTTAAGTTTTCAATCTTCTGTTTGAGGTATATATGTTGATGATGTGGTAACTTAATTTGTCCGTTCGACCGTAAAATGTGGACAATTATTGATTGATGTTGCATAGTCCGTTGACCGAAATTGGAACCCATAAGTCCCGCTTAAATAGAATTGCTCTATGGTAATTAAGTCGAGTATACCGTGTTATTAGTATGCCTACAAAATAATATTTTTTTTTTTCAAAAAAAATAAAAATAAATAAACCACCAAATAAAAATTTTGTAAATCAATTCGCGAAGAACAATTTTTTATTACACCCTTTGTTTTCGGAGGCCTATCATAACTCGCAGTTTAAATTAAGTTATTCAATGATTCAGTATTATTTTAATTAAGAAGTTTAACTAGTGCTTGCTAAATTTGTTATTTTAAATTGAGTTGTTCAATGATTCGGTAGATAGGATGTAAACTTCTTCTGAGATGGGGTCGTACTTGCATGAAACTTGCCTATACACTTGCTGAATAAGATGTATGTATATATTTATGTAGACAATCAGGCACAGTCTACTTCAAGTGGTGTCTCTCTTGTTTTTTAAACGATGGATTAGTTTTCATCTAAGTAATTATTTTCTGAATGTCGAAAGTTCGAAATTCTCTAGGGAATTTTTTTTTTTTTTTGACAATTGTTCGGTTTATGTGGAATGGTACTGCATGAAGTGAATTAAAAAGTATTCTAACAAGCCTCACACTATATATATATATATATATATATATATATATGTTTGTAGTGTGTATATATAAAAATATATTAGTGGATTTCAACATTGATCCATAAATAGGTTGCCCATTAGCAAATTCACCGTTTGGTGGATGGCTGAATTTTTAGATTTTTAGTCTTTGTTGGGTGGTTTGAAGAGCTTGCTCCCTGGTATAGATATGGAGCAATTAGGTAATAGAAAATTAAAGGGTAGTTTAGTCTTTTAATTTTATATACAATTTATTTATGAATATTAATATATAAGTGAGGGCAAAATTATAAAATCACACAACTTCGTCAATAAAGTAGACTGATGTGAGATGAAGGGAGTGTAGGTGAAATATTATTGAAACCTAAAAAGAGTGTAAGTGGCATATAGTCAAAGATAAGGGGGCGTAGTTGAAATTAATCCAAATATCTAATATATATATATATATACATACAGTGAGTGAGAGAGAGAGAGAGTTTTCTTATAACTTTGTGAATTTTTGTGAAATAAACAAGAAGAGCCAAGGAAAAAAGAAAAGTAATATATAGTAACGATTTGTAAATTATATACATATAGCGCAAATTATACTGACACTCATTCAGAGGTCAAATCTCATATGGATGAATTGATTTTAACTTTCACTCACATCTTGAAGAGTTGATACGTATTTCATCATTCCAAAAGTTACTTTTAGGGATGCACAAAAATTAGGTTAAATCGAATTAAACCAAACCAGACAGTTTGGCTTGGTTCGCTAATGGTTTGGTTCGGTCACGGTTCTAAATTTGTGAAATCATAAAGATACGCTTTGGTCACAGTTTGAGGTCCTTTAGGATCGAACTAGACCAAACCGAACCTCTATGTTATATATATATATATATATATATATATATATATATATATAATATAATCCTACAATTTAAATCACTCAGAAGTTTGTACCAATTATCAATATCTTATGGTCCACTCTCAATTCTCTTAGGTTTTAACAATTTATTAGATGATTTTTATTTTATTTTATTATTATTTTTTTTTTATGGTGACTTTATTTTGAATTGTGACTGATTGTTTGTTATTGAATTAGTAATTCTAAATGTATTAGTTTATTAGCAATTTTGAATTTATTCATTTCAGTTCCAGAAGTAATGGAGAAGAATGAACTTAAAGTTCTGAATATATTAATCTTTCTGAATGTTTTGATAACTTAGTTTATTGTTGTGCATATGAATTTTGAAATATGAAATACTTCTGTAATAAGAAGGGAAAAAGAAAAAAAAAAAAAGGGAATCGTGGAACCGAACCAAACCGTTTTTTCACGATTTGGTTTGGTTTGGTTCGGTTTAAAATTTTATGAAACCGCTAAAATTGGTTAATTTAAAAAAATTCTTAAACCAGTTCAAACCGAACTATGTGCACTCCTAATTACTTTAGAATGGTGTCAAAGCATTTTTTTACACGTAAAATGATAATATTACCATTTTGACTTTGTTTCGTATATAAAATGACTCAATTTTTTATTTTATTTTATTATTATTATTTTTTTTGTTGACTAATCCAAGTGAACAAAATAGCAAATCCAAGTGAAAAAAATAAAATGGATCCTAAAACTTTAACAGGTAACCTATACTGGCTTACCCATGTACCAACCCACCAACCCACATCACTTTTTCCCTTCCAATTCAATTACGAAGGACCATCAAAGTAATATAGTTTGCCATAATAATTTATTTATTTAGTTTTTTCATCCGGAGAATGGAGTGGTAATTCAGTTCACAAGAATAGAGAGAGATTTGGGTGTGTGGGTTTTGTATATTAAAAAGGGTATTTTTGTAATTTAAGTTTATAAATATTTTGTATTAAAAAAATAAGGGTAAATTAGTCAATTCGCATGTGCC
Source organism: Cornus florida (assembly GCF_030987335.1). Taxonomy (NCBI): domain Eukaryota; kingdom Viridiplantae; phylum Streptophyta; class Magnoliopsida; order Cornales; family Cornaceae; genus Cornus; species Cornus florida. The sequence continues at coordinate 83,541,887 of NW_026775574.1, read as the reverse complement.
ATATCCCAAAAAATAATTTGAAGTATAATTGAAATTTAAAATCAAAATATCCATTTATGTGAGATTTGACCTAATATGAGGGGTGTCAGTGTAATTTATCATATTATATATCAATATTTCTTTGTAAAAAAAAAAAAAAGAAATTTATGTTTATTTTTACTTGTTATTTTATTTTTAATCTCAGAATTATTTCCACTTTATTATAATTTAGTTGAACCAAACTATTTATATGCGGCAGTGTTTTTTTAATTTTTTCTTTTTTTGGCTAATTTATATTTCTATCATGTGATCTAATTACTAAATTTTCAGATGAATAATTGAAGAACCAATTGTATAAATGGGAACGGAAATTAGATTGCTTTGATAAATCGGATGCGTTTTAGAACTAAAAATATTAAACAAAAATAGAGATGAGGAGTCAGATTTTCGCTCCAAACTGCCCATTACCTATGCATAACCTATTACTTTTTATTCTTACTTAAATAATTTAATTTAGTTTCTTCACTCTCTCAAAATTCCTTGTTATGCAAAGAATTATGGAACTACAGTTATTCATCAAGTCTATCTATATAGACTATATATATATTTTTGAATGGTTTCTTATATCCACCTACCTTTCGCTACTTTTATTAAATAACATCAATGCCTTTATTGCCTGACAGCGAAATGAACATACTGTTTTTTGCTTTCCCACTAACAACTTTTTAAAAGCCAAATTTAATTATTTGTATTTTGGGGCCCACTACCTCTTATATCCCGCACCTTCGTGCCCCTTTCCTTATTGTGGAACTAATTAAGAACATCAACGAAAATTTAAGTCACAATTTCATTGGTAAGATTGGCCACACCACTATTCTAAATCAACTATTCTATATTATGAACATACTTTTTTTTTTCTTTTTTTTTTTGAAACAAAAAAAAAAAAAAAAAATACTGTTTTTTGCTTTAAAAAATTCTAACTTTAATTATTTGTATTTTGGGGCCACCACCTCTTATATCCCGCACCTTCGTGGCCCTTTTCTTATTGAACTAATTAAGAACATCAATGGAAAATGAAGTCACAATTTCATTAGTAAAATGGGTTTGGGTGCGATTCACCGTAGGGTTAAAGTTGAAGAAGGCTGGGGGTGAGTGAAGTTAGAGAGAGAAAGATGAGGAGAGAGAGAGAGAGAGAGACACGAGAGGGAGGTGGAGGAGGATGAGATGTCACTAAAACTACGACATGTAAGTTTTGGTCATTTTCGTCCTTTCACTAAATTAATTTTTTATTTTAATAATATGTAAAATGGCTCAATAAGATAGTTTGAAATAGTGAACTTTAATTTTGGAAAATGAAGTCACAATTTCATATTAGAGGAAAAGTATACATTATTGAATGATCTTATTTAACTTCAGAGAGGAAAAGTCATGCAGGAACACTTTTTTAAAAAGTAGATCAATCCAATTAATTAATGATGTCCCTTGGCATCTTCCATGCATCTGCAATGAGCAGTGATAGCGTCACCCTCTAGATGGACTTGGTAGGTCACCCGTATATGGGGATTGGATTAATACCTAGCTTGGAAATGACATGACCAATATTGATTGGTAGGGGGATATATCTAGGTACTCTACGGGTGAGAAATATACAGTCAACTGAAAATGTCATATATGTGAATGAAATGACTAACATGCCCTTTTGTCATTTTCTTATATTGGATTAACCAATTCCTGGATATGTGTTATTTTTGTACCCAAACACTCCTATCTATCTAGCCAAACACTCGCTCAATATTTTTTTTTTTCCCAAGGTTGCCTTTGCACCCTCTCCCCTCTATTTTTCTCTCTCTAAAAAATCTCTCTGCACACCCATTTGTCTCTCTAAATTATATCTCTTTGCTTAGTTTTATTAGACAACAAGACTTGAGAAACCAAAGTCGCGTGGGGACCGACTTATAATGTCTTTATTGCCTAACAGCTAAAGAACATACTGTTTTATGCTTACACACTAACAACTTTGAAAAATACAACTTTACTTATTTGTATTTTGGGGACCACTACGTCTTATATCCCGCACCTTCGTGCCTCTTTCCTTATTGAACTAATTAACAACATCAATGAAAATCTAAGTCACAATTTCATTGGCAAGACCACGCCACTATTCTAAATCAAAAAGTCATTTGTGTTAGATTTGACCCAAGTGTAATTTATTTTATGGGTTAATTGCACAATGGCTGATCAACGAAATTTTGAAATATAATACAAAGTAGTACATGAGTAATAATATAATATATATAATATATACATATTATAATGATCCGGTCTGAGTCGGTCCAGTCCAAAAATTTGAGATTTCATTATTTTACAACTATGATTGGACCAAACGACTATGGAATCGATCCAGACCGTTCAATTCGATCTGATCCGATTTGATTTTTGAGAGTTCATAGTTTCTTTTACACACCTCTAAGAATTAGCTTTAATGATAAGTTTTCGACGATAAACTTTACGTTTATTTTACAAAATTATCAAGCATGTTGTGGGGTGCATAACGTCCTTACTTTTTATTCTTACTTAAATTAGTTTTTTCACTTTCTCAAAATTTCTTATTATTCATAAAATTATGGCATTTTTTTTTTTTTTCACCGACAACTTTGAAATAGCTAACTTTAATTATTGGTAGTTTGGGACCCACAACTTTGAAATAGCTAACTTTAATTATCGGTAGTTTGGGACCCACTACCTCTTATGCTATTATATCCCGCCCCGTCGTTCCTTATTGAACTAATTGGGAAGAAAAGTCACAATTTCACATTAGAGGAAAAGTCTTCGTTATTGAATGATATTTTCTTACTTTTAGAAAGGAAAAGTCTTGCAGGAACACTTTTACAAAAGTATATCAATCCAATTAATTAATGATGTCCCTTGGCATCTTCTTTGCATCTGCAATGAGCAGTGATAACATCACCTACTAGATGGACTTGGTAGTCGGTAGCTAGGTCACTCGTAAACTGGCATTGGATTAATACATAACTTGGAAATGACATGCCCAATATTGATTGGTGGGGGATATAGTTAGGTTCTCTACGGATGAGAGTTTTTTTCTAGCTTATCTTATTCTATAGGAACAATACTAGTACCACTTTCTTCCAGCTATTTTGCATTTTGAAAGCATATAGAATCTCTCTTTGATCTGTTCAGCAAGAATTGAGTGACAATGGCGGAGGGCGCACTTCTTCAAGTTGTTCTCGACAATTTGAACTCTTTGATCCAAGGGGAGATTGGATTATTGTGGGGTGTTGATAAGGAGATGCAAAAGCTTTCCAACACTCTCTCTACAATCAGAACGGTTCTTGAAGATGCTGAGCTCAGACAGCTGCAAGACAGAGCTATCAAGAACTGGTTACGGAAGCTCAAACAAGCAACTTATGATATAGATGACGTCTTGGACGAGTGTGCAACTGAAGCTGCCCGATTGAAGGAGTCTAAGCGCCAAACTCTTGATAAGGTACGCGGCTGTTTCTTATCTTGTTATTCTCCTCTAGACAATGTTTTGTTTCGTCGTAAGATTGGGAATAAAATGAAGGAGATTAATGAGAAGTTGAATGCAATTGCTGAGGAGCGGAGCAAATTTCATTTGCATGACGCGGTTGTGGCGAATCGAGTTGGAATTCCTGAATGGCGCGAAACCAGCTCTTTTTTAACTGAACCACATGTGTATGGAAGAGAAGATGATAAAGAAAGTATCCTTGAACAGCTGGTGAAGCATACAAGTGACTCTGAGAATGTTTCCATCCTTCCTATTGTTGGTATTGGAGGGCTCGGAAAGACCACGCTTGCGCAACTAGTATTGAATGATAAGAGGGTAATTGAGCATTTTGAGCCAAGAATTTGGGTTTGTGTTTCTGATGATTTTGATGTGAAGAGAATCATAGAATCAATTATAGGGACAACTTCTGGAGGCTCAAACCTAGATCATCTCCAAAGACAACTTCAAGAGAAGTTGAATGGAAAAAGATATTTCCTTGTTTTGGATGATGTGTGGAATGATAATCAAGAAAAGTGGGACAAGTTGAAATGCATATTAGCATGTGGATCAAAGGGTTCTTCGGTTATTATCACTACTCGTCTCGAAAATGTGGCATCAATTATGGCAACACTCCCTATATATCGTTTGTCGAGTATGTCAGAAGATGATTGTTGGTTATTGTTTAAGCAACGAGCGTTTAAACACGAGAGTGAAGAAAGTCCAAATCTTGTAACAATTGGGAAGGAGATTGTGAAGAAGTGTGGGGGTGTGCCTTTAGCAGCAAAGGCTCTAGGCAGCTTAATGAGGTTCAAAAATGAAGAAAGTGAGTGGCTTCATGTTAAAGAAAGTCAAATTTGGAATTTACCGCAAGATGAAAAGTACTCCGTACTTCCTGCATTAAGATTAAGTTACCATAATCTTCCATTGGAGTGTAGACAATGTTTTGCTTATTGCTCCATATTTGTAAAGGATTCCAGAATCATGAAGGATCGTATGATTCATTTATGGATGGCTAATGGTTTTATTTCATCTAATGGAATAATGGAGTTGGAAGATGTTGGTAACAAGATATGGAATGAATTGTATTGGAGATCTTTTTTTCAAGAGGTAGAAAGTGATGATTATGGCAATAGAAGTTTCAAGATGCATGATCTTGTTCACGATCTTGCCCAATCAATTATGGAAGATGAATGTTATGTGATGGAGGTTGAAAGGTCAAATAATAAACAAATCATGAGTGGGAGTGCACTTCATGTCACATCTGTTACTGACTCTAAGGTATTAGAAAATGTTGAATCCATGAGAACGCTATTTGTGAATGTGTTTCCACGTGATTTCATGAAATTTTATGCCTTACGAGTTTTGGATGCAAGGGGACTTGGTATTGATGAGGTGCCATCTTCAATTGGCAATTTAATTCATTTAAGGTACTTGAATCTTTCCAGTAATGGGTTTACAAAACTTCCGAAGTCATTATGTACCTTATTGAATTTGCAAACCTTAAACCTCAACAATTGTTGGGGGCTTCAGAGGTTACCGAAGCACACGAGACGCTTGACCAATCTCAGACATCTATTTATTGGAAGTTGTAATTCGCTAAAACAAATGGCTCCAAAAATTGGGCAGCTAACCTACCTCAAGACATTAAGTGTTTTCATTGTGGATGATAGGAGGAGAGGTTTTCAATTGGGTGAGTTGCGAGGATTAAAACTTGGAGGAGAATTACGCATCCAAAATCTGGAGAGGGTGGAGAATTGGATGGATGCTAGTGAAGCCAATTTAATTGGAAAACAAAACCTCTACAGCTTGGGATTTCATTGGGGACGACGTGGAGTTGAATCAGAAATATTGCGAGAAAATGCTGAAAGGGTACTTGAAGCTCTTGAACCTAACCCAAATCTTAAAGAGTTGGTGATACAACGTTACAGAGGTGCTTCTTTTCCGCTTTGGATGAGAGAACCAGTGCTTCAAAATTTAGTTACTGTTTCACTCCTTGATTGCGAAAATTGTCAAAATTTTCCATCATATGGCCGATTGCGTTTCTTAAAACATCTTAAAATAAGTGGAATGAAAGATGTGAAATACATAGACGATGATTCCCACGGTGGATCAACAATAAGGAAATTTCCTTCTCTGGAGAGGCTTCATATTTCTTGCTTGCCATGTTTGGAAAGGTTATCAAGAGAGGAAGAAAATGATGTGTTCCCTTGTCTTTCCCGATTGTATGTTCATGATTGCCCTAAATTGACATTTTCATGCCTTCCCTCGATCAAAGATTTAGAAGTATGGAAAGGTGGCGAGGTCTTATTAAGTTCGATCTCAGGTCTTAATTGTCTTACTTCTCTTCAAATTCTCTTTGGTGAACAATCCTTCTTTCCGGAAGGGATGTTGCGGAAACTCACTTCTCTTCAGTCACTGTCAATTCTAAATTGTGAAAAACTCGGAGAGTTGCCCAACGAACTGTCAAACCTCGGTGCTCTCAACTCACTAGTTATCCGTCATTGTGGTGAGCTTGAGTCATTGCCAGAACAAGGACTGCAAGGCCTCAACTCTCTCCGTTCTTTAGAACTTCGTTCCTGTAAAAAGTTGAAGTCCTTGTCTGAGGGACTGCAACACCTCACAGCCCTTGAGAGTTTGGCTCTTTATGAATGCCCGGAGCTCGTTTCTTTGCCGGAGAATGGTATCAGACACCTCCATTCCCTTAGAAATCTGCATATTGCTTTTAATCCCAACTTGGTGGTTTTGCCGGAGGCCTTACAGCATGTCCCTGCACTGCAGTCTCTAAGGATCTCGGGATGCGGAGAGCTAACATCGTTGCCTGACTGGTTGGGAAATCTTGCATCTCTTCAACGGTTGGAGATTTGGTTTTGCCCTAAGGTGGTGTCACTTCCAGATAGTACGCAAAGCCTAACCAATCTCACAACTTTGGTAATTCGAGGATGTGGTGAACAACTCAAAAGGAGATGCGAGAAGGGAAGAGGAGAGGATTGGTATAAGATACAACGCATACCAGATGTTCGTATATATGCGTGGGATAGGATTGCACATATTACAAACTGTTGCAGCCAATGGGAAAGATACAAGCACTAGGACGCAGCTGTTCTTGAATGATGAGCTGCTGGTGAAGTCACAAGAAAGCAGAAGGCAAGTGTTTCACTTCATAGTATCAAATGTGGCGGTTATTTCATGTTACAAAAGGTAACTTCTTAATATTGAATATATATTTATATATATGTTTGTGCGTCCTTTTTTCCTAATGTCTTTAGGAGTGTTGAATAACAATATTGAATATTCCATATGTCATGTGGGTAATAATACGTTAAAACAAAAAAGAAATAGTCTAAAAAACAGCACCATTTTCTTCTCGTGTACTGACAGTTGGAATTTATGTTTGTTGGCTGTAGATGACAGAGATCAGCAACTCATTTTAGATGTACGTAATTTCCAAAGTTTTCTCTTTGCTATTTTTACATAATTAAAGCTCTCCATTTGGTATTAAGCAATTATGGTTTCTTTGACAGTTTTTGATTGATAAAAAACTTTAGATGGAATTTCTTATTACGTTTTTTTTTGTTCCCTCCCAAAGTTCAGGTTGATATATAGATTTTCAAGGTCAAACGGGTTGATTCATTCACAGTTCTTAGTTTTTTCCGGTTGGTTCTTCAACCTTTGTCAAAACACAAAGAGAGATCATTATTGTATTCCCAAAAAATATGAGACACTACTTCTTGAGCTCACATGTGGTAACAAACAAAGTGTTATAAACTTTTTAAAAGCCCCGAAATGATTTTGAAAACAGAGAACTAATTTCAAATGTATTTGTTAATTGCAGATCCGGTACTCAATTTGACGGAAAGGGATGGAAACTTATTGTGGGAACACTCTCATTGTAGCAATGATCCAATTTCGCAAAAGCATCATCCAAACCTTTGTTCATGGAAATTCATAAATTATATGTAATTTATATATATAACATTCTGTTTAACAATCAAAGGTAAATGTTCCCTCCAATGATACAATACACAAGTATAAAGTATTTGATTTTACTTGTCTTTTACCTTTTATTTCTCTAAATTTCTCATAAAATTTTGAGAAATATTTAATTTTATTCAAATACAAAAGCTAAACACTCTAGATACAATGATACAATACACTAGATGAATGAATGGTTTCCAACAAGAAATAATATTCAACGTGCAGAATAAGTTTTGGTCTTCTCAACTGAAATTTAAAGATTCTCGAGCATCCAGATGACTGATTGATGAATGAACGCTTCAAGGGGTGTGCTTTACACAAACACGTGGTTGGTTGTAGATGGCAGATATCAGAAGCAGCAAGATAAAGAGTTCGGCATGGTCCTCCACCATCATTCCTGCATTTTAGATGTAAGTTTCAAATTTTCTCTTTGTTATTTTTATATAATTGAAGGTGCCCATTGTTAGGTTCCCAATTGGAAATGTGAATGGTGTCATTTGGTTTCTCTACATAGCCTGACTAATTCAATTATGTTTTCTCTGCAGCTGTTAATTAAGCAATTATGACCGGGGGTAGTGCCATGTCATATTACTGCATACTCGAATCAGTAAATGCTATGATTGTGATGCTCTGACGTGAACTCGTGCTGTCATTCCATGATTGAGTGCCAGATAAGGTCGTGTAAACAACTTGACAGAGAAGGATGCAAGTCATAGAGAGAATACCCTCATTGTAGCGCTACTCTTCGAATCAATTTCACAAAAGAAGCATCCAAGCATCCTAACCTGACAGGATTGCTGATGGCAGTTCATACAGTAAGTACTTACGTTTGTAAATACTAATGTGTAACATTCAGTTCCACAATCAGAGGCTATTATTTCCTCCAATGATACGACATGATAAATAAACACGCAGGACCTAAGAGTTCGGCATGGTCTTCCATCATTCCGCATTTTAGATATATATATTTTCCAAAGTTTTCTCTTTGATATTTTTACATGATTAAAGCTGTCCATTTTTAAGGTTCCATATTGAAAACGTGGATAGTGCCATTGTGAAAACTAAAAGCAAAAATTCTCTTGAAGCAAATATGATTAAATTTCGTAGTTTTTAGTCTCGTCCAGTGTTTGATCTTTATCAAACCACTAAAGGGAGATCATATTTGTACTCTAAAAAAAAAAAAAAATTTGAAATAAAGAAATAAGAAGAGGCTACTTATTGAGCTCACATATCGTAACAAACTGAGTGTTTTGAACATTTTTTAAAGCATGAAAGTGAATTTGAAAACAGAGAACTAATTATAAATGTATTTGTTAATTGCAGATCCTCACTAATTCAATTATGGTTTATTTACCGAAGGCTGTTGTACCCTAATGGTAAGTCTTCGCCTTCCAAAGTGGTCAAGGGTTTGAGTCCCCATAAGAGGGTGTAGTTGTAGTGGATAAGTGAATTTCTTGCCAAGATAAAAAAAAATATAATAATAATAATAATAATAAAATAAAAATTATGGTTTACTTGTAGCTGTTACTTAAGCTATTTGACCGATAAGGATGCAAACTTACTGTGAGAACACTCTCATTGTAGAAATGCTCCAATTTCACAAAAGAAGCATCCAAGCCTTTGCTCATAGAGGCAGTGGCAATTGAAAAACAGAAACCCCCCTGGCGTAAGTAGTTAGGTTGAATACTCTAAAACCACAACTAATTATATAGACATATATATGCATATGTATTTGTGTGTTACATTCGGCTTGACAATCGAAGGCAATTATTCCCTTCAACGATACAATACGCAAGTAGACTTGTCTTTAACCTTTCCTCTCTCCAATTTTCTGATAAAACTTGGAGATAATATTTAATTTTATTCAAGTACAAAAGCTAAACAAACACTTTAGATAGAATTCAACGATTTAAAACTTGCAGTTTCTGCGCGTGCAAGGCTGCTGTTGAATCCCACAATCACATATTTTTCAATTGCTTAGTTTCTAATGCTGTTTGGAAGGATATAATGAAGAAATGTGGATGGAATTTGCAAGGTTTTGCTTGGAATGCTTTAGTAACTAATTAGTTAAAAGAACTCAAAAGCTCTGTTTAGCAGCCTCTGTGTATTTCTGGAGAACTAGATGAGTTAATTAATGATTTCCAACAAGATACGATATTCTATGTCCAGAATACGTTGCGGTCTTGTCAGGTGGAATTTAAAGATTCTCTAGCAAATAGATGACTGGTTGATCAATGGGTGCTTCAAAGGGTGTGCTTTAGACAAAGATGTGGTTGGTTGTAGATGGCACAAATAGAAGCAACAAGATAAAGCGTTTGGCACGGCCCTCCATCATCATTTCTGCATTTTAGATGTATGTAATTTCCAAAATTTTCTCTTTATTATTTTTATATAATTAAAGGTGCCATTTGGTTTCTCAGCAGTTGTTTGTTAAGTAATAATGATTTCTCTGAAAGCTAGAAGAAAAGCACAAACAGCATTGCCTCACTAATTCAGTCATGGTTTCTCTGCAGTTGTTAGTTAAGCAATTATGACTATGTGAGTAGCGCCAATTCAGTAAATACTATGATGATGGAGCCATGTTCAGAGACTGAAACATCATTCCATGAAATCTGAAGAAATGATTCCAATTCATGCACAAAAGTAACTATTTTTCAACTGCCCCGTTCCATTTGCAATTGTGGCCTCTCAGTTCATTAAATATTCTGTGAGGCTGAGGAAGGTTAGCTTCTGAGCTGTTCCAATTATAGATACGAACATTAAGACCACTTGGGATCTACCTGATGCAATTTTCAATCCAATTCATTGAGGTTTCTTAAATGGGATTCTATCTCTGGTTTTTCTTCGACTTCAGGTTCTGGTTTGCTTTTATATGTATATTCTCGGTTTTTATTCATTGGCTCTTCAGTTCTTGTCTATGATTGGTTATTGTCTTATATTCTGATGCATAATTTTCATGGATAAGGATTTTGCTTAATTGGACATTTTCCATGGTGCTTATTGTTTTTATTATCTCGAGTTTTTGGCTTTGGTTCATCTTTCATCTTGGGGTATGCCCCTTGTAAACCTGTATATGGTTCTTTTAATCATGATAAAAAAATAAAATAATTAAGTTATCATATATATATAACATGAATTGTTCTTCAATGTTGAACAAAATTCATACAACATTTGAAGTCCAATTATATCTTTGATCAGGTTAGTAAGCCAAAGATTCTGTTGTTTGGATTCTTCATCCTTAGATAAATACTCTGCAAAATCTGCTGTGTAATCCAACAATCATGTATTTTTCAATTCCCCAATTTCTAATGCTGTTTGGAAGGACATAATGAAGAAATGTGGCTTGAGATTTCACACTTACCATGTTTGGAAATGTTGTCCAGGGAGGAAGAAAAATATGTATTCCCTCTCCTTTCCCAGTTGTTAGAAATTGCCCTAAATTGACGTTGTCATGCCTTCCATCGCTTAGAAGTACGGGGAGGTAATGATGTCTCACTAAGTTCGATCTCGAATTTAAGTTGTCTTACCTCTCTTCAGATTCAAGGGCATTATGATGAACAACAATTCTGCTTTCCAGAAGGGATGTTGCGAGACCTCACTTTTCTTCAATCACAGAAAATGTAAGAAGGAAGAGGGGGAGGATTGGTACAAGATAGCACAAATACCAAATGTTTTTATGTTAGGATAATTAGCACATAGTACACACAGTTGCAGCCAATGGAAAAGATTACAAGCACAGAACCTCTTCCTCAAAGATGAGTTGGTGAAGTAACAGCAATCCAACTAGAGGCAAGTGTCTCTCCTCACATCACATGTGGCCGCGATTTCATGTTACAGAATGTAACAACTTCTTCATATTGATTATCTGTGTTAAATTCCAAAACTATATAAATACACACACACACATATTTGTGTACTGATGGTGGGAATTTATGGTTGTTGGTTGTAGATGACAGATACAGCACCAAGATAAAGAGTTTGGGACAGTCCATCAACATACCTGCATTTTTAGATGTATGTAATTTCCAAAATTTTCTCTTAATCGTTATATAATTAAAGTTGCCCATTGTTTAGGTTCCAAATTGGAAATGTGGATGGTGCCATTTGATTACTCTGCGGTTGTCAGTCAAGCAATTATGGTTTCTCCACATTTTCTAGTATATATAGATTGAAGAAAAAAACAAACAGCATAGCCTCACTGATTCAATTATGGTTTCTTTGCAGTTGTTAGTGAAGGCATTATGATTCTATGAACATGTGGATAGTGCACAGTCATATTCGAATAAGAAAATTGCTACGATGATGGCGGCCTTTTTTGAGCTCACGTCCTCATTCAGTGATTGAGGTTTGATAATATCACGTACTCAATTCGACAGATTTGACAGATAAGGGTGCAAACTCATCATGAGAAAACCCTCGTTGTAGCACTGCTCTTCGAATTAATTTCATAAAAGAAGCATCCAAATTTTCTAACATGACTGGATTGCTCATGCCAGTTCAAGTAGTGCATATAAATAAACACACACACATATATATATATGTACTTGTATGTAACATTCAGTTCGACAATTAGAGGCAAATCTTCCCTCTAACTATATGCACACGCAGGATGAGCTAAGGTGTTCCTTTCATAGACATTAGGATTGTGAAAGAAAATGCTAGAGAAAGTAAGGCAGTGATTTTGCAAGTTTCTGATAGAATTTGGAGTTAAGAGTTTAATCGGACTTATGCTGAAAGTGCTTTGAGTCTCAACTGATCGAAAGTCGCCCGTGGGGACAAAAGATGGTATTTTTTTACTGTGATTAAAACTTAATGCATAGCTTGGAAATGACATGCCCAAGTCAACCTCTACATCTGCAGAAGTTGCTGGGCTTCCAACAATGTTGCTCTAAACTTATTCACATCGAGCTTTAAATTTTGCTTATCCAAATATATAGACCTAAATGCACCCCATCCCTGTTTGCTTATTGCCCGAGGGTTCTTAATAACTTCATGGTCAATTGGGTATTGTTGTATCAATGAGCTCTCTTCTTCACTCACCTTGTATTCCAAGTACTTTAAGTTCATATCTTTTGCAGGCTCTCCAAAGTAAGTTCTAGCAAGCCATTCCATTCCTCCCAAGGGTAGTACTTGTATCAAAACTGCATTTTCAGGAAGGAAAACCATGTTGGTCATGCCAGCCCCGTGTACTCCCATCATAACATCACAAGAGTTTACGAGTTGTGCAAACCGCGACAGGTTTGAGTCTGCCTCTGTGACAGTCACATCAAATCCCAATCTTTTACTCATTTTGACAATTTCACCTGTTTAAAGATACAAACATCAAAGTTATATCATCACTAATAGTTTAAGCTTTTAGAGCATCCGGTATGAAGAGTCATGTTTAGCTCTCCACATTTGTGAATATAGAGAGCCATGTTAGCCCAACCAGCCGGTGCTAACTGGGCTAGCTATTTATTACTATATTTTAATTTGTTTTAGAGAAAGTGGGGACATTAGAGCAACTCCCTCACTGCAAGAAAATTGTGGAACCCACCATGTGGCGAGCTCCACACGGTCTACCTTGCCTCTCCAAACAAGGCTTTGGCTTGCTACGAAACAATAATAAGTACCGGATGCTCTTAGAGTAAATTGTTGTTAACATATACAATATCATAGCATGCTTTTAGAGTAAATGGTCGTTAATATTACCTTCGTTCATAAAACACCGGGTTCTCTTCCTTGACACAATCAGAAGCCGAGGTCTCATTGTACTGTTGTTGTCATCTCTTACTAGTTTAATAGCCGTTTCTCTCTTTAAGGAGTAAGAACTTCTTAGAAAATGTGTGAACTGCTTCATGGAATATGGACTCTTTGAAGGATCAATGTCGAGTTCTTTGTGATGTTTAAGGCCGACAATCAATCTTGAGAAGCAATGCACTGCTCCATCATCTTTGTCCATGTCAATGATCTCATACCTCGACAACTTTTGTAATAAAGCTCCATGTTTGATCAACCACCAAGACTTTTTGTTGGCAACGAGAAACTGTACTTGTCCATCAAATTCTCGAGCAGTTAGATATAGCGGAATCAAGACATCGGAGAAGTCATGGAAAAGATTACCGAGATAACCCCCGGTGGAGAAGACAATACCGGTGACATTGTGAGTTCTGTTGCAACGTGGATCCGCTTGGGAAATGGAATGTGCTTCTTCCATCTTAATTTTAAATTTGGTAACACCCGCCATTGCGGTTTCGTCTCCTTTTCGAGCATAAGGACGTATTGTCCATGAATTGTTGCTGGTTTCTTTCAAAATGCTCATTTGAGTTGAGGCAAGAAAAATAGTGGACGAATTTATGGAAATTCGTATGTCTCCATTCAATTCACAAACATCAGACCTTTGCTGTGAAAGGTCACAAATGGGTTTGACTTCCTTGGATTTGATGTCTGAAACAAAATTTTAAAAGATGAAATGAGTTTTGGTTCATACATTCTCTCAAGTCACAAACAAGGTATTGGTGCCAAATGGGGTAGGCCTGCCAAACGGACGTGTTTTAACGAGTCAAAATTAGCAAGTTAAATATGGTTTGTGACCCGCACTTATCGTGTGTGTGGGTCATAGGTCAAAATGGTTTGGGTCCAAATAAATCGTTTTTAATGAAAATTCATCAACATTGAAATTTTACAGTACTCTTTTATAAAGGGGTTAAGTGCATAAAATCCCCTCACTATATTAAAAATGTGCAAGAAACACTTCCACTAAAAAATAAGTGTATATAAATTCCTATATTATCAACCTTTTGAGTAAATTACTCCCTAATCATCAATTTTGACCAATTTTTTTTATAAAAAAATCCTAAAATGCCCTTACGGATGTAAAAAAAAAAAAAAAAATCTCTCAGCTCTCTCTCTCCCTCTAAATCATCTCTCAGCTCTCTTTCTCTCTCTAGTCTCTACAACATAGAATATTATCGTGTCTATTTTGACTTAAGCAACAACCAATTAACTCTTGTCTAAAAATCACTACTTTAATAAATAAATAAAACTATGTATTATCACCGAAAAATTACTATTTTGATAAAATAAAAAATATATGTATTTAGGTCATTTCTAAAGCAAATTGCTTAATAAATATATAATTTCAAGATTATATATAATATAAAACTAACACCACAAAATATTTAATTGGTGAAGACATGGAGAGGACGAATAATGAACGTGTTTATTTTGTGAAACTTAAAATATAAAAGATTATTGATATTCCTGAGATGCACAACTTCAATTGTCCCTCTTGTGAGCCACAATATCATTTTGATCCTTCAGGCTCATAAGAGCATTTACATTCCAAAAATCAAGAAAAGTAATTATATGAACATTGTTATGTATATCCTTGCAACCACGCCTACTCCCATATGTTAGAGGTAGAAAGAGAAAGATTTTGCTTATAAAATCAGAATTGTTGTGGGTTGATTGCATCTCTTTTAAAGATTTTTCATCTTTTATATATATATATATATATATATATATATATATATATGACAAGATCAATAAACATATGAAAGTTGCTAAAAAAGAGAAAATAGAGAAACAATTATGGAAGTTGCTGGAAAAAGAGTCTCGCCAGAAAGTGAAAACAAAGAAAGAAATAGAGGGGAGAGAGACCCTCTAAAAAAAGAAAAAATAAATTAGAGGAGAGAGTGGATATTTTGATTTTTTATTATTATATTTTATATATTTTTATTTTATTATATGGGTATTCTAGACATTTCAATGACCAAATTGACTTAATGTCCTTATTTGCACAAATTGTAAAATGCAAGGGGATTTTATAAACAACAATGAGTGAATTGCACATTTTGTATATTATAAGGGGATTTTTTGCACTTAATTTTTTATAAAATTTAAAGCTAAAAATACAAGTTAGAATAGGCAAACCCATGATTCGTAGACTGACCCGTTTACAAGAACTCGGCCCGTTAGGATGACCCGACCTTTTAGCCCAAAATATTATTTTATTTTTTATTATTATTATTTTTTTTCACAGATGAAGCATCCTTACATTTTACAGTGAGACTAATGCACTGCAGGACACACACAACACCCCGTAAGTCACGTGCACACGTCATAACCGAACAAGTTCAGGACAAGCCATGTGAAATTATAAAATGATTTATGTGAGATTATAAAATATTTATGTAATGAAAAGTTGTAGATATTTCGTGAGCATTTTCTTGTTATATAACCTTCTCCATTTGGCTTTCTTTTCTTTTCTTTTCTTTTTCATTTTCTTCCCCATTTGGCAAGGAGAGAGATTCCTACTTTCAGAAGATTCTCGAATTCATGGGGGGGGGGGGGGGGGGGGGGGTGATATGTGGTGGAGGTATGGTACAAATATTATAAAGAGTGGTTTTGGTTTTTATTATTTTATATATATGATTGGTATTCACCTATACCCTTTTATAATTGGGTGACATTATTTGAAAGGTGGTCAAGTTAACCATTTACTACTAGTATTTCTTGGTTGGTAGGGTGACTCATAAGTCATGACTTTCTTTTTTTTATTATTTTTTAACGGGCCGAGCTGGGCTGGTGGACGGGCCAAGGAACTGGGCTAACGGGCTGATCACTGGGCCGGGCGGCAGGCTGAATCCTATACCGAGGCCCTGCACATTCTCTTATAGGGTTGGGTCAGGCTAGCTTGATACGGATTCAGGGCCAAACTAAAGACTAGCAGTCCCAGGCTGAATAGTGAATTTTTTTTTTTTTTGGGAATGACTGGGACACAATAAGGATGTGTTTTGGACACTTATACAAAAGTTCGTATCCATATTTCATATTTGTATCTATATTCATATCCGTATTTGTATTTGCATTCGTGTTTATTAAGAACTGACCCATATTTTAATCGTTTCACCGTATATTTTTTTTACCTGCATTTCAAAGTAGTTCATCCAAATCTATTAAGGGACAGGTGGATTTGGACGGGTTGACAGGTCATTAAAAAAATTTGCCCCCTAGAAATGGGTGCGGCTGGATCACTAAAAAGAGAAACTCTAAACTAATGACATTGACCTAGAAATGAGAGTGGCTGGATCGCTAAAGTTGAAACTCTATGCCTGTAGAACTACTGCTTCTGAACGCCATAACTATTCTTCATATAAAAAATATGAAATACAAATAAAGTGAAATATTACCTATTTGCCTTTGGTTGCTTGATTTCTCCATACTTGACAACATTTTGAAACGTCCAAAGCCCAATGACAACTGCAAATTCACTGCAACACCAGTATGATGATGAGTACAGATAAAACATCAAAACACAAACTCAAAACATAGCACCAAATGGAACTAAACTCTTCACACACACACACACACACACACACACAGAGTTTCGGACACTTACAAACAGGTAGAGGGCTCAAATAAGGCTTGAACACCGCGCAGAAGCTGAATGCAACGACGAGACAACCAACAAAAGCTCCACAACCAAGCCTCTTCTGGTCATGCCGACTAAAGCTTTTGGCAAAGATGGTCTGGTACGTCATTTTTGTTGTGCCACTGAGCTAAAACATACATACCATCCACGACTACGAGAACTTTAAACACTCAAAGACAGATTTTCATAATGTAAGCCTTCGTTTTAATGGAGAAGATTGAATGTTTGTTAGAGTGATTGCTTCCCACGATTTTTGTAATATAAAGTGTTGATTTTGCAAATCATAATAAAATGGAGGATTGAAAGGGACTTTGTGGTTGACTGTGTTTAACACAACCTGCTCCCTTTTGAATTTTGATCATTGTTTGCATGTATTTGAGAATGGATTTGCCAGCTACTAATGCTGGCCTTGAAAGGCATCAACCAACTAATGTTTTTAATATGTGTGTGTGTGTGTGTGTGTGTGTTAGGATGAAAATTCCTTGAAAGGTATCAACCAACTAATGGTGTTAAAAAATTTGAGGATATTTGTGTTTGTTGGTATAAAAATCCTCAATTGGGTTTCGGTTTCTTCTTAAGCTACCTACCATAAAAGTACATATAATGCATTTTATATATTTGTTTATTTATTGCAGATTTACCTAATCTGTTTATAATATTTTCGAAAATTGAAAAAGTGTTTAAATGTTTTTTGAATTTACATTTAATGCCTATAATGATTATAATCTCTCTCTTGATTTTTTTTTTTTTTGGTTGTATTTACATGTTCTTTATTTTTGTTTCTGTTTAAAATATTTCCGAAAATAGAAAAATCAATTTTTCTATATATATATATATAGAATGGTGAGTGGTTTTCTTTTAATTTGCCCTCAATAAAACCCATAACAAATACCGGACTTAAATATATATATATATATATATTAAGACAACCCACTCAAATACGTGCAATAGGGAACATCATTGTCAAGAAAGACTTTGATGATATGACCCTATAACCAAATCTTAAGAATTGTTTAGCGACACTTGTAAGAGGTTTCACAGTTAGTGTACATGAGCGGTGATGGCAAAATCTCCGTACCCGACGGGTCCTCACTTTACGCTATTCCGTTTATGACGAGTTTGGAGACCCATTTATGTAAATAGTGAGGGAATGAGGATTGTATTTGAAATCCAGACAAGGAACGGGCCGGGGGTGGGGGAAGGGTAACCCCGCCCCGCTCGTCCCATTTATAGTGTATTTTTACAAAATTGTCCTTATATGTTATAAAATATTATTAAATTATAAAATTATGTATATATAATACATTCACTTCTGAAAGTGAAACCCTAAATCTATTCTCTCGCAGTATAGAGAAAAAACATAGTCACAACTGATCAAATTTAAAATTGTTATTTTATTAAATTATTAGGTTAAAAAATATTATGGCTGTGTTGATTTTGTTGAAGGTGAATTGAAATTTAAAAAATGTTATGTGGGGCAGGGACCAGGGCTACTGTGTCGGGGGGGAGGGGGTGGGGGTGTGGGGATGGAAGGGGTAGAAAATTAAACAGGTATGGGGGCAAGGATGGGGGTAAAATATTTGACAGGGATGGGGAATGAGATCCCAGCCCCATTGCCATCCCTATACACGAATAAACAAAAATGAAAATGTTTAATTTTAAATTATATTGCCATTTTTCTTTCCTTATTTTCAACCATGTTTGAGTACATATACTTCTTAGTTTATTCAAGTGCAAGTAAATATGAAAAATAAAATGTTTATTTCCATTAGCAAAACCAAACAAAATATAAATGGACCAAACTGAAGATGGTTTTCACAATGGCGCAACTGAATCTGGCATCTATTTACAGATTGGCGCCATAACAGAAAATGGAACCATGTCCGAAGACAGAAACATTATTTCCAGGAGAAAAAAAAAACATTATTTCCATGAAATCTAAAGAATGAACCAATTCATTAGTAAAAGCAACTCATTTTCACATAGTAAAAACCAAAAAAAAAAAAAACATGTTCTAAATTCAATACGAAACATAATACAATCAATTGATGTTTCCATATACAACATGAATTGTACTTCAAGCTTGAACAAATTCATACAACATTTGAAGTCCATTGATATCTTTTGATGGGGTGAGTTCAATCGAAAACCCCTTTACAGTATCACAGACAGTTCTTTACAGTCAATGTAGCAGCTCCGCAGTATTCTGTACCTCATGATTTGTATCGGTATCTTACATAATGTCAATGGCAGTTGAAACAAAGTCTCGGTTGGGTAAGGGTAAAAAAAATGATTAGGTGGGATACAATTATACAACATTTTACATCAAAAACCAAGTGGTTGAACAAAGAGGAGAGAGCACCTCAACCGACGAGCTTCAAAAACCGAATTGCCCTTCCATAAGCAAGCCACCCACAAAAAATATACTTATACGTGCTGACGTGAATAGAGTAACTTTGTGGCGAAACAGGCCCTACCTATCATCAGGTGGCAGTGTTGGACTTTTGGAACACATGCTGATCTTGTGAAGCTCCTTCATTTTCGTCACCGGGTTGCATAAACCTGAGAATTTTCAACCAATCTCTTATTAGAGAGCACTCTACCAGTAAAATTATACATAATTTTGGACATTTTAGAGGTACAAAAACCGCAAGACTTGGTAAAACAAGCAAGGGTAGATGGTACACTGCTTGTATAACAGCTTGAATTGAGTATCCAATTTTTCTTATAATCAAAATGACCCATGAAATTTTGAGTTGAAGATGATGGCTAAGTCAAGTGAATACAGGCTACAACAAGGAATGAAAAAAATGGAAAATGGTATATATTCAGACTATCCTCTTTAAAAGAGCTCCAAAAACATACTCAATTTTAACATATGGGAGTTTATTAAGTTTTCAACTCATATATCACAACAGCACGGAAAATATTCAGACTATCCTCTTTAAAAGAGCTCCAAAAACATACTCCATTTTACCACATGGTAGTTTATTAAGTTTTCAACTCATATATCACAACAGCGCCGTGAATTAAATTTATGATATCGTGCAGGAAAAGGAAATGATATTCACACTTCCCTTTTACTCTCTCACACTCCACTTGCCTTTCTTAAAAGAAAATGGAATAATTGAGCTTCAAAAGCACTCTTGTACACCACCGATATCCCAAAAAAGTAATCTGGCTCTCCAGAGAGGAATATTTGTCATATCCTTTACTAAAATATCAAGTGAAGTGCAAGAATTCAAAAGTGGAGTGTGAAAAAAAAATAAACGAATAAATAAATTAGCGAAAGTTCAAGCAAACACACAAACCCACTATATATATTATGCCTCCACCGAGGCTCAAACACTGCACCCCCAGTGCCCATTGGTAAAAAATAAAAAGTTTATGACTTCTGAGATGAATAGTGATGTTGCATTTCTTAAATTTTTGCCTCAGGATTAATCAGTTCAATTTCGAGATGAGGGTAGGAAAGGGATATAACCCAGCAGTAGTGTCATAGTGTCACCTTGATTTTGATTATCCTGCTAATTTCGACGGAATTGTAAAAAGTGTATTTCATTTTCATTTTTCAAAAATTTTGGAACTTTTTGTGATCTCAAACTTGTTACAAAGGTGCAAATAATCTATTTTATTAACACAACTGATACCTTTTGCAACAGCATGTGCTGCATGTTCTACAATAATAATTTCTTAATGGCAAAGACATAATTGAAAACAAAGACATGGACCATGTGCACACAACTGTTAGTTGTGTCAATATTTTGCCCTTGCCACAGAATACCTTCCGAGAAGGAGTGACAAAATTGGACACAACTCGTCTTCAGGACTAGAATCCAAATATAATTAGTTGATTGACCTTAATCGAGTTTGTGTCATGATTATATTAGCCTAATTAACCCATTTAATTAATCGTGTCGTGTTCGGGTTTGAGGACTCAACCCATTTAGTTAATTGCGTCGGTCAATACACTTCAACAGCTGACATGTTTCAACTCGATTTAACCCCTTTTTTTTTTTTTGATAAGTAACTTGATTTAACCCATTTAACTAAATGTATCAAGTCAGCCATTCAATAAGTACTAATATATGTGTGTGTGTGTGTGTGTGTGGATATTTTTGTCTATTCATGTATTATTGTGAAATTCAATTTAGTTAATTGCGTAATTTATTAAGATGAAATGGAAGATTTAGTCATTTCTAAAATTTTCGATCAATATTTTAAATTTTTTTTCTTTGCTTTCTTTTTATTTTATAATTAAAAAATATATATTAAATAGGTTATTGAACGAGTTATGTCATATCACATGTTACATGACCCAGTTAATATTAAGCAAGTTACACGGGTAGTATTGTGTAATCTTATTCAATAAATGGGTTGTATCCGTGCAAGGGTTTAGGACACAAATAATAAATGGATCGTGTCCAGGTTGACACATATAATAGAATACTTTAACTCGACAAGACAGGAATAAGACTTGTTAACATGATTTGCTACCCCTAATTGACTCTGGCAAAAGCATAGCCGCATCAGATCTTTCATTGCAAAGGTATTCCAATAAATTCCAGTATTTTGTGAAGAATAATTTTGTTGCAAAATAAATCTCAATTCAAAAAATAAATGGATCTGGGTTTTAGATTTCTAAAAGAAAGCTACTCATATGATATAAAATTAGTCAATTTTATCTGTGAGAGAGAATGTAACATTCAGGCTACTTCACTAAAGATGTTTTACCTGAACATTTTGGAATATCCCAAACTGCAATCGACGTTGATGTGCATCGAGGATCACATATTGCTCTATTATCTTCATGATGGACATTCATAGCAAGCATCCATGATCCAATCGTCACATCCTCATTGCTAAACATTCTCAAACTGAAAGCCAGACAATACATCTATTTATTGGGAAAAGAAAACAGGGGAAAAAAAGTGCAGAAGAAGAATATCCAAGAAAGCAAGATAAGGACATCATCATCATAATAATAATAATAGGAGGAAAATAAATAATAATTAATAAATAAAAATAAAAAAATTAGAACAGAAGTGTGCCGAAGCCCCCTGGTGTGACAAAAACAGCCCTTACATTTTAACATCACGCAAATAAGGGCACTCCTTCACCTTACCAATTAATGGAGCAATAAAATGACAAAAATTCCCTTACTGTTAAAAAAAAAAAGCCACACGCTCACTCACAAAGAAAATATAAAAATTATATGGGAGTGATAATGTATATATGTACATACATGTTTATGAATGTATTATTAAAGTAGAGAACATAGTGATATATGATATATATATATATATATATATATAAATACGTATATAAATATAAAGGTATCTTTGTATAGCAATAAATCAGTACGATTAACATATAAAAAATCCCCACAAGATCACCTGTATATGTGTATGGTACATGATTGCAAGTGGGTATTGTAAACCATGGCCGGAACATGGTTTTGGGGTCAAGAATCCTTCCTTTTTTTGTTACAGATTGTCATGGAAATAATACTTATGGATGTATTCAATGAGCTAGAATTGATCAACCATAATTTTGGAGTGAGTTTGGGTCGAATAGGGTAGGATTTTGAGGTTGAAAGGGGCTGGAAATTGTGGGCAAGGGTTTCTAGGTGTGTGGTGCATGAGCAGTGTGGACAAGAAGCCCCATTTCAAGCAATGAAATCCCACACGAGCGTGGTGGCGAGTGTGGACCATGGCTTGTGGGGGCATGATTCTGATGACAAGTTGGCCTGGCTGTGGTCCACTGGCCCAACCCAGACAGTCGGCCTTACTTTCAAACCAAAATTTTATATATATATAGTATTTGAAATTAAATTAATTTAAAAAAAAAAAAAAAAAAAAAAACCCGAATAAAAGGAAAAGGGGCAATTTCGGGTTTCCATAATAATTAATGGCTATTTTATAACATTGACAAGAAGGAGAGGGTCAATTTGAACAATTGCATGAAATCACTAGGGGTTATATGCACAAGACTAAACAGAATGAGGTGTTTCGTGCACAATTTTTATATTGCAGGTTTTTTTGTTGCACTTTACCCTTAATAGTAATATTAATAATAGTAATAACTTAAAACTCTTACTGAAAGAGAGTAGTTACACGAGGATTTATTTGCTTATAATTTCCATAAGAACTATGGGGTGATCAAATGATCTTTCTGTTACAATTGCTTGCATATGAGCTTGGACAACTCAGAAAACGAACGAAAAACCGACGAACCGTACCTATTGTCGAGGTTTATTTGCTGCTGGAACAGAATGCCCGAGAAAAAATAGTGACTCGCACTGGTCGTATCATATATTTATTTAGATAGTAGTCACGGAATTCAAGGATTTTTGACATCCTAACTTCCGTGACTGACTTTAACTCCTCAATAAATAAAATGAAATCTGAAGCAAAAGTGAAAACTTCGAAGTACAACCAGAAAAACTTTAATACTTACATATCTGTATTAAAAGGCCAAACTTGTTCAATGAATTAGGAATTTAGGATATTATGCCCTTATGGGGAATTTTTTATATGATCATGATTGTAAGTTTGTAACCATTTATATCATTTCCAATGAAAAAGAACATGCAGGCTTTGTTTAAATTTTGGATTAAATTGACCTCAATCACCATCTTCACTTCCATTGGTCATAATTTAACATTTAATTTTAATGATCCTAAAATCCAAATCAGGATGTCAAAAGGATATCAAAAAACAAATGGTATTTACTGGTCCTTTTCTGGCCTCTCTGGCTTAAGTGTTGGTTGTATTATCAACTCTAGGTCAAGCATTCAAGGACTTGCGGAGAGAAGAGAGAAAACAAATGGTATTTGACAAGTAAGATTTGAAAAATCACCATTGCAGTATAGTGTGATATGCAACATAAATTATTAAGAAATTACACTATATAACTGAATATCCAAGAGGGCAGTATAGTTCAGCATACAGGACAACATATAATAGCATCTTTGTTCAGAAAGAAATACCACAAACATAAAGAGAACATTGGAACAAACTTTATGTGATAAGAGACCTGTTATTTCTAGCAACTGCCAGTGATGCCACCACCTCTGCAGAAAGAACATAGATAGGACCATAAGCATGCAAGAAGTATTCACTTCCAATCAGATGCCCTGATTTCTCAAACCTGAAATTTTCACAATTAAACAACCTCTGATAAATTCAGTGCATAAGAAAGAATTATAATTTGTCACAGGTTTGCAGCCAAAAAATGTAATCATAACTACCATTTCAACTTAGGGTCAGTGATCACTGGTCCTTTCTTCAAGCACCCAATATAAGTCAGTGAATGGGTTCTCTCCTTAGCCAGAAGAGTTGCAAGGCGATCTGACAGATTGAAATATAGAATTATGTTGCACCGTGAAAACTGAAAAGAGTAAAAATAATGCAATTGTCAAAAGTTCTAAATACCTGGCCGCAAATAAATGTCATCATCAGCTTTAATATAGTAATCTGCATCAAAAAGCTGAAATGCTGCTTTGAAATATGCCAACCTACAAGTGTTTAAAGCATTACCACTTAAGATATCAGTCACATACAAAATTTAGCTAATCCAGAAGCTCAATTCTTACGTTTTGTATGGAAGCTTTAGATATTCTTCCTCAACATCTATAAGCATAAAATCTTTGTACTTCTCAACCTCTTTTTCAAGTGCTGCCATCTTCTTTGCGTCTTTGGATCGTCCAATTACAAACCTAAAAGCTAAACCAGTAGCTTGCTCCAACCTATAGATGATAACATTGAGTGAACATGCAATGACATTATATGCAATAACTTTTGCAGATACAGTGGAAATGTCTACCAATTAACCCCGTAAAAGCATAAGGTGCTTCGTCAACATTTCCATGATTTACCATAGAAGAACTATTTATGTCAGGAGTAATAATAATCCAAAATTTCAAGAAAAATATTGATTCCAAAGAGATTGTGTGACCTCACCATACCGATGACGGGTCACACCTCACAATAAGTTAAATATTTAACTCGATGACAGCTACTTGATGATGTCACAATAAGTTAAATATGTTCACCAATATGAGATCGAAAAAAATAAGTAATAAAAGAGTAGGGGGAAAAAAAAAAAAAAAAAAAAGGTCCTACTAGAGGGTTAAAATTCTGTAGAATTGCTTGGATATTTTATATGGAAGGCTACTAGAAGCAAGGCCCTCATAAGTCACAGGACTAACAATAATTTGCAACAACATGCCAAGTTAATAAGACCAATGAAGTACGGAGCTTGGTAAACCAGAAATTCAATAGCAATATAAGACATTCTTATGCAACCACCATATGTTGAAACCCTAGCTTCCAGATTTAAACCCACTAATGGAACCAAACACCCGACTGATCTCACACAGGCACACGCAGAGAGCAAACCAAAATCAATGCTCAAACCCAGCACAAAGGTAATAATAACCTAAAGCTATATGACTGATGATCTTAGGCATATAAATAACTACTTTAGGTGTGAACTAAAATTTTTCTCTAATTTGAGCATTTGAATATTACAAAACTTAATAAATTATAGAATTAAGAATTACTAGAACAGAGCAACTTTTGTTAGGTAGCTGAAAAAATGTAGGGCCTCAAATCTTTCACTAATTAAATCTTGAAAAACAAAGATCTCCACTTGGCCCATATTAACAACAAGGTTAGTTGAATGTATCATACTTGAGAAACTAAAAATGAGTATTTACTAAATTTCATTTTTAGCAATCAAAAAGTCCCATTCCCTTTATTTTTTCCACAATCTACTCTAAGATCAAACTCCAATAAATCCAATTCCATTGAAATACACAATTCAACTAAACATATAGATACACAAAATCAATTCATCACTTCAATTACTGAATTATACATAATGTACCTAAGAAGGCCCTCAGGATCGGAAGGAAACCAAGTACTCCTCAGCGCAGCCCGACGTTCAACAGACGAGAACCCGGTCTGTATTCCGACGAACCCCAGGAGCTTCGGGCGATCGGGAAGGCCGCCGGCGTCTCCGATCCGTCGAGCATTCGGCAAAGAATAGAATGCCCGGAAGGTGTCTTCGATGCGGCCGCAGCGAAAGACGGGAAGGGGCTTGGGGCGGAGGACGGCGAAGAGGAAGAAAACGATTCCGGCGACGCCGACGAAGAGACAGACGGCGGAAATGACGAAAAAGGGCAGGGGAGTGCGGGGTAGTGGAGGCAGGGAGAGGGGTTTTTTGGTCTTCTCCGACTTGGAGTAGTGGTGGCCCTGGTTGGTGTGGGGAGGAGGAGATGGGGAGTGACGATCGGAGGAGGAGAGAGGCAGGAGAGAGAAAGTGCGTGGCATTTTTTGGGTTTATGGGTGGAGGAGAGTGTGGTGTCTGAGGCTGCTTTGTGGTCTTTTCATGGTGGGACTACAGCTCAGATCTTATTGAAGGTGTGAGACTGTGACGCTCTACTTGAAGACAACAGGTGTTTGATTAAAGTCCTCAGACGACCATTTTACCTATAATCTTCTTTCTTTAGGTTCAACACACACCCAACCACCCCCCCCCCCCCCCCCCCCCCAACTCTCTGTCTCTCTCTCTATCTCTCTCTCAAAATGTACCTATATATATATATATATATATATATAATTATAATGAAATAAAAATCCAATTAACGTTAATATAATAACTATAGAATATATATATAGATATATAGATTGCTGTGATGCTTCAATTATTTTCGATGACTCTTAAAAAATAATTTAATTTTAATAATCTAAAATTTTATTCACATTTATAAAACAATTACTCCGTATATGATATAGTCATACTATTAAAAACTAAAAAAAAAAAAAAAAATTTAGATAGAAAGACAATAATTTTATTGCAATTAATGAGAATTTACATCAGATATTGCTGCTACCAAAAATGCTATTGACATTAAATAGTATAATTAAAGATATATATATATATATATATATAGATAACACGGAGTATTAATAAGAACAATCCTTCTATTCTAGCAGACAATCGTCATCATAAATGCGTTCGGCGGTGTAAAGTGTCCGAAAAACATAAAATCTAATTCTAACCTCAATCCATAAACATGCTCATTTATGCATAGATTTTTATTTTTGTGAGCACATAGATTTTTTTCTTATTGATATAAATATTGCATGATGGTTAAACAGTAACATACTAGTATTATTTTTCTAACATCTTTTCCATCATGGACTAAGTGACTAACTGAATTATCTCTTCAATTTTCCCTATTATATGTCATTTCTCCTACCAAATTTAAGCTATTAAAGTTATTTTTAATAATATCATCTCATGTTACTTTTGATCGTTCTATATATATATATATATATATATATATATATATTTTTTTTTTGACCTTTTATAACAATCATGCTTCTGCTTAATCGACGCGTCTCTGGTTATTCAACATATACGTCTAAACCATCTAAGTCTACTCTTTCTAATTTTTTCAATAATGGGTGTTACAACCCATTTCTCTCTCTCTCTCTCTCTCTCTCATTAGTGAGCTTATCTCCCGTAGTCACCATTTTCATTTTCGCATGAAGGCATTGTTACAATATAATAGGTCTAATAATGGTCCTATAAATAAATAAATAAATAAAAATAATTAGCTTATGTGTTATTCTTTTATCACATAATATCCGACTAACTTGTTTCCATTTTGTTTAATCCGTTCTAATTCTACTAATATATCACTATCACTACATCATTGTGTATTATCAATCTTATATTTGGTAAGTTATCATTTTAAAGTATTATCATTATATTATCAATGTTCGATTCTTTGTTAAATTTATACGATGAAAATTTTAAGGATCCACCTTATATAATTTATTGTGTGGACCATGTGAATTGAAAGAAATCTATTGGATTTATAGTATGCCAACTTTCATATGATTCAAAATTGTTCACCCATTTAATCTATGTATCCTTTGTATCCGAATTTCAATATTAAAATTGAATGTGGTTAGAACCAATTAACTAGTGCACCATAACATAAATATTGCTCTCAAGTCTTTTACACTTGAAACAAGCAACGGTCTCCAAAATAATAATAATAATAATAAAAGATAAAAAAAAATTAAAAAATCAAATAAAGAATGAAGAAGATATATGGATTTTACTTTATAGTCCACAAATGACATGTAATATAAAAAGTAATAAACTCAAGATAAATATCTCATATTACTCAAAAATAAATTAATTTTCCCTTATTTCCAAGGACCGTTTGAAAGACAAATAAAAAGATTAGAAGAAAAATTATTAAACGGTCGGGATTACATGGTTCCTGATTCCTGTCACGATTAGATATACAAACAAATGTTTTGTGATTATAGTCAATGACCTATCACAAAATAAATAGGTAGCTGATATTGGCGCTTCACCAAAATCCCATATACTACATAGTGTTTGGTCTTTACAATTTTACCTCTCATAATTGCCTTTTATTATGTACATAATCTCTCTCTCAGGCTCTCATATGCTACAACTCATAGAGAGGAAAAACGAAAATTTAAATAGATATAGAAGATGGAAACACAGAGAAATAAACCCTAAAGAGAAAATTCACAGAGAGTGTATGTTATAGAGAGTATGCTATGAGAGACTCTCGATCGAGTCCAATCGTTGGTTGTGAAGACGAGAACTCGGTGGAGTAAAGTAATTCTCACAAGTCAGACTCAGATTGCAATCAAACCATTTATGCTTGTGATTTTTCATTAAAATTATTGTGTCATTCAATGACTTTTTTTTATGATAGATAAACTGGTAAATAACTAAATACGACATTAAAATTATTTTTTGTGGTTCAAGGACTTTTTATTATTATTTTAAGTTAAAAGTGAAAAAAAATCCTTGAAGTATAGTTGAATTTACAAATAACCCTACTAAATTATATTTTGAGTATAATACTCCTAAACTATCACATTTTGTTGCAAAATGTCCCGATGCCTAGATTATATTTCATTAAATGACCATGCTGCCATATCTTATTAAATTACAATTAATCTATTTTTTCTTATTTGAAATAAATTATAAAAAATTCTTACCAATTTAAAGACATATTCTCCATTAAATTTTCATAAATTTGCCTTTAATTTTTTTAATTAATTATCAAAATAAAAAACTTAAGTAGAACATTTTAAAATAATTTAATCAATTTCTTAATTTTTCATGAATATATTACATGAAAAAAAGGTATTTTTTATTTAAGTAGTTTATTAATTTTTCATCAATATATTGTATGAAAAAAGAAGATATTTTTTTACAGTAAAATGTTTAAACTTGGTATAATAAGTTTTATTATAAATAAATAAATTTTAATAATAAATTAATCATTTAAAAAAATGGTAATTTATTTTTATTATAAATTGATATTATTAATAAAATTAAGGTAAATAGTATAATTAATATTTAGATAAGAGAAAATATAATAAAAATATTTTAATAAGAAATGACAAATTTAATAAAAAATGGTAAAATAATTGTCATGAATTTGTATTTAATTACAATAAATTAATAGTTCAGAAAATTATTTACAAAAGAGGAATTTTTTACACTTTTATCTATAATTTTATTTTAGAAAAGTAAAAAAGGGTGGAGCGTAAAATGTGTTTGTGGAGCTCCCAATAAATATATACAATAAATAAACCTCATTGACTATTACTGTAGAACACTTTTAATTTATTTCACGTGTGAAAGAAACGAATAGCACGTCACTGCAAGTCTGCAACTGTATATGTATATGTATATGTATATGTGTGTGTACATATATATATATATATTGAGAGCTCAAATAACGACGCCGTTTTCCCTCTGTAAATCCCATCACAACGCACACAGGCCACTTCCACTTGGAGCAACACCAACCTCACATTACCACACACCCAACTTTTTCTCATTTGTCCGTTTCTTTACATGCTCTCATATATTTTCACACTCCTTTGTCGCATTTCAGTTTTTTTTTTTATTTTATTTTTTTTTCCAAAAAATAAGTGTCATGAGAAACCTCTTTTATGAATTTATGATCTCAAATAAGCACATGGACCACGTGGTTCATTACAAATGCAACATCTCCGTAGACTTGGGTATTTGACCTCATTTCGCCAATTAATTTAGGTTCTTTGCAAGGGTAGGGTTGGCTCAATAATAGTGAGTTTTGAACTCGGGTCAAAGGATCGAAACCATACATATCTTATTACTAGACTATCATCACATACTCGATTTAACATATAAAGTCGCTGACATGATTAAAATTTTTATTAATTTTTTAATATGATTATTTATGTGTTATGCTTTATTTATTTGGAGTATTAGATAATATAGACGGTGCCTTCTTTTTTTTTCAAGACAAAAAAAAAAATTAAAATAAAAATAAAAATAAAAAAAACATAGCCTTTCTAACATAGCCTTTCTATTAATTTTTTAATATGATCTTCTAAGTTAAAACTCTTCTAAGTTATCCTAACTTGAAAAAAAAAAAACATAGCGGCTTGAATTTTCTAAGTTAAAACTCTTCTAAGTTATTGTTCTAAGTTGAATTTTCTACAAAATGACATGTGTAATTTAAGATATATCTATGACTAATGTTAAATCACTTCAACTAATTTAATAAAAGTTAAGAAACTGGGCACTGCACTGTTTGAAGATAGAAAAGGTTTAAAATACCTTAACCATTTATACTTCAGTTTAAATCTGAATCTGTATAAAAATACATTTAGTTATTACCAACTAAATATTTAGTATTTATAAATAATAAAGAAAGTCTCTTTTCCATTGATATCATTGCAAACTATGCTCAAAACTTAAATTTTACAAAATTCATCTAATTAGACACTGTATACTGTTAAATTGAAAATCTACTATTCAAGTTTCTTTAATCAAATCACCTTCTTTATCCAAGCCAATACTATTATTTCATAAAGGAGACAGAGAGAGAGCAAGATTTTTTTTTTTTTTTTTTTTTTGAGAAAAGAGGAGAGATCTTATAAGAGAGAGAGATGTTTATGTCTTCCTAAAGTTTTTTTTTTTTTTTTTCTTCTTAAAATGGTATAATTTTTTTAAATTTTATTAAACGTAGAAAATTCAACTTAGGATATCTTAAAGGAATTTTAATTTAAAGGATGAAAGTCCTTCTAACATATTGATGAATAGACTCCAAAATTAAATCGAATCATTAAATTGAGGAGAAACCTTGTTCACTTGATGAGGTGTCTCGTTTCACAATTTAATAACCTATGATAGTTTTTTAAAAATATTTGTATTCACCAAATACTAATAATAGAAGTGTCGAACTAAAAGTTGTGAGTCTAATGCGTGGAGCCTGTTTGGGATTTGCTTTTTGAAGCAAAATAACGTTTCGTGATGTTTGTTGTAATTTAAATAATATAAAAAAAAAATGTGACAAAGCGTTTAAAATCAAAAGCACCAAACTGATTGCTTTTGCATTGTAGTAAAAAATAGTATTAAAAAAAAAACTTTAAATTACCATTTTAACAAATTATTTTATTTTTAAAATTTATAAAACTTTTTTACTTTAAAAAATCTTGCTGACAAACAATATTAAAAATGCTCAAAAATTGAAACCGCGCTTCTGTTTCAAATCAAAACAAAATTATGAAGGAAAAGCAGTTCCAAACATACTGTAATAAGCGAGTTCCACAAGAAAAGTAGAAAAAAATTGCTGATTATTATATCAATTTATTTGCTGATTATTGTATCAATTTATTTGCAATACTAAACTCACCTGTACGTACGATACAATGGAAATAATTAATGCTTTGAAAGAAATTGCAAAAACAATCAATCCAACTTACAAAGAAAATACAATAATAATAGTAGTGATCCCATTAAAATATTAACACAAAAATAATATTAATACTAGTGTGTGTGTGTATATATATATATATATTACTCTCGAAATATTAATTTAAATTTATTTTGTAACCTAAAATAAATTTAACTTTCCATCACATATAATATCCATGTCTCCCTACTTTTCTTCCCATCAAAATAACAGCTAGTCATAAGCTCTCCCCCATCTCTCTCTCCTCTGTTTCTCACTCTAGAACACCATGTTAATCTGGGACTCCATGACCAGCTGGTTCACTCCTACTATCCTCTTCGTCCTCCTCAACCTCGTGATTGTCACCATTGCCTTCACCACAAGCTTAGCTAACCGCCAAAAACGAAACCAGACCCAAAACGACCCACATCAACCACAACCCATCGCTAGATCAACATCTCTGCTTCAACGCTTCAAGTCCATCAATCTCTACAGTTACCGATCTCAAGAACCCTCCTCCTTCACCACCCAACTCAACAATCTAGCCCTAGATTCAGACACCCATTACCCTCCTCAACACACCCATCAACCACAAACCCTAGAAGCACAGACCCAAGAACCAGAAACCCAGAAAACAGAGACCCAATTCGTTTCAGAACAAATCTCGGATGAAGATGAAGAAGAAGAAGAAGAAGATGATAATGAAAATCAACATACCATGGATGAGATATACAGTAAGCTCACCAGCCATCACACTAGAACCCGGTCAGAGACCAAGCCGGCTTCAGGGAAAGTTCCGGTGAAGCTGTCGGAGAAGATGAGGAAGTCGGCGAGTGCGAAGTCGGTTTTTGGGCATTTCAAGGAAGAGGACATTGTGGAGACTCGTCGGCCGGCGACTGTGAGAGAGAGAAAGGCGGAGCCGGACGAAGAGGTGGATGCGAAAGCCGACGATTTCATCAACAGGTTTAAGCAGCAGTTGAAGTTGCAGAGGCTTGACTCCCTTTTGAGGTACAGGAGATGATCAAAGAGGGAGTGAAAAGTAAAGGTATTCTGATTTCCTTGGGTTCTTTTATAATATTTTATTAGTTATGGGTACTTTTTTTAAAAAGTGGAGTTATATGTTTCCACTGGACTGTAGAATTGTAGATCTATATAGCTGCTCATGGTGGTGTTGAACTTTGTGCCCTTGAGTTGCCTGTTCCATAGCATGGGATGGGCAGTTTGGTCATTTGATTCTGAGGGTGTTGTGGGTAGTGAAGAAGTTTTATGTGTATCTTAAAGGGCTCTTTCAATTTTTGCTAATTTTGGGTGGGGATTGGCCAGTCTGAATTGGTGATCCACTGCTCATGTTGAACTTTTTTTTATCTTTAAATATGTCCTACTTGTTTATCTTTTTAAACTGTGTACCCCATCCTTTTTACTCTTTTTGATAATTATGTCATTGTCTGGAATATTCCCACATATGAGTGTACTGGGTTAATCTGAATCGTGCGTGGAGAACACGCCCCGGGGTATACACATCACGAACGATTCAAATTAGTCCTTGTATGGTGCACCGGACATACCGGACACACTGAATATTTATTTCTTACCGGGGTCATAAATTCTAACCGGGTGGCCCAGTGGACAAAGGGTCTATAAATTTAGATGAAACGTTTTGAGTTGATTCTTACATGGTGTAAAATATTCGAGTTTAAATGATATGTATAATCTGTAGGTGATTGTATATATATGAAGTAGAAGTGACAAAGTTTGACACGACTTATCAACACGATACAAATAGAACACAAAATAAGGAGTTTGGGTTGACATTAATTGAATTTGGATCGTAAACGGGTCGATATGATTAATCCGATTAATTAACCGTGTTGTGTTAGGATTATGAGGTTAAGCTCGTATAACTCGTTTATATTTATTTAGCTATGGATAATTAGCTCATTTCAACGTAAAGCCTAGCAAAAATTTACATTAGCTCATTAGCCGTTGCTTATTTTCAGTCTAATTTGTGCTACTACACCTTGTGATTTTCTAATCCCAGTGTTTCAATATTTGAGTTGTAAAAATTACCTAAACTTTGTCTTTTAATTCACTATCTTGTGGACTAGATAGAGACTATTTAATAATTTGGTTGGATTAAGACTTATAATTTTTTTTTATTACTTAATGTTTGATAAAAAATTATAAATAATCTAAATAATATAATTATTGATTTTGATAAATATGTCAGTTAACTTGGGTAAATAGATTCGTATTAAGAGTTCTTAATATAATTATTAAATAGATCATGTTCGAATTGACCTATTTAATAAAATATCTTTAAATTAACACCGCACAATTATAATTCGAGAACACCCATGATCACCTAATTATGAAATTTGAAACCCAACCATTCGTGAGTGAGCGACATTTAGTCAAATCATAGTGGAATCACATTATAATTGTGAGAAATCACATTTAGTGGATCAATTCAGACTTTTCCGTTGAGAAAATCATCTCAAAAGAATGTAGTAACAAAAAAATCTTAATACCGATATGAATTTAATTGATGCGAGACATGTAAAATGAACATGGTACATTTGGTAATTTTTCATGACTGTGACCCAAGTGATGCTTTGGTGCGTTTTGCACGTGGAGGCATGGGTTTGGTTACTTTGGTAATCGGGGATAAGTACCAATTGAAACTGTGCATGGGTTGTGTGAACTTCTTATGTATAGTAAATTGCACACTGGGACCCTAAAGGTCAATTAAGTTATCAATAGAGAATGGCTTATAGATTTATAGATCATACATATACGTATACATGGTGAGAGGTTTTTTATTTTCTTATTTTATTTTAGTTTTATGATTTATACCTTGTTGGTGGGACCAGGCTTTAAATGGTGATCTCACTTCTTTAGACTTTTTGTGATCATGCTCAAAAGTTCACAATCAAGCAATGTGTGTGACCATATGATCCAAAATATAGGCCCTTCTATGGGTCACACAACTGATTAGGTCATATATATAAGCCACAAATGGGGATGGAACGAATCTCTATAGTCGTAAAACAAATGAAAACCAACTTTACCATCATGTCCTTTCGGTTGTTGAATGTAAAATTTCTTATCTGTTTTATTTTGGAGTAGTGATAAGAAACCCAAAATATAAAACACCAAAAGTTTTTTAATCTGATATGGCTTATCGCATAATATATTTTAAAAAATAGAAAGAGTTTTCGTAGTATAAATAAAAGGGAAAGTAATAAAATAAAAAAAGAAACAAAAAATTACTTGCTAGCTGCCTCTTTCCTCACAAACTGGGAAATTAAAAGGTCTAAACAATTAGCGTGGGAAAAAGAGCTCTGTTACAGATTGCTCCAAGAAAAATAATCCAAATGGATGGAATTCATAGAACTATACAGTTTGAAAGAAATATATAATCACGGAAACAATCAACAATAAGTCAAAACCTCCATAACTAATATATACGGTCTTAACAATTAACAATAGATCAAGAAGCAACTCTTTTTGAAGTGTTGGGTTTTGTATTTAAAACTTAGGTAATGATTCACTAATTTATAATCTGTTATATATTTCAATTTAGGATTTCGGTAATGGAGAAGAGAGGGAAATAAATGGTATACAGTTTACAAGATTAAAGAGCATAACTAGAGATTTGCATATAAAATTAGGGCTTCGATCCGTAATATAGGTCCCTAGGGTTTTGAAATTAGGGCTTCGATCCGTAGTATAGGTCCTTAGGGTTTTTGAACAATGAGTGTTGTTGACATCGTACATCTTCTTCTTCTCCCCCACTGAGCATTTTAGTTTTTGGGTTTGTGAGGGAAGATGATGAAGGCTATTTTTCTTTCTTTTTTTATTTTTATTTTTTTCCTTTTTGTTATATAGATTAAGAGAAACTTTTTTTTTTTTGCCCTTTTAATTATTTGACCACACATCAGATTCCAAAACTTTTCGCGTTTTATATTTTGCATTGCTTATCATTTTCCTTTATTTTATCATTTAGTTATATACAATGGAATTGGAACCCCATACATAACAACCTTACTCTTTTTTTTGGAAAAAAAAAAAAAAAACTAAGAGATGACACATCTTAATAAAATTATGTGAGTAAAAGATTGCGTTATGATGACATCATCATATTTAATGATATAATAAATTAGTTGGATGTATTATTTTTTCTTTGAAGAGTAAATTGCATTGACATCTACTGAGATTTCCATCATCATTGAGATTTCCATCATCATTAAGCCTCTATATATTAATTTATATATTTTTATTTATTATTTTTTTTTAGTACCTAGCCACCACACTCCCTCTCTCTTCCTGATGTCTCTCTTTCCCCTCTTTCTTAGTATGTTATAAGTGTGGGTTAGCCATGGCTGTTTAAAATTTTATTTTATTTTTCTTTTTATTGTGGTGTTTAGGTGTGGTGGTGATGTCTAATGGTAGTGTACAGTTATCTGGTTTTTTCAAAAAAAATAAAATAAATAATAATAATAATATTTTTTATTTTTTATTTTTATGTTGTGGTGGTGGTTACGGTGATATAAGTATTATTATATATAAATTATATCTACATGTATAAAAGATATGCAAATGTTAGTTTGGTCTATTAAATTTAGTTAGGAGATTAAATTTGTAATTTATGAGTAAAATAGAGTTGTTGACAAGTAAA
The DNA here is from genome assembly GCF_030987335.1 of Cornus florida. Taxonomy (NCBI): domain Eukaryota; kingdom Viridiplantae; phylum Streptophyta; class Magnoliopsida; order Cornales; family Cornaceae; genus Cornus; species Cornus florida. The sequence continues at coordinate 83,505,508 of NW_026775574.1, read as the reverse complement.
AGAGTTAAAGATAATTTTATATGAGTCTCAATATACATTTTTGAAATCTCAATAAGCGTCCACGTAAACAAATTTTTTTTTTTTTTGGGAGATAAGTTATGTCTACATCTCATCATGTCAAATTTCCATGAATTTTTAATTAAGTCACTTAGATAACAATCATGACACGTATTGTTTTAGTTATATAATATTATAGTTATGAGTTGATTAATGCTGGCTTGCAATCATTAATCATGGGAAAATTAGTGATTCCTTGATACGCCTTCTATCAACCTTTGTCTTTACTTTTAAAGATAATACTATCAAATTTCAATCAATAAATTAAGTCTTATTTTTGGAATTTTTTTCTATAGAAAATCTAAACCCCTCAAAATTTTCATTTATACCTTTTCGAAACAAGAAGTAAAACTTTATAGTTATTTAATTTTTATTCAAAATTTGATATGTAATCCAGTTATTTTTATCTAACTATTAAGCTATTAAAAATGTTTAAAATTTCTTATTAGCAATTGGAATATTTTATCTGTTGTTTTATAAATTTTAATAGTTAAACAAATAGTGTAATTTTTAAAAGTATAAAATCATTCAAATATTTAAATAAAAAGTAAATTTTGTATTTAATAACTTCTTTATAGATTTTATTTTTAGTGTTTTAAAGTTGTAACCTGAATTCTACCCAAGAACTTTCATATTGAATTTAAATTAAATTAATTATATTTTAAATTTAGCATGTTATATTATTAATCACTATTTTTTTGTAATTATTTATTCACTAACACATGATCAAATACAAGCTACTTATGAGCTAAAAAGACAAAACAAATTTTTTATTTATTTTTATATAATCACAAATTGTTGAGTAAAAAATTTAAAATTGGATAGATTTAGAACTAAAATGGATATAATTATGAAAAGTATTATTTATCAGTCTTTATTGAAAAATTAATAGAACTTATTGGTCGTGAAAAAAAAAAAAGTTAAACCATGTCTTAGTGCATTAACAGAAAGTTTAATCAGTATATAATTTCAGTTATGGCTGTCCCCCTTTAAATTATTAATCCATTCTCTATTTTCTTGATTGAAGTCACTCAAGTCAACCACGTCATCTCTCTTCCACAAAAAAATAAATAATAAAAGTCATTTTCGAATAGTAGTTGGCCGACCTAACTGAATTTTTTTCAACTTTGTCCATGTGCATAAATGTTTAATAGTGTTTTTTTTTTTATTATTATTATTATTATTTGCATTTGTTCTAACAAATAGATTCTGATATAATATAATGACTATTTTGTTTAATTCATCTTATCAATAATTTTTTTTTAAAAAAATCCTTGATTTTTAGACCGGATATCTACCAATTAATTCTATTGGAATAGACCAATAAATCATCTTTCAATATTTTTTAAGAATAATAGTAATAATAATAACATGAAGTAGGGAAAAATAAAAAAAAAGGAGGTTGTTCCGGGTGAATTTATCTTCTTCTTTCTTTCAACTTTAACGAAAAAATTATGTTGGGAAACAATCAAGTTCAACATTAGCGGTATATGACCTATTTTTTTCAAATGAGAGGTAGATGATTTACAAATATATAAAGAATAATGATTTAGGGTTCGAATTCAGATTTGTTCAAATGAAATTTATGTGAGTAGAGACTTATGCTCGGCTAAGTGGAAAGGATGAAAATTGGATAGAAGGAAAAGAAGAAAGATGAATAAGACATCCTTATAAAAGATATTGTGCCATTCTTTCCTTTTGTTTGGTTGAAGAAGAGAAAAAAAATAAGATAATACCTTATTTTGTTTGTTAAGAGGGAAAAGGAGTTTTAATTATATATATATAAAAATTTAATTTAAAAACTTATGTAATAACCTTGCCTTTTATTCTTTCGTGTCTTCCGTCATTATTGGAGGGTTGAAAATTTATAAAGGATGGATGTCTCTCCTCTCCCAATCTCCTCTCTAGCTAAGACAAGAAAGTCCATTCAATTAGGTTCGAATTCATAAAGAGTATCTTTATTCATAAATAAATGTGTAATTTATCCTTAGAAAAATAAAATAATAATTGGAGAGTTGAGCCCTTACCCAAAAATATCCAAAAGAAGGTATGGCCCACAAGTTGATTATAGGATAAAATATCACGAAGGATAGGATATTATGGTGGAGTGTTAAAGTCAATCAAAACGAAGACTAAACTACAAAGCAAACATAAGGTGAGGGCATTAACGACATGAAGATCGTAACACACAAATCAAATTAGTGATCATTGCGCATTAGGATCACTAAGAGAGCTAAATGCCAAAGAGGAAAAGGGAACAAGAAAGCAAGTAGGGGAGCAATTGATCATTAGGTTTTTATCGATGAAACTCGAATTTTTATTTTTTATTTTTATTATTATTTTTATTTTTTAGGAGTGGTGAACGAAAAATACTCATGTTGTATGCATACATTCTAAAAAATCCTTAACATTTTATTTTGGAACAAATAATGATCTAAATGTTAAAAAGATTAAAGTGTCACTCTATAAATGAATAAAAAAAATAATTAATTAAATAAATATGAAATAATTAAACTGTCCATCTTTATATATATATATATATATATAATATATGGTTGTGAACAAAAAATACCCTTATGGCATGCACATAGAGTATATAACCTCCTATACGTTCTAAAATCTCATTAATATTCAATTTTGATGCAAACAAGGACTTGAGTGCTGAAAAGACTAAATAATCCCTTTATAATTGAATAAAAAATAGGTAAACAAATTAATTAAATGTGGCAAGTGTCTATATATATATATATATATATATATATATATATATATATATATAAGCATTATCGGAAGAGATAATGGTAATTTTGAAAAATTATATCTTAAAAATGACATGTGCAATGCACATAACCAAATTTTTATCGAAATAATGACCTCAAGCCATTTTTTGTCACATTTTTTCAAACTTAACGGAGTAATATAATCTAAATAAAGGATATGGGTGTTATCTGCCCAAAATGTAAACATTAAGGGTATTTTTCTCATTTTACCCTTATAAGGGCATTATCGGAAGAGAAATGGTGTTTTTGAAATTTTATATATTATCAGTGTTTTCAAGCCATTTTTTGCTCATTTTTCAAACTTAAAAAAACTTATATACATAACATAAGCTCTTCTTTACTCATTTTTTTCAAATTTTACGGAGTTATATACCCAAAATAGATGATGGGAGTATTATTTATCCAAAATTAAAACATTAAGGATGTTTTTCTCAATTTGCCCTTCATTTAATCTTGATTTAAATTTGAACTCTTATGCTACGTTTGGTGTGCAGGAATGAAATGAAATGCAAGTGGGAATGGAATGAGAATGAGAATGGAATGGAATAGTCATTCTCATTCTATTATTTGGTTGTAAATATGAAATGTGTAGGAATGAAATGATAATAACTATTCTAATGTTTGGTTGGACCAATTTAAAATTTAGAATGAAATAAATTTTTAATTGAATTCTCCAAAATATCCCTCTTAGTAACAAATAAATTAAATTAAATTAACAAAATGATATTCTCTAATAATTTTTTAAAAATAAATGGTGGCAGTGGCGGTGGTGGATGGTGGAAAGCGGTAGTAGTGTAGGTGGTGGTGTTGGAAGGCAGCGGTGGTGGCAATGGTGGAAATTGGTGGTAGCAGTGGTGGTAGAAGGCGGTGGCAGTAGTGTGGTGGAAAGAGATAGTGGTGTGACTATAGTGGTGGTGGTGATGGTGATGGAAGGTGGTGGTGGTGGCGGAAGGTGGTGGTTGTGGCGATGGTGAAAGGTGGTGGCGGTGGTGGTGGAAGGTGGTGGCGGTGGTGGAAGGTGGTGGTGGCGGTGGCGGTGGCGGTAATGGAAGGTAGTGGTGGTGGAAGGTAATGGTGGCAGAAGGTGGTGGTGGTGAAAGGTGGCGGTGGTGAAAGATGGTGGTGGTTGTTTAAGGCAGTAGCGGTGGCGGTGAAAGGCGGCAATGGTGGTATAGGGCTGTGGCAGTGGCGGAAGGTGGTGATGGTAATGAAAGGCGGTAGCAGTGGTGGTGGTGAAAGGTGGTAGCAGTGGTGAAAAGCTATGGCGGTGGTGGTGGTGAAAGGTGGTGAAAGGCAATGGCAGTGGTAGTGGTAGAAGGTGGTGGCAGTAACGGTGGTGGTTGCTGCAAACGGTGGCGGTAGTGGTGGTGAAAGGCGGTGGCGGTGGTGGTGGTGGAAAGTGGTGGGCGATGGTGAAAGTCGGTAGTGGTGGAAGGCAGTGGTAGTGGTGGTGGTGGTGAAAGGCGGAGATGATTGTGGTGGAAGGTAATGGTGGTTTTTAGACTTGGAATATGAGGGTATTTTGGGAAGTTGATTTTTTAAAATATATTACTTGGGAATGGAATGGCCATTCCATAGGTTTAGTTGTGGAATGAATTTTCATTCTCAGGAATGAATTTTCATTCCAATGGAATGGCCATTCCCACTTTAAGTTGCATACCAAACAAAGGAATGGTTGGAATGGGCATTCCATTTCATTCCATTCCTGCACACCAAATGTAGCATTAGATAAGTCACAAATTGAATGAATTGAAAGGTCAACCTAGACTAAACCTGAAAGAAAATTTTCATTTCATGTCCTATCTAACATGATATTCAATTCAAGTTCTTTGTAAACACAATCCTTAACAACGAGTCAGTGACCAAGCGATATCAGCCTCTTACTTCTCAAAGGGAGGTCAAAGGTTAAAATCTCAGAAGAGACAAATGTGTGTGAGTACCAACTAGGGAAAAAAAAAAAAAAAAACAATCCCCAATCAAAATTTTTTTACTTAGGTTTGATGTGTAAATATAAATTTAAAAAAGAGTGATTCGCATTTCATTTTTCTACACTTGTACTCCATTTATCTTTTCTTTTTAAAGAAAATGCCAAAAGATCCCTAAACTCATTATTATATTATCTCTTATTTTGTAATACTATAATTATCATTAATTTATAGAGCAAAGTTTAACTCTTTTTTACCTTATTTACTTCTTTAGAGGATCTCCAACAGTCTGTTAAAACACTTTTTTGTGTAAAATATACACTGTCACGTATGATGCGTAAATTATTTTTTATCTCCAGCAGTCTGTTAAGATACGCTGTCACGTCATCAATGTATAAAATTATTGTGTATTTTACACAGCATTTTTACACAGCCACACCAGCCTATTTCCTTTCTTCTCCCTCTTTCTCATTCTATTAATTAATCAACCATATATTAAGTAGGTTTGTAAAATTATGTGAGATCCAGACATAATACTTGTTGGTTATTATTGAGGGATATATTTTTACACAAAAAGTATAAAACAACCGCTGGAGTTATAAATAAATAATTCAAATTTTTTTGTATAAATTTACACAAAAAAAATATATACAACGATTGGAGATGCTCTTAGTATATATATTATTTTTCTGTCCGGTCTAAAGAGATAAGTTAGATAATTATTTTGAGATTTTTTTTTGTTAAGTCCTAACTACTGTTACACATTAATATATATATAATATACCACTGTAATATTGTTTACCCTAGCAATTAAATATTAAACTAAGTAACAAATCATATTAAATGCACATAAGTTATAATTAGTACGGTTCTTCTCCTATGGTTGAAATTGCAATAGACTTTTACCGATTAGCAACTCTTTTAGACCAAAAATGTTTGGGCATACTTGGGCATTCCAAATTAAAGTAGCATGTCGTTCTTCTATTGAATCTCATTCTTATTTGTTTTTTTTTTTTTTTTTTTTTCTTTTCATGTTGATTTACAAAGCTCATTTGGATCTTCTTCTTTTTTTCTCTGATAAATACATAACCCATTGGGATTCTTATCCAATTAAAATGCAATTTTCATTTCATGCCTTTTTCTTAAAAAGGAAATGGATCTTCTTCGGTCAAAAATTTCTCCTGAATTATGCGTTCAAATTCAGTCACGTCATCATTTTGTTAAAATACATATTTGGGCTTGGCATCACTAGAAGTCGAAGACTTGTAATTCTATCATTAGGAAACTTGCTCTTGTTGCTATCACATATGCCTCGAAAGAAACTCGAGAATTTTCAAAAGCCATTCGCAGTCGCAATTCTTTGTTGTTTGATAGTCGACACCATTAGAGGAAGGCTTATTGGTGCATAATTGGATTTTGTAGCATCTAGAAGAGTTGTAGAATCCAATCTCTATGTTGAGATATGTTTAGCTATTTTTTTATTTTATTTTTAAAGGCGTGCCAGGGTCTGTTTTGACCCAAAGTATTGAATAGATAACCAAGCTATCCTTGAATGCAACCGAATCAACAAATTGGCCTCTAGATGGAATAAGACGATTGTTGGAAGGTAAGGATGACACCTTCCTTTAGGTTTTTCAGTGTCTCAATTAAGAGGACTTTCAACAAAATAAAATAAAATAAGGGCTAGAGTTAGATGAAGGGAGCAACACTAACTGCACAATCGTTCATCAATCCCAAAGATACTTATAAAATAACAATGGAGGGAACACTTAAGTACTAGCGTCCATCTTATTTCATAAGTGAAATTCTTACACAAGTGATACACGTACAATAATTGGATTCTAATAGCATTACTCCTAAGGAAAAAGAGGTATAATGCAAGAAAAAGACTAAATGTAAATATTACCTTGTAAGAAAAATAAGGCAGAATTTGTGTTGGTCGGGGACCATTTGCATAGAGCCATCCAGGGTTATTTATGGAAGAGTCTAGCAACGGTTGAAAACAATTGCATCCTTTTTGAATTCAAACTCTTTGTTTGAAACTTATCCAAAGACACGTGCTCCACAGGCTCTTCCATATAATGATCTTTTGTAATACCCCTAGTTTTTAAAAAGGATAGTCTCGGTATTTTGATTATTATTTTATTGAATTTTTATTTGTTTAATTGTTAATTATTTGTTTAATTGGTTATTCTGGTTGTTTAATTTATTACTTGCCTTTGTTTATTAATTTGGTGTGTTTAATTGATTGGTTAGGTTATTAAATGGTATTTGAATTAAATTGTTAATGATATTATATTTTTGTTTCATTCACTGTTTTATTTTATTTCTTGTAATATATTTATGGTAATGTTAATATTAGGTTATTAACTTAAGGACGTCGTTTGGTGTAGCCGACATAGAAATTAATCATAGATTTTGTTATGGGCCGACTAGGATTAAGTTTAGGGCTCTATCTCTTTTATGACAAGGATTAGGGTTTTAGTATTAAGCCTATAAATACACCATTATGCTTTAAGCCTAGGGTTTACGTTATATCATATAGCACATGCACGTAGAGTTGTTCTGTAAAAGCAGAGGGTAGAGGAACAAAGCATTGTAAGGATTGGCAAGGAGGAAATCAGAGAGGACCAAGGAAGGATTGTGGTGAATTATCTCGGAGTACTAGGAGGCTTGACAGTAGTTCGGGGTTACCGGAACAGTGGAGACGACGCCAGGATTTCATAACTGAAATCACAGGCAAGTTCTCTTCTTCCTCTCTCCCGTTGGCCTGTGTTTTGTGCACCTAGATGGTCTCTAGGGTTTAACTAATTAGTAATTGAAACTTACATATTTAATATATGCTTTGTTGATGATCTATTTGCCTTAAATTCAAATCTGTTTACAGTTCGTGTATGGTTGATCCCAGTTCTGTTCATTAAAGCATGCTAAAATCTGTTGTGATTTTAATTACTATTCTTGATTTTATCTTCTGTAAACGAACCATGGGGATGTTAATGGGATGATATAAGACTCCTAAGATCAGTTTGTGAAGAGGAACAGAGGGGTTGGAATAGAACTATAGTTTTAGTTTTGTTCCTAACGCGTGATAGTTCGATAGCAAATTTAATCTCTGTAATTGATTTTAATTGTTGTTATCAAGCCACTGGGATGCTACTGGATATTAATATGACACCTAAAATTAGTTTTAGAAACCAAATAGATAGGTTGCAACTGGCCGAAGTTGAAGCAGAGGTCAGAAACGGAGCAAACGAAGCTGGAACAGAGAGAAAACTCACAGGGGGGGAGAGAGCCGGCTCTGGAATGTCAAGAGCCGGCTCCCACTTGTTAGAGCCGGCTCCAAGGAGGTTTAGAGCCGGCTCTATGCTGCATTGAGCCTGCTTCATTTTTCTAGAGCAGGCTCTTTCATTATTTTGTGTGTATAGTAACTTTTCAGTTACTGTTTGGGCACTTGGGGTTCTTGATCAGTTTTAGAAATTTAATGGGTTTTTAAATAATTAGTTTAACATGTAACTAAGGTCTTGAATTGCAAAAATTTACTCCTTAGTTTTAATAGAATTAACAGTACGCTATTTGACAACTTTACGTGCGGTTAACGGCTGGAAGGAGATTTACTGATTAGTTTTAATCTGACAGTTTAGGGTGCTATAAAATGATTCTAAATTTATTTTAAATGCACTGTAAAGTCTTTTAATTAATAAATTGGACTTGTAGCATAGTGTGTGGCTCTGTGCTAAAAGATAAAACAAAAGATAAGTATATAACTTAGTACGCTGTTACCGGATAGAAGGAACTAAATTGCTTAAATTAATTTAGCGATTTTTTGAACTATAATATGGTTATAGAACTTATTTTAAATACATGATAGAGTCATTGTTATATTAAATTTGAACTATGCATGTTCTGGATGTTAATTGTTAGAACATTAAATTTTTTGATGCAATTACATGGATTAATACTGGATTTTAATTGCTAGATTGTTAATCTTCTTTCTGCAATTATTTGGATATTAGTTCTGGATTGTAAATTACTAAACTGTTATATATATGATGTAATTTACAAGGATATGGAGGATTGTATGCACCGGTATGGGACGGTGACATACTAGGGACGGTTTAGCTCAAAACGCCTAAACCTAACCTAACGGATTACAGGAATTGATTTATAAATATTGAATCTTAATTGTGTTTAATTCAAATCAACGGCAACTAAGTTGAGTGGCTTCCTGGATTAATGGATGATGGTTAAGTCATATCAACTGAATAAGTTGAGTGACTAACTAATTTGTTATTGTATGTCAGTTCGATAAATAATTGAACTACATACCCTGGTCTTGGACGGACTTTATATATATGTTTATGGTACCACGAGATGAGCTTGAGTCTCAGACTTGTTGGTTACGGTACGTATATGCAGTGGATGCGTAGCTGGTTATAATAGGTTGAGGTGTACCCTGTTAAGTCTAGGTATTTATACCCACCTTTGGGTGCATTTTCGCATGTTGCCTTCTATTCAGGTTGAGACCCCTATTATAGACCAGTGAATGTCCCTTAGTGTGGATATATTTATGTATGGACTAGATAGTTATTGTAAGGTATCTACGGTGTATCTGCGTATCGGATCACTGTATGGATTGCAGTTAGATTAGAACTTACTCGTGGGCCTGACCCACTCTTCTATTATTTTTACAGGTATCGGACGGTTCCAGTCTCAAGCTTGATCGTGTTAAGCAGAGACTCTCATTCATTCTATCGACGATGTAAGATTTCATTCCATGTTTTAGACTTGGTTTATTTTCCAGTTACAGTTTCAGTTGAGATTTTCTTTAGGGGTCCACTAGTTGGATTCCCAAGTTGTAACCTTGAAGGATTTGGAGGATTGAATTAATATTATTTATGGTTGAAGGATTTTATATTTCTTTTCGTTTCCTTATTTAAATTCTTAATTTTCTATTCTGTATTTGATTTAAAATACTTTAATTGTTTGATATTCCCTCGAGTTTGGGCCTGGGCCTGATCAACCCGTATCTCGGATCCGAGGGGTATCACATCTTTTGACTTGGTAATTGTTTTGTCTCTACGTGGGAAAAACTCAACTGCAACTCCTCTTTTGAAGAATATATAATAAATAAATTATATCTCTCCAATCAGCTTATACCAAGTGTTTCAAAGACAAGTCTTACATATACCAATAAATTATTGTTCACATGATCAATCGTTATTTACCAAACTACCACCACAATTCTTATTGTATTATGACCCTTCTTAGTTTCTGTCACATATCCATAAATTGAATATTAACATATAGTGCAAATAGCCACGTGGCCTAATAAAAAATAATTTATACTGTTGGTTTAAATTATGTCTGATTACTAATTCAACACCTTACCAACAAATACCATTTCACCCTGATTTTACTCAAGAGTGTTGTCGTATGGCGAACATAAAATTTTATTTTAAGGTGCAAACAATGTCCCCCCAACTCTTTAAAATGAGGGTAGACCAAAATTTTAAAGAGCTGATATGATGGATTACAATTTAAATAGTGATCGATTGCTCTTTATTCGGCCCTTCACAATGCTAATCAACCCTTTATCTTTTAATAGTCCTTCGACCGTTTTTTTCGATCAGCATCTTGGTGTCGTTAGCCTCTCTCTATTTTGCTTGTTGGCATTCTTCTAGCCACTTTTTGGCTATGACATATTCATCGTAAGATCATTTTGAGTACTTAACCGATTAAGGTGTTGATAACACATCACCACCAAAGCAACAAATAAGTGGTTTATATGCAAAACATAATTGTGTAGAGGTTAATTGTTTTTAACCTCTAGTTAATATCCAATTCCATCACCAAATAATTGACAATTTTAGCCAAAACTTACACGTTTGGCTATCAATCAACAACCCATAATTTTAATCAGTCTAATTAATCGATTATTCTTTGGTACCCTAAGTGGTGAAAATTCCAATTAGTCCTCCAGGATCGAACGAAAATTCTTTCGGCCTCTTGGGGTTTCTTAGGGCTAAACGAGTTGCCCCCCAAGGCCAAGTAAGCCTTGGTTCAAAATTATATTATTTTTCAGCATCTTTTGATGTCCTTTTAGTTATTAAATTTGACACCTGAACACCATTAACCCTTTCTAGAGGCTTTTTCGATGCTTGACCTATGTAAAACTTGATACTTATCAGTTCTGCAGCGTCAACTTCAATGCCAATTTCAGCCTCTTTCAAATGAATCTCATAAGTAGGATCTTTGACAGAATTATTATTCGCCTCTGTCACATGAATTTCATAGTTTAGGTCCTTGTAATAGGTATCCCTAGAGGCATTCCTTCTGTCTTGTTCTTCTTTCAGGACCTTTTCATATCTTGCAGCACTAAAGGCTAGTGAAAACAAGTCCCAAAACTGCATTCCTTCAAATTTATTTCGTAATTCAAAGTCTAAACCATTTAAGGCTAGACTCACATATTCAGTTTCTGGAAAGGCTACTTGGCATTTATGTCTCGCCCTTTTAAACCTTCTAATAAAGGTTTCAACCGTCTCTCCAGGCATTTGGGACAATTTTGATAAGTCAGCCATTGACACATTTGGTTCGGTCTTATAAAATTAAGTATAAAACATTTCTTCCAATTGTTACCAAGTATAAATCGAATTTGTCAGTAAATTTATATAGTAAGAAAATGCAGTCAATGTAAGGGAATTAACAAATAGTCTTAATTTTAAGAATTCATTTCCTCCAGCCTTACCACATTGAATGGTTAATCGACCAATATGTTCTATAGTCGAAGTGGAGTCTTCTTCTGAAAAGGTAACGAAATCAGGAACTTTATAGCCTCTTGAAAACTTATATCGGTCTATATAATCCGGATATGGCTTCCTATATGTAAGGCAACCAACTCTTCTTGGGCTGGTCCATAAGTTTCTTGAATTAAATTAGTTAATTGATCTTTATTGTAATACCCCTAATTTAAAAAGGATAGGTTTGGAATTTATTTTATTGTTTAAATTATATTTTTATTTATTTAATTATGAATTGGTTTGTTTTAATTGAAAATTTATTTAAATTTCATTTTGAGTTTATTGGGTTTTATGTTTATACCTTGTTTTAGTTTAATTGTTTTCATGGTTGTGTTTTGATTGCATTTAGTTATTTTTTTAATTAGGATTAAATGCTTTACTTGATTTAATTTAACTGTTCAATTGATTTAATCTAATTTAATAAAATGGTTTGATTAATTTAATTTAAGTGGTAATTATTTTAATTTAATTGTATTTTTAAATAGGGTTTTGTTTTAAAAGTCAGTTGTTGCCGACGTAAGTTTTATTAGGTTTCTTTGGGTCGGTGAGGATTTTTAGGAGGGTTGGAATTAATTTAGGGTTTAGTAAAACCCTATAAATATATGTGAGATGTCTGTATAGAGTTTTAGAAAAACAAACAAAACCCTATTCACGTCTCTAGAGATAGAGAAGCAACAGAGTAATTTTGCTGTGGGAATCGTCGGAAAGCTTTAGAGACGGCGTAGAGATTTTGAACAAAGATCTCAAAGGCAAGTTCTAACCTTACTCTCTCCCTTATACTCGTGTTCTTTGCATATTAAATTGGTTCCAGGTTTATTATATGAGTTTAAAACAAAAATAGATAGGCTATCTGTTACTAGGACGCAAACTGTTAGTCCTAGGTTTGGTTTGATAAACTGTTAAAGCTTGGAACTGATCTTGCATTGTGCTTGGTTAAATCCATATTAGTAAGTATAATCAAGGCTTAAAACCAACATTAGAATTTACTGGGAATTACTTAGAAATTTCTGGAAATCAAAACGGTGATCTGTAGAAGGGTTAAACGTAGCCGGAAAAGAGAACACGAGGCAGAGGAGGGGGAGAGCCGGCTCTCCCTTGATTGGAGGCGGCTCTCCTTGAGGTGGAGGCGGCTCCTAGGCAATTGGAGCCGGCTCCAAGGTTATTGGAGGCGGCTCTAATATTTGGGGAGCCGGCTCTACTTTTATTTTCCAGTTTTTACTACGTTCTGTTTGTGGTGTCTTCAGTTTTCAGTGAAGTGGCTTCTTGGGGGTTGATTTTCTAAGTTTTTCTAAGTAGAATTATGACTGTAATGGATGGTTTAACAATGGTTTAGAGTAGGATTAAAGTCTCCAAGAACAGAATAATACAGAATTGAACTCAGAGCATTAAATGTTAAAAGTCTGTGGAAGTATTTCTGTGTGTTTTACAGAGATGTATGAATTTGGTGAATTCTCTGTGTACTTTCTGTTTAAGGGATAATGTTGATTGAATAGGGAATTAAAATATTTCTTGAAGCACATTGGAATCTAATTTAGACACTTAAGAACTCTAAGTATGAAGAACAGAGAAGAAACGCTTTAAGTTTGCAAAGAGACGGCTCATAGAAGCAAAGAGCAGGCTCTTTGCAACCAAAGAGCAGGCTCAAAGCAAAGAAAGAGCAGGCTCTTTCGGTTAAAAGAGCAGGCTCTTTCATTTGAAAGAGTAGGCTCTTTCACGGGCTTCCAGTTTTGCGTATTCTGCGACCAATTTGGCTACGGAACTCGGATTTTGGATTTTTCAGAAGCTGTAGGAAGCTATACTTGGGTGTTTTGAGATGTTCTAAGTCTAATTAACACTTGTGAGAGTGGATTAAAGTTTAATAAACCAATATGTGTTTATAGCTTAAACATTAGTAAGCATCGACGGAAGTTGTTCATTATAGTGCAAGGAAATTATAATTTTACTGAACTTAATTTATATTCTCTGTGGATGGAAAATGGATTATTATGATGCTATTAATAGTGACAAGCATGATAATTAATATAGTTAAGTTTATTGTACTTGTCATGGACTCGTGGACGAGAATGATGAATTATCTGCATGCTCAGAAATATGATAATTTATTATGGAGATATGGGATGAATATGATAACCTATATATTTATTTTATATTCATCATGGTATTAATTGATATGTCTTATGATTTTGGGTTATCAATTACTGGAGTAAACATGTGAGTCTATATCTCTATTTATGCTTATTATGGCTCAGTTGCTATGTGCATTGTTTATGTATGGTATCAACTGTTGGATGGAATGGATTGTATGTACCGGTATGGGACGGTGACATACTAGGTTTGGACAGCACAAGTTGCTAGGTCTTACCTATTTGGAATGAGGGTACGGGTTATTAAATAAATCCTCCTTATATGTATGTAAGTCGGTGCGGTGGACTACGCCGAACGACTTAATGGATTTCTTGTGGATGGATGGAATTGGAGTTTAAATATATTTTTATGGTACCGTGACATGAGCTTGAGTCTCAGAGTCAACGGTTAGGATGCGTATATGCAGTTGGATGTGTAGCTGACTGTGGGGATTGAGGTATACCCTGTTTAGGCTTAGGTACTCATACCCACTCAGGTGCGATTTGTGTGATGCCTTTTATTCAGGTTGAGACCCTCTTCATAGTCTAGCGAGAGTCCAGTAGTGTGGATCTATATTTATGTATGGGCTATTAGCTATTGTTGAACTATTTAGTATGTACATGCGTATCGGGTCTCTGCTTGGATTGCAGTAGGATAGAACTTGTTCGTGGGCCTGACCCACTCCTATTTTACAGGTGTACATCAATTCCAGGCTTGAGCTTGTTCGTGTGGAGCAGAGACGGTCACTCATTCTTCCGACGATGTAGGATCTCTTTCCAGATGTTCGACTTGGATTTTATCTTCAGTTTTACTTTGATTCAGTTTGGGATTTTTATATTAGGGGTCCACTAGAGATGGATTCCCGAGTTGTTAAAAGATTGGAGATTTTGGATTGTAGGATTTTAAGTTATTAATATTTTAAGGTTTTTATATTGAAGATTTCTTTTATAGTTTCTTTCCGCTTATTCTTTTATTTCTTAAATCATTTTTGTAATCTGTGTTCGTTTAAAATACTTTAATTGTTTGGTACTCCTTGGTTCTGTGCTCGGACTTGATCTCCCGTGGCTCTAGAATCGAGGGGTATCACATCTATCAACCATAAGGGGTTGATGATTTGGTTGTTGTACATGAGGCTAATACATATAAGGTGCCTAAGGCACATACGACACCTGAGGCTAAGGTACATACGGCGTCTGAGGCTACGGCGTTGGAAAATTAAAACCAGCATTAAAATTATCTCGCCCCTCTTGGGGCTGGTATACCTACGGTTGGTGTTGATAAATCGGATTAAGTGGTCGCCAATTTATATTTTGATTGGCCCATCCGATTGGTTGATACTCCGCTGGTATATGATGTTGCGGCTGATTAGCCTGGGGTTGATACTATCCATGTAACAGCTACAGAAGGGGTTAAAACCCTTGCCGCTGTTGTTGGTAGTAATTTTATTGAACCCCAATAGGTGCTGGAACTTGTTGTTGTGCATGCAACAAAGTATTTATAGTATTCGACCGTACCATAAGTGTTGATCAAACCTTGTTGATAGGATGGTCAAAGAGTCATTCAAATTAGCCAATGTGTTATGGCTTAGCTCTAGTGCTCCATGAAAGGTACGGTTGGTAATTTCCATCCGTTGCACTAAGTTGTAAACATTCTCAGCCAACATCTGATTACTTGGATGTTAATTCACTTCTATTTCAGTCTCTTATTCCTAATGTTGAGGATGTTGATTTACTTCGAGTTTAGCCCCTTGTTCCTAATGTTGAGTTTGTTTCTCAGACAAATTTTGCGACTGAGACCGAGTTAATGTCATAATTAAAGGTTGAATTTAGATACTTCCGGTGTCCCATCGGGCATGCCAAATTGTTTGGCTATAAAATTTTGTGGGGCGTGCCTGAGTCTGTTGTCAATTTCAGAATAGCCAAACTATCCTTTTTAGTGACCAAATAAAGGAAATCGATTTTAAATTAACTTCAAGTGATTAGTAGGAAAGCAAAGAATCACCACTTTCCTATTAGGTTCTTCACCGCCTCAACAAAGAGGACTTTTAAATACATAATGAAATTGATGAAGGGAGCAAAGGAAACTGCACAGACGTTCATCAATTTAAAATGACAAAACTTATAAAATAAAACAAGAGGGGACAAAGCCAAGCGTCTGGTTTTATTTCATAAGCATAATTCCATTACAAGATGTAATGAAATTTGATACAAACTAGGAAACTATTCTTACAGAAATTGCAGAGAAAGTAAAATACTGGAAAATGAAAGAAAAATACAAGGAAAGTAGAAAATACTACATGATAAAAAATGCATTGTGTGGTCGGGGACCATTTGCACAGGGCCATTCAGCGTTACTTATAGAAGAGTCCAGCAGCGGTTGAAAACAGTTGCATCCTTTTTGAATTCAGACTTGTCTGAAACTTATCCAAAGACACGTGCTTCAGAGGCTCTTCCATATAATGATCTTTTGACTTGGTAATTGTTTTGTCTCTACGTGGGAAAAACTCAACTGCAATTCCTCTTTTGAAGAATATATAATTAATAAATTATATCTCTCTAATCAGTTTATATGTTCCAAAGATAAGTCTTGCATATATCAATAAATTATTGTCCACATAATCAATCATTATTTACCAAACTACTACCACAATTCTTATTGTATTATGAGCCTTCTTAGGTTTTGTCACATACCCATAAATTGAATATTAACATATAGTGCAAATAGCAATGTGGCCTACTAAAAAATAATATATATTGTTGGTTTAAATAATACCTGATCACTAATTCAACACCTTACCAACAAATACATTTTCACTCTGACTTTACTCAAGAGTTTTGTCAAATTGTCGAACATAAAATTTTATTTTAGGATGCAAACAAGAACTCTACTTGAGATGCTCAACCAATGTATTATGGGTAGGGATGGCATTAAAAAGTTTTGAGCAGGAATAGAGGTTATGATTAAAAATTCACATGTTTATCAAATAAGGATGAGAAAAAGTCACTCACCTCACTCCGCCCATTTATAGTTCCAAATTACAAATTTATCCTTACACTTTATTTTATATTCAACAATGATATTAGGTATATGGTAAGCAAATTCTAATTTATTATATTCTAATCACTAATTATCATTTTGAATTATTCAATTAATAACTTGTATGTCTAATTTTGATGTTGCTACAATAATATTAAGTTTCAATTGTGAAGTTGAATCTTATTTTTATCCGCATAAAAAAAAAAAAAAAAATTTGTTTCATTATTTACTTTTGTTATATTCATAATACAATTACAAAAGAACCCTTAAAAATCTGTTCCTTTAATAAATGATTTTGAACAGAGATGTAGACCGCGTTCCCCCACCCAAAAAGTCCTGTTGTCATCCCTAATTATATTATGTGTTAGAGAGAGTTTGGATCTGTTTCAAACAACGGTCTCCTTTTCGAAAAAAAAAAAAAAATTTAATATTTTGGGGTGGCGGTTTGAAATATCCCGACCAATCAAAATGTCACATTTACTTGATAGAAAATGGTAAATTAGTATGGGCTAGAGGGTATTATTTTTGGGGGTACTGAATACTACACAACACTCATCCTTTTCTAAAACTTCTTGTAGGTTGTTCTTTGGGCCTGGGCTTCTGCCTTGGGCTACATTTTTCTGGGCCAGCCATTATCTTTTGTTTCTTTTTGCCACATACTTGTCATTATTTTTCTTTATATACAACTGTTTTTTTATTTTTGATGACCATGACTAAAAGTTACGATCAAATCATTACATTACTTATTTGTGATACTTATTGGAGCACTTGCTTTTGTTAGTGCTTTGTGTACTGCTCACTCTTTTGTTCGTTTTCTCTAAGGTGTTAGAACTCCGTGGAATTTAATTTTTGTAATTTAGGCCCGTTCGGGGAGCTGTCTCATTTCAAAAGTCCTTCGTTGACAAGGTATTACTAAAAAGAATTTTGTTAAAAGAAAGTCATATGAAAAAGACGTTTGATGAGCACTTTTCTTAAATTTATTTTAATTTTTAGATTTTAATTTTAATTTTAATTTTAATTTTTTATTTACCAATGACTATATTGGTGGTGGTGGTGGTGATGGTGGTGGTGGAAGGTAGCAGGAGGCGATTGCAATGTCAATGGTGATGGTAGTGGTGGAAGGTCACAGTCGAGGGTGACAACGGCAGTGGTGGCGATGGTGAAAGGTGGTGATGGCGATGGTAGTGGTAGAAGCTCATGATGGCAGTGGTAGGTGGTGGCGGCGGCGACAATGATGTTGAAAAGGTGAAGGTGGGGGTGGTGGCAGTGGAAGGTGGTGGTGGAACGAAGAACCATTTATGACAATCTTGCCAAAGGGCAAATTAGTAAAATAATCAATTTATACTCTAAGAAAACTGGCTTAGCAAAGGAGGTTTTTGAAAGCAACATTTTCTTATTTATCTAAAATGGGCTTCCTTACTCTTGGCTTTTCAAGAAAGTTCTTTATATATGTATAACCAAACGTTACAATTTTTTTCGGTGGTACTTTTTAAACTTGGAAAGACTTTTTAAGGTTTCAGGAAACTCCACCGAGCGGAGCCTTAGCATCCGCTGTGTAGATGTGGTCCATTTTGCATTCTTAATGCTCCTAATTTTCAAAATGTATTTATGCAGTTAGAAGGTGTCTAGTTACATATAAATATCAAGAATCTCTCTGCACATATTCAGGCTTAAACCTTTTAGATTCCAGAGCAGATGGACACATCCAAATATTTCTATTATTTAATATTTTCATGTAACATGGTATTTTTATTTTTATTTATTTATTTATTATTTATTTTATTTATTTATTTTTATTTTTTTCTGTACACCATGTAACATAGTGTTTACTATGGCCATTTTACTCATCTAAAGTAATAAATTTGAATTAATGAATATATTTTTAATTGAATGTTCAATAAAAAGTGTCTGACTTATGTTCTATATCTATTTTCTAGTATCGTCTTTCAGACACTGGGTACTTCAGTCCATGTAACTGAGGGAACTTGTACATGAACTAGCTAGGAGTGCAAAAAGATGTTCAAGAAAAATTGGTGCTGTATGACATACTGGCATAAAAGCAATATAGAATTTTCTTTGTTGGACATGCATTATGTTCACCCATATGCATGTTGTGTCATGTTCCACGAGTGTCTAATGCAATTTGCAATGTTCAAGTGATCAGGTGATATATATATATATATATATATAACTTACCCAAAATATATATATAGAACAGTATTTAGGATTGTAAGGATGGTCATCACATCATTTTGTCGATGACTGCTACTTTATTGTCACTTCATTTTTGTTTTGCCATTGAAATGATAAAGAAAAGAAAGGTGAAAGTACATGTTTACATTCTTTTTTGATATCTGCCCTATACTTGGATTCTTTATATATACTTGTTGAAATCATTTTTTTGGCTCAAAAGACACAACACCAGGTTGGCTGCGGAGTGTAACTATTATGAATTTATGATGATAAATGTTTCCTTTTCTCTCTTTGAATAAAAAATAAATAAATAAATTGCTTATATGAACTTGACTCCCGTCTATGATCAAAATCAATACTGATATATACACACACACACACACACTTATATTACATGAAATGGCAATAATGCACATTGTCTAGTCTCTTTAAGCACATGCATGGCCGACTCTAGCCCTACATGTGTCAACTTTGTGGCTTCATGACAAACATATATCACGCATGCTTTCACTGCATATTGATGCTCTGTATGTGGACTTATCCAATGTGGGCATTACGCACACACATATATATATATATATACTCGCGTGTATATGCAGCTAATTATATAGTACTTATGCAGATCCTTGTTCATGTAGTCTCAAGGACATATTTAGATTCTACATGTACTAGTTCTTTGGGGGAAAAAATATGTTTGGCAGTAAAAGTCCTAATTAAAATATTAGTGGGACTAAATATAATACATGGAATGTAATTTAAATAGAATAGTAGAGGACGAAATATAACTATTGCAATTTAATCAGATCAAAGTTAATTAGAAACATCACTTTCGATATTTAATTAGAATCAATATTACAAAAGATGGAGAGATATATGATTTTATGAATAAGAATTATTAGAAAACGTACATTTGCAGTTCACACTTTATTGTAACTTTGTCATTTTAATAATTAAAAAAGTTTAAGTAGATTGCAAGTTGAAAAATTAAGCTCCCGTTGTTTCACCGTAGAATATTATTTGAAAATTATTATTATTATTATTATTTTTTTGGTATTTGGGAGATTTTAATTTATTTTTCATGTAAATCATTTTATCCTCAAGTGACTGAAAATAATTTATCAAAAAAGTTTTCCTAAGTCATTTTTCATTAGCAACCTTGGGTCATTATCATCCATATTTTCATTGAACCCCTGTGTTCCTCTACCAGTTAATTTTTTTTCAATCCTCCTAATTTAAAAATCTAATCTTCACTCTTGTTTCTCTATATGCATACATAGAGTGAGAGGAGAGAAAAAGAGGGACACAAATTTGAATTGGTCAAGGAATATATTTGGGTCAAGAGCATGTTCTGGTATAAAGAGAGTGGAGAGAGAAAGTAACAGGAGGAGAGGGAGGGATGGTTTAGTGTAGAGAAAGAAAGTAACAAGGAAAGAGGGGGGTATGGTTTATAGGGAATTATTCCCTATTGGTGAGGAACACTTAAAGAAAGAAAGAGAGTTAATTGTGGGTATTATTCTTTGTTAGTGAGGAACAGTGAAGAAAGAGACAGCCAATTGTGCACAAAAATTAATTTATAAAATATTTTACGGACTGTTATCAAATACCAAAAAAAAAAAAAAAAAAACATTTTACCCGAACCTAAAAGAAAGTGTAAATATCATTTCCATATATATTCTGGCTTTCAAGGGTGAGTGTGTGAATTCAATCCCAAGATTAATAAATTTGTGCAAATAATGTTAAGTTTATATTCGGTCCATCTTCATCCATCCTCAAAACACTCATTTTTTTTTTTTTGAAACTTTGAACACGTTTATCAGCCCAAAATATATACATCATTCAAGTTAAAAGTCAAATTCAAAAATAAGATTTCGAGAGTTTATCTCCTCGATCCCTACCGCTATGCCGAGGGCCGAAACAAAACACTCTTAATTAAAAGAGTTCCAGTGTGCATTGTATATAGTGCATTTTCAGATAGAATTTGACTTTTCTAACAAGGTGACATTTAATGTTGTGTTAGAATAGCACAACATAGACAACACTTTTATAGTTGTAAGTACCTGTGTCCAATGTGTTTGTTTTTCCACTCATCAATTCTCTTACCCCTTACTGTATATCGTGCACGGTGAAGTAATGCACCCACTGGTGTATTGTGATTTTAGGGCCATACCCTAAAGTTGAAGGACAACATGCCCTTGAGTGTCGGTGACGCAAGTACTAAAGTCATAGTTCCGTTTCGTGCTAAAACCCTCTTTGGTTGCGTTGTGATTAAAACTTGATAATGGGTTTTTGTGCACTTTGTCTTGAAAACAACATTATCAGTGGACTTGTTTAATTGACTTTTAAACTTGATTAATGCTGACTAATATTAGAGTACTAATTATTAGTTTATTGTCTCGTGTAAGCCAGCCATGTCGGTGTAGATTCCTTGCTTTTACTAAGGGTGGTTAACGGGAAAGAGCAAGTTTATGCTGTACAGATTGTATGGTGGGCCACTGCGCCTAATTTATCCCAGCCAGCCGTTCCTCTGCGTGATTATATTACATGATTTCGGTCTATTATATTTTGATACTTAAATAAATATATAATTTTTTTTTGATGTTTCAATTTATGATTGAGGCAATTCATATAATTTTTTACCATGTAAAAAATTTACATGTTCATTGTGAAAACATCCTTCTTACAACAATTTTTTATAAAAAATATTTAATCACAAAAAAAACTGTCTTATGCAAGAAATAGGAGTACACGACCTATTGAACTACGAAAACATAACAGGTTCATAAAAATTGAAATTAGATCAAATCCTAAAATCGAAAGGTTGGGGATTGAATTGGTTTCACAATTGTGACCAGCTC
This sequence comes from Cornus florida, assembly GCF_030987335.1. Classification (NCBI taxonomy): domain Eukaryota; kingdom Viridiplantae; phylum Streptophyta; class Magnoliopsida; order Cornales; family Cornaceae; genus Cornus; species Cornus florida. The sequence continues at coordinate 83,483,741 of NW_026775574.1, read as the reverse complement.
ATGTAAAGAATATATAAATATATACATATAATATATTATTATTAATTAGTTTATAATATATATATATAGGCAAGAAATGTTAGAAACTAGATTAGTAAATGCAGAACGTGAAAGTCTGTCTCCGAAAACAATAATTCACTAGACTTGTCAAAGTCATCTGCTTGTAAAATATATTCATGAGTTAAAGTTTAAGATAATGATACATTAATTAAATTAACAATTCAATTTTTTAGGATTCTTAATTAAGAATTTAAAAATTAACTAACGGATACTTGTTTTTGAAATCGAACTCGACCGAATTATTAAAAAAAATGTGTATAGAAAAGGAAATATTAACATTAAAATTATCCCACAAAAGAAAAAACTTTCTGATGCACGAAAAATATTAGAAAGGACAATTTTAATTTACTGTTTTATTTTTATGAATAGTGAAGGCAAATCAATAATCTACTTTTCTTCTTAATTTATTAAAGGGCTAATTTAAAAAAATCCCCACTACCTTCAATTTTTGATCTTAAATCCTTAACTTATCTCAGAAAACCTCCTACATTTTAAAAAGTGATCATATTGCTCCAATATTGAAGTCTAGCCTACTAACAGGGTTATGAAATGTCAAATTTGACCTTACCATTTAATATTAAATTAAAATATATAATAATATTTATAAAATTACAGAAATAACTATGTCTTCTTCTTTCTCTTAAACCACTCCCTCTGAAACTTTTACCTCTCTTTACCTCTAAAAGCATGTGCAGCGAGCTCGCGAAAGCCCAAATTTCGCGAGCAAAAGGCCCTTTGGGCGCACACAGGCCTAGCTAAAAATTGTGGGGCCCAGTTTCCCTCGCGGGACGACTCGTGGTATTTAGCAAGCTAGCCCGCGATCGTTGAATATATATATATATTTTTATTGCAAAAAGGCACTGTTTTTGGTTGAATTTTTTGTTTTATTCTAATGCTCCTAGAACAGTGGTTGAACAGTGCCTTAAGGCACTGTTTGGCATAGTTTTTTTTTTTTTTTAAAAAAAAAACCCTAAAAATAGGTTAGTTTGAACTCTTTTTTTAAAAAATAAAATTTATTAAATAAAAAATATATTGTTTAGGCATTGTTTGTCCAAAAAAAAAAATTTATTTGGGCCAAAAATAAATTAAAAAGCTTTTTTTTTTTTTTTTTTTTGGTTTTTTTCCCTTAAAATTTGTTTTATTTTTACTTTTTTGCTTTAAATTTTAAATGTGTATCATAGACAATGCATTTGGCTGTTAAGGCACTGTTTGACAGACACAAATAGTGCTTTAACGACTATAATTTTTAAAACTATATATAGTTTTTTTTTTTTAACTTTTTGTAAAAAAAAAATAAAATTAAAGGGTTAATTACAACGACACCCCCTGAGGTTTGCCATAATGACACCCATATACAAGTTGGACGTTTTTTGGACGATGACACCCTCTAACAAAAGTTTGATCCAAACAGTCCCTTAAAAGTTTTGAAAAGACAAAATTGCCCTTCAATATTTAACTAATTTTAATTGTAAAATACCATAATTTTAAAATGACTCTTTTGCCCTTTTACCAATCTCACTTAATAGTGTTTAATTTCTCTCTCTACCTTCTGTATCAAAGTTCGGCTCACCCACAATCGCCACCACCATCACCCACAATCGCCACCACCATCATCCCCTCTATCGCCGCCACCACCATCATCCCCTCTATCACCCATAAGCAAGACAACCTTCCCCACAAGAAAAGAGACAACCTCCCCCACCTTAGCCCAGAATCGTCACCACCATTCACCTTCACCACCGCAAACCCCTTCTTTCCCCCTCTCCACTCACCACCACAATCTCCACTACACAACCACCACCCAATATTACCATGGATCGTATTTTTGTAAAACCACCATAACTTTCATCCGGAAAGTTCCGCCAATCCAAATTCCAAGAAAACAAACAGAGGATCTACCTACAGATAAATTCGGATCCATTTGCATCATTAGACTATGGTTTGAGATTGCGGCAGAGGTGGTGGTGGCATCACCGGAATTAGCTGAATCGGATTCATAGATTGATTTGATTCCTTTGCGCGATCTGAAACCTCGTTTGAATCTACTCCTGGAAGTAAAAGGATCGGAGAAATCAGAAAATTAGCTGGCGACGATGTCGTTTCGAGCGGTGGCGGCAAAAGACACTGTTCTGGCCACAGATCGGTATATATATATATATATATATATATACCGGCAGAGACCCAGATCTTAAAGTGAGGTATATAGACATATACGTATTGCTGATCAAAGAAATTAATTCTGTTTTGGTGTGTTATTGATAAAAGATTGGCACGATTTGGGCGATTTTACAACATTGCTGTTTCGTCTTTCTCCAATAGACCTAGAGCTTCGTCGATTCTAGCGCAGAGCTCCCGCGACCACCCCATTGGTACGTTGGAGAACTATGGAACGTGCATTTGTGTATATAATATATAGGCAATTTCAACCCAGGGCTTCGGCTACCCTACTGATTCGTTAGATGTATGGAATGCATATACCTGATATATATATATCAGGTTATGTATATATTGACAATATTTGTATATAGAGAGATGTGGGAGAGGTTATTTTAGACATTTCAATTTTATTAGGTTGGGTAATTCGGTAATTTCTCTTTTCAAAAGTGTCATTTCACAAGTCAAAGGGCACTTATGTCATTTTATCACATGTCAGACCCTCAATGGGTGTCTTTGTCAAAGGCAACAAAGTTGAGGGGATGTCATTGTTCAAAAGTGAGCCAACTTGTATATGAATGTCAATAGGGCAAACCTCAAGTGGTGTCATTGTAATTAACCCAAAATTAAAATTACAAATTCATCTACTTATTCCCATAGGATTTTGTAATCCTTAATTTCTTATTCCAATTCATTATTTTTAATCTTAAAAAACCATTACATAATAAAAATTATAGTATATGACATATCATAACATCTTAAAAGTAAACAAAATGCAACATAAATTAAATATCTTCATCACTATAGCGGTTCCACAAATTTTCCATCAAATCATTCCTCAACCGCGTATTTGTCACTCTGTTGTAAATCTGTAGTTGGCGAGAGAATATGTGTGCTGCTAAAACCGATGGCCATCGACTTAAAGTGAGAATCGGGATTGCATCCTCCGGTGGCGGAGTCCATCTTCCAACATTTGCGTGACGCTCATCTTCAATGATCATATTGTGAAGGATGATGCACGTCTTCATTATGAGGCGCAAGTCATCTTTCTCCCGGTAACGCACTGATCTTTGCGTTATTACTCACTTGATCTGCAATACCCCAAAAGCCCGTTCCACATCTTTCCTACATGCCTCTTGTCACTGAACAAACAAATTTTCTTTTCCAGTGGTTGGGTGCAAGATGGTCTGCATCAAAGTTTCCCACTTACAGTATATACCATCAGACATGTAATACCCCATTCTATAGTGATATCCATTCACTACATAATTAACCGGAGGCAATTGACCATTGACAATACCGTTGAATACCGGGGAATGATCCAACACATTTATATCATTGTGTGAACCCGGTATTCTAAAGAATGCATGCCAGATCCACAAATCTTGTGAGGCAACTATTTCCAATATAAGAGTATTCTTGCCAAAGCGTCCCCTATGTGTGCCATGCCACTCCACTGGGTAATTCTTCCACTCCTAATGCATACAATCGATAGAACCAAGCATACCCGGAAATCCTCTCTGCTCCCCTTCTTTAAGCAGTCGTGCTATGTCGGCTTCGTTGGGTGGTCACATATACTCCTCTACATACACATCAACAATAGCATTACAAAATGCCTTCAAGCATTTAATAGCAGTGCTCTTACCAATTTTAATATACTCATCATAATGATCGGCTACACAACCATATGCGAGTATACGAATAACAGTTGTCATTTTTTGTTTAGAAGACAATCCCAGACGACCAGTCGCATCCTTTTTTTGGACAAAGTAGTCATCATAAGCTTTGACATCATTAAGGATACGAAGAAAAAATTCTCATCACATCCTGAATCGCCTGTGAAAGTACTCCGGTGGATATGTATAATTCTCGTCGAAGTAGTCTTTCATTAGCTGATAGTGGCTTCCCTCTTGGTCATGATGAATGTACCGCTTCTTTTTACGGAATTGAAATACTCGCTCAACTATCTCTAACCTCACTAAATTCATAATCTCATAGAATTCGTCTTGATCCTATGGAATCAACGCGCTAATAGGGTCATCTTCCGAAGAGGATAACGAGGAAGATGAAGAATTATAGTTTGCCAAAGGAAAAGATTATGATGACGAAGCCATTGAAATTTCAAAATTGAAATAAATGGATAATGATATTTTACTACAATTGAGAGAAATGAATGTAGTGACGATTTTTAGATGAGCAAATGAGTATTCATTATATAAAATGAAAAATATAGCTGTTACGAATATAACCGTTAGAAATATAGCCGTTTAGGAAAAGTTTTAAAAAAAAATTAATTAATTTTAATTTTTTTTTAGAGAGCGAAAATTCGGAGATTTTGATGGACTGAATGTTTCTGGAGAACGAAAGCTGCTGACGTGACTCTTGGAATTGCTGACATGGCTCTTAGAAAAGCCGATGTGGCATTTTTAGAGAGCCAAAATCTGAAGAGGCTGATGCAAATGGCCTAAACCAAAACCACAACCACCATCCAAACATCAGCAAATCAATACCATTTAAAGGCATATTTCTTTTTAGGCAACGAAATATTCCACCACAAGTACCTTCAATCATCTCCTAATCCCAACCCTAGAAAAGATCACCAAAAACGAAAATCAGAGCCCATACCTTATCCCTCCCCGGCGTCCTCCACGATGGCAGCGCCACTTAATTCTTCGTTGCCGACTTCGAGCTCATTCTCAGTCCTATCATCAACGCATGTGGTTTCAAAAATCTCAAGATCGCCGAACCTGGTCTTGATTGTGTTCAGAAATTGATCTCTCACAGCCTCCTCCATGGCGAATCGGACCCCACCAGTACTTGTCCCGAAGCAAAGTTGCTGGCGTAACTGATCGAATCGGTGTGTTAGTGTAAAGATTTGGGCGACGATTTACACCATCGCCACCTGAATTGCCGCCGATGTGCCGTCGGAGTTACAGCGACGGACGTCACGATGGAGGTCTGAACTGCAGCCGCAAAATGAATAGGCAAGGTAGAACTGAACGGACAAGACACGAAACTTACCGGCAAGTGCGCGAATTGAATCGGCGATAAAAAACAGATCGGTAGCAACGGAGTGCGAGCACAAACTATGACAATGAGGCCGTGTCAATGTCACGATTCCGGTGGAGAGGTTGTTGGTTAAGTTCTATAGATGGGTTATGTTTGGGTGCGATTGGTGCAAGGGTTTTGCAGTTGGGAATCATGACTTTGCCGCTTCGTCTTCCACCTCTCACCTTGCCGCTTAGTCTATCCAACTCACTTAGTCGAAGACTCAGAAGCAATGGAAGCATGAAAGGAGGGAAAGCGTCGCCGATGTTCCTAACCTTTCACTTGTCATGATCTCCATCTTCAAGTTCAATTCAGGTATTGTGGTTGTCTTGGGCCTCTTCCTTGTTTTTGGATTTTGCTTAATTTGTTGTTCAAAGGTGAGGCCATTGTGAAATTGCCCTTGTGATGGCTTTAATCATGCAGAAGATGAGCTGCATGGGGAAGGGTTGAAGAGGACGAAGAAGACGGGGTATTTCTATAATTTCACAAATAATTATGATATGTTTTAATTTAAAATTAAATAACAAGGTCAAATTTGACATTTAACAGTCAGATTAACGGGCCGGACTCGAATATTTGGACAATGTGATTACTTTTTAAAGCGTAAGTAATTTTTGAAAATATGTTTGGAGTTTATGATAAAAAATTGAAAGTTGGAGGGTTATTTGAAATTAGCCCTTCATTAAATAATGGTAAAATCTAAACTATTCCTTCCTCTTCTCACTTCCTTCCAACTCTCTCCGGACAAAGGATAAAGGCAACCAAACAAAAGGAGAACCGACACTCATGTCTATCACTTAAACGTGTAAAGCAATAACCCAAATCTACGTGTGAAAGGGGGTGCACTTCGTGTCTCTTTCAGATTTCATCACACATCTTTCAGGAAAGAGAAACTAGAGAGAGAAAGTCCAGAATATAGAGAGAGAAACAGAGTCCACATTTTTCTGGTGAGAACTAGCTACTCTCTCTCTATATCTAAATTCTTGACAGTTCATACATTAAATTTTCCTTTCCTTTCCTTCTCGTTCTTGTTATCAAACTTCTCAATTTTCTAAAAATCCTACAAAAAAAAAAATGACAGATAGAGTGTATCCTTCATCTAAGCCCAACGGCACCACCACCGCCGCCGCCACCGCCAACGGTGTTGGCGGCCCTATCAACCTACCACCCGCCAAATCCCAACTCTACAACCCCAACCGCCACCCATACCGCCCCCAACCAACCCGCCGCCGCCGGAGTCGACGCAGCTGCCTCTGCCTCTGCTGCTTCTGGTCCACCGCCCTCATCATAATCCTCCTCCTCCTCGCCACCATCGCCGCCTCGGTCGTCTACGTCCTCTACCAACCCCAGCGCCCCAAATTCACCGTCTCCGCCCTCCGAATCGCCCGATTCAACCTCACCTCCGCCGCCGACGACACCTCTCACCTCACCTCCCTCCTCAACCTCACCGTCTCCGCCAAAAACCCCAACAAAAAGCTCGCGTTCCTCTTCGACCCCGTCACCATCACCACCACCACCGCCTCAAACCAGCTCACAATTGCAAATGGGTCGTTCCCAAAATTCACTTTTAACCCCAAGAACACCACATTGATCCGCTCCACACTGTCAACTAGCTCACAAATCTCCGACACCGAGTCGGTGAACTCGCTGAACTCAGATCTGAAGAAGAAGACTGGTGTGCCACTGAAAATTGTTATGGACACGAAAGTGGTGGTGAAGATGGATTCACTGAAGTTGAAGAAAGTGGGAATTAGGGTTTCGTGTAGTGGGATTCATGGTCTGCCTCCAAAAGGTAAATCTCCATCGGTTGCTTCAACATCTGAAGCTAAATGTAAGGTTGATCTTCGGATCAAGATCTGGAAATGGACCTTCTGATTTTCAGTGATATTAAATTGTTATTTTATTTTATTTTATTTTCTCACTTTTTTATGTGGTTTGTAAACTTTAGAAGTATTCGAGAAATTGGGGTTGTAGTAGAATTGAGAAGAAAGGGAGGGTTTGAATTGTATAATTTTTACTTGTTTAGGTGTTTTAGTTGAGATCGAGTCTTTTTACTTGATTGACTCTAATATTACTATTACTGTAATAGAATTATTTCATCAGAAATGCAATTTCATAAATTTTGATATGGAAAAATTTATGAAAACTGAAATGTATTGCGAGCCATAAGTGCAATTTCCTAAATTTATACTAGTTTTTAAAGGATTTAGAAAATAGAAAATAATTTTGATAAAAGATAAAAAAACTTAAAATAAGTCTTTTTTAACTCGAAAGAAACTTTTAACCAACCGAATTTTCATCAATTATATGAAAAAATAAAAATAATTCACAAGCTGGCCCTCTTATTTCTTATATTTATTATATGTGCCTTAATATTGGGAATTTATTCATCCATGCCACTTTTTTCTAGCTTGGTTGAATACCTTTTGCATACAAGGATGAGAGTAGTGGTTTTGAGAATGGAGATTTGATCTGGGATAATTTAAAATTTTTTTTTTTAATGAAATATAGTTATTTGATGTTGCCTTTTGATCATTTACAAAATGACTAAATTTGCTGGATATGCAAACATTTTCATAGAAAAGTTGTGTGGAAGTTTCTACTTGTAGTGCAACTATACAAGTACAAAGAACAATGACACACGTATAAGAAGTGTACCTAGGACATACAGATGACAATAATTTTAACTTGACAATTTTGTCCTTTGTTCAAGTAGTGTCGCCTTTGTTTATAGGTTTTTAGTACAATAACAATGAGTGTTGTGCGATTTTTTATTTTTATTTTTATTATTATTATTTTTTTAACCAAGTGTTCAGGATGACACGAACATCAGGACCCTTCAATAATCTGATTAATCTTTGAGGACTAGGAAGGGCGCCTTCCCACTTAAGTCTGGTAAGTCATTATAGGGACAACGGAAGCTAGCCACAAAGAACTTTCAGCGGGACTCAAACTTCTCTTGAACTTATTTTTCTAAAATCTAGCGAGTAAATTGCTGGATCATATCCTAAAGTTTTAAAATTTAGCGAGTAAATTGCTGGATCATATCCTAAGTGAACGTGTTGAGTGACTTGTGTCTTTCTTACCTATTCAGAAAGGAGGGAAAAAAGTTTGATGAATGCAAAAATTCATAAATGTATGTTTGTGTTTGGCTCCTTTTTACTATTTGCGGTGTTAAGATGAGCATCCTACTTTATAAAATAACAAATTTGCTTCTTAACAAATTTGCTTCTTATGTTGTGTGGAGGAATTTTACTTCAATTGATCAATTTTTTTATTTTTTAATTTTAAATTCAAATTGTTAATTCAATACTTTCAAACATAACATTAATTAACTTTTTTGATTGAGAGAACTTTGGGGTTCAACTTCACAAAATTTAGCTGAACTTACCCTTTACAGTCCAAGAAAATTAATTTTGTCACCTGGATTAGCTGAACTTACCCTTTACAGTCCAAGTTATCCCAACAGAATTACTCTAATCCCATGGAGTTTCCACTTTTTAATCTAAACGGACCAAAAAGGCCCTCACCTGATTCATGTATCATGTGGGTCCACCCCATTTAAGGGTTGTTCCTATGCGTGCCTGCCACTTTCACTTGGTGTTCTCATGTCGTCACCGACGCATTTCTCTTCTTTAATGCAGATTGTGTTTGGTTTATGAGAAAAAAAAAAAAAAATTAGGTGTCAGGACCTGAAAAAATTTGATAGTTATAAATATTTTTTAGGCTAATTTCATAAAATTTTCAATATTTTCAAATTTTGATCATAAAACTTTTAATTTATTTTAAAAAATTTCCTACAGTATTGGATAGGTTAACTGAATTGTAAAATGACAAGTTTAACTTTATTATTTAATATTAAATTTAAAATTTAAAATTATTATTTTAAAATTACAAATATACTCCTTTAGGATTGTCCATCATCATCAAACCAACGAGCTCCAAGCTCGTGATCAGCTTGGAACTCTGGTGACGACGAACCCACTTTGGTGACCATGTTGCTTGCAACACCGAAACCGGCGAGCAACGCACCATTTTCGACGGAGCTCCTCCAAGCTAGAATGAACCAAGTTCTTTGAAGCCCAATTAAATCTGTCTTCCTCGTCTGCAATGGAATCGAATCGAAGAATCCACAAGCATGCAATTGTATTGCTTGTTGACTGATTTATGACCAAATCGATTTGCCGATTGATGAACATGTGGCAGCAACTCGTTGGTTACAAGAACGCCGGCAGCTCTACCCTTCTTCTTCTGCACCTAGTAGCTCTCCACCGGTGTCACGGAAAATGGGCGGGCCCACAAGGGCGTGCGGTATTCCGCAAGCCCAACCCCAATCGCTGTAATTTTTTTTGTCTAATTTGCACCAAAACGACATCGTTTTTGGAGGGTTTTTTTTGGCACTGTTTGGCTGCAAGTTTTTTTTTGGAACAGAACCCCAAAAACTGGGTTATTTTGTGCTCTTTTTTTTATAAATAAAATTCATTAAATAAAAAATATATTGTTTAGGCACTGTTTGTCCAAAAAAATTGATTTGGGCCAAAAATAAATTAAAAAACCTTTTATTTTTTTGCTTTTTTTCCTTGAAATTAATTTTTTAACTTTTTTTTGCTTTAAAAAACTTTTTATTTATTTATTTATTTAGTTTAAAATTATAATATTAATCCTAACTTTTTAAATAATTTGTAAATATATTGTTTGATTGAAAAATATTACCATTGAGAAATAATTTCATTATTTTTAATATCTAAAATTATTACATAAAATATTAAAAAATCATTATATAATAAAAATTATAGTATACAAAAAAAAGTTAAGAATATAGCGGTTAGAAATATAGCCGTTATGAATAACTTAAATTTTTTTTTTTTTTTTTTTTTTGAGAGCAAAAATTCGGAGAGTCTGATGAAGTGTTTATTTTCAGAGAACGAAAATTATTGACGTGACTCTTGAAATTGCTGACATGACTCTTAAAAATGTTGAAGTGCCATTTTTTGAGACTCAAAATTCGAAGAAGTTGGTACGAATGTTCTAATAGATTGTTAATATTAGTACTGTATATTAGGAATAAGGTAGAAACACACACAAACGCGTGTAGTTTCCTTTTTTTTCATAAGAAATTTGTGTCATAGATCAGAAGCAAACGCGTGTACCCTTCTGTCTTTTTAGCTATGGAGATTCAGAAGAATTTACGGAAAGGAAATATGGAGATTGAGAACAAATGTGAAACTCTGAAACTGAGAAGCCATGACTTTGTGGCACTAGAAGCCTAATTTCGGCAATCCAGTGATTTCTTGGTAAGTGTATAATTAAGGAGCATTTAGACACAACAAAATATATAATATATAGTTAAATACTATAAAAATTACTAGTATAGAGATCAATTAATAAAAAACTGAGCCTTGGATTAGATTTTTTTTTTTTTTTTTTTTTTTTTTCACATTTAGAGTAGGGCAATAGGGATCAGGTCACTTAACAATGTATGTTGTAAGTTCCAACTTCCATAAAATATATTACTACCAATCCACTGCCTAAAACAATTTAAAACACATAAGAGTGACAACCATGACTGAATACTGTATATAGTTGCAGACCCCATTAACACGCAAAGATACTAATGTCTGGTCTGAAGATGAAGAAAAAATGCCATTCATGATGACTAACTCGGAAATTAATAGTGCTTATATTTCTATTCATGCTCGGTGTTTAAAGGTGGCCTAAATTGTAAATTAAAGTCTTGTGTGAGAATGTGATTGCATTCCGCTCCCGAACGCGTTATCCTTCACATGAATTCGGTAATTTCTTTTACTTAGAAGGGTGCTATTTCATCTTTACTTCTCTATTCTCTTCCAACGGCTAGTTGGCAATGAATACTACTAACACACTCTTGTGTAAACATTTCTATTCTTTACATGAATTACATGGAAAACTTTATATTTTAGGCTTACGTGGAAAAAAGGTTTGGAAATTTTAAAATTAGCTCAAGGATTCTTTGTTGATTCAATTGGATTTTCAAATTACAATTCTCTTCAATTTTTGGATCATATATATATATATATTTACAAAGCAAGAAGAGTTAAATGTAGAGAGTCCAAACTTGATACTCCCAAATTTACCTGAATTTTCGGATCATCATAAATGTAAGATCTTCAATTCCAACTAAGACTCGTGAATTATAGGCAAATAGTAATTAGAATTTGATGTTTGCACTCTATTTTTATAGATTTATAAATAATTTCTCAAAATTGCAATTTTACTACATTTGTTGGGTGTGAGATTTACTTTTGAAGATAATTTGTCAATTTCATTATGACAATTTTTATAGATTTATAAATTATTTCTCAAAATTGCAATTTTACTATATTTGTTGGGTGTGAGATTTACTTTTGAAGATAATTTGTCAATTTTACTATGTTTGAGACAATTTTTTTTCCTAATTAGTACTCACACACACATGCATATACCGAGATTTGAACCCTTTACCTTTAAAGAGAGGTAGGAATCTAATACCGTTAGGCCAGTGACCCATTGATACTATATTTGAGACAATTAGTATATACATTATGTGGTGCCTCAAAGATAAAAAAAGGTACACATTAGGAATTTGGATTATTAAATCCTCTCCAATCAAATTTATCTCCGTATATCTCAATTCTATAATTTCAATTCAGTCACGTGATCATTTGGTCAAAGTACTAAGTAGGCTTTGACAGGATGATGACGTAGCATAATTTACACTACCGGATTGAAACATGAATGAGAGAGTTTTGAAGGAAAATGATTCTTGTCTTACTGTACAATTATTTGATTACTATCTTAATTCGTTTTGAAGGAAAATGATTCTTGTCTTACTGTACAGTTATTTGATTACTATCTTAATTCAATGGCTAAAAACATAAGAATGTACCATAATTGTGGTTATATATGAAAATTGTTGTCATAATTTTCTTAAAGTTATTAGTTTTGATTCTAATCATTCAGCTTTCACATAATATTCTCTAGTTTTAACGGCTAAAAACAAAACATGTTACTTTTAAGGATATCATTATCACAAATTTATAACATAATCAATTAATCCCAATTGGTGCGCCCCACCCCCAAATAAAGCACACACCACCATTAGCATCCAAGCGTGGAGAAAAAATTGGGTATTTCAGGTGCGGATTAACAAATTCTTCTCCATTCAGTTTTCATGTGCTATTTATGTGGTGGTGAATTTCATTATTATTAATCAATGGTGAATTTTGCCATTGTAATAGTGAAATATTGAAATTTCACTTATAAATAAATAATATCAAAAATTAAATTAATGAGCAGAGTAATAAAATTCACAATTGATAATGGTGAAATTCATCCATTACATAAAATTTCCTCATCAAAGTAAATAGTGAAAATTTATTGTTGTCTTTTCCTGTAGTATTTTTTAATATTTTTGTTTTATATTTTAATGCAAGAACAAATGTATTAAATCTTAAAATAACAATGTTGGAATTATTTTTACACAATTAAACATATTTTAACCATTTATTTCATATTTTAACACAAAACATACCATAAATCCAAAACAAATATAAAGAAAATAAATTTAAATGCATTAAAAAATCAATATTGATCAGAGCAGAGAATCTAACACTTATCAAAACATGAAGTACCCAATTTCCAAGCGTCATTCATGCAACGGTCGTATAAACTGCTATAGCTACTTATTGACCACGCTCCAAAGGCGCGTGAAGACCATAAATTCTTGGTCTAGGAATCCTATCAGACTCAAGAATCACCTGCAACGGCAACTACAATAAGTCTTACATCACAGCCACGTCCGACCCTCACCAAGTCAGAAATGTCAAACCATCAACAAGATCAACGGTCAGAATTACTTTCATCCGTTAGAACAAGATAACAATCCTACTCCGAGTCCACGGTCGATTTCACAACATATATTGTCTATTTGTCTGTATATATATATGAACTGAACTCGTTTCTCTCCACTTTCCTTTCCACAAACCAGAGGAAAAGAAAATGTTGGTGATGCTGAAGCAGTTTTCCATCTCCGTTCTCCTCATTTTCTCTCTCCTCTCTCTTTCTCTCTCTAACCCTGAAAATCCAGATTTCACCACTTTGTTAGCCTTCAAGCTCTCTTCGGACACTTCAGACTCTCTCTCGTCCTGGTCTAACTCGTCCGACCACTGTTCCTGGCTCGGCGTCAAATGCAACCCATCGACTCACCGAGTCGCCAAACTCGTCCTCAACCAGCTCAACCTCACCGGGTCAATCCAACTCTTAACTCGCCTCACCCACCTCCGCCACCTCAGCCTCCACCACAACCACCTCTCCTCAACCCCCGCGAACCTCGCCACGTGGCGCAACCTCAAACACCTTTACCTCGCTCACAACCGCTTCGCCGGAAATTTCCCCGCCGGAATATCCAATCTTACTCGCCTCCGTCGGCTTGACCTCTCTTACAATTATTTCTCCGGCGTGATTCCGATGAACGAGTTGACTCAGCTGCCGCACTTGCTCACTCTCCGACTCGAGTCCAACTCGTTCACCGGAGGACTCAGTCATCTCGACTCGAACGAGTCGTCATCAGACTCGATTTCGGACTTCAACGTCTCCGGCAATCACCTCGCCGGGAAAATCCCAAATTGGCTGTCAAAGTTCCCGGCTGCTTCATTTTCCGAGAACCAGAACCTCTGCGGCAAGCCATTGCCGTCGCATTGCTCTATTAAGCCACTCGCTAGCAATCGGAACGGGACGGCCGGGAGTGAATCCGTACAAATTAGGGACTCCGGTGATCACAAGAGGAATTTAAATCCCGGGGTGGTACTGACCATTATCACTGTTGATGTAGCTGCAATTGTAGCAACGGTCGGGATAGTCACGTACTGTTGTTACAAAAGGAGGTACAGAAATAGATATAGAGAGAGAAAGAGAGAAGCGAAGAGCTTTGTAGTGCCAAGTGGTGTAGAGAGAGAGAATGAGGAGATGGTTTTCTTCGAGGGTTGCAAGGGTTTTACTAAGGTGGACGAGCTGTTGAAGGCATCGGCTGAGATGTTGGGTAAAGGGAGTGTGGGGACCACTTATAAGGTTGTGATGGACGGTGGTGATGTGGTGGTGGTGAAGAGGGTGAGGGAGAGGAGGAAGAGGAAGGAGGTTGATGGGTTGTTGAGAGAAATTGGTGGGCTGAGACACCCTAATGTTGTGGGCCTTAGGGCTTGTCATTCTTCCAAGGATGAGTTGCTTTTGGTCTATGATTTTCTGCCCAATGGAAGCCTCCATTCTCTCTTGCACGGTTTGTTCTTCCTTCAATTTTCACTAATTAAAGTTTTGATTCATATATAACTTCCATTTATTTTTCAATCACTTGTTTGACATATGTATTTATAAAAATAACTTTGTTCTTAGTTTAGGCGGAAAATGGTTTTCATATGATCTTTGATTTGGGTGATTCTCTTTGCTCAAGAAGAGAATAATTTTGAAAATTGACATTATCTAGTGGTTTAGTTGGAAGATTGCTCAGCTTCCCGAATACTTTTGTTGGCATTCAAATCTCCCTCCCCCTAGTTTGCCCAAAAAAAATGGAAATTAAAAGTTTAATTTTCAAAAATATTGTTTGCTTGCAATTTTATGAAAAAATCAGTTAAAAATGGTTGATTTTAGAGAAATGTCTATAATTAATTGAAAAAATATCCCAGAACTTAAGTCTCATTTTAAAAAAAAGTCTCATTTTAAAAAAATTGTTTTTTAGGTCTATTTGTCAAAATAAAATAAGTAAGGTCATTGATGGCATGAAGTTTTAGACTTCACTCGAGGCCATCAGTCAAATTATTAGGTCTAAATATCATTTTTCAAACTAAATCAAGTAGGTTATAAGTTGTTTTATATCTCGGTTCTCCCAAGTCTAGAGGACTAGACTAGTCCTTCTCCGAAATAATGAAAAATTATTAGATGGTCTGGGACTACATGACCCCCCACCACTCAAGAGCTGTCAATCGCAACTAACTTTGTCACTTCTAAGTTTTTGATTGGTTCAAAACTATCTAATAATTTCTGATATCTCTTATTAAAATGTGACTTGAAAGTTTTTTTTATTTTTTTTATGCAAATTTCATAAATTTTTCTCTAAACAAACCAAGCAGGTAATCGAGGACCAGGAAGGACACCATTAGATTGGACAACAAGGTTAAATTTTGCTTCAGGTTCAGCTCAAGCCCTTGCCTTCCTGCACTCTCACAACAAATCCAAGCTATTCCATGGACATCTCACTTCCTCAAACATCATAGTCGATCACTTGGGCAATGCATGTATATCAGACATTGGACTCCACCAACTCTTGCCACTACCGTCTTCATCAAACAACGCCTACAAAGCCCCCGAACTAATCCTCAACAACAACATCAACTGCAACCACCCCCGGAAATTCCTGCAGGGATGCGACGTTTATAGCTTTGGAGTAGTTCTGGTGGAGATTTTGACCGGGAAAATTCCGACGAGCGAAGGAGAAACGAGTTTGGTGAGGTGGGTGCAACGTGCGGTGGGCGAAGAGTGGACGTGGGAAGTGTTTGATTTTGAGCTGTTGAGGTACAAGGAGATGGAAGAAGAGATGGTGGCACTCCTGCAAGTGGCCTTGCTGTGCTTGGCCCATTCGCCGAGAGACCGGCCGAAGATGAGTGTGGTCCATAGGATGATTGAAGATATCAGGACAAAGGGTGGCAAGGAAGGAAGGTCTCAGAATCCTTTGAATTATCTGTCGTCTGATTCTTCTTCTCTATCAGAAAGTATTCACAACTTCATTAGCAGCTAGTGGTTATTCGAATACATTTGTGTTTTTCAGCTACTAGTTTTATAAATTTTTGTTCTTTGTTTTTAATTTGACTGCAGTCACATTCTTTAATTTGATGGTTGAACTGATTTTAATTTGATTTTATTATGAGACATTTCTTCAATGTTTGGGTCCGTTTGGCATAGCTATTTTGATGAAAAATGTTCTTTCATTACTAGGGCTACCATAAAGTTGATGAAAGTAAAAAAGCAGTGTTTAGTAATGCATTTTTATTAAGAAATTTCACAATTAAATCACCTTTTAATTTGTTTAATAACATTATTATATAAAGCACTTATATTACTTAATTTTAAAATAATGACTTTTAATAGAGTGTTCTTATATTTGGTAATAGTTAGAATTACATAAGAGATGATAAAATTGTATTTATAAGAATTTAAAGGAGATAAAATTGTCTAATGTAAAACACTTACTTAAAATATAGTAAAACCTGTACAATCCAGTTCTAGAAAAAAATTCGCTTCCTTCAAAAGCTTTAGTGGCCTAAAATTTCTACAATTCAAAAATGCTTTGTTTTGACCAAACACATTTAACAGTAAAATTTTAAAATACAAGCCCTTTCACACCAGAGTAACTTAATTTGTTTTTAATTCAACCTCTAATTATATGAGTAATGCTACAAAACAATCTAGGTCTTTCATTACCTTGGTGACTCCAATAAAATAAAGTCTCACATGACCTTTGTTGGCTTTTAAAAATAACAAAATTTTTTGCTTGTATTTATCTCAATTACGAATTTTTACATCAAATTGGTTCTGTAATTGATAAAACAAAAGAAAAAAAAAATAGTCACTTATATCATTTTTCTAATTATATATTAAGGGTGTAGAATTGAAATGGAAGGACAAGAAAAGAATAGTAATGGAGGGAAATAAAAAAATGTGTTTGGTAGGAAATATTGAAACGAAAAGAAAAGAAATGATTTGGAGGAATAAAATAAAGCATGAATAGTAGCATTTGTTATCCTTAAAAAGTAAGATGAAAGAAAAAGAAAGAATAGTATTTTTAATAAAACTTTGTTAATTTTAAATTTGTTCTTATTTTAATAAAAGACAAACTCTATAAAATATGGCATGATTGTAAATTCATTAAAATAATTTTTTTTTTCAAGTATAATTATTATCATTTATTTAACTTGTCTTTATTAATCAACTAAACACCACAACAATTAGCACTGACCTTTACTTTCATTTCATTTCTTTTCATTCCTCACTAATATTACTCTCTCCGCCCCAAAATAATTGGACGCCATAGGAATTGTGACTCAATTGAGCACCTAACTATTTTGGAGCGGAGAGCATAATTTTTATTTTTTTCTTTTACATTATACCAAACGTATCCTAACACATTAATTATAAAGTTATTATGTTTGGAACAAAATTGAACAGTGCACATGTGGGCCCACTTAGCTGGCTTCAATTCCCAACCTTTTCTACCTTGGTTAAATTCAATGGAAAGGCCACCCAGGTACCAACTAAAAGCCACTAGGAGTTGGTGGTAGATTTAAGTTTGTGACATCAATTGAATCAATGGACAATTATTTGGTGTGCACATACTGGTTGAATTTTTGGATTGATGCATAAAATTAGTAGTTGGTTTCTTTCAGGAAACTTTCAATTTTGGTTGACAGTAAATCTTGATGACTTCATGAAATTTTGAGACAGGTTGTTGTATCAAACAATGTTGGAGACAGATGTAAACTCGCTGTCACCATCCTGAGTACAGCTCTAGCATTCCAACAACCTAATTTGTCACGGATTTAACAACCATTTTTACCATTATTTTGTTATTAGACCACTATTAGGTATGACTTTAGGGCAATACTCGCATGTCTCTCAAGCCTATTCTTTCTAATTTATTTTATTGTTTTCATTTTCTTAATTTATATAATTGAATCATTATTATATTGTTCAATTATTTGTGTTATTGAAATATTCATTATTATATCCATGTTGTTTAATTTGATGCATTATTCATGATTAATAAAAATTTTGTTCATTCATGTTGATGTGTTATTATTTAATGAATTGTTCATTCTTTATTCTTTATGAACATAAATTTGATGTGTTATATTATTAGTCTTGTAATTTACGTGTAAATTCTCCAACACATTTTTCATGAACTTACTTTGTCTTTAACTTGATTTTTTTAAACCGAGCTCAATCCAAGTTTAAAAGCTTGAATGTCTCAAGTACGTTTTGTTTTGTTTTAATTTTTTTTTTTTTTGTTTTGAATATATATTTTTTTTATTTCTCATTTCCCCTCAAAAATTACATCCGCCTAAATTGTGTCCTTTACCTTGAAAATTGTTGGGCCGGCCTGCTTGGTTCGGTTTTGTGAAAATGATTTTATCTTTTTGAGAACTAAAAAAAAAAAAAAAAAAAATTATTTAAAAATTTGCTTAGTTGATTGTTTTGAAAATTATATTTTAAAAATTCAGTTAAAAAATTTATTTTTTAAAAAACTACCTTTTATAATTTTCTAAAAGTAATTTCTATTTATTGAATTTTAAAATTATATTTTGAGACACAAACCAAACAGGCATGCTATCTATACTTATTTTTGCGGATGGACTCAAATTATATTCTCTTTGTTTCAAAATAGTCGAGTACTTTTATAATTGTGACTCACAATTTTTAAAACTCTCAAACGTTCAGCTATTTTGCGACGGAGAGAAAATATTTCATCAGTAAACCATTGGGCTGTAGAGGTGACTTAGGTTAAATGTGCTACGTTGTTCCAGTCATGTGCTCATCCTTGGTGGCATTTTCATTGAAAGAATGGGAACCGTTAAAGCCAAAAGACGCTTATTAATATTATTGTACTTTTTTTCCCCTCTTATTATTATTATTATTGTCCTTACCTTCTCTCAAGTTTGTCACAACCACAAAGAGATGGAGAAAATAAGATCGGCCTCATGCGTCATGAACCATAACCGATCTCACCCAACGATTCTAAAAAAATTATACGTAGTACCAAATAAACGAAACCACATAAATGCTTGATTTTTATTCTGTTGGCTTTTATAATTTTGGACTTTCTTATATGTTAGTTGAAAATAAATAAATATCTATATCTATATCTATCTATATATATATATATATATATATATAATGATAATACTATATATTATAGTGTATGATAAATTGGATAATACTTATATCCTTATTAGAGAGGATTTATAAACGTGGACCAATAATAAATGAACATATCATCTTTAATTATCAAATTAAAGTGATTTAATTATCATATATGATTTGATAATTAAACATGATATGTTTATTTATTATTAGTTCATATCAATAATTAGTATATTGTAAATCTTCACTAATGAGAACAATATTGTCTTATAAATTATTCTCTCATTAATTTACTAATTCGAGTCTCACTAAAGATGAGGTATGGGTTTCATGCATATAATATGTGCACTATTGAATACATCCCAAATTTAAAAATCATATACTGTTGTTAACAAAACCCAGACTTCATTGATACTTCCAAAGTCCCAACATTGTGGGCGCGCTATCCAGTTTGGAAAGACCTATACGAATAAGCCACTGGTCCATGCTAGGCTTGTAGGCCAAGGCCCTAATAGAGACACACGAAGGTATGAGAACCTTATACAGACGATAGATACAAAATTCAGTTGTCACATGAATTGTGCCTTATTGAAGAGGAGCTGGTTTTTCTGTTTGGCGGGTGTCAATGGGCTGGCACATGGTCCCCTAATGGTTCAATGCCAAAGGAGCCATAGGGCTCTGTTTTTAATTTTAAAGCATTCGACGGTCCACCAAATCCTTATTGTGGTCACCATTGTTTGGCCTCTCAAGATCATTGTCCTCAATTTTTCAATTGCTGATGAACAAATAGTATCTGAGATGGATAAGATGAGGCGTCAAGAACTTATAGGAGGTAAGATGGACAGTTGGTCAGATCTAGTACGGTAGTTGGAGTCGGCGACTCTCATAGGGTTCCCTCAGCTGGAATTCCTATAGTTTGGACCATTTAACATGTGATGGACCAGTTCAATTTAGACCGTTATTGTAATTTTTTTGTAATATATCAATTCACGGGCCATTTTTCTTAATCGGAGAGTCCGAATTGAATTGGTTCACCAAGTATCAAATGGTTCAAGACTATCTAATAATTTCTCAAAGTAAAGAAGATCAAGTTGGTCATTGATGTACTATCTCCTCCCTTCAACTCTTTGGGTAGAATGAGGCAAAAGGAAGGAAAATCCATGGACCAACCCATCCTCTCCACCCCGTATGAACTACGAGATCACCCCAAGGAGCGCAAATAATATAATATCTTTTCTTTAAATGATAGGTTAAGTATTTGAGTCCTACTAGACAATACTATAAAAGGAACACCTTAATATCTGTACTTAATAAGTAGGCAATAAAGGCATTTAGCATACACTTACCTGCACAGAACCTTAAAACTCTGTTCATTCCCACGAATTCGTGATCAAGCACCATTCTAAATGAAAATGAACATCACAGTACACAAGTTATAATTAATTTGCAATTCACATGTTAGACCGCAATTGTAGATGAGGTATATACTATCAACAAAGACATCTTAATAAATACATCAAAATTTCCAAAAAAAAAATAAATCATCAATTACACTAGTCTATTCTAATACAGTATTTAAAAAGAATGGTGACACTTGCTTTATTAAGGATCTAAACCTAATTGAAAAATGTAAACGCCCTCGACTCAATCCAATCCCATATGTGAGAAAGAGACTTCCATGTTGACAAAGGGTATGGTCTAACCACAATTTTAGATCCTATAGCAGATTAATTGCGTCCATTTAATTAAAAAAAGCTGTTACTATTCGGTGTAATGGTAAGAATTCAAGCTGACGGGAAATGTGAGAACGCAGATTTGAGCTCAACAATAGTCACTTTATGTATAGGCAATCCCTACACTAAGCTAATTTAGCTAAAAAAAAAAAAAGAAAAAAAAAAAGGGTCATAATTGGTGTAGAGTTGAAATGCTCTGCTATAAGCGTAGGTTTAAATTCAATGAACATGAATAACTTATGTTTTTTACTTACCAAAAAAATAACTTATGCTTCTAACTTATATTTAAAATCCAACTGTACTATAATTCTCAAAAAAATAAAAATTTCTCTTTTATTTATTTATTTTTATGACAAGAAGAAAGAACATACACTAGGAGCATAGCCTAAAACAGGACCTGACATAAGTCTCGAGTTTGGTTATGCCTCAGCAAAGAGATTAGTCTAAAAAGTATATACATTGATTAGTAATATTTTTTCAGTTCTCTTTATTCTTTATCTATATTTTGTGAATTTAGCATTATTATCGAGGGAGGAACTAGTAATGGGCTAACCTAGGTTATAGTCCAGATCCAGTTGAAAAAAAAAAATTAATACTATTGTTCCTATAAACCCATGTACTACTCTTCTTCTTCCTATCAGCCCAGTCCAATTCATAGTATTTCTATAAATAAAAAGAGTTATAAAATTTACAAAGGTCTAACTTTAAATATGAGCAAGCCTACGAACTATAGACATACCCAATCACAAAATAAACCATAATAAAATATAATAGGACCCAGCTCAGTAAATCAAACACATTATTAGTTTATGGAAGAAGACCTAAACTCTTCGTGTGTAAGGCACTAAGGCATAGGTGGATGGATATTATGGATTATTATTATTAATCCAGTGAAACATTAAATTTTATTTTTGTAAAAAGAAAAAAAAAGGGGAGCTTTGTTGATGACTTGATAATTTCTTATTAAATTGAGTAATTTACTATATAATGGATTAATAACTAGTCAAGGCAGAGCACACAGGTCTTACTTTCTAATGTGAATTTATTGATAAGGAACATATATATCTTGCATTCTTGTAATTGTTTGTTTTAATACTTGTGTGAAGCAAACTTTAATAGATTATTGACTGTGAAAATGTGTTAGAGTTTGGAAGTGTAAATGTATTAAAAGGTTGGGTAAAGTACACTGACACCCCCTGAGGTTTGGGATAAGGACAGCCAGATGAAACTTAGCCTATTTTGGGACAAAGGCACCCCCTCAAGTTTCATATAATAACCAAAGACACCCCAATGGTAATGAGTTGACATTTCTGTCCTTTGACTTTTATATTGACCATGAAATGACAATTCTATCCTCAGATACCCGTTCCAATTTCTCTCTCTCTCCTCTGTTCTCTCTTCCGCCGCCCCAACACCAACGCACACACATACATATATACACAGACACATACACATATATATATGTATATACAAATACATATATATATATACACACACATATATGTATGTATAGACAGGTGGCGATGGTGAATGGATGCGGGCCTTTATCCTTCGATTCCATTGGTGAGCTTACCCAACGCCGGAGTACGCAAGTCATGAGTTGGGCTTAATGGCAGCGGTGGCAATAGTTGTTCGACGAGGGCGACGGTGAGTGCTCTCGCTTGGTTGATTCTCTCTGTCAGGTCTTGATATATCCCACGGCAGCGCACAACATTGGAGCCATCAGTCTGACGAAGCTTCAAACTACAAGACCCGATTCTGTCCAGCGAGCCCCAAATCCGGTGAAGCCTAGTTCAGATCGACGAACCCAAGCACGAACAGTTCCCGCGACCCAGAAGAAGAGAATGAGGTTTCAACAGATTGAGAGGGATCGCAGAGAACTGGGTGGTTGCGCCGCCTTGCGTAATCGGAGGGTATGCTGAGAAGGGTACGCAGATCTGACTCTACTTTCTGGATGATTGAGAGGAACTCTTTCCCTCTGTGGCTCATTTCCATCACGCTCATTCTGGTTCCACGCCAATTTTAGAGCTCAGATTTGGCCATCTTGGGCACGTTTTCAGGTAGAGTGGCTGGATTGGCGGCGAAATTGAAGACCCGATCTTGGGATTTGGAGGTGGAGGTTGGGCGATCTTGGACTTGGGTTGTTGAATAGGTGATCGATATGGGTTTGTTAAGGCACGAAGATAGGTTGAGGGGGAAGCCATTGAAGTGGGTGGTGGTGATTGTGTTGGGGCTTTTGAGAAGGTGAAGGTTAGGGTTTTTCAGGAAGAGAGGATGAGGTGAAGTTGTTGACGTTGCCATGGTGTTTTTGAAGTTGTTCACATTGCCATGGTGATAGACCAAAAGGTTGATCCTTCCCTTCCATTGGAGAGCTTGAAGGCACGGTGGTTTGGGGGTGGGTGTTGGTGGTTGTGGAGTTTTGGTGTGGTTGCTGCAGAATCCGGTTGTAGGATTGATGGGGTGTTGAGGGTAATTTGGTCATTTAATTATTTTAATATTTTATAATTAAAATTAATAAAATAGTGAAGGGTAATGTTGACTTTTCATATGTTTTAAGGCTCTGTTTGGCTTGTAAATATTATGAGGGGGTGTCATTGTCCCAAAACAGAGCAAATTTCATCTGGCTGTCCTTTTGACAAACCTCAGGGGGTGTTAGTGTACTTTACCCTAAAAGGTTATAGGTTATTGGGTCTAATTGAATAATTGATGCATGATAATTATGTATTTAGAGCATGGATGATACATTAAGTAATCATAAGTTTAATTATTTTTGGCCCTCATTACTTTGCAATCTTAGCTCCGCCTCTAATTATTATTATTATTACTACCGTTGAATTAAGCTTCCGCGGGCTTAATTTAAGTGTTCAGTCACACACAATACTACAACTGTATAAAGTTAGCTTTTTAGTGGTTGAACAATGAGTTTGATGGGATGCGGGTTCACCATATTTCTATTATTTTAGGTAATTGATTAGACAAGTAAAACCACGTCAATTTTACGCATTTATTAATTTCATATTTTCTAAAACTTATCAAAACCTCTATTATATTAAACATATAATTTTATTCCAGTGATTTCAGTGGACGAATATTGTAAGCAATCTATTTTTAACCATTTTGACGGCAATCTATAAACCTATTTTTTTTGGATTAATTTTGATTTCAACATTTAATGGAGGATGATCTCCACTAACTTGAAACCCTTTTTGAAGTTGAATATGATGTATTAGACTCTAATAATCATAACTCATTGTATATCAGACTCTGGTCTCCTTTTGTTCAAACTTCTTATAGTCACGAGTAGTATTCTACAAACTCGTTAGAACACACATGAATATAAGACTCTAGACTTCTAAAGAATACATATAATAGCTTCCGGGTGCTTGATTGAGTTGGCAAGGTAACGACCTGAGAATGCTCATGTCTCAGGTTTGAACTTGTCCATTGTTATTATAACCCTCGACTGAAATTATTGCTGAGGTGTGGGGTCGTCGACAATATTTCCGATTTGTAGCCTGGGGTGGGTTCCGAAGGGCCTTGGTGAGTTCCGGCGCCAAAAAAAAAATATATATATATTTGAAATAAGAAAGAATACATGGAATATACCCAACACACGTGAATTGAAGACTTTAGACTTTTAAAATATACATGAATATGGAACATTTTAGAACATAAGACTTTTAGAGGGTAATTGAATTGAATATAGAAAATTTTAAACTATAAATTTATAGATTTTTAAAATAAATCTTAAATAAATATTACAAAGAATCTACTGGTAGGGTTTGTCCTTCATCAGGAGGTGAAACTGGCTTGATATCTTGTGATTCATTTACAAAAGGTTACTTACCACGCTCCATGTATAATTAGAAGTCATCAATGAATATTTTTGTGGATGAAAGTTTGATTTCATGTAATTCCATATTAAAATCTAATGGAGAATTATCTCTTTGCATTGTTTGACTATAGATGTAATTTTTTCTTTTCTGTTACTTTATATATTAGTAAGTTTTTCTTTTTGTTTTTGAATTACATACTTATAAAATTTTAATCTTACCTCCCGAAATTACAAAAAAAATCCTACCCAATTTTCTGCGTCCGATTTGTATGATTTTTTTTTTTAATAACAGTCGTTTAAATACAAGCAACGTAATGATCCATGTTCAATTTATTTATTTTTTAATTCAAAATAAGTTAATTTTAGAGAAAGGTCATAAAAACCTTGCTATTTGATAACTGCATTTGTTTTCAACTGCTGCTTGAGTTTTAATTTTTAAGATCATAATATCATATTAATGGGTCTCAAACATGATAGTGCATAAATCATTCTTGGCGATGACATGATCTTTTTTTTTTTTTTTTGATAACAGAAAATTTTAGGAAAAAAAAAAAAAAATGTAGTAATAATAAGATAAAGAAAGGAATAATTTTGTAGTGCTGATTGTACCTGAGTCCGGACGGACCAAGAAATTATGTAAAAGGGCCTTCAACGATAGAATACGTTGTGACGGAAAATTTTTTGTAAGGGGGCAGCCCTTAACAATATGATAAGAATGTTGCGGAGGGACATTAAAAGGGATGTTTTTTTTTTTTTTTTTTTTTTTTTTTTTTTTTTTTTTCAGTGGGGAATTTTTATTTTAAAAAAAGAAAGAAAGAAAACAATAGGTATTTAATACCAAATACTTTTATTTATTTATTTTTCATCATTATTATTATTATTATTTCGGCCCCCAGTGCCTATAAAGTAGATCGGTCCTGTCTAGCTTGCCATAAGTCGTAGTAACTTATAAGGTATCAATTTGTATTCAAGTCAATTATTCAAATTATTATTTTTTAACATCTGTCATCCCATCATTGGAAACCAGATCAAAATTTGACATCCCCATTAGCAAGCTTTGCAGTGCAAGTTGTGTGTATTATTATTATATCTAGAAAGATTGGAGCTCTTGGATTTCTCATTTCAGCCTTTGAAGGAGTCTTTTGTGCTGCTATCAGTTGATTGAGTTGTAAAGATCGTAGAAGCCATGGGTGTTTGGTTCTTGAATTCTTTTTATAATTTGAGCACACAAACACAAGCCATGGGATTAGGAGGACACCCATGAATATAAGTGCCAAAATTCTAGCTACAAGAGCTTTCTTTTACAAACATTTTGACTAAATTACCCTTAAATGGTCCATTTGTGGCATGGATAGTTGGGTAATTTTAAAAGAAAAGAAAATAATTGAACCCTAAACTTATATCAAAGGCATCATGAATGTCGTTGTATATATACATAATGCAGGTCTAATCTTGGTCATATATATGTATATATATACATATCTCTAAGCAATGTATTATACTTGCTTGTTTCTTTGGGACATGATATATCTACTAGAATGCAATATTCATTAATTACTTATCGAAATTTAACGTAATACAGTAATAAGACTAGGGTAAATTGTATTAAGTAGGTAGGTGGTCCGGTTCTATGTCTGTCTTGGAGATTATTTAGCTTTGATTAATGATTGTTGTGTTTTTGGCACATGTCTTTTATAAAACAAAAATAAAAGTTTAGGAAAAAAAAATAAAAATCAGAAATTGAAAATTGGAGGCTAATTAAAGAATAACAACAAATGAATGAAGAAAATCGATTTCATGAAATAAATTAGGGATAATTAATTTCATCAAAAGGCAGCAAGGGCTCATATGCATTAATTTGTTAAGGGTGGGAGAATTTGAAAGTAGCGCATTCACCAACACGAAAGGTCTGATTGCTTCTACTTCCATCTCCTCTTTTGTTATTATAACCAGGATAATCCCATTTTGAGAACAATGCTTTCTCAACCAAACGCAGCCCAACTTCCTCTCCTAACTTCTCTATTTCCCACTCATTGTAAGGGTATGTCGTCTTGTGGGTCACGTGCACTTCTCCATTCCATGTCAGGATGACACGTGCACTCCTTAGGAAGCCCTTCACCACCATCTGGTGAGACCTGACCAAATACATGCATGCTTCAACTTAGTTTTCTAGTCCTAGTATAATTTTCATATTAATTAATAGGAATAGTTTGAAAGGTCTTTATGTAGTAATTTAAATTATGAGTCCTGGAAAAATAGTGGCAGTTTGAAAATATAACCAATATTAATGCAACCAAGATAACCTCCACATTATTTCATGTAAAGTGTAAGTAATATTCCCTCCGTCTCAAACTAAGTGTCGGTTTTTGGAAATTGTGACCGACACTTATTTTGAGAGAGAGAGTAATGTTTACATATATTTTGATTAATTAAGCTTAATAAACAATGAATAATGCTTAGCTACTCATCCTTATATGGTCTAATAATAAAATAACACATCACATTTAAAAATAAAATAATCCACACCTAAAAACACTATATACGATTTATTCAATGATTGATCCGAGAAAACAAAAAAAGGTGTGAATTATTTTATTATTAAAACTGATATGTTAATTTGTTATTGACCCACATAAGAGTGAGTAGCTTCACCCTACTCACTGGTGAGTAGCTAAGCATTGTCCATAAACAATTCAATCAAAGTCATCCTCTCGAGTCAAATTAATTAGGCCCAAAATGATTTTCCTTCAACTATTTAATTCGCCCACTTTGTTCAGATGCTAAATTAATTTGGGGGCAAATATTATACTTTGTTCGTATGTATATACATACGCATTCCAAAAGACATATGTGTGTGTATATATATATATGGCTAAAAGATTTTAACTTACAAAATTTGGAGGAAATCGTTTTCACGGCGAGAGAAACCTGCATGAGGAAAATTGAACACTATTCTATCAAATAATTTGGAATTGAGGAATGGGTCACAGCTCATGGTACTGGCATCTACTCCATGCAAAACGGTGCAACCCAGCTCCTTAAGTTGCTCCAAATTGGCTTTCGCAGTAGGATGCTTTATCTTTAACGACTCTTCCAACAGGAAAAAAAAGACAAAAGAACAAAAAAAAAGAGTCAAAATGCGAAAGAGCCAATTATTGTAAGAAAGTAACATGGCCTTCTCAAATCCGTCTTTTTAGTATTGATACACTTGTACTTTCATGTGGGGGCCGACCCATCTATATGGATAAAGGCAAAGATGATGATTACGACAAAAACAATGAGTTCCTCGTGGCCGGGCTGTGTAGAAATTTGCTGATGCATCTTCTAAAAGAAATTGCTTCAATACTAAAACTTCTTGTTCCATGCAAGAATGTAAACACTATAGCTAAAAAATCATGCATATTAGGGCGTACAACATTAATTGTACAGGAAGAGATTGAAAGAAGTGAGCCAAAGCTTTACCTTGTGAATCAAGAGAAGTAGCAACCATATTTACAGCAGAGCCAAAAGCTGTGGCTAAGCAAGCAGAGAAGGAGAAATCACCCTCACCCACTAATAATATCCTATGACAGCTACTGTAGTGCTTTATCCGTCTCTCTCCTTCATCATTTACAGAAACAGCAAATTCCATTTTTCGATGGATCTCTTTTACATTAGAAAAAAAAAAAAGTGTATTTCGATCTTCTATCCACATTTTGACAGTCGCATGAATTTATAGCAATTGTTTGGGATCTTTCGAGTCACTTGTGACATATCTGCTCAGTGTTGGAATTAGAAGCTGAGTACTTGATGTCTCTTTGGATTCATAACTCATAACTATAAGTAGATGCATGCATATATTGGTACGTTGGGAAAATATATATTCTTCTACTTCTCTTTCCCAAGTGATCCATTATTAAAGCCATGACTCTCTGAATACCAATTTGATTATTTGAGTATGGACTACTCGTTTAGTCCATCTATAAAGTATAAACATATCAGACCGTTTCTAATATATATATATATATATATATATATATATATAAGCTTTGAGCATCAACATATAGTGAGCCAACTATATTTTGGTTGCGAATTGTATGTGAAGCTAGTATATATCGGTTGCTTAATGGTCTCATTTAGGCCATCTATGAGCACATATATCCAGAATGCATTTTTGGTTGTCTCGAGGACTACAAGGTACGTTGCAGTTTACTGTGCACCACAGTAATGTTGCCCTGTAGTGCCACTAAAATTGTGTGTGTCCATCAAAAACTGCGTCCAACACTTTTTTTTTTGGAAGCTAAAACAAATTTATTAGAGCAGGAAAAAGGAAGAATATACAAATTGGCCCAATAAAAATGAGCCCAACCCACACGAGACATATGTCAATAGGCCCAGTCCAAATAAAAAACAAACGCAACTCACCCCATTATACTCCCACCATCCCATTTTAGACGTCGCGTTTGAAAATAATGTGAGTCATGGTTCCCGTGATATTTAAAGTGGGACGGATAGAGTATTTAAGAGGAATGATGCTATGCTATTAGAGCACCATTCATCTGCAATAATGAGGGTGGCTAAAAGTGAGGAAGGAAGGTCTCAATCCCCCAAGATTCTAATGGACATCATCTTCCCTCGTACCAACTCCATAA
The DNA here is from genome assembly GCF_030987335.1 of Cornus florida. Classification (NCBI taxonomy): domain Eukaryota; kingdom Viridiplantae; phylum Streptophyta; class Magnoliopsida; order Cornales; family Cornaceae; genus Cornus; species Cornus florida. The sequence goes on along the minus strand of NW_026775574.1, from coordinate 83,454,360 downwards.
TGGAGTGAAGCACTTGGTTTGCGGTCACACATTTTCCTTGGAATAATCTCAGAATCCATTCCCTCCACAAACAATAGATTTATATATATATATCTGGTGGCTGCGAAGCATAGATACCCGGACCCAGCAAAGGTTGAATGTATCTTTCCAATGGTGAGAAGACCATGAAATAAGCTCATTCCAGCTTGAAGGCATAATATGAAACCCACATTTCAAATTCCAAGTTGGTTTGGAGAATTCACATTCAAAGAAAATATGAGAATGAGTCTCCTTCGCATTTCTACAAAGAGAGCAGAAGTAAGGCCAATGGAAGTATAAGGGACTATGGTAATCATGCATTTGGAGCTTCTCTTGTTAAAACAATGACTAGGAATGCATGGTCGCAAATTAACTTGTTAATTGACCAACTTTTAAAACCCATCATCAAATCCTAATAATTTTCCTCCAATTTCAGGATGCTACATTTTGAGATTTCAAATATTACTTTAATTACAATGAGAATGAACTTAAATTTATTCAGTGTTGAAGGTAGTTCTGTGCAAGATGAGGAGATCGTTCCACGTAAGTCAAGGAATCTGAGATAAGTATCTGGAGGTCCAAGCAATACAAGGGACTTTTTGATAGTAAAGATTAAGAAAGGGAAGACTGACCTCGGTACCCATTGAACTCGAACTCAGCAAGATCTGGTTGTTAGGATTGTCGTTATGTCCCTTAAAGGTTGATTAATGCTCCCATTTATAGTGCTTATCTCCTCGGTCAATGTCCCTTGGTCTTTTGGGTGAGCCCGCTCTTACCTGAGAGTTTGAGAGTCCCCCCCTCCTGACAGATGGGACATTGACAAATGGACTGTGGCGTTTTGTCCCTCGGTCCGAAGAGGTAATGGTGCTCCTTAATTAATACGGATCTTGTCAAACATCTTTCATAATTAATGCACTGTGTTACTCTTAGCTCGAGCTCGGGTACCAAATATCCTTTCCCCCATGTATTGGCCTCAAATTGAGGCGATGCCTTGGATCTCAGCCACCTATTCATATGTTCTCAGATTCCCGAACCCAGAATGAGAAAAGAGCCTACTTCGAGGTTCCGCCTTCTTGACCTCGCAGGGCTCTATTCTGACTTATACTTCGAGGTCCCTATAACCAGGAAGGGAAACTTGTAGAGCGAAATGCTTGAGGTCACCTCTGCAGGAGGCAACCTTGGAAGGGCAGGGGGGGGGGGGGGGGGGGAGGGTGTAATACCCCTAATTTTAAAAGGATAGTCTCTGTATTTATTTAATTGATTTAATTACATTTTTATTAAATTATATGTTTATTTGGCAATTTGTTTATATGTTTATTTGAATTACTTGTTTAATTTGAATTGTGTGATTTATGTGACTTAATTGTAAATTGGTTTATTGTTATAAATTGGTTTGTTGTTATGTGTAGTGAAATATTTTAATTGTGTATGTGGTTTTATTTTATTTAATTTAAATTAAAGAACGTGGATTTGGACAGTAGTAATGGACCAAATAATTGGGTCACATGGACTACTAGGATATAAAGCCTATATGGGTATGGAGTATAACCCATGGGCTTTGGATATATATAGATATATTTTTACATTGATGTGTGTAATTATTTATATATAAGGATATTATTATTAGTATTATTATTGCAATTACTATTAATAATAAATATGGAATCATATTGATATATATATGTAAATATTAAAGTGTATATATGTATATACGTGAATAATGATGGTATGTATTATTATTGTTTAGAATTTGTAGTAATACAGGGGAGTTTTAGTAGAATTACATATATATATATATCTATCTATTATAAGAAGGCTTATAATTATTTATTAGTAGTAATATAGTAATTATATTATGTTCTTTTATTTCTTTTTCCCTGAGCTACGTGAGTTGGATTAGAGGAAGGTTTAGGGTTAGTATATAGGGTATATATATATTTGTATTGTCTGCCAAAGGGTGCATAAAAACCTTACTCACATTATGTGAAAGCAGAGAGAATATAGAGAGTTTAGAAAGAGGCTTGGCCAAGGATTAGGGCTGGACCAAGGAGGAAGAAAGAGAGGGTTGTGCGTGGGTTAGGGCATGCAGTAGAGAGGTTGATGGCAGACAAGGAGTCGCCGGAGAACTAGAAAGAAGAAGAATGATTTCATTCTGAAATCTTAGAGGCAAGTTCTATTTTTATCTCATTTTCTTTGATTTGTATTCTGTGCATGCTTAGGACAATTCCAGGATAATTATTTAGTAAAATTAATCATGTATGCATGCTTAAAAGATGAATTACAGTAGATTATGTGTAAGTGTATATGTTTGATTAACTTTTAATTTCTTGCATGATTCTTGATTATAATTTGTTTAAATTATGCATAAGAGGTTCAAATAATGTTTAGGATTGTTCTGGACTTAAAACAATAGCCTTAGGACCCTTAACGGAGGAAGACGTAGTCGCCGGAGCCGTGAAAGACGAACTGTCATAGTTCGGTCGACCGGTTTAGGGCACAGGTCGACTGGTTTGCATGAATTGGTTGACACCTTGGTGATTCGGTCGATCGGTTGGCTGAAACCGGTTGACACCTAAATTAAACCGGTTGACACTTAAAGGAAAAATGTCAATTGGTTATTAAAGCAGTCGACATCTATGATGAATCAGTTGATATCTTTGAGAATCAGTCGACACTTTTGAAAACCAGTCGACATCTATAACTTTAGGTTGACATCTATGACTTTAGGTTGACATCTATAATTTTTAGGTTGACATCTAGAGAGAAACGTCGACCGGTTTGAGGAATTTGTCAACAGTTGGTCCAGTGTTGAGCTGTTTCACTTAGAATGCGTTTGGGGTTATTTTATTAGCATCAAAGTATGTAAATTAGCCCAATAAAGTACTAGATTGCATAATATACCTAATTATGCTAAGTATGGGATTTAATTAACTAAAAAGTTAGTTAGTGGATGTGTATTAAACTGTTTTAAATCAAAGACTTGAAGTTAAATAGTTTAGTTATGCTTTAGGGATTAAATCAGTCTATTTGATGTGTATGTTAACTTTGTTTTCTGTAGTTAAATGCATACTACTTAGAACTATTTTATTACTTAGATTAAATGTAATAATTGAATATATGATATTACTCATGATATTCTGGATTATTTGATGTACCGCTTTATATTTGTATGTCATGAATTGGATTGTATGATTTTATGCACTGATATGGGACGGTGGCATTTTAGGGATGGATTAACCAAAGAAGTTAAGTCTTACTTATATTTATGTCAGGTTAACGAACAGTTAATGACATTACCTTGGTTTTGGATGGATTTATATATATATATATATATATATATATATGAGCTTGAGTCTCAGGATCGATGGTTAGGAAGCGTATATGCAGTGGGATGCTGTAATACCCCTAGTTTTCAAAAGGATAAAATGGGAATGGGAATTTAATTTTCAATTTTGATTTGTATTTCATTTTTTTATTTATTTAATAATTGGACTTATTTGTTATTTGTTTAGCTTAATTGTTTTATTTGCTTAATTGGTAATTGTGTTTGTTTAAATTGATTGTAATTGTTTTAATTTAATTTTTGGTTAATTTAAATATTTGATTATTGTTTTAATTTAATTTTGGGTAGCTTATAAAATTATGTGTGTTGTATTTATAGTTTAGGGTTAGGGTTTTATTTCATATAGTAGCCGACATATCATTAGGCTGGATCTAGGATTAGGGCTTCATAGAAGGCTATATATATATAAAGTTATAAGCAGACTTAGGATTGGGGACGGCAATATATATATATTCTTTTATGTCTGCAACCCTATTCTTGTAATATCTTGAAAAGGAAAAAAAACAGAGGCTCTGGAATGTGAAGAGAGATACACAGTGAGGGTCTTGAGAGGTGAATTAAGGGGATTGTGCATGGGTTGAACCAAGACATAACAAAGGTAGAGAACAGTGATGAGAGGAGGGAACAGTCTTGGAGAATTTAGCAACGGCGTTGAAAGGTTTCGAACCGAAACCTAAAGGCAAGTTTCAGACTATCTCTTTCCCCATAAACTTGTGTTCTGTGCATCTTATATAGACTCCAGGAACTTAATTAAACTATTAAAAATGGATTTTATGCATTGCTAGATGATTTCTGAAATCTGTTATGTGTTTTTAAAGTTTAAACCCGTTGTTGCTTAAACTATTCTGTTGTGAGTTTAATTTCTGTCGTTTGATTTACACTGGAGTATGAGAGGTTCTAGGACTATAAGAACTTAAATAGAATCCAAAGAATGCTACAAAAGTTTGGGATATGACACTGGACTTCGCCGGAAGCGAAAAAGAACTGAATTGGTTGTTTGCATAAACTGTTTTTGTCTTCAAATTAGATTTCTGCCAAACTATTCTTAGGGAAATCAAAGGAGGTTCTAGGAGTATTAGGGCTTAAATTGAACTCTTAAAATCCTTAAGAAACTTAGGACAGACAGTTGGAACTTCTGCCGAAAGCAAAGACGAAGCAGTGAAGCAGAGAGGGGCTCTCAGGGGTGAAAGCCGGCTCCTAAATGGTGGGAGCCGGCTCCCATGAAGAGAGAGCCGGCTCTCCATGAGGGAGAGCCGGCTCTAGAAGCCTAGGAGCCGGCTCTAATAAAGGGGAGCCGGCTCCCATGGGAAAAAAAACCCTACGGGGTGTTTTCTGTAATTTTTCCGGAGTTCTGGGGTTAAACGCAAATACTGAAAATTAAAAGGGGTTTCAAATATGTTAAAATTAACCTATTAAGACCCTTAAATAGTTGGTTTATGCTAGGGTGCTAATCTTAAGGGGCATCAGGAAACAGAAACGTGGAATAGGCATGCTGTCAAGGAAGGATGAATGTTTAAGTTAATAAGTTTGTTTTAATAACTTAAACTGACTGGTATCGAATTACTTTTGGGATGTTATATAAATTATTTATATACTTTAATGGAGGCCAGAAAGTTCGGTGTAGGATATGGGCATAGACAGTATTAACTTAGATATTAAATGGTATGCTGTCAGGAAGGAATTTTAGTTGCTAGTTTTGGTTTAGCGAACTAAATGGACTAGTATGGGAATACTATTGGGGTTTCATATAATGAGCAGTTTGGAATTCAGAGTGTCATATTATATCAGGCACAGGTTTTAGAGTGGAGGATCAAAGGGACGTCATGTGGTGTAAATGCTAACTTTCATGCTGTTAAGGATTGTGGAGGATTTCATTACTTGTCTTTGTTTTGGCAATTTAAATAATATAGTATGAGAGGATGGTTTGGGATATCTAGTATAATGTATTTAGTTCATATTTCTGGCTGATCATTATAACAGGTTATGGATGTTAATTGATGAACTGTTTAACTTCTGTTTTATCAATTGTATGGATGTGGATAATATAAATTGTTTATCAATACTTTAACAATTTATTTGAAGGATTAATGATTATAATCATACACTGGATGCATAATAGGATCTTAATAATATCTGTTTTATATTATGCTGGTTTTTGGATTTATTTGATGTTCTAATGAATGTGCATCATTTGTGGATCATTTGCATTATATGTACCGGTATGGGACGGTGACATATCAGGGATGGATTAGATCAAAAAGCTAAGTCCTACCCCTTTCATACATACGGAATGGATTAACTAAAATAGTTAAATCCTACATGGATGCATGTCCTGTCAACTAAAACAGTTGAACGACATAACGGATGTTTGTTTTATTTTTCTGCATTAGGAAAAAAATTTATATATATATTTATGGTACCGTGATACGAGCTTGAGTCTCCTGATCACGGTTAGGGTGCGTATATTGCAAAGGTTGAGTAGCTAGATATAGCTAATGTTCCCTGGTAGGTCTAGGTACTTGGCCGCTGAAAAGCGTGTTTTATATGTCACTTTCTACCCAGGCTGAACTATGTTATTTGCTAGTGAGCATCCTATAGTGTGTATTTATATATCTATGGACTATTGTAGCTTTTGTTGAGCTATCTAGGATATATCTGCGTATCGGGTTTATGTACGGATTGTAGTAGGATGGAACTTGCATGTGGGCCTGACCCACCTTTATTTTTCAGGTGTTCGTGAGAACCAGGCTTAGGGTTTGATCATGGTGATGTAGATACAGTCACTCACTCTTCCGACTAAATAGGAATTTTCTTTCTGGTTTTAGTTTTGGATTTTATTCTGTAAAGTTTTATCAGTTGAGATTATTAGGGGTCCACTAGTTGGATTCCCGAGTTGTACGGATTGGAAAGTTAATTTATATTAAAACTTTTATATTTGGAGGTTTTACAATTAGAATTCTTTTCAGCATATCATTATTTTATTTTTAATTCAGTTTTATTCCTGCTTGTTTATATATTAATTGTCTGATATCCCTCGGATCTGTGCTCGGACTTGATCACCCGTGGCTCTAGAATCGAGGGGTATCACAGATGCATAGTTGGCTATGATAGTTAGTGGTGTACCTTATTAGGTCAAGGTACTCATGCCCACTTTAGGTGCGTTTTGCATGTTGCCTACTAGTCAGGTTGAGACCGCCTTGTAGTCCAGTGAGAGTCCATTAGTGTGTCTATATATATTTATGGACTAGATAGCTATTGTTGGGTTGTCTATGACGTATTTGCGTATCGGGTCTCTGTTTGAATTGTAGTAGAGTAGAACTTGTTTGTGGGCCTGACCCACCATTTTTTTTTCCAGGTGTTCTTCAGGTATAGAGGATTGTTCGTGCTGAGCAGGAATTAGTTTACTTCACTCTTCCGAGTCTACTTAGGGGATTCGTTTTTGATTCATTTATTAGATGTAGACAGTTGTTACTTTTATTTATGCAGTTTTGGTTTTCTAGGAGTCCACACAGTATGGATTCTTGAGTTGTATTAATGAAGGATTAATTGTATCAGAATAATTTTATTATTAATAGAAATTTATTCTGAGTTTTAGTTATTGGATTATTATTTTAGTTTTCTTTCAGTAAATTATTTATTCCTATTTTATTCTTTTTGTACCATGTGTTCGATTATTACCTATTTGTTTTTGATATTTTCGGGTATTCGGGCGTAAGCCTGGCCAATCCGCATTTAAAAATCTGAGGGTATCGCAAAGGGGCCAATCCGACTGGAGTGGGGCGCATCCACAGGGGAGGAAGTGTAGCGACCCCTTCCTCAATCAGCGAATTGAATTACGCACCCAATTTTAAAACTTAATTACTGATAAGGGACCATTTAAGGGTAATTTAGTCAAAATGTTTACTCATTTATTACACATTCTAAAAATAATTTTTAGATGATAAAATTGCCCTTGGATTCATCATTCTATCTTTCTCATCAAATCTCCTTTTTTTTATTTTTTATTTTTGGTTTTCAAACTTACCAATAAAAAAAATAGGTTTCTTTAATAACTTTATTTCCTAAAATTAGGTTTCTTTTAATTATATTTAAATTATGTTTAATTAAATTTAATGTGAAAGCGTTCAATTAAAAAATAATATATTACAAAAAAAGATATTTAGATAACAAATATATCAGATGGTCACTTGTTTAGATTTGGTCAACAAAATTTATATTTCTCTTAATTATATTCCTTTCCAATTAGCGATTAGGAAATTAGCGATTAGGAAATATAGTTGGTGTTACAACGCACTCAACCTGTTCAGATCTCAAATTTTTCGTCACGTAATTCATCACGTGAAGAGTAGAAGTGATATAAATGATGAGGGACGGCGGTGTAGGAGGATGATTTTTTATTAGCATGAATTTTCCGGATCAATTTTCACGGCAAAATGTTTTGGCGGATTAGGTCCGCCAACTTGCCACTTTTGAAGTTGAAACACTAATGATGCATTATAGATTTCAGTGAACTATGGTCTTGTAGTCTTTTTATACTCGCATAAGTAGCCTTCTACAAAGTCGTTAGCACAGACATGAATAACTAGACTATACCCTTCTAAAAAAATACAGAATATAGAACACACATGAATACAAGACTTGGACTCCTAAAGATATATGGAACATTTTAGAACATATAACTTTTAGAGGACAAATGAATTTAGAAAAAATAATATTGTTGATTTATAGATTTTTAAACTAAATCTTAAATAAATATTACAAAGAAACCTGGATAGGACTGTATCTAATGGAATTGTTTGTCCTTCATCAAGAGGAGGTGAAAATGGCTTGATATCTTCTTGATCATTTACAAAAGGTTGCTTACCAGTTACCACGCACCATGTGCCAAGGAAAGATAACACATTCTAACCAGGTGTTGAATTACATTCTGGATATAATCAGATACAAATTGTCGACTGGGAAGTGAAAGTTCTCTACAGATGCAGTTCAGAGTTATGCAGGAATGGAACATACCTTCGTCATTCATCTCAAAATTTCCCTCTCTCCATTACAGTCTTCATCTGCTTTGATCTTGGGGAGATTGCATTTGAATGGTAGGTTGGGCTGGAGAAAGATTTTGCTGCTCAGGTGATGCCACGTATATCAACCAATTATATCTTGTCACATTTGAAAAAATACATTTATTTAGTGGATCATATCACTACGTGTTAACATTCAATTAGTTTGTGATATTCTGTCATCAAAATAACAGGAACATTAAAATATTTTTTTTTGGGCTGAGCTTGTCTGTTTTTCTTTTGACGGGGGCTCATCATCCCGTTGGTTGGTGAGAAAAACTTATGGCGCCATTGAGCCTTCTGTCTGTACAGTTTTTCTATCCAATAAATTGCTTTGTTTTTCTTTTTTCTTTTTTTTTTTTTTTTTTTTAAAAAAAAGACTTTTGTGTATCAAATTTGATTTCATCTAATTCCATATTAAAATAGAATGGAGAATTATCTCCTTGAATCACTCCCCAAGCAAAATGTAGTATCCTGACTTTCTATAACTAATCTATTATTGGAGACGTGTTGTAATTACGTTGGAATTGCTATTGAATTATAATTACAAGTGTGAGAGTTCGTTCTGTGTTGTCACGAGTGGTTGGGGCTTACTTTTGGAATTCGAGTTTTGAAATAATAATTAATATATCATTTTCCCTTTAACCGAAAGGCGTGCAACGATGATGGTAAATAAATTTTAGACCATATTAGAAAGAGTTAGTTAGGGCTAGAGAGATGATAGTATAAAGAGTTAATTATGACTAGAGAGAAATTCTTTGATAATGGAGGCAAGTTATTCTTACTCTTTCCTGTCTAGATTATTTAGAGTTTTAGTTGTTGTTGGGTGTGTTGATCAATGTTTATATTTAGTAACAATCTGAGTATTACATACTGTTCAACGTTTAATTATTGATCCTAATTTTCATTGTAGTTGTTATCCTACATGTTGGGAGTTTTATCTTAGTTATTATGGCGTATATAGAATATTTTGATGTAGATTCTAATAATGGCACATTCAAACCTATTAAGTTGGAATATTGTCTTGTCGAGATGTACTAGATTATGTATGTGTAGATTAGTAGATGGTAATTATTTTTGAGTAAAGGTGTTCATGTAAACAACTTCTAAGAGGGTGATCCTGAGAGGTGTTTGGAATTGTAAGCATGTGCTATTATTGGATATGGTTGATTCATAGGTATCTAGAGTTGCAAGCATGTGCTATTTTTGAATATGGTTGATTCATTGAACAAGTGATGAGTTCGGGTGATCCTTCCATACAAGGGGTAGGTATGTTCCTACGTATTATGTAGCATCATATGTATTATTGGATATATTCCCCATATAATGTGTGAAAGGTTGGATTTGTTCCTTACGTATATTGGATGGTTGGATTTGTTTCTTACCACTTGTTGAAAAGTTGGATTTGTTCCTTATCTATTATTACATGGTTGGATTCGTTTCTTACCACTTATTGAAAGGTTGGATTCGTTCGTAACCTATTATTGCATAGTTGGATTCGTTCCTTATCACTTATTGAAAGGTTGGATTCGTTCGTAACCTATTATTGCATGGTTGGATTCGTTCCTTACTATTATTGAATGGTTTGATTCATTCCTTATTACATATATACTGAAGGTTCGATTTGTTCCTTACATATGAGTTAGATTAATTGAGAATTTAAATGATTGAAGTTGAAAGGTTAATATTACCTTAATTAATAAAGGTAGTTTTACAAAGTGACATCACACAAATATCTTAGAATAGATATTTGATTGGTTGAATGGTATACCAACATATGTGTGTTTTTAATAGATGTGCAGAGCGGAAGTGTGATGAGATTTTGAGATGGTTTTGATGAATTAAGTATCACTCACAAGATGTAGAACTTAGATTGCTAATGGTTACAATTAATTCTCAATGAGTTGGATCCCAAATAAGAATCAATTGCTACTTACGATCGAATTATCTTGTGTATGGACTATTGTGATTTGTAAATTTTGTAATTAGAAGTGGAAATGAGAAACATAGTGTAATGAGTAACACGTACAATAAATATGAACTAATTGTAAGGGATTTGTTGACTTTTGTGATACCTCTCGGATCCGAGACACGGGTTGATCAGGCCCAGGCCCGAACCCGAGGGAATATCTAACAATTAATATGTTATAACGAACACAGAATACAAAATTGAATAAGAATAAATATTATAAGCTGAAAAGAATACTAATATAAAATCCTCAACTGATATCACTTAACAAAATCCAATTTCCAAACCTCCATGATTACAACTCGGGAATCCATCTCTAGTGGACCCCTATTTAAAAATCCCAAACTAGATGAAAATAAAACTGAAGATAAAAATCCAAACCCAATATCTGAAAGGAAGTCCCACATCGTCGGTAAAATGGAAAATCGTCTCTGCTCAGCATGAATAAGCTCAAGCCTGGAACGGACCTACACCTGAAAAATAGGAGTGGGTCAGGCCCACGAACAAGTTCTATCCTACTACAATTCAAGCAAAGACTCGATACGCATGTACATTCTAACCAACTCAACAATAACTAATAGTCCGTATGTATATATATATAATCACACTAAAGGACTCTCACTGGACTACAGGCCGGTCTCAACTTGAATAGAGGCAACATGCAAAACGCACACAAGGTGGGCATGCGTACCTAAGCCTAACAGGGTACACCTCCAACCATCATAGCCAGCTATGCATCCCAATGCATATACGCTCCCTAACCGTCGATCCTGAGACTCAAGCTCATATCGAGATACCATAAAAATATATTTACAATCCATCCAGAATCCATAGCAGTGCCTCTCAACTATGCCTTGCCTTGACACTACAAATCAATAGGATTTAACTTCTAATTAATCCATTCCTTAATTCCAGAGTAGGTAGGACTTAGCGTTTTTTGAGCTAATCCCCCTAGTATGTCACCGTCCCATACCGGTGCATACAATCCATCCATCCAGCAGTTGATAATACATACCATGCATGTAAATATCAACTAAATCCATACATCCAACAATTGAGAATAAAAGCATTAAATTTAAACATCAATTGTTCCATAATAAGCATACCTAAAGTTATGTATTTTAATATGCTGATTTAAACAACACAACCAAAAATCCAACAATTAACCATACAACAGTATATGTAAATATCAATTTATTCCCAAGATCCATATAATTGAGAGGACATAAATAAATGTCTGCACACAATTATAAATACATCCATTGATTTCATATAGCCATGATATAAAACATGGGTACAATCTTTGCATATTATTTAGCAATAATAATCTAAATAGCATGCATATAATTTATTTTATACAAATTATCAGGCATCTCCAATTGACTATATAACATCCCCAACATAATTAAACTATTTCAATTCAGTTGATTGATTTAAAACAGTTTGAATCCATAAATTAACCATTACGTTAATTTTATTCCAAACCTAGCATATCATTTATATTATGCATTCCTGTTAATTATCGAGTCCCAGAAGTTCACTAAAAATTAACCATTATGTTAATTTTATCCTAAACCTAGCATATTATTTCATATTATGCATTCTAGTTAAATATCAGGTCCTAGAAATTCACTAAAAATTATTTAACCAGTCCCAACCATCCCTAAATACCAACTCCTATGCCAAAATCCAACACTAGACAACCCATATGAGAGTTACAGGAACCAGTTGATGTAAAATCCCAAGTGTTGACCGGTACGCCTAAACCGGTTGATGTAAAATCCTAGATGTTGACTGGTTCGCCTAAACCGGTTGATGTAAAATCCTAGGTGTTGACTGGTTCGCCTAAACCGGTTGATGTATACATCCTAGATGTCAACTGGTTTGCAAAAGTCCACTAAATCCATAAGGTGTCAACTGTTTTATCATAGATATCGACTGGTATAATAACCATTTGATGTTTTTAACAAGGTGTTAACTGGTTGCAACCAACCAGTCAACCGAAATACCAAGGTGTCGACCGGTTCATGCCGACCGGTCGACGTGTGCACTAAACCGGTCGACCAAACTGTGACAGTTCGTCTTCCACGGCTCCGGCGACTACGTCTTTTTCCGTTAAAGTACTAAGGCTACTGTTTTAAGTCCAGAACAACCCTAAACATTATGTAAACCTCTTATGCATAATTTAAACAAATTATAATCAAGAATCATACAAGAAATTCGAAGTTAAATAGACGTATACATATATACATAATCTACTGTAATTCAAGTTTTAGCATGCTTACATAGTTAAATTCTAACCAGATTAATTTAACATTTATTTACTCCTAGAATTGTGATAGAGATGCAAAGAACACAAGTCAAAGGGAGAGAGTTAGGAACAGAATTTGCCTTACATCGACGTTCGTCTAAGTTTTCCGGCGAAACTCTCTATGTTGGCTCACTGTTTTCCTTCCCAGCCGTCTCTAATTCCCTCAGCCCTTACTATATCGTAATAGTTTTTTTTTCTAAAACCCTAGTCAGAATACTACCTGAATATTTATAGGCCACTAACCCTAGGTTCAATTAAACCCTAAACATAATCCACTCGGCCCATAGAAAACTAGGTTATAAACTATGTCGGCTATGAACTGTGTACTATATGTATGCAACTAACTCTACAGTCACGTTACGGCAAAACAAATAATGAGATTGAATAAAATAAAACAATTTAATAATTAACAATTAACTTAAACAATTAATTCAAATAAAACAAATAATCAAATAATTTCAAACAAATAGTCAAATAAGGAAATTAAAAACAATTTATACAAATAAGTCAAATTTCAAGCAAACAATCAATTAAATAAATCAAATAATAAATAAAAAAAAATCTAATTTAAACAACAAATTAAATACCAGGACTATCCTTTTGAAATTAGGGGTATTACATTCTCCCCCCCTAACAAAAGGATTCCGTCCTCGGAATTCGCTCTTACCTTCTTCCATTAATCCAGGAAACTGCAAGCGAATGACATCCTCCCGTTTTGAAGTGGACTCAGCCTCATTATGATGACTCCACTACACACGAACTAAAGGGATAACCTTGTTACGAAGGATTTGATCCCGACGGTCGACAATATGACACGATGGCTCCAGATAAGTTGCATCCGGCTGCAACTCAATCTCCCCAACATCGATATGCTGATACCGATCCTCATCTCGCAGAAATTTCCGCAACATGGAAACATGGAACACATTATGGACACGATCCAAATTATCCGGAAGGGCTAACCGATAAGTGACAGCTCCAACTCAATCCGTAATCATGAATGGACCGACAAACTGCGGTGACAACTTCCCTTTCTTCCCAAAGCGCATTACACCATTCATAGGCGACACTTTGAGTAGAACCTGATCCCCAATCTGAAACTCCAAAACACGAGTGCGACGATCAGCATAGCTCTTTTGCCTACTTTGAGCTGTATGCATGCGATCTTGAATAAGAGCAATCTTTTCAGAAGTATCCTTGATGAACTCAGGACCCAAGAATCTACTCTCACCAACCTCCATCCAACAAACAGGCGATCGACAGGGTCGACCGTATAACGCCTCAAATGGTGCCATCCCAATAGTCTTCTGAAAACTATTATTATAAGTAAACTCCACAAGCGGTAAGTAATCCTCCCAGTGGCCCTTGAAATCAAGAACACACGACCGAAGCATATCCTCCATAATCTGATTCACCTGCTCAGTCTGTCCATTAGTCTGAGGATGATAGGCAGTACTAAGGTGCAACTCCGTACCCAAAGCCTACTGAAAACTCTTCCAGAATCCAAACACAAAGCTCGAATCCCTGTCCGATATAATAAACAATGGAATGTCGTGTAACTTCATAATCTCGGCAATGTAAAGTCTCGCCAACTGCTCCGAAGTGTAGTCAGTACAGATAGGAAAAAAAAATGAGCTGAATTTGTTAGTCTGTCCACGATAACCCAAATAGAGTTGTGATCCTTGAAAGAGTTTGGCAATCCCTCCACAAAATCCATAGAAATGCTCTCTCATTTCCACTCCGGTATTGGTAGTGGCTGTAGAGCTCCTGGCGGCCTCTGATGATCAATCTTAACCATCTGACAGGTACTACATCGTGAGACAAAAAGAGCAATGTCCCTCTTCATACCTGCCCACCAAAACTGCCGCTTCATATCCTGATACATCTTATCGCTTCTCAGATGAACAGAGAACTCAGAGTGGTGAGTCTCAGTCATCACATCCTTTCGTAAATCATCAGCAGAAGGTACCACTAACCGTCATTTGTACCTCAAACCTCCATCAGCCCCAACATAGTAGAATGGAACCTCTCCGGAAGCTATCTCTGCAACCTTGTCAATGCATTGCTGATCCGTGAGTTGTGCCTTCAAAACCTTGTGAATGATAGAAGGAGTAACTACTATAAAAGCCATAAACGCATCCGATAATTCATCCACCTTCGTCAATGCATTCCACTCAGTAGTGAATAGAGTGGAAAGACTACCAACAGGTCGGTGACTGAGTGCATCCGCCACCACATTGGTTTTTCCTGGATGGTACTGTATAGAAAAGTGATAGTCTTTCACAAACTCCAACCATTTACGCTGTCTCATATTCAGCTCCCACTGAGTGAACAAGTACTGCAGACTCTTGTGATCACTAAATAACCTGAAAGACTCACCCAACAGATAATGCCTCCAAATACGTAAAGCAAAGACCACAGCTGCCAACTCCAAATCATGCGTTGGATAATTAAGCTCATGAGGCTTAAGCTTCCAAGATCCATAAGAAATCAGTCGCTCCTCCTACATCAAAACACATCCAAGACCCTGCAACGAAGCATCCATGTAGACAAGATACTCTATCCCGCTCTGTGGAGTAGCCAGAACCGGTGCCGAAGTCAACTTCCTTTTTAGCTCATCAAAAGCTCGCTGACAGTGCTCATCCCACACGAACTGTACACCCTTCTTGGTCAGATGAGTGAGTGGTCCTGCTATCTTAGAGAACCCCTAGATGAACCGACGATAATATCCTGCCAAACCAAGAAAACTCTGAATTTCAGTAGGTGAAGTAGGCTGTCCCCACTCTACCATAGCTGAAACCTTAGCTGGATCCACCGTTATCCCCCTTTCTGACACCACGTGACCTAGAAACTTCACTTCCCGCTGCCAAAATTTACACTTCTCGAACTTGGCATATAACTGGTGCTCACGAAACGTTTACAAGACTATGCGAAGATGTCTAGCATGGTCATCCTCAGACCTAGAATAGATCAAGATATCATCAATAAAGACTATGACAAACTGATCCAAATAAGCCAGAAAGACTCTGTTCATTAAATCCATGAACACTGCAGGTGCATTAGTCATCCCAAACGGCATGACACGAAACTCATAAGAACCATATCTCGTAAGGAACACTGTCTTAGGAACATCCTGCTCCTTAACCCTCAGTTGATGATACCCAGAACACAGATCAATCTTAGAGAAGTATGTGGCTCCCCGTAACTGATCAAACAAATCATCGATCCTGGGTAGAGGGTACTTGTTACGAATGGTAACCTTATTCAACTCCCTGTAATCTATACACAGGCGAAGCAAACCATCCTTCTTCTTCACAAACAGAACCGGTACTCCCCAGGGTGAAGTACTCATATGAATAAAACCCTGGCTGAGTAACTGCTGAATTTGATCCCTCAGCTCTCTCATCTCCACTGGTGCCATCCTATAGGGTGCCCTAGAAATAGGCGTAGTGCCTGGAGCTAAGTTAATCACAAAATCGATCTCGCGACTAGGTGGCAACCCTAGAATCTCCTGAAATACATCTAGAAAATCCTGTACAATCGGTATGTTATCCAATGATACAGTAGTCCCCTCCTCCGTTTCCTCCTCCATATGAACAAATAAGTGCTAGTACCTCCATTAGAACATGACATAGCTACAACGTACAAATCCTGACTAGGTATGGTGAACACAATAGACCTATCATACCAGTTAACTTAGCATGGTAATGCGATAACTAATCCATCCCATGCATCATATCATAAGTGTGCATGTCCAGGACCAAAAGACTGGCTAGAAATCTGAGTCTGCCAATATCTAGTGTCACAGGCCTATTACTCCTATGTAAAATGGCGGTATTACCAAAAAGGTGTAAAAATACCCTGAGGTCTATTGCATACATGTGTCACCAACCTAAATCCCAACTGTTCTGAATACTCCGTAATGCAAAACACGTAAAGTAAACAAAACACTCCGTAAGCTACCCATTTTTTTTTTGTTTTGTTTTGTTTTTGTTTTTTTTTTTTTTTTTGTTTTTTTTTTTTTTTTTACTATCATTAAATCCTAGAAATTCTGCCTTCAAAACCAAACCTACTATGTTGATTACACAAGTTCTTTTATAAACTTCTTGGTAACCAATCTGTCTTCACACCATGTATTTACAAGCAACTATTTGCTTGCCTGTTCCACAAACCCCAATTGCTCACTGGGATAATCATCTATTAATGCAACATAATCATCCCAATATAATCTAATAAAACCATATATATCACCAAAATGCTATCACACAACACAATAAAGATAGCCAAAACCACCAGTTCACTTTATTAAAAACTTTTCCAAACCAAAAACTGTCAAACGAATAATCATAAAATATTCTTTAACAGAATCTTAATGTACGTGCTTAAATTTGTACTACATTCCTACTAATACCTCATCCACTACTAGTAACTATAAGTACTCTTAAAAGAGTAGTCATCCCTGAACTCCAACGCCGTCCATTTTGGATGCAACGGTATTTCCTCCAACCTGATCTTCTTCGGGGTCTTCCTCTCCGCTTGGCTCAGCTTTGAGTACCGCCGAAGTTGTCTTAGGTCCACAGTATGGTGGCCAATCCCGCACGCAAGAAACTTTCCTTGACTTGTACTCCGATGCAACGCCTATTGGAATCAACTCTCTGGTCTCCAATTCTGCTTTCTTGGTCGGCCTTCGTAGGGGAAACACCGGAGTAACCTTCCTCGGCCTTGGGCCCTTCTTTGCTTTCATCGCAGCCCTCATCCTTCTCCTAGTGCCAAACATTTTGAAATTACAGAATACACTTGACATTAGTACTTTCTAAACGAACCATAAAGGAATTCAACGAATCCTAATCCTAAGCTTTAATCAAGAGAAAACGCTACGCGGAGGACTTAATATGAAACGTCCTAGAGACACTTGAACCTGGAGTGCTCTGATACCAACTGTGATACCTCTCGGATACGAGACACGGGTTGATCAGGCCTAGGCCCGAACCCGAGGGAATATCTAACAATTAATATGTTATAACGAATACAGAATACAAAATTGAATAAGAATAAATATTATAAGCTGAAAAGAATACTAATATAAAATCCTCAACTGATAACACTTAACAAAATCCAATTTCCAAACCTCCATGATTACAACTCGGGAATCCATCTCTAGTGGACCCCTATTTAAAAATCCCAAACTAGATGAAAATAAAACTGAAGATAAAAATCCAAACCCAATATCTGAAAGGAAGTCCTACATCGTCGGTAAAATGGAAAATCGTCTCTGCTCAGCACGAACAAGCTTAAGCCTGGAACGGACCTACACCTGAAAAATAGGAGTGGGTCAGGCCCACGAACAAGTTATATCCTACTACAATCCAAACAGAGACTCGATACGCATGTACATTCTAACCAACTCAACAATAGCTAATAGTCCGTATGTATATATATATAATCACACTAAAGGACTCTCACTGGACTACAGGCTCGTCTCAACCTGAATAGAGGCAACATGAAAAACGCACACAAGGTGAGCATGCGTACCTAAGCCTAACAGGGTACACCTCCAACCATCATAGCCAGCTATGCATCCCAATGCATATACGCTCCCTAACTGTCGATCCTGAGACTCAAGCTCATATCGAGGTACCATAAAAATATATTTACAATCCATCCAGAATCCATAGCAGTGCCGCTCAACTATGCGTTGCCTTGACACTACAAATTAATATGATTTAACTTCTAATTAATCCATTCCTTAATTCCAAAGTAGGTAGGACTTAGCGTTTTTTGAGCTAATCCCCCTAGTATGTCACCGTCCCATACCGGTGCATACAATCCATCCATCCAGCAGTTGATAATACATACCATGCATGTAAATATCAACTAAATCCATACATCCAACAATTGAGAATAAAAATATTAAATTTAAATATCAATTGTTCCATAATAAGCATACCTAAAGTTATGTATTTTAATATGCTGATTTAAACAACACAACAAAAAATCCAACAATTAACCATACAACAGTATATGTAAATATCAATTTATTCCCAAGATCCGTATAATTGAGAGGACATAAATAAATGTCTGCACACAATTATAAATACATCCATTGATTTCATATAGCCATGATATAAAACATGGGTACAATCTTTGCATATTATTTAGCAATAATAATCTAAATAGCATGCATATAATTTATTTTATACAAATTATCAGGCATCTCCAATTGACTATATAACATCCCCAACATAATTAAACTATTTCAATTCAGTTGATTGATTTAAAACAGTTTGAATCCATAAATTAACCACTACATTAATTTTATTCCAGACCTAGCATATCATTTATATTATGCATTCCTGTTAATTATCGAGTCCCAGAAGTTCACTAAAAATTAACCATTATGTTAATTTTATCCTAAACCTAGCATATTATTTCATATTATGCATTCCAGTTAAATATCAGGTCCCAGAAATTCACTAAAAATTATTTAACCAGTCCCAACCATCCCTAAATACCAACTCCTATGCCAAAATCCAACACTAGACAACCCATATGAGAGTTACAGGAACCAGTTGATGTAAAATCCCAAGTGTTGACCGGTACGCCTAAACCGGTTGATGTAAAATCCTAGGTGTTGACTGGTTCGCCTAAACCGGTTGATGTAAAATCCTAGGTGTTGACTGGTTCGCCTAAACCGGTTGATGTAAAATCCTAGGTGTTGACTGGTTCGCCTAAATCGGTTGATGTATACATCCTAGATGTCAACTGGTTTGCAAAAGTCCACTAAATCCATAAGGTGTCAACTGTTTTATCATAGATATCGACTAGTATAATAACCATTTGATGTTTTTAACAAGGTGTTAACTGGTTGCAACCAACTAGTCAACCGAAATACCAAGGTGTCGACCGGTTCATGCCAACCGGTCGACGTGTGCACTAAACCGGTCGACCAAACTGTGACAGTTCGTCTTCCACGGCTCCGGCGACTACGTCTTTTTCCGTTAAAGTACTAAGGCTACTGTTTTAAGTCCAGAACAACCCTAAACATTATGTAAACCTCTTATGTATAATTTAAACAAATTATAATCAAGAATCGTACAAGAAATTCGAAGTTAAACAGACGTATACATATATACATAATCTATTGTAATTCAAGTTTTAGCATGCTTACATAGTTAAATTCTAACCAGATTAATTTAACATTTATTTACTCCTGGAATTGTGATAGAGATGCAAAGAACACAAGTCAAATGGAGAGAGTTAGGAACAGAACTTGCCTTACATCGATGTTCGTCTAAGTTTTCCGGCGAAACTCTTTCTGTTGGCTCACTGTTTTCCTTCCCAGCCGTCTCTAATTCCCTCAGCCCTTACTATATCGTAATAGTTTTTTTTCTAAAACCCTAGTCAGAATATTACCTGAATATTTATAGGCCACTAACCCTAGGTTCAATTAAACCCTAAACATAATCCACTCGGCCCATAGAAAACTAGGTTATAAACTATGTCGGCTATGAACTGTGTACTATATGTATGCAACTAACCCTACAGTCACGTTACGGCAAAACAAATAATGAGATTGAATAAAATAAAACAATTTAATAATTAACAATTAGCTTAAACAATTAATTCAAATAAAACAAATAATCAAATAATTTCAAACAAATAGTCAAATAAGGAAATTAAAAACAATTTATGCAAATAAGTCAAATTTCAAGCAAACAATCAATTAAATAAATCAAATAATCAAATAATAAATAAAAAAAATCTAATTTAAACAACAAATTAAATACCAGGACTATCCTTTTGAAATTAGGGGTATTACAACTCTCATGTGATTATTTTATTTTATTCTAATGAGTGAAAAATATTAGTGGTAAATAAACTTTGATATGAAACTTACAGTTGAGATAATTGTAAGATGGCAATAGGATGGACGATCACTTACAATTACATGTGTTCTAGTTGTGTGTAAATTTTATTGAGGGAACATATATATGTTTATAACATTTAATAATTGGAAGTAAGAATTGTTATCAAGAAAGCTTTAGAAATATATAAAGTACTATAGAATTTTATAGAACATTAAATGGTTATGTAATGCGTGGTGGATATTTTACATAGTGGATTAAACTTCTAGCAAGTTAAACTAGTCTATTTATTATACTGACGAATACAATCCATTAGGATGGAGAGTGTCTATATATAGACTTATAATTAAAGCAAATTAAAGAAGTTTTGGTAGACACCGGACATTAGGATATTTATATCGAAAGGATACATCTATCAATTTCGAGGAAGAAATTTGTTTAAGGATGGTAGAATGTAACAACCATCATTTTTATAATGGGGTATTATACGTATAGATTTACATATATGGTTAAATTGAATATTATATGTATAGATTTATATAACTAGTTGTAAGACGAGTGGTTGCGGATTTAAGTTTTAAATGTGGACTAGGATATGCGATATATAAAATTGTGAGAATTAGTCTACGACTCAAAGAGGTTCTCTCATTCTCTAACCAAAGATATTATTTAGATTTAAAACTAGACTTAATTGGGAATGCAAAAGGGATTTTTTTTTTTTTTTTTTTTTTTTCCGAATTACAAATGATAATTGCAGAGACGAACTTCCAAGGTTTTATGGTTGAAGAGAATTACGAGGAAGAATTATAGAGGAAGAATTGAAAGAGGCGGTTGTGTTGGATCATGAAATGTTAATAGAAGTTTAATCGGCAAGTTTAATCCTTCTTCTAGATATATATGATTGAGTACAGTGCATTTGGTGATTATATATTCAAATCGAGTATTATTGAGAGTAATTATACATTTAGTGATTCCGTATTTTTATGATTATTATCTGAATGTTTAGAATCATTTTATTACGTAAATGAATTAGCTTGATCTGTTTTTGGTGTTGATACATATTATATATGTTTTTGGGTGTATTGGTTATGTTATTAAATCAATTTGAGATTTTTAGATACCAGAAATTAAAGCTCGAATTAGATTTTAAAGAGAATTGGAATCGCAGTTGAAATGATCTGTTTAGTATTGTCTGTAAGTGGACATGTGTATTCATTCAGTTATGCGGTTGAACGAGTATGTCTCATTCTATAAATAACTACCATTTGGGTTTGTGTCCATATAAAGGTGGAATATATTTTTTTTACCTATTTTAGGAATCATGTGTCAGATTTGATGGTTCCCCACATAATTTGTTGAAAAGGTTGGATTAATTCGTTCCTTACCTACGTGTTTATATTTGGATTCGTTCCATAGTATGTATTTGGATTTGTTCCTTACTATGTGGTGGCATGTGATTCTTAATTATGAGGTTTGATATATCTTTACCTAAGTTGGAAATGTAATCATTTATTTCAGAAGATTATGTGAAGTTACATTTAGCATATTATATTTACCTGGGGCATAGTAGCTGTCTAGTTAGAGGCTGCACATTTTGGTTAGTTCTGTTTTTATAAGTATTATGTGATGTTACAGTGGTATTTGGAAGTATGGTAAGGTTATTACTTGCTGAGCAGGGATCTTGCTGAGCTTTGGAGCTAACTCTATTCTTATCATTTCAGGTACTTGATGATTGTAGAGTTGGAGATGAAGGCCATAAAGAATTGGAGTTGTTTTATTTTTTATTTTATTTTATTTTTTCATTAGAGATATGTTGTATAGAGGATTTGATGTATTTATTTTGAGGTAGATTTTGTATTATATATATCAATGTTTAGGGAAAGAAAGACGATTTGTTGGATCACACCTATGTTTGAGTTTTATTATGAGATGTATATGTATTCGAATTTTCGGGGCACGTCATCAGTGATATCAACTAATTATATCTTGTCACATTTGAAAAAATACATTTATTTAGTGGGTTATATCACTACACGTCAACATTCAATTAGTTAGTAATACTATATCATCAAAATAATAGGAACATTAAAGTATTTTTTGTTGGGCTGGGCTTGTCTGTTTTTCTTTTGTTTGACGGGGGCTCATCATCCCGTTGGTTGGTGAGAAAAACTTTATGGCGTCGGTTGAGCCTTTTGTTTGTACAGTTTTTCTATCCAATAAATTGCTTTGTATTTTTTTTTATTATTATTTTTTTTAAAAAAGACTTTTGTGTATCAAATTTGATTTCATCTAATTCCATATTAAAATAGAATGGAGAATTATCTCCTTGAATCACTCCCAAAGCAAAATGTTGTATTAGACTCCACTGATCATAACTCAACATTGGCACATTGGGATTTCACATCTCGTGTTTGCATCCGAGAGATGGCAAGTTGGTTCAAAACCCAAGTCACACATTTCTTTTCAACGAGTGTTGCTCTCACGATCCGAACGTACTCCTGCTTTCACATTGCATGTGTGCTCTCACTTTCGTTCTTACTCTGTGTGACTTAAATTTTGTTACTTTTGCACTTCTACTTTCGCTCCTGCTCTATATAACTTAATTCACAACAATACTAAGTTTGCTCTATATAACTTAATTCACAACAATACTAAGTTTGACCTTGTAGAGTTCAATTGTTGCTGCATTACCCACCGACCAGATTATGCACTAGGACACTGGCCTCCAAAAAAGTCATGGATTGTGCTGCGATTTGTTTGTGCTGAGGCTCGAGGTTTTGGAGTACCTCATTGATGTTACCAGCACAATTTGGTGCAGTTGCACATTTTCTTTCGTTGGTGACTGATGACTACGCATGCAGCACAAGCTTTTGAGCCACCAAATTTTGTTGTAGTAGTAATAGTTTTGCTATTTTTGTATTGATTTTGCTCATTTCAAAGGTGGTGTTGACGTCAAAAAATAATAAAATAAAATTTTATTAGCAAGAAATTCACGAAAATCATCACCATTCCTTTTGGGAGACTAACATAATATCGCCCTTTGGAAGCAGATTAATTGTATACATATATTTAAATTGTCATGTTACCAACTACTTGTATTGTGTGGTTATATGATGAGATTTAATTGTGTGGCCATATCAATATATGTTTTGAATCAACTTTTGTCTCTGCTTGCTGCACTATTTGCTGTTTTTATGAGGGTATGTCTTCTATGCATCTGTAATTATTTTTTTCTATTTTATACAACAACTAATTATGAAAAAAAAAAAAATGTTTTGAATTGTACTGTTGTTGTTTATTTAATAATTTATGCTAACATAAATCTAAGGGTAATAAAAAAAAAAAAAAAAAAAAAAAGTCATTGCATATTTTATTTGTAATATGATTCTTAAACTTTAACTTGTTCTTGCATTTTCTTCTTTTACTGAGATATTATTGGTAATTTGGAGTACGAACAATGCAGTGTGTTTCTTGTCAAATGGAAATAATATTAAACTCTCCTTACAAGAAAACTTTTATAGACTACCACCACCACCATCTCCACCTCCTCCATCCCAACCACTAGCATAATTATCACCACTACCACCCATCAGTAATGGCCAGTAGCTCTATGGCTAGCTTGCCCACTCCCTCACAAGCCTTTTGTTACTTAACCTGTCCTAACATTCTCCTTCCCCCCTCGGATAAGCAATCGCCTGCCAATCTTGTTAATCTTGGTACTCAACATGGCCTTAGTACCGTCCATGAAGATGCTGAAGAAGGTGAATGGGATGCTGCAGCCGAAGAAGCTAAAGCACTAGCTGAAGCAAAGATGGCGCTTGAACAGGCCCCTGCTAGATCACTTGCTAATGCAAGGATTGAGCTTGCTCTTGCCAGAGAGAAATTACTGAACTAGAAAATGCCCTTAACCACAGGGGTGAGATTTAACAAGGGAAACAACCACTTATCACAGCCACTGAAGAATCAAATGATCCTTTACCTACTTCCCATTACCCAATGGAGTTTGGGAGTAAGAACTCTAACTGTGTTTCTGCAGGTAGAGGCAAAGGTAGGGGTTCCAATGGCAGAGGAAGAGGTAGAGGAAGGAACTCCACCACCCTTGGCTCTTTTCATTAGCACCTGAGGAATGTCCACACGCCGCCTGTGGGGGTGGGAAATGCTGCTACTTTGAAGTCAAACATTGGGGATGACACCTCTCCCCAAGCCATACCTTCACAAAAGGACTTTCCTCCATTTCACCAAAATGGAAACACTAGCTGCCTAAAGGGTCTGGACACTACTCAGCAACCTATTTCTGAGTATGGTGGTCCTCGAGACACTTACACTAGTTGGTCAAAAGTTGCTGCCACTGGTCACGTTTCTGTAGCCGACAAAAGTAAGATGAAATTTGACTTTATCCCACCTAATGTCAGTGATAGATCTCCCATTGTTGTTGAACTTCCTGCTAGTCTTGCTGAGGAGGGAGTCCATGAATGGAAGGCCAGTTTAGTGGGATATTTTTTGCAGAAAAAACTTCCATACTCTCTTGTTCTGAAGCAAGCCCAGAAGCTATGGGGTTCAATGGGATTTGAGGAGCTGCTTGGTGATGACAAAGGTTTCTTCATTTTCAAATTCTCAACTGAGGGTGATTGTAATAATGTCCTTGTGAATGGGCTATGGATGATATTGGGGAGACCAATCATTCTTAAAAAAATGGGAAAAAGGTATGGAACTCAACAAAGAATCCTGCAGCACTATCCCTCTATGGGTTAAGTTTTTCAACATTCCTTATGAATATTGGACTGTTAGAGGCTTGAGTTATATCACCAGTGCTGTAGGGAAACCACTATTTGCAGATGAGCAAACTGAATCCATGACAAGAATAAGCTATGCAGGGGTCTGTATGGAGGTTAATGCCACTAAACCTCTTGTGGATAACTTTCAAATTAAGGTGGAGAGTGGTAAACTTATCACCATCGATGCAGAGTACCAGTGGATGCTCCATGTGTGTGATTCCTGTAAGTGCTTTAGACATTCTACTTCTAATTGCAGTTCCCATGAAGGTAATTCAGGTCCTCCTTTGATTGTTACTACTACCCCTAAGGTGACCAAACCTGTGAATGTTATTTCTAAATGGAAGGTGGTCCAGAAGAACAATAGGACTACTCCCTCCACCATTAATGAAAACCAGGAACTCACCTCTTGCACTGAAACTTGCTTAGAAAATGCAGCCCCTCTCAACGATAGTACTTACCCTTCATTGTTAGTTACTAACCAGTTTTCTACTCTGCAATCTGATATTGTTTTTCCTAGTATTGAAAACAGTGAACTCTCCTCTTGCACTGAAGCTGACTCAGGAAATACAGGCCTCCTCGATGATATTAAGCCACCATTGTTAGTTGCTAGCCACAACCAAGATCAATTGACAACTACTCATAGTGAGGATGTCACATCCAGTAATGAAGTGACTCATCTCACACCTCTGATGATATTGCTCTGTCCCCTACAAGTCAGGATTGCAAAGATGTTACAGTGGATGGGAAATATAAGGATGATGATAAGGGGAAAAAGAAGAAGAAAAAGAAGAAGAAGAATGGGGATATTACTCAAGAGATGCCTATTCTAGGCTTTCCAGGTCTGGTGCTGCAGTCCACTCAATGATCAGTACAGCTGCTTGGAATATCAGGGGTCTCAATTCCCCTGAAAAACAAAGAGAAATAAGGAAGCTTATTTATGAATCTAAGCTCCAGTTAGTTGCCATTTTGGAAAATAAAGTCTAACAAGCTAATGTTTTTTCAGTTTTGAGAAATATTGCTCCTTCTTGGCAAGTTTTTCACAACTATAACCATTCCTCTCTTGGAAGGATATGGATTATGTTTGATCCAAAGATCATTAAAGTTCAGGTGTTAAGAGATAGTGCCCAAGCCATCTACTGTTTTGTGACCATTGACAGTGACCATATTAATTTCAATCTTTCTGTTATCTATGCCTACAATAGTGCTGATCAAAGGAGAAGTCTGTGGAATGACTTTTGTCAGCTTGCTGCAATTACCCCTCAGCCCCCTTGGCTCATTTTGGGAGATTTTAATGTTATAACACATCCTTCAAAGTGCTTTGGTGGATCTCAGAGATGGACCCCTGCCATTGATGAGTTTAATGAGTGTATTCACACCTCTGAGTTATGTGATTTAAGGTACAATGGAATCTTTTTCACTTGGACCAACAAGAGCCCAGGTGATGCTAATATCTCTAAAAAACTTGATAGAGTCTTGGCAAATGACAAATGGCTTACTACCTTTCCCTTATCTGAGTGTAAGTTCTTGCCCCATGGGATCTCTGATCACTCCCCTATGGTGGTCAAGGTTGGTAACCCTAATCCAAGGAGAAACTGCCCTTTCAAATTCTTTAATTTCATTGGTGCCCATAAGGATTTTCTGACCATAGTCAATGTTGTGTGGAGTATCAATGTCAATGGCGTCTCTATGTTTCAAGTGACTAGGAAACTCAAGATGTTGAAGCAAAAACTTAAACTCTTGAATAAGAGGGATTTCAATGAGATTTCATCTAGAGTTATTGAAGCAAAAGAAGCCCTTAATATCTGCCAATGAAACCTTGACTCTAATCCTTATGATGAGCATTTAAGGACTAGAGAAAAGGAATTGCTCCATACTTATAATGATTTGGCGGCAGCTGAGGAGTCTTTCTTCAATCAAAAGTCTAGAGTTAACTGGTTAAAGGAATGTGATGGTAATACTACTTATTTTATGAAAGCATTCAATAACAGATGTAACAGGAAGAAAATCATGAGCCTTCAACTTGCTGATGGCTCCACCACTACCAATCTTCAAGTGATTAAGGAAGAAGCTCTCAGCTACTTCAAATCTATATTTGGTGGAGGTCCTAGTAACTATTCAGGTATGGAAGCTCTCAGAACAGTTTACTCTAAAACTATTCCTGATAGTTTCATTGCAAATCTTAGCTCTATTCCTTCAAATGAAAATATCATGAAGTATTTTTCTCTCTTAAGAGTAATAAATCCCCAGGTCCTGATGGGTACAATGCTTGTTTCTACAAAAAAAAAAAAAAAAAAAAGCCTGGCTGTGATTGGTGAAGATATTATTATGGCTGTTAAGGACTTTTTCTCTACTGGTCACTTGCTTAAGGAGATTAATGCCACTTATTTAGCTCTAATTCCCAAGGTGCAAAATCCAAATTGTATGAGTGATTTCAGACCTATTGCCTGCTGTAATACTATTTATAAAGTGATCTCTAAGCTTCTGGCTAACAAGCTCAAGCCAGTTCTCCCTTGTTTTATGGATAAAAGCCAAACTACCTTCATCAAGGACAAAAGATTGGGGGATAGTGTGTTTTTGGCTCAGGAATTGATGAAAGGGTATCAGTTTAGCCCTAACAGCCCCAGATGCACCCTGAAAGTTGACCTGAGAAAAGCTTATGACACTATCAATTGGTCCTTCTTGTTGGATACCCTCATGATCCTCAATTTTCCTTCTATTTTTATCAACTGGGTCAAAGCCTATATTACTTGTCTAGGATTCTCAGTGTCTGTGAATGGTAAGCTCTATGGATTTTTCCAGGGTACTGGAGGCTTAAAGCAAGGTGACCCTCTATCCCCTTTCATGTTTGTTTGTGTTATGGATGTCCTATCCTCTATCACTCATCAGGCTACTTGCAAGAAGACCAAATTATCTAACCTGATGTTTGCTGATGATCTTATGTTTTACTGCCATGGAGATGTTCACTCCCTTTCTGTCATCACCAATTCTATTTCAACCTTTTCAGAGTTGTCTGGACTCTTCCCTAACCTTTCTAAGAGTCTTTTATTCACAGCAAATGTCCCTGAGGAAACCCAGTAACTCATGATCAATATGTGTGGTTTTGAGTTAGGTAATCTCCCTATTAGGTACCTAGGGATCCCCTTAAGTTCTAAAAGACTTAATGCTACTGACTGCAGAATCTTGGTTGAGAAAGTCGCAACTAGAATTACTTGTTGGACAGCTAGATTTCTATCCTATGCAGGTAGATTGCAGCTCATTAAATCCATTCTTCTCAACATGATTGGTTTCTGGTATGGCCTATCTATCCTTCCTAAGATGGTGATCAACCAACTCAACACTGTCCTTAAGAACTTTCTTTGGACAGGAGTTAATTTAAAAGTTACTGGAGTTCAAGTGGCTTGGTGGAATGTGTGTAAGCCTAAAGATTTTAGGGTTGTAGGCATACCTCATTTAGCAGCTTTGAACTATATTTTCATGCTCAGACATATCTGGAACCAGTTCAAGGATAGAGCCCAGTCCATTTGTGTAATACCCCTAATTTTTAAAAGGATAAGATTTTGAAATTTAAATTTTGTTCTATGTGCAATTTTCTTTTGATTTTGTGGCTAGGTGCTTATGTGTCAAATTATTTATGTGTTTGATTTTATTTTAAATTAAGTGTTTGTTTTATTTTGTGGATTTAAATAGATTGTTTTCTTTACTTGTATTTTTAATTGATTTAATTGATAAATTGTTATTTAATTGACTTGTTTGATTATTTCTTTGTATTTTTGTTTTCTTTAATTAAATTAAATAATTTTTTAATTGTGTAAATGTTTTATTGGTTTTTGAATGGAATTAATTGGATTAATGGAATATTCCTAGTTGTAATGAAAAATAGGGTTTAGTCTCTTACTATCTCACGCCGACTAAACTGGGCCTCAATTAGGTTTTCTGTGGTGGATTAAGATTAGGCTTAGGGTTTTGATTAGTGCCTATATATATACTGTAGTATGTCTTCAAAAAGGGTTGAGAACCCTATATACGTACAGTGTTGATAGAGAGAAAAACAGAGAGAGTAACAGAGAGTTACAGGGAGAATTATAGAGAGAGATAAAGGGAGGAAGTCTAGGGTTTTGCCGTAGGCTAGGGTTGAACCAAGGAGGAGGAGGAGCAGTGGTTGGCTCATGGATAAAACCAAGAGCAACAGAGGTGGAACGGTCGTCGGAGATTTCATCGAAAAATTCAGAGACGCTTAAGGCAAGTTCTTTCCTTTCTCTCTCCCGTTGCCTGTGTTCTCTGCATCCTTAGACTGTCTCTAGGGTTTTAATTGATCAATAATTAAATTATACATGTTTGTTAAATGCTAAATCAGATGTCTATATGTGTGGAATTATTCTGTTAAAGTTCTGGTACCTCTGGTTTGCAGTTTGGAGTGGAAGCATGTTTAATTGGTTAAGGTTTTAAACACTGTAATTGAATTGAACTATTATGAACAAGTCATGGGGATGTTAATGGGATGTTATAAGACCTTAGGTTCAGTTTTGAAGAGGAGCAGAGGGGTTGGAATGGAACTGTAGTTGCAAGATTGTATTCAGTGTTTGATCGTAAAAGCGTGTTAAGACGATTGTTGTTTTTGTTGTTGTTTTAATTCCTACTATTATAGCAAACTGATGGGATGCTACTGGGTGTTAATTAAACTCCTAAGATCAGTTTTAAAGACCAACAAAGTGTTAGGAATAGACCAGAGGTGAAGAGGACGGACTGAAACAAAGCAGGAATGGACTGAAGCTCGCAGAAGGGGAAAGAGACGGCTCTACGGAGGGAGGAGACGGCTCCCCCATGAGTAGAGCCTGCTCTAGAGGAAGTAGTGCAGGCTCTACCTCTAAAAGAGGCCACTCTAGGTAGGTTAGAGCCTGCTCCATTTATTTGGAGAAGGCTCTGTGATCCTATTTGTGTTCTGGGGCTGTTTGTGTGTTGTTTGGTTCGATGGTGGTTTTTCTGAGCTGTGTTTGGGTTAGGGAGATGGATTTATATATTAATTCAAGAAATATTAAAGCCCTAGGATGTATTAATTTATTTATATGCTAAGGTTTTAAACCGTAGGAAAATCTAAGGCAAGACGCAGGCAGTTTACGAACTTAGCGGACCGAAATAACTTAATTGTGCAAACTGCGTCTGGAAATTAAAAAGAGTTGGAACATGGATTCCAAGCATTATATTATGCTATACTAGAGCCATGTTTAATAAATTAAGGTCTTTATACTCAGGGGTTTAAGCGTGGGAAGGCATACAGCAGTGCGGCTGTTAACGGATGGAAGGGGTTTAATTGCCTGATTTAATTTCAACAAATTAACGGATTATAT
Organism: Cornus florida; assembly: GCF_030987335.1. Classification (NCBI taxonomy): domain Eukaryota; kingdom Viridiplantae; phylum Streptophyta; class Magnoliopsida; order Cornales; family Cornaceae; genus Cornus; species Cornus florida. The sequence continues at coordinate 83,423,677 of NW_026775574.1, read as the reverse complement.
ATATATATATATATATATATATATATATATATATATATATATATATTCATAAATTTTATTTTTTGGTTGCATGCTGGGGTCATTATATATCATGTTTGATTTATGCATACCTTGGATGTAAATCGTTGGAAACATTGATTTTTACTGCGATACATGGAATTAAGCTTTAGATTTTTACTGTTGTAATATTAAGCACTACACTGCAATTATTGGGATTAGGATTTGGACTTAAATTGTTGAATTGGTACTTAGGTTCTGTTAACCTAGTTGGAGGTTGACTTGGAATTAATTGAAGAATTAATTATATATATTTTCTGTCAATTTCTTGGATGGATGCTGGATAATTAACTTGATGAACTATTAAACCTTGTCTTGTTAGTTACGTGGATGGATTCTGGTTTATAGATGATGAACTGTTTAGATTCTGTTTATTATCTATTTGGATTATATGGATGTGTTTGATGTACTGTATAAAATGTTGCATTATTTGTGGATCACTTGCATTATATGTACCGGTATGGGACGGTGACATATCAGGGATGGATTAGATCAAAAAGCTAAGTCCTACCCTTTCATACATACGGAATGGATTAACTAAAATAGTTAACTCCTACATGGATGCATGTCCTGTCAACTAAAACAGTTGAACGACATAACGGATGGTTGTTTATGTTTTTGTTAGTGAAATGGATAGGGATTTAATTAAAACATTTAAATCCTAATTTTATGTTGTGTCATGGCAACGAACTGTTGAGCGGCACTACATTGGTTTAGATGGAATTTATATATAAAAACTATGGTACCGCGGTCTGAGCTTGAGTCTCATAGTCAATGGTTAGGGAGCGTATATGCAGTAGGATGCGTAGCTAGCTATGCTGGTTAAGGTATACCCTGTTAGGCTTAGGTAGTCATGCCCACTCAGGTGTGTTTTTGCATATTGCCTTCTATTCAGGTTGAGACCCTCAGCATAGCCTAGTGAGAGTCCTGTAGTGTGGTTATATGTATATATCTGTTTACGAACTATATAGATATGGGTGAGACATTTAGGATGTATCTGCGTATCGGGTCTCTGTTTGGATTGTAGTTAGGATAGAACTTGTTCGTGGGCTTGACCCACTATTATTTTTCAGGTAACGGACGGTATCAGGTCTTAGAGCTTGTTCGTGCTGAGTAGAGACGACTACTCACTCTACCAACGACGTAGGCAGTTCCTGTATGATTTAGCATTGGATTCCTTTCCGGTGGTTCATTTTTCAGTGTTGGTTTTATTAGGGGTCCACCAGATTGGATTCCCGAGTTGTATTAGAATTGGAGAAGTTGGATGTATCAGACTAATTATTTATTTATAAAATTTTTATTCTGAGGTTTTTCTATAAAGGATTTTCATTTTTAGTTTCTTTTCAGTAAATCTTTATTCATTCCTACTATTCAAATTGTATTCTGTGTTCGTTAATTGCTAATTGGTGTGATGTCCTCGGGTAATCGGGCGTGGGCCTGGCCAACCCGCATCCGGAAATCCGGGGAGTAATTACCAGTTTAATTATTAAATTGATTTAATTATTTTATTTAGTTAATGCACTGTTTTTTTCTTTTATGGTAACTTAGGGTTACAGTGATAACTTAAATTAAAGTTCACGTAAAGGTAGCCGACGTATGATACAACATGATAGTTTCATGGGCCGATTAGGATTGGAATTAAGGCTTAGCCTCTAATTGTGCATGGATTAGGGTTAGTGTTAATTTACACCTATAAATATATGTAGTACGGTGGTTTAGGGTTTAGAGAAAATAAACGTGCGTTCTGTAAACCACAAACAGAGCCTCTAGTTTGGTAGTGAAAATCAGAGAGATACAGAGAGAACCGGAGTGGGAATTTGGGTGCTTCACAAAACAGAATCAAGGAGGGAAGTTTGGTGTGTGTTACTAGACTGCAGTAGGAGCAGCAAGGGTGGTTTAACATTCAGAGACGTGGAATTAGTTTTCAAGTTTGAGACTCAAAGGTAAGTCTCTGTTCTTCTTCTTCCCTCTAATTCGTGTTCTGTGCATGCCTAATTAGACTCCAGGGATTTAATTAAGGCTAAAATGGTTGTAAACAAACATTATAACATGTTTTTTTATGCATATAGGAATTTTGTTTAATCTCGTGAATTAACTGCTTTGCATAATCGTTGATATTCTGCTTTGTTTCCTCTATGGTTTACGAGTAAGTGTTGTTTTAATTGAGATTGGTAATACGTTTGGATGCCTTATAATTAATCTGGGACTGAGTTTGAACCCTAGAACAAGTTCTTAAAACAGTATTTGATTTCATGAAATTAATCTGTATAAATCTATTGTGACTTGCTTTAAAATTTTCTAACGGAGGTTCTGTAATCATGGCTTTAAAACTTGTGTTTCTTTACATGTTAGGATTGGATTTCAGTGGTTTAAATTTATCTAGGACTAAGATTGAACCTATAATAAGAATTAGAACACATTATAGAAGTCCTGGAAATCACTGGGGATGGAGAAGACGATGCAGAAATAGTCTACGGTATCTAAGGAGAGAAGAGCAGGCTCCAAAGGTGGAGGAGCCGCCTCTTCCTACCCTTAGAGCCGGCTCCCTAAGGTGTGGAGCCGGCTCTACCTTGCTAGGAGCCGGCTCCTAATGTATTGGAGCCGGTTTTTGTTGAAGAAGAGCCTGCTTTCACCCGGAGCCTACAGTTTGGTTGTTTAGGGACTGTTTAGGCTGTACAGTGTTTTCTAAAGCTGTTGAAAGGCTACTGTATGGTGTAATTAAATGTTAAGGACTTATATAATTACTGAAAATATTTATTACAATAATGGATTAAGGGAATGAGCAATGAACAGCTCAAGGAATGTCCATACGTTGCACTGTTTTGCTAAGTAATTTAATTACCGAAAGTTAGCAGATTGTTGATATATGAATTAATTATGTTTAATCATATTTTTCACCATGTTATAAACATAATGGATTATTTGTACTTTCAACTATGATTTGTTTGAAATGAATTGGTACATTATGGATGATAATTGTATCAGTTTATGAAGAATTTAAATGCTATGTCTTATTCTAGCTATTTAAATTGTTGGAGCATGATATTTAGGTTCTGTAGTGAATACCTAATATTGATATATATGTATGAATTTATACTGATGCATATCCTAAAGGATGGTTGTTGCTTATATAGTGTTGCTTTAGTACCTATGATATATGGAGGATTATATGCACTGGTATGGGACGGTAACATACTAGGTATGGACTAGTTCAAATACTAGGTTCTACCTAATTTGGATTAAGGTACGGATTAACCATACAGGCTAAGTCCATCACCTACTTGTATCATGTCAACAAAATAGTTCAATGACTTAATATGATTTCAGGACGGATGATTATACATATATCAGACCACTACACAAATGGATGGTATTTTGTATTAGGAGGAATATGGACTTTATATATTTATTATATGGTGTCATGGTATGAGTTTGAGTCTCAAGACTATGGTTAGGGTGCATATATCGCCTAGGATGGATAACTGGACATAGGTGTTGTTCCCTGGTAGGTCTAGGTACACATGACCACATTATGTGCGATTTGCATGGTATCTCTACTCAGGTTGAGACAGACCTATTGGACTAGCGAGCGTCCTATAGTGTGTACTATATTTACATATGGACTACCTAGATATTGTTGGGCTATCTATGATGTATCTGTGTATCGGATTACTGTATGGATTGTAGTAAAATAGGACTTGCATGTGGGTCTGACCCACTCCCTTATTTTTCAGGTGTTCGTCAGTTCCAGATTTAGAGCTTGGACGTGCAGTGCAGATACAGACATTCATTCCTCCGACTACGTAGGAATCTTTTCTATGTTTAGCTTTAGATTCTAATTCTGATGTTTTAGTTTCTATTAGGATTTTTAATAAGGGGTCCACTAAATGGATTCCCGAGTTGTTGAACTTATGGAGTTTTGGATTATTGGATTTTTAATAATTATAATTTGAGGATTTTTATTTTAGTTTCTTTCAGCTCATAATCTTTATTTCTTAAATTCATTTTGTATTATGTGTTCATTAAAATATTAATTGTTTGATATTCCCTCGGGTTTGGGCCTGGGCCTGATTAACCCGTGTCTCGAATCTAAGGGGTATCACACTACCTATTTTATATAAGGGAATGGATTAACTAAAATGTTAAGTCCTACTTATATTCCAGTCATATCAGCTGAACAAGTTGAATGACTTATGGAGGATTAATTTATTATATAAGGAAATGGATTAACTAAAATGTTAAGTCCTACTTATATTCAAGTCAAGTCAGCTGAACAAGTTGAATGACCTATGGAGGATTAATTTATACTGAATAGGATGGTTACTAGATTATATATATATAAGTATGGTGCCATGATATGAGCTTGAGTCTCAGAATCAGTGGTTAGGGTGCGTATATCGCCAGGGATGTATAGCTAAATATAGTATAGTTGTGTACCCTGGTAGGTCTAGGTACTCATGCCCACTATATGTGCGTTTTGCATGTTGCTTACTATTTAGGTTGAGACAACCATATAGTCTAGTAAGGTTCTTTTAGTGTGTATATATATATATATATGGACTTGTTCGTCAGGAGTAGAGGTTGTTCGTGCTGAGCGGGGATCAGTCTACTTCATTCTTCCAATGCTACATAGGAGTTCCTTTATGATTCAGTTTCCTGATTTAGACAGTTATTGCTGTTATTTGTTTAGTTTGGATTTTCTAGGGGTCCACACAATATGGATTCCCGAGTTGTATTTTGGAGGATCAGTTGTATCAGAAGAGTTTATTAATTAATGAAAATATATTTTGAGGTTTATTATTAGATTATCATTTTAGTTTCTTGTCAGTATTTTATTTATTCTTCTTTATTCTTTTATACTTTGTGTTTGTTTATTGCCGATTTTGTTTTTGATATCCTCGGGTATTCGGGCATGAACCTGGCCAACCCGCATTCAAGAATCCGAGGATATCATAGCAATGGTTCAAACAAGACGAGTATAACAAATTTGAAGTGTAATTACCAAAAGAACAAATTAAGGTTAGGATCTTCTATCACAACGGAAGGGTCCTTATGTTGGGGAAACGGAAGTTTTTAAAACTTTATAAGGGTTTTTCAAATAAATATATTGATTCATGTGTAGAGACAAGTTTTATGCATGAAGAACATAATGATCCATTCAATTTAAGGATAGAAAACTTACATAAAGGTTTGAGTAAACCTTAAATCCCTCTTCTAAAGTGAATGTTCTCACTTATTGTAGATCCCTTTTGTTAGATACTTTTTCTATGGATCTCCGTTTTGTTGGTAATGATGTTGCCTTTAGGAATCACCCATAAGCCTCCATGAATAAACTTGAAAAGCTCAACTTATGGAAACCTCCATTAGATGAGAACATAAACCCTAAAATTCTACAGAGAAATATTTTCTTGTCTTCTAAAAATTATTGCACAAAGGCTTAACCTCAAATATACATGGACTCCATGTATATATAGGCAACATAAAAAAAATAATAATTAAAGACAATATATTTTTCTTGATCTCTAAAAGTAACATGATATCTCAAATCTAATAGGATTCCAATATCAAGTTGGGCTATGAGTTAGAATCTTTTGAACTTATTATTTTTTTGGCTACAATAAATTAATAATTGGCCCGATCCATGGACTTAATTCAATTAATTTCTACTCCACTAAAAGAAATTAATTAAACTCCAATAAAATAATAAATAACTTCTAAATCAATGTTGCATTTTGACCTCTCTATGCATAATTAGTTATCGGATAAATAAAGCCATCAATTCGACTACTAATTTAATATATTTATTTCGGTACCTTTGATTATTTCCTACTTGATCACAATAAAACATTTGTTTGACAAAAATAATAATTTAAATAAATAAATATATAATAAATCATTTTGTCTAAAAACATACGAAGGCCTTCGAATTCACTTTGTAATCAATCATAATCAATACAATTGAAATAAATACAAGTTGCAATGATACAAATATTGAAAATATAATCCTCTAATTATTAATTACATAATTACCTAATGTGCCGGTCTATGGATTCTAAAGATTTCGCCGAGCAAATCAAAGTAATTACTAATTAATAAAAGAGTTTATACTTCTCTCATGCTTAAGAGTCAAATGTCATGAAAGTGATAAAGAGCAATTGCAAATGCTGGCTCTCACAATATATCTCAACTTAACGCGGATTCAATTCAAGTCTTAGTTAATAATGAGTTCACCCATAATTACTGACTATGAACTATTTATGATTACTATTTATATTCATATATTGATCGTTTATATCAATATCTCTTATAATCAAGTGGACACTATCAATTCCATAATGAATCAAAACATAATACATTGAATTCACCAATTGTATAAAGTATAAATATTTCAGATATATTAGGAACATATGTCACTTTAATCCACTGTTAGGAATTCACTATGCTAGGGCATACAAATCCCAACACCTTCTGGTCGATCCATATCAGTGTCGTAGTGGATGTTTGGGGTTGTTGTTGGTGTCAAGAAAGCAAGCGGCAGCCTGAGACCTGCCCTTTTAATTGCTAAAAAATGAGCTTTGTCGCCAAAACTAGTGGTGTTTACAGATGAGTGTTAGTGCATAATTTTTAATTCATTTAATAAGGGTACTTTAGTTTATCTAGCACTTTGGTAGCGGTTGAGTGATGTCAAGCCTTCATTAGCATCTAAATTGAATGTTGGGGGTTTTAAGAACGTATAAGAATTATATGCACTATATGCATATCATAGAGGTGTTTTTTGCAATCGACCCTAATAAAAAATATATATTTCTTAAAGTAGAATATACTCAAATTGAAACAATCAAAAATTAATTTGTAATACTATTTTTCTGAACCACTTTTGCTCTTGCATTTAACTTGTTGTTTTCTCTTCTTTGTATTTTTTTTCTTTCTCATAAAGTATTCATCTCTATTTATTTTGGTTACATTTTTTGTTTTTTGATTATATCATTCTCAATATATATACTAAGACTAATATTTGTTGTCATGCCCCGAATTTTAAAGACCCGGTGCATGAGGGAGAGAATGTAAACCGGACCCGATACCCGAGTCCCTAAATGCAGAAACAAAATAAGACTCACAAGCATGGACCCAATGTGGGACCAGTGGGGGCACTCCCATTGGATTTTTTATATTTTTATTTTATTTCTTAATTTTTTTGAATTTATGAAGATGCCCCCACTAAATTCCTTTTTTTTTTTTTTTTTTTTTTTTTTTTGCATTTTATACTTTAAATTTTTAAGAATTTATGAAAATTCCCCCACTAAAATTACAATTCGGCCAAATTATTATTATTATTATTATATTTATTATTTATTTATTTTTGCATTTTTAAAAATTTATGAAAAAATCCAATTGAAATTATAAAATTGAAACCACTATATAAGTTTGCCTCCACAAATTAAAAGTCCACCCCCCCTCACAAAATTTTCTAGATCCATCACTAAGGACCCATATCAACCTATGCAGTCAACAAGGTCCTCTACCTCATAACAATTGATAAATCTCTCCATCCCATAACTCCTCCCAACCATAAGCTCACAACCATAAGCTCATGATGCAACTAAATTGAAAGAATTAAATAAAAATAATACTTTGAGACGCATATGCCTAAAATGGTCATACATGGAAACGTGTGAAAATAGAATGGTTTTGATCTCAAGGTGACATAAACAAATCATTTTCATATCCAAGAAGTTCATAGAAATGCTTCATAAGCATTTCAAAAGAATCGGCTAAAGAGGTAGAAGTTTCATCACATAAAGTAACGTTTCGGATCTTGAAAATGAGTCAATTTAAAAGAAAGGAAAATGTACCATTCATATCCTAAACAACCCTCAAACAAGCTCCAAAGGAAGCCCTAAAGAAATAAAATAAAATAAAATAAAAACTGAGTGAACAGTGCCTCAGCTCACTATCCGAGAGGCACAATCAACTAACCTCCAAATTCCAGAAACATTGCTACTAGAAAATGTTCCCCAGTAGACTACTCCAAGCCCCAGTAGACTAATCTCACCCCTGCTTGAACTTCATACGTATATCATGAGCATGACTTATAATCAACATATATGATCCAAAATGATATATAGGCCATGTTAGAACATTAATGTACCAATAAATCCCAAAGAAAATGTATATAGCACTAAGTGTGTCATGAACTCCATGGTCTCATTTCAAACCATCGAATGCAAAGTGAAAAAATAGTCAACTTAAGTTTACAATAAAAGAGATAAGATGGGGAAATCACATAAAAATCCCAAAAGACAAATTAGATGGATTCTTACACCATTTCCCCGAATTTAAACATCATCTTAGAAAGTTTCAAAGCAATCTTAAAAACATCGATTCATCAAAATGATCATGTTCAATGCATCATATCAACAAAATTAAAACAATCTACGGCCACCAAAAGCATCAAATTGCATCCCCATGGCTAAGGATGAGGAATATCCTCCAAGGCAATTCTCCTTTCCTGAAAGATTAAGGGATGAGCACGAATGCCCAATATGCCATACAATTAAGCTACCCTTCGAATCCTACAAACATAAAAAGATGTTAGGCAATGCAAAAAGGAGTCATGCTCCCTAACGTCTAGTTCCCTAAACATGACAGGCCATCATTCTAATGACAGCCATCAAAGCAAAATCAACCTTTCAACAAGGAAAATGTATTTTCCATCACAAATAAACTTATAATCCCTCTGTCCCCCCCCCCCCCCCCAAAAAAAAAAAAAAAAAAGAGCACAATTCCCAAAAAATGACACTTTTTTTTAGGAAGAAGTATAAAATGATGAAACGTCAAAACACCACAAGTTGCAATTATAATCGTAATAACAAACTTGACAACCAAATGATTGAATCAACAATCGGGATATCTCGTAACTCACACACACGCCCCATCACGCACCTAAGCCCCGTATCGTAGATAGTTCTCCTCGGGTTACTAACCTGCCAGTGACAACCCCTTGTTATGAATAGTTTTTCCAAGGTCATTGACCCGTTAGTGACAACCCGATGCAACAATTAGTTCTTACCGGGCTACAAGCTTACCAGTGGCAACCCGATGAAACAATTAGTTCTTCTCGGACTACAAGCTCGCCGGTGAAAACCCGATGCAATTGGGGATTCCCTACCCCCAGGACCATGGTCTCTCCACTTCAAACCCAGAGTGTACCCTAAAAATTTCAAGTAAGTTACTAGGTAACACATATACCAACTTTAATGTTTTAAGCACTTCACAAGTGCACATAAGCGAACAATATCTCAAACAACTCATGCCCTAGTGCGAAACTACTATAATGGCATACTTTTCAAAGGTAATGACATCAAAATCAATATTATTGTGATTCGTTATAACTTATAAACTTCTTTGAGGCAATTTATGAAACACATGGTGACCATTAATTCAACAAGTGATACATAGACATGTTTTCCATGATTTCTACTCCAACAATAATCTCAACGAGGATCATAAAGACAATTAAGCATACTCAAGAGGCATATCCATGTATGAATCACAATATGAACCAACAATAAAGTAATCTTATGATTGTAAAGTAATAATAACCTTAACAAATGCCATAATGACAATAAACATACTTAAATCATACTTACTGTGTAACCTCTATGAGATATATTTTTGTAATTAGCTAATTTCGATAACAAAACAAGTCCTAGTCGAGTTGTAATTTCAAGTTACCATATCAAGATTGACATTGACTACGGAATATGGAAGGTTGTTCAGAAGAAGAAAATATTATTGATCATTTTAAGGAAAAAACAACACATTAAGAAGTCGTTTCCCACTTAGGACACAAATAACTATAAGGTATATTTCCAGAGTATCAAAAAACAGAAATTCCAAGATCGAATTGGATTCCGTCAAGTGGAAACCGGTAGCTAGATTTGGGAACTGGTTCAAGAAGTTGAAATTCGATAAATTCCATTGTCCTTTGGGAACTGGTACTAAGATTTGGGAACCAGTTCCAGAAGTCCTGATAGCAACAAGTTTTTAGTTTCCTTGTTCTGTTCGATTCCTTTTTTATCCAACTTTCCTTCCAAGTCCTATGCACGAAATTTCTTTTATTTTCAGAAGGAATAGGATTTTGCAAACCTCTATATAAACCTTATCATACACATAGGTTTAGTACGGCTTCTACACTATCAAGTTATCATTCTTAAAAGCCTTAGGAAGATTTTTGTTTCAGAAATTCTTAGAGAATTTTCTGTTTGTCTTTCTAGAACGCGTACACATAAACACATAATGAGTTTAGAGTTATGATGTTCAAATCCTGATCGTGATGTTATAGTTGCATCTATATCAATCAAACAAAAGCAAATCTAATTTTACATCGAATTCAGATGATTGAAGAATAGAAGTAAAAACGATCACACTTTGAAAGGGTTGAAGCATTCAAGGAGTGTTGTCTAATCTGCCTGCTACTCTTCTACAAATATCAATCATAAACCTGAGGTCAAGTTGCTATTGGACAGGGAGTCACAAAGCCAGGGGATTGTCAGCAATTGATGTTTGGTATAATGATAGGGTGTGAGCCAGAGTCAAAATTCAGTATATTTTATTTTAAGTATAGTGGATCGGTTTACTTCATACTGCACAGTCCACGAGGTTTTTTCTCACTCAAACAATTGACGTATTTTATCAATTGGGGTTTCCTCACTAAAAATCCTAGTGTCATCTCTAAATTTTACTTTGTTTTATTTTATCTGCATATGATTAATTATTTAATTACTAAAATAAAGAAAGTTAGAAAAATATAAGATCTGTTTTCAAAATAATCAAAACTTTCTAAAAATTCTGCTGCGTGTGACTCACAAATTGGTATCAGAGCCAATCTCAAAACATTGAGTTCATCCTTGTGGAAAGTTTTGATTGATTTCAAAAATTTGTTTTAATCATGTCTTATGCGTTGAAGGAATGTGGTTCTAATCAACGTGGTCCTTTATTTGAAGAAAATAATTACAATTTTTGAAAATCAAATATGAGAGCCTATTTGCAAATTTCAGGTGGTAAAACTTGGGCTATTGTTGAATCTGGCTATTGACCACCTATAGAAGATAAAACTGTGGATGGTAAAGAAGTCAAGGTCTTAAAAGATGCTTTTGCTTTTAATACTATTAAAATTGAACGTAATGATGCTAATGGCAAAGCTTTATATGCAATTATTAATTATGTTGTTCCATTTGCATATGCTAGAATTTCTGATTATAAAATTGCTAAAGAAGGTTGGGATATTTTGCAAGTTACTCATGAAGGAACTACAAAAATGCCAAAATTCAGATGTTTTCTCACAACTTTGGGAACATCGTGATAAAAGAAGATGAATCATTTTCTAGTTTTTATTCTAATCTTCTTGAAACAATTTCTGAACTACGTCACTTAAGTAAAAAAGTTAGTGATAAAAAAATATATGAAAAAATCTTAAGGTTTTTACCTAAAAGATTCTAGATTAGAGTTGAAACCATCACTGAACATTGGGATTTGACTACTTGTAAAGTTGATGAGATGGTAGGTTTACTGAAAACTTTTGAGATACAGAACTTTGATTTAAATCGGAAGGAACAGAAACTTGCTTTAAAATCTACACAGGTTGAGAATTCTGTGGATGACAACTCTGATAATGATTTTATTTTTTTGTCAAGACAATTCAATCAGATCTTGCAAAGACAACAGAGGAGAAGGAATAGCAACATGGCTAATCCTCAAAATTTTGACAAGATATCAAAATTTAGTTTTAATGAAAAAAAAGTAGAAGAGTCAAAAGAAACTGAATTCACTTGCTGGAATTATGGTGGCAAAGGTCATGCATCCAATGTTTGTCCTAGTCCTAGAAAAAAACCAAAAGGATAAAAATAAAGGAAAAGCAAAGAAAGTTTCTACGTCTGAAAATTCTGCTTTAAGTGATAATGATTCTTTTCATGATAATTCTAATGATTTTTCTTATGTCACTTTTCTTGAAAAAGGTCATCATGTCAGTACTTTATTTGACTCTAATATTTTAGATAACGAAGACAATGAAGTTCATGATGAATAGTTGCAAGAGACTGAAAAGAATGATGAGAGATTGAAGAAGATGATCAAAGAAACCATTGAAGTCAAATAGGCAATCAATAAGTTAGCAAAAGATCTTATTCAAGCAAAAGGTGAGAATGAAGATCTAAATAAATAGATTGATAAAGGAAATATGAAAACTTTTGAAAGCAATTTTACTATCACTGAGCTTGAGAAGAATATTATCATTCTTGAAGATAAGGTAAGTATTGCTAACTCATTAAAAGAATGTCTTGCTTTGAAAAATGATTATCTTAAATTGAATTGAAATCTGAATAAGATAAATTGAAATGATTCAATTTGAGTAAAAACAGTTTGAATAAAATAATCAACATGGGTAAGGATGTGATTGATAAAACTGGGTTAGGATTTGTTAAAGGTTTATCTAGTAGTCAAGGTAAAACAACTTTTATTAAACCTGTTGATTATCATATGTCTGATTCATGTTTGCCTAAATTGTCTTATATGCCTAAATTGTTATATTGCACTTTTTGTGGTAATAATGGACATAAGTATAACTCATGCCATCACAGAAAAAAGAAAGATTTTTTAAAATTCATTCTCAAAATTCTCATGCTAAGAAAAAGGTGCATTCTAGGAAGAAAAATAATGTTGACACCTAAGACTTCTAAAGCTAAAAATTTACCTAAGAAAGATGTAAAGAAATAAAGAGAATTTCAGGAAATGAGAGTGAGAACTGTTTGGATCAAAAAATCTGATTTGATCAATTATGTGCATGTTAAGTCTATGGAACTAAGTTCCAAAAGGAATTTACCTTCAAACCGAGTCCTATGAAATTCAGTGATCATGGCTTGTGCTTAATAGAAAATTTTGTTGCCATTGAATCACTTGTTAGGGTTTGGTTAGGGTATTTAGTTTCTGATCATAGTCTTCATGAAATATTTGAGAAAATTCTTTCATTAAATTTGTGATCTATCTTTGAATGCAAATTGAGACACATAATTTTTTTTATTAAAAATAGATTCTTAGTTTGTAATCTATATAATGAAAGTTGATTTGCATTGATTAGAAAATTTTTAGATTTAAATCTCTTAAGTTTATAACCTTTTATACACTAGTTCAAATCTAAAAATTTGATTGAAAATCTTTGAATTGTTGACTAGTGTATATTGATCACAAAAGTTATAAAGGTTATTGTTAAAAAAAAAAAAGGAGGAGGGAGGGAGGGAGCTTGAAATCAAATGAGAAAAAAAAAAAATGAATAAATTCAGCTTGAAAAGAAAAGAAAAAGTTAAATATGTTGAATTCTTTATTTAGGAAAAGGCTACCTATTGAGATATGTTCAAAAGCTCCCATTAGACTTCGAAGTGTAGCTGAATGAGTAAAAATAAAGGTGGAGATAAGTTGAATTAGGGAATTGCTGTTTGCTCTTTAGAGTGAAAGCCACCTTACTTAGAAAAATTGCTCAAAGATAATTTTATCTTGATATTTTTCGATCAAAATGGTTTGCACAATGATTTGTTGATAATTGATTGAAAATTGATGAGATGGATTGCACACATACACTTGAACTTGTTAGATTTATTTCTAAATGTTTCATAAAATTTGCAAGTTAAAATTCGTGTTGTGATTATTTCTTGAGAATTAAAATTGATTGAATAATCTGTGGAGTCGAAATTTTCGCTCATAGATATCTTTGAAATTTTCAAGAAATTTGGATCATGTGTGGACTTGAAAGACTTTAATTGACTGCTCAATGATTTGTTCTTAATTTTGTTTTTTTTTAAATAAAAAAAAATGAAAAAACTATAAAAAGATTCAAAAAGATTTTTGATTTTTGTTTGTAGATTTTTTTTTTTACTTTGATCATTGAGTGATTCAAAAAGTCTGTTAGAAAGTTTATTGAAATTTTTTTTCAAGTCTTTAAAATGTATTCTGCTATGTTCCTAGGGGTTCTGCATTTCCTCTACCGGTTCAAGGTGCAAAATAGCAAGGCCAAATCATTATGGCGCTTGGCTATCGGTACCACAAGTTTGGTACCGGTTCAAAAGTTGTACTCACTTTTCAAAGGCTCGCTGACCAGTGGGAATCGGTTCCTGGCAGCGTGAATGGGCTTTAAGTAACTCATTTTTACCATGTTGGGAATTGTTGCACATATCCATTCTCTCTCTATATTGTGCACTCTCTTTTTATATATAACTTCATAAATATATACATCATATATATCATCTTACATTGGTTCAATTTTGCATCACTCTCATCAGATATTACAAGTTGAGCAAGGATTATCTCTTTAATCTTGAGATTTGAAGATTAAAAGTTGAAGTTTGAAAGAGGAGTTTAGGGTTTGAATATTTCTAGAGGATTTGGTTGAGTTTGTTCTAGATCTTTAGAGTTGAAGATTGAAGACCTTGGGTTTGATATTGTGATCATTTGTGCTTGATTTATTGTTGATTATTGGGGTTATTGAAGATTCAAACCAACCTTGTCCAAGAACAAGTGTTGAAACGCACTCCAAGTGTTCAACAAAATTACCTAGTGAAGTTTGGAGCCTCAAACCAAAATTGTTTGAACACAAGATGCCTCCAAAATTGTCTTGGAAGGCCAAAGGAAAGGGTATTGCGTCACCTACACCTCCCAAGAAAGCTCGAACTACTATTTCCATCCGGGAACCACAAGAAGGTGAGAATGTTCCTAAGGATGATTCTACCTCTCCGATGCATTCTTCCCCGCCTTCTACTGAAATACCAATTAGGTATCTTTCAGTTTCTGACATTGGGAAGGTTGAGTTCGGGAGTTAACGCTTTTACAATGAACATGCCTGGAAGGTGTACACTACAGTGTATAAAGATGGTTCGATAAAATCGGAACACAATGTGAACTTGAAGAAGCTCAAAGAGAGCCCGAGGAAAAAGCTCGTTGACTACATTGAGAAGCACAACTGGCTTTTTTTCATGAGGATGGAGCGTACCTACTATCCAGACATGGTACATTACTTTTACTCTAATATCCAATGAGTCTATGATTCGGGATATTTTGAGGTTTCTTTGTTTGGCAAGGATTATGTTGTTGATGAAGAGGTAATTGGAAAAATTCTTGGTACACCCAAGAGATTTATAAGCACGGGGTATTGTCTCCACTTAATCATTTAGGACTAAAGTGGGAAGATATTTGCAATGCTTTGTGTGTTCTAGACTCGCCGAGATACCCCGATTATATACCATCTCGTTATCTCACAGATGAGGTGATGTTTCTAAATTTGTTTGCCATCTCCAATCTTAGTTACTTCGGAAAGAAAGATGTTATCTCCTCAGATCGTGCAGAAGTATTATGTCTTCTATCTATTGATGCACAGATACATCTTGCTATTTCTATCTATGGGTTGATGGTAGCACACTATAAGAACAATACCAAGAAGAAGTCATCTCCATTCCCTATGATCATCATAGGTCTGTATCGGCAATTTGAGATTCCACTTCCATCCTGAGCTCATCATATTGAGATTATATCTGAGATGGATGTTAAGGCTTTTAACAAGTCTAAATCCATCAGAGCTACAGCTAGGAAAGTTAGCAGGGGTTTAGCTGCTTCGTCATCTTTTCCAGAGATTTCTCAGATTTTTCAATCTAAACGGAACTTCACGACGGATGATGTTAATCCGTTCTACTCACTGATTCTTCAGAATTAATAGGCCATGCTTGATGCCATCTGTGATCTCCAAGTTGAGGTTAAATTTCTTATAGAGTAGAGGACGGGCAGTACTTCTGAGGATGTCTACAGACTAGATCTTCCTGATCCGTCACTTGTTGCTGAGGATGATAGAGAGGGGGATAAGACAGATGGTGCTGAGGATGATGAGGATGGTAGTGGTAGTGACACTGATGGTGGTGATGAGGACATTCTGACTACTACTGTTCCGTTTGCTGGAGATATTGATGCTTGATTTCATGTTCATATCATACTTGCATCATACTTTTGTTCATTTTTTACATTGTGATCACTTGATATTTTTGTATATTATCTTTTGTTGCTGACATGTAATAAACTGTTTTTCTTCTCCTTATTTCTTTGCTCTATTGATTTCTTTGTCAATTTTGTTCCAAAAGGGGGAGAACAATGTTACATTAAGGGGGAGAAATTCGAAATTTATTCTGGGGGAGTTTTTAATATGTTTTTATAACTTGTTTTATTAAGCTTTCACTGGTAGTTTTGTTTGATCCATGTGCAAAAAATCAGTTGAGATTTTGTCCAAGAGAAGAAGAGAACAGAGATAAAACATTCCGTGTTTCTTTTAACAGTTGTAATTTACTTTTCTGCTTTAGGTAGATTATTAAATTGTTTTTAGGGTTTTGTCACGAAATTGCCAAAAGGGGAGATATATATTTTTGTAATTGGCTAATTTCGGTAACAAAACAAGTCCTAGTCGAGTTGTAATTTCAAGTTACCATATCAAGATCGATATCAACTGTGGAATATGGAAGGTTGTTCAGAAGAAAATATTGTTGATCATCGAAAAGAAAAGAACAACGCATTAAGAAGTTGTTTCCCACTTAGGATACAAATATCTATAAGGTATATTTCCAGAGTATCCAAAAACAGAAAATCCAAGTTCAAATTGGATTCTGTCAAGTGGGAACCAGTACCTGAATTTGGGAGCCGGTTCAAGAAATTGAAATTCGAGAAATTCAATTCTGTCCTTTGGGAACCGGTACCAAGATTTGGGAACTGGTTCTAGAAGTTCTGATAGCAATACGTTTTCAATTTCCTTGTTCTGTTTGATTCCTTTTTTATCCAACTTTATTTTCAAGTCCTATGCACGAAATTTCCTTTATTTTCAGAAGGAATAGGACTTTACAAACCTCTATATAAACATTGTCATACACATAGGTTTAGTACGGCTTTTGCACTATCAAGTTATTATTCTTAAAAGCCTTAGGAAGATTTTTGTTTTAGAAATTCTTAGAGAATTTTCTGTTTGTCTTTCTAGAACACATACACATAAACACATAGTGAGTTTAGAATTATGGTTTTCAAATCCTGATCGTGATCATACAGTTGCACTTACATCGATCAGACAAAAGCAGATTTACTTCTACATCGAATTCAGACGATTAAAGAACAAAAGTAAAAGTGATCACACTTTGAAAGGGTTGGAGAGCATTTAAGGATTGTTGTCTAATCTACCTACTACTCTTTTACAAATATCAAGCATAAGTCTGAGGTCAAGTTGCTGTTGGATGGGGAGTCACAAAGCCAGAGCATTGTCAGCAATTGGTGTTTGGTCAAACGATAGGGTGTGAGTCAGAGTCAAAGTTCAATATACTTTGTTTCAAGCATAGTGAATCAGTTTACTTTGAACTGCATAGTGCATGAGGTTTTTTCCCTCACAGACAGCTGACGTATTTTATCAACTGAAGTTTCCACACTAAAAATCCTAGTGTCATCTCTAACTTTTACTTTGCTTTATTTTATCTGTATGTGATTAATTGTTTAATTACTAAAATAAAGAAAGTTAGAAAAACACAAGATTTGTTTTCAAAATAATCAAAACTTTCTAAAACATTTCGCTGCATACGACTCACAATCTCGTGTTATAAGTTCAATTTCACATTTAAAGTAAAGAGAACTAAATTTAGAAGTGTGAAACATCATATATCCTTACATACACACTATATTAACACATGTATGCACACATTAGCATGCTTTACACACTCCCATGCTCATAAAACCCAAAAAATGATAGGTTAAGAGTATAGCACACCCCCTACCTAAAAAATGGAGCAAACTCGTTTCCTCCACTGAAATGAAAATCACCAAATTGAAAAATAAAAACCAAAAGGATGAATCTCTCATCAAGCTAGCTCTCAGTGTTTCTCTTTTACGGTGTCGACAAATTCCAAGTGGAATAGATCAAATGGGCTTAAAGTTTAAGGCTTTAAAAGAATGAAAGAAGAAGAAGAAGAAGGGGAAGCCGGCCACTCACATGGTCTCTCTCTTGTCTTATATATCTATACTATTATTAAATGTGCAAAGTGTTTCAGTGTTTCAGTATTTATTTATAAATATAAAAAAATATTTATTAATTGTTTCTGTAGTTCAGTATTTATTTATTAATATAAATAAATACAAAAAAAATATTTATTAATTGATATAAAAAAGGTTTTTATAAAAAGAATTTCTATAAAACTCTAACACAAATTTCCTAATAAAATTTCAGTTGCCTATTTTATTTTTTATATAACTCTATCACATATAACCTATATATATATTAGGTCTGGCTCTTGGTTTGCATATTTTTTCTTTCCTCTTTATAATTGGTCTCGTAAGTTTTTTCTTTACTTTTTCTTTTTATAAGCATTATTATTATGTTATTATTAAATTTTTCTCTTTCCAATTGATGTTTATGTTTAGAAGTAGTTGATTTGTTTTATTTTTATTTTCTCTTTCTAATTGATGTTTCTAATTGATGTTTAGAAGTGGTTGACTTTTTTTCTTCATCTTTTTATTTTATTATTTTTGGTTCATTCTTAATTTATTATTATTTTGAGTCATTATTGCCTTCTTTTTTTTTTTTTACTTTTTCAAAAGTATCATTCTTCTTTTTTCTTTAGTTTTTATTTTTATTTTACTCTTTGTAATTATACAGTTTAAAATTTGTTATTCTTAATTTGTTGTATCGAGAGGGTTTGATTGTTAATTTTTTTTCTTTAATTTTTCTTTTTAGAAGCATTATTATTATTTTTTCTTTTGTTTTACTTTTGTTTTTCTCTTTCTAATCGATGTTTAGAAGTAGTTGATTTGTTTTATTTTATTTTTCTCTTTCTAATTGATGTTTAAAAGTGGTTGATTTGGTAAGTTCAAATTGGATTGTGATTTTTTTTCTTTTATTTTTTTATTTTTTTATTTTTGGTTCATTCATAATTTTTTATTATTATTTTGTGCCATTATTGTTATTTTTTTTTTCTTTACTTTTTATTTTTCAAAAGTATCATTATTCTTTTTCAGTTGATTTGTTTTATTTTTATTTTCTCTTTTCTAATTGATGTTTAGAAGTGGTTGATTTTTTTTCTTCATTTTTTTATTTTATTATTTTTTGTTTATTCTTAATTTATTATTATTTTGAGTCATTATTATGTTTTTTTTTTTCTTTTTCAGAAGTATCATTCTTCTTTTTTCTTTAGTTTTTATTTTTATTTTACTCTTTGTAATTATACTTTGGATGATTTAAAATTTGTTATTCTTAATTTGTTGTATTGAGAAGGTTGGAGTGTTAATTTTTTTTTCTTTACTTTTTATTTTTTGAAGCATTATTATTATTTTTTTTGCTTTTATTTTATTTTTATTTTTCTATTTCTAATTGATGTTTAGAAGTAGTTGATTTGTTTTATTTTATTTTTTTCTTTCTAATTGATGTTTAGAAGTGGTTGATTTTGTAATTAAGTTTACTTTGTATTGTGATTTTTTTTTATTTTTGGATCATTCATAATTTATTATTATTATTTTGAGTCATTATTGTTATTTTTTTTCTTTACATATTATTTTTTAAAAGTATCATTATTCTTTTTTCTTTAGTTTTTATTTTTAGTTTTCTCTTTATAAATTTACTTTGGATTGTAATTTTTTTCTTAGTTTATATTTTTTATTTTTTTTTCATTCTTAATACAAGTTTCAATGTTTTTGGGTTTTCGGTTGGACTTGATTATTAAATGAAATTGTTGCTAAAAAAATTTTATATGTTTTTTTTTTCAATTTTTATTTTTTATATTTCTTTACTAACAAAAACTAAATTTGAGAATTCAAATTTTCAAATAAAATAAGTTGTTTATTTTCAATAAAACTCTATCAACTTAAAAATTACCTAATAAAATTCAAATTATCTAAATATTTATTTCAAAATATAAACAAAAAATATTAATTAATTGACATAAAAGAAAATTTTAAAACAGTTTCAATAAAACTCTAACACAAATTACCTATTTATCTATTTATTATAATTTTTTTAATAAAATGAAATATAATTAGACAAAAATTACTAATATAAAAAATATTTATTAATTGATATAAAAAATAATATAATTTCTCTAATACTCTACCACAAATTACCTTTTATTGTGAATTTTTTAATAAAAAGAAATCTAATTAGACCAGGATATATTTAAAGAAATAAAATAATTTGTATAAAACTCTACGACAAATTAGCTATTTTATTTTCAATAAAACTCTATCACATTATATAATGATATATTTAAAGAGTTTCTATAAAACTCTAACACAAATTATCTAATGATCTATTTATTATAAGTCTTTTAATGAAAGAAAATCTAATTGGACAAAAAAATATTAAAATAAAAAAATATTTATTAATTGATATAAAAAGAGATTTTAAAAGAGTTTCTATAAAACTCTAACACAAATTACCTATTTATCAATTTATTATGCTTTTTTTTTAATAAAAGAAAGTCCAATTATACAAGAACTATTAATATAAATATATTTATTAATTGATATAAAAAATAAAAGAATTTTTCTAAAACTCTACCACAAATTACCTTTTATTTTGAGTTTTTTAGTAAAAGAAAATCTAATTAAAGAATAATTATTAATACAAAAAGAAATAATTATTAATTGATATAAAAAGGATTTTTAAAAGAGTTTATATAAAACTCTAACACATTTTACCTATTTATTTATTTATTTATTATAAGTTTTTTTTACTAAAAGAAAATCTAATTAGAGAATAATATATTTAAAGAAAATAAAAAAATTTCTATAAAATTTACCACAAATTATTTTCTATAAAACTCTATAACATTTTCTATTTATTAAGAGTTTTTTAATAAAATCAAATCTAATTAAACAATAACATCTTTAAAAGGATAAAATAATTTCTATAAAACTTTACTACAAATTATCTATTTTATTTTCTATAAAACTTTATCGCATATAACTTGTATTTACATATTTATTATGAATATATTTAAATAAAATAAAATAATTTTTGTAAAAGTCCACCTCAAATTACGTATTTTACTTTCTTTAAAACTCTATCACATGTAACATGTATTTATCTATTTATTATGAGTTTTTTTAATAAAAGGAATCTAATTAAACAGGATATATTTAAAGAAAAAAAAAATAATTTTTTAACAGAGTTTCTATAAAACTCTAACACAAATTTCCTATTTATCCATTTATTATTAATTTTTTAATAAAAAAATCTAATTAGACAAGAATTATAAAAATATAAAATATTTATGAATTGATATTAAAAATTAGATAAAATCTCTAAAACTCTACCACAAATTACCTTTTATTATGTGTTTTTTAATAAAAGAAAATAAAATAATTTTTATAAAACTCTATCACAAATTACCTGTTTTATTTTCAATAAAACTCTATCACAAATTGCCTGTTTTATTTTCAATAAAGCTCTATCATATTAGACAATAATATATTTAAAGAGTTTCAATAAACTTTAACACAAATAACCTATTTATCGATTTATTATGAGTTTTTTAATGAAAGAAAATATAATTAGACGAGAATTATTAATATAAAAAATATTTCTTAATTGATATAAAAAGAGATTTTTAAAAAAATTCTATAAAACTCTATCATAAATTACCTATTTATCAATTTATTATTTGTTTTTAAATCAAAGAAAATCTAATTAGACGAAAATTATTAATATAAAAATATTTATTAATTGATATAAAAAATAAAATAATCTTTCTAAAACTTTATCACCTATAACCTATTTATTATGAATATATTTAAAGAAAATAAAATAATTTCTATAAAACTCTATCACAAATTACCTATTTTATTTTCTTTAAAACTTTATCACATATAATCGGTATTTACCTATTTATTATGAGTTTTTAATAAAAGAAAATATAATTAGACAAAGATATATTTAAAAAAATAATAATAATTTTTTAAAGAGTTTCTATAAAACTCTAACACAAATGACCTATTTATATATTTATTATCACTGTTTTAATAAAAGAAATTCTAATTAGCCAATAATTATTTTTATAAAAAAATATTTATTAATTGATATAAAAAATAAAATAATTTCTCTAAAACTCTACCTCAAATTACCTTTTATTATGAGTTTTTTAATTAAAAAAAATCTAATTTGACAATGATATATTTAAAGAAAATAAAATAATTTTTATAAAACTTTAACGACAATTACCTATTTTATTTTCAATAAAACTCTCTCACATTAGATAAGGATATGTTTAAAGAGTTTATATAAAATTCTAACACAAATTACCTATTTATCTATTTATTAGGAGTTTGTTTTTTTAAAAAAATCTTATTAGATAAGAATTATTAATATAAAAAATATTTATTAATTGATATAAAAAATTAAATAATTTCTCTAAAACTCTGCCACAAATTACATTTTATTATGACTTTTTTAATAAAAGAAAATCTAATTAGACAAGAATTATTAATATAAAAAATAGTTTATAAAACTCTACCACAAATTAGTTATTTTAATAATAGTTTAATAAAATAATTTATTAAATAATAAAATAAGTTATAAAAGTGCTTTTCCTAGTGTGTGTGTGTGTGTGTGTATATATATACACCCACCACGCACAGAAGTCTTAACTTGTAAACGTACATGCATGTATATGTATATGTCCAACGTGTCCTTAAATAAATACATAGTGCCGAAATTAAATTTGGAACACTTGACTCATCTTAGATCCACACGACAAACATCCCGAGCCCACTTGCCCGTAATAAAATAAATGTCCCAAAAGTCTTTCTAAGAGTGCATGAACTCTACAAAAGGTTAAGAAAAATTCTGAACACTCTGGAACACAATCCCGACATGTCAAAATACAAAATCGAACGTAAAGAAAAACGAGGGAAAAAAGGAAAAAGAAAACTGGTTCTTAAATTTTGAAAGAATAAATATTATAACAATTGAGTTATAATTTTTTTCAAATTTTAACTATATAATACTAGTTTGTCCCCAAATCAAAATTTCTAGTTTCCACCTGCATATCCAAGAGACCTCACAAAGCACAGGTGAAACAAGAAAAAATTAGTTGTAATTGAAGAAAAAAGATGAAGAGCGTTCAAAAAAAAATTAAAATTTGGAGATAGAATTTATTTTGCGTCTCCTTTCCATATGAGATTAATAAAAGATGATAATAATGTTTTTCATTTTTAAATTTGAAATTTTGTACATAGTAAATATGTAATGTGATGCAAAGTTAGTTATGTATTATTATTTCAACTTGCTAAACACTTGCCTAATCTTCATGATGAATTGGATGATCAGGCCACCATTCACTAGAGCTCAATCGATTTCATTAATATCAGCTTCCAGAGAGACATAAGAGAGATAACATAATGAAAAACTGAAATTCCGTGCTCTGTAACCAGCAATGAAGTGGCAGACAAGGATTGCAGGGTATAGACTGGCAACTAGAGAGTTAAAAGCAGTACTTAATAACAGCAACCTAGGAAGTACGTGTTGGGTTTTAATCAAATTAATTCATTTAGAAATCAAGAATATTTTAATTAGTTAAAGAGTAATTTAGACTCATACCTGATTGATGATTAACGCACATATACCTTTAAAATATTCATGTAATCCTCTGTGAATTCCTACAAAATATTAAAATAATTTACCCCCTTCTAAGAGTTGTCGATACGATAGGATTGAATAAGAGTTTTAAAACCCTTATATATAACAACAGGGGGGACGACTTCTCTACAAACAAGCATATTTAAGTTTCCCTTCCTATTATGGAAACTTAGATATCAATAGTTAGAATTAAATCACACCAAATAAGTTGGAAAACCACAATCCAACGGTATAAAACCATACTCCCAATTAGACCACCAAATTGGAAAGTACAACCTAATCCATCAAGTATCAATAATCACATTGCAATCCTATTTTAGAAAACGTAGTACATAAGACCATAAAATAATTTTTATTATTTAAATATATATATATAAAAATTTCAACAATCTCTCACTTGGTCCATGCACTCTAAGTTTTATAAAATGACACTATAGATTGCAACACACTTTATAAAAGTCGAGTGGCCACTCATTTTTATTTAGAAAACACAATTATCGAAATTGATGGATTGAAACTTTAGAACACTCTTCTCCATAAATTTCCTCAATAGATCATGAATGCGTAGAAAAGTAATATATTAGTCTAAACAGTTCCATGGTCTCAAAACTGATTCCATCTAGGATTCAAGCAAATATAGTGGTTTTACTGTATTTCATGAGATGTGCAAACTACATAGAGTCTAAATGCACACCTCACTATCCGTCCTACTTCATACCATCGCGGTATGTCACCTGAACATATTACAGCAAACCGCCAACCTTCTGTTCAATGTGAGGGTTTACCGATATGGAGCCAATCCCATATCTAGTCCAAGCTATCCATCCTACTTCATACCATCGCGGTATGTCACCTGAACATATTATAGCAAACCGCCAACATTCTGTTCAGTGTGAGGGTTTACCGATATGGAGCCAATCCCACATCTAACCCAAGCTATCCTCATGGAGTGTGAAAAAACTCCCACAGGCAAAATTTAATATTTATGTTTGGATTTACCAATGTGGTGTCAATCTCACATCTAATCCAAACAATCTCATGAGTGAAATACCACTCCCAGACAAATCTTATATTTGGATTTACCGATATGGCGTCAATCTCATATCTAGCCCAAACAACCGTATGAGTGAATTATCACTCTTAGACAACCTTTAATAATTATTTTGGATTTATCGATGTGGTGTCAATCTCACATCTAACCCAAACAATCTCATTAGTGAAATATCACTCCAGACAAACACAATAGCACGTGCATAAACCATATATATCAAGATAATAATAATTATGCATCATAACTTTATTTTGGATGCAAATAACTGTCACCATAAGGCGTAAACTGGAGGAAAAATAACTGTCACCACAAGGCGTAAAGAAACTAACTGCAATGTAGTATATATAAAAGAAATACCGGACATCATAACATAATGACTCTTGAACACCTATCCGAATCACGTGCTTTATAAATACTTTATTATCTTTGGCTGAAGACCTTTAGTGATAGGACATGTAACAATCTTTCTATAACCATATGGGGAAATCTTAAAGGCACTTAAACCTTAACTTTCTCATGCTTGAAAATGAACTTTATGTCAATGGGCTTACTACGGTTGGTCACCGTTAAAATTTTTCATATACTTAATTAATATAAGCCTTTTGAGAAAATCCAAATATTTCAGTAACATGATCTATGTGGATTCTAAAGCCAATGACATACTTTGCATACCCATGTCCTTCATGTCAAAACTTTACTTAAAATTCTTAATATCATGTATCACATGAATATCATTGCTACCTTACAAAATATCATCAACATATAGGACAAGGAAAACAAAATGACTCCCACTGAACTTGAGGTATATGCATTTATCCATAACATTCTCTTTGAACTTACAATTAGTAACTACTGTATCAAAATTTTGGATACTACTGCTTTAAAACTTACTTAATCCATAAATGAGTGATAATGAAAGAATGACTTTTAAAAAGTCGTTTAATTAAGCTGGAGAAAATTTCAAAAAAATCAACACTTAACTTTTGCTTAAGCACTTAGCCATCAATTTTTGTCTTATATCCACCAAACATCTCAAAATTACCAACTACAACATACTTCCAAGCTCTAGAAAATCTCCTAAGCTAAACTGGCTTAGGAACTAGATTGGAAACTGAAAGAAAGGTCTGCAAAGGAAAAATAATTAAAAAAGTAAGAATATGAGCTTTAACTGAAACCACTAAATAAAGTGGAATGAAGTTTGAAATAAATAGAATAAATGTTAAAAATACCTTTCTGCAAAAAGAAACTACAATATCTTAAACTCCCACTGGATTCACCACTCTCATTAAATATGCATGACATATTCCAATAATCTCTATAGGTCTACAGGACAGTAAAATCTCGAATTTTTTAATCTTTCAAGATGTCTAATAAAATAATCATTGGTAATGTGAGTGTTAAGCTCCTTAATATCTGCATTATATAACTATGTCTCTATAAGATATCCTTACACTTTCTATTTTCTGCAACTTTATTCTGTTCAGGAAAACTAAGAATGGTATGTTGTGGCACAATACCTTACTCTTTAAGTATGTATTGAAAATACAACTATTTACACCCTCCTTATCATTCTCCTATTAAAACTCACCACCTTAGTCTGATCTTAAAACCATAATCTTTATACCAACTACTTTCAACTTTAGTCTAGTAGATTTTACACACATCAAGTGTTTTGGACTTCTGGTGGATTAAGTACACAATCATACCTCGAGAACCAGTCAATGAAAACAATGAAATATCTTTGCTGCAAACGAGCTACAATAAGAAATGGACCACAAATGTCGGTATAAATATAGTCTAAAACCAAATGACCGATTAGCCTCAAAATTGCATTTCTTAGCATTTGTCCTTTGACACAACCAACGCATAAAATTTGTGGCCTAATAATCTCATCCTTGACCAAGCGTTCAAATCTCTTTTGAGAGACATTCCCCAAGATCCTATGCATAACATAGATGAATCCTCTCTGACCAAAACACGATTTTATTCGGATGGTATCGAGTCAATTGAAAAACAAGAAGCAAGTAGGATCACACCCGAATTCATCCACCATGTTTATACCTATATTTTTACCAAGTTAGGCTCATATAATAATATGGTAATTTTCTTTCTTGCTTTGTTTTTCTTTTCACCACAATAACCTTTTCTTTTGATATCTTTTTATTTCTACATGATCAACATTTATCATTCCATGATCAATGTTTTTATTCTGTTTAGTCTTATTCACTTTCTTGCCACCTAATTTCTTCATGAAACTATTCTTACTATCACCGCAAGATAACACCCTTGAGTCATTTCCATTCAATAACACAAAATGCTAACAGTTGGTTAATGCCACATTTAACTTTTTGTGAATTATAATTTACCTTGAAAAGCTGGAAAAACCTAAGCAGAGAATAGATCACCATGTGGACTAATTAACTTATTAGCAAATATGATTTTCTACTACCTCAGATCATTAACCAGCTTGCACATCTTATAGATGTACTCCCTCACTGAACCATTACCATCATATCTCACTAACATAATCCATGTCAGATAATAGTATTGTAGTTACTTCTTAATACCCATTAACTCTTTCTTGATCAAATCAAGAAGCTCTTTGGCAATATCAAACCTAGAATATCACCCTGAATAGTATCACCAATAGAAGTATAAATTAATCTAATGGCATGGTAGTACCTGTAGTTCACTTAAAAAATGCAACAACTTTTCTACCTAAGAAGACAATGCACTGGGCATATGGGTTTCTTTCTAAAACAACAGACATGTAGTCCAAGAAATCCAATATAATATCAAAACTTGTCTTCTAGGCAGTATAATTTTAACCATTCAATGGTTCAATCCCTATAAGATATCTTTAAATTGCGAAAGCGTCTGTAACCTGAATAAATGTTATATTGAATAATATCACATAAACAACATATAGTAATATATCTCAACTTTAGGGATTATAACTTTAATTCGTGCTTGGGGTTTTAAGCCGAATTTATCAGGGTGTTTTATATGTGTAAAACCATCCACCCCGCGGGAACAATTTGCCATCTAAAAATCACCTTTTGGCAAAATTTTAGATTTTATTTTACCCCCAAACCTACGATCAAATCGCACATAGACCTATTTGATTATACTTGAATTATTACTAAACACTTCCACGACCTTTTGGCAAGAGGGTTATTTAATTATAATCCAAGCACTCTCAAATATTCTACTCACTTATCCCACACTAAGACATTGATCACCTTTTGGTAGAACTAATGCCTTCATGTAGGTAAATGCACTATGAGACCTCAATAAGACCAATGTCTTAAAAAAATTTAAAAAATAATAACCTCCGTGAGCGTGTCACCTTTTGGCAGGCATCACCTACTTCGGCTACCACATTTGAAACAGTCACTTTACCGGTCTTCCTAAACCCCAAGGAAGAACCTAAATTGCAGAAATTCCATTTATTTAAATTCAACAACTTTTTTATAATGCACATAAACTAAATCCAAATATTATGGAACACTTGATTAATTTCACTGTAATATAAATGCCTTTAATACAAATAAAATAAAGCATCCTCATACATCTCAAGAAATTACAGTGAACAATATAATAATAACATGCACATCAATCAAGATTTAAAATCTCAATTATTTATATACTTTAATTAAAATAAAATAACAAAAAAAAAAAAAAAAACTTGATGCATGTATATTATATATCCAATGAACAATTTAAAGTAATTGAATCTTTAAATCAATTAGGTTAATACTGCTTACTTATGGCACGTAAATTCCATAAGTTTTTCAACCTAAAATTAAACAAGTATCATGAATTACTCAAAATTATTGGACATAGAGCACGGCTCAACTGCTGCGCAACTTCACATTAAACGAAAAAAAAAAAAAAAACACTCGTGCATGTATATATTGCATCAAATAGTTTATCCTACAAAATCTATACTAGATAATCAAATCATTCTACAATTGGTATGATTCACGTAATTCAAGATCAATTTCTCATATTAATGCATAATAGAGT
The DNA here is from genome assembly GCF_030987335.1 of Cornus florida. NCBI lineage: Eukaryota > Viridiplantae > Streptophyta > Magnoliopsida > Cornales > Cornaceae > Cornus > Cornus florida. The sequence continues at coordinate 83,394,857 of NW_026775574.1, read as the reverse complement.
ATTTCATTCAAGAATCATATACAAATCAAATTCTTGAATAACATATCAACATGGATTAAATTTAACTGAAAAATAAATAAATAACTATTTATAACCATCCATGTACATAAAATAAACTTCAAAATAATTTATTCTATGGTTCCACAAGTGGGGCATGGGCATAAATAATGAACCCATGAGTATGATATCAAAACCAAATCATCTTAATTTTATATGCAGAGAAACGCAATTTATATTACTTGTGACATCATTCTCATGATGTACCAATAGACATGCGATCATGTAATTTCGTCACCATTCTGATGGGATTACTATCAACTGGTCGGTGAACAATTGAATTACTACCTCCCATAGAATAATTAAAAAATAAATTAATTAAATATTCTATCCAATAGCATTAAAATCATTCTCTTTGTTTTTTTCCTCATTCGGTGTGCAACTGATTGATGAAAACGAATACAGATTTCAATTACACAAACAAACTGATTCTTAAATCCATTGTTCTTTTGTTCCTCGTTCGGCGTGCTGATTATATGATAGCTTCTTAAAACTAAACCTTATATGCTTATATATATAAATCAAGTACAAACACGCACCAGGCAACATGCACCATAAGTTTCTTTAGTATTCAAATTATACTGAATTCATGGCACATTACTTTAAACCAAAGTGAATAAAGTTAACGAAAACAGTAAACATGACGGCAGGACCTATATTCACAACATAAATTGGAGCAAGACCTTGAACTTATGGTACGATTACATCTTAAATTATTTCTCTTCTTGATTTCTTTAATTAAAAAAAATTTTTTAACTCTAACATAACTCTGATACCAATTGTTGTGTTTTAATCAAATTAATTCATATAGAAATCAAGAATACTTTAATTAATTAAAGAGTAATTTAGACTCATACCTGATTGATGATTAACGCACATATATCTTTAAAATATCCCTATAATCCTCTGTGAGTTCCTGCAAAATATTAGATCAATTTACCCCCTTCTGAGAGTTGTCGATACGATAGGACAGAATAAGGGTTTTAAAACCCTTATATATAACAACAATAGGGGGGACGGCTTCTCTACAAACAAGCATATCTAAGTCTCCCTTCCTATCATGGAAACTTATATATCAATAGTTAGAATTAAATAACACCAAATAAGTTGGAAAACCACGATCCAACGATATAAAATCATACTCCCAATTAGACCACCAAATTAGAAAATACAACCCAATCCATCAAATATCAATAATTACATTGCAATCCTATTTTAAAAAACGTAGTACATAGGACCATAAAATAATTTTTATTATTTAAATATATATATATAAATTCCAACAGTACAGACACTTCTACGAAGAAGCCATACCCGTGTCGTGTCCGTGTCGAATATCGTCATATACGTGTCCGTAAATAAAAATAAATTTTTATTATTTCGAACACTTCCAGACACTTAGCCAACACTCTTAAACACTTAATGTGATGACCCTGTGGGCGGGAGTGCCGTGGGCGGGTACGAGAGACACTATCAGGCTACCACATTGGCGAGTTACGGGTGCACAGTCCCACATCGCCTGGGTAGAGGAAAGGTGAAGTGCTTATATGTAAGTGTGTCACCTCCAATTGGTATAAGGCCTTTTGGGGTGAAGCACAAGAACAAAACCGTGCGGGCTTAAGCCCAAAGCGGACAATATCATACCATGTGGTGGAGTGGGTCGTTACAAATGGTATCAGAGCCTAACTCAGCCGGAAGTGTGCTGACGGAGACGTCGGGCCTCCAAGGGAGGTGGATTGTGATGACCCTGTGGGCGGGTGTAAAAGACGCTGTCAGGCTACCACATTTCGTCTGGGTAGAGGAAAGGTGAAGTGCTTATATATAAGTGTGTCACTTCCAATTGGTACGAGGCATTTTGGAGTGAAGCGTAAGAGTAAAACCGTAAGGGCTCAAGTCTAAAGCGAACAATATCATATTATGTGGTGGAGAGGGACATAAGAGAGATAGAGAGATAACATAATGAAAAACTGAAATTCCGTGCTCTCTAACCAGCAAAGAAGTGGAATGTTCTGTTGATAGAACTACTTATTGGAATGGCCTTAGATCTTGAGATCTACACGCAGCTGTGATCATGAAATGCAAGTTCTAGCACCAATCAGATTTTCTCTATCCATATGCTTGTTAGACTAGACCTACCAGTCGGCTCACACCAAATGGAATTATATATATATTTTTATGATTTGGGCTTAAAATCTATCTAAATCATGGTAAAAACTCCAACATTAAGGCTCGGTTTGGGGATGTAAAATATTTTATATATATATATATATATATATATATATATATATATATTTATTGGTGTTTGATTGTTATAAAATATTTTACGAAAATATATATATATATTAAACTCTAATGAAAATAATTTACTCCTCAATTTTTTATAAGTTATTTTATACGTCTTGCCCAACTGACCTTTACCAAACATCAAAAAATAAAAGAAAATAAAAAAATATATTATTTTTTGAAAAAAATATTTTACTTCAAAACAAATAGAGCCTAAATTAAAATTCGTTATAGATTTAGTCAAATGAGAATGAACAAATTCAATTTCAAACTGTAATTGGAGCAATAAATCATCAAAATTCAATATGGCTCCTAAAAAAAACCTATAATACTTCGGTTAGCCATAGATATCCTTTTATATAGTCAAAAGATGGCATATTCTTACTATCAAGGTTTTTAAACCTCCTTATTCTTGAATCGAAAACGAATATCTTAAGAAACAAAACTCCAATCAAGAAACTTGAAGTCTGGAAAACCTACAAAATTTTACCTGCATCCACCAAATAGTTCCATCACTATTATTACACTAATTGCCCGCAAAGAAAGAATATTTTGTGCCATCCATATGAGATGCTAGTAAAAACAAAAATTAAAACAGTTCATAACAAATCATACAATGAAGCAAGAAAAGAGAGAGAGATTATATCAGGAAATGAAATTAATTCTAAAAGCCATAGCTATCCTTGAAGGAGTTTTGGAATTGAAAAAGAATGAATGAAACCATCAAATGTCACAAATGTTTGACTAAGTAGGGTTTCATAAAGACAAAGTGAACTACCAAGCTAACATGGGATGCAATTGAGAGCAATAATACACTAATCTCTCCTCATGTTGGATAAAATAAATGAATCTTTCTTATCAAACATATTTGTTATATGGTTTTTACAAGAAAGATATTTAGAATTTTTATATCATGTATGGTAATTTTTTTAGTTCTCATTGTTAAATTTCAAAGAGCTTGCCATATTTTGTTTCAATTAAAGTAATAATAATATATTTTTCTCAAAGCAGAATTAAAGTACTCAAATTGAAACAATCAAAAATTAATTTTTAACAATATTTATCTCTACTACTTTTCCTTTTTAGGTAACTTATTATTTCCTGTTCGCTATATTTTTTTTTCTTTCTCATACAATAGGCATGTCTATCTATTTCGGTTACATTTTGTATTTTTTTATTATATTATCCTCAATATATATACCAAGATTAATATTTGTAAAAAACAAGTATATTACAATTGACCTATAATTTTAACTCTTATATCTCCACATGATAATTCCTATGTGATACTGTTATTTTTATAATTTCCAATAACAATATATTTTTTTTAGTTGAACGGGTAGCTTTCATAAAAGAGAAAAATAACAATATCTTTACTTTCACATAATCTCGTTATTTTGCGCTAATTCATTTCCCAGTAGTTGTAATTGCTTTTCATTATTTTAATTTCATCTTTTCTTTATGGCAATTGGTTCCATCTTTAAGTCCTTTGGTTAGATTCCATGAAAGTTAAAGTTCTTTCATAAATAGCCTTATGAATTATTTCTCAAAAAGAAATAAAGTTTGACCAAGTCTCTTTAGGCCTTGTTTGGTATAATTTTTACTTATGTTTTTATCACCAAAAAAAAAAACTTTTATTTATATGTGTTAGTGTTTGGAACTATATTTTATAAGAGCCTATAGTGTCAAAAAGAGTTTGTTTTGAGTGTTTGGCAAAAGATTTGTTAAAGTTTCTTTTACAATTTAAATGTCTATTTTATCGCTGTTTTTGAGTTGCAACCATGGCATGATATTCACTGTGGTATACACAGAGCAAGAGGTCAACTAGGAGCAAACAAGAACAAAGTGCATTGTGATGATCCCGTTGCCATACTGATTGAATCCATTCTTGTCTTCACATTGAGGGGAACAAGAAGTTTCTCTATTATCTTATTTACAGTGGAAAAACAAATAACTTGCAAAACTTTCTTTTAACTCACAAAAAGATGGAACTGTCAAAGGTTAAAATTCAAAAAATAGCTCCACCCAATCAGAACGTCTTCTGATATGGATTTCACATGTTCTTAGAAGTCATTCTTCATGCGTAATTTTAACCACTCACTCCATCACTTGATATGATATTATTCGCTTTGCATCTGAACTCGTATAATTTTTTACCCCAAAAATCATACCCTCGTACCAATTAGAGTGACACACCTACATATAAGTACTTCACCTTTCCAGCAATGTGGGATTGTGTACACATAACTCACACTCACCCACAAGGTCGCCACAATCACCCATTTGGGGCCCAACATCCTCGTCGGCCACACTTTCGACTGGCTGGGTTAGGCTCTGATACTATTTATAACGACCCACTCCACCATATGGTATGATATTGTCCGCTTTGAGCCTGAACCTGCACAATTTTGCTCTTAGACTTATCCCAAAAGGCCTCATACCAATTGGAGTAGCATACCTACATATAAGCACTTCACCTTTTTCTTACCCAGGCGATGTGATATTGTACACTCGTAACTCGCCCAGTATGATAGCCTGCCAATGGCTCGCACCCGCCCATGGAAGACCAGCTTACAAGGTCGCCACAGCAATACACACGGAAAAGGAAATCTTTAGCAGACAGAACACTAGAAAAATCAGAAATTAACACTATAAAATAAAGGGTAAAGTGCAATAAACCCCTCTCAACTATACCCCAAGTACAACTAACCCTCCTCAACTACAAATAACCCCCTTCAACTATGGTCTTGCTGTAGTCTTAGGACAGAGACTGTTTTTCAGGTCATTTCTAGCTACCGGAATTTGAAAAAGTCTAATTTACCCCTTCAAACAACGGTGCCGCATCACATTGAGGAAAATAAAATGCTTGGAGGACACGTGTTATTTTTCCTTTTCTTTTCGTTATCTTTAACTGGGTCTCTCTTCTCACTCCCTTCTCTCTCTAACTCGATGAACCCCCAAATTGAAAAGGTGACCTCGAAGCCGGCGATTGACAGAACGGTGGGCAAGGCGGTAACGAGCTTGGTTGTGGCGGCTTGATGGAGAAGGGTTGGCTGTGACGGCGAGGTGGAGAAGGGCTCTGTGACGGCGAGGTGGGTGGACTGAATGGTAGAGACGGCGGCAGCTCAGCCAATGGAAAGCTCAGTTGACTCGGCCGTGGGCAAGCTTGGCGGGATTGAACGGCGGCCGAACTCACGGCGAGCAAGGAGGCTTCGGACGGTGGAGAGGATGAAGACGACGTCGGCGGTTTCGGCTTTGGATGATGTCGGCTGTGATGGACGGCGGGTGCTGCAGCGGCGGTGACGGACCAGCGAGGGCTTGGCTGTGAGGAAGAAATGTGTCGGTGGAGAGGAGTGGCCGGCAAGTGGGTTTTGATTTTTTGATTTTTGATTTTATTTTTTATTTTGATATCGATTTAGATAGAGAGCTGTGTAATGGTCCCAATCGAAGTGAGAACACTTTCTAGTTGATTTTGGTGATGGATATCTAAATCAGAATGAGTCAAGTTGTAGAAAAGTGCCTGCTTCGTTGGAGGTTGGAGAATGGATCAAGTCTGCTAAATACTCTTGAGCTGGAGTGGGGAGTATAGATAGAATATGTCTGTGGGTTTTGATTTCTTATTCTGTATATGCCAAATGGGTTTTGATTTTTGATTTTATTTTTACTCACTGTATACTAAGCTAACATGTGGGTACAAAAGCTTCAAACTATACCTTGGATCGTTTTAGTTCTAATGCCAAAGGACGAGCATCATATGTGTTGTGTATATATATATCACATGTGCTGGAGGAAGAAGACAATGAGTGAATTTGTTAGGGGTTGTTTGGGTCCAATGGTGTTTCATGGGCAGTATAGTCTTTTAAATTGATAAGGGCAGTATGGTCATTTACATAAATTTGGCCTCTCACGTGCAAGGAAATTTATCGACCGGTTGCCGGATTGGGTAAAGTGCAACAAACTGAATAGTTCAAGAAGGTTTTTTGTTCATTTTGAAATTCAGGGAGTTTTGTACTCATTGGGGTGTTGAGGATGCGGCAAGTGGCATGGGCCGGATATGGTTCGCGGGAGTGAGATCGGGTCGAATGATTGAAGTAGGATCCATGACAAAGCGCCCTGGAATGGGCCGAACCTGAGGGATCCACCGAGGAAAGTCAAGCCCATTGGAAGACCAAGCCCAGAAGGAAGAGAGCTTTCGAATATAGGCCCAATGTAATTGGTTAGCAGCAATAAGGGTGATGGCCTATAAATAGACCATGATAGGTAGAAAGTTAGGGAAAAATGCTAGAGAGAGAGAGAAAAAAGAAGAAGAACTAAAATCTTGTATCTTCAATTGGCGCCGTCTGTGGGAATTGAGGACGAAGATCAATTCGAGCCCGATCAGTACCATATTAGTTCAATCGAGTTTGTGAATACGCAGTGTGATTTCTGGAAGTTGAATCCAGATCGCTGAGATTGTAGTTTGTTCCGAGAGAATTCTTGCTTATTGTGGATTCTGAGGCATTTGCTTTGGAATGACGTAATTGTGATTTGCTCAGTTGCAGTCAGATCCGACGAGTTTGAAGCTAGAAAAGTGCAGATCTAGTAAACAGCGATCACGATTCGGTGAAGTTAAGCCCAGATCTAGCGGAGTTTGCATCGGTAACGCTTAGATCTGTTTCGAAGTTTGTAATTCATGCATTTGCTTCGATCCAGAATCATGATAGGGGGTGACAACTCTAATACAGTTGGGAACGTCCAGCAAGTGAAACTTGATGAGTTAATGAACATGATCGAAGCTCTTCGGAGAGAAAATGCGGATCTAAGGAATGAAATGCAGCGTCAGAAAGCTCCAGTAATTCCACGACCACTCCCGGTAGGAGAAGAAGGTGCACGTACCGATGCAGCACATCACGGTGAGGAGGTTGGAAACAATCTAGTAGATCCTCACCGCGAGGAAATCCGGCGAGACGATTTGCCGCCAAATCTTCGTCGTATGGATGATCGTGAAGGATCGACTCACATGGATCCAGGCGTGAGCAGATCAGGCGAAACGAAGCAATGACTTTTGATCCACATCAAGAAACGCTCAGCCGAGGTGAAGCAACAGAGTTGATTCGTCCGAAAGCTATGCCTCCATGGCGCAAGGACTTCGTTGAGGATAGATCATTCGATCCGACCTATCGGCCTTCCATGACGACGTTCGACTATCACAGCTCAGAGAGGAGATCAGTAGACCAGAGAACAGCCGCGGGTTTCCAGAGGGAAAATGAAGCACTCCGTTCAGCAGCTCGAACGGTGGATTCACCATTCACCGATGAGATTCTGAATGCTCCGAGTCCGAGGAAATTTTCCATGCCCGTTTTCATTCTATTCGACGGAACGACTGATCCGATCGATCATGTGTATCACATCCAGCTGAAAATGGCTCTAAACACTGAGAATGATTCTTTGATGTGCAAGTACTTTCCTACAAGTCTGGCCGGACCAGCTCTGAATTGGTTCAAGAACCTGCCGAGGGGTTCGGTGGAAAGTTTCTTTAGCCTGTGCGATCGGTTCATAAGCCAATACTATGGAAACAAGCGTCCAGCGAAAGATATTTTGAGCTTATTCACAATGACGCAACGCGTTGAAGAGCGTCTCCAGGCTTTCCTAACCAGGTTTAACCTTACCAAGAGCATGGTTATTGAATGTCACCCTTCAACGGCAGTTCAAGCATTCATACTGGCCATGAATCGTGGCACCCCGTTCCACACAAGCTTGGTGGTCAACACGCCGAGGACTATGGATGAACTTAACGAAAGAGCCGATGGATTTGTGCGCTTGGAAGAAGAAGAGGCGGCAAATGCTCGGAAGACATCCGTTATATCCACGGAAGAAAAGACCAAAGCGAAGATCAGGCAAAAACAGGTCCAACCGCAACGCTCCTCATGGAAATCTGAGAAGAGGCCCAGAGAGGAAGAGTTGATTACTCCATTGAAAGTTACCCTAGCAAGACTGTACCAAGAAAATAAAGATAAGTTCCGACCTCCTTTACCAATCAGACAACCCCTCGAACAGAGGGATCAGTCTAAATACTGTGCATTTCATTCTGATTTTGGCCACCAAACTAACGAATGCAGGAACCTAAGGAGACAGGTAGAGATGTTGATAGCCAGAGGGGAGTTCACAAGTTATATTCAAGGACCAGCGGTGGAGCAGAACCGGCCAATGGAGCATGTGAAGAAGAATCAGAAGTCGAATTCTCACAACACGCAACCAGTTCGAGTAATTAATGCAATTCACGGTCGGCCAGAACCTACTGAGGAATCAGATGAACTGCTTCGAACACGCCTTCGTCAGGCACGGATGAAGAGAAGGATAGGCAGTGTAAACACTCTGCACCAGCAGAGCGCATCAACGCAGATAAAGTTTGGCGCAACAGACTTGTTGCGTGTTCAGATCCCTCATGAGGACCCACTGGTCGTAAGTTTGACAGTGGCCAAATGCTTGGTGCGCAGAGTTCTAATTGACCCTGGAAGTAGTGCGAACATCATGCCAAGAGATACATTCGATCGGCTCGAGATCAAACAGGATCAGCTAAAGTCCACCGGGAATCCACTATTAGGGTTTGATGGAAAGTGAGTTGAGCCCGTCGGCACGGTGGAGGTAACGGTATATGCTGCCGAGAGGGTTTTGATGGAAACCTTTGTAGTTGTTGAAATTCATCCCTCTTACAATCTTCTGATGGGCAGAGGGTGGATCCATAGAGTTCAAGGTGTTCCTTCCACTCTGCATCAGGTAATGAGATGCTTGGCACCAGACGGAACCAAAGTGATTGACATTCATGGAGACCAAGTTGCAGCAAAAGAATGTTACTCTGTAACGATGAAACATGCCGGAAAGGGGAAAGCTCCCATTCGTTCAGTAAGTCCGAGATAGTAATTACAGGAGCCTCCCTCCAAGCAGAATGGAGAAGAGGAACCAGTAGGCTTGACTGAAGAACCCCTGCTTGATGTGCAGATCGATTAATTCCGACCAGAACAAATAACCAGAGTAGGGGAGCGACTCGTTGAGGAGGAAAAGTAGGAATTAGTTGATTTTTTGTCTCAAAACGCAGATGTGTTCGCATGGAGTCACCTAGACATGCCCGGGATCGATCCTTCGGTATCCTGTCATTCCTTGAACGTTAACCCCAATGCAAAACCTATAAAGCAGAAGCAGCGACGGTTTGCCCCCGAGCGCAACCGAATTATTGCCGAGGAAGTTGATAAGCTGCTTGATGCGGGGTTCGTAAGAGAAGTGTACTACCCCAACTAGCTATCGAATGTGGTCGTTGTGTAAAAGAAAAATGGGAAATGGCGCGTATGCATTGATTTTACCAACTTAAACAAACTTGTCCGAAGGATAGCTTCCCACTACCAAAGATTGATTAGATGGTGGATGCAACTACTGGATATGAACGCTTGACCTTTTTAGATGCTTATTCGGGTTATAATCAAATCCCCATGGATCCCGCTGATGAAGAAAAAACTTCTTTCGTTACTGAACGCGGGACGTATTGCTACAAAGTTATGCCGTTCGGACTAAAGAACGCCGGGGCAACTTACCAAAGACTTATTAGTAAGATTTTTAAGGAACACATAGGGAGGACAGTGGAGGCTTACATTGATGATATGGTGGTTAAAAGTAAGAAAAAAGCTGATCATGTGCAGCATCTTCGAGGCGTGTTTGATGTTTTGCGGCGATATGGAATGAAGCTCAATCCGACCAAGTGCTCGTTCGGTGTAAGTTCAGGCCAATTCTTAGGGCACGTGGTTAATCTCAGAGGCATCGAGGCAAGCCCTGCCCAAGCAGATGCTCTGACTAAGAATGTCGAGCCGACGATAATCAAAGAAGTGCAAACACTTATGAGACGGATTGCTGCACTGAGCCGTTTCATTTCTAAATTGTCAGATCGATGCAAACCATTTTTTGACACAATTCGGAGCCACGGCAGGCAGGTTTGGGGAGATGAACAACGCCTAGCGTTAACTGTTCTGAAAAAATATATGCAGAACCTTCCGTTACTGTCAGCTCCAGAATCAGGTGAAAAACTGTTTTTGTATCTCAGAGTGTCCAGCATCGCAACAAGTGGCATTCTGGTCCGCTACGCAGAAGGGAAGCAATATGCAGTGTTCTATGTTGCAAGACAATGACTGAGGCCGAAAGACGTTATTCAAAGGCAGAGCGGGTGATACTCTCGCTAGTGCATGCGAAAAGCAAGCTCAGGCATTATTTTGAATCCCATCCTATCATCGTTCTAACCACTTTCCCTATCAGAATAATCCTGCACAAACCGGATCTCTCCGGAAGAATGACGAAGTGGGCTATAGAGTTAAGCCCATTTGATATCACATACGAACCTAGAACAGCAGTCAAAGGGCAGGCGGTGGTAGATTTTTTACTAGAATGTGATTCAGAGGACGTGGAGGAGGATCTTTGTAAGTGCTTATGGAAACTCTTCGTTGATGGATCCTCAAATCAGATGGGTGCAGGCATTGGGATCAAACTGCAGACGCCAGAAGGTACAGCCTTAAGCCAAGCGCTTCGGCTTGAATTCGCAGCCACGAACAATGAGGCAGAGTATGAAGCATTACTGGCAGGAATAAAGCTTGCCAAAGAACTTAAGGTCAGGAATTTAAATGTTTTTAGCGACTCACAGTTAGTCGTTCGGCAGGTGAGGGGTGAGTATGAAACCAAGGATGAAACGATGGAAGCATATCGTTCTGCTGTTATGCGGGAGGTGAAGAACTTTGAAAAAATTGAATTCATTCAAATTCCAAGGGAGTATAACGAAGATGCCGACAGGCTAGCATGTAGCGCCTCGGGTTCTGGAGAAACATTGGCAAGGGTGGTTCTAGTGTGAATATTAAATCAGCCATCCATTTTCGAAGAACCTTCAGGCTCGGATCCCTGGCAAGTGAATGTTATTCCATATGAGCCAAGTTGGATTGATCCGATCATAATTTACATCCGAGATGGTACTCTGCCTAAACAAAGAAATGAGGCTAGGAAAATCAAAGCGAATGCTGCAAAGTACGCCGTAGTGCATAACCAGTTATACAGAAGATCTTTTTCCGGACCATACTTAAAGTGTGTTACCCCCACAGAGGCTCGGCAAATATTACGAGCTATTCATGAAGGCGTATGTGGAAACCACTCAGGGGGGAGATCATTAGCACACAAGGCAATGACTCAAGGGTACTTCTGGCCAAACATGTCGCGAGATTCGGAAGAATTGTCCAGAAGGTGCGATAAGTGCCAAAGGTTCGGACCACTGATTCACCAACCGCCTGAAGACTTGCATGTAATGGCCACACCATGGCCTTTCGCACAATGGGGGATGGATGTAGTTGGTCCTCTACCAACTGCTAGAGCTCAGAACAAGTATATGTTACTGGCTACAGACTACTTTACTAAGTGGGTGGAAGCAGAGCCATATCCAAGCGTTACTCAAACTCATGTGAGACGATTCATTTAGAGTAATATTATTTGCCGGTTTGGTGTTCCGAGGTCAATCGTCATGGATAATGGTACCAACCTTGACAGTAAGCAAGTAAGAGAGCTGTCGGAGGAGTATGGAATTAATCAAAAGCTGGCAGCAGTAAGTCACCCACAGGCCAATGGACAAGCGAAAATTACAAACAGAACAATCTTTACTTGTATCAAGAAAAAACTAGAGGAAAGGAAAGGAGGGTGGTTAGATGAACTGCTGAACGTCTTATGGGCCTACAGAACGACCCCTAGACGACCGACCGGAGAAAGCCCATTCACCATGGAGTATGGAACCGAGGCAGTTATACCAGTCGAGTACTTAGTTCCGACTATTCGAAGCTTGGCATGGAACCGTGAGCATAATGACAGTATGCTAAGGTTTAACCTCGATTTGCTGGAAGAAAAAAGGGACGCAGCAGCAGTAAAGCTCGCATCTTACCAGCAGACGCTTGCGAAAAGCCATAACAGGGAAGTAAAGCACGGAGACTTTAGGCCAGGTGACCTGGTTTTGAAAAAGAAGGTAGAGATAGTCAAAAAGATGATGCCACCATGGGAAGGCCCGTACAGAATTGCAGAGGCCATAGGAAAAGGCGCATATACCTTAGAAACCATGGCCGGAAGGCTGGTTAACAAGCCTTGGAATGCTACTTCTCTAAAGAGGTATTATCAATAAAAAGTTGAGATTCAGTACTGAATTTTGTTTATTTTAAATTGAAAACAGTTGAATGTATAAGTTTCTGAGATTTATAAGGATTGCACTCCTCTTTAAAATCTTAAGCAAATAAGTGGCAGCTGGCACTATGAGCCGAACGCCAAACACTTGCTAAGAAAAATAAAAGGCCAAGTGGCAAGTGGCATTCTAGCCAAGCGCCAGGCACCTAAGCAAATAAGTGGCAGCTGGCACTATGAGCTGAACGCCAAACACTTGCTAAGAAAAATAAAAGGCCAAGTGGCAAGTGGAATTCTAGCCAAGCACCAAGCACCTAAGCAAATAAGTGGCAGCTGGCACTATGAGCCGAACGCCAAACACTTGCTAAGAAAAATAAAAGGCCAAGTGGCATTCTAGCCAAGCGCCAGGCACCTAAGCAAATAAGTGGCAGCTGGTACTATGAGCCGAACGCCAAACACTTGCTAAGAAAAATAGAGGGCCAAGTAGCAAGAGGCATTCCAGCCGAGCGTCAGGCACCTATGCAAAGTAAGTGGCAGCTGGCACTACGAGCCGAACGCCAAACACTTGCTAAAGAAAATTAGAGGGCCAAGTGGCAAGTGGCATTCTAGCCGAACGCCAAGCGCCTGAGCAAAGTAAGTGGCAGTTGGCACAATGAGCCGAACGCCAAACACTTGCCCAAAAAAAAAAAAAAAAAAAAAAAAAAGAAGAAGAAGGAAGTTGGCACAAAAAGTTTAATCAGAAGTCGGCCATCTCATTAATAAGGATCAGAGGGTTACAAAAAATGAGGTGTAAAGATGGCAAATATACCAAAGTCAGTACATTAAAAAAAAAAAAAAAAAAAAAAAAGTTCTAACTAAGAGGTGTTTGCTTCGTCGGCCTCTTGATGATGTTGGGCTACCTCCTCATTGTTGGTGGTGTCGCCATCCTCACGAGGTGGAGAGTCGAGGTGAATGACAGAATCGTTCTGTTAAGTCCTACCCTCAACAGCGTTGGAAGAATCATTCTGCTGAGGGTTATCTTCAGCAGTTACGGCAGATGGAGTCAGAGTGGACAGAGGAAGAATGTCCAAAGTCAGAGCGACAGGAGGAGTAGGAGTGATCCGAGAAGACGCAATCTCCTGACATTCATCAAATATGCCCTCGGCAGCGGTGGAGTCTGGATCGGTATAAACACCAGGAGGAGGTCCTTATCAATATCATCAGGCGTAGAGCCAGTCTGACCCTCATCCGGGACGCGATCGGCGTAACCCTCTCGGAACCCCTGAGCATATCTGAGGGCTCCAACTCTAGAGAACCGAGCATGCAGAGCCAGCATACCACCATTTACCCTGTTGATGGTATCAAGTAAAGCGTTGCGCTCGTCCAGGGCCTTTTTCTCAAAGGCCATCCGAGCGGATTGCTCATCATTCAGAAGGCGTAGCAGTTCTTCCTTCTCGGCCCTAAGGGATTCCCGCTCAGTCTGCCAGACGCTCTTTTCAAGCTGCAGAGCATTCCTCTCATCCTGAAGAGAGTCAGTCTCCTTCCTCAGCGAATCCCTCTCTTTTTCAGTTTTACCAAGTTGAACCATCAACCCGGTCTTCTGAGCAGCTAAATTATCGTTCTCCTTATTCGCTGCGCTAAGGCTGTCAGAAAGCACACAGACCTTGGCATTCACTTGCTCAACTTGCTTCTGCATAGCCATCATCCCGTACAAGGTCTGTAGAGATATACAGGACAACTGGTTAAGCTTAGCAGATGGTTAGAAGAAAATAAGTGTCAAGAGTATGTAAAGATTTATTGACTAAGGGGTAGAAGTTACCTCCATGGCGGACAAGGGGAATCGACTGAACACCTCCCTCTGAGACAGACCTTTGGCTACCTCGATGTCCTTGGGAGTCCACATACTTCTGTAGTAAGCCATTGCGGTCTGACCATCTTTGAACATGGTCTCAGTCGGTTTGACAGATGATCCGTCTGTTTAAATGAAGCGAGGGCTCCATGGCGCCGTTCCTGAAGCGGAGGCATGCCCAGAAGGGGTGGGGGGCCTAGCTTGAGGAGGTCTCGCCAGGGATATCACGTTCGGCCCAGAGGGCCTAACCCTCTGAGACAATGGAACGTCATCTATGCTGAGGGCACTGTCAGGTTGATGCCTCTTTCCTCTGGCCTTTTCCCGTGCGGAAGCAGCAGTAGAACCAGGAGGATTGTTGACTGAGGATGTAACGTTCGGACTGGCAGTCGCCATGTTAGCGACCGGGTCAGTAGCCGTCACGGATGGATCGGTGGAAGGAGTGGTATCAGAAAGGGTAGCGGAGGAAGATGCTGAAGCCAGTGAAGAATTTTATGCAGGGGTAATAGCAGGCCTGGGGGCAGTTTTCTTCCTACCGAAGGAAGAGATCTGAAGTTGACTCATTGTCTTGCCGAGGACTGAGATATCGAGGAGATTATCTGAGGTGAGAAGGTCCGAGCAAGAGGGAACGTTGGTCAGAACGTACCGCTTCAAGTAGTTATCCATATCCCTGCACACACTGTAGCTCAAGTCATCACAAGGAATGCCTAAGGAATGGCACAAGAAAGTACAAAAAGGAGGAATGCAAATCTCGCAAGGATAGTCGCTCTTATGGTTTTTATATTTCTTGTAAAAAGAGACAGAGTACTCTCCGAAAGCGCTCGGGATAGGGAAATCCTCCGCAGCTGGAGAGAACCAGGCTCCCCTAACCCCAATAATGTTTTTCCTCCAACCCTTCTCGGATTTGATCTTATCCGTGCAGATGGACCTCTTCTCAATGGGGAAAAAGTGATAAAATGGTTCGTCAGTTCTGATCTTGCTAACCTTATAGCAGAGGAGAAGATCTACGAGGTCCAGATCTAAACCTCTGTCACGAATCAGGAGTAGCATAACAGATAAAATCCTAAGGAAATTGGGGTTTACTTGTAAAGGGGAAAGATTTAGCTTGTTAAAAACATAGCAAAAGAAAGGATGTAAAGGAAATCTAAGGAGATTGAGGTAGAGGAGTGAAAACAGGGCCTCGCCGGGAAGAAGGCCAGCACCGGTTCTAATATTCACTTCTCGGGGGCAGTTTCTAATTTCTACATCGTCAGGAAGGTGAAGTTTCATGCGAAGGACATCTAGATCTACTGTCATGGTGAAAGTGGATGAGGATTCCGGGGAGGAGAAAGAAATCTTCCAAAAGAAAATTGCAAATGGAACTAACCTTAGAGAGTGCAAACGGTAGGAAGTATTACAAAGCCACTGGAAGGAAGATCTTTCGCAAGAGATCGCCGGAGAGGATTCAAACAGCAAAAGGTGAGATGGAGACAGTAAAGAGGATTGAGGGAGAATCAATGGAGCTTATAAAGACGAGAAGAGCCCAAGGGCCAAGGAGTCAGGAAAGCGATGGGTTATCTTTTTGAATCTCGAAGCGCTGACCCCTGGATCTAACCGTCCATTCTCCCACACGATCTCCTCGAGCCGTCAGGTCATCATTAGCAGCCACTAATAATTACCCCCTAATCAATAAGGGATAATTATGGGGGCAGTTGAGGATGCGGCAAATGGCATGGGCCGGATATGGTTCGCGGGAGTGAGATCGGGTCGAATGATTGAAGTAGGATCCATGACAAAGCGCCCTGGAATGGGCCGAACCTGAGGGATCCACCGAGGAAAGTCAAGCCCATTGGAAGACCAAGCCCAGAAGGAAGAGAGCTTTCGAATATAGGCCCAATGTAATTGGTTAGCAACAATAAGGGTGATGGCCTATAAATAGACTATGACAGGTAGAATGTTATGGAAAAATGCTAGAGAGAGAGAGGGAAAATGAGAAGAACTGAAATCTTGTATCTTCAGGTATGTTTAGGGGGTTTTAATGCACTTTATCCTAAAATAAATAAATAAAACAAAATTGTGACCTAATTACTGGCGTTGTATATGTATGTGTGTGTATGTGTGTGTGTATATATATATATATATATATATATATATATATATATATATATATATATATATATTCTTAAAATTGGATAAGAAGAGACATAGTTACTAGAAGAAAACAGTTACAAGAGATTTGAAACAAATTTATTTACGTATTTGCTGTAATGGTGATCCAGAATTTGGAAGTGTGCCATAAAGATATTGAAATTGGCCATGGTGTTTGCGGCCGTTTCATTGAGGCAGTTGCTGCAGTACTCATCCATCAGAGTTTGTCAACGCATATGAACTAGTTGAGTGGAAAGAAGAGGTGGGATTGTGAGAAATATACTGCAGCGCAAAACCGTAACCAGATGAGAGGATGGCTATGTGGTGCTAACGCGATTACGGTTTCCTTGCATATAAAGGCATGCTGTAATATATATATATATATGAGGGTGATATTGTCATTATAAAAGTTGTACATGTTCAAAAATCCAAAAGCAGCATTTGAAAACCAATTCAAAGAAGTTCTTATCCCTTAGGCTGGAACCAAGAACCAATACGTTCGGTTCTAATAGGTCAGCGCTAGTTAATTTCTAAATGGGCAGAGTTGGACCTATTAGCATGAATTTTTCGGATTAATTTTGATTACAACATTTAGTCTATTGCATTACAACATTTAGTATATTGCATATTAAAATTTAAAGGAGGATTACCTCGCGTACGCATCGAAATTGAATCGCTTTAAGAGTAGAATGATAGATTATATTCCACGTAATATAACTCATTGTTTGATAGGCTTTGATATCGTTTTGTTTGTTCACACAAAAGATGGAATACCCTTTTAGCAAGAATTCTCTTTTTCTCTGTTTTTTCTTCCTCTCTTTATTTCCTTATATAGATCTATATAGTCGCATGTGTAGCATTCTACAAACTACTTAGAACACACATTAACACAAGACATTAACTTCTCTTTAGACATCTAGAATAACAAACATGAATACAAGACTTTAGACTTCCCCAATACATGAATATAGAACATTTTGGAACATAAGACTTTTTGAGAATAAATTAATATAGCAAAATTAAACTTATAAATTTATTGATTTTTTAGAAAAATCTTAAACAAATATATTACAAAGAAACCTGGATTGGATTGTATCTAATGGTATTGTTTGTCCTTCGCCAAGAGAAGGTGAAATTGGCTTGATATCTTCTGAATCATTTCCAAAAGATTGTTTGTCACGCTCCATGTATTAATAATGAGTCATGTATCAAGGAATATTTTTTTGTGTATTGTGTGGTTATATGATGAGATTTAATTGTTTGGCCATATCAAGTTTGCTTGATAAGGTAATATATGTATTGTTGTTTTTGAATATTGTATTGTTGTTTGTTTAATAATTGATGTTATATAGATCATAAAGGTCAAAATAAATAAATAATAAATAAGGTCACTACACATTTTATTTGTAAATTGATTGTTCTTAAACCTTAAATTGATCTTGCGTTTTCTTCCTTTACTAACATAATTGGAGAAGCAACAATGTAAGTGTCTGTTCAATAAACACTAGTGTTTTATTTTGTCAAATGGAAATAAGATTTTTGACCCATCCCTTCTAAATGCCTACTTTTGTTAAAATTACTTATCAAGGTTATAAAAAAGTTAACATATAAAAAGTCCATTTTTGTTCTTTAGGATGCTCTCCCTTTTGAGCACTCTTTAATGACAGACAATTAAAACCATATTGAGAACCAAGAATAACAGTATAGATATCTTTGGCATTGAAAATCACAGAGAAAATAAGAAGGTTAAAAGAAATCATCAAATGCCCTTATTTTAAACACGTATAAAAAAAACATATAGACATTAAAATTCTATGAAGAACATGATACCGCAATCTCCAAATCATATAGGAGCAACACCACGAACGATCCTATTTCCTTGGGGAGAACTTATGCCCCATATCATTGTATGACTCACTTAAGAGTCCAACAAATTTTTTCCCATCAAAAAATCCTTGACCTAAACCAAGCTGGCTTGCATACTGAGAAGATACACCGAAGTTGAGAGAGTGAAGAAGAGTGTGTGTATATATATATACAATGAAAAATATTAATAGAGAAAAATAAATTATAGATAGAGAAAGAAATCGGTGTAATTGTTGGTTCTTATCTTTTCTTTCAATTTTTAATTTGTTTAGTTTGTTAAAATATGAAACACAAATGTATAAAAAAAATAAAGTGTAATTTGTATTAAAACATAGACCGTTTATACCTTTCCAGTTATTCCACGTCATTCAATATACAATTTCAAATTTTAATTCCACATGTACAGCACTCTTTAAGATTTTGTCTCAAAAAGGTGATGGTTTTAGAATCCCATAAAACAATAGACCAAGAGAGAGAGAAAAAGTTCAAAAGATAATTTAAAAGAATAATTTTGTCTCAAAAGGTGATTTTTTTGAATCTCATAAAAATAAAAAAACAATTAATTAATACATTTGAAATTAACTAATACTAACCGCCAATGTGGAGGACAGCTCTTAGTGAATTAAGCTGGGTCACATATCATTTACAAAGAAGCTGATCAATATCAATTTCTACCACCCAATAAAGCGTTTTGAAATTCAAACAATTCACAAAGATGGTGATCAATATCAGTTTTCACCACCCAAGAAAGCGTT
This sequence comes from Cornus florida, assembly GCF_030987335.1. NCBI lineage: Eukaryota > Viridiplantae > Streptophyta > Magnoliopsida > Cornales > Cornaceae > Cornus > Cornus florida. The sequence continues at coordinate 83,375,783 of NW_026775574.1, read as the reverse complement.
TTGCAGTTACGCTATATAGCCAAGAACTTGGAAGTTATGTGTTACAAGTGAAACTTGTCCCACATCGAATTTAGATGGGGATTGAAATGTGTATAAATGGGTGGGTATGCAGCACTACCCAATCATTCGAGTTTTTGAATAAATGGGCAAGCGCCCACCCATTACAGTTGGTATCAGAGCCAAACTCAATCCTTAATCCAGTGTCACGCCAAGTGTCCGGGTCTCCCTTCCGGTAGGCAGGGTGGTCCTTGCATGGGTTCGGGTGGGGGAGAATGTTACAAGTTTGGTACAAGTTTGGATATGCAGCACTACCCAGGGTAAATGGGCGCTTTCAAGAGTATTCCTTTAAAAATCCAGGTTAGCAGGATTATCTCCACTAACTTGTATACACTTTTGAAGCTGAATCGCTTGAAGAGTCAAATGATGCATTAGACTCCACTCGTAATTTGTGGGGTTTTGATCTCATTTTGTTCAAACAAAATGAAGACCATTTTTATACCCACATAAGTAGAATTCTACGAACTCCTTAGAACACACATGTATACAAGACTTCAGACTTCTAAAAAATACATGAACATAGAACACACGAGTAGAAGACTTTGACTTCTAAAAATTACATGAATATAGAACATTTTAGAACATAAAGAGTTTTAGAGAATAGATGAATATAGAAAAAATTAAAATTGTAGATTTATAAATTTTTTAAAGAAATCTTATACTAATATTACAAACAAACCTGGATTGGGTAGAATCTAATGGAATTGTTTCATCAAGAGGAGGTGAAAGTGGCTTGATATCTTCTGATTCATTTACAAAAGGTTGCGCTTACCACGCACCGTGCATTAATATGAAGTCATCAATGAAGATTTTTGTGTGGATCAAGTTTGATTTCGCTTGTGTTGATAATTGGCATCCATCTAATACATGTATACATACATTCAAATTGACATGTAACCACTACTTGTATTGTGTGGTAATATGATGAGATTTAATTGTTTGCCCATGTTAATTTTGCTTGATAAGGTGGTATATGTCACTATCGTCACGTAGTTGGAGGTTCTAATACTAATGATTTCATGTCAAGCATGAGCAAAAAGGTTTGATATGGAGAAGAGTTACAAAGAGATACACTTCATTAGACCCAAATTCCTATTGTATGATAGTAGATATTGGGTGCGTCGTGTTCGCCATGTCGTTACTATATTCACTCAATCAAATATAACATATTATCACATTATTAACATTATTATAAATAAGTGAGCCAACTTTTTTTGAAATGGTGCATTGTGAATGGGTAGGCATCATCATGGCCGACCTTGGGCATAGATGGCACCGTCGGTGACGGCGCATCAGGCTCGTTGGAGCTTCTCGCTAGTGACGTTGGCGCGCACAACATGACCTTCAAGAGTTTTTTTTTGTCAACCATCAATTGTTGTGATGTCCATCGCCGGTGACTCATTTTTTGGGCTCGAAATTACGAATCCATTTTGGCGACTTCCCTTGCCTACATTGTTCCATCGACCGGAGGTTGTTCACTTTGGAGACCTGATGCGGCATTATCAATGGGTAGGTATCATCAGGGCTGGCCTTGGGCATAGACGGCCCAGACGGTCGCCTAGGGCATCCTCTAATTTGAAAGGAGTCAGGTTTCTCATTTGAAAGTTCGCCTAGGATCTCTAAAAATTTTGAAAATATCAAGAGCGGCCCTAGTAGGTATACCAATGACATACATGAATTTTGGGAGTCTCAGGGTCAACCCCGGTAAGTAAACCAATAACGTGACATGTACGAAGCAATTAATATCCACTCCTTGTGTGAAGGGGATTCTGTGGTGTATTCAGTGTATCAAACAGAACAATTTTTTATGAGCCGGTGCAGAGCCCAACTCGAGCTCTATGTTGGCGCATTGGGTTCCGCACCATCTCAAGATATAATCTCTCTTTTCTTGCTTTATTAAATTAGGTTTGCATATTTTTTATTTTTTTAGTTGTAGGAATTGCATATAACATCTGGTAAAACATAGATTAATCATCAAGCAATAATATACTCTCAAATGGTGGGTGATTTCGTTTTATGCCAAAATTCTCACTAAACAACTCAAGAAGTTCTATCATTCAAAACCTTATTAGGAATAACCTTCTCTTTGAATTTATAGACTTCTGTTTCAAGAAATCATGATTTTTATGCAATAGTACTCTAATATCCAAAGCAAACTCAATCATAAATGAAGGATTTGATCACACCGTTTAAGATTTCAAGTTTATCACTTCAACTAATTTCTGAGTTCTAAACTGGTCTGTTGTGCATGTAAAAGCACAGATGATGTCCTGACCCTTCTTTTTGGTGATAAGTAGGAGGATTGTTCTGTTCCAAAAGGCCATAAAGGTCAATGTCCATATCTTAATCTAATTCTAGCCAAATATTCATTTTTTTCCAAAAATGAACTATTTTTGGTCAAGCAATAAAATAGTCCCCAATTATGAATTCCCTCCCTCGTTCACAAGTTTTTCCCACCAACATGTAATTTCTAAACTTTGAAATATTTTTGTCACTGGTCAAAATGTCCATTGGTTTAGTCCATCTTCTATAAATCTGGAGGAGGAGAAAAAGAAATAACCAAACACTACTGAAATATAATTTTCATTGCACTTCTGAATCATAATCTTTTGAAATGTAAAGTTAGTTTATGCATTATCATTTCAACTTGCCACCATTTTTTTCCCCTGAGTAAGGTTGAGATTTTATTGATAAAACGTAAGGTACAAGAATACAACAGTAAGGGCATACCCTCACAGAAGTGAAAGCCAGAGGCTAAAACAAAGCATGATAGGACTCATCCCATCTCTCTTTGTTTAACTGATCTAAGATTTGCTCAGTTTTGTTAACATCAACAAGATAGTTTCGTATGGTTTCAAACACGCTCCTCTATGTAACTCCTTTGTCCTAGTGAATTCTCCAAGCGTCCCGAGCTGAAAAGAAAGTTTCTAAACTGATTAACAGCTACGGTTGAAGGAGGAACAGCATCGTTTGAGCCGAGTTCTACTGGACCTGGGTGTGGAAAGGATTTCTCCAGCAAGCCGGAGAGAATGTTTTAGGGGAAATGGGGTTGCGCGGCTTTCATGGACGGTCATGATACTCGAACCTTGTTCAGAGATGTTTTTTATTGGATCCCATCTCCCATTATCAGTAAGCATAGAAATGGTGGAGTTCTTGGGCAAATTCAGTGAAAAGTTTGAACAGTTGTCCATTGCCCACACTGAAATTAAAGTTTGATCAGGCCACCATTCACTACATTTCGACTGATTTCGTTAATATCAGCGTCCAGAGAGACATAAGAGAGATAACCCTTAGTCACCTACCCATTGAAATCTAATACCCATAAAAAAATTCCTTAACCGAAACCAACATAGAGAGAAAACTGAAATTCCGAGCTGTGTAACCAGAAATGAAGTTGTAGTACAAGGATTGCAGGGTATATACTACGATTTAGGCAACTATTGAGTTTTAAGCTGTAACATAATAACAGCAACACATCCAGGAAGTGACTACTTAACTGTAATAATGTTTACCTCCAAACAACAGAAGTTGGAAAATGCAAACAGAGTTTGAGGAACAATTTTGCAGGACATATACCATAAGTTTACAGAAATAACTCAATTTGTCATGTTCAGACTTCATTACTTTACAAGATAGTTTCGATTCAAGTGATTTCTGTCACCATGGCATGTTTCTATCGAAAGAACTAATGGGTGTGTAGTATACTAATCAAATAACTCAGAAACTAAAACTATATCTGTCAAAGTTGTGAGCTTACGAGTATCACCGCTTCCTAGCACCTACACAATCTGAAAAAAGCGAATTTGCAGTAGCCAACAGAAAGCTGTCGGGTAACAGCTGTATCAAGAATCTAAGGGCTTTGAGATCTACACACAGCTGTGATCATAAAATTGTGGCATGGTCCCAGAATACCTATTCTGAGAGCAGCCAATGTAGAATACCCCCTTTCAACATCTCTCTTCTGGTTTTCTACGTACTCTATGGCTCTGCTGCACCAGAATACTTCCATGATCGAGCCATGAGAGGCACATGTTTAGGTCCATCAAAAAAGCAAACAACTAAGCTATCAGAACACACAGTTGTTTGGTTGAAGTGAGAGGTATACCTGTGAATATTCTCATGCCTGAAAAATAAAATAGAACGATCCATTTCATACTAAGAAGCGGAACCAACACAATCCCGTACTTCAAAATTGTAAATCTTCATGTTCCTAGATATCTGCAAGTTCCTAGATATCTTCCAACCATAGCATTTACACAACCTAGTATTGTGAGGAATATTATGGGCATTATAGTGCCTAGTTATCTTGCCATTCCTAATTATAATAAGTCCAGGCAAAACCTTTTTCTCCAAGAGTGAACAAACAAAGATTTGACCTCTCAGTCTCACAGCCGGGGAGAGAACAATGCCATTACTCAAGACAGACAGCAGCATCTATTAGAATTTACAGTTACATCATATGACTGAATTCTCTGGCAACTCAAAGCAGTTCAACATCAAGATGGTGACAAGTAAAAGTACTCCATTAAATGCCAAAGTGCATGAGAAACACAAGTTCTAACATCAATCAGATTTTCCCTATCCATATGCTTGAAAGATTATACCTACAAATCGGCTCACAGCAAATGAAATTTTATATTTTGATGATTTGGGCTTTGAATATATGAAAATCACGGTGAAACTCCAACAACATTAAATTGAAATCGATTTGTGAGAATGAACAACTTCAATTTCAAACTGTTTCCACCACTAATTGGAGCCATAAATCATCAGAAATCAATATGGCTGCTACGAAAAACCTATAATACTTGGGTTAGCCAAAGATATCCATTCCTGACATGTCACTAAACATCTAGTCCAACCCATTCCTAATCAAAAGATAGCAAACTCTTACGATTGAGGTTTTTATTCATGGATTTTACATATTGAAATCTCCTTATTCTTGAATCGTAAATGAATATCTTAAGAAACAAAACTCCAATCAAGAAACTTGAAGTTTGAAAAACCTACAAACTGGAAATGATGAACCTGCATCCACCAAATAGTTCCATTATTATTATTAGAGTAATTGCCCACAAAGAAAGAATATTCTGTGTTATCCATATGAGCTGCTAGTTAAACAAAAATTAAAGAGTTAATAACCAATCATATAATGAAGCAAGAAAGAGAGATTATATCAAGAAATGAATTATAAAAGCCATAGCTATCTTTGGAGGAATTTTTGAATTTAAAAAAAAAAAAAAAGCATCAAATGTCACAAATGTTTAGCTAACACAAAAAATGGCACTTCAACCCAACTCAAACCTTTTTATATAGGGACCACAGACCTAGAGTTCAGAAATACATAGTGAACTACCAAGCTAACTTGGAATAAAGTCGACCACAATATGTACCTGAACAAGATAACAAATAACTAAAACATACTGGATCAACTAAATAGTTGCCTAATCTGAAAAGGGCAAGGGCCAACCCTGCAAACATGCAAATCAGAAACCAAATCATTGAAGCCTCCAATAATTAACAGACAATATATCTCTCATTGAAGTACCAAGGATGATAACCCTTAAAAAATGAGAGTAAATTTTAATAGCCATAAGTTCGATAACCTTAAATAAGTGCAATAGAATACGAAATACTTCTTCATAAAATTCCCAATCTCATCCGTGAGTGTTAACAGCCTCCCACACTAAATTCTTTGGAACCGGGTTAGTGAGATCCCGAGCTTGCAAAGCCGCAATCCTCAGCGTTCCAACTGTCATAGCATTGGCCTTCAAGAATGACACAGTGTTGTAAGGCAACTTATGCTTCTTGCAAAGCTCCTTCACAAAAGGTGAGACTTTCCTGAGATTGCATCGAGGCAAACGTGGGAACAAATGATGCTCAATCTGAAACTGCAATCCACCATGAAACCAATCCAACCAAGGCGAGCACGTAATGTTAAGTGTTCCATTAGTTTGGCTCCCATACCAATCATTCCCATTAGGCGGTCCAATATAAACAGACGAAGAGAAATGATTCAAGCAAAACTGAACATGTTGAATTCCAGTGACTGAAAAGCTTGTAATGATAAACATTATTCTCTCACCCCAATTGGGCAAGCACGAAACAAGGAGGGGATACCAAATCCAGAACACAGCAATCCCCAACATTTCCGAAACCCTATTTCGTACCCTTCTCTTGGATAACAACAAGAAGAATGATTGTGCAAACAAATTGATACGAGCAACACACATAACAGGATAAAAAGTCCAATGCTGATAACTCACTAAGAACCTAGTAAAGGAATCAAAATTCAACTTTCTGCCATAAAAGCAAGAAGTAATAGAGTTGAAGAATTTGGAAGATACCACAAAGAATGGCATGTGTTGAAGATCAGGATCGTGATCGAGACTATTGCAGGCAATGTGATGGGCATTGTGATTCCACTTCCACCAAGCAATGCTGATCCCTGAAATGCAATTCCCAGCAAGAACCTGTGTGATTCGATTGATCCTCCGAGTCATCATGATCTGATAATGCCCAGAGTCATGACCAATCCACCCACTCTGAATCCACAAACAACCCATCAAAGCACCAGACAAGAGATGAACCCAGAACCCATCACAGCACAGCACACCATAGACACTGGCCCAAAACAGCAATGCCATAGAAACAAATGTGAAGAAAGCCACATGCCCTTTCTTCTCGAAAAAACCCATTTTCGTGAACTCGAAGACGAGCTTTCTGTAATCTTTGGAGACCTCTGAAACAGTGTAGTCTTGGATGTAATACCCATTGAAGAATTTGTCGAGATATTGCCAAGCAGTGCTTGGATGGTAAGCAACGAACGCATCTGTGACGTCTTGGCCGGCGAGATTCAACAGAGGGGTTTCACCACCTGGGTGGTCTTTGGCCCAATCGGAGACATCGTAGACCTTGCCCTGTATGGTGATCCACAGATCTCCTGGTTTGTTGTGACTCTTGAGGTCTTCAGATGTAATGTACTTCTTGGATTCCGCCATGGATTCAAGAATGGATGTGGATCGAGAGATCAGAGAAGGATGGATGCCTTCTCTTTCTCTCTCTAAACTCTCTTTCTATCTAAACTTTCTCAGGTGGGTTGCGAAGAGATTTGGTTCCTACTAGGGAAGATATTTTGTGTGGGTGTTATTTGAAGAAGCGCCACGGAATGATTTCAAAATACAGTAATAATTTTTTAGACCTAGCAATTTAAATGAGCATCTCCAATGCTTAAAAAAACTAAATGGGAATGCCAAATTTATATTTTGACAGTGCTACGTTATCAAAATATTATATTTTAATAATTTTGTTCTAATAATGTATTTTATGTAAAATATTATTTTTTGACACAACTATTTTTACTATTCATATTTGCATATAATATTAATATTAGGCATATTTCAACTCAAGTTGTGGACATCAGAAAGAAATTAAAATTAAAATTAAAAAGAATCAAAATTCTAAAATATCCGGTTAGAAAAGGAAGAAAAAAAAAAGCAAAAGAAAAAAAAAAAAAAAAAAATCAAAAAATCAAAACCCATATCTTTTTATATTATATTATATATATATATATATATATATATATATATATATATATATAGGCAAATCATTTCAGCCTCCCCAATCGCCTCAAATCATTTCAGCCTCCAAATCAACTAATCTATGGCAGGGGCGCCTCTGCTCTCTTCCTTCTTGACATCAAAGGCTGAGAAACTCTTCACCAAACTCATTGGGAAGAGGTTTGATTTTTGTCTAATTTTTTATGATCTTTTATATATATGTATATGTATGCCAAATCTACACCCCCCCCCCCCCCGGCGGGCCTCTCTCTCTCTCTCTTTCCGAAATAGTAGCTATTTCTTGTGCTATAATTAGTAAAATTTTTGGTTAAAAATTGGCAGCCCTTTTAGCGTTGCATTGGAGAGTCCCTTTTGAAGTCCCCTTGCTATATTTTAGAACTAACAGTCCTTTTAGTATTGGATTGGAGATGCTTTTAGATGCTTTAAAATGAGATCTAGGTAAATTATCAACATTTTTCAAAATGTAATTTGGTTTAAAGAGCGTGACTTATGCGCAACAATCCCTTTGAAAATCTATTTGCTAGATTATGATTTAGGCAGGACTTAATCATATGATTCAAATCTAGTTACGTGTACGTGTTTTGTGGTAAATATTTGAATCACCTACATGATCTTACACATTAAAACGGTATCATTTTGATACATAAGTGTAAAGTTCGTTCAATCAAGTAGCACGAAGATTAATATGAAATCCATTTACACAAGCACGATAAGTTTAATACGGCAAGAATCCTCTTCGAGTTCAATAATTTCAAAGTACTTTATCACCGTCTAAATTTAAAATAGGTATAAAATGAATCGGACAAATCATGTCATTGTTATCATTCCACTAATAAAAATTTAACAAATCAAATTGTTAAAATCAATTTTTATTAAATGGTGGGTCTCCTAAATTTGAAGGTTGAAGCAAGATGACATTGTACTATTGTTTTTTTTTTTCCTTTCTAAATTACATTCTGTTTTAAAATAAAAATTCTTAACTCTTAAATAAGAGAACTTTTGTTTTATTTTCTTATTTTGGGAAAATAATAATTAACAATATATATATATATATATATATATATATATATATATAATAAATATTTTAAGCGGCACGCGGTGAGATTGTGTGTGCCAGGGAGACACCGCAACAATTTCCAGTGGTATAGATGGCGACAAAATGTAAGTTGCCAACACCATGTGCGTTGGCGTAAGCTTCCAAAGGACAGCAAGACCATGTCAAGAATGGCACCAGCAGTTATCAATGAGCTCAAAATTTGTCCTTCACGTACAAATTCTGGCATATACTGTATAAATTTAAGGATCCATAACAAACTGATTTAGATTTCCTTGTATACTTTTTAGTGCAAACGCATTAAATCAAATTATATTTTTTCCACATTTTAATATATATATATATATATAGTATATTAGAAAATTACTAACAATCCATCTCACCAGAAAGTCCTTGTTTCAGCTTTTGAATGGTGGTTTACAGAGTTAGTGACAATTGGGATCATTAGATAAGTAAAAAAAATTTAAATATTGATAAATTATTAAATAAACTTGGATCATATATACTATTGCAATCTAATAAAATAAAAATATATATATATATAAGATCCAGAACCATTTTGTGACTAACAAAAGCTTAGTTACACAATTCGTCTAAAGTGGTCTCGCTCTCAAGTTTTACAGGCGAATTTGCAATTTGGGAGCAAATTCGCACAAAATTCGCGAATTCAATTTTCACAATTTGCGAATTATTCACGATCTCCATACTAATTTACTTTATATAGCTAAATTTGTTACACTCCCTGTGATATGGAATACTATATTACCATATATGCATTATTACTTATACTATTACTTAATATATAAATTATGGTAAAGTACATAGACACCCTTGAGGTTTGGGATAAGGACACACAGATGAAACTTAGCCTGTTTTGGAACAAGGATATTCTCTCAAGTTTGATACAGTAACCAAAGACACCCTAATGGTAATGAATTGACATTTTTCCCCTTTGACTTTTATATTGACCCATGTGAATATTGAAATTACCTTTCTAACCTCTATATTTTTAGATATATATATATATATTTATTTATTTATCTCTCAATAATTTGTATATACACATATATACAATCAACGGAGAAGACGGCGCGTCTTTTACCTCGGTGCCGACGGTGGCCTGCTCCTCGCCGGCTCATGATTCTTATACAAAGCTTCGACGAGTCCATGGCAGAGAGTTCCGCCGACAGCCGTGGCCCACTCCTCACCGACACATGATCTTCTACAGAGCTCCGACTATTCCATTGCAGAGAGATTTGTCGACTCTACATCCTTCAAATCCGACGAGGCCGACTCTAAATCCACGGCCCGCCTTCAATTCCATTGACCCATAGAGCCCCATAGTTGCCGATGAGATAAGTGCGGCGATGGTGAATGGATATTGTCGCCGTTGTCACTGCATATTGCCGACCACCATAACGTCGCTGCCGCAAATCGCTGTTAAGCTGCGCTCTCTCTCCCTCGTGGAGGTGACTGCAACAACTAAGTGGTGATTTCGAACTCCAACAAGTCACAAAGCCAACAGAATCCTCATCTCCGTTCCAAAATCAAGCTCTTATCTTCAACGGTGTGCCCTCTGTTTTATTTTGTTATTATTATATATATATATATATATATATATATATATATATATATATATATTGTAATTTTTGTTCTTAGACTGTTCTTAATTTGTATTTTGTCCAATTATTTATTTTGTTAGGTATTAATTTTCAATGATATTGAACTGTGCAGAACGATTCGCCGCCGGTGAGGACAATCTGCAGATCACTACCGGAAAGGACGCGCCGTCTTCTCCGTTGATTATATATATATGTATATACAAATTATTGAGAGATAAATAAATAAATCTAAAAATATAGAGGTTAGAAAGGTAATTTCAATATCCACATAAGTCAATATAAAAGTCAAAAGGAAAAAATGTCAATTAATTACCATTGGGGTATCTTTGGTTACTGTATCAAACTTGAGGGGATATCTTTGTCCCAAAATAGGTTAAGTTTCATCTATCTGTCCTTACCCCAAACCTTAAGGGGTGTCTAATGTCTATGTACTTTAACCTATAAATTAATTACTTAAATTGCACGTATGCCGAGCCTATATATATATATATATATATATTTAAATTGCACGTATGCCGAGCCTATATATATATATATATATATATTATATGTTTGAAAATATACCATTAAAAAAATTTTCAATTGAAGAATATTACAAATAAATCACGCATGCATCTATTAGTGAGAAAAGTTAACTTATTTATTACATATATCAATAATGGAATAAATAATAATGAATATATTTGCATATGGATTTAAATAAATAAATAAATACAAATTATATATGTTATGACCTTATATAATTTTATTTAAACCTAATATACAGACGAATATTACAAATAAATCATGCATCTATTAATGAGAAAAGTTAACTTATTTATTACATATATCATTAATGGAATAAATAATAATTAATATATTTGCATATGGATTTAAATAAATAAAAAAATACAAATTATATATGTTATAACCTTATATAATTTTATTTAAACCTAATATACAGACGAATATTACAAATAAACCATGCATCTATTAGTTAGAAAAATTAGCTTATTTATTACATATATCATTAATGGAATAAATAATAATGATTATATTTGCATATGGATTTAAATAAATAAAAAAATACAAATTATATATGTTATGACCTTATATAATTTTATTTAAACCTAATATACAGACGCTCCTGCTTTCAAAAAATTTAGAATTTGACACTTTCGTGCTCTTACTTTCGCTTCCGCTCTATGTGACTTAGAACATAAATTAAACGGTGATCTTTTAATTTTGAGAATTAGTTACATTACTATCAAGTCTTTGACTTTCATAGTACAATTGTAGGACTCATTTCATCCAACCACATAGGTGTGTTACAAGGGTCTCACATCGAATTTGGATGAATAAATTAATGAACATATATATATATATATATATATGGGTTAAATGTTAGTTCCGTTTAATAACTTAAATTAGAACAAGAATGTTAAGGGTTAGTAATTTCTTATTAGAAGGAAGGGGAGGTTGCTAGGATTGAACAAATAATCTGCAGAGGTAATTCATGAATCGGATCACAGATTGGATTGTTAAAATCAGATCTAATCCGTGAGATATATATATATATATATATATATATATATATATATATATATATTCAAATAATGTAATAGTTAATTTAATTAGTTAATGATCATTTGACGAATTAATGACTCGATCCATTATCCTACGAATTAGTGACGGTGTTAAAAGCGAATCTTAAATTAGAATTGATAACCAATTCCATCCGTAATCCCTCTTAAAAATTACTCGGGGTAAGTCTCAAATAGGGAGTTACCAAACATGAGAGCAAGCCAACGACTTCTACTCCTTCAAATGGGATTTACATGATTGGTAATGCTATTTGACTAGCATAAATCTTTAATTTTACATAAAAATAATCAAGAAGTAGACAGTGCCTCGGACACACCCCGAGTTCAAAACTAATATGCTCCCTTACCTTAGATTGGACCCACTAATTGAGTATCTCTATGTATGTCTATTTATATAGACACACAATATAAGGATTGCAATAATAGGATATACCCCTGGGATATACTTAAATGAGGCCCAAAATATCTTCTAACTTAGATCTAGATAAGGATTAATAGTTAATGCCCATAAGGTATCTCTTTGGCTTTTTCTTTGTTGGTTTCAGCAGCAGCAGAGGACATTGACAAAAGGGGCCTACGCACACGTTACTTCGGTTCTCATTTGAAATCAGTAATTTCCTCCTCGCCTCTTCCTCCTTTTTTTATTTATTATTATTATTATTTAAAAAAAAAAAAAAAAAAAATCACACACTCATGTACTGACTTAAACACTAGACATTTTATTTAGGGGTGGTCGTTAGCTTTTTCTTTGTTGTCTAAAAAAAAAAATACCACTTACCTACCTTCTTTGATAGTAACATCATAGATTTATTGTTAACTAGCCAAAATAATTATTTATTTAAATAAAAAAAAGTGAAAAAAACACTCTTAATATTTTTAAACAAATAACATTTTATTTTATTTATTTATTTATTTTTGTCATTAGCAAGAAACACACACCGCACTCACTTATACACCCACTTTACTACTTTAGAGATTCAAACTCTCATCATCTATTTTAAGAGGTAGAAGAGATACCATTAGACCACAAGACTCTTAGTGAGCAAATAACATTTAACATCCCTATTTTTTATTTTGAATGTATAAGTCCATTAAATTTAAAAAAATGTGACAAAAATGATTAATTTCTACATTCAGTCAAATAAATGACATACAAGAAGTCATTTGTGGGGGAGTGGCAGCCACTTTGCTATTTTAAGTTATAAAGTTTATAAAACACCCTTTTGCCCTCTCCAAAATGCCCCTTATATCATATTATATATAAATCACATTTATCTCTCGTTTTGCAAACCCACCTCCCTCTTTCTTTGGCCTCTCTCTTTCTGCCTCTACTCCCAAATTCTCTCTTACTCTACGGTCTCTCTTACTCAACTCCACTATAAGTTTCTCCCTCCTTCTCTCTCTCTCTCTCTCTCTCTCTATATATATATATAACACCCTTAAGAGAAACACAAAAACACCCTTCAAATGGACACAAAACACCCTTAATGTTTACATTTTGAACAAAAAAACACCCTTATCCTTTATATTTAGGATTAGATATTTTATTCATTTTACATTTATTTAGTTTTTCAACTTATTCTTTTATTCATTTACATAAAGGTACTTTAGTCTTTTAATTGCTACATGGACAATAGCTCATGTTCACATCAAAAATAAAGATTAAGGACTTTTAAAAACCTATAAGGGGGTTATATACTCTATATGCATAGGTATTTATTATTCGCGACCCTTTAAATAATATCAAAGATTAACATGCATCAATGTTTGAAGATATATTTTTGGTTAATTCATAAATTTAAACTACTAGTACATTTTTTTTTTTTCGGAATTTTCATTTTATTTTTACTAAGTTAAAAATAAAGTTGACAGAACTTTTGTTGAAATTAAGACACCATTTATTTGGATGTAAAATATTTTTTAAAAATTATTTTTTATTTTTGGTGTTTGGTTGTCGTAAAATATTTACGAAAACAAATATATTACAATCTAACAAAAAAAAACTTACCCATCAATTTTAGACAAGTTATTTTACACGCTCCGCTCGATTGATTCAACTTCATTCTCGACCTACATCTTTATCAAATGTTGAAAAATTAAAAATAAAAAAATATTTTACCTAAAAAAATAAAAATATTTTAGATGAAAACAAAAGTAGTTTGAATTTAAAGGGAATACATGTTCGAATTTTAATGATGTCCTAGACAAGTTGGGCCCACGTGACGCGTGACATACTCAAAATAGAGTTGTAATGATGTCCTAGGGCCCATTGCTCATTCAATATTTTCTCTTGTTTTGTTTTCGATAAATGAATATTTTTTCTCTTATTAGTCGTAATTTAAGTGACCTCCTAGGCAAGTTTGGGCCTAAGTGGCCCATGCCAGTCAATAAGGCTAGAAACTCAGCATTGGGCCATGTACCAATGTACTACTACTTCTTAACTGGACTCAAACGATCTGAAAATATCAAATAATGGCCCACAAATCACAATTCCATACTTCTTACGACGAATCGAATCCTATTTCAGATTCTCACGCGTACAGAGAAAACCAGAACAGGGGAATTCAATTACCTCCTGCGAATGCTTTTTATTTCCTTCGCTGCTTCAATTCTTTCTACCCAGGACTATAAAACCTAGAGAGAGAAAGTAGAGGAGAGAGAGAGCTTCCACATGGCGGAAAAACCCCAACCAGTTCAAGTCCTGTACTGCCCTGTGTGTTCTCTACCCGCCGAGTACTGTGAATTCGGACCCGATTTCGAAAAATGCAAGCCCTGGTTGATCAACAACGCCCCCGAACTCTACCCCGATCTCCTCAAAGGTATAAACCCTATTCCATTTATATATTTACACACACATATTTAATGGATGTGTTTATGTACATTTTTTTGATTGTATTGTTATTAAACACATACACAAATATATATATATATATATATAATGCATTTGTTAATGTACTTTTTTATTTTATTTAATGGATGCCACATTTTTTTTATTGTATTTAATGGATGTGAGTTTGTGTACTTTTTTATTGTATTGTTATTAAACACACACATACACACAAATGTATATATAAATGGATTTGTTTATGTACATTTTTTTTATTGTATTGTTGTTGTTAATGTTTTGGGCTCAGGGGCAATTGGCAAAGAAGCTGACAAGGTTTCAGAACGGCTAAAATCAGTTGGAATCTCTTCTGTTGGTCGTGATAGAGCAGCTCCTTCTGGTAAACTTTAAATGGTCTGTTTGTTTACTGAGTAAATATTGAAATAATCATAGAAATAAAAAATTTTGTTCTTTTGTGTAAAATACGATAATATCAAATTTGACTGATCCTAATACAATTTTAGTGACATTGTGGAGTAGATTTTGTTTTCTTTTTACCAGCAATGAAATGGCAGGTATATGAAAATTGTTGTGAATATAGAGTATTAAGGATGAAGTCAGTTACTTTTTTAGCTTTGTAAGTCGTTATGATTATAGGTCACCTTATGGTAGATTCAATCCGGAAATCTATTAGATGAATGAAAGTAATCGAAATTGATTTATGGTAAATTAAGAGAATAATGCATGGATACATTGCACTACCCTAAATTGCCTGTCATGCTTTAGAATCTACGAAGCAGGTTGTTGTCGAAGTCTCTCTCCTTGTGGTTTAGGGAAGTGACTTTTGGACTGTATATATATTTTTTTTTTGTTTTTCAGGGGAATCTTCATCTAAGCAAGAAGAAGTGAAACGTCTCCCTGGTGGAAAGGTAAAGAAGAAGGTAAGATATATGTCACTGTCTTTTTTAGGTTTATAAAGTTACGCAAAGAACCTCTTTTGCATGTATGAAATTTTATAGCATCTAGAGATTTGTTGTGTGCAGTATCAGGCTTAATTTATTCATGAAATTATTTTTGGAAATCATATACATTATGGCTAAGGTCCTCATGTTTTCCTCCTCTTCATTTTTATTTATTGTTTTAATTTTCTTTATAAGATCTTGCATGTTCAAATTTGACAGCTCTCTTTCATCAAGTGGGAAAAAGAAACACATGAAGTTCATAACAATGTACTTCTCACCTGAACAAGGGAATGGAGCTGATGGGCATTTGGAAATTTGAAACTTAAATACTTAAGTGTAACTATTCATTTCTCTTATTTAAGAAAAATGTTTGGATATGCTTCTTGATAGAACTAATAAACTCCACCATAGTCAATTACTTTGATGAGTCTAAAATAGTTCACTAAAATTCACTATCTTTGTAGTGATCCATCAGTTGCTTGGCCTTTTGCTGATGTTTATTTGACTTGTGAGAAGTTTTTTATGTTTTGAAACTATGTCTTAGTAGAAGACATGTGCAACAAACTCTTCTATATTTAAAAGTGCAAATTAATTGCCTTTTTTATAATTTAAAAAAATTTGGTATGTCAGTTGGGTATAGAGTAAGGAAAATTACAATATGAACATATATTGACGAGTATAGTTTGTGGAATTTTCCAAACATATAGTGTTATATAGCTCATAAAACTTTTGTACAAAGTTACAAACTTGTAGACTGCCATAAATCCTCTTATATTTCTTTTACACCATGCAGTAATGATATTTTGTAGAAGGTTCCATTATTGAACTTGGGGTGGCTATCTTTAAATGATAGATTTTTCTTCTTTTAAATATGGTTCACTGACCGTGATTGTGTAGAACAATTTTAAGGAAGTTTTCAAGGCTGATTATGGCTGTTGTTGTTGTGTTGGGAGGGTGATGGGGATATGAGGATTTAGGGTATGTAAATTGTGTAAGGAGGAGTTAGCAGTTCATGTCTCCAAGTCCAAGGATCAATAACCTATAAGAAAACTTCGAGGCTGATCAGAAGCTGTGAACAGTAACCATGAACAGTAACTAGGGTGGGTAGTTCTTTTAAGTGTTAGGGTTGGTAAATTAATGGAGTAAGGGGTTTGGGTTTGGGTTTGGGTTTGGGTTTGGGTTTGTGAATGGGGTACAACATATTGTGCTGTGGGGGCTTTAAAGAGTTAAAGAAGTGTAGAAAATGAAGGATAAGAATTAGAAAAGTAGAAAATTTAGGTGAGATTTACCTTATATGGCCTTAAATGATATATTTGCTTAAAAATGTTGTTTAGAATTTGTTGAATCTAAGAGATATCAGTTAATGAAATTGATCAAACATGACCTTCACTCAATAACGTGATAGCCTTTCTCCATGATTTTCCTTTGTTTTCTCAGTTATTGACATAAAGGTAGCCTTTTTGCACGTCAATTGGGGTCATTTGTGAGGCCTGTTTCTTCTCAAGACTTCTTGGCCATTTTGCCACTGCTTCGCTAACAAAATAGCTTTTTTTTCACCTTGATTTCTGATTGAATTACCTTCCATCCCCCGGATTGGCATTATCATCCATTTGAGTTCGGCACACCAAAAAGCTGTGGCACCGTCGATTTCCATGCATGTTTCTTTTCAAGTCAGAAGGGGTCTGGTTTTAAAGAAAACAGTGCCTGTATAGGCTGTATTTGAGAAATTTCTATACCTGATAAATCTACCTTTAATGGAGCATATTTTGATATCATGTGGCAGCTTTTTTTATTCTTCAGTACTCTTGTATCAAACTTGATTTACAGTAATGATAGGAGTGCTGAGAGCTATCTACTTCAGGGGTGGTATAATTTACATTTTTTAGTTCAAAATTGCTTCTTGGTGGCATGTGATCTATGGGATTTTCATCTTATGACTCTAGTTAAAGATAGCTAGATATAAATATTGGAGAATGATATCAGATATAAGAATAGGAAAATAATGTTTGCCCCTTCATATTGTTTGTAGGACAAGCAAGAAGTTGTTATTGAAAAGCTGGTACGTAACAAGCGCAAATGTATCACCACTGTGAAAGGACTAGACCTCTTTGGTGAGCTGAATGCTATTATGACTATGTTGCACTTATAAATTCAGAACGTAGGATAACGTGCAAGTTGTTTAATTACTGCATATCTAAACTTCAGGAATATTGTTTCAGGGATCAAACTTAGTGATGCTTCTAAAAAGCTTGGGAAGAAGTTTGCTTCTGGAGCATCTATTGTTAAGGTGTAGAGGAGTTATATGTTTTATTAAAGAAGACATGGCCTACATATTTTTGTTTCGTAATAATTTAGAAATGGCTTGTTTGCAGGGGCCAACTGAGAAGGAGCAAATCGACGTTCAAGGAGACATTGCCTATGATATCGTGGAGTTCATTACAGAAACCTGGCCCGATGTAATTTACTTAAACCATCTTTTCTTCAATAACGTGTAACAAAAAAATATGTGTTTTAAGAGCAGCTTTAACGAAGAATGGCTTATAAGTCGTTTCATGGCAGTTCCGTCTATCACTTTATTGTGATAGACCAGATTGGCCCGTTCTGCCAAGTACCTCCATATTCTGCTGAGTAGGATTCGACAATGGGTTTGAGTCAGTGATTGGACAACTTCTTTTTCTTTATCTTGAGCCGCGCAGAAATTCCGGAACTATGATACTAGTTAACCAGAGAGACCTGAATTCCCACTGGTAGCATAGAATTACTTAGCTTAGGTACCATATGAACAATATATGTGATGGTTTTTTCTGCACATTTTCTTTAAGAAAAAATTTATGATGGCATATCACAGGTCTCCTTGTGGACAAGTCATACTTTTTTTTTCCCTCTCTCTCATGGAAACAAAGTACCACCAAGGGTTGTAGCCTAGTGGTACTTCCTCACCTTCTAAAGTAAAAGTTCAAGGGTTCAAGTTCCCAGAGGGGTAAAGTTGGGGTGAGTGAGTTTCTTGCCAAGGTAATAACAATAATACCCCTAGCTTTTACATGCTCCTTTCCTTGATCAACCGTGCTCAAGTTTTATTACTGTAATGAGGAAAACAAAATGCTATAGTTATATTATTTGTGGATCCTTTCCTTGTGTTGTCCATAGCATCAAATTATTAAAAGTAGTAGAAGTTTTAAAAGTGGAATGCCGGATTAAAAAAAGTTGCTTAACATTTTAATGATTTGTTGTGGGGTGAATTTTCAATTGCTGCTTTTACCAATCTTCAATTAGTTTGCAAAGGACTAATAAGTAATTGTAGTATTACATCAATTAATCACTTTTTTTTTAGATCAAAATCAAATGCAGTGTCACAGTATTATGTAAGCTAGCTAGAAATCTCTCTCTGCTAAACGTTTCCTCGATTTTCAATTGCAGGTCCCAGAAACTGCTATATACTTTATCGAGGGTGGAAAAAAGGTTCCCGCTGTTTAACGGCTTGCAATATTTTGGTGATGATTTTGAATATATGTCACTCAGTATCAGCACCCAGATGAAGCTATTGCCATGTTGAAAATCATAGAGAGCCTCCTGCTAGCTCCGATGATTCTCGTACCCTAATTACAACTGTTAAAATTTAAAGAAGCCATTATAGTTATTAGGTTTTCAAAGAGTAATCTATAATCAAGTGAGATATCTCTTGCTCTACTGGGCTTATGTTTGGATACAGTATCCTTTTGCAGAGAAAGCTTTATACAGGTTTTTGCTTTCGAACTATTTATTTTAATGCTTTTTGGATGAATTTGTGATTTCACATGAAGACACAGCTTAATCAAGCACCTCAGCTTGCAGATTTTATTTTTCATACAGAAACTGTGATTGATGTACTCTTTTGTGAATCAATTGCTGCTTTGGTTTAGGCCTTTTCAGTGTAATTTTGTGGTTGCCAATTTTCGAAGTGGAAGCGATTGGTGAAAATTGGCAGAAAATTATTCTGGTTTGGTGTAGCATTGATTCCATATATTTTGTTAGTGTTGTGTTTACATTTACAGGGAGGTGTTTGGTGCTGTGGAAAACTCAAACTAAGGAGATGACAGTTTCTCTATTTATTTAGCTATCGTATGGGTTTTAATATTACCAGTTTCCTGGTTGAATTGGACATGTTTTCTATGACAATGAGCAGAAGATTTACCAAATGGGCAATAGCTCAGCGGGTACAAACTCACTTTTCCAAAGGGTTGCTCGGGGTTCGAGGCTACCAATGTATAATTGAAATGTTGTGGAGTAGAAATGTTGAAATGCTTAAAATTAAAAGTTTTAACTTTAAGTTGACCTTGGTTTAGAAAAAATGGACTAATAAGAAAGAAAGATTGATCTTAGATTAGTTTTGCGATATAAAAATTCAAAAAACTTAATATAAATAATATTTAAACAAAAAAAGGTGTAAACATATTCATGTGGAATTCATTTTGCAATTGAGCTTGACTTGAACATTGCTCAACGAAGTCGAAACTACTTTGAAGATTTTGAGTTCAAACTCAAACTAAGTTTTGACACCAAGATCGAAAAAATTATTGAATTTCTAAGCATCCAATCATATTTACAGGCCTTTAACAAGCTAAAGCTTGTTCATAAACACTACTTTATTGTTCCAAAAAAAAGAAAAAAAAACTAATTTATTAATAATTCACGAACATAATAAGTGGTAAACTACAAACTCGGACTCGATTCATTTATATCAAATATTGTCAGAGCAAAACAAAAAGAGCACTATTAATCAACAACTTTCAATACACTCAAAGGTAATAATAAGCTTTATTCATCAAGTAATGAAAATTTCTATTACCAGTTTTGAACACTCATCAAGTTGATTTTAAAGAGTAACCAATCCAAACGAATTAATTCGCTACTATCAAGTAAAATTCAAAGAATATCATTTTTTTCTGCTCATCCTATCAAGTCATTAAAATATTTTTTGCATTTAAAGCTCAATAAAATACTATATCCATTTTTTTTTAAATGTAAGAGCAACTCCAATGCTCTCTCATTTGGGCCTCTCAAACTTAAAATATGAGAGTTAGGTAAAAAAAGTCTTCTTTAATGGGCTCTTATTTAAACTCTCAAAATTTGAGATTCTCAAATTTCTTCTCATATATGGCAGCTGCCAAATTTTTTTGGCAAATCTCTCATTTCCTAAAACGGTGTCGTTTTTCACCAGTCATCACCCACTTACATCTCTATATGTATATTATATTATATATATAATATACATATATATTATATATAATATATATAAATTTCCGAAAAAAAAAATTATATAAAAAAATTAATTCACAAATAGTGGTAAAAAAATTATAGAAAATTAATTTATTTTTGTCCTTTTTTTACCAGATATTTTAGATTTGTATCTTTTTTTTAATTAAGTTTAATTTTAATTTCCTTCTAATGTGTACAACTTGACTTGGAATGTGCCTAATATTAATATTACTGATGCAAATATGAATGATGAGAATGGTAGTTGAAAAAGAATAGTAATTGTGTTAAAAAATAGCATTTTGCGTGAGATGTATCATTGGAGTAGAATTGTTAAAATGTAATATTTTAGTATTATAGCACCTATCAAAATATAAATTTGACATGCGAAAATAGGTTTTAGCATTAGTGATGGTATAAGAGAATTAGTTCCGATAATCATGACTCTGAGAAGTCTTAGTTATAATAAATAAATAAATAAAAGATTATAAGAAGTCAGAGAGCTGTCTCCATATTTTCAATAAGAGTGAGGATAAAATTGTAATTCCATCTCCAAAAATCTAGAGATATAAAGGAATATCCTAACTTGTCACTCTTGATACCTCCAAAGAAAAAGAAAACAGAAGCTCATAGCTTCCCCCAAACCCTCCCAGCACTCTCTCTTTTCTGTATACAATAATAATATCACACATACATACTCTCATCCATCTGGATTGCCTCTCTGATATCATCGCCTTCACAAGGTAATCCTTTGTAGTCAATTGTGCCACCATTTTCGTTGACTAATTTTATGTCTGTTTTATCTTTATTTTCTCTTCACAGTCGGAGCTTATACTTGTATTATTTTCTTTGTAAAAGAAAGAAAAATTCTTGTTATCTTTAGAGATGAAATGGGTATTTGGAAAATCAATGATTCATAAATCTTATGATGTTGTTCTGTGATGCATTTCATTCGACTGTAAAAATGTCCCTGAAAGAAATTTCTGTGAAAACCCAACTTTCTCCTGAGCTAATTGTTAGTATTTAAGTTTTGGGTGTGTGTTTTTTAAAAATTGTCCAGTTAGACTGGAAACTTTTTGTTTGCTTGCTTGCTTCAATTTTAGTGTGTGGAAAGTTAGATTTTTTGTAGTGGTTTGTTCAAACCCGAATGTTAAGAATATATGGGTCACTGATATAATTGTAAAAAAGTATATCAGATAGTGAATTAGGCCCATTTTCGCAATTGGCATGCGGAATTTGTTTCAGTTGTTGAAATCGACACTCAGACTGCTCTCGAGGCAAGTCAACTGGAAAGGATGTGGTGAGGGTGCATTGGTATGAGATTGGAGATTTCCTCTGATCCACACTTGTGGAGAACTATAGTTACATGCCTAAATTGATTTTGTAAAGACACATTAGGTCGCACAAATAAAATTGCAGAGCCAATTCCAGTGAGATTTTAGCTTGTGTGTGGTGCAAAGTTCCAATTTCATTCTCTTCTAACATATCTGCCTGAAAAATACAACTTTTTGGAACTCTGATTGAGGTGTGCAACTGAGCACTACTGTGTTAGTAGTGAACCTATTGGACCATGGATGCTGTCTCTGACGTATTGGACTGGTGTGTGGATATAAACCTTGCTTGAGAGTTGAGATATGTAATTGGTCTGATCAGTAGGAAAGATCGTACTAAGCATATCGAGGGCACTACTGTAGCCTTACTTTTTGAGTAGCATGATCCTTGTGTAATTATCTTTTTTTGGGCATATCATTCCACTAGTTTATGTCTACTACAAATAACTCAATGAGCATGGAATAGAAAAGAATAACCAAAAAAACACACCAGATCATTTTTGAAAACAAGTAATATAAAATAGCAAAATAGAAAGGTGACGAAGAAAATATGACTTGTTCTTGTCACACATGGCAAGCGAAAAAACTGACACACCATCACATCGGTTTTTTTTTTTCCCCCGAAAGTTCAAGCAAATGCATGCACACTGACAAATATTGTGCCTAGCAAGGCTCGAACACTCAACCTCCCCTTTGGGGAGGAGAGCTCATACCATTTGGGTAATGCCTATTGGTCATCACATCGGATCTTGTTTTGCAAAAAATTCATTGAGTCTATGGCCGCGTCTCTCCTTTTTATTGTATGATTTCCCTTTTCTTTTAGTACCCTTATTTAGCCTGGCCAATTTTTAAGGATTTTGTTTTGCAATCTAATTTGTAGAAAGTATAGTTGCAAGGACCTTGAAACTCAAATCTGACCATTTGGATTTTCTTTTTGCAGATATATATACTAAATTTCATAAGAAAAACCAAACAAAAATATGGCACATTTGCTTTCAACCTCTTGTGCTTTAAATAACTCCTCCAGCAGCAAGCTTTCATCCAAACAACCATACCAAGGCTCAGCAGTATTTCCATCATCTGTTACTTTAAGAACTTCTAAGTCCCAAACTAAAAAGCTTGTCTTGCAAGGAAAGAGGTCCCAGAGACTTTGTACTGTCCATGCAACAACACTTTCTGCAAGTCAAGAAGCCAAGACCAAATCGACCTCTGGTTCCCATCAAACCTCTGATGAACCATCAAAGCCAAAGCGGGTCATGGTCATTGGTGGGGATGGTTACTGTGGTTGGGCTACTGCCCTCCACCTATCCAACAAAAATTATGAAGTTGCCATTGTTGACAGCCTTGTCCGTCGTCTTTTTGACCATCAGCTAGGTCTGGACTCTCTGACTCCCATCTCCTCTATCCATAATCGCATCCGTCGTTGGAAATCTGTCACAGGAAAATCCATTCAACTCCACATTGGTGACATCTGTGATTTCGAGTTTTTGTCAGAAACTTTCAAGTCATTTGAACCTGATGCGGTCATCCACTTTGGAGAACAGCGATCTGCTCCCTACTCAATGATCGATAGGTCAAGAGCCGTGTTCACACAGAATAACAACGTGATTGGAACGCTCAATGTTCTGTTTGCCATTAAGGAGTTCAGAGAGGAGTGTCATCTGGTGAAACTTGGTACCATGGGAGAATATGGAACCCCCAACATAGATATCGAGGAGGGTTACATTACAATTACTCACAATGGTAGAACAGATACTTTGCCTTATCCCAAGCAAGCAAGCTCTTTCTACCATCTGAGTAAGGTACATGATTCAAATAATATAGCGTTTACTTGCAAGGCTTGGGGGATCAGAGCCACCGATCTGAATCAAGGTGTTGTCTATGGGCTGAGGACGGATGAGACGGAGATGCATGAAGAGCTCTTCAATAGATTTGATTATGATGGAGTATTTGGAACTGCATTGAATAGGTTTTGTGTTCAAGCCGCTGTGGGTCATCCACTTACTGTTTACGGCAAAGGGGGTCAGGTAAAATTCCTGTACTCAAGTATACCATAATATTTCTATGCCAGATCACACCATTCATTATCTGCTTTTATTGTCCGGTTTGAAACTAGGATGTCCTTGACAATATTTGTAAGTCAGAATGGTTTTGTCTCAAGAACAAGTTCCAGCCATCTATTTTATATACTTGGAATGAATAGTCTTTGAGCCCCTAAATAGAGAAGCTAGCATGTTTTTTTGACCTTAGGCTCCTCTTGCAAGTTGTCTAGTGTCTCTTGAAGATTCTTCTAGGAACAGGTAGTGCCTCTGCTTGATTAAGGAAGTATATAATTTGATGTTTAATTAAAATTAAGAATGAGATGTCTTTTCCTTTATGGTTTAGTAAGGTTGTAATAAGATGTCATTATTCCTTTATACCTGCCATGAGGAACTGGGGAAGAATCTATGTTCCTTACTTTTATTATCCTGCAGAATGTATTGCAAGAGTCAGAACCCCTGCAATTTAATTGGTGGCAATTTTTTTCTGGCCTCCCCAAACTTGGGTGGCCAGCACATTGTCTGAGACTCGCCCAATATTTAACACAGTGCTTCTCTGAATTGGATTTCCATTCCTATGGAAACCGAATATCCAGGTTCAGGGTGTCTGAAATCTAGATACTTCCCTTTATCCCATTCAGCCCCTAACTACCCAATTAAGTGATACAATTTCTACATTTATCTGTTCCTTATGCATAATGTCACATCACATTTTCATTTGATTTTTTTTTTTTTTTAACTCATTTTTTCTTCTCCTCCCTCCTAATGTGTGCCATTTATACGACACAGACCAGAGGATACCTAGACATACGAGACACGGTTCAGTGCGTTGAGCTAGCCATTGCAAACCCAGCACAGCGTGGAGAGTTTCGGGTCTTCAATCAATTCACGGAGCAGTTTTCTGTCAATGAACTAGCAGCACTTGTCACAAAAGCCGGAGAGAAGCTTGGGCTTGATGTGCAAACCATATCCGTGCCAAACCCAAGAGTAGAGGCAGAGGAACATTACTACAATGCCAAGCACACTAAACTCATTGAACTGGGACTCAAACCACACCTTCTTTCGGACTCTCTTCTTGACTCGGTGCTCAACTTTGCCATCAAGTTTAAGGACCGTGTTGATACAAAACAGATAATGCCCAGTGTTTCTTGGAGAAAAATTGGCGCGAAGCCAAAGACTGTTGCAGCTTAGGCGAATAGAAAATATCAAAGTGAGGGCTGTTGTCTTTTTGGTTTTATATTTCTGATATGCAGCGTTGTATCTATGGAAACTTAATAATCGTTGAGGACCAAGTTGTGTCTTGATAAGGTGCTCCATTATAGAAGTAGAAATTCTATCTTGGGGGTCCTCAATTTTAGATGTAGTAGTTGAAATGTGTACTCCTTACAACCCTTGCTTTGGCAATGTAATATATAGCCCGTTAAGATGAATTTGATGGACAGTGAACTCTCTCAATCTTTCATCTTCCAAATCATTTTATTGACTCCATTGTGCTTTGTTGGATTCAATTCGGTCGTTACTCCAAGGGATAAATGAAGATGAGCTAGGTGTTATATTGGACTTTGGAGTTGGTTGATCATGTCTCGTGTTATTAATTGTTTTTTGGTGTATGTATTCGTCTACTTTGTATATATCATACTATGTATGTGAATTCTGATCATACAAACTCTATTTTCAGCATTTTGTTTAAAAATTTATATGCACATATAACAATTCATTCGATCCATAACATGCTAACCACATGAATTATGAAAACAAATAGATGAGAATGTTTCTGCTTTAGTTAAAAAGGGGTAGAATGGTTAGCATGAATTATGAAAACAAATAGATGAGAATGTTTCTGCTTTAGTTAAAAAGGGGGTAGAATGTAAAATTTTGTAACAGTTTTAAGAATGAAAAATTGTTTTTGTTACACCGTCGAGATGTTGGAGGAAATTAATCACAATAAGTTAGGTTGGCATTGGCCCCGTACCACATTACTGTTCGATCAAAATTGAGCTGAACTTCAAAAAAATTAGAAAAGTAAACCCTAGTCATTTTAAAAATTTGTACAAGCCTACTCTTTCAACACCGCAATGCGTAAATTGTTATTCCGTTATTGTTTCAATCTTGGACATTCAGATCAAGTCAAAGTTACATCCATGTAATGATTTACACATCATTCAATACTGATAAGCTTAGAACTTGCAGAAAAAAATTAAGTAAAGAAGATGAAATGAAATTCAATCGAGATGATTTAAACAAAACTACAGCTGCTATGGTCATATCAAATATATCCAAATGTAAAGCAGTTTCAGAGAATCCACATAACAGTGGCCAGCACAAAAAACCTTGAGAGCTTAAGAAATTTCACAAAGTGGATTCCTCCAAAATTCTACAAACACTGGTAAATGAAATAATTCTAAACAATAAGGTTAGATGTAATTGAACAAACGACTCAAAGGGAAACAAATCTTTGTACATCAGAGCACCAAAAAAGACCAATGAAAATATCTACTGATACTATCTAGGGTTTACGTTGTAGCCTCAAGTCCTAAGAGTGCCTGATTAGTACATTTCCTTGTCACCAATATATATATATATATATATATAGACACTAAATTACAGGTCTGGATTCCATTGTAACATTCAAGCCAAGCCAAGGGTTAACCCCCCAAAACACCTAATTGAGGGTACAAATTATAAGTTATAATTCATCCAAGACAAACCGCTTGCATAGAAAATTAATTTCCTTAAAAGTCTGCAAGACTTTAGCACCTGCAAAGCAAATTGTAAACAAAACTAGGACCTCTTGAATTACAAACTTTACAATTCATCTCATAGTGAGCATACAGACTCAGCTCAATAAAAAGAAGAACACGACAAAAGGAAAAAGGAAGGAAAAATTCATAATGAAATTTGTGTCAACCGTATAGCCAAAGAAAACTAAAAGGTACATAAATAATGCCCAATGACTGAAATACAACTGCAACACTTGACATAGTGGCATTACTGCCATTAGCTTCTAAAGCTTTCATTCACTTCCAAATGATGGTAAACAATTAGAACCTCATCTGCCGCAATGGAAGTACAGCAACTCTTAAAGCCAACAGGCTTGCATGTAAATAACTATATGCACAATGGATTCGATAAATAAAAAGACAATTGCCATGGATCAAATCCGCATCTTTCATGCTAAGATCCCACCGGAGCAACACCTTTTGTCTTGGCTGCAGCAGTTGCAGCTGCTGCCGCAGCTGCTGCAACGGCAGCGGCAGATGCTGCTGCATTGGGTGTTGAAGGAGGCACCTGACTGGACTGTGAAGTGCTCTGTGGCGCAACTATCTGTTGCTGCTGTTGCTGTTGTTGCTGAGAATTGACCTGAGCAAGCAGGGCATTGATTTGACTTCCGGTAAGTGTCTCATTCTCAAGCAAAGCATTAGCGAGTGCATGAAGCTCCTTGCTATGGGTGATGAGAATGGTTTTTGCATTGTTGTAAGCCCTTTCCAAGAATTCCTTCACTTCCTCCTCAATGAGCAGCCTAGTCTCAGTGCTCATGCTCTTTCCATTGTCATCATAATTGTGAGTAACCAGCCCAACTTGTTTGCTCATACCATACTTAGTAACCATAGCTCTGGCAATTTTAGTTGCGTTCTGGATATCAGAAGATGCACCTGAAGTAACTTCATTTTCTCCAAAGATGAGCTCTTCTGCAACTCGGCCCCCCATGCAAACATCAAGTCTAGCAAGCATCTGTTTACGAGATACGCTCGTCTCATCCTTGTCAGGCAATTGGGCAACCATGCCAAGAGACATCCCTCGTGGAACAATTGTTGCCTTGTGCACTGGATAAGCCCCATCTGTATGGATAGCCACAATGGCATGGCCACCTTCATGAAAAGCTGTCAGCCTTCTTGACTCTTCAGATATAACAGCTGATTTGCGCTCACTTCCCATCATGATCTTGTCCTTTGCATACTCTAGATCAGCCATGCTCACTGCCTTGGCACCGTCCATTGCAGCCTTGAGAGCAGCAATGTTGACTAAGTTTGCAAGATCAGCACCTGAGAACCCAGGAGTTCCTCGGGCAATGATCATCAGATCAACATCGTTTTCCTTCAGAACCTGTCAAACGGTATTTGTATTGCAATTTGGAAGTTACGCTTCAAAAAACTTAGAGAAAACAAAAACAATCAAACAAAAGGTAATTGCATAACGGTATATGAGGTATTTTATTAAATAAATGCAAACAAGGGTCTACAACGAATTTCATGGTTGTAAGATAAAGAGGATTGGGCCGCCTTTCAACTGGTGTTGCCATATTGGCCAGTATAACTTGCATTACTTCGAAATTTGACAAAACAAATTCAACTACTGGAACTATTACATGCATATACACATACATTCATACACATTAAGAGAAAAATTCTACAAATACTTGAACCTATTCCTCTTGCAGTGAAAGAAATAGAAAATAGAAATATAGAACGAATTAAAATACCAGTAAGTATATTCACTTCATATCATAGGAGGGCCCAGCAATGTGCCAAGATCTAGTCAGGGTGACCCAGGCCCAACACCATAAGCATGCACGCTGGAACATATTGCACATGCCATAAAAACCCAGTTACTTCTTCTATTTTGGACATGAAGGCAACCCCTTCAGAGACTGGGTTTGTCTTCTTTTTAAGGGCAATTTAATACCGCAGTTGATGGTAAAAAAGTTTTCCAATGGGTAGCGTTGACTTTAAACAATAATAAATGTAAAAAAAATTCAACTAAAATAATATCATATTAAAAATTATAGATTGATAATATTTTTAGTAAAATACATTCACAATTGTCCTTAACTAGTTTCATGTTTAAAAAATATTGCAACACTACTAAATATACCACCAAGGATAGTAACTCAATGGTATCTCCCCTACCTCTCAAAGTGAAAGGTTCTAAGTTCAAGTTCCCATAAGGGTAAAATGTGTACATATGTTATTTTTAGAAGGAGAAAAACCAACATTGCCAAATTTTTATTTCTCAATCTCCGTGTGACAGTCATAACTAGTATTATCAATGGCAAGGTCACACGCAAATATATTAATACATATATTCTATCTTTTTTCATCTCAACCATAAATTAATTAGGACTTTTCTCACTATCTTAGGACCTACACTTAATGAAGAGATCGATTGCCAACGAAAAGAATAGAAAGAAAATTATTTATTTAGTTATTCAAAGAGAGGGCCGCGGATGATGAAAGGAAAGATAGTTGAGATGGAGACCAGAGATAATAGAGTTCTTGGCTACTGTTTATGTGTATGGGCACGAGTGTGAGAAGAAAAAAAGCAATGGGGTAAAAGATTAAAGTTATGGGGGCATTTATGAAATTAATAAATAAAAAAAATTATAGATAAAAATATGATTTTTTAGACATCCAACGGGGGCAAGTGCCCCCACTAGGCCTCACATAGGTCCATCCCTTCACATACTGGTAGCAATTACATCATCAAGCCAGCACTAAGAAAGAGGATATAAGGTCTACCATGAACATAGGCCAGGCCAAAGCCCTTTCAAGTATCATGACTGGAATTCTGCCAAGGGACATTAACACATTGCAAAACCTAGCCTAGTCTTCTACACGAATCATAAATTTCTTCTCAAAAAGTAACAATACCTTCGACATGTGGGATTCCATAATCTGCCTCCGCCCTTCCACGTCTGGATTTGGAACAACAATGTGACGGTCAAACCGTCCAGGTCTCACCAGTGCCTTATCCAACGATTCTGGGAAATTAGTAGCGGCAATAACAATAATTCCTTCATTTTGTTTGAATCCATCCAATTCAACAAGCAACTGATTCAATGTCATTTTCATGTACTGCTGGTCCTTCGGATTACGGCTTCCTCCTATGGCATCTATCTCGTCAATGAATATGATACATGGTGACCGCTTTTTTCCAGCAGAAAAGAGATCTCTCACCCTCCGAGCTCCAACACCAACAAACATTTCTTCAAACTCACTGCCACTACATGAAAAGAAAGGCACCCCAGCTTCTCCTGCTATAGCCCTTGCTAACATAGTCTTGCCAGTGCCAGGTGGACCAACAAGTAAAACACCTTTTGGGAGCTTGCCACCAAGGCGAGTGAAGCGCTATAACAATTGAAAACAAGGGAATTTAAACATCTTTATACAATTAAGAAACAGATTATCTATGTTAACTGAAGATTAGATCAACTGCTTTCAGTTCAATGCAATGTTTGGCATCCCAAGAAAGAATTTCCACAACAAAATTACTTGGTAGATTTGGGAGAAAAATGGTAACATATAAATGAATATGTTGTGCATATTGTTAGATTCGCTATGCATGGATAAGCATGCCCAGGAAGTAGCTTTAAAATTTTAAAAAATAAAAAAAGGCAAAGTAGTGGTTACATGATTAAAAAGTGATTATATTTTCATTTACCCCCACCCCAAC
Organism: Cornus florida; assembly: GCF_030987335.1. Lineage (NCBI taxonomy): Eukaryota > Viridiplantae > Streptophyta > Magnoliopsida > Cornales > Cornaceae > Cornus > Cornus florida. Next base: position 83,345,049 of record NW_026775574.1, on the reverse strand, counting down.
ACACACACACACACACACACAAAAAAAAAATAAAAAAATAAAAAAAAATAAGGGCAAAGTACACGTTGTTACATGATTAAAAAGTGATTATATTTTCATTTAACCCCCCCCCCAAAAAAAAAAAAAAAATCACCAAACATACAGACCACAAGGTCCAGGGGCATATACCTTGGGGTCTCGAAGATAGTGAACAATTTCTTCTAGCTCAGCTTTTGCCTCATCAACACCCTTTACATCATTAAATTTCGTGTTAGATTCCAAGGTGGGTTGCACCTCTTCATTTAGACCAAGTCCTGAAAAGCCAACAGCAATAGAAAAAAAAAAAACACTTACTCAATTATAAATGAATATGAATCAAATAATAGAGGTACCTGCAATATCATGAGATATTAATACCTTTACTGATTCCTCTGTCCTCAATGAGTGCTCCTACACCTGAAATTAAGAGAAAGGCCATACCCAAAGCACGGAATGTACGCCACAACTGTTCTTTGAAATGCCCTCCTTCTGTAGCCACCATATGTATAGGTGCACTGGAAGTTCCAAGGACACCATCTTTTGTAGGTTTTCCCACATTCCTAAAAGCTGAAAGACCAGCTAAGCTTTCTTCCTCAAATGATGATTTAGCAGCACCTGCAATTCCTATAAAGAACTCACATTTACTCCAATTGAAATTTAAAATGCAGGGGAGGGGGTAGGTCTATGTTCTTAAAAATCAAATACATGTAAATTTGAGTGGTCCACAGTATATCAAGTTGAATATTTTAGTCATTCCATTTGTCTTCTATTTTCATGACCACAACCTATGAGTTAAGCATGTCATGTTCACTCCTGCTTTGTTGCCTTGCAAAACTTAATTATAAACTGATAATATAATTTTTGCTTCCATATTGCTACAGCATCACCATTGCAACCAAGATTATTGATTAAGACTAGTGCAGAAATTTCACCATTATGAAACACGAAAGTAATTTTAAAACACGAAAGTGTTTCAATGTTCGGCACAAAACAGAAACATTTTAAACAAGCAATGTCATCATACTTCTTATAACTACAAAAAAGGTTCACCAGAAAAATACTAAAGGAAAGAATATAAAATCATAAACATCAAATTGGAAAGAGCAGAACATATGAAATCCGCACACAGGTTCTCAATAAAAGAGATTTTTGACATTTAAGAGTAACGTTTTTTATTTACCTTTTTAAGTTAAATGCCCAAAACTATACCATATATAGTCATTCACATTCCAAGCGAAGGAAAACTGACGCAGAAAGAAAAAATCTATCCTTATCCATTTACTGATCCTTGTTCTTATAATTTAGTTTCGAAATAAAGGCAAAATTAATTAGAAATACATCCAACCCAGGTGACCAAGACTCCAAGCGTACCCACCAAACAGAAATTCCCAAGGGTCAATAAATTTCTTCCTGGGGAAGCAAAAACCTACTCAAAGGGGGGAAAAAGGACTAAATCCGATTGGCAATCAAGGTAGGAGGAATGTAAAGGCCTTCTTGTCTTTACACAAATGAATGGGGTTAGCTAGTTCCCAAAACAGCATAACAAGGCATAAGAACGATATGGTATAATGGTTAAGAAAAAAAAAAACATCTGAAGCCAAAAGAGTAATTTCATCCCACACCCACCTCGCTGCAACGTCTTCAGCAACTCACTCTCATCCAGCTTATCAACTTTAACTAATGCTTTAACATATTCTGAAAGTGCTGACGGGTTAGAATGTAATGAAGGTTGACTTTCAAAGAGCCTTATCACTGCTTCAGGATCATTTCGATGATAAAGCTCTTTAAGATATGCAGCATCACTTGATCTATCTGCATCCCGTACTCTGCGAGCTAAACTGCCAACATAACTTGACTGAAACCTTTCTTGAGCACTTTGAAGCCTACTCCCTACACAGAGAGGAAGAAAATCAATAAATTATTATTTGTAGAAGATATATGATTTCAATTCACATAATGCCTGGTCAGTGGATTCCCAAGAAAAAGTTACAGAACTTTGCTTTACATAAGTTGAACTAAAAATTGCATACAGCATTACACAGCAGAAAGATTCAATTATACACCCTAGCACAACTATCAAGGAAATTTGAAAATCAACTTCATATTTGATGTCAGAATTGTATTCCTTCTTTTGTAAACTCACCTCTACTAATGAGAGGCATGAAAGAATTTTTTTTTTCACCATTAGGAATTAATTTAGTGTAAAAATTAGAGCAGCTTTCATCTTTCTGATTGTCCATGGTTTTCTCTGTGCTATGTAAAGTTTTCAAGCGAGAAATAAGTAAATTTATTATTAAAGCTCCAAATCTTTATCAAATACAGAATTTTTTTTTTTGATAAGTAACAATAACATAAAAAAAGGCGTTCAAAAGGAGAACGCGTCCCTTATATAGAAATGGAACCGGGACTAAGGCCCCAAAGAATCCAGAAAAATAATTAAATCTTCAGAAGAAGAGCAAGAGCTCCTCTTCACATAATTGAAAAGAAAACAAAGAATTTAAAGTTTCACCATTGCCGTAGACGACTCTTTCTCTTTGAACATTCTACTATTTCTCTCCTTCCAAATGCACCACCATACACAATATGGGACAATTCTCCAGAAATCGCGTACATCCCTTCTCACCCGACATCCTCTCCAAACATGAATCAATTCCTTAGTAGATCGTGGCATTACCCAACACATGCCAAACAACCCAAAAATAAGATTCCAATAGTCGTTCGCCACAAGGCAATGCATAAAGAGGTGATCAACAGACTCCCCATCTTTCTTGCATAGACAGCACCAATTAACAATACAATTGCCCCGTTTCCTCAAATTATCAATTGTCAAAATCTTTCCCCAAAGGTCTAGACAAAGAAAGCCACCCTAGTTGGAGCCATGAACTGCCAAATAGTTTTCCATAGGAAGTCACGATTAACAAAATTAGACAGACATTAGAACAAGGATCTTACTTCGAAACGACCGTGGGAAGAAGGAACCCAAATCAAATCGTCATTATCTCTGCCAACACCCTCCTGTCGATACAGAAGAGCCAAAAAAACACATACCTCATCCATCTCCCAGTCCTGTAAAGAGCGCCGAAAGTGCACATCCCACGTAATCCTACTGCTACCAAGATGATAATAATCAGCTACATAGGCGTGTTTATCAACTGCAATACTGAATAATCTAGGAAATGTACGAGATAGTGGTTGATCACCACACCAAAGATCTTCCCAAAACCGAACATGACGTCCATCACGAACTTTGAATCTGATATGAGCAGAAAAGGCGTCCCAACCCTTCCGAATAGACTTCCACATCCCTACTCCTCCCACAAGAGTAACCGGACGTGTAGACCAACCACCATCCTCTTCCCCAAACCGACAGGAGACTAACCTGCGCAAAGGACGGTGTCTTTCCCTCCTATATCTCCATAACCATTTACCCAGAGGGGCTTGATTGAAAGGAACTAATCGTCTTATGCCAAGTCCACCCAATTTCACAGGCTTGCAAAATTGCTCCCATCTGACAAGGTGATACTTGAACTCATCACCCCTTCCTCCCCATAGGAAATCCCGTTGAATTTTTTCAATCCTATCCGCAACGGAACAAGGAATTTGGAACATAGAAAGAAAATAAGTGCGAAGGCTCGATAACATACTCTTAATAAGAGTAACTTTATCCCCCTTAGACATGTATTGCTTTTTCCATCCTGCCAATCTCTTCACATACCTGTCAATCACTAAATCCCAACTCCCCACTATCTTTAAAAAGACCCCTAGGGGCAATCCCAAATAAGGAATAGGGAAAGAACCCACCTGCATTTAAGAACTGCAGCTAAAGAGGAGATATCCTGAACATTCCCTACTAGGACAAGCACACTCTTAGCCACATTGACCTTTAGCCCAGAAACCGCCTGAAAACAAGTCAGGATGCACCTTAGATAACGAAGTTGAGACACATCAGCATCATAGAAAACCAGGGTATCATCAATGAAAAGTAAATGAGAAATCTCCATCTGATGGACTAAATCTCTACCCACTCTGAATCCCTTAATAAAACCAAAGTCCTCTGCGTTGTGCATAAGTCTGCTTAAACCCTCCATAACAAGAAGAAAAAGGAAAGATGACAAAGGATCACCTTGTCTTATACCTCGGGTGCAACCAAAGAAACCAGCGGGAGAACCATTCACAAGAATTGAAAACTTGAAAGACGAAAGACAAGTCTCAATCCACTTCCTCCATTTACTTCCAAACCCCATTCTTTGTAACAGATAGAGTAGGAAATTTCAGTTCACATGATCGTATGCTTTCTTAATATCAAGTTTGCATAAAACTCCAGGAAAACCACTTCGCAATCTGGAATCCACACATTCGCCTGCAATAAGAACTGAATCAAGAATTTGTCGTCCTCCAACAAAAGCGTTCTAGGAATCCGAAATAATCTCATCCATTACTTCCCTCATCCTTAGAGCGAGCACCTTAGCAATAAGTTTGTAGATACAACCCACCAAACTAATTGGACGAAAATCCTTTATGTCAGAAGCACCTCCCTTCTTAAGGATAAGGGCAATAAATGAAGCATTAAGCGACTTCTCAAAGACGCCAGAAGAATGAAACTCCTGAAAAGTACCCATTACCTCATTTTTTACTATCGCCCAACTTTCCATCAAGAAGCGCATAGTAAAACCATTAGGCCCCGGAGCTTTGTCCCCATTACAACTTGATAAAGCCTTTAGAACTTCTTCTTCAATAAAAGGATTCTCAATCCTATCTCTATCCACCTCAAAAATAGCCTCAAAATGGAGACCATCAAGTTTGGGTCTCCAAACTAATGGCTCGGTATAAAGCTCCTAATAAAAAGAAGCAATCCCGTTATGCACCTCCTCCTCTCTCCATAGCTCCACACCTTCCACCCGAATTCTTCCGATATGATTACTCCTCCTATGAGCGTTAGCTAATCTGTGGAAGAATTTTGTGTTCCTATCTCCTTCTTTTAGCCAAAGAGCCTGAGATTTTTGTCTCCACGAGATCTCCTTCATACTAGCAATCTCAGCAAGAATCGCCTGACAGGAGACTCTACTAGAACGTAGAGACTCCACATCCCTTCCCGCCTCCTCAAGACGATCAATCTCGGAAAAATCAGCAAGGACTCTGTTCTTCCTCCATTCCAAATTCTCGAAAACATCCTTGTTCCACTGCTTAAGAGCGAATTTGAGAGCTCTTAACTTCTTTGTTATTATGAAACTGGGCGAACCTGAAACAATGACTCCCTCCCGCCAAGATCTGACTTGCCCTTGGAAATCCTTCGCTCACAACCACATATTCTCAAATCTAAACGGGGATCTTCGAGAACACAAACCCCAACAATCCAAGACCAAAGAAACAAAATCAGAGGTGACCCTTGCTAACACCGCCTGAATAACATCCGGGAATTTCTTTTCCCACTCCCAGAGATTAAAAATCTATCCAGTCTTGAAAGAGTGATTGGATCCCTGCCATTTGACCAAGTATAGGCTGCACCTTTCATTGGTAAGTCAACTAGAAGATGCTCATCAATAAAATAAAAAAATTGATCCATTTCCAAGGACCTTCTTCCCCTAGTAGACCTCTCTGATAGGGACCTGACAGAGTTGAAACCCCTCCCAAGCACCAAGGGAGAGACCACAATCCTTGGACATGGCTAAGCTCCTCCAAGAAGATGGGTCGCTCATCATCCACAACCGGCCCATAGAGTCCAATAAAAACCCATTTGAAATTGTCCTCTTCCATATTGAACATACAAGACATAGAAAATATCCCCATCCACACGTTCGTTTGAGATAACCATCTACTGTCCCACATGGTTAAAATCTCACCCGAAGTACCTATAGCATTCAAGGCCTCCCATTCCACAAACCTTCCTCCCCCACAAACTCCTAACCACCCCATCAGAAATGGATGCCATTTCTTGTAAGCAAACAACCTGGGCACCCCACTTCCTTAAAGCTACCTTCACCACCCTTCTCTTATTCGGATCATTGAGACCACGAAAATTCCATGTAATGATTCGTAGGTTTATTAAAAACCTAATAAAATCATCTCCCCTCCACCCTTCCTAAGACTCCTACTCCTGGTCCTTCCCCTTTCATTCATCTATCCTCTTTTCCCTTCGTACTTGACTTCAGATATAAGATTCTTCATATCCTGTGCCCCTTTCCAAGACGATAAAGGCTTCGTGTTCATAACTTCATTGGACACTGCAACCCCTCTGCCTTCCACAATTGCTTGAAGGATGGATAACGTCTGATCGTCATTACCTTCTGAAGAGACTCCCAACAGCTCACTAGTGACTCCAATATTGTCAACTACCCAATCTTTCCCATGTCAGCAACCTCTTCATCAAGTCGCACCATAGCTAGTGGAGGAACCACTAGGATTTCAGAACCATTCTCCATCTAGGGTGCAAGCTCACTAGAACAAACCTGTTGGATAGATCCCGAATCATCAACTGCCTCCTCTTCAAACTCTCTTGTCATTCTCATAAAAAGAATCTGATTCTGTAGCAAAATCGTCTAACCCAACGAATCTTCCACTCATTCTCCTCAGCCGCTGCAGAAGGCATGCAGTTAAGGCCTTTCAAAGCTGCACTTAATCGAAGCTCTTTGAACAGAGCTACAGCCTCATCATTAGATAACTGAAAATGCAAATCTCTTCCCACACAGACTGTAACCCCTTCATAAAATTTCTTGACTGCACAGTCAGTGATTTCCATCTGCTTAGAAACACCAGAATCACTATCTTCCTTTCCTTCTATATTCAGCCCATGCATAAGGTCATTTCCAATGTCCGTTACTGACAGCCCACGCCTCTTTTCCAATTCTGTCACAACGCCGGCACTCCTCAACACCTCACAAGAAGGGATAGAAAAGGAGGATGGAATATTAAAGCTCTGAGGATGTGAAACTGAGGGCATACCTGGAACGAAAGAAGAAGTCCATTTCTGCTTTTCTTTTCGGGACCATCTAACTCCACTGTGAAAGTACTGAGACGAAGATCTGAAAATTCGTCCCTTCGGCTCTGTAGAATCAGAGAGGGATGAAGTTGAGATACCTACGCAACACTAAGAGTGACACGAACCCTTCTTGACAGGACCTCCACCAACTGCGGCAGCAGATAAATTCATCCATCTCTTCTTCTCCGGTGAATTCCAAAAAGTTGCAGAGGTGTCATTAGAATGACGGCTCTATGAATGGCTTATTTTTGTAGAAGTAGGTGGGCTGGGCTTGGAGTTAATAAAAGAGACTGAGATTTTATTATTGGGCCCCGTAAAACCTCTCTCTTCAAATTGCTTATAGAATGTGGGCTGGTCTCGTTTTGAAAGGAAACAGCCCCGTTAAGCAGCCCTCTTAATCTCCTGTGGGCCGTGATGAACTAGCGGCCCACTTGTAATGTTAGGCCCATAGCCCTTTGTAGATCCACGCTTAGGCCCAACAGAACCCGCTGCATAAAAATCTTCTTTAATGCCACGATCATGGCCACGTGGTTGCTATCCGTTAGCGTGGATATTACGAGGGAACGAAAGGCGATGACTGAGGGCATGATTAACACAAGTCTTGGATCTGCCTCGTCTACGCGCTTCTGGCGCGTGAAAAGGCAGTCGCCTCTTTCCTTCAACGCCTTGGTGGTTCTGTGCATTCCGGCGACTACCTTCAGTTGCAACAGCCAAGATGTGTGGGCTCTCTCCAAGACCATAGTAGGATTTCGAAAGGATGCGAGGTGTGTTTTCCTCTATTAGATTAACCCTGAAAGCCACTCGTTGGTCCTCAACAAAAACATACTCAGTTATCACTTTTCCGACGGAAACATAGAGGAGGATTCTCTATCCATTCACCAAAACGTCTGCCTCGACACCTCGAAATCCACCACATAGGTTCCCAATTGCTTCAAATAGCTTGTTACACAATAGATGGAGGGGCAAACCAAACAAGATCACCCTTCGTATTATTCTCTCTTTTACAGCAAAACAACCAGCCGCGAAGTACCAAATGTGGATGGATAATAAGGTTTCGCCCCATCTCTTCCTCCCTTCATCCAAAACCCTTAAGGCCTCAACTTCTGATGGAAACCTGAACAATAGCAGATCGTCGGGTAAAGGAGAAACTTTCACCCCACTTGAAACCTTCCAAGTTTTCGACGCCCATGATTCAATCCCGTCAGTACTCCCCACATCTCTGTCAAAGCGACCTACCAGACATGATCGCAAGGCAGATTCTCGTTCCTTGATGCTTTGATGATCAACCCTAAAAACCAAATCATTGCCTATAAAGCAGCTTTTGATTTCTCCATGGAGGTTGAGATGTGGTAAGGTCGCAACACTGAGATCGGATCGATGCATATCATGGTTCCTTACCACCAAATCGGAGATCCAATAGCTCAAACTCGAACATAAACGGCTGACGCCGGAGTGAGACTCCGTCATCAAAAAGAGAAAAAAGAGGAGAGAGAAGAAAGAAAAGTCAAACATAGTCAACTCTTGTCTGGAAAAACCCTTTTCCTTTATCAAATACAGAATTATTGTGATGATGACACACAATCCTTGGAAGGTATTGGCCTGGCCTACTATGCAATTTCACTTTGCCAGTACTATCTAATGGGTCCTTCAAATGGTCCAAGCAGTTCATTACGATAAGCAAAACATTTACTACCTGGGACACTAGATTCACTACAAATCTTGAAGAACTCAAAACTAATTATCAACATTTCAAGTGATCTATACGGCCTAACATGTAGCAGAATGGTTAAGGATTTATACAGTGAACCCAACAGTTCTCAAAGAAGCTCTCCTGGGTCAAGAACAGTTTATGATCCAGGAATTCAAGGATGGATCCCACCATTCAAACTAAAAGCTAAAATTTTCTCGGTATCGTTTCAATGCAATGGTTATACTCTTTTTTTTTTTTTGATAAGTAATGCAATATTTATACTCTGACTTTCAAATAAAGAAGGATTTAGTTAATTGAGGATCTAAAATAAGCACCACCATCACCATCACCATCACCCTCCCCCAAAAAAAAGAAGTATAATCCTCTGCATTCACACTGATTAATTACAAACATTTCCTTTATTCAAACTAAAAAACTATAAACATTTATTTAATTTATCTCTTGCTTATAGTCTAGCAGACCACCTTCTTTGCTTTTGTTTCCGGCACGAAGTGTGATTAGAGACTAGAGATAACAATGGTCACCTAAAACATATAACTGCATGAATTGGTATTGAATTAATTGTGTTCGTGTCTTGCATTTTACTAAGCAGGCAGAGATCCAAGGTAAGGCAATAAAGCTTTATTTGATCAAACATGAAAAGCACTAAAATGGAATTGTGGACAGAAGCTTTAAAAGGGGAAAATAAAAAACTAAAGTAAGTTTGACTACGATAGTCAATATCGAGATGAATCTTGCTAAAACTTTATTCAACATTGAATAATACGGGGTAATTGAATATGCCATTGCCACAGTCATATTAATGCAGGATAAATAAAAAGATAGATGCATGTCAAAAATGTTTTGTTACTGGCACACACTTGTCATATTAAAGGGGCTTCTTTGTAAAACAGAAATATGATCAGCCAAGTATTTTGTATGAAGTAATTCTATGTAAGCCAATAAGAAATGCTCTATATAGAAAAAAAGAGAATGTAGAGAGATGCCTCTGGCAAGACAAACATGGATAAAAAGTGCCAAGAAAAGTGACGACAAAATCCCACAATTCCACACACTGATATTTCATCTTTGGAATCTTCCTATCTTCTTTCGTCCAATAAGTATCATCAAGATCCTAATGTTCAAGTCTCCTTGGTTGGAGAAGAAGATTTGGCTAGTCCGAAAGATTGTGATGCTACGATCTGAAGACTTTCCCATTGCTGAATTCTTTCTAACATAACTTCAAAAAACCTAAAAACAGTGCTTTTTGGATAAACATTCTACTGGAGTTGAAAGATAATCCAATGGATAAGTTTCCACCTAAATAGTACAAGATAAAATTAAGGTCTTGATGGTAGACAGGATCCAGCACGTGCAGGCCTCTTATTATGCTAGACAAAAATGCAGACAGTGAGTCTCTAACAACAAATGAGAAAACTCCATTGCACCGATTTATAAGACTATGGAGAAGGTTGCAAGTTGCAACTGGCATGGAGAAAGTCACATCAGTAAACTGTGCAATTAAACTTGGATATATTCAATCATAACAATCAAATAAATCAAGACACCAGCCTTACTGCTAATTGAAAGTACTTGATCTTGAGTAGCGAACAATTACTTTGCTGGATACATGATATACCAGTTACTGACAGGCTGCTTATCTGTGTCAGTTGACAACAATCCCCATGCTTTTATTTAAATTCAAGTGGGAAAAGCATAAACAAGCATAAACTCGTGAGTCTAATTAAATCATTAAAAACGTTTGCAGAAGAAATTTTAAGAACTGATAAGCAAACGATCAATGTTTACAACAACCACAATTTGTACTTGTCAGATTTCATTTAACATTGCGTATTACAATTTTAATTAGTACAAAAGTCGTCCAGGTTCTCAAATATAATACTTTGTTGCAAATATATCTAGTCCACAGAAGTGAACAAAACTAATTGTATATCATCAACTTGGAAAACAAATAGCAAATGAACAGTAGCATAAAAAATGATTTCAATAAAATACATACATCTGCTGCCTCCGAACTTTGGAAATGTCCAATAAGATCTAGCAAAATGATTGTTTAGTAGCTGCAACTGTGATTGCTTCCTTAAAACCTGCTGCAACAAAAATGCAAAGTATTAAGAGAGTAAAGGAAGATAACAAACACCAATATCGATACAAAGTACTGGTCAAGTATAAAAAGGCAAGAAATGCAAGCATTCAAACAACAAAATACCCACATTTTTTCATGGTACGACACCTTCATCAAACAAACAAAAGAAGCACAATAAAACACACATGCCAAAATAGTACAGAACAAGTAGTACTAGCAAAAGATAGATATAGAAGCTAGTTGTGGAAAAAAACTGTGCTTTCACAAATGGTCAGGTTCTGACTGAACCAGGTTTCCGTAATCAAATACACATAAAAATGCAATTTTCTCCAATGAAACCCTCAGCTTTGAAACCAAAAAAATACACTTCAACCATTATTGGCAAATCGACTTCAATTTGTGTATAATCATCTCTTCTGCTTCTATTGTAACAAAATGTTCCATCTTTATGTGGAAAAAAGTAACTGTGTCACTGCACATGTATAACAGCACAACCCACACCCACCAAGACTACAAATTGATTAGACCACCAAAACTACAAATACCCTTCAACTATTATTAGCAAATCGACTTCGATTCATGAATAACCACCTCTCTTCTGCTTCTATTGTAACAAAAGACTCCATTTTTTATGTGGAAAAAACACTCTCTTCGACTGTATGGTACTGGACAAATACAACAGCACAACCCAAACCCACCAAGACTACAAATTGATTAGACCACCAAGACTGCAAATAACCTTCCAACTATTATTATCAAATCCACTTATATTCGTGAATAATCCACATCTCTTCTGATTCTATTATTAGGTTTTCAGACACCACAGCCAATTGCAAAAAAAAAAAAAAAAAAATCATGAACACTCGAAGAGGGTTGTTGAAATGTTCATTAAGAAAAAAGGAAAATAGCATATACAAATCTATGATATGCGATTTGTAAAGAAAGATTGAACTGACCTGTGTGAGAAAGCGCCTCGAAGCCATCTTCCTTGTGAGAGCTCGACAAAGTCCTATCACTCTCTCTCTCTAACCTTCCTTCCTCTAGAACTATCTTCTTATATATATTTATCTGAATATGTATTATGTGTTCTGTATATGTTACCGAAATGATTTTAGAGAGAGAAGATGTGGAGAGTTCGGGAGAGGAGAGGAGAGATTTTTCATGGGCTGAAGGAGAGAGGTCACACTAAAAAAACCCATAAATTTTCTTCCATATTCTTGACTTTCTTTCTCTCTCCTCTTTCTCATTTCAATGGAATTTAAATGGAAAGTGATTTTTTTTTTTTTTTTTTTTTGTTATCCTGATAAACTAGAGAAAGAGAGATTGGATACACAGTTAAAGTCGAGCAGTATATGGACTACACCATTAGATAATGTCCAAATGAAGAGTGTCTTGTATAGTTGTATTGTATGATTAATCGAAGATTGTTGGGATTAATTTGATAATTGATTGTCACCATTAGATTTTTTTGTTTGTCCCCATTAGATAAAGCTATCAACTTTAAATCATGGACCGCGAATTGACACGTATTAATCACTGTCTTTGATTAGTGCACCAATAAGATTATCTTAATTTGAGTCTCACCTATTGTTAGTTGTTAGATTGATTAGAGGAGTACCGGTTGAACTAAACAAGGTGTTGGTTCGCTTTAGTGGCATTGTAATGCATTATGGTATTTTTTATTAAAAGAAATATAAAAAAGATCCTAATTTTACTTACTGTGTCATTCATGTAAATAAGTCATTACTACTTCTTGAATTGACCCAATTGTCATCAACGCTTAGATGTATTTTGTTTCACATGAAACGGTGGAATGTATATTAATGGCTAGTTTGGTGTGGTGGAATGAATTAGAATGGAATGAGAATGGAATGATCATTCCTTTTATTTGAAGGTGGAATGATTTTATCCTATGTTTAGTGTGCAGGGATGAAACAGAATGGAATGCCCATTCCGGTCATTCATTTGTCTGGTATGTAACTTAAAGTGCGAATTGCCATTCTTGGGAATGAAAATCCATTCCACAACTAAACCTGTTGAATGGTCATTCTATTCCCAAGTAATTTATTTTAAAAAATTGACTTCCCAAAACACCCTCATATTCCAAATCCAAAAACCACCATTACCTTCCACCACAATCATCTCTGCCTTTCACCACCACCACTGACTTTCACCATTGTCCACCATTTTCCACCACCACCACTGCCACCGCCTTTCACCACCGCTACCGCCACCGTTTGATGCAACCACCACCGTCGCCTTTCACCACCGCTACCGCCACCACTACCGCCACCACCACCACGGCTACCGCCTTTCACCACCGCTACCGCCGCCACTACCGCCACCACCACCACGGCTACCGCCTTTCACCACCGCTACCACCACCACCACCACTACCACCATCGTCGTCTTCCACCACTGCCGCCTTTCACCACCGCTACAGCCACCACTACAGCCACAACCACCACCGCTACCGCCTTTCACCACCGTTACCACCACCGTCGCCTTTCACCACCTTTCACCACCACCACTACCGTCGCCTACCACCACCACCACTATCGTTAATTTAATTTAATTTATTTGTTACTAAGAGAGATATTTTGGAGAATTCAATTAGAAATTTATTCCAATCTAAATTTTAAATTGGTCCAACCAAACACTAGAATAGTTATTATCATTCCATTCCTACATATTTCATATTTACAACCAAATAATAGAATGTGAATGACCATTCCCTTCCATTCCATTCCCATTCTCATTCCATTTCCACTTGCATTCTATTCCATTCCTACACACCAAATGTAGCATTAATGGAATGACCATTCTCCATGGGGAATGATAATTTCAACTTTAAAATTGGTACCATGATAATAGGAAAAAAACCATTCCATTCTACTTTCTTTTATTTCATTCCATCACACCAAACTAGCCCATATAGAAAACCCGATATATGACTAGTCCTTTTGAGCGTGAAAATGACCGGCTATGGTGCCAATCATTAGGAAAACTATTTTGCAAATTCGATATGTTTTGTATTTTTTCTTTTCCTTTTATTTCTCTTTATCAATCTCAAAATGTTTGGTTAAAAAAATAATAATAAATAATAAATCTCTAAATGTTAACTTAAGGTTCAAATGTTTCACTAGGGCAAAGGGTGAGCAGACCATCAAACCAGTAACGGTCCCAATTTTATTTAAAAATTGGTTGGGACTCGAACAAATGGGGGGTAAAGGGGAGGTGACCTTTGGGACAAAAGTTATCTTTTGTGGCAATTTCTATGGAATGACAACCAAACAAGGTAATTATGTAGAAAATTGTTTATACCCTTTGTGGTAAGTGCTGAGGTTTTACAAAACACTTTTGGTTATACACCAGACTTCATCAACTTTAATTGTTCCAATTATGTAGAAAATTACATCCAAATATTTTGTTACTTCGATAATTCTAAGCCCATTGCTCTAAAAAATTTATATTAGTATTTTTTTTTTTTTCTTTTGACTTGGCAATGGTTAGTGGAGTTAGGGAATTAGGCGTTAAAAGGGGAGGGGAAATGTTGTTCTTAAATTTCGAAAATGGGTCAAAGCCCCCCAAGCAGCACACGCCCTACAGCTAGACTAGCACCGCAATTGCTAAAAATTCAAATTGGTCATCAATTGAGTTGAGCTTTAATTTTATTGTTCAATGGAATTGATATATAAATATATAGGTTAAGTGCAAAAAAAACCCCCGGATATATAAACTTTGTGTAAAACTAGTCCCTACTTTTTGAAAATGTGCATGCAAGTCCACAAAATTTAAAAAACGTGCAGAACTAGTCCCTCTGACCACCTTTAAAACTGAAAACCCCATTTTACCCTTTTGTTTCCCATTTTACCCCTCATCTATTTGTGCATATAACCCCCTCTAAACCCAATTTGGTTTTCTCTCTATATTGTTATATTATACAATATATACACACATACATATATATCTTCTCCGGTGGCCACCTGCCCCAAGAAGAAAGGGTGGAAAAGTTTGTGTCAATTGTTGAGAAGTTTTTAGAAAGAGTTTTTGGTGGCTTGGAGGAGCAATGTCTGCAAGCAGCAACTTGAGATCTGTATCAATCTTGATATACAACTTGCTGATGTTAATTTGCAGATTGCTGGGTAGAACCTGATGCAAAGACTAGAGTTTTACAGCAAAATATTCTCAAACAACAGAAGAATTTATTGTAAAAAGAAAATCTATGATTTAAAAAATGAGTGTTTTTGAAAAATTTCATTCGGATTTACCAAATAAATAAATAAATAAATAAGCAACTTAAATTAGGAATTATTTTAGTTCTTGATTTTGCCTTCTTGAAAAATGAAATGATATGTTACTTTTAAATTTAATCATATTTATTACAAGATATGCAAATAGGTACCGTTTTCTGAAAATGGTTTCTTATCATTTCTTAGATTTTAGTCGGTTGATGTTTTTCCTCTCCCGGCAGCCATAGCTACGTGAATCCGACGCCGCCTTGAGTTGTGCACAATTATTGGGTTTGAATATTTGGGCAAAAAAGCTTTGTTTGGGTAATTGGAGGTGATGATGGGTTGGTGTGGCTTAGAAAAAGTAACAAAGCAGCTTTGGTTTTCAATTAGAGGTGATAATGGCCAAAGAAGATTAACTCTCTCTCTATATATATAGTATATACACATACAGATATGCATATCCATCTCTAGCACACATCAACAAAGCTCCAAACATAGCTCATAGAGGATCTCCCACCTTCCTCTCAACTATTATCCTCTTTCTCATCCTCTACGACCTCTCCTATGGCTGATTCATCACCGGCCGTCCATCCTTGGCGCTCTACCAAATGCTATGCTCATTCTCGGTACGGGATCTTATTTCGATCTCAATTTGTTTAATTTTGATTCGATTTTGATTCTATTTGGTGGTGGCGAACAGTGGGTCTGGGGTTTGAATTGATGCTCCGATCAGTTTGTTGCAGAGGGTGATTGTGGTTGCACTAGGCGGTGATGGGTGGTGGTAATGGAGGTTGGGGAATATTTGGTTTTAGTTTTAATTATATTCAGGTTTAGGTTATCCCTATTTTATACAATTTGAGGTTTATTTTATCCTTCTACCAAACAAACATAATTTTACATAAATTTGGACAAAAGGGTCATTTTACATGACCGGTATTTATAATCATTAATTTATTCAACTGAAGTGAGGGTATTATCGTCATTTTACACCACACAGGGACCTATTTGCACCAAATTAATAATATAGGGGGGTTTTTTACCACACAGGAATTGATATGCACTATATCGATAGTAGAGAGGGGTTTTTTGCTCTTTAAAACAGTAAGCCGTCTCTCTCTCTGTTCTTCATCGTTTTCAATTCCGGTGAGTTTCTGATGAACTGACCTTCATACCTAGGGTTCCTAAGTGTTTAAATCAGGTTCTAACTTATACCAGAATCCACTAAATTCATTGTTCAGTTACTAAAATTAATTAAAACATGAATTTTGCATCAAGAGTTTAATACGAGCAGTTTAAGCATTCCGGAGCATCGACTATTGTAGCAAATCAAACTTGCAACCTAAATTAATTCTAGTGCTTCCCAACATGTTATAGAACTAATTAAAATCATTACTCATCAGTTTACACGAATTAAACAGAGGTTACACAAGGAAGAAATTAAAACAAACAATACACACGTTTCAACTACAATCAGTTTTAAAACAACAGAGGTACAAGAAACCCAGTTTAATTTTAATCTTTAACAGTTCCATGGAGTTGTGTTAGACATGCAAAGAACACGAGGCAACGGGAAGGAGTGAGGATTAGAACTTGCCTTTAGGTCTCAGTTTGAAACCTTGCACCGTTGCTTCCTAAATTCTCCGGCGAACTCTGACTACTGTAAGCCTTCCTCTGTTCTCTCTCTCTGCCTCCACCGACGTGTTTAAGTTCTAAAACCCTAGGTAAACCTTAATGTATATATTTATAGGATTAAGGTTACCCTAATTCTAGTCCTAATACTAGACAGGCAACTAAGTTGGCTAAAGAAAAATAAAACAAAACCCTAAGTTCAATTAACGAAAAATAGAAAAAAAATAAAATACAATTTAATAACTAATTAATTAATTCACAAACCACCACTAAATAAATAAAAACTAATTAATTAATTCACAAACCACCACGAAATAAATAAAAACAAATAAAGTCACACTTAATCAACAAATTCACAACTAAATAAATAAAAACACAATTTAAATAATTAAATAAATTCTAGAACTATCCTTGTTAAATTAGGGGTATTACATTCTTCCCCCCTAACAACAGGAATTCCGTCCTCAGAATTCGCTCTTACCTTATTCCCAAAATTTAGGAAACTGCGAGCGAATGACATCCTCCCGTTCCCAAGTAGACTTAGCCTCTTTGTGATGACTCCACTGAACAAGAACCAAAGGGATAACCTTGTTACGAAGGATTTGATCCCGACGGGCGATAAAACGACACGGTGACTCCAAATAAGTTGCATCTGACTGCAACTCAATCTCTTCAACATCGATATGCTGATACCTATCTTCATCGCGCAGAAATTTCTGCAACATGGAAACATGAAAACATTGTGTACACGATCCAAAGTATTCGGAAGTGCCAACCAATAAGCAACAGCTCCAACTCGATCCGTAACCATGAATGGACCGACAAATCGCGGTGACAACTTCTCTTTCTTCCCAAAGCGCATAACACCTTTCATAGATGACACTTTGAGTAGAACCTAATCTCCAACCCTAAACTCCAAAACACGAGTACGACGATCGGCATAACTCTTTTGCCTACTCTGAGCAGTACGCATGCGGTCTCGAATAAGAGCAATCTTCTCAGAAGTATCCTTAATAGACTCAGGACCCAAGAATCTGCTCTCACCAACCTCCATCCAACAAACAGGCGATCGACACGGGTAGCCGTATAACGCCTTAAATGGTGCCACCCCAATAGTCTTTTAAAAACTATTGTTATAAGCAAACTCCACCAGCGGTAAGTAACCCTCCCAGTGGCCCTTGAAATCAAGAACACATGACCAAAGCGTATCCTCCATTATCTGATTCACCCTCTCAGTCTATCCATCAGTCTGAGGATGATAAGCAGTACCAAGGTGTAATTCAAAACCCAAAGCCTGCTGAAAACTCTTCCAGAATCCGGATGCAAAACTCGAATCCCTGTCTGATATAATAGACAATGGAATGCCATGCAACTTCACAACCTCTAAAATGCAAAGTCTCACCACTGCTCCGAAGTGAAGTCAGTGCAAAAAGGTAAGAAATGAGCGGATTTCGTTAGTCTGTCCACGATAACCCAATGGAATTGTGATCCTTGAAGGAATTTGGCAATCCTTCCACAAAATCCATAGAAATGCTCTCCCATTTCCACTTCGGAATTGGTAATGGCTGTAGAGCTCCTGGCGGCCTCTGATGATCAATCTTAACCATCTGACAAGTACTACACTGAGAAACAAAAAGAGCAATGTCCCTCTTCATACCTGCCCACCAAAACTGCCACTTCATATCTTGATACATCTTATTGCCTCCTGGATGAACAAAGAACTCAGAGTGGTGAGTCTCAGTCATCACATCCTTCCTCAAAGTATCAGCAGAAGGTACACCCAACGTCTCTTGTACCGTAAGCCTCCGTCAGCCCCAATATAGTAAATTGGAACCTCCCTAGAAGCTATCCCTAAAATTTTGTCAATACACTGCTGATCCGTGAGTTGTGCTTGCAAAACCTTGCGAATGATAGTATGTGTAACCACTAAGCAAGCTATAAAAGCATCCGATAACTCATCCACAATCCTCAAAGCGTTCCACTCAGTGGTGAATAAAGTAGAAAGGCTACCAACAGGTAGGCGACTGAGCGCATCTGCCACCACATTCGCTTTTCCTAGATGATACTGTATAGAAAAGTGATAGTCTTTTACAGACTCCCACCATCTCTACTGTCTCACATTCAACTCCCACTGAGTGAATAAATACTGCAGACTCTTGTGATCATTGAATAATCTGAAGGACTCACCCAACAGATAACGCCTACCTATGCATAAGGCGAAGACCACAGCTGCCAATTCCAAATCATGTGTTGGATAATTAAGCTTATGAGGCTTAAGCTTTCGAGATCCATATAAAATCGACCGCTCCTCCTGCATCAAAACACATCCAAGACCCTGCAAAGAAGCATCTGTATAGACTAGATACTCTATCCCACTCTGTAGAGTAGCCAGAACCGGTGCAGAAGTCAACGTAGTCTTCAGCTCAACAAAAGCTCGCTGACAGTGTTCATCCCACACGAACTGTACACCCTTTTTAGTTAGGTACGTGAGTGGTCCAGCTATCTTAGAGAACCCCTGGATGAACCTCTATTAATATCCCGCCAACCCGAGGAAACTTTGAATCTGGGTAGGTGAAGTAGGCTGTCCCCACTCAACCACGGCTAAAACTTTGGCTGGATCTACTGCTATTCCCCTTTCGGACACCACGTGACCCAGAAACTTCACTTCCCGCTTCCAAAATTCACACTTCTAGAACTTGACAAATACCTAATGTTCATAAAGCGTCTGCAATAATATACGAAGATGTCTCGCATGATCGTCCTCCGACCGAGAATGGATCAAGATATCATCAATAAAGATAATAACAAACTGATCCCAATAAGCCCTGAAAACTCTATTCATTAAGTCCATGAACACTGCTGGTGCGTTAGTCAACCCGAACGGCATCACACGAAACTCATAAGATCCATATCTAGTGAGAAACGTTGTTCTCGGAACATCCAGCTCCCGAACTCGAAGCTGATGATACCTAGACCACAGATCAATCTTAGAGAAGTACGTAGTTCCCTTTAACTGATCAAAAAGATCATCAATCCTGGGTAACGGATACTTGTTACGAATAGTAACCTTGTTCAATTCCCTGAAATCTATACACAGCCCAAGTAAACCATCCTTCTTCTTCACAAATAGAATTGATGCTCCCCAGGGTGAAGTATTCCTACCAATAAAACCCTGGCTAAGTAATTGCTAAATCTAATCCCTCAGCCCTCGCATCTCCACTGGTGCCATCCTATACAGTGCTCTAGCAATAGGCGTAGTGCCTAGATCTAAGTCATTCACGAAGTAAATCTCGCGACTAGGCGGCAACCCTGGAACCTCCTGAAAAACATCCGAAAAATTCTTGTACAATTGGTATACGATCCAAAGATACAGTAACCTCCTCCTCCGTTTCCTCCTCCACATGGAACAAATAAGTGCTAATGACCACGTTAGACCGTGGCATAGTGACAACATACATAACCTAACCAGGTATGGTGAAAGCAACAGACCGATCACAACCATTAACTTGAGCATGGTAGTATGATAACCAATCCATCCCAAGTAACACCGTATAAGTGTACCTGTCCTGAACTACTAAATTGGCTAGGAATCTGAGCCTGTAAATATCTAGTGTCCCAACTAAACTATCCAAACCAAAATGCTAAATACTTCGTAGAGCAAAACACAGAAGGTACACGAAGTACTCCGAAGTCAACTCATAGTTAGAACATTACTCTATCCTGAGAATTCTTTCTTTACTATCAAACTTGTTGTATTAATGTACACAAGTTCTTATCCAAACTAAACACTTCACTGTGATAGTCATCTATTATTGTAACATACGCATTCCATTATAGTTTAAAAACATATGTGTATAAATCCAATAATACCATCATAAACCACAAAAGAGATAGCCAAAACTGATAGTTTACTTTATTAAAAACTTCTTTAAATCGTAAACTTCCAAAAGAATAATCATAAAATATTCTTTAAAAACTACTAATGTACCCGATTAAATTCGTACTACACTTTTACTACTCCCTCCAATGTTACTAGTAATTAATATTACTCTTAAAAGTACCATCCTCCCTGTGATTCGGTACTCTCTTGCTTGGACAGCCCGGTATTCCTACGTTTAGGACACTGATTGAAAGTGTGGCCAATCTCCCCACAAGTATAGCAAGTACCCCTAAAAGTACCGAACGGTCTACTCTGCTGATTAGCCTCTGCCTGATCCCATCCTGCATGTGGTCCCTCATTACGCTGTCGCTGAGCGAACCTAGGACATTGTCTGGCTGTATGCCCATAATCTCCGCAGGCATAACAATGTCCTTTAAACATATTCTGCACCACCGGTACTGCTTCTAGTGTTTACTGAACGTGTAGCTGATTCTGAAGTGCAGTTGTTATGCCCTCTGCTACAGCTTGAACAATGGTGTAAACTAACTGAGGAGAAAACTCTAGTTTCCTGTCTTGATTGTAGCCCCAATCCTGAGACTCTTGAGTCAGCTGTACATTCTCCTGCTCGATATGCAACTGACCCTCACCATTCTGAAATGCAGGCATTTGCTGCTCTTACCCAAACTGCTGACGCCATAGGAAAAACTGTTGTTGCCTACGTGCCGCTCTCTTTTGCCTGCTGTTCTATCCTCCTCTCTTACCGTTAACCATCTGTTAATATGGAAAGACAGACATCAATACGATTTTTAAATGGACCGTAAAGGATTTCAACGAATCCTACACTTAAGCTCTAATCAAGAGAAAATGCTACGCGGAAGACTTAATATGAAACACCCTAGAGACACTTGAACCTGGAGTGCTCTGATACCAACTGTGATACCCCTCGGATCCGAGACATGGGTTGATCAGGCCCAAGCCCAAACCCGAGGGAAATATCAAACAATTAATATGTAATACGAACACAGATGACAAAATGAATTTGATAAATAAAGTTTAAGCTGGAAGAAAACTAAATATAAAAACCTTTAATATTAAATATACTTAAATCCCAATAATCCAAAACCTCCATAAGTTAACAACTCGGGAATCCATCTCCAGTGGACCCCTAAAACCAAACTGAATAACAGTAAATTGAAGATAAAATCCAAATCAAATATCTGGAAAGAAGTCCTACATCGTCGGTAGAATGGAAGATCTTCTCTGCCCAGCACGAACAAGCTCAAGCCTGGAACTGACGTACACCTGGAAAATAGGAGTGGGTCAGGCCCACGAACAAGTTCTAATCTACTACAATCCAAGCAGAGACTCGATACGCATATACACTCTAACCAACTCAACAATAACTATATAAGTCGTGTATATATATATATATCCATACTAAGGGACATTCACTGGACTACAGTAGGGATCTCAACCTGAATAGAAGGCAACATGCGAAAACTCACCCAAAGGTGGGCATAAGTACCTAGACCTAACAGGGTACACCTCAATCTACTATAGCCAACTACGCATCCACTGCATATACGCACCCTAATCAACGAGTCTGAGACTCAAGCTCCTCTCGTGGTACCATAAACATATATTTAAAATCCGTTCATAACAATCCATAATAAATCTAGTAAGTCGTTCAGCTTATTCAACTGCACAGACTTAGCATAGATAACCAGTAATCCAGCTAGTCATTCAGCTTGTGCAGCTTCTTTGACTTAGCCTAAATATAAGTAGGATTTATTTTTAATCCATTCCCTTATTCCGTATAGGTAGGATATAGCAATTTTGAGCCAAATCCAAACCTAGTATGTCACCGTCCCATACCGGTGCATATAATCTAATCCATCCGGCAGTTAATAGAATAAATAAAAATATAACTATCAACCAATCCATACATTCCACAATTGACAATAAAACACTAAGTACAAATATCAATTGTTCCATATTAAGCATGATAAAATAATTGTCAATTAACAAGCTTAATCCATACTACTCTGCAAGGTCCACTAATTGATATTACAGTTTATACATGTAACCCAATTAATTCTAATCAACCATAATAGAATATAAATGTTCACAGGTTTATTTTTAGTAATTTTGGAACATGACTAACTGTAAATCATCACTAAGAATTTTAATACCAAAGCTTAAACCTCTTGCAGTTCCTCCCATCCAAACCGTAAACCAACTTAGGCCCAAATAAGCAAACTAAACCATTTAAATCCACATGCTTATTTTATAACATTGGGATAGGTTTAATTGAGAATTCTATTGCTAAGAATTGCTATTTTAAGTGTTAAGCAATTCTGCATCCTTTCATAACAAAAACCCAGTAAACTGATTAATTAAGCATTGTCCACTGTCGCATTAAAATAAAGTTGTTTTATTTTGCATAAATCTTCTCTCAAGGATTTTAATCAAGCTTAGACCACCTCTAAACACCTCAGTATAGCTTCCAACAGAAACTAAAAAACCCAAAATCCAAGTTCTGTAGCCCACACAGTCGCAGAAAAATTAAAAAACGCACACCCGAGGGAAGAGCCTGCTCCACCAAAAGAAGAGCCTGCTCTTCCCATCTTGGAGCTGGCTCTACTAGAAGAAGAGCTTGCTCCAAGACCCCTAGAGCCGGCTCTACTTAAAAGTAGAGCCTGCTCTTCGTCCGGAAGAGCCTGCTCTTTAAAACAGTAAGCCGTCTCTCTCTCTGTTCTTCATCGTTTTCAATTCCGGTGAGTTTCTGATGAACTGACCTTCATACCTAGGGTTCCTAAGTGTTTAAATCAGGTTCCAACTTATACCAGAATCCACTAAATTCATTGTTCAGTTACTAAAATTAATTAAAACATGAATTTTGCATCAAGAGTTTAATACGAGCAATTTAAGCATTCCGGAGCATCTACTGTTGTAGCAAATCAAACTTGCAACCTAAATTAATTCTAGTGCTTTCCAACATGTTATAGAACTAATTAAAATCATTACTCATCAGTTTACACGAATTAAACAGAGGTTACACAAGGAAGAAATTAAAACAAATAATACACACGTTTCAACTGCAATCAGTTTTAAAACAACAGAGGTACAAGAAATCCAGTTTAATTTTAATCCTTAACAGTTCCCTGGAGTTATGTTAGACATGCAATGAACACGAGGCAACGGGAAGGAGTGAGGATTAGAACTTGCCTTTAGGTCTCAGTTTGAAACCTTGCACCGTTGCTTCCTAAATTCTCCGGCGAACTCCGACTACTGTAAGCCTTCCTCTGTTCTCTCTCTCTGCCTCCACCGACGTGTTTAAGTTCTAAAACCCTAGGTAAACCTTAATGTATATATTTATAGGATTAAGGTTACCCTAATTCTAGTCCTAATACTAGACAAGCAACTAAGTCGGCTAAAGAAAAATAAAACAAAACCCTAAGTTCAATTAACGAAAAATAGAAAAAAAATAAAATACAATTTAATAACTAATTAATTAATTCACAAACCACCACTAAATAAATAAAAACTAATTAATTAATTCACAAACCACCACGAAATAAATAAAAACAAATAAAGTCACACTTAATCAACAAATTCACAACTAAATAAATAAAAACACAATTTAAATAATTAAATAAATTCTAGAACTATCCTTGTTAAATTAGGGGTATTACAGAGATCCAGAGTATCCTCCTCACATCAACGACCTCATTGCTCAGGCTATAGAAGTTGGGGTAACAGCTGCATTTCAGAATCAGCCTCAGGTACAGCTGGCACCATTACCAGCACCGGTTGTTCAGACTGATACTTGGGAGAAGGCAAGGAGTTCTTTCACAAAGGGGAGCCTACCTGAGTTCACAGGCTCCACCGATGTGAGAGCAACTCACCAGTGGAAACAAGACATCGAGCAACATCTTCGCTTAGTTCAGTGCACGGAGGTTCAAAAGCAGATGCTTGCTTCCTTCAAGCTAGTTGGGGATGCACTACAGTGGTGGGAGTCAGTTACCACCACAGAAGAAAGGATGACATTGATATATGATGAGTTTAGTGCACACTTTGAAGAAAAATATTTCCCTTATGCAGTCAGGGCAGTCATGAAGACTGAGTTTCTTAATTTGCAGCAGGGGAACATGACAGTAGCGGAGTATGAGCAGCAGTTCACGCGCTTATCTATTTTTGCACCGGAAGAGGTGGATACAGAGGAGAAGAAGCGCAACAGTTTCATTAAGGGACTGATGTGGTCTATCAAGAGAGCTATCACAGGTAGTCCAGCTTATATTACCTATGCTCAGGTGGTAGACGCCGCTCTACAGCAATATCAGTTGACAGTGGACTTTAGACAGGCCAAGGGTGAGAAGTGGGGTGATAGAGACTCTGCGAATCATTCAGCTGAGAAAGGGAATGGGAATGGTCACCGACAAAACGATAAGGGCAAATTCCAGGGACAATAGCCTTGGAAGAAGCACAAGGGTGGTTCAGATGCTCCCAGAGATGTGGCACCTATTCAGCGACAGCAGAATGGGGAACCACAGGCAGGACAGGGTCAGCCACAGGCTAATTGACATAGAAGGCCATTTGGTACTTTCCAGGGTAGTTGTTATACTTGTGGAGAGTATGGTCACACTTCTAGGCAGTGTCCTACAGCCAGACAGGGACAGGGACAGCATATGCAGCAAGGGCAGACGGCGCTAATGCCTTTACCAACTCCACAGGTTCCACGGATTCAGGGACAAACATATCCAGCTTTACCAGCGCCATCGCAGTCTCAGGGACAGGCACCGCAACAGCTACATTATGGCAGGGTATACAACCCTATGCCATAGGATATGCATGCACCTCAAGCTGTTGAGGGTAAGTTTCCTATTCATGGTTTACATGGACGTGTATTATTTGATACGGGTGCTACACACTCATTTGTAACTAGATCTTTTGTTGTTTTATCTAGGATGACGACTCGGGTGTGCAGTAAACCTCATGGTATTTCTACACTGTTAGGCAATACAGCCATTCTTCATAAGAGTGATAGGCCTGTGACACTAGATATTGGTAGACTCAGATTTCTAGCCAATCTTTTGGTCCTGGACATGCACACTTATGATGTGATACTTGGGATGGATTGGTTATCGCATTACCATGCCCAAGTTGATTGTTATGATAGGTCAGTTGTCATCACCATACCTGGTCAGGACATGTACGTCGTTACTATGCCGCGTTCTAACGGGGTTACTAGCGCCTATTTGTTTCATATAGAGGAGGGGGCTACTGTATCATTGGATGACATACCAATAGTACAGGATTTCCCGGATGTATTTCAGGAGATTCTAGGGTTGCCGCCTAGTTGAGAGATTGACTTTGTGATAGATTTAGCTCCAGGCACTACGCCTATTGCTAAGGCACCGTATAGGATGGCACTAGTGGAGATGTGAAAGCTGAGGGATCAGATTCAGCAGTTACTCAGCTAGGGTTTTATACGCAGGACTACATCACCCTAGGGAGCACCGGTTTTATTTGTGAAGAAGAAGGATGGTTCACTTCGGCTGTGTATAGATTACAGGGAGTTGAACAAGGTTACGATTCGTAACAAGTATCCTTTGCCCAGGATTGATGACTTGTTTGATCAGTTGAAGGGAGCTACCTACTTCTCTAAGATTGATCTATAGTCTGGATATCATCAACTTCGGGTTAGGGAGTAGGATGTTTCGAGGACAGCGTTTCTCACTAGATATGGAACTTATGAGTTTCGGGTGATGCCGTTCAGGTTGACTAATACACCAGCGGTTTTCATGAACTTAATGAATAGAGTCTTTAGGGCTTATTTGGATCAATTTGTCATTGTCTTCATAGATGACATTTTGATTTACTCAAGGTCTGAGGACGATCATGCTAGATATCTTCGGATAGTCTTACAGACGCTTCGTGAGCACCAGTTGTATGCCAAGTTCGAGAAATGTGAATTTTGGCATGAAATTTCTGGGTCACGTGGTGTCAGAAAGGGGAATAGTTGTGGATCCGACCAAGGTTTCAGCAATGGTTGAATGGGGACAGCCTACTTTACTTACCGAGATTCAGAGTTTCCTCGGATTGGCAGGATATTACAGGAGGTTTATCCAGGGGTTCTCAAAGATAGCGAGACCACTCACTCATAGGGTGTACGGTTTGTGTGGGATGAACATTGTCAAAAAGCTTTTGATGAGTTGAAGACTAAGTTAACTTATGCACCGGTTTTGTCTTCCCCACAGAGCGGGATAGAGTATATGGTCTACACGGATGCTTCTTTGTAGGGTCTTGGATGTGTTTTGATGTAGAAGGAGCGACCGATTTCGTATGGATCTCGAAAGCTTAAGCCTCACGAGCTTAATTATCCAACACATGATTTGGAATTGGCAGCCGTGGTCTTTGCCTTGCGTATTTGGAGGCATTATCTGTTGGGTGAGTCCTTTAGATTATTCAGTGATTACAAGAGTTTGCAGTATTTGTTCACTCAGCGGGAGTTGAATATGAGACAGCGCAAGTGGTTGGAGTTTGTGAAAGACTATCACTTTTCTATACAATACCATCCAGGGAAAGCGAATGTGGTGGCGGATGCACTCAGTCGCCGACCTGTTGGTAGTCTTTCCGCTCTATTCACTACTGAGTGGAATGCATTGAAGAAGGTGGATGAATTGTCAGATGCTTTCATGGCTTGCATAGTAGTTACACCTTCTATCATTCATAAGGTTTTAAGGGCACAACTCACGGATCAGCAGTGCATTGACAAAGTTACAGAGGTAGCTTCCGGAGAGGTTCCATTTTACTATGTTAGGGCTGATGATGGTTTGCGGTACAAGGGACGGTTAGTGGTACCTTCTGCTGATGGGTTGAGGAAGGATGTGATGACTGAGACTCACTACTCTGAGTTCTCTGTTCATCTAGGAGGGGACAAGATGTATAAGGATATAAAGCGGCAGTTTTGGTGGACAGGTATGAAGAGAGACATTACTCTTTTTGTTTCTTAATGTAGTACTTTTCAGATGGTCAAGATCGATCATCAGAGGCCGCCAGTAGTTCTGCAGCCACTGCTGTAATGACCCGGTCATTTTCCTTCATTTCCTTTCCTCTGATTTTTTACGGATATTTTTTTTTTTTTTTCCTTTGATCTTTCTATCTGGGTTCGGCTTCTCGTCACTTAGTGTCATCTTGAGTGCTCGGGAATGGTTTCTGATACTCTTTCCTTTGGTTTGACGACTTTCTTTGAGGACCGAGTCATTTTCACGTTTTCACTTTTGTGGCACTATTCACTTTTCGTCTTTTTCTCGGTTGTCACTTTGTTGGAATAACCTTATTTTTCTTGTTCGGATTTGATTTCAGTTTTGCATGCATCCGCGATATTTAAATTCCATACTATGTGTATTTTTACTTTTGTAGAAAAGTGTGCTAATTGTGGTCTTTCTTCTTTAGGGGTGTGGATGCACACTTCTTTGTAATTTCTCTTTCTTTTGGGGTCATTTGTGTAATTACTGTAAAGTAATTATTTTTCGTCTTAGGGACCATTTTGTAATTTAATTTGGAAGATATTTTCAAAAAGGACCTTTTTGCAATTTTTGAAAAGTGTGACAAGTGTCACACTCTCATTGGTCCACTTGTTGACATTTGTGTGGAAACACTTTGATGCCTTGGATGATGACATGTGGAGGGTGGAGATTAAACCACTTGTTGGCTTAGGATTGGTGCACTTGTTGGCTTGGATGGTTGACAAGTGTAGGCTTGAGATTAAGCCTAGGATGGAGTCTTGGATGAGTGACAAGTGTATGCTCCAAATTAAGTCTTGCAATTAATTTTTGGGCTACTTTGGAATTATGTTATTAAGAGGGGTTTTTGTGCAATTGACCAAAACTTGTGTGTGTTGACCTTGGTGTAAGACCACATAGTGAGTGGAGGATTTCTATTTCCTCCACTCACATTCTTTCACACTTAATTTCTATCTCTTCCCTCTCTTGTAAAGAAAACCCTAGCCTCAATGGATGGAGCTTGAAACCTTAGACCTTGACCTTGATTTTTGATGGCCTTCCGTTCACCTTAGACCTTGAAGCTTGGAACACTTTTTGTTCCCTTCATCCTCCTCTACATAACCCTAGAAGGGTTTGCCATTTTGTGTTGATTTGCCTTGGATTCTAGAGAGACTTTTCTCTAGTAAGGTAGGGGATGTTATAGGGTTATATTTTTGTTTCTTGCATGCTATTGATACTTTTATAAGTTGTATGCATATCTTTTGTTCATTTAAGAAATTAGTGATTTATCATATCTTGCATATAACTCATTTTAGACTTGGTAAATGGCATGGTCATGAGTTGATCTTTGATATATATTAATTTGGGATGATTTAGATGAATTTTCAAATCTAGAGATTAAATGGATTTAATTTGATTTAAATTCTAGTAAATTGTATTTTACTTGTATTCCATTTTAGACTTGAGATATGGTATGACCATGATTTAGTGCTTAATATATATTAATTAGGGATCATTTGAATAACTTTTGAAATCTAGAGATTTGATTAATTTAAATTAATTAAATTCTATATGATGTTATCTTGCTTATTTGACACTTTTGATTTGATATATGTAATGAGCATGCTATATTGTTTAACATATATTAATTTGAGGTTATTCGAATTTGATTTGAAATCTAGGGAATTTGATTATCTTGTTTAATTAAATTCTATCTAATGGCTCCATGGATCTATTGGTATTTTAGAAGTTGTTTCTATATTCAAATCATGAACTTGAACTTGTTATGTATTCACTTTGTTGTGTTTTGAGCATTGGACAACTTTGTTGTTATATTTATATTCATGAGAATATGTTTTCTTTATGGAATATATTGATGCCATGTGTAATGAATTGCACACTTTGTAATTGACATTATATATGCCATTTTAGAATTGAAACTCTAAGGCATGGATTGTGTGGTTTCAAACTACTTGTGCATGGAAGGTGGTTTTTGTGCATTATATAAATCACGTATAAGTTGTGAACTTATTTTATTATTTTGGAGTCTTGGGACATTGTTACAAGTGACATGGCTAGAGTTTGGCTCTAGTGCGGGAGGTATGAGTTCTCCCCAATTGAGATAGTGCGCATTAGGGTGGTCTTCCTAGTGGGTTAATGCCCGAAATAACCATTTAGTTCTCGGCGGAAATCCGAGACGTGATGTCCAAGTCTTCCGCTATTTAATTTCACATTCAATTCCAAGTTGACAATCATGTTTAATTGTGACTTGTGGTTTTGACTATTAGCGATTGATGTTGTTAAGTACATCCATACTAAATTGTTATATTTAGTTGTTTTCACACTTTTAGATTTCAAGTTGATAACTTAGAGAATCTATGTCTTGATGTGTGGTATTTGAAATTCTAATTGTACTAAATTGTTATATTTAGTTGTTATTGCATTTTAGATTTCAAGATGGTAACCTTGAGAATCTATATCGTGATACTTGTGTAGCATGCTTCTATGTTGGTTAATTGCGTAGATATTATGATTTGTGCTTTGTTGTTCAAATGTGACTTTGGAATGATCCTATAGATTCATTTAGAACATAGACTTTAGGTGGCATGATCCACTATGATTGTTTTAGCATTTTAGATTTCAAGTTAGTGACCTTGAGAATCTACATCTTGTTGCTTTGTAAAACATGCTCCCATGTTACTTGAATTGCACGAATGATGTGATTTGTACTAAAAATGATCTTAGGTAGCTTAGGATGCTCCCTGAGTCACACTTCGACATAGACGTTAAGTGGCATGAGCCTCTTTAACATGTTTCACCTTAAGGTGATAAAATTGTAAAAAGTTAGGTCGATGCATGCTCATCTCCTACGATTAGCTTTATGTTACTCACCCACGTTGTGGGGACATTTTTTCAGGTACAGGAATTAAAGTTGAGACTCTCATTATGCTTGGATGGTTTGTGGACTTAGAGGTTTCCATCTTTGTGAAGGTTGGCTTGGAATGTCATTTGTAACCTTATTTGTCAAAATGTGTATATTTGATTCCATATATGTAGTGTGTACATGAGTGCACTCCTTACAATGTGTTCAACATGTATAAGATGAGGCCGGAGGCCAATGTCATGTATTTTGTATCCTATGTAATTTTTGACTTCATGAGATTTTGTGAAAATATTGAAAAATCACAAGTTATTGTTTCACCATGGTGCATCGGGTGTAGGAATTCCTTTTTCATTCTTTCATATGGTCTTATTAATCATGTATGAAGTGTGGCCAAGGGCCAAACGGTCATTTGAAGTCATTTGTTGATTTTGGTTTTCAAAGTTTCCATTTTTAGTTCATTTTCACCTTTTTGGCTGTCGGGGGGTCGGATTTTGACTCGGCCATTTCCGGGAGCCGCGGACCATTCCCGCGCACTCGAAATCACTATTTACGTTTACCTGAATGATTGTTTTCATGAAAATCCCTTTCGTTTGTGTTTTGAGCCTCCTATGGACTCATTTCACCTTTTTGTTGAAAAAATCAGCTTAAAGGTATTTAGTGAATTTTCTTTGAGAAATAAATTCCATTCTCGACTCTGTCACATAGAAAACGTGATTTTAGAGGGAGTTTCTTCACGATATTTTTTCAAAAAATGTCATCTTAACCTTGAAAACCGTGTCGCAAACTCATTTTCTGCTAAAACACTGTTTCTGCTGCATTTTGGGTGTAGAATGTTGAACCGGTTCAAGTCTTCCAGAGTTTTCAGTTTTGGACTTCCAACTTCAAACTGATGTAACTTCTTTGTTTTAATTCCGAATTGGTCCATTCTTGAGTCTAAAATGACCGCATCGAAATAAGCTTTCCAATTGTATGAAATTTAGTTTCAGATTCTTTTCCTAACTCATGATATCCTTATTTTAGTGAGAGGGTGTCGGATTTGGTTCGAACCGGGATAGGGTTCTTCTGGGATTTCATTTCCTTTGGCCTTGAGACTTCATGTGAAGTTACCAATGGATGTTTTTGGATGTTTTTGATCTCATTTGACTTGTTGGGATTCAAATTCCTTCCTCTTAGAGTAAAATGACCATTTTACCCTTGGTCCTTCTTTTGGTAGGGTTTTGATACCCTTGTCTTCATTTTGCTTCCGTTGAGTCTCGAAATTCCTTGAAGGGTCATTTTTGTGTCTTAAGGATGATGTACATCTCTAAGGACTTGGTTTCGTTTTGCTTCCGCATTTTGGATCCGTTTCAGGTCATCACATGACACATTGGGTTAAAATATTCAGGGTCTTCACAACTGCCGATGCTAGAGTGGAAATGGGAGAGCATTTCTATGGATTTCGTGGAGGGACTGCCTAATTCCTTTGAGGATCACAATTCCATTTGGGTCATTGTGGACAGATTGACGAAATCGGCTCATTTCTTGCCTATTCGCACTCACTTTACTTCGGAGTAGTTGGCGAGACTTTACATATCAGAGATTGTAAAGCTGCATGGAATTTCATTGTCTATTATATCGGACAGGGATTCGAGCTTTTTGTTAGGGTTTTGGAAGAGTTTTCAGCAGGCTTTGGGTACGTAATTACACCTTAGTACTGCTTATCATCCTCAGACTGATGGACAGACTGAGAGGGTGAATCAGATTATGGAGGATATGCTTCGGTCTTATGTTTTTGATTTTAAGGGCCACTGGGAGGATTACTTACCACTTGTGGAGTTTGCTTATAATAATAGTTTCCAGAAGACTATTGGGATGGCACCATTTGAGGCGTTATACGGCCGACTGTGTCGATCGCCTATTTGTTGGATAGAGGTTAGCGAGGGCAGATTCTTGGGTCCTGAGTTCATCAAGGATACTTTCGAGAGGATTGCTCTTATTAGGGATCGCATGCGCACTGCCCAGAGTAGGCAGAATAGTTATGCGGATCGTCGCACACGTGCTTTAGAGTTTCAGGTTGGGGATCAGGTTATACTCAATGTGTCGCCTATGAAGGGTATAATGCGCTCTGGGAAGAAAGGGAAGTTGTCACTGCGGTTTGTCGGTCCATTCATGATTACGGATCGAGTTGGAGCTGTCGCTTATCGGTTGGCACTTCCAGATAATTTGGATCGTGTACACAACGTATTCTATGTTGAGGAAATTTCTGCGAGATTAGGATCGGTATCAGCATATCGATGTTGGGGAGATTGAGTTGCAGCCGGATGCAACTTATTTAGAGCCGCCGTGTTGTATTGTAGACCGACAGGATCAGATTCTTCGTAACAAAGTTATCCCTTTAGTTCGTGTCCAGTGGAGTCATCACAATGAGGCTGAGTCTACTTGGGAACGGGAGGACGCAATTTGCTCGCAATTTCCTGAAATTTTGAAAGAAGGTAAGAGTAAATTCCGAAGACAGAATTCTTTTTGTTAGGGGGGAAGAATGTAATACCCCTAATTTTAAAAAGGATAGTCCTGGTATTTATTTTATTGTTTAAATTGCATTTTTAATTGTTGACGTGCATATGTGTTAATTGAATTGATTTAATTGCATTTGGTAGTTTAATTGTTTTAATTGAATTGATTTAATTGCTTTACTTGTTTAATTGTTTCACTTTAGTTATTTTAATTGTTTTAATATAATTATTTAAATTGAGTTGTTTTAATTACATTCAATTATGTTTTTAATGTAACTGTATGGAAGGTGGCACACATATGGTTATATTAGGTTTTCAGTTCAGCCGACGTTGGAATATAACCTAGGTTGTTCTATGGGCCTAGTAAATCAGATTAGGGTTTAGTTGAGCCTAGGATTAATGTGGCCTATAAATATTCACCTAGGATGTCGGCCTAGGGTTTTAGAACAATACTACGACATAGTAAGGTTGAGGGAAGTTTTGGAGACGGTTGGGAAGAAAACAGAGAGTTGGCCGGAGACTTTAGGACGACGTCGGTGTAAGGCAAGTTCTATTCCTAACTCTATCCCTTAGAATTGTGTTCTTTATATCTCTAATACAATTCCAGGAGTAGATAAATGTTGAAAGTAAACTGGTTCGCATGTTTGAATTGTTCTAAACTGTACGTTTATATAAACTGTTATTTTTCGGTGTTAATTCTTCTTTGCATCTTTCTTGGGTTAGTTGAAGTTAATTACTGAGGAATGATTTTAAAACTCTCTGAAACACTAGAACCTAATTTTAAATCAGTAGATACCTTGTCAACGGAGGATGGAAGTGATGGAAACTGCCGGAGATCAAACTGTGGAAGGAAAACAAGTGAATGGGGCAAACGGAGCAAGGAGGCGGCTCCCCACAAGGGTGGAGCTGGCTCCAATGCAGGTTTAGGTGGCTCCACACAAGGGGGAGGCGGCTCCACCCCCTTTTGATGCTATCTGGGCGTAGTTTTGCTTTTGGGTTAAGTTTTTGAACTTTCTGGGATATTCAAGGATTGTACATGGGGATTTAGAGGAGTTCTATGGTTGTATTAGAGCTTCCGAGGATGTGGGAATGAATAATAAATCACTTAGGGTGGATAGGTTGAACATCAACCAGTTTCTAGCAAGTTATGCAAACTGTTCGTGGATGTGAGTGGTTTAAATATCTTAAGTTGTTCTAGAAACTTTCTGTGAATAATTATTAAATACTAATCATGTATTTGTGGTATAAACTAAGCATGTTAAAATCTATATATTTTTCCTATGCTTGCTATGGAATGATTAGTGTTTAAATTGTTTTATTTATCGCATTAATTATTGGACTGGAATTATGAGTATAATAATTGGTTCAGGTTTATTATGCTTACTGTGGAGTTAATTGATGTAGACTTTTAATCATGTTCTCTCAATTATATAGAATCTGGGGATAAGTTAATACCTACATATACTGTTGTATTGTTAATTGCAGGATTGTTGGTTGGGTAGTGTATAATCAGCATGTTAAAAGAGGTTAATTAATATGCTTACTTATGGAACAATTGATGTTTAAACTTAATGTTCTTATTCTCAATTGTTGGATTTATGGATTTGAATGATATTTACATGCATGTTCTGTATTATCATTGCTGGATGGACGGAATGTATGCACCGGTATGGGACAGTGACATACTAGGGGGATTAACTCAAAAATCACTAAGTCCTACATACTCTGGAAATTAAAGAATGGGATTAACTAAAAGTTAAGTCCTATTGATTTGTAGTGTCATGGCAACGACTGGTTGAGTGGCACTACTAGGGATTATGGATGGATTTTATATGTATTGTTATGGTACCTCGATATGAGCTTGAGTCTCAGGATTGATGGTTAGGGAGCGTATATGCATCGGGATGCATAGCTGGTTACGATGGTTGGAGGTGTACCCTGTTTAGACTTAGGTACACACGCCCACTTCGTGTGCATTTTAGCATGTTATCTCTATTCAGGTTGAGACCGGCCTATAGTCCAGTGAGAGTCCTTTAGTGTGATTATATATATACTTATGGACTATTAACTATTGTTGAATTGTTTAGGATGTATATGCGTATCGAGTCTCTGCTTGGATTGTAGTAGGTTAGAACTTGCGCGTGGGCCTGACCCACTTCTATTTTTCAGGTACACGACAGTTCTAGACTTAGACTTGATTGTGCTGAGCAGAGATTTCTACTCACTCTACCAACGACATAGGACTTCTCTCCGTAGCCTACTTCTGGATGTTCTATCAGTTATTTTTATTACAGTTTGGATTATTATTAGGGGTCCACTAGAGATGGATTCCCGAGTTATTTAATCTATCGGAGGTTTTGGGATTATTGGGATTTAAGTATTTATCTTTAAAGGATTTTATTTTAGATTCTTTCAGCTTTTAATATTTATTCTTATTTCATTTTGTCATCTGTGTTCATTTTTAAAATATTAATTGTTTGATATTCCCTCGGGTTTGGATCTGGGCCTGATCAACCCGTATTTCAGATCCGAGGGGTATCACATGAACATAACTTATAGTGCTCGAGCACTGTGCGTCAAAATAGTGTTGTTCTCAAGCATACAGTTGGGCAGCAGTTCATCGGGTCTGTAACATGTATGAAAATCTATCCTTTTGGTCCTAAATCATGCCTCTAAGTCCTAAGTTTTCCATTATTTATATATACCATATTTACAAGTTCTAATCAATTAAAATTAAAGTTTAACACATTAAAAAATAAGATCTAACATTATATAAACACACACACACACACACACATATATATATATACGCATATATAGATCAATTTCAATCCAATTTAAATCATAAAAACAAATTCGATTCTTCAATTTAAATTCCCTAAAGCTGTAACAACAATGCATAGAATAAGGGATCAAAGGAGAAGAGTAAAACATAGAACTTGCCTTATGCCCTGTTTGGTATATGTAATGTTTTAGGCCCGCTATAGTACCGTTATTGAGGCCCAAAACATGTTTAGGGAGACCTGTGTTGCTTTCAACAGTGTCAGAGCAACTTCATTTTTTGGGTCGAAAGTTGAAACAAAAATATGTTGTTCAAGCATGTTTTAGGTATTGTTTGGGCTATTACAATACTGTAGCGGAGGATACAAAAACCCACTTATTCCAACTTCTCAGACCACGTATAAAAGGAAACTTGCAACATTTTTATACATACGCATATATAAACACACACACACACAACATTTTGATCTCATTGATTCTATATCTGATTTTCACATGGGTGTCCTTGATATGTCCATTTGAAGCTGAAATTTCTGATCCCAATGATTTCTCTCTCTAAATTTCCTCGCGGGTCAATTGAATCAGAATTTCATGTTGAAATTATTGCTATCTCTATCCAATCTTTTGAAATTATTACATTGAAATTATTGCAAAGTAGTATCTGAAGCCAAGGGAAAAACATTAGAAGAAATTCAAGCATCCATCAATACATTCTCAGCATCATTCTGAATGTATCACAATGATAATTTATCTTGTAATATTTTGGCCATGACAAGTGGTTTTGGTATGAATTTTTTGTCTTTAAAATATTTTAACAGCAATGTTGACAGTAGACCTCTGTATAAATAATTGAATCTTTATCTTTTTAAATTTTTGGGAATTAATGTTGATGCACTGTTCATTTATTTCTTCGGCCACTTTCTTGTATTTGAATTCTTTGCAATTCCTAGTTTAATCTGCTCTTGATATGTCCCTCAACTGCTTTTTTTGGTCTTTTCTTTTTGTCTTTGTAAGTTCACTAATGCAAGTGTACTATTCTATATATTTGTTGCTATTTGGAATGGAATGCGCTTGTTTGGAGTGGATTATACTTGTGCTTCTATATTTAAGTCTTCCAACGCTGACGATGTTGCTGGACTTGGAAGAGATATGAAAACTTTGAAATTTCCTTCAATAATGCTGGACTTGGAAGAAATGGAACAACTTTGAAATTTTTTCAATTTTCCTCTTGTAATAAATGGTTAATTCAAGATATATGTATAGAAAGATGGGATAACTCTGTGTACAATTTTAATATGGGTTGGATTGTTAATCATAGAAAATTTGTATATTCAAGTATGAAATGAATTTGACTTGGTAGATGGTTCATTATACACATGATTAGCATTGTAAATGTTTTCAATTTTAGTTGTATGAAATGGATTATTGATTATATGTAAGTTTTATAGAGCTTAAATACAATGATTTTTAATGGAATCATATTCATCATTATTCACAAGTTTTATATAGGAATGATATCAATTTAAATGGAATTACATGTTTCTATATTGTTAATGATTATTATACACAATTAATATTGTCACTAATTTTTTGCTAAAGTTTGACTCTGTCAAACATGTTTTGTTCTTATATTTCTTGAAACGAAATACCTTGCCAAACATATTCTATCATGTTTCTGTTCCAAAATTCTCACTACAAATTTTCGTCGTCAAACAGGTTTTGTTTTCATCTCAGAACACTCCATTACAAAACACTTGTTCTGTTTTAGGCTAAAACAAAACGCCCGAGAACACAACGCATACCAAACGGGCCCTTAGGATTTTCGAATCGAAAATCAACCTATAAACTTTCTTCAATTACTCCGATCTTCTTCTCCAACTCCGGCAATCCTTGTCACCTTCGTTGTCCTTTTCCGATCACCTTCTTCTTCCTCTTCTCTCTTTTCTCTTTCTCTCTCTAGATCTCTATCTCTCTTTATAACTCACGTGAAAACATAAAACCCTTTTCCTAGCTAATACTTATATATATATATAACTATCCAAACCCCTAATTCTAATATAATTAGGAAGATAAATAATGATGATTATATATATGTAATAATACACAAAATAAACATACGTGTGTATATATATATATATATGTATATGCTTAACTATATATATATAAATACACCCGTGGGCCTTAAGCCTATTTAGCTTATTTAGACCTTCTCCTCCATAGTCCAAGACCAAACCTTTAGCCCACTACTTAGTCCTTTGGTCCAACCCAATATAATTAAAATAAATAAACAATGAAATAAACCTAACAATTGATTAATAAATAATTTAATACTCTAAACACATAAACAAACATAGCAATGACACGCAAGAAATTTCATTAAGTAAACAATTAAAACATTGATTAAATAATCAAACCAATATACCAATTAAATTAAATAAATAATTAAATAATCACACCATTAACAATTAAATGAAATAAAATCCAATTAAAATAATAAAATAAAATAAAATAAATCCTCTGAAAATTAGGGGTATTACACATGATCTCTTCCTAACCATGCTTATGTCATCACCATGAATGCAACCGCACTCCTCCAACCAACTAAACTCACTCATACATACACACACCAAAAACCATGAACTCCAAATGGCACAAAACCACCTCCCATCCACTATTTGGAACACTAGCTAGTTATCCCTGGCATAAGGCCACCGCTCACCACCATTTGGGGCTTATCTACCACAACTTCGAAAACAAGACTACCGTTTGTCTTTCGTTTTTCACAAACACCTTCCGGAACAAAATAACCGATTGTCTCCCGTTTTTCACAACACAATCGAGAACAAGGTGATCGCTCGTCTCCCGTTTTTCAAAACTTTTCTTGAAACCCCACGCCTCACACAACCATCGCACCCACACATACACTACCCAATGCTTAAATGATGAATGCTCCCATGGATGCTCAACTTTCAACTTATCAATGGCCAACCTCCTAGCTATCATCATGAATTTAGTATGCCTCTAAGTACTCATATAACCACATTACATAGACATGTATTTTAAACACAAACATCAATAAATAGCTTCACATTGACAAATTAGCAAACACCTAACATGCTTGAAATCAAAAGAGCTAAATTCTAACCATCATATGGATAAACTTCACAATTTTCATGTTATAATACACACAATTTCTCAAGTAATCATCGCCTTAGCTCACAAATTAGCACAACATCAACACACAAGGCATGCTAGCAATAAGCTAATATAGATAGCATTTGAGTTTCACAATTTAGCACCAAGATAGTTAATAAATGGCATTAAAATTAACAAAGTGAACAATTTACCACACCAAGTCTTTCATATCATGGTATACACATAATTTATCATATAAGAACTCACAAAATTTAAGGACTCCATGAATTAGACACCCCTACCTCACATCCAAGCCAAGCCCTGGCTTGCTTCAAGGTGGAAACTCCACCAATTTAAAAGCTAAGACCACCAAAATGAATAGGAAGAAGAGGAGAACAACTTTTTCTCTTGAAACCACCCCAAAAGCCAAGCTCTAGCCTAGGTTTGAAATCTCAAGATTCTCCAATGGCCACAAAAATTACACCATCTTATAGCCTCTTCAAGCTCTCTCACTTCTCCAACTAGCACTTTCTCATAATCTCATTTATATCAGGTCAAAATTAAGCTTTTTACTTGGCAATAATGGTGGAAAGTAAAAAGCAAAGAGAGAGGGATAAAGGAAGGGAATTCGATAGAGAGAGGAAATGGGCCGTCATGCATCCTACCAAGCACACCAAACTAATAAAATGTCATCTTAGTGCAATTCTATTTACACCAATGCCATGCATACCACTTAGACATATATATATATATATATATATATATATATAGTGATAAGAAAATAAGAAAGTAAAAAATGAAGCCGAAAATTTTTCGAGCACCAAGACCCACCTTTGGCCCACATGGGCATGAAAATCGAAAATATCCGAAATGGTTCCAAATGAGTTTCTAAAGGTTCTTAACCCAAAATAAATGCCCCAAACAACTCCCGACCACGGCACGTGTCCCCACGTATAGAAGAAAATAAAATACCAAAAATTAAAAAGTATAAGAAAAATGCAAAACGAAATCGGGCCTTACATTTTAACTTGGTATCATAGCCTGGGCCAATTCTTGATTCTGTGTCATGCTAAGCTCTCTGCCCTGGGTAGACAATGAACCGTAATGAGGATGATGCGAGTTCGGGTGGGGGAGAATGTCAGAGGTGTCCCACATCGAATTCAGATAGGAATTGAAATGGGCTGGGTGTTAACACTGTTGGAACATGTTCTAAAATATATGTTTCTTTTTAGAAATGTTTTCAAAATATTCTTTAAATATATTAGTTCCCTATTTTATAATATAAACAACAAGTTGCCTAGTTGGTAGATGGAGATTATGAGTTTTCATTTTGCATCAGACTTCTCAGGCGAACTGGGAAAGGGGTTTTCACTCTTCATCAGAACTGATCATGCCCAGAATTTTCACTTTGGGAATGGGCTAATGACCTTTGGGATTCTGGGTTAATTACAACATTTAAAGCATATAGGCTTGAGATGAGCCTATTGTAGATGTATGACTTGAAAGCAAGTCTTAGTGAGAAAGGGTGAAATGATCATCTCCCTTGATTTATTGGATCATTCAATCTGGGCATGGGCTAGAATTTTCCCAATGGGAATGGGCTGATGACCTTTGGGATTCTGGGTTAATTATAACATTTAAAGCACCTATAAATTGAAACATTATATATAGGCTTGAGATGAGCCCATTGTAGACGTACCAGACTTGAGAGCAAGTTTTAGTGAGGATGGTGAAAATTCTGATGAAACTCTGATGAGGTTTCCGAATTGCAATGAAGGTTTGATGATTCTGGCGAAGGTTCTAACTATCTAGTCTGGATTTTGGTGATTGGAATTGAAATTCTAGTAAACTTTTGGGTAACAAAATTATAGAATTTTAGCAATTCTATGTTGGTAAAGTTTTCAACTTATATAGTCGATATACACACATATATATTGATATAGTTGTTTAGAATATAATTTTCTTAAATTATATTTTTTTGGACGAATGATTAGATGGAGAATACATGGGCTCATAGAGTGTGCCACTCTATGCATGTTGAATCCGGTTTAGTTGATTCTTGGAGATAATATTGCCATTTAAAATTCCAATTGCATTTAGGGAAGATTTCAGTTATCTTCAAGAAGCGATTATGCGTCTCAAAACTTAGATTTAAAATTATGTTTTTAATATATTATTATTTATTACATATTAGTATTTATGTGATTATCTCCTCTTACGTCGAATATATTGTTATTCATGTGATTTGATTAAAAAAAGCACCACCTAATGACTTAAGTTTTCGAGTCGGATTTCGAAGAACTCATTTCATTAAAATAGTGGAATCTGATTAGGTGGGTATCCCTATGTGATGACGGGTCCAATTCACCCAATATCTACTCGTGAACCGACACTTGCAAAAAAAAAAAGAATTTTTTTAATTCATTTTAAATATAACATAAAATGAATGATTGTGTTATTAACTAAGAAGCACAAACACTTCTATGAAGGTATCGTGTCCATGTTCAGCGCCGTATCGGACACTGAAACACTCCATAGACATTCCTAAACACGTGTCTTACCTGTCACGGTTGTGTCCATTATTAAAAAATAATATTTATTATTTTGGACACTAGCCTGACACATCCTGGACAGTTGGTTGACACATCTTGGATACTTAATTAACACATTCCCAACACTGGACTAGTACATCTTACACTATCCGTCTTACATAATATCAAGATAATTTGAAGATAAGATAGTAATATGATATAAAGTAGTGATCTTTTGCTCCCCGTGGAACAAAAAAATTCTTCCGCACTTTCTGTAATGACTATTAGATCTAATGGTTGCCTTCCAAACCCACTTATATGTTTTCC
Organism: Cornus florida; assembly: GCF_030987335.1. Classification (NCBI taxonomy): domain Eukaryota; kingdom Viridiplantae; phylum Streptophyta; class Magnoliopsida; order Cornales; family Cornaceae; genus Cornus; species Cornus florida. The sequence continues at coordinate 83,303,357 of NW_026775574.1, read as the reverse complement.
TTTTAATACAAAGCCACTATCACTATTTTTAGTTTCTAAATTTAATATTATCAATAAAATGTAAGTACCAAACAAATAAAAATAGAAATTGCTTTACCTCTGGAATGTCTCACCACCACTAATCGAAATTTTTGTTTTCTTTGATGTCTTTATTGTTACTTTATATATTTCATACCTTTTTTACTTACCAAAAAAAAATTATGATTATGATAGTGACAAAAAAAATTATGATAGTATAATAATAGTATTAAAGAAAACACTAAGAAAAATAACTAATTTAGAAAGGAAATCTTTAATTTTATAGAATAATAGCATTTCTTTTTTATACAAATTATATATTTATATATATATATATATATATATATATATATATATATCAAGGGTGGGTAAAGAGAGAAATTTAGGTATTTAATTTTATCAAGGGTGTGAGAAAAAATTAAATCAAACTTGAATGGGGTGTCATAGGAACTTTCACTCAGATTTAATTTAAGAGTAATAAACTCAAACCTCAGGGGGTGTTTGAGCATTTAACCCTAAATAAAATTAGTTACCACTCAAAAACAAAATATATAAATATATATACACACAAATTTATAATAACAAAAGTTAATAAAATTTAAAAATAATTAAAGAAAAAGAACCATAGATTATTTAGAAAACCCAAAATTTTCAATTTAATTTGAGAGCAATAAACTCAAACCTCGGGGGGTGTCGGAGCATTTAACCCTAAATTAAAATTAGTCACCACTCAAAAACAAAATATACAAATATATATAGACACACAAATTTATGATAATAAAAGTTAATAAAATTTAAAAATAATTAAAGAAAAAGAACCATAGATTATTTAGAAACTTAAAATTTTCAATAGAATAAAAGTGCGTTCATAACGATGGTAAACTTGTAATGAAAGAGGCGAGGGGAAGACTTGTTGAAAAGAAGAAGATAAAAAAGAAAAAAAGAAAAATATGGAATGTTTTCGCCACTTCCCCAACGTTAAATAACTTAAATATATATTTAATATTTTAATGTTGGTGTAACTTATCCAGAAATGTGTTTTTAGTGCTGGTGTAAAAACGTGAATGAGAATAAAAGAAAGAGGGGAAAAAATGGGCCAAATATTAATTTTCTATAATATTAAAATTTTATATTGGTCAGGATGTATTGAAAAACGTGAATAAGAGTAGAAAAGGGAAAAAAAAAAAAAAAAAAAAAGGTCATATAAGGATGTAAATCTTTAGGGCGTAATATTAAGTTTATGGGGAGAGAGAAAAGAGAAAAAAGTAGAAGTTATTTTAGAATATAAATATTTAAGACCTACTATAAAATCGAAACGAGGGAGGACATAGAAAAGAAAAAAGAAGAAGTTATTTTAGGATATAAAATTTTGAGGCCTAATATAATTTTTTTTATATTTATTAGAGTTTAATAATATTAGGAAATCATTATAATATAACTTAATATAAAAAAATTTTAAAATTTTAATGTCTTGACTAGGCCCTTAGTCGACCGCCTAAGTTACTCTAGCGCATATGTATAATATTTCGTATAATATATTCTTTTTGATATTTGAATAGCAATCAGCTTCTAACATTAAGTGACTTTAAAACTGAAATAATATATTAATTAAAGTTTTACAATTGTCTCATTCTATAGATACATAAATAAAAATTTATACTTCTATGAAGTTGACATGTTGATATATATTCGTGTTTGTTTCTCTGTCTTGCTTCTTAAGTTATTAAATTCATACGAAAATATAAAAATAAAAATATACTAAACTGTCATATTTTTAATTCTCATAAGACTGGAAACAATTCATAAATGAATATGTATTTATAGGGATGATAGACTAATAAAAAGAGAGCGAAAGGTCCTCAAAATAAAAAGATGCTGACCCTGGGATAATAATTCTTAACATGGCAAAATCTAGGCAGCCTCCATCTTACAAATTCAACGCCTCGGGTGTCATTAGCGTACCCCGAAGTCAGGTACGGAATGTATATTTTAGGCAAAATTAGACTAATAAGACATTCATCAGAAAATCAACCGCGGAGATTGATATTCCGTTACATCAGTGTGGGATTTAGAGAGAGAAAAAGAGGAGAGGGGGAGAATCAGAAACAACGAACCAGAAGATAGCTTTCTATTTCCAAATCGAAGAACATTAATAGCACAGCACTTTGTTCTTACAAACTCCAACACCATAGCAATACATATATATATATATATATATACACATATATAGATACATACAGTGTTATATATATAGAGAGAGAGTGTTTGTGTGTGTTGTTTTAGAGAGAGGGGAGGATTGAGGGTGGGGGCAGAGGCGGCGATGGAGGGGGAAGAGGAGGGAGACGATAGCAGCGAATCCAAACCCAAATCTACGGTAAGAACAAGATCAGGGCCGTCGAATTGGTGGACGAATTTCCACAGGGATCTCTTGGCGGGAGCTGTGATGGGGGGTGTGGTGCACACGATTGTGGCCCCGATCGAGAGGGCAAAGCTTCTGCTGCAGACCCAAGACAGCAACATAGCGATTGTGTCTGGCCCACACAGGAGATTCCAGGGAATGTTTGATTGTATCGTTCGAACTGTCAAAGAAGAAGGCATTCTCTCTCTATGGAGAGGCAACGGTAGTAGTGTTCTTCGCTACTACCCTTCTGTTGCCCTCAATTTCTCACTCAAGGTATTCTTGTTTTAATTGTATATATATCTTTACATATATGTTTATATATGCCCTCATATGTCTCTGTTTATTTGGTTCAAGAAATATTTTTTATTTTTTTTTCACCTGTGTTTTGATGTGTACTTAGTTTGATTTGTGGATTAGAAGTTAGAACCAAAAAAAAGTAGTAATATGAAATTGTTTGGACTCTTGGATTGAATTTTGTGATTGACATGTTTGACCTTTTTATATAATTTTAGAGTTCGATTTTGGCTGTGGATAAAACTGAGACATGTTTAGTGAAATGTGATTTATGATTTATTGAAGTATTAGAGGTGCCTTGTTTGTTAGGACTTAGGAGATAGTGTTTTGAAGGCCAGGAGGACCAATTTGGAGATCAAATTTATGAAACTTCAATGGATTTTTTTAATCGAGAACCCTTATTGTAGTTCCTGCAACCCTTAACAGTGCTATATTTGGTTCCATAAGTAGATGTATGACCATTTTTAGTACACGATGTTGAGAAACAAATGTTTGTTTCATTTTTCTCCCACAAAATCTCATTTTTTTAGTACTTTATAACATAGCTTTTGCCCCATTATTTTGGTTTAGCTACATTAATGTTGTGTGGCTATTCCACTTGATCTAGGCGATACTTTCTTGCGGAGCACTTTTGAATTCAATTGGAAACTATCCTAATTCTTATTCATATGGGTCTAGTTGTTAGCTACTAATGCGGCTTCCTTTTTTTAAGACATAAAATGCAATGCAAAGTTCTTATTTGCAATTAAATTTAGAAATTTTAGCCACTCGATGATCAAGGGTGTCTCGAGTCAATTCGTGACGATGACACAAAAGATTTTTATTTATTTATTATTATTTTTTAACAGGGGTTGGGACTAATATTCTCAGATTCCCACAACCACCATAGTCAGAGGTATTGGGTAAACCCAAGAGAGAGGTTTGATGCCTCTTGGAGTCAAACTCGAGACCTCTGAAGTCTGACCTAGAGCTCTTATTCATTCAACTACCCTTTGAGAGTCACACAATGACAAGTTTTTAGAAAGAGAGCAATTTATAAAATTGGTAGTTAATTTTGTCAATAAATGATTCTGGCTTTTTAAGTGGAACATAGTGATGTTCGCCATGTGTTGAAGAATTATAGAGGCAAGAAAGAGTAGCTATAAATGTTTGACTAACTATAATGTTCCAACCAGATAGCAGAATTACATGAAGTGGTGCAGAAGTTAGTCCAATGCCAACTTGAATAAATTTGCCTCAAAAAAAAAAAAAAAAAAGTAATGTATTTGTTAAACTAAAAATCAAGCTTTTATAGCTTTCTTTTTAAGAGAAACCATCCTTGAGAAGGAAATGTTATCCAGTCTACTTAATAAGTAATCAAATAGGTCCTTCACCCCCTGCTAGTCAAGAAAAAAGTTAAACCAGCGTATTAGATCACATGATTTTGCTAATAAAGGTCCTCGTACATTTCAATTGCATATATGATTTATACTCTGGTGTCTTCTTAAAGACTTCTCTACCATTACCCGTCTACCTGTTTTCCTTTGACGTCAAAGGCTGAATAAAATAGCATATATGACCATCAATGTCTTTTCCATTAGAAGAAAAAGTAAATTTTCGCAGTCCCGCTGGTAGTTTAGTTCTTAAAGGCAGATGCTTGCACCTATAGATATTTCTGCTTTGGTTGTACTTTCCAGTCTCCAATAGTTACTACTTTTTCAGAGGAGGAACCTTTTTAACCATCAGTGCTTTTCTGTGAGAAGGAAAAGTAAGACTTTTGCTGTCCCACTGATAGTTTAGTTCCTAAAGGCAGATGCTTGCACCTATAGATACTTCTGCTTTGGTTGTCCTTCCCAGTCTCCAGTAGCTACTACTTTTTTAGAAGAGGAACCTTTTTATTATCCATATCTTGTGATTAACATACTAGCATGAGTAGCTCATATTTTTTTAGGAACTCTGGAGTGTGTTTTATTATACTATGTGAATGAATTGTTATTTCTGAAGTCTGAGGTGTTAGACAGCTAAGAGAACTTGACGCTCGGTATCCATTGCTATGAACCATGGGGACATGGGGACACTGACTGTAGTTGTAAGTTCATGTATATTTTTCTTACTTGCTTGCATTTCCAATTAGAACACTTGGTGCGTGTTAGAGATTGAGGACCCAGAAATAGAGTAAAATGAGTTACCTTTATCATTGCTTAATGATTATTAGGATCTAGGAAAACATTGTTTGTGTTACTAGCATTTCATGGCTTGAATGTAGGCCCTTTTGGGATAATACGTGAATAGTGGATTCAGGTTGATTTTTAAAGAGATTTTATATAAAATTATTATAATGCTAGCGATGCCTTATCCATCAAAAACTTCTGCACCAAGAGTTATGGGTGAGTCAATTTTGCTTGGGGCAAAAGTTGAGAAAATAAAAAGAAAACCCTATTTTCCTGGAGGTTGATCTAAAAGGCTAAAACCAGACTATCTCTTTGGTCCATACATATATCTTTGCATCATTGTTGTTGTATTCCTGAACATTCCTGTTTTTCTTTTTAGAATATCACATATATTAATTCCAAAAAAGAAAAAGAAAGATATAGTAGCCTTAGCCAAAACAGAAATAGAAGTTGCAGCAGCTAACAATTGATTAATTGTTTGTATTGTTATGCAACTATCTCTGTTAGGCAAATAGGACTTCAGTTGGCAATTTTCGTGCAAAACGAAGCCTGTATGTTATATTTTAGCTTCTGGTTATGATTTTTAAAAGTTAATCAAGGTAGGTAGTTGAATTACCATTGTGCAAGGGCATAGTAGTGAATACGAAGCTTCAACTAAAGTGCAAATGTAAATTGTACTTTCAAATTTATGCTCTCACACTCTACCTAACTAAATTATCAAAAGTTCAAATTCAAATTAAAACTAAGTAATCAAATTTAATCAGTCCATTACGCTGAACAATCATATAATTTAAACAGTAGTAGAAAAGCATATAATTTAAAAGCAGTAGAAAAGCATGAATTCTGACAAGAAGATTTTTACATGTAAACCCAAACGGAAAAATCAGGGACCTAGTTCAAACCAAATCACTATGATTAAGAAGTTACAACTAGGTTAAGAGTTACAACACCCTGTAATCCTAGTTACTTCTTGACATAGATTGATCCACCAAACTCTCCACTCGAATATTGAGGCATACAGTCTGATAGTCAGTAGATCTGTTCGTCACATAATCCACTTCCACTTCTCCAACTAGTGATTTGATCTCCAATGACTAGTCGTCCAAATTAATCTCATTATGATTGAATAATTGTTAGCATTAAACTTTGTTCAAATAAGCTTCACAGCAAATATGTTGTCGAAATTCTCATATGACACTCACCAGTTGACTGTAATTTGATAAATGCTAAAAAGATAAATATGCATGCACTTAATTTCGCTCAAAAGTTCTAAAAAATGTCTCTCGTATATTCTGTGTGTATATATAGGATCTACTTATAGGTAGAATAGTGTTGTAGAGCAATGAGGGTTTCCAGTGTTATAAGTGGAAAAGAAAATTGTTTATGGAAGAGCTCGATAGATGAAGAGACATGTCATCGATTGACATACTCCGCTACTCTGTAGTTTTGTACTTAGAAGAATTTCAAAAAAGGTAGTTTCCAAAACACATTCTATACATATCAATTAGGACTTTCAAAATCAAATCATGAAGTTCAAAATCCTAATGGATTAATGCATGAACCCTAATTTTGGTGAGTGCATAGAAGTGTCAATTACCTTTATACCCTTGGTGTAAAAATTACACTTTTTCTCTTAAATGAAGCTTGAATTTCATCTTCGACCATGACGAAGGGGTAACAAATTGACACTACCCAACTTTTAAAAATTCTATATATATATATTTTTTCTTTTGAAAGGTATTAAAAAATGAGAAATAAAAAATTACAGACTCAAGTTTTGATTTATGAAATATGACAACCTAAACAATTCATATCATTAAATATGGTAGGGTTTGCAATTTGCAAGTTTTGATCTTAATTTTTTTTTTGTTGAATGAATAAAAATTGATTTAGAAACTACAATCATGTTGAAACTAGGACAGGTAAGTTCAGTTGATTGAAGGATCTCTGGAAGCTCACAAGAGTGGGAGAGCGACAAAGTCTAAAAGTTCTTGAGAGGGAGCATCTCCATAGTGCTTTTTTTTTTTTTTAAAAAAAAAAAAAAATTATTTTATTATATATATTTGCACTTAACTCATGTTAAAATATGATTATATCAATTTATTATGTATTTTTTTTGGGTCCATTTTTTTTAATTTGCACAAGTGGTTCCATAGCTGATATGATATACTGAAAATTGTTAAGTAAATCAAATAGAGCAGTAAATCAACAAAGAAAGAGTTGCTTGGTAGTATGTTTGTGTCTTTCCTACTTAGTTGTCTGCGTTTCGAATCTTGTACCACTCAATTTTACATGCATGTTTTATTTTTAATTCAAAGTGCAGTGATTGCACGTGGTGGTCATTTAATGGAAAAAAATAGGAATCCACATAGTTGTTATGCTCGTAGGACGAGCCTGTGGTGCATTCAATAGGAAATACTGAAATCTGCAAAATAAGAAACAGAGTATGCAAATTCAAAAAATTTAATCCGCGGATTTGATTTGCATTCGCTCCCAATCAAACCAAGTCACATGCAAGGTGCTGGAGCGCCTGCTCTTTAGACGAATCCTGTGACTAAGGGGTCAACTTTGCGAAAAAGAATTTTCCAAATTGGTTTTAAACTGATAACCTTAATCTCTTTCAACCTCAATGGTCTATAAAAAGACCATATGCTTTCTAAAAACCAATGCAAGCACATATTTAGCATGCACAGAGAACATATAGCATTGTGAGGTATACTTGAGTTCATCCTAGCAAATCAATTGCTAGACTTTGTTTATTTCGTTCATCATCCGTTCATTTGGATGGTGCGTGTGTGTGTTTTAAGTGTTGATCATCAATATTTTTAGAACCACAAGGATGCAAACACCGCAAGCCAATTCCACACAACAGTCAAAGACTTGGATGTCACTAACCATGGGGATCAAAGATGGAATACAGAACGGATCGTGGAGGAGTGAATTCATTGAATAGCAGCCTCTGTTCCTTTTGTTGGCCTATTGCCCCAGCAGCCTGGTTCGCCTCTTTTCCATGGTGGACGGCGTGTCAAGAGGCCACTGCAAGGGCACCGTCTGAAAGCTAAGAGGCTTCTTCTCCCTGCCATTCGACGAAGGTGGACTCGGAAGGAGAAACAAAAATGGGTTCCATGTGCTGATTGTGACCCGGGTAAGTCTGTTCTTTTGCAAGGCTCCCCTTTTTCTGCTTCCCTTCTTCACCTTTAGGAGTGTTGCCCTCGGAGAGGATGAAGGGGCCTGTTTCTTCTTTCTTTAGAAACCTTTCCTCGGTTTTTGAGGAAGGTTTGGAGTGTGGATTGGAGGGTTTGCTTGGGTGTAATCAGGTTGATGGGAGGAGACACCCGAGGTTTGTGGTTCGTAAGGGTGAGAGGGTGTCTGTTTGTGTGGGGAAAGATGTTCAGATTTGTCTTGACAACGCTACTGCTATTGTTTTTCTGAATGAGTTGCGGGCTCATCTAGCCTTGAAAGGCCTTCATAATGAGCCGAGTGGTCCTTTGTCTAAAGAGATTTTTGGGACTCCATTGGCCTGCTGCTCTCCTTCTTCGTCTTTTGAGAATGGGTTGTGTTCTTCCTTCAATGGGGATTTGGGGATGAATCAGTGGAATGAATGTGTGACTGACTGTGATTTTGTGGCCCCTTTGGCTATTGTTAGACCGAATGGGGAGTTTGAGGTGGGGGCTGGTTGTGAGACATGTGTGGCTGCCATGGAGGAGGATTGGGTGAGGGAAAAGGGTGTTGAGGTTGGTTTTCTTTTGGGAGTTTATTTCGAGGGGAGGTTGGAGAAGGCGACAAGTATGTTTCTGGATGTTTTTAATTCTCAGTTTGTTGATAGTATGGGAAGTAGGGGGAGTAGGGGAAGTTTCCTGGTAGGGATGGGATGAGAGGGGTTTACTGAGCCCCTCGGCTCTTGTCACTTATGAAAGGAGGAGTAGGGGGGCAAGGGAGAGGGGTAGGGGAGGGAGGGGAGAGGCAGTCAACTCAAGTGTTTCCCTATGAAGTTACGAATTCTATCATGGAATGTCCGAGGTCTCAATGACCCTGTTAGAAGGAAAGTAGTGAAGTCGGTGATTCGTAATGGGGGTGGTCATGTTGTGTGTCTTCAAGAAACCAAGAATGCTTCAATGACGGACTTGTTTGTGCGAAGCTTGTGGGAGGGGGAGATTTGTGGAATGGATTGCGTTGGATGCGGTTGGTTCTTCGGGCGGAATCCTTATTATGTGGGACAACTGGTGGGTCTTTTTAATGGACAACCGGTGGGACTCTCAGGTTGGGCTTTTCTCTGCTTCATGCGTTCTCTCTTTGTTGGAGGATGGTTTTCGTTGGGTTTTTTCTGGTGTTTATGGTCCTACAAAGGATTGTGAGCGTCATTTGCTTTGGGAGGAACTGGGGGAGGTTCATTGGAGATGGTCGCTTCCTTCGTGTATTGGTAGGGACTTCAATGTTGTTCGTTCTCCTTTTGAAAGGTCGGAGGGGGGTAGGTGGACGGTCGACATGGAGGCCTTCTCGAAGTTCATTGATGTTTTTCGTTTGTTTGATTTGCCTTTGGTGGGTGGGCCCTTTACTTGGTCTAGTGGCCGCTCTCCTCCTACTCGCTCTCGCCTCGAGTGATTGGGAGGAGAAGTTTTCTGATGTTGTTCAGGCCACTTTGGCTTGCCCCGTTTCTGATAATGTTCCGTTGCAGTTGGATTGTGGTGGTTTGCGTAGTAGATGTACCCCTTTCAGATTTGAGAATATGTGGCTTTGAGCCGGCAGTTTTCTTGAGCGAGTCCATTCTTGGTGGTTGGGGTATGGTGTGGTTGGCACCCCTAGTCATTCTCTCGCAGGTAAGTTGCGTCTTTTAAAGAATGATTTTAAAGTCTGGAACAAAGAGGTTTTTGGTAACTTGGTTTGGAGGAAGAATCGGGTTTTTTCTGAGATTGTTGATATTGATAGGATGGAGGGTCAGGGTATTTTGGCGGATTCCTTGAAGCTTAGGAGGGTGGAATGTCAGGCAGAGTTTGCTGAGATTGCTGTCATGGAGGAGATTTCGTGGAGGCAAAAGTGTAGAGCTTTGTGGCTCAAGGAAGGAGACAATAACACGAAGTTTTTTCATAAACTTGCCAATGCTCATAGAAGGGGCAATCACATTGGGAGGATTCGGGTGGATGGGGAGGTGTTTTGTAAGGAGGAGGAGATTTGTAAAGCTTTTGTCGAGTATTTCTCGACGTTGTTCATTGAACCTTCTGGTTGGAGACCTTTACTTGCAGGGCTGCATTTTGACTCTATTTCGTGTGAGGAGTGCTCTGTTTTGGAGGAGCCATTTTCTGAAGAGGAAGTATTGTCTGCTTTGAAGAGCTGTAATGGGGATAAAGCCCCAGGTCCAGATGGTTTTACAATGAGATTCCTTTTGGAGTGCTGGGAGGTGGTCCGAGAGGTGGTGATGGGTTCTTTTCACGCCTTTCATGCTCAGGGCTCTTTTGAGAAAAGCTTGAATGACACTTGTATTGCTCTCATTCTGAAAAAAGGAGGGGCGCTGGATGTTAAGGATTTTTGCCCTATTAGCTTGGTGGGTTGCTTTTACAAGTTGATTGCAAAAGTCTTGGCATCTAGGTTGAGGAAGGTTATGGATGGTGTCATTTTTGACTCTCATAATGCCTTTGTTGGAGGTCGCCAAATTTTGGATTTGGTTCTTATTGCTAGTGAATGTGTGGACTCTAGATTGAGTAGTGGGGTTCCGGGTGTTTTGTTCAAGCTGGATATTGAGAAGGCGTGCGACCATGTGAGTTGGAACTTCCTCCTCTACTTATTGGAGAGGATGGAGTTTGGTGAGTGATGGAGGAGATGGACCCAGTTTTGTATTTCTAGTGCTTGTTTCTCAGTCCTTGTGAATGGTGCTCCGTCGGGGTTTTTCGCTAGTTTGAGGGGCTTGAGACAAGGGGATCCGCTTTCCCCTTTCCTATTCCTTTTTGTGATGGAGACTCTTAGTAGACTGCTGAAGAGGGCCGTCGAGTTGGGATTTTTGAGAGGATTTCAGGTGGGCAGAGATGTTGCTAGTTAGTTGGAAATTTCCCATTTGATGTTTGCGGATGATACTTTAGTTCTTTGTGATGCAGATGCATCCCAACTGAGATACTTGAGATGCGTTTTGGTTTGGTTCCAAGTTGTTTTTGGGCTTAAGGTGAATGTTGGAAAGAGCGTTCTGGTTCCGGTTGGGGAGGTTCCTGAAATCGAGATGTTTGCTCAGATTCTTGGATGTCACACTGGCTCTTTCCCCATTTCTTACTTAGGGTTGCCTCTGGAAGCCCCTTCGAGATGTGTGAGATGCTGGGACCCGGTTGTGGATAGATTTGAGAAGAGACTGGCAAGTTCGAAGAAGCAGTATCTCTCTAAGGGGAGGAAGGTCACTCTGATCAAGAGCACCCTTTCTAGCCTCCCCACTTATTTCATCTCTCTCTTTTAGATTCCTTCTTTTGTGGCTTAGAGTATTGAGAGGAATTCAAGTACCATCTGGTTCGTTGGGAGTAGGTGTGTTGTCCAATTCGATGTGGAGGGTTAGGGATTAGGAGGTTATTGCCTTTCAATAAGGCTCTCCTCGAGAAATGGCTTTGGAGGTTTGGGGTTGAGAGGCATTGGCTTTGGAGGAGAGTTATCGCGAGCAAATTTGGGGAGAGCATCGGTGGGTGGAGTTCTCTTGAGATGCGTGGTCCTAGGGGGGTGGGGGTTTGGACCAGGGTTTGGACCTTTATTCAGAAGGGGTGGGATGATTTTTGCAAACATGTTCGCTTTCGGATCAGGGATGGAATGAGGATTAGATTTTGGGAGGATGTTTGGTGTGGGGAGCTTTCTCTTGCTCTCTCTTTCCCAAGGCTCTTCAGGATTGCTTTTCATAGACAGGCCATGGTGACTGACTGTTATCATCTTGATAACGGAAGACTGACTTAGGATGTTCAGTTTAGGAGGCACTTTCAGGACTGGGAGATTGAAGACGTTTCTCGTTTGTTTGAGGTTTTGTATCGCCAGGTGATCACAGTTGGGGATTCTGATGGATGGCTTTGGGATCCTAACTCTCAGGGTCGGTTCGAGGTTAGGTTTTTTTCCAGGTCTCTCACGGTTGATGCTGGGGGCCCCTTCCCTTGGAAGTCTATTTGGCGTTCCAAGGCCCCCCTCAAAGTGGCCTTCTTTGCTTGGACTTCTGTCTTGGGTAGGATCTTAACCGAAGATAATTTGAGGAGGAGGAATCAGGTGGTAGTCAACCGTTGTTACTTGTGCTTGCGTGATGAGGAGACAATTAATCATCTTCTGTTACATTGCAGTTTGGCCAGAGACTGTTGGTTTTGATGCTTGGTTTGTTTGGGGTTCCCTAGGTTATGCCTTGTTCCTCTAGAGGGTTGATTGAGGCTTGGAGAGGTTTCTCAGTTGGGGCTCATATTCGGGATGCTTGGAGGGCTACTCCTCTTTATATTTGGTGGTGCATTTGGCTGGAGAGAAATCGGAGATATTTCGATGGAAAAGAGAAGCCTGTCTCTATGCTTAAGTTCTTTATTATTTTCACTTTTTTTTGTTGGGTTTCAGGGAGAGATTATAGATCTTTAGAGGAGATTGTTGTTTTTTTGCCCTCTTTGAAGGCTTGAGGCCTTTTTTTGGCCTTTTTGTTTCTTTGGGATCCGCTCCCCTTTTGAGCGTTTGTTTTAAAATTTTTACTTATAAAAAAAAAATCTTCATTTGGTCAAAGTATATTTAAATGTTAAATTTCTGTTAAGAATAGTTAAAAAGATTTCAAGAACTATTCACCCACTCCATCCTTCTCGGTCTAGTTCATACATGTGCGTACTTTGACTATCAGAATCTAGCGTTACAGTCTGATTCCTCAATCTCAAGTGAGCGATGATATCCAGATACTTGTATAGAGAGGTGTTTGGACCCCTATTTTGGGGTATTCCCTTAGCATCTGAAATGTTGGCAAGGGTTTCTCGGTGCTATTTGTGACTTGTTTAGACTGCCGGTGTGTTCGGTAGTACTATTCTTCTCCTTTGCCGTGTCTCCGGCAGTTTGTATTGATTTGTTTGGGTTGCCGGTTTGTTAGGTAGCATTGTCTTCTCTTTTGCCGTGTCTCCTGCAATTTTTGTTTGATTTGTTTGGGCTGCCGGTGCCGGTGTGTTCGGTAGCATTGTTTTCGCCTTTGCTGTGTCTCCGACAATTTTTGTTTGACTTGTTTGTGCTGCCGGTGTGTTCGGTAGCACTGTTCTTTGCCTTCCCTCATCTCTCTTCATCATTCACACGTGTTGTTACTCGTCCTCTCAATGGAAAGTTGGGCATTTATGCTCCAACTTGTGGGGGAGTATTGAAGATTTAATGGAGGAATCAGTGGAGGAAAGTCTTTCAGTAATTGATGTTGTTTCCTATTATTAAAGATTCGGTGTTGCTAGAGGAATCAGTGGAGAAAAATACTCCGTGTTTCCTATTTTCTAATTCTTTCCATTCTCATAATTTCTTTCGGTGTTGCTAGAGGAATCAGTGGAGAAAAATACTCCGTGTTACCTATTTTCTAATTCTTTCCACTCTCATAATTTCTTCTCCTATATAAAGGAGCCTCCACCATTGTATTGTCTATGAGTTGAGAGCTTTTCTATTTGTTTTATTTATCTCTTCACTTCCGTTTTATGCTTTACAACAGGTCCAATGTTGGAAGCCTAGTTTGTTAAACTTGAGAAAACGAATTTGAGTCTCAGGCTCACTTTGTGAAAACGTGCATGAGGTTGCAATAACTAGTCTACCCTACTTGAAACCCACATTGAAACAACATAGTACAATGACATTTGCTTCATTTTCAAATATAATCACTTTAACAATGTGAGAAACCTTTAGTAAAAAGGACATGAAACTTAAGATTTGAGTCATAAAATTTTCAAGAAAATGTATTCTTCCAGATTGAACTATAATTAAAATATCTCCACGTATTAGATGTAACAATTCTCCCTTGTGTCGTCATGAGCATCAACATATAGTTCACCATCTCTCTCTCCCCTAAGGAGCACAAAATACCTGACAAACTGTACGAGTCTCCCTAGATACTCCCAGAACATGATATCTTATATCTCACACAGCGACTGTAATAGTTCTTTATCATATGTGAGAGGCAAAATTTGTATGAGCAGCACCGATTTTGCATTACTTCAGTATTAGAAAGTTCTTGAATTCTTACGGGTATTTTCGTGGGTAATGCAGTCTTTTCTGAGTTAATTTTTTTCAGTTTAAGGGCTCAATCCATAATTTTTTCTGTTTGATGCCTAACTTTTTAATTCATCTTAACCAATTTGGCTTTAGAGATAAAAGCAAAGAAATGTTGGTAGCAAATGGGTTATAAAAATTATAAAGTTATGAAGAATACTTAACAAATGACATTTGGGGTGTTTCTGTGATGAAGTTTAAGTGGCCAGTACTTGAATGCAATCTGTATCTATATGTATGTGAGCTTTACATTCTGGTCCATTTTCATATCTCATTATTTTTTATTGTTGTAGTGATACGTGAAAGGAGTAGCATCACCTTCTTTTTAGAATTTAAAGAACCATTCGTGTTAAAAAATATATATATATATAACTGCCATAGTCATGCATTCAATTGCCATTTTCCTCCTTCGGTCCTTTTTATGCATTGATAGTACACCAGTATAGGCCACTGTAAAGTTCTTCTCTGGGTCCAAATAGCATATCTTTTAAGAGAAAAAAAGTGGGTGGAGATGAAGTTGAGTTTATGATCAAAATTCAATTAATGGAGGAGAAATTTCCCTATGTATGGCTCCATCAAAGCTTCCCATTCTAGTGTAATTCCCACATCATCTGTACTATATGGAAAATCTAGCAAACCTTCTCTCTTTGTGAATGACTCTCGTACCAATTTTATCTTTCTGGATGGGCTATGGTCACGCCGTCAGGCGCACTGCATTTGCACCACCCAGTTTTGTAAAAGAAGAAACAGTTATTCAAATATTGTTTTTAACTGTCAAAAATAACGCTGTGAATGCCACCTGAAGTGGAAGTTTCTATAAGTTACTTGTCTACCATCACTTCCAGTAGAATGGGAAAAATTATTGTGAAAACCACAGATCATGATTGAAGGGGAATTTACTACTGTCAAAAACATTGAATATGATGATAATCTTTTTCCCTAAGCAGTAAGATGTTGACCAATTCGAAAGATCATTCGATGTAGTTGAAATAACTGAGATTTTTCTTGTTCTTTCTAACAATATTTTCATGAGAAGCTGTTAATGCTAATGTAAACTAGATGTTACTAAACAGATGCACTGTTAGTATGAAAGCTAAATTCCATTAGTTTACTCTCCTCTGAAACCTCTTAAAACATAAAAGTTGTATTACAATTTGTGATGTTGGGACGCTTAACTGATTGGATTTCTTATGGACATGAGTTACACTTTCTCATGGGCTCGCATTTTTTTTACTCCATGTGAAGTTATAGTATTTCAAAGTATGTTATAATGAGTTCTGGTTTTGACCGATGATTTCCTTCCACAGGATCTGTATAGAAACATCCTACGAGAGGGTCATTTTGTGTCTGGTGCACCTGCCAACTTCATTGCTGGTGCTGCAGCAGGTTGTACGACATTGATCATCATCTACCCTCTTGATATTGCACACACCCGCCTTGCCGCTGACCTTGGGAGAAATGAGGCTCGTCAATTCCGAGGAATCTGGCACTTCCTGAGTACCATATGCAAGAAAGAGGGAATTAAAGGTGTTTACAGAGGACTTCCCGCCTCTCTGCAAGGGATGATTATTCACAGGGGCCTTTACTTCGGTGGTTTCGATACCATAAAAGAGAAGATGTCAGAAGAATCTCAACCAGAGTTGGCATTGTGGAAGCGCTGGCTGGTGGCTCAGGCTGTCACAACATCTGCCGGATTGTTGTCATATCCACTGGATACAGTTCGGAGGCGGATGATGATGCAATCTGGCTTAGAACAGCCAATGTACCGAAGCACTCTGGAGTGCTGGAGGAAAATTTATAGGACAGAGGGCGTTGCTTCATTTTACCGCGGGGCTCTTTCAAATGTGTTTAGGAGTACTGGTGCTGCTGCAATTTTGGTTTTGTACGACGAGGTGAAGAAGTTTATGGATTGGGGGGGATTGTAGCAGGAAATTATTTTGTTGGCCAGTTTGTTCATTCAACAAAAAGGA
The DNA here is from genome assembly GCF_030987335.1 of Cornus florida. Taxonomy (NCBI): domain Eukaryota; kingdom Viridiplantae; phylum Streptophyta; class Magnoliopsida; order Cornales; family Cornaceae; genus Cornus; species Cornus florida. The sequence continues at coordinate 83,287,323 of NW_026775574.1, read as the reverse complement.
TTTAGAGTAGAACGAGACAATGTCACGGCAACAAAAATCTTGTAGCAGTGAAGGTGAGTTTGATACGAGTTATTATGTTTACACCTTGATTTTTGTTAACGAATAAAAGGAATTTAGTTAGATGTTTTGGTCATATTCTTTGGCCATGAAATTGGATTTATTCGAAGCAATGAAATGCAAAATGGTATACTTTATTCCTTGTTTATCTATATGGTTGTCACGGTTTGTTATTCCATGTCGGATAGGGATGTGGTGGGTCAGCATTACCTAACGGTTTAAGTTTTTAAGTCAGATTGCAAATGTAAGACATGTTTTGAGGAAAACATGTCTTACATTTGCAATCTGACTTAAAAACTTAAACCGTTAGGTAATGCTGACCCACCACATCCCTATATATATATATATATATATATATATATATATAAGGTAGCAGAGTATTTGTTGTCAAATGCTAATCCCACATATGATGTGGATGGTACACAAACACTTGGTTAACTTATGTAAAACATGTCTTACATTTGCAATCTGACTTAAAAACTTAAACCGTTAGGTAATGCTGACCCACCACATCCCTATATATATATATATATATATATATATATAAGGTAGCAGAGTATTTGTTGTCAAATGCTAATCCCACATATGATGTGGATGGTACACAAACACTTGGTTAACTTATGTAGGCTTGGGTTGATCTATTATGATGTTTATAGACAACAAGATGGAGTTTTTTAGCAAAAGGCATAATAATTTGTGAAAGATAATGTTCTAAATATCAACTTGTTTTGGACACGTACACTTTTATACTTAGATGTCAATGACAAGTGGGAGGTGAGAGAACTTTTTGGTAATGAAGTTTTGATCACTTGGTTTTCATACAACATGTCAAATAATTGATATATGGTATTACAAACTCACTTTAAAGATATTTTCCATTTATCAATTACTTCATTTATGATTGTATTTGCTTTTAATATTGGAGGTTAATCTCTAAATTCAATACAAGTTAGAATATTTTAATTTATTTCATTTAATCTAAAATTCAATGATGATGATGATAATACATTGATTAAACTATTAAAGGTGGATTGGTGCAAAAAGGGTCAATATTTAAGAAGTGGGCTTGGCCTCACAGTTCCAAGTTTGTGCTGCTGTGCTCAACCCACCATCCACTGAGACATGCTAATTGCTTTTGGTGCTTTTGTGGAACAAAGTGACATTGATTTGACTAATTTAACTTGTTTCTAAAATGAAAAGAGTGTTCCTCCAAATTGCAATAAATATAATTGAGAAAAAGAGTTTGGCTCTAAAAATATTGGCGGTTAAATAATAAGAAGTGTGATTTGTGGGCGATAATATATATTCGAGATGAAAAGTTCTAAACTTAAGGGACAACAATAGCGACAGTGGGCTCAGACTAATACCCAGTGATCTTTGAAACACAAAATTGTAAGATATCTTGGATGAACCGTGCTACACTCGTCCAGAGTCGACAACTGACTCAGAGACCTGAGATGTCTTTCTAAAATGAAAAGAGTGTCCCTCAAAATTGCAATAAATCTGATTGAGGAAAATAAGTATGCCTCCAAAAATATTAGCGGGTTAAATAATATGTGTGATTTGTGGGCGATAATATACATTTAAGATGAAAAATTCTAAATTTGTTGACAATCGACTGAAATACGTGAACTGTAGATTATTATAGCAGGCTTCATATTCATATTTCTAAATCAGTTGTTGACTTTTGACAAGTGTAGCATAATTCATGTGAGATTTACCTTGCAATTACATATAATAAAATATCACTAGGTTAAAACACACGCGCGCGCGAAGGTCATTGACCCCAAAAATGATCTGGGGAAGGTGCTAACTGGTGATGATCTCAACTCAATTGTGTTCAAACCAAAGTTACCAAACACCCCCCAAAATAGGTGAAATTTATTATATTAAAAGTGGAAACACCATGAAGAAGCCAAAGCAACCATGACTTCATCAGCTCTAACAAAAAGCAAAGAGGAATATATACATACATACATATATATATATATATATATATATATATATATATATAAAGTACTTGTGTGTGTATTAAACACATATAAAGTAGTTTGGGAAGCTTTTGGAACCTTGGATCAAGTTTTTGGACAAAATGTGAACCAAACCTTACCATTAAGGAACTTGGAGTGGGGTACATGGGTGGCACAATTCTCTTGCTTTTCTTAGAATAATGCATTTTACTATTCACTTTGCATTATTAATTGTTGAATGTGCTTTTGTAGGTGTCTTTTTGAAAGATTCACTAGCAGATTCTTCTAAGGTTAGGGCTGTAAAGATTCTAATGGGTCTGTGACATGGTAGGTTTTAATCACCCCTCTATATGTTTGCCACGTGTAATTCCAATATATTTGACACACACTCTTTAGATTGTGGTTGAAGTTGCACAGCTGCTCAAATATATACTATATACTATATATATATAGTTGCATTATTTTTTGTGTTTTTTTGTTTTTTTTAAATGTTACTACTATATAGTTGCTGTTGCTATCATCACTAGGCTGTCTTTTCCAAAAGAAAAGGAAAACACCATTGACATGAAGTGGGGTCTAAGCTCTATCCCCAATAATGGCCTTTCCCATCCCATCATATTTTTCCTTAAAATGGAAAAGATCTTCAAAGTGAGTTTGCATACCATATACTACCAACAATAAATTCCAAACATCTTTCTTTGTAAGTAGTAACTTTTATATATATATATATATATATTTCTTCCATCCCAAAATAGATGATCGCTCTGAAAATTATTGAGTTTGCATACCATATACCACCAACAATAAATTTCAACATTTTTTTTTTCATAAATAGTAACTTGTATATATATATATATACACACACTTCCTCTGTTTCAAAATAAATGACCGTTGAAACGGAAAGGGTATATATATTTGAACATATAATAGACCATAAATCATTCACATGTAACTTATCACAATCGTTTACTGTTGTACAACATTATGTTGTTACAATACAAAATTAGAGTACTATAGATTCATATCTTCTCACTGTACACGTATAAGTGATCATAGTCGTTCACTTGTTGTACAGTATAAAAATATTTGCTATAGATCTATAACTTCTCATCGTGATTGATCATACTCGTGCACTATCGTATAACACTATACTATTAGAGTAAAAAATGAGTGCTATAGATACATAACTTCTCATCGTGCACGTATAAGTGATTACATTCGTTCAATGTTGTACATCAAAAAATATCAACTATAGATTTATAACTTTACATCTCGAGTGATCATAGTTGTTCACTATTGTATAGCACTATGCTATTACAATAGAAAATGTGGGCTATAGATACATAACTTCTCATCGTACACGTATAAGTGATCACATTCATTCATTGTTGTACATAAAAAAATATCTGCTATAGATTCATGACTTCTCATCTTGAGTGATCATAGTCGTTCACTATTGTATAGCACTATGCTGCTATTACGGTAAAAAATGTGTGCTATAGATATATAACTTCTCATCGTACGCGTATAAGTGGTTACAGTCATTCACTGTTGTACAATAATTAAAAAAAAAAAAAAAATCTTTGTTATAGATTCATAACTTCTCATCTCGAGTGATCGATCACAATCGTTCACTATTGTATAACACTATGCTATTACAGTAGAAAATGTGCGTTATAGATACATAACTTCTCATCATACACGTATAAGTGATCACATTTGTTCACTGTTGTACATAAAAAAATATCTGCTATAGATTCATAACTTCTCATCTTAAGTGATCACAGTCGTTCACTATTGTATAGCACTATGCTATTACAGTAGAAAATGTATGCTATAAATACATAACTTTTCATCTTACATGTATAAGTGATCACAATCGTTCACTGTTGTACAATAAAAAAATCTCTGTTATAGATCCATAACTTCTCATCTTGAGTGATCACAATGCATTACTATGCTATTACAATAGAAAATTTGTGCTATAGATCCGTAACTTCTAACCGGATACATGTTTTTCTATGGTCTCACACATATTTTCCATGTATGAGTAAATATAGTCATTTTTATTAAGTATATAATAAATATATGTATATATAAATGTGCATGATCGAGCATTCTTTTCTTAACCTTTTTAGTAATACTATCATAGATTATTCTTTTTTGATTATTATATTTGATTCATCAAAAATAAAAATAGGTTAGTGTATCTAAACATGTTTGTCATTGTCAGGTAGTTAAAGGTGTAGCCACACCATGACACTCCTGAGCATTGTCTCATGGCATGATGACAAAATTTGGGTTTCACTCACAAATGATATACAAACTTTATTTGAGTTCCCTAAAACCACCACAAGACAATTTCACACACGCACACACACGCACAAAATGAAAATTTAAGATTGAATTAAAGATTATCAAATTAAACAAAAGAGTGTAAATCCTCATATGAAATGATGGATCGTGATATTTTTCAATTACAAAAATTTTATTAGAAATATAATAATCACAACAGGCTAAATTTTTAAGTAAATCAAGCATGAAATAAACAAAATAGTTGGAATTAATTATTTATAAATTTGACAGTCAAAAAAGTAATTTGTGCTAAAGGAAAAGGACTATAAAGGACTTGTGATTCAGAAATAGCTTCAAACTTCACTTATAATAATTAAGAATATTCTTGTTGGGATATTTATGAACCTAAAATAATTCTAAGAATTATATATGATTGTGAATTATAAGAATATTACAGTTGAGTTGAGTGTATTGCATGGTGTGTGTGCGTGTGTGACAATTAACAAAAATAAATAAATAAATAAATAAAATTACCCTATATTTTTCATGATGGCAAAGAATATCACTCTAGATTTGCAAGATCAACAAAATAGTATTTACAAAATATAATAGTTAAAATTGTAATTTCAAGATTGTTAGTAAAAATAAAATGAAGAACCATATGATATAAAATGCCATTACTGTCGAAGGGACAAAAATTGGAAGGAAATTTATTAATGCCAACTAAAATCATAGCCATTCATTAAGTGGAACCCACATAAGAAATCAACAGATTCCACGGTTCTGAGCACTCCATAACCTACACCTGATGCACACGTGTGCACGACATCTAATAGTACTACTGTACTAGCAAACCAAAAATAGAAAAAAAAAAAAAAAAAGAAGTTATTTTTTGTTTTTCCTAATAATTTTTTTTTCTTACAATTACAATAATATCCCAGATAAATAAGGAAATTCCAAAACAATAATTTGATCATACCCAGAGAGCACCAACTTCTACGAGCTTGGGGACAAGGTGACCGCTGAGGTGGAGTGCCACGAGGCTCTCCAGACCGCCGACACGTGTCCCGCCGATGAATACGGCCGGAGCTTCGCCGGCGGCGGCGGACAAGTCGGTGTCGCTGCTGCTGCTGCTGCTGCTATCTTGTGCGGCGGCGGGGAGGGCGGCGATCTCGTCCTCCTGATCCAATTCAATGACGGTGGGGTGGACGCCGATGGTGGAGAGGAGGCGCTTCATGACGTGGCACATGCAGCACGACGGACGGCTGAAGATGATCACCGGGTTCTCCGATATCAGCCGCTGGATCCTCATCTCCGCGGACTCCGCCACGTCGATCGCCAGCGGTGAGGTGGTGCTAGACGTCAGCTCTAGCCGGACTCCTCCGTCTGCCGGCGAACCCCACCGACGGACGCCTTGCATCGTTGTTAGTAATTGAGATTTCGTAGAGTATAGTTTTAGAGAGAGAGAGAGAGAGTGAGAGTTGGAGATAGAGAGGAATTATGTCAACGGGGGCAAGTAGCTTTGAGACGTTTTGTGGGTTTTATAAGAAAAAAACACATACGGTATGATTTCGTTACATCACATACATATTACAGTTCCACCATATTTTTAACTGTGTAATATTGAAGTTACTGTCTAATATATTTGTTGTAAACATAATTTTTACTGTATTAGAAAGTAGTGTCAATTTTGTATTTTTTTTTTTTTTTTTTTTTTTGGGGGACCTCACAATAAATTAGAGGATAAGAGACTGATGGATGATTGGAACACTGACACTCACGCCACACCGTGAAATTTACCTATCTATTACGAGACACATCCTCTGAATTGTTTACTGATGCGAGTTTCACGATAGAAATTCATTTTCAAACGTCGAACGAAGTGATATTTATGAAAATTGTACGAGAGAGTGGCCTTAAAACAATAAGTATATATATAGTAGGGTATTCTTCAAAATTAAGTGAATGTATTTGTAAAATTTTAACAAAAATTATAGATAAATAAAAATTCAGTGAAGGCGGTCGTCTTTGTTAGTTCTTTAATAGATCCGTCCCTGCTCCTTGTTAGTTCTTTTAGTAGGTCCGTCCCTGCTCAAAGGAATCCCCGGTCCTCTATTGTCCTTCACACATATTGTGCATATCCAATGCACTAGTAAACTAATTGTAACACACTACATCATATGTAATATTCACTCAACTGTTCTACTCCTTACATTACATCACAATGAAATATGTTACATATGCAACCCTTGTGCAATAAAGATATAACACTTATACAATATATTTATATCGATAATGTGACGGCTATACAAATTAAATATATTACATGATGTAGCACTACGATATCATTAAATTGAGAATTTAATATATTTATGTTGTTGTTGTGTTATTGATTTAAAATTACTAATTTTAATAATTTATAACTTTTAGGATAGATTAAGAGTTATAATTTAATGATATTTATTTATATTTTCAAATAAAAGATTGCAGAATTTAGAAAAGATGAGATATATGTACATTTACTTTTGGATGAAGAAATTATTTTTATTATTTTAAAATTTAAAAATGGATTATTTTGATTGGATGGAGTATTTAGTAAACCGTTATTCCGGTACCTAATAATTTCTTCAGTTTATTAAATGACCCTGACGTCAGCTTTTAGAAGAATGATAATGACGTTTGCAAAGCAAATGCATCTCACGGTCATATAGAGGCGCGTGAGAAGCATTAAAACTCTCGTTACGTAATACGGTAGCTCGTAAATACTGGATACTTGCCGGGTGAGTGAGTGGCGTGGGTCGATCACATGGAGGGAGTGATGCTTATTAAATGACCGTGACGTCAGCTTGACTTCGACGTGGACCGGTCCGATGGCTGACGTGACCCCCAAAACTCTCTGGTAAGTGAAAAAGAAAGTGATAAATAAACCGACAGTGTCAGCTGACGTGTAGAGAACTCTTCGGTGGTCAAGTGGACCCCACATTTGGTGGTGACATAATCAACGCAAGTGAAAACAACTGAAAATTTTACACTTTCCTCGTCAGCAATGACGTTCAGCGACCGACACGTGGCGCTCTCTATTTTACCGCTTTCTTTTCCTTGAGGCGTGGAAGATGGTGGGCCATGGAGATAAAAATACATGGGCCATCACACATTTTTTTTTTTTTTGGGTTTTTTTTGCATGGACAGGCACCAAGTGAAGCAATTGGGCTTTTGTGGACAGTGGGCCCCACCATCATGGGGTTGGGAAGTCATGGAGTGGTTCACGGTGGACCGTTGATTGTGGTGATTGTGGTTGATGTGGTGTCTGCCACATGTTGATTAGAGACTAAAGATGTATAGGGGAGTATAGGGATTACATCAGCCATTGCCAATAGTGGGCCCACCAGTCCCTCTTCAAAATCTGTGGGCTCGTCCCACCCTCAACCTCCTCTTATTGGTCCAAAGTCAGAAAGAAAGAAATATCATAGAACTGTCACTATAATTACAACAATAATTTTAAAAAATAATAATACAAATGTCATATATAGTGATAAAATCTATTGGAATGGGGACGCGAATCCCCTCCACCAAAACGATGCTGTTTTAGTGCACAAGAATGCTTTATGCATTTTCCGGTGGACTACATGTTAAAGAGTAATATTTTCAAGAGAGTCCCTTCATAAGAAGGGTTATAAGTTGTTTATATTTAATTATTAAATTAAAATAATTTTTTGTGATTAGTAAAAATTTAAATAAATCATTTAATGTGTCTTTTAATTTATTGGATAAAATGAAAAGCTCGGGAGCTCTCTTAAGAGTAGGGATGGCATGGGATGGTTAAATAGTGTTGAAAAGGGTACGAAGGTTAGGATTAAAAACCCGCATAGTTATGAGGGGAGATGGAGAAAGATCACCCCTCCCCATAACTAATTTTTTGGGAATCTAACTTTTTAAGAAATATTTTTTTATTTTTATTTTTAATTATTATTATTTTTTTGTATTGGTAGTGAATGAAGTATCAAATCTATCCATCGCGGTCACAAGGATGTGATGATTTACTTTTCTATAAGCTCAATAAAAAAAGGTTAATTGGTAATATTAAATAAATAAATTGTACTTTGACTTTTCAATTGAGACATTTATTTTGGGAAAGCAAAAAAATGAAAAAAATGGACATTTATTTGGGTTACTATGGAGTAATATTTTTGGGCACAACACACATCGGATCGTGCACACAAGGATATTTTGTTCCCTCAAATATGTGTCAACTTGAGCAACGATCTGAAAAACGAAATTATATAGTCGAACGAAAAACCGATTGCTCCCATTCACTTAATAATTGAGGCCTTTCTTACGTATAATTTCGGTTATCAAATCATTTTTTTTAAAAGATTGTGTCATTGTGTTTTGAAAATCAAATTGATATATTCAATCAATTTGTATAGTCAAAAAAAAAAAAAAAAAAAAAAAAAAAAAGAACCACCATTGATTGTGCAAAAATCATACTCAAAATTGAACATTCATAAAGATTTAAATCTCAACAAGTTTATGCACCTCCTCTGCTTTACCTTAGTCAAGAAGAGACTTGTATTGACTTAAAATTCATTTCTCCATGTGGGAGACAAAAACTTATGTAACAACTTTATCTTTTGACTTGTTTCATTTGATTAATGGTTGTTCTTTGGATCAAGCGTGATAGTGGCACTCGTGGTTACCATGCACATGGTCAATTCTAAGCATTAAATCATTATCACAATGAGGACTCTACTGTCAAACTTGCCCAAGACCTTTAACATTAATAGAGTTATTATGACCCATTTCTCAAAAATTCATATAATCCAACATTAGGTGGTAATAATGGAAGATGCTAAAACAATTCCAACCAACAATTATGCTCTATCTTATCTCTACCTCGCGATTGATGGATTAGTGGTTAAGAAATTAAGCGTGTTGTTTCGATTCAATGACTCACAATGTAAATTCACACACACACACACACACGTGTGTGTGTGTATGTATATATATAGTATTTTTTTTAATTAGTGGTTAGAAACACATCACTTGTTCTACCATATTTGAGATTTAGACGTTGTATTTCCCATCAATGGAAAACATTTAGACGATGTTTTTCCCACCAATAGAAAACAAATTTGTTGGAGTATAATGGTGGTCTATCTTTGTGTTGTTTGGTTTAGTGGAAAAAAATAAATGGAATGATGGAAGTGGGTATAATTGGGTATTACATGAATAACAAATATATTGTATGATAGTTAATTTTTGTTTTTTTTTTTTTTTTTTAATATTTTATGCAAGGCGTAAAAAGCAAAGAAAATGCTTTTTTACCATTTTACCACACTTTTGGACAAAAAAAACTTTTTTTTTTTTTTTTTTTTTTTTTTTTTTTTTTTTTTTTACCATGCAAGAAAAGGATATATTAAGATTATGGATAAATTACACTTGACTTTCTTTAAGATTTGAGCAAATTACGCATGGGTAGGCTGTTGAACTCCTCTAAACTCATTCATCAGTTGCCAAAAGATGACTTTAAGTATGAAAAGTCAGTTATGCTCTTATTATATAATAATATGTTATATTGCAAATATTTGTTAATATAAAATTTTATGTGACTCGAGTGCAATTTGCCAAAACCTCGAGAGAGGTTTTGTGTAATTTAACCTATTGTCTTTTCATACAAAGGAAGGTAAAATTATTATTTTATAAAATTTGGTCAACAAGCCTGTTAAAAAAAAAAACATAAGGGGGTGTTATTGAGCACACACCCTAAAAATGATCACGTTAGACCATTTTCAATGCAAAATGCCATTTTTACATGCTAAATCTATATTTTGAGAGGAACTATAGTGTCAAAATGTTATATTTTAACAATTCTGCTCTAACGGTGTATTTCATCCAAAATGCTATTTTTTTGATACAATTATCATTTTTTTTTTTAACTACCATTCCCAACTACCAATTTTCAACAACCATTTTTTTTTTTGTGAGTGTTTGTATTTTATTTAGTTTATTTGCCTTATTAAAAATAAATAAATAAAATATCATCAAATCCAACTAAGTCTTGAAATTTAGACAACTTTTGGATTAATAGACACACACACATATAAAAACACAGACATAGATATACACACATATATACCAACACTGACATATATATATATACACAAGCACAAAACCAAACTACAAAATCTACAAGAATTAGAAGTTCAAAACCCATATATTTCAGTTTGGCAGAAACAAAAGTAATAGCTATAGTGCTATATTTGGCACAAGATTTGGTAAAGGTATATTTTGGCAATTCATTTAAGAGCCCATTGAAGAGTCCATGTTAAATTCACCTACTATATTTTGAAATTGGCAGCTCATTTGATGGCTCATTGGAATTGCACTTAGAGGTGTTTTTCCATTAGCATGCAATTCACTTTAGTCTTTTTACATTTTAATTTTTCACTTGTATGCAAAAACAAGTAAATCTTATTTCAATTTTTTTTTTCTCTTCAAAGTAAATTAGACCTAAGTTACATCTTTTAAGTAACCATAACAAAAAATTTCAAAAACACGAACTCAAATTATTAATTAATAAAGTGATTGGTCGAAAAATAAGAATAATTTCGTAACATTGAACCATATGCATCCACAGTTTTCTTTCCCTTCGAGCATTGGTAAATGTGAATGCAAGGGTCCAAAATTAAAATAATGCAGCAGAAAGTAAAGTGAAAGTAACATCGCTACATGCCAAACATTTTTCTTTTTCTTTTTCTTTTTCTTTTTCATCTTCTTTTAAAAATGCTACGACGTTTCACTCACACAAAGTGCGTAGACCCTTTTCCAGTCATGGACCCCCTAATTCGGGTGAAGATGGAATCTGATCCGAGGTTTCAGTTGATAAATTCAATACATGTATTTTCAATGGTATTTTATGATTTTTTATAATTTTATGTTCCTCAAACCTACTACAAGACAAAATAAGAAAATATAAGCATAAACACTCATGTGTTTATGCTTCTTAGCAGAAACTAATGAAAAAAGAAAAAAAATTTATGCTAAATTATGATCATGAAAAGTTAACAACATAATTTCTCGAATGATATCAACCATAAAACCGTAAATCTATAGTTATAGTTAGCAAAATGCAGTGGAAAAACATGTCTATAAACGTGCAAATATAATTCATTTTTCTTATTTAAAAAATGTTAAAAAATTCGACATAAATATATAGAATAGAAAAATATGAATATAGATATGTTTGAGCATAATATACACAGTATTTTTTTTGTTTAAAAATTTGTCATTAAAAATTTCACCATACATGCACTACTTTTCTTGTAGCATGAGCAAGTAAATAGTCTCTCCATTGTGACACGAATGTCACGAGTTCGAAATAATGAAACACCCTTCATAGAGTGTTGCAGAGATATGGAGAATTATAGAATATTGAAAATTTGTTTTAATTTTTTTTTCTTCTTTTCAAAATGTTGTAGAGAATTTTATTTTTATTTTTTTGAAGTGTTATAGAATACTAGAGCATTGAAGAGTTTATACAAATTTCCAGATAATTTAGGGTTAGTAAATATTTGTATTTTTAGATAGAAAAGATGACTATTTATACAAATTAACTCCCAAAATAAGAGTGAGAAATTTCAGGAGGCGTGTATAAATTTTGCAAATAATTCCTAAATTTTAATATACGGAAAATGCAAAAGATGTGAGATGTGATTGATTTCGTTAACCAAATAACATGAAAAGTCCTTAACAGTATATTCCGATCTATGCAGAGAATGGAGTGAAGATTAAACAATTTATATTAATATGGTTGGAATTAATGTTTAGTGCGTTCGATAGCGTCATACACGATACCAATTTTGTATAATATGGCGGGTTGAATCTACAAATTATTTAATTTACTTATCGAATAAAAATTTATATTAATTTTTTATATAATATATTAATATATTTTTATGAAATCATTTTTCAATTCAGGAATTTGAATTAATGCTAATACAATTTTACAAACATATTTAAACTTTCAATCTACCCATTAGACTATCTCTCTAAATTTTGTTTTAAAACAATTACAAAGGTGGATTTAGACATTCAACAATGAAACCGCGACACACAGAAAGATTAATGTCTCGGACTAGTTTATTTGAGAAAATTGATGGCCGTCACACATCAGTTTAAAAGATATGAAATGTCCAACTCATGTTTAATTCGACTTGATGTTTAATTTGAACTCCCAACTCAAATATAATTAACTTATGTCTGGTTATAAGAATTCAAAGACGGGAATTTCACTTCACTTTAAAAGGAGATTGTGTTTGTAAAAGAAATTTAAATACGGGTAAAATGCCAAAAAAAGAAAAAAAAATTATTATTAGGGTATTGCAAGAAATCCTCTTGAACTATAAAAAAAATCCATTTGAATTATGTTTTTGTTGCATTATTAGGGTATTGCAAGAAATCCTCTTGAATTATAAAAAAAAATTCATTTGAATTATGTTTTTGTTGCATTTAACCCGCCGTTGGTTAGCTTCGGATGCTGGTAAAAGAGAGAGACAATTTTACCCTTATAAAAGACTATGTTATTTTTGTTGGAATTTATATGCCCTGCCATAGCAAATTCCTATTTGGATTAAAGTGACATAAGTTCCTGACGTTTCTGAAATATTTATATTTTATACAATTGGTGAATTCAATTTATTATGTTTCGATTCATTATAGAATTGATAGTGTCCACTTGATTACAAGAGATATTTATATATATATGTGATGGCGATCAATATATGAATATAAATAATAATCATAAATGATTCATGGTCGGTAATTATGGATGGACTCATAATTAATTAAGACTTAAACTAGATTCGCGTTAGATTGAGATATATTGCGAGAGCCGTCGTATGCAATTGCTCCCTATCACCGTCATAGCATTTGACTCTTAAGTATGAGAAAATTATAGACTCTTTTATTAATTAATAATTACTTTGATTTGTTCGGCGGATTCTTCGGAATCCTTAGACCGACACTTTGGGTAGTTATGTAATTAATATTTGCATCAATATTTTCAATATTTGCATCATTGCTACTTGTATTTATTTTGTATTGATTATGGATGATCACAAAGTAAATTTGAAGGCCTTCGTATGTTTTTAGACAAAATGATTTATTATATATTTATTTAAATTATTATTTTTGTCAAACAAATGTTTTATTGTGATTGAGCCAGAAATAATTAATGGTACCAAAATAAATATATTAATTAAGTAGTCGGATTGATGGCTTTATTTATCCGATAACTAATTATGCATAGAGGGGTTAAAGTGCAATATTGACTTAGTGGTTATTTATTATTTAATTGGAGTTCAATTAATTTCTTTTAGTGGAGTAGAAATTAATTTATGAATTAAATGAATTGGGTCCATGGATCGGGCCAATTATTAATTCATTATAGACAATAAAATAATAGGCCCAATGGATTCTCACTCATAGCCCAACTTGATATTGGAATCTTATTAGATTTGAGACATGTGAATTAGAGATTGAGAAGGATTTGTTGTTTCCTTTTCTTTATTTTTTTGTTGCCTATAAATATACATGGTCTATGTATATTTTTGGGTGTGATTTTTGGAAGAAGGAAAAAGGAATAAATTTTTTCTCTCTAGAAAATTAAGGTTAGTGTTCTCATCTAATGGAGGCTCCCACAAGCCTAGTTTTCCAAGGTTATTTATGGAGGCTTATGAGTGTTTCCTAAAGGCAAGACCATTACCAAGAAGATGGAGATCCATGGAAAATGTGTCTAGCAAAAGGGATCTACAATAAGTGAGAACATTCACTTTAGAGGAGAAATCTAAAGTTTACTCAAACCTTGATGTAAGTATTCAATCTTTTAATTGAATGATACATCATGTTTTATTTTTGCATAAAACTTGTCTCTATGTGATGAATCAAGATTTATGAATTTAAATCCCTCGAAAAGTTTTTAAATATTGCACGTTTCCTATAATATCCCTAATTTTAAAAGGACAGTTCTGGAATTTAATTATTGTATTTAATAACGTTTTTATTAAGTTAATTGTTTTAATTACCTGTTTATTTGTTTTTATCTGTTTAATTACTCATTTTATTGTATTAATTGTTTTTGTTTTAATTGGTAAATTAAAATGTATTTTTGGTTTATTTTATTCACTGAATTGCATTGTTAAGTTTTTATTATTTACGAGCCTATGTGGGTCTGCATTTAAATGTTATTTGTGGTTGTATTATTAGGGTTTATTTTGCACGCCGACATAGTTAGGGAGTGGATTTTAGGGTTTTGTTTTTCTTGGTTGTAAACGTATTAGAAATAGGTTAAAGGGTTCTATAAATATATATCTTATGTGGGTTTGGGGTTTTAGAAAGACAAATACATAAACCTTTGTTCACGTACCTAGAAACAGACAGCAATAGAGTGTGAGATCTTTGAGGATTTAATAGAGTGGTTCAAGGAGAAGGGAACGGGGTTGCTTCTGGATTGAACCAAGAGTGACGAAGGTGTAGAACTGTAGTCGACAACGTTGACGGAGAACTCAGAGACGGTGGTTTACAGTTTTAAAATCTGAAATTGCAGGCAAGTCTCTGTTATTCTCTTTCCCTTTAATTCGTGTTTTGTGCATGCCTAGTTAGACTCTAGGGTTTTATTAAAGGCTAAAACGGATTGAAACAAACATAATTACATGTCTTCCATGCATATATGAATTTATTTGATCTCATTGTATTAACTGTTTTTCGTAATCATTGAAATTCTGTAATCTGTTCCTTCTATGTTTACAATTAAGCATTGTTCTAATGGAGCTTAGTATTATAATTGGATGCCTAGTAATTAATCTAGGACTGAGTTTGAACTCTAAAACAAGTCCATAGAACAGTATTTAATTGCACAAAATTAATTGGAATTAAATCTGTAAAAACTTGCTTAAAAATTTCTAGCAGAGGTTCTGTGTTCGTGGCTTTAAAAGTTAGATCCGTTACGTATTGGGATTGGATCTAAGAGATTTATGATGAACCTAAAACTGAGTTGGAGCTTAGAACAAGGATTAAAAACATCACAGAGGGTTCTGTAAATCACCGGAATTGAAGCAGTTGAAGCTAAAACGGACAAGAGCTGCTAAGAGGATGGAGAGAAGGCTCCAAACCTCTTAGAGCCGGCTCCCAAAGGGGAGAGCCGGCTCTAGGTGTCATGGTGCCGGCTCTAAGATCCTAGAGCCGGCTCTAGGTTGAAAAAATAGAGCAGGCTCCCATTTTAAGAGCCTGCTCTATCTTGAAATGCACTGTAACGTGGGGGTTTTTTTAAAACTGTTTGGTTTTTGGGTTTTTACAATTAATTTAAATTGTTTAAATGATGTGTGGGACTGTATAAGGCTGGAATGGTGATGGAAAAATATAAATTCACAATTGGATTGAGGAATAGAGCAAGCAAAACCCAAGAGGAAATTTGTAACTTGCTCACTGTTATGTTAATTTTATTCACTGGAATTTGGCAAGAGTTGTATATATAATCTAATTATATATAATCATATATTTTTCTTACAGTGTTCTAAGTATGGTGACTTAATTAAACTCAACTATACTTAGACTGTGTTTATTGGTACTTAAACTGTTATGAAATTTTATCAATTCATGGACAATGTCGGAGGATTTGCTCGGTTTATATTCTGAAGCTTAGCAAGATTGTTATATATGGTTTAACTATAAATATAAATCATTTTTCCATAGTATTATAAGTATAGGGAATTAACTAAAATTTCCTATACTTAGCTTGGATGTAATTGATACTTAAAATCCTATTAGCGGTATCAATTCCAGGACTGTGTTGGTGAATGTGATCGCTTAAATTTATTGTAGCAGTTTACATTATTGGATTTGGATTTTGGGCTCTATAATGAATGCCTAACATTTATGTACAGGCATTAAATTTATCTTGTGCATATTCTGTAGTGTGGTTGATGACTATTTAATATTGTTTTGTCAACTGTATTCACTGGAGGATTGTATGTACCGGTATGGGACGGTGACATATTAGGTATGGACTAGTTCAAACACTAAGTTCTACCTAACTTGGATTAAGGTATGGATTAATCATAAAGGTTAAGTCCATCACCTACATGTGTCATATCAATTGTGAATTGAATGATCCACTATGGTTTCAAGATGGATTTGTTATACATATATCAGAGCACTACACAGATGGATGGTATTATGTATTAGGAGGAGTACGGACTTTATATATATATATTATATGGTGCCGTGGTATGAGCTTGAGTCTCATGACCATGGTTAGGGTGCGTATATTGCCTAGGATGAATGACTGGACATAGGTGTTGTTCCCTGGTAGGTCTAGGTACTCATGCCCACCTTAGTCTGCGTATTTGCATGTTGCCTTCTATTCAGGCTGAGACAAACCTATTGGACTAGCGAGCGTCCTATAGTGTGTACTATATACTTATATGGACTACTCTAGTTATTGTTGAGTCTTCCTAGGATGTATCTGCGTATAGGATTACTGTTTGGATTGTAGTAGGATCAGGACTTGCATGTGGGCCTGACCCACTTCTTTATTTTTCAGGTGTTCATCAGTTCCAGGGTTAAAGCTTGGACGAATAGAGCAGATACAGACTTCCACTCTACCGATGACATAGGATTTCTTTCCAGATGTTTGTGATACCCCTCGGATCCGAGACACGGGTTGATCAGGCCTAGGCCCGAGCCCGAGGGAATATCAAACAATTAATATTTTATAATGAACACGGAATACAAAATGAATTAAGAAATGAAATTAAAGCTGAAAAGAACTAGAAATAGAATCCGCAAAATATTATAATTATTAAAATCCATCAAACCCAAACTCCAAAACTCCATCAGTTTACAACTCGGGAATCCATCTCTAGTGGACCCCTATTAAACATCCAAACGGAAGATAAAACAACTGTAATAACCATCCAGAAATAAAACTATGGAGTGAGTCCTACATTGTCGGAAGAGTGAATATAGAGACCTCTGCTCAGCACGAACACGTCTAAGCCTGGAACTGTCGTGTACCTGAAAAATAGAAGTGGGTCAGGCCCACACGCAAGTTCTATACTACTACAATCCAAACAGAAGCCCGATACGCATGTACATCCTAAACAATTCAACAATAGCTAATAGTCCGTAAATATATATATAGTCACACTAAAGGACTCTCACTAGACTATAGGCCGGTCTCAACCTGAATAGAGGTAACATGCTAAAACGCACACGAAGTGGGTATGTGTACCTAAACCTAAACAGGGTACACCTCTAACCATCGTATCCAGCTATGCATCCCAATGCATATATGCTCCCTAACCATCGATCCTGAGAATCAAGCTCATATCGAGGTACCATAATAGTAATATATTTAAAATCCATTCAAAATCCATAGTAGTGCCGCTCGACTAGTTGTTGCCATGACACTACAAATCCATAGGATTTAACTTTTAGTTAATCCATTCATTAATCCAGAATAGGTAGGTTTTGGTATTTTGAAACCAAACCGTCCTTAGTATACCACCGTCCCATACCGGTGTATACTATCCAACCATCCAGCAGTTGATAATATCGGCAACTGAAGCGAATATCAACTAATTCCATACATCCAATAATTGATAACAACAGTAGTGATGTGAGCATCAATAAGTAGAGTAAACATAGTCAGTACATACTGTTACACAAAATCTGATATAATACTAAGTTTAAATATTAATAGTATTCCACATCCAGTAGTTGATATCACAGATATTTGGGGTAAATATCAACAAGGTCCATGCTCCAAAAATTGATACTAGCAGTACAAATGAAAGCATCAAAACAAAACTTTAGCATATACATAGGCATGCTTAATCTCTAATGTTTCACACACTCAGTAAAGTGCTAAGTATGTTTAAATCTTAATATCACTCAACTCCAATGCATCCAATACCAATATAATTCAGACACATGATCATGTTATACGGTGACACATGTATTAATTATATTATTTGTCTCTGAAGAATACAAAACATAAAGGATTAAACTAATCTAACTCTTCCGACTCCAACTACAGTGTTTTAAATTGTTTAAAAGATATACTGTTCAAGTGACAACCATAGTTAGGTTATTAACATGCCTCCTGAAGTCTTAGAATTGTCTCCAAGTACCATCCATACACCTCACACACAGCCCTAAACCCAACTGGAACCACAGAGAACCTACCACTGTAACTAAAACTGCCTGAAAACGAAAAAAAAATTAAAAATTGCATAAAGGAGCCGGCTCCCTAAAGTTGGAGCAGCCTCCTTTAGCATTGGAGCTGGCTCCAACTAAAAGGAGCCGCCTCCAAATTAAAAGGGAGCCGGCTCCCTCTTAGGGAGAGCCGGCTCTCTCCCTCTCTGCCCCGTCTTCTCCGATCCCGACGTCTTCTGCACCCTCTATATCCTTCTACTATGGTTTCCAGAGGTTGAAACTAAACCTCTAAACATTCCCAGTCTATGTTTAAGCCCTTATTACATCACCAACAGGAATTTAAATAAACAATCATGCAAGTATAACTCATGTTTTAACAGGTTTCCATGCACACAACACATACTGATATGTTTTGGTTTTTTTTTTTTTTTTTAGCACGAACAAAAACATCTTTTGTTTTAATTGATTCAATTTAATCCTAGAATTATTTAAGAATACAAAGAACACGTAACCTAAGGGAGAGAGTAAGGATATAACTTGCCTTACGCCGACGTTCGCCTCAATTTGCTGTCGAATCCTTCGTTTGCTCTCTATTTCCTGCCATCTCTAAAACTGCTCACAGACGTACTATGTCGTAGTATTATGCTAAAACCCTAGACAAACCCCTTAGATGAGTATTTATAAACCACTATAACCCTAGGCTCAAATAAACTCTAATACAAATTCACTCGGCCCATTGAACAACCTAGGTTTAAAACATTGACGGCTATATAAACTATAACCCTAATGTAATACTATCTGTGTGCAACCTTCTATACTGACACGTTAAGATATAATAAATAAGGAAATTGAATTAAATAACTTCAAGTAAAACAATTATATAATTAACTTAAGCAAATAATTCAAATAAAGCAAATAATCACAATTAAGTCAAATAATTCAAGCAACTAAACAATTAACCATTAAAAATTTAACTAAATAAAACAATAATCAAAGAATTTACAGAACACAATTAAACTAAGTAAAACATTAAATAAAACAATTAATGAAAAGAAAACAATTAAATAAAATACCGAGACTATCCTTTTGAAAAATTAGGGGTATTACATTCTTCCCCCCTAACAAAAGGAATTCCGTCCTCGGAATTCGCTCTTACCTTCTTCCAAAATTTCAGGAAATTGCGAGCGAATGACATCCTCCCGTTCCCAAGTAGACTCAGCTTCATTGTGATGACTCCACTGAACACGAACCAAAGGAATAACCTTATTACGAAGAATCTGATCTCGTCGGTCGACAATACGACACGGTGGCTCTAAATAAGTTACATTCGGCTGCAACTCAATCTCCGCAACATCGATATGCTGATACCGATCCTCATCTCGCAGAAATTTCCGCAACATGGAAACATGAAACACGTTGTGGACGCGATCTAAAGTATCCGGAAGTGCCAACTGATAAGCAACAGCTCCAATGCGATCCGTAATCATGAATGGACCGACAAATCGCGGTGACAACTTCCCTTTCTTCCCAAAGCGCATAACACCCTTCATAAGATATACTTTGAGAAGAACCTGATCCCCAACCCGAAACTCCAAAGCACGAGTGCGACGATTAGCATAGCTCTTCTGCCTACTTTGGGCAGTACGCATGCGATCTCGAATAAGAGCAATCTTTTCAGAGGTATCCTTGATGAACTCAGGACCTAAGAATCGATTCTCTCCTACTTCCATCCAACAAACAGGTGATCGACACGGTCGACCGTATAACGCCTCAAAAGGTGCCATCCCAATAGTCTTCTGGAAACTATTGTTATAAGCAAACTCCACAAGTGGCAAATATTCCTCCCAGTGGCCCTTGAAATCCTGAACACGCGACCGAAGCATATCTTCCATAATCTGATTCACCCTCTCAGGCTGTCCGTCAGTCTGAGGATGATAAGCAGTACTAAGGTGTAACTCCATACCTAAAGCCTGCTGGAAACTCTTCCAAAATCCAGATACAAAACTCGAATCCCTGTCCGATATAATAGACAATGGAATGCCATGTAGTTTCACAATCTCTGAAATGTAAAGCCTCGCCAACTGCTCCGAAGTGTAGTCAGTGCAAATAGGCAAGAAATGAGCTGACTTGGTCAACCTATCCACAATGACCCATATGGAATTATGCCCCTTGAAAGAATTTCGCAACCCTTCCACAAAATCCATAGATATGCTCTCCCATTTCCACTCCGGAATTGGTAGTGGCTGTAGAGTTCCTGGTGGCCTCTGATGATCAATCTTAACCATCTGACAAGTACTACACTGAGAAATAAAAAGAGCAATGTCCCTCTTCATACTTGCCCACCAAAACTGCCGCTTCATATCTTGATACATCTTATCGCCTCCTGGATGAACAGAGAACTTAGAGCGGTGAGTCTCAATCATCACATCCTTCCTCAAATTATCAGCAGAAGGTACCACTAACCGTCCCTTGTACCTTAAACCTCCATCAGCCCCAACATAGTAGAATGGAACCTCTCCGGAAGCTATCTCTACGACCTTGTCGATACACTGTTGATCGGTGAGTTTTGCTTGTAAAACCTTACGAATGATGGAAGGTGTAACCACCATGCAAGCCATAAAAGCGTCTGACAACTCATCTACATTCTTCAAAGCATTCCACTCAGTAGTGAATAGAGCAGAAAGACTACCAACAGGTCGGCGACTGAGTGCATCCGCCACTACATTCGCTTTCCCTGGATGGTACTGTATAGAAAAATGATAGTCTTTTACAAACTCCAACCATCTGCGCTGTCTCATATTCAGCTCCCGCTGAGTGAACAAGTATTGTAGACTCTTGTGATCACTGAATAATCTGAAGGACTCACCCAACAGATAATGCCTCCAAATACGCAAGGCAAAGACCACTACTGCCAACTCCAAATCATGTGTTGGATAATTAAGCTCATGAGGCTTAAGTTTCTGAGATCCATAAGAAATCGGTTGCTCCTCCTGCATCAATACATATCCAAGACCCTGTAACGAAGCATCCGTGTAAACAAGATACTCTATCCCGCTCTGCGGAGTAGCCAGAACCGGTGCAGAAGTCAGCTTCCTTTTCAGCTCATCAAAAGCTCGCTGACAGTGTTCATCCCACACAAACTGTACACCCTTCTTGGTCAGATGAGTGAGTGGTCCTGCTATCTTGGAGAACCCCTGGATGAATCTCCTGTAATATCCTGCCAGACCGAGAAAACTCCGAATCTCAGTAGGTGATGTAGGCTGTCCCCACTCAACCACCGCTGAAACCTTGGCCGGATCCACTGCTATCCCCTTTTCTGACACCACGTGACCCAGAAATTTCACCTCCCGTTGCCAAAATTCACACTTCTCAAACTTGGCATATAACTGGTGCTCACGAAGCGTCTGCAAGACTATGCGAAGATGTCTAGCATGATCGTCCTCCGACCGAGAATAGATCAAGATGTCATCAATAAAGACAATAATAAACTGATCCAAATAAGCCTGGAAGACTCTATTCATTAAGTCCATGAACACTGCAGGTGCATTAGTCGTCCCAAACGGCATAACACGAAACTCATAAGAACCATATCTCGTGAGAAATGTTGTCTTAGGAACATCCTGCTCCCTAACCCTTAACTGATGATACCCAGAACGCAGATCAATCTTGGAGAAGTATGTGGCTCCCCTTAACTGATCAAACAAGTCATCAATCCTGGGCAAAGGATATTTGTTACGAATCGTAACCTTGTTCAACTCCCTATAATCTATACACAGACGAAGCGAACCATCCTTCTTCTTCACAAATAGAACCGGTGCTCCCCAAGGTGATGTACTCCTACGAATAAAACCCTGGCTTAGTAACTGCTGAATCTGATTCCTCAGCTCTCTCATTTCTACCGGTGCCATCCTATAGGGTGCCCTAGCAATAGGCGCAGTGCCTGGAGCTAAGTCTATCACAAAATCGATCTCGCAACTAGGTGGCAACCCTGGAATCTCCTGAAATACATCCGAGAAATCCTGTACAATCGGTATGTTATCCAATGGCACAGTAATCCCCTCCTCATTTTCCTCCTCCACATGGAACAAATAGGTGCTACCGCCCCCTTTAGAACGTGGCATAGCTACTACATACATATCCTGACCAGGTATGGTAAAAATAATAGATCTATCAAAACAATCAACTTGGGCATGGTAGTGAGACAACCAATCCATCCCAAGTATCACATCATAAATGTGCATGTCCAGGACCAGTAGATTGGCTAAAAGTCTGAGTCTGCCAATATCTAATGTCACAGGCCCATCACTCTTATGTATAATAGCTGTATCACCCAATGGTGTAGAAATACCCTGAGGTCTAGTGCATACCCTCGTTCTCATCCCAGATAAAGTAACAAAAGTCTTAACTACAAATGAGTGTGTAGCACCCGTATCAAATAAAACACGTCCATGTAAACCATGAATAGGAAACTTACCCTCAATAGTCTGAGGTGCCTGAACATCCTGTGGCATGGGGTTATACACCCTGCCATAGTGCAACTGCTGTGGTGCCTATCCCTGAGTCTGCGGCGGTGCCGGTAAAGCCAGATGTGTCTGTCCCTGAATCCGTGGAACCTGTGGAGCTGGTAGAGGCACTGGCGCCTTCTGTCCCTACTGCACATACTGTCCCTGTCCCTGTCCTGCTTTATGACACTGCCTGGTGGTATGACCATACTCTCCACAAGTGTAACAACTACCCTGGAAAGTACCAAATGGCCTCCTCTGTCGGTTAGCCTGTGGCTGACTCTGTCCTGCATGTGGTCCCCCATTTTGTTGCCTTTGAATAGGTGCCCCATTCCGATGAGCATCTGAACCACCCTTGTGTTTCTTCCAAGGCTGTTGTCCCTGGAACTTGCCTTTGTCATTCTGCCAGTGACCATTGCCGTTCCCCTTTTCAGCTGACTGATTAGTAGAGTCTTTATCACCTCGCTTCTCACCACGAGCCTGTCTGATGTCCACAGTCAACTGATACTGTTGTAGAGCGGCGTCTACCACCTGAGTATAGGTAGTATAGGCTGGACTACCTGTAATAGCTCTCTTGATAGACCACATCAGTCCCTTAACGAAACTGTTACGCTTCTTCTCCTCTGTATCCACCTCTTCCGGTGCAAAGAGAGACAAGCGTGTGAACTGCTGCTCATATTTCGCCACTGTCTTGTTTCCCTGCTGCAGACTTAGACACTCAGTCTTCATAGCTGCCCTGACTGCATAGGGAAAATATTTCTCCTCAAAGCGAGCACTGAACTCATCATAAGACAATGTCATCCTCTCCTCTGGGGTGGTAACTGACTCCCACCACTGTAGTGCATCCCCAACTAACTTGAATGTAGCAAGCATCTGCTTCTGAACCTCCGTGTACTGAACCAAACGAAGATGACGCTCAATGTCCTGTTTCCACTGGTAAGCTGCTCTCGCATCGGTTGAGCCTGAGAACACAGGTGGACTCCCCTTTGTAAAAGAGCTCCTAGCCTTTCCCCAAGAATCCGTCTGAACCACTGGTGCTGGTACAGATGCCTGCTGAACCTGTGGTTGGCTCCGGAGTGCAGCTGTTACCCCAGCCTCTATAGCCCGAGCAACAAGGTCATTGAGGTGTGGAGGAATCTCTAGATCTCTGACCCGACCCTGAGTATGTTGAACTTCCTCTTGCTCCTCCTGAAACCCTGGCATTTGCTGCTCTTCTTCCATTTGCCGACGTTGTAGACGTTCCTGCTGTCTACGTGCCGCTCTCCTCTGTCGACTGTTCATGTTCTGTCCTCTTCCAGTATTAACCATGCTGTTAACATAGAAAGACAGACATCAGTACGAGTTTAAACGAACCGTAAAAGAATTCAACGAATCCTAAACATGAGCTCTATAAAAAAAAATGCTACGCGGAAGTCTTAATACGAAACGTCCTAGAGACACTTGAACCTGGAGTGCTCTGATACCAACTGTGATACCCCTCGGATCTGAGACACGGGTTGATCAGGCCCAGGCCCGAGCCCGAGGTAACATCAAACAATTAATATTTTATAATGAACACGGAATACAAAATGAATTATGAAATGAAATTAAAGCTGAAAAGAACTAGAAATAGAATCCGCAAAATATTATAATTATTAAAATCCATCAAACCCAAACTCCAAAACTCCATCAGTCTACAACTCGGGAATCCATCTCTAGTGGACCCCTATTAAACATCCAAACGGAAGATAAAACAACTGTAATAACCATCCAGAAATAAAACTATGGAGTGAGTCCTACATTGTCGGAAGAGTGAATATAGAGACCTCTGCTCAGCACGAACACGTCTAAGCCTGGAACTGTCGTGTACCTGAAAAATAGAAGTGGGTCAGGCCCACGCGTAAGTTCTATACTACTACAATCCAAACAGAGGCCCGATACGCATGTACATCCTAAACAATTCAACAATAGCTAATAGTCCATAAATATATATATAGTCATACTAAAGGACTCTCACTGGACTACAGGCCGGTCTCAACCTGAATAGAGGTAACATGCTAAAACGCACACGAAGTGGGCATGTGTACCTAAACCTAAACAGGGTACACCTCTAACCATCGTATCCAGCTATGCATCCCAATGCATATATGCTCCCTAACCATCGATCCTGAGACTCAAGCTCATATCGAGGTACCATAATAGTAATATATTTAAAATCCATTCAAAATCCATAGTAGTGCCGCTCAACTAGTTGTTGCCATGACACTACAAATCCATAGGATTTAACTTTTAGTTAATCCATTCATTAATCCAGAATAGGTAGGTTTTGGTATTTTGAAACCAAACCGTCCCTAGTATACCACTGTCCCATACCGGTGTATACTATCTAACCATCCAGCAGTTGATAATATCGGCAACTGAAGCGAATATCAACTAATTCCATACATCCAATAATTGATAACAATAGTAGTGATGTGAGCATCAATAAGTAGAGTAAACATAGTCAGTACATACTGTTACATCAAAACAAAACTTTAGCATATACATAGGCATGCTTAATCTCTAATGTTTCACACACTCAGTAGAGTGCTAAGTATGTTTAAATCTTAATATCACTCAACTCCAATGCATCTAATACCAATATAATTCAGACACATGATCATGTTATACGGTGACACATGTATTAATTATATTATTTGTCTCTGAAGAATACAAAACATAAAGGATTAAACCAATCTAACTCTTCCGACTCCAACTACAGTGTTTTAAATTATTTAAAACATATACTGTTCAAGTGATAACCATAGTTAGGTTATTGACATGCCTCCTGAAGTCTTAGAATTGTCTCCAAGTACCATCCATACACCTCACACACAGCCCTAAATCCAACTGGAACCACAGAGAACCTACCACTGCAACTAAAACTACCTGAAAACGAAAAAAAAATTAAAAATTGCATAAAGGAGCCGGCTCCCTAAAGTTGGAGCCGCCTCCTTTAGCATTGGAGCCAGCTCCAACTAAAAGGAGCCGCCTCCAAATTAAAAGGGAGCCGGCTCCCTCTTAGGGAGAGCCGGCTCTCTCCCTCTCTGCCCCGTCTTCTCCGATCCCGACGTCTTCTGCACCCTCTATATCCTTCTACTATGGTTTCCAGAGGTTGAAACTAAACCTCTAAACATTCCCAGTCTATGTTTAAGCCCTTATTATATAACCAACAGGAATTTAAATAAACAATCATGCAAGTATAACTCATGTTTTAACAGGTTTCCATGCACACAACATATACTGATATGTTTCAGTTTTTTTTTTTTTTAGCACGAACAAAAACATCTTTTGTTTTAATTGATTCAATTTAATCCTAAAATTATTTAAGAATACAAAGAATACGTAACCTAAGGGAGAGAGTAAGGATAGAACTTGCCTTACGCCGACGTTCGCCTCAATTTGCTGTCGAATCTTTCGTTTGCTCTCTGTTTCCTGCCATCTCTAAAACTGCTCACAGACGTACTATGTTGTAGTATTATGCTAAAACCCTAGACAAACCCCTTAGATGAATATTTATAAACCACTATAACCCTAGGCTCAAATAAACTCTAATACAAATTCACTCGGCCCATTGAACAACCTAGGTTTAAAACATTGACGGCTATATAAACTATAACCCTAATGTAATACAAATCTGTGTGCAACCTTCTATACTGACACGTTAAGATATAAGAAATAAGGAAATTGAATTAAATAACTTCAAGTAAAACAATTAAATAATTAACTTAAGCAAATAATTCAAATAAAGCAAATAATCACAATTAAGTCAAATAATTCAAGCAACTAAACAATTAACCATTAAAAATTTAACTAAATAAAACAATAATCAAAGAATTTACAGAACACAATTAAACCAAGTAAAACATTAAATAAAACAATTAATGAAAAGAAAACAATTAAATAAAATACCGAGACTATCCTTTTAAAAAATTAGGGGTATTACAATGTTCGATTTGGATTTTATCTTCAGTTTTTACTTTCATTTCAATTTGGAGTTTTAGTAGGGGTCCACTAGAGATGGATTCCCGAGTTGTATGGATAGGAGGAGTTTGAATAAGTTGGTTTTAATTAGTTTAAGTTGAGGATTTCTTTTTAATTTAGTATTCTTTCAGTTTTTAACTTTTATTTCTTATTCACTTTGTATTCCGTGTTCGTTTTAAAATACTTTAATTGTTTGATATCCCTCGGGTTTGGGCTCGGACCTGATCAACCCGCGTCTCAGATCCAAGGGGTATCACATTTCCCAACAGTGGTATCAGAGCATGGTTTGATTCATTATTAGAGATCATGTTTTTATCAAAATTATCATCATGGATCCAAATTATATATATATATATATATTGATGTATGATTTAATATATTGATACATGATGATGTATGTATAATTGTGAATGGATGATGATGTGAGTTTAGGCCATAGATGAAGCTTATAGGTTTATTGAATGTAATTTTCTCTTTGGATGAATGTAATTAAGGCTTTGATTTAGCCGTTTGAAAGTTCAATGATGTAATTTAATTTTTTCCATTGTATTTCAAATTGTAAATATTTTTAAAGCTATATAATTTTCATCAAAGGATACTATGAAGCTTCAAGAAGGTCCAAGAGGGTTAAATTAGGCGTCAGGAATTTTCTGAAATTTTTTCGGAATTTTTCTGGAATTTTTTTATTATTTTTCGGCGATTTTTCGGCGAACGGAGATTCACCGGCGGCAAGCACAGGTGCCGGAGTAAGAACTGGGATCCAGTGCGACGCGAGACCATGCAACCGAATCCAGAGCCGCTGGATCAAGGGCTGCAATCAAGTGCAGAACCAATATAATACACCTGGCGCGTGAGGAACACGCGCCAGGGTCAACAGGTTGCTGGCGCGTGAGAAGCACGCGCCAGCACAAGCTAACCTCTTCCACGCGCGCGTGTAGGCGCGTGGAAGTGCTCCCACGCGCGTGAAGGCACATGGGAGCGCGTGACAGACTCTCCTACCTCCTCCCAGCGCGTGCAGGCGCGTGGGAGCGCGTGACACGCGCTGGTAACCTCCAGAAATGCGTGCAGGTGCATCAGATGAGTTTTAAGGCGTCCAATTGTATCCAGTGGCGCGTGGGATCGAATTACAGCCTCTTGCAGGTGTATACATGCCTTTGATAGACCCTCGCGCATTACTTAGAGCATATAAATGTTAAAAGTTGAATCCATTGTCCATTTAAATTGCTTCTATCTGCTATTTATTTATTTAACTGATGCATGGAATAATTAATTGTTTATTATTATTATTCATGCATTGGATCCATGATATTTAATTAAATGACTTGATTTATATTAATTAAATTATGAAAATTAATTGGATTTGATTATTAATTAATTTGAGAGCACTTATTGGGAAACGAAAAATTATTTTTGAAAATTATTTTTAAAGTGTGCCTCAAATTAAATATTAGTGAATCGTTTAAAGTCCAAATATTTTCTAAATTTAATTGGATTAAAATCAAAACGTTTTACATGCATTATATCATGTAAATGAATAAAATGAAAACCCTAATTATGAATGATTAAAAATTGAGTGGGAGCGGGAATTTTTATACATTGCCCTATGGCCTTCGTCATTAACACCAGTGTAATTAGATCTTCAAAAATAAAGTCCCATGCATGATTTGAAGAGTCTTAATATTACAAGAATGGTGGTCTCATGAAAATAAAAAATATTAAATGTTCATTGTAATTAGATCTTTAAAAATAAGGCCCTACGCATGATTTAAAGAGTCTAGATTATAATGACAAGATATTTAATGTTTTATTTTTCATTAGAGCATTAATAACGTTATACACTCAATCTTAAATCAATAGTGTTAGCTCCCCAACGGAGTGGTCTACACTAGGTGATTTTAGAAAGGTTAAACATAATCGGGAATCATTTCATATAGATAGACAAGGCATTGTCTTAAGAGATATGGAGATGATGGGATTTGCCCGCCAATAGCAATAATGAACTTCGCCAACCGAATAAGTTATTGGCGTATTGGTTATCCGATTTTTCATGCAGTAGTTAAGGGACCCACATACTATTTTAATAGAAGTGCTCGCCTAATAGTAAATGAATCTTAACAATAGTAATAATGAACTCCTCCAACAGGATAAGTTATTGACATATTGATTGGTTGATTTATTATGCTACAGAGTTGAGGGACCCGCATTAATTAAAAGGGATTCTTCACCAATAATGATAATGATCTTTTGTTCGATTGAGATTTATTATATTATGTGGTTAACAAACTCATTTTAATTTTAAATATGCATGACAGTATTAATAATTCACCTTGCATATTGTATGAATGCATTTATATTCAGATTAATTATGTATAATCCAGTTTATCTGCTTGCATACATATTCAATGTAACTGGACCTCATTTATAATGACTGAAAAAGGAATTTAGATATTTTATTCACAACGTAAGGGTACAAAATGTATTGTATACTCTTATACCTAATTCCTTTACTTTAAGATACTTAATGAGATGTTTTGGTGAGATTAGATAGAGTATATGCCTAAGTACTGTGTCAAATTTAAATATCATCAAGATAGCTTGAGGAACTCCAGTTTTGATATCGGATTTTGAAAAATGATTGTTTATTATTTAAAAATTGAACTAGAGGTTAATAGGGCTGACTTGAGTGGTAAGTTTCAAGTTGACATGATTATTGCCTTGTTACCAAACTCGTTCGATTCTGTTAGAGTGAACTAAATAAGGAATCAGTTTGAGTTCACACTCGCTGATATTCTTATAGAATTGGTAACAGATGAAGGGATAATCAAGAGTATGGGTCTTCCTATCAATCTAACCCAGTCTATACCATCTTCTTCTAGGCCCAAGTGGACGGGCAAAGCAAAGAAGAAGGATGATAATAGGACTAGGCTAGCACAAAATATGGGTATCCAAAAGGTTAAAAGGAATAAGGCAGTGTATGTTGAGGGCAAATTAAATTGTTTCTTTTGCTGCTAACGAAGACATTAAAGGACGAACTGTCTAAGCAATGACGTGGTATAGGAAAATATATATTTAATCATTGAGCCATGTTATGTGGTTGTATCTATTAATTCTTGATGGATAGATTCTGGAGCCATTAAACATTTTTGCAATTCATTGTAAGGATTTCAGGAATCCAGAAGCCTCGATGATATGGAATATATTTGTACTTGACCCGATGACAAGGTTGTAGCTAAGTTAATGGGAGTATTACATCTGAAATTAAAGAGTATGAGGATATTAATATTAGAGAACTATCTTTATGCACAGAAGTAAGACGTTATCTAATTCTTGTTTCACTTGTGGTTTATAAAAACTGGATTGTTATTTAGTAAAACTAGTTTTATAAAATTGAGTAGATATGCAATTGCTTCTGGTGCATTGAAAGATGGTTAATGTACTATAATCACAAACTCTTAAGATTTGCAGGATGTAGAAACTAATGTTGCATATTCTAGATTGAATGTTAAAAGAAAAATTTTTATTCCTGACTCATTGTATTTTTAGTGTCTATTATTGGGTTGTAATCAATCAAAATGAGATTCAAAGATTGGTCAAAGAAGGTTTATTACCTTGTGAGGCAGAGGGGCCTAATCCAAACTTGTGATCCTGTTTTGAAGGATAGATAACTCCAAGGGCTTAATCAGCCAGATGAAATAGACATAAAGGATAATTGGAGTTAGTACACACAGATATGTGTAGTCTTATGAACATCCAAGCAAGTATACTCACGTTTTGGATAAATTTATCTGATGCGACATGAGTCTTAAAATTTTGGTACATTCTGAAAGGGTCAAGACTGATGTGGAGCACAGATTAGGTAAACTTATCAAAACAATCCGATCTGATAGTGGATATGAGTATTTCTTGGGATAGTGCAAAGACTATATGGTCAATGAGGGTATGGTGTACCAGGTTTTCCGCAATTGACGCTAAATGGATTTAGGTGTCAAAAAGGAATAACAGAATTCCGCTTAACATAATTAGATCTATACACTATTTCTTTCATTTTAGAGTTTAGCTTTGACGATATCAATGCACATTATGAATTGCATTCCATCTTAGTTTGTCTCAAGGATACCGTTGAGCTGTGTTTTTGACTAAATCTTAGTTTGAATCACATGCACATATGGGGTAGTCTTGCACATGTGCGCTTGATATGGACAAATAAGTTGGAAACAGATCATACGCATGATAGATTTGATAGCTACTCTAAAAAGCACTAGGATAGATTATTTTATGATCTTAATGATAAAAGTTAATTGTATACATTCACTGTTTATCTATAGGAGGATCATATTATGAATCATATACCTAGTAGCATAATGTTAGAGAATATGGTATGAGTACCAGATGTACCACATATGAACACACTTATTATAATAAAGATTGAGAATAATATATGAATTCCCTATTGATGCGTTAGCATCATCTAGTACACAGATTCCTGCATCGATACATTGATGTAGTGGGAGGATTATCATCCAATCCGACAGAATCATGTTTTTAGGTGAGACCGTTATGGACATCCCTGTTAAACATGAGTTGGACCCAGTAAGCTACACGGAAGCGTGAACCGATATGGATACAGATCGTTTTGGCGAGTTACTATGAAATCAGAGTTGGAATCTATGTATTCTAATAAATTCTGGGATCTTGTAGAACTTTCTAGTAGGGTGATTCCTATGGAAGGCAAGTTGATCTATAAAAAGATACTAGAAGATTTCTTGGTGAATAAATCATGAGTGTACAAGGGAATGTCATTATTTTTCTGATTCTATATATATATTGATGACATCCTACTCATTTAGAATGATGTGGAAGTTTTGATAAAGAGGTAGTTGTTCAATTACTTTTAAATGAAGGATTTTTAAAATGTAAGCTATATTCCTAGGATCAAGCTTTTGCAAGATCAGGTTAAAAGGAAAATAGGCTTATCGTAATAATCCTACATTGATAAAGTTTTGACCAGGTTTGGTATGCATAACTCAAAATATGAGTTCTTGCTTGATTGACATGGATTGCTCTTTCCAGTAGGTAGTTTTACAAGACTGACAGAAGAGATTGAGCAAATGAGACTGGAACTATATGCTTTGGCATATAGGAGTCTCATATATGCTATGGTATATACCAAACAGGACATCCGCTACATAGTAGGGATAGTCAGTAGATATCAGTCCAATCCTGGACTTAATAACTGGTTTGTTGTGAAAAATATCATTAAGTACCTAAAGAGAACCAATGATCTCATACTCATTTATGGATGTGATGATAGGGTCCTAGTCAAGTATGCTAGTTCTGATTTTCAATCAGAAGTAAATACTATGAGGTTCATGACTTAGTGTATGTTCACTCAATAGAAGGGAAATCAGTTAGTAGATTGTTAAGCAGATTTTAACTGCTGACTCAAACCTGCAAGTGGAGTACATTGCAGTCTTAATGGCGGCAAAGGAAGCCTTTTGGTTTGATCTCACTGATTTTAGAGGTTGTGGAGCATACTAGTCTGCCTATCGAGCTATATTGCGACAATAGTGCAGAAGTAGTCCAAACCAATGACCCAAGGTTCCATAGAGGAACAAGATACACTGAGAGGAAGTATCATGTTTCACATGATATTGTCCGGCAAGAAAGTGTACTTGTGGCTAGAACATTGCATTAGAACACAACTTTGTTGATCTATTAACAAAGGTGTTATTGATTAATAATTTTGATCATCATCTGGATAACATTGGAGTTAGATGCAATTTGAATTGACTATGAGGGCAAGTGGGAGCTGTTGGGATTTATATGCCCTGGCATAGTAAATTCCTATTTGGATTAAAGTGACATAAGTTCCTGACGTTTCTGAAATATTTATGTTTTATACAATTGGTGAATTCAATGTATTATGTTTCGATTCATTATAGAATGGATAGTGTCCACTTGATTACAAGAGATATTTATATATGTATGTGATGGCGATCAATACATGAATATAAATAATAATCATAAATGGTTCATGGTCGGTAATTATGGATGGACTCATAATTGATTAAGACTTGAACTGGACCCGCGTTAGATTGAGATATATTTCGAGGGCCGTCGTATGCAATTGCTCCCTATCACCGTCATAGCAGTTAACTCTTAAGCATGAGAAAATTATAAACTCTTTTATTAATTAATAATTACTTTGATTTGTTCGGCAGATTCTTCGGGATCCTTAGACCGACACTTTGGGTAGTTATGTAATTAATAGTTAGAGGGTTATATTTTCATTATTTGCATCATTGCTACTTGTATTTATTTTGTATTGATTATGGTTGATCACAAAGTAAATTCGAAGGCCTTCGTATGTTTTTAGACAAAATGATTTATTATATATTTATTTATTTAAATTATTATTTTTGTCAAACAAATGTTTTATTGTGATCGAGCCAGAAATAATCAATGGTACCAAAATAAATATATTAATTAAGTAGTCGGATTGATGGCTTTATTTATCCGATAACTAATTATGCATAGAGGGGTCAAAGTGCAATATTGACTTAGTAGTTGTTTATTATTTAATTGGAGTTCAATTAATTTTTTTTAGTGGAGTAGAAATTAATTTATGAATTAATTGAATTGGGTCCATGGACCGGGCCAATTATTAATTCATTATAGCCAATAAAATAATAGGCCCAATGGATTCTCATTCATAGCCCAACTTGATATTGGAATCCTATTAGATTTGAGACATGTGAATTAGAGATTGAGAAGGATTTGTTGTTTCTTTTTCTTTATCTTTTTGTTGCCTATAAATATACACGGTCTATGTATATTTTTGGGTGTAATTTTTGGAAGAAGGAAAAATGAATAAATTTTCTCTCTCTAGAAAATTAGGGTTAGTGTTCTCATCTAATGGAGGCTCCCACAAGCCTAGTTTTCTAAGGTCATTCATGGAGGCTTATGAGTGATTCCTAAAGGCAAGACCATTACCAAGAAGATGGAGATCCATGGAAAATGTGTCTAGCAAAAGGGATCTACAATAAGTGAGAACATTCACTTTAGAGGAGAGATCTAAGGTTTACTCAAACCTTGATGTAAGTATTCAGTCTTTTAACTGAATGATACATCATGTTTTATTTTTGCATAAAACTTGTCTCTATGTGATGAATCAAGATCTATGAATTTAAATCCCTCAAAAAGTTTTTAAATATTGCACGTTTCCCAACAGTTTTGAACTTACCAACCACAAGAAGCAACTAAAAAATAGAGAGAAAGAAAGAAGAGACCAGAAAGAAAACCAAAGAAAGTAGAGGCGTCCGTGTAGGGATGGCAAAATACCCCGCCTCATTTAAAACAGGTATGGGGGTGGTTAAATGGTTTTGGAGGTGGAAATGGGGGTTCGGATTGAAAAACTGCATAGTTATGAGGTAGGGATGGGGAAAAGTCACCCCACCTCGCCCCATTTATAGTGATAAATTATATTTTTGTCCTTATACTTTATTTGTATTCAACAATATTAGGTATATATTAAGTAAGTCCTAATTTTACTATCCCTATCATTAATATATATATATATATATATATATATATATATATATATATATATATGTATTGTTATTATTCTTATTTGAGAACTTCTATGTATTATTTTGATGTTATAACAATAATTTAAGTCTTAAGGTTCAATTGAAAAGTTGAATCTTATTTTTATCTGCATAACAAAAAAAAGGGGGATAATTTCACTAACACCCCCAGTAGTTTGGCCAAATATCAGTCTAAAACATCTTTCGAAAATAACTATCACTTAGGTCCATTTTCACTTTTCCGTTACTGTCTCCGTTAAAAACATGGGAAAAGACATATTTGCCCCTAATTTTTTAATCACATTTAATACAAAAATATCAAATAAGGTAAATGACTTTTATACCCCTTATATCTCTATCTATATCGGACGTTCTCTCTCCTCAAGGACGCTTGTCTGTCTCTCTCTCTTCTCTACAGATCAAAACCACTCTCTCTCTTCTCTATAGATGCGACCCACAGATTAACAAAACCATGAAACCCTAAAGCACAAAGATTAACCGTAACAGCTTTGGATCACCATGGCTGCACAAGTTCGAGTACTGCTCAAGGCACATCAATGATTTACTGGATACAGGACAACCCACAAGACGACGATAGAGGTCAGCTAGATTTTCCACAAAATCAACGGATTTGAGGTGAGGATCAATGGGTGGCTCAAGAAGGTCAGTTGTGGGGAGTCAATAAGGAAGAAGAGGTTCGGCCATTGACACTGAATTGGTGTAATTAGAATTCGATAAAATGGAATTGATAGTCAGGTTGCCTTGCCGGTGGTGGTGGTGGTTGAACTTGCCAGCGCAGCCACTGGCGGTGGTACTACCAGTAGCGGAGGTATCTGGGGGGCGTAAAGCGTGGACTTGGGTGGTCGGTTTCTGAGATTGAGACCACGCATGGTATCAATTAAAGGTAGTGTGTATTGACGGATGAGATTTTCAAATCTTGATTTAGAAAATGGATTTTTTCGATTGATCTCCATTATCAGTTGAAAAAGACATGAATCGAACAGGATTGTAAATCAAACGGTTGGTTGATTAGCTCCGACTCGCTAACACCATCATTAGAGAGAGAGAGTTTCTGGCTAAAGTCTAAAGACTCTATTTTGGTTTTCTTTCTTTTGTAAGCATTGATTCAGAGCATATCGCTGGTGTTTATGGAGCTTAGCGGCATGGTGGTATGAGGGAGGAGAGGACACGATGTATATATATAGATATATATATAAGAAGCAATAAAGCTATATAAGGAGTAATTTAATTTGTAGAGTTCCAGTAATTCTTGATCCACACAATCGTTGTTGAAACTCTAGCAATCGTCGCCCACTTTTTCCCCGAACCTGGCCTGCGGACGCATAGTGTTTCACCTCCGGCGATAGCTGATTACATATGATTTATTGTATATGAATTTTTGTATTATTATTATAATTTTTTTTTTTGGTAATTAATCAATTTTGGGGAAACCAACCCCATTAATTATTTCTTTCAATTTATTAATCAGGGTATTTACAGATTGATTTGGGAATTTAGTATTGGAGTTTATGGTTTATGGCACCAATAAGTTATGTATAAAAAGTGTATATGTTGTGCATGATCGAGAGAAAGAGAAAGAGAGAGAGAGAGAGACGAAGATGAATTAGACAGATGAAGAAAATATATATATATATATATATATAGGTTTGTCCTCATATTTTTTGGACAACAAAAACTCCTTCTTTTTATTGTTTAGCATGTGAATTGAAGTCTATTTCTATCATTATATATATATATATATATATGAAATGATGGAATATATGAATGGGTGATTGATCATAGAACCGGACACTTATAAAATTTTTCTTATTTTTCTCTTTCTCTTTTTAAATTTTATTAATTTCTTAAAAAAATAAAATTTTCTTATTAAAAAAATATATTAATGGGTGATTTTTCTTATTTTAGTTTTTAAATTTATTTATTTATTTTTCTTTCTCTTTTTAAATTTCATTAATTTCCTTACAAAAATAAAATTTTCTTACTTAAAATTTCATTAATTTCCTTAAAAAAATATATGAATGAGTGATTTTTCTTATTTTAGTTTTTAATTTTTTTTTATTTTTCTCTTTCTCTTTTTAAATTTCATTAATTTCCTTAAAAGAATAAAATTTTCTTACTTAAAATTTCATTAATTTACTTAAAAAAATATAGAATCTTACACCTCTTTGGCGTATAATAGCCCTCAATAGCAAACTGTATGATGTTGATCACCTACTTTATTTATTCTTGTATATGGAAAAGGAAGGGTAAACATGTCATTTGAATAGTCAATCTAAAGTCAAATGAGGGTAAACATGTAATTTTAATCATTCAAGAAACAATTTATTAGGTCAAACCAAAGTCAAAGGGTAAAAATGTCTTTTTACATATAAAAAGTGGTCTGACACACCTGTCAACTAACTTTTGGGGTGTGAGTGAAAAACGGAACAAACGTTTGTAATGTGAGTGATAGTTATTTTCGAAAGATGTTTTAGACTAATATTTGGCCAAACTATTGGGGGTGTCAGTGAAATTATCCCCAAAAAAAATTATTATAGCTGAATTTTTTTTTTTTTTTTTACTCTCGTTAGATTCGTATTACAATTATGAAAATACTATACAAAACCCCCCACCTTGTCCCCTACCCGTCTCACCCCACCCCATTTAATAAATGGTTCCATGGCAGACGAAATTCAAGAAAACGAACCACAAAGAGGCAACATCTATGAGGGACCATTATCATCTTCTATGAAAGCTCCTCTCTTGGTATGATTCAGTCTCTTTAATCACATTATCTTCTTCTGGGTTGTCGGTGTTGTACGCCTCTGTACTATTGGAGGCGGTTTTTGGGATCCTCTCGATTGGCGCTGCCTTGGCCGTGGCCCGTGGTGGTTCTGGCCACCTTGGTGACATGGATCACCAGGGTGTGAGAGACCATCATCATCTTCTATGGAACCTCCTCAAATCCGTACTCTCTTGGTATGAATCAACCTCTTCAATCACATCATCTTCTTTTGGGTTGCAGATGTTGTACGCCTCTGTGCTGCTGGGGGCGGTTTTTTGGATCTCTCGATTGGCACCGCCTTGGCCGTGGTGGTTCCGGCCACCCTGGTGACGTGAATCACTAGGGTGTGTATAGACAAGCACTTACAAATTTGATACAAGCTAGAGTGAGACAAAACAAAAGGGCATCTATACACGACGCATATACGTAGACACAGTCAAACATGACATACATACATACATATATATATATATATATATATATATATATATATCAACACAAAGCACAACAGACCCAAATAGAGATATAGGGGTTCATTTCATTATATAAGAATTTTTTTTTATTTATCAGAAGGCATGCCCTTGTGAAGAAGAAGATGAGCAACGTATATATGTGTCTATAGACAGAAGTGTATAATGGTATGTTTCGGCGTAAGAGTGTATAATGGTGTGTTTGGGTGTAATGGTTACAGTAAGGGTAATTGAGTCTTTTTATACTTATAAGGGTTTTATAGTCCATAAATCATATATTGTGTGTCACATCCAGTTACATGATTATTTTAACGGTGACACCCAACCTAAGGGTCACTGGATGGGGTCATCTACAACAAAAATGTATAATTTATGATTTTTTTTTTTTTTTTTTTTTTTTTTTTTGTAGTTCAGGTGGTTTGTTGCTAATTGGCCAATAGTT
Source organism: Cornus florida (assembly GCF_030987335.1). Lineage (NCBI taxonomy): Eukaryota > Viridiplantae > Streptophyta > Magnoliopsida > Cornales > Cornaceae > Cornus > Cornus florida. Next base: position 83,249,000 of record NW_026775574.1, on the reverse strand, counting down.
CAGGGTTGGGTTTTTTTTTTTTTTTTTTACCCTTTAAATATTAGCTATCTTTCTACTGTTATCTCATATATATATATATATATATATATATATATATATATATTATTTGTAAATATATTCTTATATGTTACTATTTAAGATTATGCAATATGCCAAATGAAAAATAAATAAAACCATTAATAAAAAAAAATTAGTTCGAGGTAAGAATTTGATTCTATATTTTTAAGACAATTTTTGCCACGGGTGCTGTATGGTCACGATGACGCTTGTCTCTTAAGATACATTGATCTTTACCTCCTTCGGTAGCCGTATTTCAAACCAAAAAAACCAGCGAACTACCATTATATTGTATTCTCTCTGATTCGACTCGAACTCAAACTGATTTTTTAGGTTGACTGAAAAACGAACTCTCAAAATTTGATATCAAAGACAAACCCTTAGACTAGGATTCAGAAGACCAGCGAAAATAAAGAAAGGAAATCAAATTTATGAAGAATGAGGATTGCAAATGAAGCTTAGGGGTATTTATAGGCAAAGAGGTGCCTATTTGGAACGACCCGAACCATCATCATACACATTCATTCGACCCAAACCAACATTGGTTACAACTATTTGGCTCGAATTAACATACCTTTTACCTGTTTAGATTTAACCTCCACTAGTTTTGATTTAACCGTTACCGCTATTGTTTGGGTTAAGTCGAATATGTTGAATATGTTAATTGTTACAAGGGAGCCTTGTGTCACGGGCCCAGAGATTTGGCGCAGCGGCACGGCCCGTGCGGCACCAAGGCGTTGCTTCAGCTCACGCAAGTGCCCTGGTCAGCCACCACGACCTACCCTCATAAGGATACATGCTGATTGGTTTTGACCGGCCTTGGTCTCATTAAGGGAACGGCTCCAGCTCCAGACCAGTTTGTGCAGAGATGGCCAACTCCCTCCTTTATAGTTAAGTCCACGACCAGCGACAAGTTCATCGCACTTAACTGAGTCGACCTGCCTGAACTTTGAAGAGGTACCATCCTGTGCTCCTGCACGCCCCTTCCCTGGAACCATTCCCAGTCAAATTCTGCTTTTTGTCAATTAGCATGCGTGTCTTTCATCTTCCAAGCGTCTTAGGAATCACTTCGTGACATTCTCCCCTACCCAAATCCTACGACGCCCTCGTTGCAGTGCAGCGCTTCACTACTGCGTCCACTCCCTTCCAAAGCCTGCCTCTAAGCGATAGGCTCGCCTTCCCACCATCGTTTCCTTGTGCAGCTCCCTGCATTGCACTCGCCCAATGATAGGCATCGGAGCAAGGGGACGTCCACTCCTTAAGGATGTGACTCTTCTCCATCATGCCGCCTCCGCGACATCCCGAGCAAGCAAGGGCCTCCTGCCGACTTAATGCTCGCCCTTCACCATGGTTTGCATGACCTAAGGACTAAGCACAAACTTTGGTGAGCAAGGCCTTTCCGACCCTCCAGTGCGCAACTTCAACGAATGCCTCTTCCTGGGGAGATGGAGGCTCTCCCCCCAATTGCATTGATTCCTCCTCATCGAAGCAACTTCAGTGCACCGTCTTCATTCTCAGACCGCTCCCAGATCGACAAGGGGGCACCCCACCGTGCTTTACCCCAAGTCCTGCTCTGATACCATTTGTCACAGGCCTAGAGATTAGCGCAACGGCACAACCCGTGCAGCACCAAAGCATTGCTTCAGCTCGCGCAAGCGCCCTGGTCAGCCACCACGACCTGCCCTCCTAAGGATACATGTTGACTGGTTTCAACCTGCCTTGGTCTCATCAGGGGAACGGCTCCAGCTCCCGACTAGTTTATGCAGGGATGGCCAACTCCCTTCTTTATAGTCAAGTCCACGACCAGCGACAAGCTCCTCGCACTCAACCGAGTCGACCTGCCTGAACTCTGAAGAGGTACCATCCTGTGCTCCTGCACGCCCCTTCCCTGGAACCATTCCCAGTCAAATTTTGCTTTTTACCAACCAGCATGCGTGTTTTCCATCTTCTAAGCGTCTTAGGAATTACTTCATGACACTTGTCTCCCATCGAATATGTTGAAAATGTTAATTGTTACAAGGGAGCCTTGTCTCCCATCGGATTCCGATAAGGAAACAATTGGATATGTATGGGTTGGTTATTAGTATTATCTAATAGTTTAAATTTTTGAATTGAATCACGAAACATCCTATCGTTACCATTAATATAAAAGCAGATTCAATCCTAGAAAGATGTGTCCACTTGACAGTTGTCAAACTTACCTCAAAATCGTAGTAGAACTACTTAAATTTTAACCCAAATTACTTGATCAACGGTAGTTTCCAACATACACACACACACAAGATATTCACACTACACTTCATTTTTATTCTTTTGAATTTAACTTGCTTTTAAACCAGTCCTACGTTTTACAATAATAATATTAAAAAATATTGTTAAATGATTCCTTTTAAAATGTGAATAATGAATACCTCTTCCATTTTATTCACACATATATATATATATATATATATACAAGTATTGTATATATACACTCCAGAATTAAGGATTGAGTGGTGGGTGGGTCGTGGGTTGGGGGCAGAAAGAAGGTGGGGAAGGTAGGTGTTGGGCAACGAGGCTGACGAATCCAATACTCTTCCTATTTCCTAACCACCCAAAATTTGTCCACTATGGTGCGTAGTGTCACCATGGGCGCAAGTTAGCAGATTCCAGTTGCTTTTAGTTTGCGCTTTATTTATTACCTGTCGGCGCAGCTGGGCTTTTCTGGTGGTTGACCGAGTGAGAATGACTCACTGATGACGCAATCTGACATAACTGTTCAGCCAGTGGGACCCACGATGACGTCATGGTCTGGATCTTTGTGGGCTAGTTGGACTTAAGTTAATTGGCTGTTTCTGAATCTACGTACCATATTTCATAAATCAAGGACACTTATTGACCGTACACGTGGTGTCTGACATTTATAAATTGATGATGCCTGACATGGATTTTAGCCATGGAAGATAAGGCAATTGGGATGGATTGGATGGAGATGATGGTGATGGAATGGGTCACTACTGCAATATTGTGTGTGTGAAGGGTTAGCGCACATGGTACAAGTACCATGGTCCTATTGGACAATTGTGTGCATTTTTAATCCAAAATAACAAAGTACAATACACCACGGCAGAGAATTCAGATCCAGTTGTACAGGATCCGATCTAATAATTCATTAATGAATTCATATATTATTTGTTATTAAACTATACATAAATAAAATAAAATAAAACAAAAGAAGAAAATTAGATTTTTTTTATGAATTAAAAAAATAGATCTTTTACTCTTTTGTGAAGATAAAAAGAAAAACAGTTATAAGTAACAACAAAAATAAAGAGGAATGGAGAAGAGAAAATACTGATAAAGCATTTTGATAATAGGTAAATATTATATATACCATTAATTAATATATGTATATGATAATATAATAGATTCCAATTGACCCTAAACCTTATCCGAAATGTTTTGCAAACATATTATCAAATTGTTAAAGGGTTATTGAAATAAATCTTCAATTTATATCGGAGTTATCAACTATAAATTCATTGATATGCTTACTTATGAACGAGTTGTAATATCATATCGGGTCAGATTTACAGCAAAATTTAATTCATTGATATGGTTACTCATGGACGAGTTGCAATTTTTTCTCCTATAATACTTCTATAATATAATAAATAAGGTAATATCATACTTCATCGACTATTAATACAATTGATTGTGACTACGGTGTTGGAAATGACTAGACCTTCTGAAACGTGAAGATAATAAAAAAATATAGAACTTCAGAAATTTGATGTCCACTTTTGCAACTTGGTAACCCAAACAAAATACAAATTTTAATGTATTCACTTTCCTTATTTGCTCTCATTCAAATAAGACATATTTATGTGTAAATTTATACTGTAAGAATCTTAAACACTCGTTGAAACTCCTATGAAATAGAAATAGAGATGTAGATAGAAACAAAGAGAATAGAAAAAAGTGAATCACATAATGTGTAATAGTTTACAACTATTTATAGATTTTCAAAATGTGCAAATAAAAAATTACGTATTATCTTTCTCTTTTTTAAATAGAATTTTCCCCACTTAATGAATAACCATTTGATCTTCAACATAGTTATTATCAGCTGAATAGTTGTAACTATTCACATCTAAATTTAATAGGCATATTCTAGAAGTATGCATGGTAATTATTACTATCTCACATATATCTCGCGCTCGTGTGTGTACATACATATATATATATATATATATATATATATATATAATAGGCACATTATAGAAGTATGCATGCTAGTTATTATCGTTATTTCTGTATCTCAAATATATCACGTGTTTACACACACACACACACACAATATACTCAACATCGGTCGTTTTAAAATAGTCAATTAATAAAACACACTTAATAAATTGTCTTTTTTTTTTTTTTTTTTTGTTAAAAACACTTAATAAATTGTTGTTAGGTATTATGAAAGTTGAATTGGGAAAATTTTCTAATATGATAATGATTTTTTTTCATTGACAAGAAATCACGGCACCCATTTATTTCTAAAGGATTCTAACCATCACCTTATAAATAACGACTTTAACATATGATATTTTAGGAAAGTGACTCCTTTGAAGGAATAGATCTCGAGTGTCCTGAGTGTATGGTGCATTGTACGTGCATAATATACGCCCATGTGTGCACAAAATATACAGCTCAAATGAACCTAATGCACGATGTGGGTGCACCTAATACTTTCTCCCTTTGAAACTCTTTCGATGGTAACACCAATGTCAAACCATAGAACACTCCTCTTTTCAACTATTCATATAAATTCTATATGAAAGCAAGACATTTACGCCTGTGCTTGATTCAAGTTATATAATTTTAGTTGATAATTTTTAAGAATTGTTTTATAAAAACTAAGGGTCCGTTTGGCATGCGTTTTATTTTAGGCGTTTTATTTTTGGTTAAAACAGAAACAGTGTTTTTGCCATAAGAATATTTTGAAAAAAAATCGAAAGCACGTTTTAGAAAGATATTTTAGGCGTTTTGTTTTTGGCCCGTGTTGCGCTCCTGTTATGGTTTTGGGGTATGAACAATTGTCAAAACAAGAAAAAATAACTTTTTGGTGTTTTTGTTTTGGGCCACTATTCACGAAGTGTTTTAGCACTGTGTAAAATAAAACAAGACCGCACCAAACATACTTTTGTTGCCAAAATCGACACTATAGCAGTCCAAAAACAAAAACAAAAACAACAGAAATAAAACGTATGCCAAACGGGGCCTAAATTAAAAAGATTTATTTTTGAAAAGTTGTATTTTATATTTATCTGGAAATAATTATATATATATATATATATATATATTTATATATTAGTTTTTGAGAATAATTTTTAAGTGACAATACAAGCATACCTTCTGAAACTTATAACAATAGGAGAAATGAAAATTGTATTACACGTAACAACTTAGCCAGATTTAGATGTCCCTGATTGCAATAAAACGTAGTTCAGAAGTTAGTTTAGGAGCCATTTACATTTGGGCCCAGTAATGATCTAAGCACTTATAATTTGGGAACCCAAATGAGGTGATCACCTTGTAGCAAGGCCCACTCTCCCACTCTCTCTCTCTCTATATATTATGTAAGTATATATGCGTGTGTGTTTAGACAATTATCGATGGAATCCAACGAACTACGGAGTACTATTTTAGTAGGAGTATCCATTTAAAAAAAAATCCTCCAAATCCTTAACGATGAAAGAGCGGGGAGCACTCTTGACGGTATCAAATTCTTGATAGAGTAATGTTAAAATGAGAACGCTCTCATTACAAAAGATACAAATTTTATTTATTTAATTACAAAATTGAGAAAAAATTTTTAAGACGTGAAGAGAGTCAAAAAGTAATGTTATCATGAAAATCATCATGATAAGTTCTCCTTATTTATTAATGAATTAAAAAATTTATTAATTATTTAATTAATTGTTAAATTTATTAGTAAGGAGAGCTCGCGTGATAACATTCTTTTTCTTAATATATGTATATTGAAAGCTTTACTGTCAAAGAGTGACCATTTTTATTTTATTATATATATATATATATATATATATATAATAAATGAGTGACTATCTTCATTTATTTATTCTTTTTTTGTTAGTGTACAATTTAAGAATGAATTCAAGTGGAAATTTGACATTTCAGTTTGAATGTCATGAGAATCTATAATATATATATATATATATATATAAGCACATAAACACACACACATGAAATTATATGGAATGTATCTAATTTTAATTTCCTTTTTGAAATTTATTTATTCATTCTTGCTATACTTTCTTATGTTACCTTAGGAAAGTTTTCATTTGGTTCTGAATTAGTAAAGAATAAAATTTAATAGTATTTTTTTCTCTCTATTTAATTACCTTGAAAATTGAAGAAGGAAAATACTATTAAAAAAAAAAAAAAAATAGAAACATATCAGATGTTTATGTTATTATTATCTTCTTCTTCTTCTTTTTTTTTTTTTTTTTTTTTTTTTTTTTTTTTTTTTCATGTTATTCCCAACCTCATCCAGAATGAAACAAAATACAAGGGGAATAAAATTTTTCTCTATATATATATTTTTTATTTTTTATTTTCATTTCTTTCTTTTCCCTTTCATTTTTTACATATGTTACAAAATGCTAAGGTTTGTGTTTGGAATTAATTTCCAAAAAGAAAAAAAAAAAAACGTTTGTGTTTGGAATTGATCAACAACATGAAAGTGAAATGTTTTTATTTATTTATTAAAAATAAATTAATGGCAAAATTATACTTGAACCCACTCCTTTGACCCCCAAAAGATGGGTGTCCTGTTGAGCTGGAACATTTGGGGAGCAAGTTGCTGTTGGGGCCCAAATCCAATCTGATTTGCAAGCCAGTTAGGTGGACAATTTAACCCAAATGGGCCAACTTGCTAGCTTTTCAATTTTTTTTTTTTTAACAAAAAAAAGAAGAAAAAGATTCACACTAAATTTATATTATGATAAAACGATTTAGGCTACACAAATTGAGCTTAGTGAAGAGTTCTAGCCTACTCATCATTGTTATCTTCATCCGTGTTTCGGGTTGATTACATGAATTCTCTTTCTCCATTTTTTTTAATTAATTAAGCATCATTTTACAAAGTAACAGTAGATATTTGAATCGTCACATGTGAAAACATGGATTCAAATTTTCAATCTATTCTGTTTTGGTCCATTTTTGACATTTGTTAATTAGTCAATCAAAAGAAAATAATAATAATAGTATTTGATGAGATTACACAACATGACAACCATAAGAGCAATCTTTTTAATACACAACTAGTTTGGACAAAGAAATTATGGCTACCATGGCAAAACAAGATATTATGAATAAATTTATCCCCCAAAAAGAAAGATACCATGAATAAGTTAAAATGTTGGGTTGACTTTTTACATTTTCCATCATGTTTAGTTGTAAGGAAGTGTGACTGAGAATGAATTTGAGATCGAAATTATATGTGACTTGAAGCGATAGAGTGAAAGCGACATATGTTAAGAATCATTGTGTGACTAAGATTTAATCGCCTTTTCTTTTGTTTGCATGACTTGACTTAACTGATAAAGTTTTTGGAAGTATTATTCTTAAATTTTTGACTCGAGACTCAGACATGAATATACACGCAACTTATTAATAATTTCGTATATTTGAAAACTATTAGAGAGTCAAAGTGACGCGATTGAATTAATTCTTCACTCCCCCAAAAAAAATATATATATATATTACAAGTCTACTAGTCATCCCACCTAGTCAAGTTGGCGCCAACTAGGAAACCATTTGCTTTAACATAAAAAGCAAAATCTTCATTCCAACAAAGTAGGAGATATTACTATCTCTGGCCTCTCCCTCAAATTGGACCACCAATGCAATTGGACAAAGATTCCTTTTGCATTGACTTTGGCATTCCTCTTAAGCCACAGTCAACCATGATACACACAATCAAGAGATTCTAGGTAATCACAATGATGGAGTCTCAAGACTTGGATCAACAATTGCTCAATCCTAAGCAAAGGTGGACTTGTCTCCTTAACAATTGTATTGGACCATCTTGTCCTCATATTCCATCAGCCATTTTACTAGAATAGCCAACTTAATTGGGAAGGCAGACAAAATCAATCCAATTCATACATATCAATCATTATATTGAAACCATTAAGTTGGAAACTATATTGAACTACCTAGAATATGAGTAGCCAAATTCTTTGCTACTTGGTCCTACAAGGTATATTTAATCATCTCTATTATACTACTTTAAGTTCCTAGAAAATTAGATCAGTACTAAAACACAGTTGAGGTGCCTGTGCGGGCTGACCTGAACCGTCATCAAATGTACCTGTTCAATCCGAAAAGCTATTGGGTCCAGTGGTTCGGATGAACCAACACGCCCCATAACCATTCAGATATAACCACCCAACTGCCATCGATTTGGGTTTAACCGCCTCTGATTTGGAAAACCAATCTGTCTCAATTGGCTGATCCAAATTAATTCAGGATCTAAAAGATTTAAACTATTTTGGACAAGCCCAAGACACTCAAGTAGGTTGAAGCCCAACAAGTTCAGGCCTAATCTGAAATTTTTTCAACAAATAGAATTTTTTTTTGGAGAGCCCAATCCCAAACCCGAACCACGCATGGGTGTTTTGTTGGGGTTGGACCCAACCTTGGTTAGGTACTCTCCCTACAAAACTGGGTGCCCAAGGGGCCCAAAACCCAAATGCCAATCTTCCAAAATGGAGAAAAACTTAGAATTCTAGAGAATCACCTAAAAATTTCTGGGAACAAGTTGGTTTAGGCCAGTCTCCCTCCCTCTCTATATATATTTTGTCAGTTCAAGTAAAAACACACACCACCACAATATTGCATCTAATATTACTCAAACACTCAACCTTGAGGAGGAGCCTTCGTACAATTTGGATTGGTGACTCTATCAAAATAGCAAAGAAGAAGGGAGGGACTTTTTAATCATACACGGTTACTTTTTAAGTTTTTGAACATCTGAGTTTTTTTCACAACTACTAGTTTTGCTCATGTAGCACAAATACACATTTTAAAATAGTAATTTCATCCAGATACACATTTGGAAGCAAAGAAAGCAATCTCTAATTCGACAACCATACGACTTTACAAAATGAACAACCCTTTAACAAGATTCTCAAGCACTCAAATAAAGTGAACAACTAGATGTTGAACTTCGCGGCAAGGACAAATCAACTCGTTTTCTTAATCATTAAAGCAGTTATTCCTCCCCCTTAGCTTCATGGAGTTTTTGTCCATTAGGGTGGTCGAGGAAAGTGGCTTGTCCATATTGACTGAAGAAAATTCCGAACCAGCAATGCTTTTCGAATCCCCATTACATAATGTCTTAAGAAACTGAAACTCATCCATGGACTGCCTTCGAATTCTGTGAGATACATTTCTCTGCTTAGCCTTAGTTGATTCGGTCAAGTTCATATAGCTCGGCCTACTGTTATTGCTCTCCTCTATTCCCAGGACAGTGTTTCCAGAAATAGGAGTTGTGGATGTGCAAAATGATGATGAAGCTGAGCTCTCATCATATCTAAGATCAGAACTCGGACTTGAAGATGAGCGAGTTACTTGTCCTGCCAGGGGAGGTTTGGCAGAAATCCTAGTGGTAACATTGTTTCTTCTCACTCTCACCGAACACGGCTGCTCAGAAGATTTTGAATGGCTGCCCTTGGGGACATCTCTGCATGTTTTAGAGAGTGGAGTTGTCGTTGAGGCATTGTTATGGGCTGCTTGTTCCATCAACCTATTTTCCCATGGCTTCGCTGCCATCCAACGTTCTAACCAACTCCACCCCCAGCCATTTTTGTCCAGCTCCTGATTCTTGAGAGAGAACATTGAGAAATTTGACGGGGAATCTGAATTCCGGTTTGATCTCCAATGCTGTTATAATATGAAGAATATTAATTATCATTTTGATTGACAGAGAAACAAAACACTTTCGACTTAATAAACTCCACATACCTTTTGAGCAAGAGAGTATGCAAGTGCTCTTTCCCTCTTAAAAACTCCCTCTTGCCTCATTTGTAGCTTTGATTTGATCTCTTCTAGTGTTCCTCTACTATCACACCATTCTTCCTGAGAATTTCAATTTTTTGTTAGTTTCATCACAAACTCAATACCCTTTGTTAGTTTCAATATTCATGGTGCTGATGATGCCTATAAAAGGAGAACTGAAGTTTATTTGTTTTAGAGCCAATGTTTTTCAAAATCAGAAAGAATGTATCTAGGTGCCAACAAACACAAGACTCATTATACCTCAGCTTGTTTTAAGAGATCAGCATTGCTGCGGTGTTCGTCCAGAATCTTCTGCACAGCCTGCCCCTCTACAGACATACGAACACGACGAGCTCTAACTCGTGCTTGAACTCGAACAAGGGCCTGCATGCACCTCAGTGTCACAGCAGCCTGCTTCCTCACCTGCCGGCCACGAACTAAAGCTTGAAGCCTCACCACTCCTTTCAAGGCCCTTAAAGCCCTTCTTGCCTATACAATACAATCACATAACACCCACTAAATCTTGCAACATTTTTATTAGATTTAAAATTCCCTGAACAGCAATCCAAATTTTCCACAAGAAGCTCAACAACAACTGGATATCCACACAGACAAATTTTGGAACATTAATGAATAGAAGAAATTTCAAGTGCATAAATTAAAGCTTAAGTTAAAAATGTTCAATAGGGTTACATTGTAACCTCTTGGGGTGTGAGAGTACCCTTTGTGATCATTAGAGCTTCTCGATCCCTCCAATTTTAGAGCTTTTTTTTAGCCTTTTTCTTTTTGGTGACACAAAATTACTTGCCAAAGAAAGAGAAAAGAAAGTATAGTTATTTTCTTCATTGTGTAAGGCATAATGTGTTGAATTTACTTCACTTTACATGAAAAAGAAAGTCAATTTGTCAATTGAGGATACAGTAATTTCTCATTTATGCATAGTACTGCATTATCCATTACCACAAATTGAAAAAAAAAAAAGAAAAAGGTCAAGACTCAAGGTCAAAAAAGCACTCCAGATCTTAGGTTTTATAATTTTGAAGATAACTATCCACTTCTACTGGAAAATCTGCTAAACTCTCCTCCATGAGTTTGAACTGTTCAATAAGTTTTTTCCTATCCATTCATTATAGTTAAGTGGATATATCTATCTATCCATCCATGAAAACAGAATACCCTTGTTTGGTTGCTGGGAAAATTCAGGATATATGTAAGGACAGAAAGTAAGAAGTTGAGTCAATGGAGATTGACATGATTAGTTATGTGGATAGAGTTATGTGGCTAGATAAGAATTGCTTTAAATGACCCTTAGTTTGAGTAGAACAATTTTCTTTCATAAGAAGGAAAGTAAATTAATTTTCCTATCACTAACTTTCTCTATCAACCAAACAGACAGAAACATAGAAAAACAGAGAAACCCATTTACCAAGAAGCCGCGAAACGCAGTTTGAATCCGAATCGCAGCCCATTCATGCCTCACAGCCCTGAAATCTTTAGGAGGAGCTCGAAGCACAGTAGCTACAGCAGATGTAAAAGCATCGTTAGTAGTCACTGATGAAGAATCAGAGCCCTCTGATGCAGTACCTCTTTGATGATTTCCATTGAAACCCTTCCACGTGGACCCCAAATCCCCTGAACCACTCCTCCATAGCCTCCATTTCTTGCTCTTTACCCCCACCTTCTCCTAGAGAGAGAAAAATTTAGAGAGAGATTAATACAGAGGAGAAACAAATATATATATATATGTATAGATCCATAGTAGACAAATGTTTGCTTACATAGTCCTGTTTTTCTGGCTTTCTCAGTCCTATTAATGCTTTTACCCATTTTCCTGAAGCACCCATTTTCTGTAACCACTTGATTAATCAAATCAAAGCTAAAAATCCTCAGAAAACACTGATTTTTCTGGGTTTAGAGCTCTGAAGAGTTCAAGCAGCAACCTTCTTTAGAGAGAGAAAAAGGGTATCCTAGAGAGAGAAACAAAACTGTAATTTTTTCAAGATAAGGGTAGCACAGATTCAGAGAGGTGGGGAGTGGTGGTGTTGGTGGGTTTTAGTGGTGGCGGTTTTGAATTCGAAAAATTAACGGACACGAGGACTTGTTCCGCTCGTAACGAGGTCACGTATTGAAGATTGTGTGAATAAAAGACCTCCGTTTTGAAATATATTACGAAATTGCACCTCAGAAAACATCAAAAGGCACGACACGTTTTGTCTTTTAACGAAAAAGGCAAGAAAAAGAACAAAAAAGCAAGCAGACAAGAATCCGATTAAAGTAAGTGCAGGTAAGATATGGTTTTCTGCATTCTTATAATAATTTTCTGTTATATATAGTTGATATGAATCTGCTTTCAAGTTAAGGTTCAAATTATTGAAAGGAATTTTTCTTCATAATTGAGGAACAGAGAAAATTTAAAATATAATCACAGAAACAGTTTTATTCATGCGTCGTTTGTAACTACGAAAATATTTTTTTATTTTTAAAAAATTGTTTTATGAAAAATATTTCCAAAATTACAAATCAAAGTGTTTTGAATTAACAAAAAAAAGGAGGCGACAGAGGCAGTGGTGCCGGTAAGGTCTTTTGCAGGAAAAGACTTTCTTAGACCTTTCTTTCGGGACTTTCTTAGACCATTCTTCGATGCTATGAAGAAAAGCGATGACAGAGGCAGACACTTGAACCATTTTATATCAAAGTACGGATTTTGTATTTAATTTTTGACATACCTCTTTAGGACTCCTTCAATTTATTAGAGAACTTGTGGTGGTAGTGTTATGTCATCAAATCGATTCCTTAATCCTTTTAATCAAGAATAGGAAAAGTTATTGGAGAGGGTGGTAATAACTATTGCTTGGGTTTAGACTTCTTCTAGAATTTAAGATTTCTTAACCTAGAGTTGCCCTCTATTCCCAAACTTGTTTATCATGCTCAGGAAACGCCAAGTTACTTTTGTTCCTTTCGTATCTTTTTTGTGATTATCAAGTTAGCTAGACAATAACGAAAAAAATAATTATGATACTTTGTCCATTCTCATGTCCAACTAGTTTAATTTTTTACGTTGATCACACTAACCAACATTTGACTCAGGGTGACTCTATTAAATTTGAGGTCCTAGACAAAAAAAAAAATATAAGTGACATTTCACTATTGTATAATCTTTTACTTCTTTTAGATGGTTTTGTTATTCATTTGTTGAATTTTGATCCCTTTTTGTTATCTTTTTATTATTAATTAAACAATTTTATCAATAACTCATTTTTTAGATTGAATTACTTTATCTATTATTTTATTCACTTTCTAGTAGACATATTCAATCATACAAATAAAAAAAAGTTACAACTCACAAACAAAATATACAATTTTATGATAACAAAATCAATAAAACTATAAAATAATTTAAAGTAAAAGACAATAAGAACAGGTCCAATGCTCCAAAAAATTCTTCAAATTGTGATAGTGGAAAAGAGAATTGTAATGAGAGAGGAAGGAGATGTGAGAAATAAGGAAAAAAAAAAAGGAAGATAAAAGTATATAAGGAAATATGAAAAGTTTTACCAATTCCCACAATATTCAATATTAGGTCTGGTATAATGATATAAAAAACATGGAATGACCAGAAAAATAGAGAGAAATAAAATTGGGATGGTATAAAAATCTTTTGGCGGGGTCCACTATCAAATCTCATAAGAAATAATTTTTTTAAAAATGTTATAATATATGTAAAAAAGAAAAAAAGAAAAGAAAAGGGTGCCTTTTTAATTGGCCCATATGTATAGAATCTTTTAGACCCACCGTTAAATCTCCACTGGTGATGAAGAAAGGAAAGTTGGGATTTGGAGTTGGCTGTAAATTCCGTTCATCCCAATATCAATTACAAGGAAAAAGGCCGTAATCGTTACGCATTCCTGAAAGTTTTGAAGCTCCAATTCTGAAAGTCTTGGAAGTTGTGTGCAGTGGAGATGAAATCCAGATATGAACTGTTCATTGAAGCAATTGAACGAGCATGTATTGGACTTATACACCACCTTACCATAGCATTTTAGTCTAGGTCACCTCCGATTTTCACTCTGGGTCACCTTAAATGAATGTACCAGGTATAGCTATGCTCACGTGAAGGAGAAGATGACGACTTGCTGACGGTGACAATCACGTGCAAGCTTAAAGTTTTTAAAGGGTATTTTCGGCATAAAGAGAGTAAGCAGGAGCATGCGGTATGTGATGGCAGAGTAACGGAAACGGGATTGTATGATAACATTTGGTAATTATGATGATTTTATAATTCTATTAGGATTTTATACATAGTTTTGATGGTAAAAGAGAGTCCTATGATTTTAATCCTTAATTTTTTTAGAGAAGTCATTTGCGAACTTCTTTGCTGACTTCCCTTTGGAAGTCGCTGACTTTCCAATTTGTTGCCAACTTCCCGTGGACTTGCTGACTTCCCATAGTCACTTCTTAGTCGATTACTACCTTCTTTGTGAAGTCTTTATTTTGCATGTTGCTTCTAATTCGGGTCAACCATGCGTGATTGCAATTGTCACAGTTATACAATAAGAGGAGTAATTATTTAAGTTTTTATTGACTCGTGTTTTTTTTTTTTAGTAAGGGCAGTTGTTGACCACTCATCTCTTTAATAAGAGAAGGAGGAGTATTATCGGGTTTCACTCAACTCGTCCCTTTTAAATGTAACTTTGCCTTTCTAGCAAGAGGTACTAAAACTCACTCATTTTAGTAAAATGATTCCCTTTACCAGGTAATGGTAATGGTCTATGGCTTCTCTCAACCCGCCCTTTAACACGCGCACGCATGCCCCGCGCCGGCGCGGGGGGGTGGGTTGGTGGTGTTCTGAGACCCTTGTGCTTGATGTGGATGAGATAATAACATCTTTTCCTCTTAGTTGATGGGTGGTGTTCTGAGACCCTTGTGCTTGATGTGGATGAGATAGTAACATCTTTTCCTCTTAGTTGATGGGCATTTTGGTCGCTGAAATCAATTATTTTTATGTCATTGGCACATGTTTTCCTCTTAATTAGTTGATGGACATTTTGGTCGCTGAAATCAATTTTATTTATTTATTTAATTAATTTAATTTAATTAATTTTTATTTTTATTTTTATTTTTTTTTGTCATTGGCCAAATCTTAAATGGAAGGGGTGTATGTGCCATAATGGAGCAAATCACAGGGGAGGTCAGTGTAATTAATTAATTTATTATTTATTAAAAAATGCAAATCGCATGGTGCAAAAAAATGCAAGTTTGATACCATCTGTAATTATGACAAAACTCAGGGGAGGTCGGTGTAATTTATTTATTAAAAGTTATAATTTGGCTGATACATGTACCTTTGTAAATTGTAGGGTTTAAGAATGCTGAGAGAAATGGCCTGCACTTGACTGTCGTGAATGAGTGAGAAAGGTGAGCTAAGAGGAATGAGATGAGAGAGATGAGGGAGAGAAATAGAGCAGAAATGAAATAGAATGGGAGTGGGGCCTCTTGGATGTGCCGTCCCCACGTCATGAACCCCCTAGTATTTATAGGGTTTTTAAGAGTATCTCTAATACAAAATGCTATTTCTCAATGGTAAAGTTATATTTTAAGAGGAGTTACAGTATCAAAATGCTATATTGTAACAATTCTGCTCTAATGGTGCATTTCATCCAAAATGCTATATTTTAGCAATCTGCTGACACTTTGACCATTACTTTCCTTAGTTTAATCAATGCATTATTCTTACTTTTTCATGTGACTTTTTAGCCCATATCTGCACAAAAATTCAAAAAAAGGTTTAGTATCTTAGAACATCTCTAATGCAAATAGTCATTTTTGCATGCCAAATTTAAAATTTGACTATAGCTACAGTGTCAAAATGTTATATTTTAGCAACTCTACTCCAATGGTGCATTTTATTCAAAATGCTATTTTTTGGCACAATAATCATTTTTTTCCAACTAACATTATCAACTACCATTTTCAACTACCAATTTTTAATAACCATTTTTTTTTTTTTTTTGTGAGTATTTGTATTTTATTTAGCTTATTTGTCTGATTAAAAAAAAAATAATTAATT
Source organism: Cornus florida (assembly GCF_030987335.1). Lineage (NCBI taxonomy): Eukaryota > Viridiplantae > Streptophyta > Magnoliopsida > Cornales > Cornaceae > Cornus > Cornus florida. Next base: position 83,232,817 of record NW_026775574.1, on the reverse strand, counting down.
ATCAAATTCAATGTAAAAGATAAAAATGTAAATTATATAAAAATAAAATGGGTAAACTTGTCATTTACATAACAAGTAAACTCTATCAAAAAACTTGTCATATGTAATTGCATGTCATGTTCAGACCCTTGTATTGCTTTATTGTGGTTTCATCCATTATTGAAAATTCCTTACTGCTTTCCATAGGAGTCTGAGTTATGTATCAGTCCAGATGTGTGATGTTTTCATTTGTACAATTGCGATAATTCAATTCACAATTATTTTGTTTTGTTTGCTTATAATTCAGTTCTCTTTTGCTATGATTGGTGTCTCCATTTATTTGAGAAATCAAGTAAATACAAGGGATTGAAATCTCATTACCCTGTTAAGAGTCCGAACTAACAAACAATATGTACAATGACATTACAACATTCAAAGCTAGCTGTTTAAAACATTGTCCTTTACACAAAAATTGAGCTGCCTTAAAACATTGAACCCATTTACACAAAAGATTTGTTTTTGACAGCCCATTTACACAAAAGATCAGCAACTAGCTGCAAAAGTCTCAACTTCATGTGTCCCTCATGGTGGAGATGGGGGAAGAGAAACACAATAATTAAAGTTTGTTGTGTGCTTGTAGTTTGGCAAGAATCTCATCCTTGCGCAGCTGGTAATAAATTTTCGCTTGAGAGTCCATGTTAGAAAGGTCCATCATAATCTCATCATCTCTCTTTTTTTTCCTTGGCTTCTTTCTCTATGAACCTACTGTAATATATATAACAATCACATTGATAGTTATCATAATTGGGAATACCGAAGTGTTCTTTAATATATATAACAATCACATAAACAACAGCTGAGCAATTGAATTTTCGAAAAAAAAAACAGCTCAGCAATTGTGTCTTTGGCAGCTTGGCTGATCAAGCTAATTGTCCTGACAAAAACGCACACAAAAAAACTCACAAATGAGACTGCAAATTAAAGTTCATCACATCATGCAAAGACAGATATAACTTGTGTATCTCACTTTTTCACACACATACACACACACACATATATACATATCAATGCCCATTAAAGAGAGAGCTTTCATATAGAGAGGGTCAACTTGAAAATTAACTTTCTATAACTGAGAGAATTTTCATCAGCTTTGAATACTCAACACCCATTAAAAACAAGAGCCTCCTAATTCAACAGAAGAAAAATCAAATACCTCTCATTGATTTTGTTTGGTAAAAATGCTTCAAATTCAAAGTTTTCATAGGGAAAAAAGAAAAGTGTATCTCACACTTCACATAAAGAAGTTAGAATTTGAAAAACTAACCTTGTAACTGAAAAAAAGGAAAGTGTATCTCACACTTCACATGGAAACCAAAGCTTTATTATGCAAAGATTCTTCTAGCTCTATACTTTAATAGTGGTGTCTCATTGTAAACTAAACCAACTTTTTCTATGTTTCATCGGCAAGCAAGATTCATGTTTTTCCTTTTTAGTGAATTAAAAAAGGTATCTCATTCTTGAATCCTGCTTTAGAACCTAATCTTCTATAAAATCAATTGACATCCAATTCTAGTTTCAAAAGCACTTACAAAAATAGCCAAACACACACACACAAAAATAAAAGGGATCCGCACTGATATAAAGATGATCAAAATATATTAACTAAGCAATTTATATAATATTTCTATGCACAAATGTGAAGAATCAAAACACATAGGGAAGCAAACATATACAAACTAATTAAATAATACAGAAGGAAAGTTGCTAAAAAACTCAAGTTAAAACAATCCTTGTAGTAACTACTTGATTCTTGAGGAGGTCGAGGCTATGAATAATGTGTGACATACCCAAACCATACTCACAAGTACTCAAGATTTCCTAACTTCAATATCACACTTGGACCCAAAAGCATTTCAGAGGATTAATGAACAAAAGAGTACCCTGGACAAGTTCAACATAGTGAAACAAACTCAATCTTCAGTTTTCACAACTTTTCACTCCAGATTATTTCTGAATCAATGCAATCATAATTATACTAAGCATCACTTAAAGTCAATATGCTAAACAATCATTTATCCAAACACAAATCAAAAGCATGCTTTCTTTTGGCTAAAAAAAAAAATTACTACTCTTGACGATAATATTCTCCTGACCATCTTGTTTGCAATTGCCGATCAAAAAAATCTTGTTTGCAAATATCCAGATCAACAACCTTATCCTTTTGCTTGCATCCGTATCGATTGCTTCCTGACTTGATCGTCTTTCTATTTTATGTTTAGACTGCAGATACTATATATATGATCACTACTCTGTCAAATTCCAATATTCTGAAAAGGTTGCATACTTCCAAACTACTTCCAAAAAGGTTGCCATCGGCATTAATCAATAAGCTTGAAGTATACAGTGTAGTATACAGTGTCTATGACTTGCATTGGTTTTATAGTTCTCCCCCAATATAGTCTACCTTGTAAAAATCTATACAAATATATATACAGTAAAGCATGTTTAACTGATAGAATAATTTGAGAATGGAGCATTTCCACAACATAATTAGTCTCTAAAAGGCTGGAAGCACCAAAAAGGGCATAGCTGATTGTTAAAACAAAGTATGCAATTCAAAACAAAGACAACCAACAAGCAATGAGAAATATCTGATTATTGATAGCATCACAAAAATTCATCATACATAAACTTGAAAAATAGGTAGATGCCTTCAATTTTAGTTCATCCAAGAAATGCAAATCACGAAACCCAATAATAAAAGAGTTCCTATTTATTGTATTTAGCTACCTCTCCGTCGTTAGGGAAGAAACCCATTATTCTCCCAGCAGAGTTCTGGTAGGCGTACATGAACCCGCCCATTACACCGATCAGTCCCCCAATCACCATTGAAGGACCTCTTATGTTCGGCTTTATTCCTGTAGATTAATCAAACCCATTAATAAATTGAACAAACAATTCACACAAATACACACACACACACACACACACACACACACATATGGAGGGAGGATATGGGTGGACCTGAGAGGTAGCTGACGGTGACGGAGACGCCGGTAATGGTGACGAGACGAAGGTAATCGAGGGTGTTAAAGTTAGCGACTGTTTTGGTGAAGGGAGGGTTTCGATCTATTACTGGGTACTCTGATTTCGCCGATGCTGTGATGTCTGTGTTCATCTTCGTCTTCTTCTTGGTCACAGCTCCAAAGGTCCAACCTCTCACTCAACTCTTCACCTACTGAGCCGTTTTCTGGTTCTCTCTGTCACTGGTCGCGCTTCTCTTCACTCTCTCTCTCTCTCTGTTGCCCTACATAGGAACGAAATAGGGAAATAGCAGTTGCCATTTCTTCCGCTAGAATTGGCAAAGTTAAAATTTGATAGAGGAAATGGCAGCCCATTGGAGAGCCCATTTGAAGCCCATCTGTTATATTATACAAATGACAGCCCAAATAGCATTGGGTTGGAGATGCACTTAAGTTATTTACTTATAACAACCTGCTATATATGATAAAAGTTTTGGGAATTTCATATTTTGAGGCCGTATAACATACCATTGGAGTGTGGCTGAAAACAAAATCTCCTTTATCTTAGTTTGAGAGGATATTTGAGAGAGCATTGGAGACACTTCAACGCGAGCCTTTGACAACTGTCATCGAATGTGGAGCGGGCCTATCATGACACGTGTCCTGTCTGTTATCATTTTGGTCAATTCGCAAGCATGCCCATCTTGATGAAGGTCGCAGGCTACTTGAGCTCGTAGAGTGTGCCTAAGGTCAGGGGCGGAGGCCGGGGGAGGCCTAATACAACCTAAAATAAAAAATAGCATAGAAAAATGCCCCCAATAATATTTTCTAACTATAAGTGGTTTTTAACTTTCTATTAAAATAGACGAACCTTCTTATAGTTTTGTTTTGTTTTTTTTTTTTTTTTTCCAAACCTTTCAATATTATATTAAACAAGTCCAATTGCAATAATAGATAATATATTCACTTTACTATAGGGTTGAAAGTAGGGGTGCAACTTGGGTTGGGAAACCCGAGCCTAACCCGAGCCCAGCTTGATTTTTCGCGGGCTTGAACAATCATTTTTATAATTAGGGTTGGGTTTGGTTTGAAAAATCTCAACCTGAATTAAATTAGGGTTGGGCTTGGGTTGAAGTGCTAGTAACATGAGCCAACCCGAACCCAAATTATAATATTGTTTTCCTATATATTTTAACTTTAAAATACATTATATATAATATTTAAACTATGATTATCTTTTTTTCTTTTCAACTTCCTTTGTTAAATCTTAACTTATTGTATGTTAACATTTAGGAGACTTAATATTCTACTTTATTAAAAATTTACAAAAAGTTTTTGAAAATTTTCTTGTTAAAGAGTAATTTAATCAAAAACTAATTTAAGATGATATTAAATTTTCGGTGTGAAGATTAACCATATGAATAATCAGAATTAACCTGAAGTTTTAACACGAAATCTAAGCTCGAGTTGCAAACACGAATTTAAAAGTAGAAAGATGGGTTGGGCTCGGGTCTAATAGTTAGAGTTGAGGATAGGGTTAGCATTGGGCTTGGGTTTAGTATTTCATATAGTGGGTTGGGCTCAAATTATACCTCAAACCCGCCCAACCCGCCCAAGCTACAGCCCTAGTTGAAAGTTTTTTTAATTTTCGGTTAACTATCTTACTGTCTATTTTTTGTGTTTGTTATGGAAGTTCGATAAAATTAAAAAGCTTCTTTAAATAATTAATTGATTGATTAATTTTAGGTTAATTGGTTATATGGTCAAGCTACCAAATAAAAAATGCTTCTTTAAATAACTAATTGATTGATTAATTTCAGGTTAATTAGTTATACAATGGCTACCAATCCATAATATATTAATTTTATGGTCTCAAAGATAATTATTTGGACTTTTGTAGTAGTTATTTGGTTTTTTTGGTTGATTTATGTACATATTTATGTCATTTTTGACTAGATATAGGCCATTTATTTATTTATTTGTACATAAATTAGCTGACGGTTAGTTTGATAAATTTCTGTATAACTATAATCGATAATATGGGCTCTAGTGGGCTTGAGCCCACCCCAATTTTTTTATTTTTTATTTTTATTTTTATTAGAGGTAATTTTAGCCCAACCAACAAAAAAAAAAAAAAAAAGTTTTAGTAGTACTAGCTCACCCCATAATAAATTAGCCCACCTCATTATGCAATTCTAGATCTGCCCTTGAATATATATATATGGCTTAAAATAGTCTTATATTAATTGCAAGTTATCCCCCCAACCATTGAATCCTGGCTCCGCCCCTGTCTAAGGTCTAAGGGGATTAAGCCCGCAAGGTTCCTTAGGTCGCGACTCATTCTCACAATTTGACGGGCCTCTCTTTCAATCCTCCACACCTCAATTAACTATCTTCCCGTTTAGAACCGTGACATCAAACGTTCTTATGACAACATGATAGCCCAGGCCACAACATAGCATGCTCTTATATCGCTTCAAGACTTAAGAGTAACGTCGTGGCAAGCTACTTTTCATCTCGAGGAGAGGAGACATTAAAGTCCCGCACAGCACAATCCACGACGTGGCAAGTTTCTGCAAGCCCATATTACAACCCTTAAAACCTCCTGTAATTGGTGAACATAGAGCTGCTTAAACTACTCGAGTTGTGTTTCTTACATTGCACCATGAGTTGTGTTTTCAACATTGTCTCAATGGTGGATCATAATCATTTGTTTTTTTGATATCCTTTTCCTGATCAAATATGGTCTCAAATCTATATGCTGCTTTTAGCAGTTGATACCTTCTTCTTTGGTTAGAAAGATTACATTGGCCGACTGCAAATTTTTAAAGCAATTCTTCCTATAATACTCCTTTTAAGATTGCTTACTGTATTAAAATGATTCTGATTATAGATCTCTCTAGCAAGAAGTTTAATACAACAATCAGATTAAGTCTCACATTGAGTTGATCATAATGTTCCTACTTCCTCCATCAGTTTATTTGAATGTGGTAATTTTCAAATTGATTTGTCAAAAAAAAACACACTAATCCATACTCTTTGAAGTATTATTTTTAATAAATAATTTAAAGCTGAAAGTAAACAAAAAAAAGAAAAACTTTGTGAATCTGAAAATTTATTAAGCTGACTCAAAATTAACATTTAATTGAGAATGAAACACACACACATATATATATATATATAATTCCCAAAATAGCATTTCAATCTTTTTGAAAAAGGCAGTGAAGGCATTTTTATTTTTAATTCTTTTCCCCCAACCAATGAAACTATTAACTCATAAAAATGGCTGACAACAGTTCGCACAGAAAAATCATGATTGCTTGACAGTGCTTTCTGATTAAAATGTCCCAAACTTCCTCCACCCAATTTAAACAGCAGCACTTTCAAGTTCCGAACAAACGAGTGCAAGTATTTTACTGATATAATTCCTAAGAAGCATGACAAATCCAGACATTTGAGACTGCTTTACACCGAGATTATGTTCGGCTGTATAGAATCGTAGCCTTAGAATTGGAATTGGTGGAATTGGAGAGAAACAATTAAGAAATTGAACTAAACTTTTCTCAAATTCCAATTCCAATTCCAATTCCAAAGTTTCAATTCCAAAGTTTCAATTCCATGTAGCCAAACACCCCCTGAGCAAAAATTATATGAGCAATAATTATATAGTAATTCATTATTTACCAAGTAAAAACCATGAGGGGAACAAACCGAAACCCCATAAAACCAATATGCAAGCAAAATCAAGAGAAGAACCAGCAAAACATCATATTTCTTCAATCTGAAACCGGGAAAAAGCAAAATATCAATATTTTTTTTTTATAAATAACAAGAAGAAGAAGAAGCATACATGTAGTAAAGGAGATACTACTAGGCCACAAGGTCCTTGGTCAGGTGATCATTATGGTGCTTTGCAAGTACGAAGTAATGCCGATGGCAAGCTACTTTTCATCTTAAGGAGAGGAGCCAACAAAGTCTCACACAATCCATGCCGTGAGAGATAACACCACGGGTCACCACGAGCTCTAACACAGGTGATTTCCTCGAGTGTCCTTGCCTCTCAACATATGTGGTTAGTTTGGGCAAAGCTACTATTAAGTAGTCACCTCACTACAGCCGTGTGATCGCCATAACTTCTCTGTGTTATCGCGGCCCTGAAGCATACCGAGAGTCCCTCTCTCAGTCCACGTCATTCTTTCGCTCCCCTGAACCTTGCAGGTCCAAGTTACCTGCCGCGATCATGATGGTTAACTCTATCCCCCTTTATTTATTTATTTATTTTTCTGTAATTGGTCATGAGCTGCTTAAAAAAACAGAAGATAGAGAATCTGAAAATTCAAAAGTCTTGTTCTTTAATAAATAATTTAAAGCTGATAGTAAACAAAAAGAAACTTCGTGAATCTGAAAATTTATGAAGTTGCTTTGGTCAAAATCTCATTCAAAATTAAAATTTAATTGAGAATGAAATATATATACAAGTTCCAAAATAGCATTTCAATGGCTTTTTTTTTTTTTTTTTTTTTTTTTTTCAACCAATGAAGCTATTGACTCATATAAAAATGGCAGCCAACAGTTCCCACAGAAAAATCATGCTTGTTTGGGAGTGCTTGCAAGTTCAATATCATCAAAATTCTAATTAAAACGTCCCGAACTTCCTCAACCCACTTCAAACAGCAGCACTTTTAAGCTCTGTTACATGGACTCTTCAAAAGTAATGAAGTATCCGTGTCGGACGCATATCATTCGGACATGGGTATGGGATATGTGTCCGACACTTTTGGTTAGATATGTACTTAAAAAACATATCCAATCATTCAATTATATTATATTATTACTTTAAAAAGAGTTAAATTGCCTATATTGAATATCATATTAGAAAAAAATATTACTTTACTCTAAAAAATAATAAAATTAAATAATTAATAAAATAAATATTTAGCTGTGTCCGTATCCTTCTGTTTGGAGAAGGATACATACTCATGTCTAACACCCGTACCCGAATCCATGTAACATAGTTTTCAAGTTGTAAACAAATAAGTGCAGATATTTTGTTAATATAATTCCTAAGAAGCACGACAAATCCAGACATTTGAAACCTTGAAGACTGCTTTAAACTAAGCCAAAATTATAAAACAATTGGTCATTTACTATGTAAAAACCAAGGGGAACATACCGAAACTCCATATAACCATTATGCAAGCAAAATCAAGAGAAGAACCAGTAAAACATACTATTTCTTCAATCTGAAACAGAAAAAACAACACATTAGTGAATTTTTTTATTTTATTTATAAACAACAACAACAACAACAACAAGCATGTCTGTGGTATGATTATCTACAAGCTAGCATTCATTCAAAAGCAACCGTAATAATCTTTAGACATTCTAAGGTAATTAAACAAATGCATAAAGAACCACGATGATAAAACAAAAGGTATACTGCAAGGTTCACTCACGGAGAGAAAAATATGAAGACTTCATCAAAATGCAATTAGTTAGAGCCAAAAATGTGCCAACCCTGTTTCTATTTGGACATGCAATTATTATAACCTCCCTATATATGGTGAAAATAATTCCTAAGAAAACCACATATACAAATAAACACCAGCTATAAATGGAACCACATATACAAACAAACACCAACTAGAAATGGGTAAAACAGAATAAAGAACGAAGTATATGATTTCTTCTTCTATCTGTTCCGGTATACTCTATTTGGATTCACTTTCCAGTGTCACACCTTAGTAGTGGCGTTGCCATCATATGGTAAAACTAGCTCTCCACATACATAGCCGCTCTGATCCATCCATGGGAATACACAAAGCCATTTGTGCGTGGATGAATCAAAACAGAGTCCATAAAGCTCATCACAAAAAGAGTTTATAGAATTATAAGGGCATGAAAACATCAAATGCTTTCTAATACTTGGTTTCAACAAACAAAGGTATTTTACATTGACCTCAAAAAATTGATGATTATGAGTTCCAAAAAAAAAAATTGAGAGGGACTTTTATCATTTTCCAAAGAAAAACTGTATATATTTCTTTTGATAACAACTATCAAACACAACAATCACAAGGCAAGAATTAACTTAGAGATTGAAGAGGAACTAGAAAAAAAGAGATTATTTAATTTACTTCCTTACAATTCCTTTTTCCTCTTTCCTTTTACTTGAGGTGTAAGAATGGGCAAAACTAAACTATCCACATATAAAATTGGTTTCCATATTTTTGTTTGGCAAGGACTCCTGCACTTGTTTTCTTTAGGATTATAGATGACTATACTTCTTCCTTCAATTATCATCACAACTTTACCTTTCTTTGTAGCACACAACGGTGCCAAGTAATACTAGAGAGGAAGCCATAGAGAGAGAGGTGAGTGTGCAGATGAGAACATCTACCGAAGGCGGTAGACATAGTGTACGTGTATTGGTACCCTAAATTGTTACCAAACTAAAATCACTTAATAAAAAGACGCATATTTTCTAAAATTACTTGGTGCTCGTCTGACAAAACTTTTGCTTTTACACATTAGAAAAAGAGAAGCAAAAGTTATCACTTTCATTGTTATGGTTAGTGTTTTAGAATTTTATTTTAAAATCTTTTAATGTTACAAGGGTTTTAGAGTGTTTTGTAATATGTCAAAATATTATAAGCTTTGTAACAATCTGTTCTTGTGATCACAAAAGACCGACAAAAGAAATGAAAAATAAAATAAATTTCTATTTACTAAAATATATCACTGTGTACTTTGTAAATTATGAAGGAAAAACGAAATAAACTTGTATTTACCAACATATATCAATGTGTACTTCGTAATTTAATTTTTTTTTTTTGATCTGCCATGAAAGCAGACTAACCAAATACTTACCAAAATTGAAGAACACGTTATGGATAAGCCCACACACACAGACACACACACTCGACATGAATATATTGAGGGCCCAGTAGGTCAGGATAATTACAGAAAAACCCCACTATATAAATCCGTCACTGCACGCATACACTTATGTACTGCTGATTGAAAAGGTCTTTGTTTCCCTCAACAATAATTACAAAGAAAGATATACTTATGTACGATGATTGAATTTGCTTCCCTCAACAACAATTACAAAGAGAGAGAGAAAAAAAAAGGAGTGCGTGTGTATAGAACGTTTATATAAGAATCCTTGAAAACTCAATGTTATAAAACCAGGAAAAAATTCATATAAAATAATAGTATTATTAAAATCATCAACAAATTGCTAGACCTTCAAACAGAAACAAATTAAATAAAAAAATAAAACCAAATTTTGACTAATTGACATAAATTTATCTAGACTGGAAACACAAACCCTCACACTTACAATAGGTTTTCTTTTCAAAACCAAAATTTTAGAATGCTCTAGAAGACAGTTAAACGAAGAAACAAAGTACCAATAATAAGAGATGAGAAAGCTACCCAAAAAAAAAAAAAAAAAAACTGTAGTTCTAATAAGAGATGAGAAAGCTACAGCAGAAACTATAGTTTTAACAGAATTCAATGGCAGTCGCGAATGAACACAGAACAGAAAAGTGTCACATTATTGGCAGAGTTTGCAAAATATAAATGGAATACAGTTGGAATTTTATTTTTCCACTCACATATATTAAGGGCAGGAAGGGAATTATGAAAGTTTTATTAAAGGTGTTGAGAAAGAGAGAGAGAGAGAGAGAGAGAGAATATATGAAAACTTATATAATATTGAGTAATACAATAATACAATGGTGTTTATATAGGAGAAGTTACGGAAGTATGTGAATGGAGGACAAGAAAACCCTATATATAGTAATAAGGGGTGGGTGACAACTTATACAATACTAATTGTACACGTGTGACAACTCATACAATACTGTATAACACTCCTCCTCAAGTTAAGTCCCAGCTTGCTACATATCGAATCAATAGAGTTCTTAGGAAACGCCTTAGTGAAGATGTTTGCCAGCTATCTACCAGAAGGAACAAAAAATGTAACAATCTCATTCGAGTCAACTTTAGATCGAATGAAATGACAATCTACTTCAATGTGTTTAGTCCTCTCATGGTAGACTGGATTGCTAGCAATATGAATAGCTGTCTGATTGTCACAATGGAGAGGAATTGAGTATTGAACTGAAATCCCAATTAAGTTCCTGTAAAAGAGTTTTCAACTAAGTAAGTTCACAGACAATGTGTGCCATGGCATGATACTCTACTTCAGCACTGGAATAAGCCACAAATAACTATTTCTTACTCCTCAAAGTTACTAGATTTCCTCCTATGAAGGTGCAGTAACCCGTGGTGGACTGTCAATCAGAAGGAGAACTAGCCCAATCTGCATCTGCAAATCCCTCAATCCGAAGATGTCCAGAAGATCGATAAAGCAGACTACGTCCTGGAGCACCCTTGAGATACTCCAAGATGCGTACAACTGCCTCCATGTGAGGTACCCGAGGATTGGTCATGAACTAGCTCACAACACTGACTGCATAGAAGATGTTTGGACGAGTGATTGTGAGGTAAATAAGTTTACATACAAGTCTCCGATACATCTGTGGATCATCGAGTGGGTCACCATCATCCACCTTAAGTTTTACATTAGTCTCCATGGGTGTAGCTACAGGTTTCGAACTATGATATCCAGTATCCTGTAATAGATCAAGAGTATATTTACACTGAGAAAGACTAATGCCTTGCTTCGACCGAGCCATCTTAATTCCTAGAAAATACTGAAGTTTGCCCAAATCCTTAGTAAGGAAGCTAGAACTCAAGTGATGGATTAGACTTTGTATCCCATCTTTGTCACTGCCAGTGACAACATTGTCATCTACATACACCACAAGAATCACAATACCACGTTTTGTTTTCTTAAAAAAGAGAGAGTGGTCAGCTTGGTTTCTGGTTATACCATGAGCTACAACTGCTTTACTGAACTTATCAAACCATGCACGAGGGGACTGTTTGAGGCCATAGATAGATTTCTTGAGATGACACACACACTCCCCTTTATACTCAAACCCAGGTGGTTGAGTCATATAAACTGTTTCATTAAGGTCACTGTGCAGGAAAGATATTTTTAACATCAAGTTGATAAAGTGGCCAGTCTAAATTAGTTGCAAGAGCGATTATTACACGAACAGAATTCAGTTTGGCCACAAGAGAGAACGTCTCAGTATAATCAAGGCCATAAGTCTGAGTGTAGCCTTTAATAACAAGTCGAGCTTTGAGACGATCAACAGTACCATCAGGCTTCTATTTAACAGTAAAAACCCAACAACAACTAATAACCTGAGTATCAGCAAGCTTAGGAACAAGGTCCCAAGTATGATTCAATTTAAAAACGTTTATTTCTTTTTCCATAGCTTTCCTCCACCTTGGATGAGAAAGTGCCTCCCTATAGGACTTAGAAAGAGCAGTAGAGGATAATGACAAAGAAAAAGCTTGAAAGAAGGAGGACAATTTATTATACCATACAAAATTAGAGATAGGGTGATTGGTACAAGACCATTTACCTTTCCGAATAGCAATAGGTTGATCGAGATCAAAGTTCAGAGAGATGGAAGAATCTCGAGGCGTTGAAACGACTGGTGGAAGTGGCAAGGCTGGGTTTACTACTCCAGTCGTTGGAACATGATTAACTACTCTTTTTTGGCGACGAGCATAGACACGAAGAGCTGGTGGGATGTCAGAATAAAAAACTGGCCGGAGTTGGTAGAATAGACTCTTGAAGTACAGAGTCCTCTAGGTGACTGCCTTTATGAGAATAATAAGGAACATCCTCAAAGAAAGTTACATCTGCACACACAAAATGTTTATGAAAAGTTGGACTGTAACATTTATATCCCTTTTGAGTGTAAGAATAACCTAAGAAAATACATTTGTGAGCATGAGGATCAAGTTTGTCTCGTCTCAGGCTTAGATTATGAACAAAGCAGACACACCCAAACACCTTTGGAGGCATGGAAAAAGGATTTTTGTCAGAAAACATCATTTGGAAGGGTGATTTTCCTTGAAGGACCATAGAAAGCATGCGGTTTAAAAGATAAGTAGCAACCAGAACTACATTTGCCCAAAAATGTTTTAAAATATGCATTTGAATTATTAAGGCACGAGCGATAACTAGGAGTGGGCAATTCTTCTGTTTGGCAACTCCATTTTTTTGAGGGGTATCAACACAAGACGTTTGATAGATAATGCCCCTCGAGTCAAGAAACTTTTGAAAAACATTAGGTTTATATTCAAGGGCATTGTCAGTTCTAAGAACAAGTAATTTTACATCAAACGATTCAAACTGATTTTGAATTTCAGCATAAAAGGATTGAAAAATAGAGAATACTTGAGATCTATCTTTAAGAATATAAACCTATGTTAAACGTGAATAATTATCAATAAATGACATAAAATAACGAGCACCAAATAAACCAGTAGTATGAGCTGGTCTAAAACATTCGAATGTACTAACTTAAAAGGTTTTAAATTTTTATCAAAATGAGACTTAAAAGTAGCCCAACAATGTTTACTAAGTTCATAAGTAGTACAATTAAACTTCAAAAAATCAACTAAAGAAGGGACCAAGGCTCAAAGACTATTTGAAAAGGGATGTCCAAGGCGGCAATGCCACTGGTAAGCTGAAGGAAAATGTGGAATGTAGAGGTGTCGGAACAGTAATTGGCTGGAAGTAGTAAAGACCATCCTTCTCAAACTCCCCACCAATCGTCTTCTTCGTCTTGAGATCCTAAAAGACACAACGAGAAGGAGAAAAAGTAACTAAGCAATTTAAATCTGATATGATTTTGCAAACTGACAATAAATTGAATGAAAATTGAGGGATATATAAAACTGATGAAAAAGTGAGACCCAAAGTGCGGAATGTACCAATTCCATGAACAGGTGATTTGGCACCATTTACTATAGTAACAACCGATGGTGAGAAAACATGAGAAATATCAGAAAGAAGAGATGGGTTACCTGTCATGTGATCGGATGCCCCTGAATCAATGATCCAAGGTGTATAAAGCATGGAAACACGTATTACCTAAAGTAACGATAATAGCGGTGGCGGAGGGCTGATTTGCATGCTCACACTTTACCAGTTTGGTGCTGGTGATTGACCCAAGAAGATGGGATTCCTTAGTATCTATCACAAGAGCTGCTGAATAAATGAGATATAGTAAAGAGAGGGAGCCGAGATAAGAGAACCAAGATCTAGCCGAGATGAACCCGAGAGAAATTATCGAGGAGAGAGCCGAGGAGGGATCCGAGAGAGATTGTTGAGATGAGAACTAAGATCACCAAGGAGAGATCACCGAGAAGAGATTGAGATAAAGCGGAGATGGAATCAAGATCGGAGTTTGAACAAGACTAAAAAAAAAAATTTAAAGAGGGATCGATTTTCGCTCTGATACTATGTTGAAAAAGAGAGAGAGAGAAAGAGAATATATGAAAACTTATATGTTATTAAGTAAGTAATACAATAATACAATGATGTTTATATAGGAGAAGTTACAGAAGTAGGTGAGTGGAGGATAAGAAAACCCTATATATAGTAATTCTATACATGGTAATGAGGGGTAGGTGACAACTCATACAATACTAATTGTACACGTGTGACAACTTATACAATACTGTACAACAAAAGGGAAATTGGTTTCCCGTGTTTTCTAGAAAGAGTGTTTTGCAGAATCTAATCCCATCCACCTTCACAAAAACACTCTTCCAGAAGGCCAAAGCTCTTTGTCCCGAGCAAGCCAAACACTCTAAATTTTGTTTTTTAGGGTTTAAAGAGCCAAAAGCGATGTTTAAAAACCAATCTAAATAGGGCCTTAATCTGTTAAGCTGAATGAGGTTATCAAACCGTACATAAAATTCCTATGAATGTGAATTACCATTTTAAGTAAGTGCAAAAAACCTAGCAACACCTCCAATCACTCTCAACTATTTCGAGAAAAGTGGAAGTAAAATTTTCTTTTACGCTATGCTAAATAATACAATTTTTGTCAAATCAACAAAAATAGTCTCACCAACTTGAAAAGGAGCAGGGTTGGTTCTCTAGCAATAAAGCACAAATTCTCCCTAGATCAACTCCTCATATCCAATCTCCCAAAAGAAAATGTGAACCTAATTAAAGGATTAGATTAAACTAATTGCAATTTATATTTTAGACTCCTTCAAGTAGTACCTTACGTCTCTTAATAAAGTTCCATATTATTACTGCATCGAACAATTTCTATTTGATTACCTTCTTAGGATATATGGAACTTATTCCCAACTTCTTTCCTCAGCGTGAAACAATATAGCTTTCACCATTTCTAACTTCTAGTTACTAGTAAAATTTTGCCAAGAAAATTATCTTTACTGCAAAGAACAAACAAACACATTTGAAAGGAGTTAAATCACCAACAGGCTAGTGGCCTAGCGATATCAGACCCCTACTTTCCAAAGGAAGATCAGGAGTTCGAGTCTCAGTGGAGGCATGTGTGTGTGAGTGCCAACTAAGAAAAAAAAGGGAGTCAAATCTAAACCATGCTTCTTATGCATCATCACAAGACAAGGAAATAGTAAAGAAGAGAATAGACCATTTTTTTTTCCCTGGCGAATAACCTTATTTGGGAAGTATCAATGTCAAAATATCGATATGTTCAAATAACTTTAAACCATTATGAAAGCAAGAGAATAAAGACAAACGGGTAGAGTGCTTCACAATGTCATTATTGCATAATATAGAAATATATGAAACATAAAGCTAACCCAACACTCACCGTTTCTCTGCTAATTCCTGAGGTCTCTATCATTCAAGCAAAGCTAGCTATAAATCATCAGTAAGGGAGGGCAACTTTGAACTACACCCAACTACCAAAATAAATGAGTTTTACCAAAAATTCAGTTGAGGTTGGTGTTTAATATTAAAATAAATAAATTAGTGGGGGCTTGAGCCTCATGTAGCTCCGTGCATACCATCCATGTATCTCAAATTGTTATCTTTGTTTGGACATGATAGAAAAAGTAAAAATAAGCTTCACAAAATAAAATAAAATAAAAAAACTAAAGGGGAGAATAAAAAAAAAAAAGAAGACTACACAGAGAATTTAAAATTAAACTTAAAAGTGTCTTTATGTGGGGAGAGAGTGAGAAGTAATTTTTAGTGTTGATAAAGCTATCCAATCTTCTCACTATTTTACTTATATAGCTTGTTGGTTATGGGAATAAAATGGAAAATAACATTGTTAAATAGAAGGTCAATCAACATGATCAGATATGAACTTTACAAAACATATGCATTTAGTTACCAACTTACAATATAAACACATACAAACATACGTATACACACACACATACACATATAATTCAGTCCTGTTTCCATTGCATTCCTTCATTATCTTCACTAATCCCTAAAATTAACTACAATGCTTAGCTACATATACCTGTAGAATATAGGCTTGACTACAGATAATTGAATCCATTATTGAAAAACTATATATATTTCTTTTGATAACTATTATCGAACACAACAATCAAAAGATAAGAATTAATTTAGAAATAGAAGAGAAGCTAGAAAAATAGAGATTGTTTGATTTACCTCCTTATGATTCCTTTTTCCGCTTACCTTTTACTTGAGGTGTACGAATGGGCAAAACTAAACTATCCACATATAAAATTGGATGCCATATAATTTGTTACCCCAAGACTCCTCCACTCATTTTCTTTAGCATTATAGATGACTATTCTTCCTCTATCAATTATCATCACAACTTCACCTTTCTTTGTAACACACAATGGCTTCAAGTAATTTAAATGTTCTTTTCCTAGCAAACGTGGGATGACAATGAACTTAGTCCAAGAATTCTTCTCATCATATTGCTTCATGGTCCAAATCACCACATGTTTCTTATCAATGGTATTACAATATAAACTGAGGCATCCTCTCATAAGCGTCAAATTAAATATGTCTCCTTCATTTATACAATTTGGTGGTGACATCTCCTTGAACTTCTCATCCACCATATCAAAGTAAACAATCAAATGTTTTCTAGTGGAATCACGCTCATATAGGGGTATATGGGTGTTTGAATTATGTGCGAGTGCAATGACAGGAGTCTTGTTCACTGAGTTTGCTCTTTTTACCGTTGGGACTCCATTTCCAGAGCTTCCAACTATGCCCAATTGGCCTGTCGGTGGAATCAATGCGGAGTTATGGCCTTCATTATCTTCGTCACTATCATCATCCGAGGAGAATGTTTCTGAAGAGTCGGATTCACTAGATATCACATCATCATCGTCAAAGGAGTCAGAACCATTAGACATAACATCATTATCATTATCATCATCAGAAAAGGAATTAGAACCATCACTATCACCATCTAATGAACTCGAAGTGGAATCACTAGAAGATTTGGAAGAAAGGTATTATGGAAAGGGGGGCCTCACTGAGTTTGCTCTTTTTACCGTCGGGACTCCAGTCCCAGAGCTTCCAACTATGCCCAATTGGCCTGTCGGTGGAATCAATGCGGAGTTATGGCCTTTATCATCTTCCTCACTATCATCATCATCCGAGGAGAATGTTTCTGAAGAGTCGGATTCACTAGATATCACATCATCATCATCAAAGGAGTCAGAACCATTAGACATAACATCATTATTATTATCATCACCATGATCATCATCAGAAAAGGAATTAGAACCATCACTGTCACTATCTAATGAACTCGAAGTGGAATCACTAGAAGATTTGGAAGAAAGGTATTGTGGAGAGGGAGGCCTCACATTGGCAACTCTCGCAGGGTTCGAATTCTCGGAGTTTATGGTGATCAAGGTTGTAAAAGCAACCAAGTGCAACACTCCATTTGAAATAACCATCTTCCCGCAAAAACCCAAATAAGGGAATTTCATAGGCTCTGTCCAACATTGATCTTTGAAACCGAAAACCATAAAATAATCTTTTGACTCTTTAGAGATAAATACTACCTTATAATCATCCATAGAAGAATCATAGCAAAGTCCACGTGGTACATAATTGCGATGTATGTGAGATGGACATGAGAACTTTTTGTATTCTCTGATGGTTGGATTCCACAATACACACATCTTATCATTGTGAACACGCAGCATTACTAAACCATTACAAGAACACAACACTTCAGCCTTCCTATACTTCTTGGTAGGAAATGATAGTGTTTCCTCTGAACCGTCACAACCTATGGAGTAGAAACAGCAGAACTTGGGGTCCGGGATAAAGATTCTTTGACAGTCCAACTTAATTGATTCACTGAGACGGGATTTTGTAAATTGGGGTTCGGAGATTACAGCACACCATGATTTACAAACGCACCTGAATCTTAGTACAGACTTGACGGGTAGTTTTGAGAGTATGCTGTATATGACTTCACATGGAAGACTTGATGTATCACCTTCGATTGTTGGCTTTCTTTGTTTTATCTTCCTTCCCATTTTCTTTATCTGTCTCTTCCATGCAGCGGATGAGTTTATGCAATAGGGTTTAAGCTAAAAAGGGTTCCAAGTTATACTCGAAGATATATATATTTCGAGAAATTATTGGACTGTTACTTCATGGTCGAATCCAATAAAAACTCTTCCATTAAGGAAAGTGGACCACAATGCATTACAAAATAAAAAAAAAAAATTCATTGGTTTTGATATGACCCATAAACAAATTCTAATTGAAAAATTCAACTATATTTATCTATAAATAAATAAAAATTTGATATATTTTTCTTATCTCATTTTATTTTTTGAATGGGTGTGTTATTTTTTTTCCTGAATGGAAATGGGGTGAATTAGTTATGGAAATATCTTTATAATATCACTAAAAGGCTCGTTGCTCGTATTTTTAGGCTCCTTACTACTTAGTATTTTTGTCTCTCTTTGTATGATGGCCGGTTATCCCAAAAAACAAAAAAAAAAAAAAATTATCCACGATCTAGAATGACACCGGTTCTTGTAAAGAGAAACAATAAACATTGACCTACACCGGTGTGGTATTTGCTAAGAGCTCTCCGACAATCAAGTCAGTCACCAGAACTCTCAAATAATAGCATCAATTTAATATATTAATTCTCTCACACCTTTCAAGTCGACTGTTTACATTCTTTTGATGATCACAGAGAGATTTTGGGGAGGAGAATTCCTTGACCCTTATCCTATTTGAATTTGAGTTGCTTGTTATATATCTGCATTCAAACCACCTATTATTTTTATCCTTATTAGTTGCACCCCATTCTCATGCTCGCTTGTCGAGCATCGAGAATGTCAAATCTGTTTTTTTCTTTCTTTTTTGAGTAGACTACTTCCGAGCTCTTTTTATTTATTTGTTTATGATTAAGCTCTTTCTCTCTCTCTCTCTTTGACTAACCTCTCTTTGGCCGAAATCGAGCTCTTTTTAGGCGAACCCTTGATGGGGACCTCTTTTTGGTTTACCTCTCTTCGGCTGTGGCGATATCAGTACTATATAGATATGGTGGTGGTATAAGATTGAAACTAGCTACCGTTCGTTCATTCAAACTTTCAACTAGGGAGGAGTTTGAGGTCATAGATGTTTTCATTCATATGCAAACCTTTTACACTAGATTCAAACTTTCAACATGTGTTGGCCACCTGATTACTTCCGATCTCTTTTACATTCCTCGCCTTACTCCTTAAATAAGGGAGCAAATTTGCCCGAGCTTCGTGAGCTGGGGGAGTAGGCTTTCTTGAGCTTCGTGAGCTTACCCTACTTCGTGAGCTGGGGCCGGGAGTAGGCTTTCTTGAGCTTACCCTTTAATAAGAAGTATATTTCACGAGCTTCACTCACCTCGCCCTTTAAAAATGGAGTAAATAAATCTGAGCTTCATAAGCTCGTCTCTTTGATAAGGGGGTAAATATTTTAAGCTTCACTCAGCCCCTTTAATAAGGGAGGTTGATTTTTTATTTTATTTTATGAGTTTTGTGAAAATAACTTTGTGATGTCTATCATTTAAAAAAAAAAAAAAACACTTATGTTATCCATAATACATATTTCCCTCTAGTTATTTATAGGTAAATTACACTTTCACCCATTTAAGTTAAGGCAAATCTCACACAGATAGACATTTTGTTTTTAACTTGCACTTATATTGTTGAACACTTTTTACATGTAAAATGATAATTTTACCCTTTTGACTTTGTGTTAACTTTGTTTTATGTATAAAATGACTGAACTTCCTCAAGAGACATTTTAAATGATCAAAATGTCCTGAAATTTAACCATTTTTTTCTTCTTCTCACTTAGAGCATCTCCAACGGTTGTGTCATTTTTTTTTTTATATATTTGATGTGTCATAGTAGATTTACACAAAAATTTTGAACTACCCATTTTTAGTTCCAGTAATTATTTTATGGAAAATGATAGGGAACACCAAATATAAAACGCGAAAAGTTCTCAAATCTGATGTGGTTGGTCCACATCAAATAATTAAAAAGGAAAAAAAAGTTTTGGTATAACATGAAGAAAGGAAAAAAATACAAATAAAAAAAGAAAGAAAAATAGCCCTCATCCTCTTCCCTCATAAACCCGATAACTCAAAAAAACAAGAAAGAAAAAAGAGCTGGGTTTTGGAGGTAAGGATATTGATTTTACAATTTCAAAACCCTAGGGACCTAGCTATTCTATGGATCGAAGCCTTAATTTTATGTGCAAATCTCTAGTTATGTACTTTAATCTTGTACACTGTATGTTACTCTATTACTGAAATCCTAAATTGAAATACATAACAGATTATAGATTAGCGAACCATTACCTAAGCCCTAAAAGCAAAACCCAGCACTTCAGAAAGATTATAAGAGCATCTCCAACCGTTATGTATATATTTTTGTGTAAATCTAATGTGTCAGAGTAGGTTTACACAAAAATTTTGTACTACCTATTTTTAGCTCCAACGGTTATTTTATTCCTTTTGTGTAAAAAAATATCCCCAAATAACAATCAACCACGTGTTTTACCCAAGGCTCTACATAACTTTTACAAACCTACTTAATTCACTTTAGTTTTTTGCGATTAAACCTCACGTCCCAATTCTCCTCAATTAGGAAAAAAAAAAAATAATTTCCCTCTATATTTCACTTTCCCATCCCGCCAATAGCAAACCTTTCTTGCCGCCACTAGAATTCTAATTAATAACAAATAATAAAATAAAATTTAAGTATGTAGAAACTATATAATCAAAGGATTTATATCAACAATTATATAGAAAAGTGATCTAAAAAAATCTAGAATCTACAATGATGATTGCAAAAAATAAGATCAAACAAAAGTGATGAATCAAACTATGTTTATTGAAAAATAAAGGGCAAAGTACAAAAAATCCCCCTCGACTTGTAACATTTTCCAGTAAAACCCCTGTCTATTTTTTTTACTAAAGAACCCCCATCGACTTGTAGTCTTTTTCCAATAAACCCCCCTTATCTAATTTGTTACCAAAAACCCCCCTCAACCATTTGAATGGGGTAAAAGTATTAATATTTATACCAAAATGCCCTTTTATTTAAATCTTAATCCTCCTGAACTTCAAAAATTCATATCTCACAAATCGTACATTTAAAAATTGTAAATGATATATGCACGGAAAGCTTATAAAATAAGGATTCCAGAAATATAAGATTTGTAAAATAAACTTTCATAACTAGAGAGAAATTGGCAATCTAAAAATCTACTCTAATAATCTTATTTTATTTTTTAATAAAATACTCGACATATTTGTAAGAAAATTTCCATAATTATTCACTTACATATGGAGCCAAATATATAAATTTTTTTAGCTCCAACAGAGATCGATTTCATGAGATATCATATTTTGCGTTAAAGTATTTTCATTCTTTTATAGACTCACCATTTAAAAAAAAATAAAAAATGAATATTTGGTCTCTATTGGGGCTAATTTTGTTATATGTTATGCTCCATAAGAAAATGAATAATGCTGAAAATTTTCTTGCAAATAATCCGAGTATTTTATTAAAAAATAAAATAAAAATAAGATTATTGCAGCAGATTTTTAGATTATCTATTTCTCTCTAGCTATAAAGTTTTGTTAAACAAATCTTATATTTATGGAATCCTTATTTTATAAGTTTTCCATGCATATATTATTTGCAATATTTGGATGTATGGTTTGTGAGATATGAATTTTTGAAATTCGTGATAATTAAGATTTAAATAAAAGGGTATTTTAGTCCAAATATCAACTCTTTTATCCTCTTTAGATAGTTGAGGGGGGTTCTTTGGTAAAAAATAAAAAAGGAAGATTTATTGGAAAGGAATACAAGTCGAGGGGGGTTCCTTTGTAAAAAATTAGATTAAGGGGGTTTATTGAAAAGACTTCAAGTCGAGGAGGGTTTTCTGTACTTTGCTCAGACAAAAATAAATAAATAAAAGATAGTTGAGTAGTTCTTACCTTACTGCCAGTTACAGATTCTTCTCTTTGGCGCTTTAGAAAAGTAGGAAACAGAGGCTTAAAGGAATGAGAGAGAAGAAAGAGAATAACTAGTGGTAGGAAATGGGTGGAAAGTGAAAATATGCTTACGTGGCTGTGTAAAAGGGCTGTGTAAAATACACAACCCTTATACACGTTGGTGATGTGATAGTGTATCTTAACAGATTGTTGGAGATGGAAGAAAATTACAAATTATATGTGGCAGTGTATATTTTACACAAAAGGGTTTTTTAACATACCGCTGGAGATACTCTAACGTCTTTGATTATTTTTCTGGACAATACTTACCTAGTCACAGGTGAGTAGCTAACCCCTACTCACCCCTTAGGTATTCCAATAACAAAATAACATATCAGCTTTAATAAAAAAAATCAGCAAAATAATAAAAAAAGAAGAAAAAAGGTGGATAGACCCGTTTTAATTGAGTAATCACCCTTTTTCTTTTTTCTTTCTCCTCTTTCATTGAATCCCAACCCACGTCCTCCTATCTCCACAATTTTTCTTCTTCTTCACCCTTTCTCTTTTTTATTTCTCTTTTTCATCGCTTTACAAAATTAAACCAAACCAAAAGAACAAAATTAATTGATAAAATTAAACTGTAACGACCCGCACCCAAAGGTTCGAATCGCTAACCGGGTCCTTATTCAAACCCGAGGCAGTTTAAGGGCACTATGGTCAATTCCAACGTTGATACACAATATACATGTCATCCCAAGGCTTATACAAAAAAAAGAATCACATATATAAGAGATATCAAAACAGTCCACTAACCCGTCCAAACTTGTGGAGAAGTGTCGTCCGCCACTTCCTTCCCGTGACCTGAAAAATGTAATAATATGATGGGGTGAGCCAGCTACTCAGTAAGAGGTGTCTAAGACACACCTCTTAATGACCCTGTGAACCCACACAAAGAATAGAGTAAAAGTAAATGGGATCATGCAATGGGAGTCCATACAAAATTTATAACATAACAATCAATACACACAGTCACATATCACAATTTTTCAAAACCATGCATATGATATGAAGTGTGATGCATCCCATCCCAAATTTGGTCTATAATCACCAAACACTCACTTTTCGACAACCCGCTAACTAACTGTATCGAGGCGAGATTGATAACTATCCCTGGTTCCAAAGCCTACAATCGTTAAAGGGCCAAGTATCAACTTTTTCACGCCCTACACCAGGACCACTCCCTCTAGGTCAAGCTAGCCCCGGACTTACGAAATCCGGTTCATTTTAAAAAATGATATTTCCCCTTCTAAAGAACAACCTTTCTAAAAGAAAATTTCATTTTCAAACATTTTCCAAAATTCCCTTTTTTTGTCCTAATGAATGCATGAATACTTCATGCTTCCAAATGCCAACTCAACAATAAAATTTCATACTTTTATCTACATCATGCTCACACAATTGAAAGAAATTCAAAGTATTAACTTTCACAATTACAACTTCAATTTTCATGGCAATTGTAAATATAAGGCATACCACAATTTAGTACTAAGCATGCTCCTTCATAATTTTCAAATAAATACACTTGTAACAACACATTTAATCCATAAAGCATATCCATTACATTTTATACATTTAACCAGAATTGCTAAGGACAAAATACACAAATTGAGCATGCTATTAATAAAATTCGTAAAGGATAATTCACAAAAAATCAAAGAAATATGTATTAGAACACCCTTACCTCAATAAACAGGAAAAACCCCCAATTTGAACCCAAAATTTGAAATCCCAAATGGTGGCCAAACAACACTTTGCTCTGATCAAAATGAAGGTCTCGATGCGCTCATCAACTTTGCCTTAAGTAGCAAGATCAAATTCCCAAAGGTGGAGAGTGGATTCAAGCTTTTGTGTGGAGTAGAAAAAGAAAAAAAGAAGATGGGAATATAGAGAAGGAGAGAACTGCCGTGAGAAGAAAAGAAGAAATGAATGGTATGTAGTGACCATTTGATCATTATAATGACCAAAAGTCATTGGTTGGTCCCATAATTAAAAAAAAAAAACTTCCTTTTTTCTTTATATATATATATACATACACTTAACACACCACAAACACATGATTAATCATATAACCAAGTAAATGAGCATCAAAATAGTAATGGATGAAATGTAATGATCCTAAAAAATAATCTCCGTGCTCAACACTTCGGTAGCAGGTCCCACCTGGAATCTCCCTGTTTGAAAAACGCCAAAAATGCCGAAATGAGCATCAAAATAGTAATGCATGAAATGTAATGATCCTAAAAAATAATCTCTGTGCTCAACACTCTGGTAGCAGGTCCCACCTGGAATCTCCCTGTTCGAAAAACGAAAAAATGCCGAAATGACAACTAATACTTTTCTAAGAGTCCTGGACTCAAGGAAACACCCTAACTAACTCACGGGACCATCCGGCACACCCCACGGTGCCTGGCACGCACAATGAGACAAAACGAAAATAAACCTGAAAATAAAAAAAAAATCCAAAAAATGGAAAATTGTAAAAATGAGGATCATTACATAAAGCAAACCAAAAGAGCAAAAGAATAGCTTAAACCTGTTTATAGAAGTGTAAAAAAAAGGACTAAAATAAGGCAACAGACCATGTGAAATTGTGGCTGCATTGAGTCCAACTTTAACCCCAATGAATCAATCAAAATCACTTGTGGCATTGATTTATTGTGCAATCTTCTGCATCCACTCAATCACCACAACAGTTTCTCTAATTTGTATAAACCCTAGCCATTAGAAGAAAAATCCTATATATATTCGTAATATATATATATATATATATCTACAAATTCTCCTGCTTGGACAACCAATGCAACTCCTTAAACCCATCTTCAAAGGCCGCAGGATACCGATTCTCCGGTGTAAGCCTATACTTCTTCTTCTCTGCCTTTGAGGATCTAATTCGTAAAGCAAACCTGGTCATTGGCTTTGAGATTCCTTGGTATGAGTTATGGTCTTCGGTGTCAGAATAAGGATTAACTGACTTTTCATTTGATTTGCCAAGAACAATCACATAACCCAATTTTGTTATTCGCCAACAGGGAGAAGTTGTTCGCCACTGAATCATTGCTCTCACTCATAACCCCCCTACCGTGAAATTGCAACATCACCAGCAATTTTGACAATTAATTTTTGTCAATTAAATTTGTGAAGCGATGAAAAAGAGAAATAAAAAGAGAAATGGTGATTACCTAATTAAAGCGGGTCAATCTGACTTTCTTCTTCTTTTTTTTTTTTTTTTTTATATTTATTTTGTTGATTTTTTTATTTTATTAAAGCTAATTTGTTATTTTGTTATTGGAACATCTAAGGGGTGAATAGGGTGAAACTACTCATCGGTGAGTAGCTAAGCATTGTCCTATTTTTCTTGGAACGATATGTAACAGAGCTCTCTCTCCCACGCTAATTGTGGGGACCTTTTAATTTCCCTGTTTATGAGGATAGAGGAAGCAAACAATTTTTTGTTTCTTTTTTTATTTTATATTTTTTTCCCTTTTAGTTGTACATGTAAGGAAAACTCTTCTATTTTTTAAAGTGTATGATATCGCCAGCCACATCAAATTCGGGACTTTTTGTGTTTTATATTTTGCGTTCCCTATCACTGCTCTTATTTTATACCTTTCATAAAAAAATGTATTTGCCAATAACAACCAATCACGGGACTTTTCGTGTCTTATATTTCGTGTTCCCTATCATTGCTTTTATTTTATACCTTTTGTATAAAAATGTATCTACCAATAACAACCAATCACGTACCATGCCCAAGAACCCATATAACTTTTATAAACCTAGTTAATATATGATTGATTTGTTAATAGAGTGAGAAAAAAATGAAGGAAAGATAAAATATGCTGATGTAGATGTGTAAAAGGGTGATGTGGCAGTGTATCTTAACATACTGCTGGACAAAAAAAAAAAAAAAAAAAAAAACCTTACACATTACATGTGGCAGTGTATATTTTACACAAAAGAGTGTTTTAATAGACTGGTGGAGATACTCTCACTCTCTCTCTCTATATATATAGAGGGAAAACTAACAATCTACCATTACAACATTGCTATTTTGGCTTACGGGCTAGGAACAAATAATTAAGGCAATTATTTTGTGTAATTGATGACTTGACTGTAGCAATTAAAGTTTATATATATATATATATATATATATATATATTATAAATCAAAATGATGGAACCAAGCGCAGTACCATTGCCCTAACCCTAAACCACCTTGCCGCTACTGTTCCCTAAACCAAAAACTAGGGCGGCTCAATATAATTTAAGGCCTTAGGCAAAAAAAAAAATAAAATGGTGTTTTAAATGAGTCTACCCATATGTTCATGCTAATAATATGCTCATTATTTGTTTTGTGATTTTTTAAGTGTAGTACAAAAAAAAAAATTCAATCTCTAGTTCTATTGTTAGTTAATTGACTATATACTTTTTAAAAGACATATTCGACAATATAAATAAAAATGATGACAACACACAAACGAAATAAATAATTTTATGATAACAAAATTTAATAAAACTATAAACTAATTGAAGTTATAGAATAATAGAAACTGATTTCGAAGAATTTGGTCCAATACTCCAAAAAATTCTTTAATGGAACAAAAGTGCATTCAAAGTCTTGTGACGGAGTGAGGTTGTAAATTGTAGGAGTGGAGAAAAAAATAAAAAAATTATAATGAGAGGAGAAAAAATATTTGATGAATAAGAAGAAAAAGAGAAAACAAAACTTAATAAGTGTCTTAAAAAAATATAGAAAGTTTCACAAGTCCCCATCACAATGGATAATATTTATGCCAAAGTCTTCTAGCCTAGCAGGTAAGATGCCTCCTGTTGGCTCTTAGAGCACATGGGTTCGAGACTCGGCACCAACTAACCCATAATATTTACCCTTCAAAAAAAAAAAAAAATGGATAATATTTATGGTTGATGTAATGATAACAAGGAGTAATAATGTAATAAGGTTGAGAGAGAGAGAGAGAAAAAAAGTAATATAAATATAGAAATATTTTGGGCCTAATATTAAATTTCTCTATTGATTGAGGTTTAGTAATAGAAGAAAATAAAATTTATAGGTAGCTTATAATATATAAGGCTTTGTTTGGTTTGATAGAAATAAGTAAGAAAAGAAAAGAAATGGAAAATGAAAGAAAAGTGAAGTGAATGAAAAGAAAAGTTGTTTTCTATCAAGCATTTGGTTAGAATGAAAATTTATTCAAGAAAATTGTATGAAAATATTAGTTTGTTAGTTTGGATAGCATGAAAATGAAAAGAAAGTGATTGTGCATACCAAAATTACCCTTATGATTTCAAATACTAAAAAAATAAATAAATTTGTGTTTGATGATGTCTATTTTTATCAAAGTTTTAATAAAATGATGAATTATTAAATTTTATAATATAATTATTTATATTCATTTATATTGTTTAAATTAAAACAATACTTCAAGACTTCTCAGGTTGAATTGTAGAAGTAGAACTAACTATTCATTTAAGAGAAAGAAGGATGCTTAAAAATAAATAAATAAAAAAACTTAAACAAATTTGGGCTCATGGACTTATGGGCTTTCAACCAGAGAACAAAAAAAAAGCAAAATATATATTATTCTCTCTCTATATATAATAGAGGTGTATATATATATAAGATACAATGTATATATTTGGAACCCAAAAAAAAGAATTGTCTAAATAGTATTGCAAGAGAACATGTTTAGAACCAAAGGGCCTTTGGCCCAATGGTATAACCTCCCCATCTTTAAAGAAGAGGGGAGGGGGTTCGAGCCCCAGTGTGGGCAAAAATGTGTGTGTGTTTGCTTTACCATCAAAAAAAAAAAAAAAAAAAAAAAAAAAAAAATTGAGAACATGTTTAGAGAGAACTTACCTTCTAGAAGTCCACTAAAATAGAAATTGTTAGAGAACTTGCCTTTTTGAAACTCAGTAAAAAAGAAACTAAGAAAAGAAAGAAGTTAGTTGTTTTACATGATTTAATTGTTGGATAAAATAGGAAGTTCAAATAAAAAGAAGTAGTTTTTACGAGAAAATATTATTTCCTCGTGTTTTGTGTGAGGAAAGTTTTGGGGGAAACTAGTGTAATGCGAGAAACTATATTTTCTATTATGATTCTTTTTCCATCTATCCAAACTCTTAAAAAATTTAAAAATTTTATCTTTCTTTGCTTTTCTACTTAATTCCATCTAACCAAACGAAGCTTAAGGAAAAAAAATTTAGGGCCCTACAAAAAGAAAGAAGAAGGTGATAAATAATAAAAATCTTTTACGTCACTTTCAAATCCTTATATTTGTCGATATTTAATAATTAACATAATTATTTTAAGAAGGTTATAATATATGTATAAAGAAATGGAAAATTATAAGGCATTTTTTTTGGCTAGGCCTTAGGCGACAGCCTAACTCGCCTAAGACTCCAGCTGCCCCTGCCTAAACCTTAATGCCTGCCTAAACCTCAACGCTGTCGCCATGTACTGGCCAATTTTGTAGTTGTTGCTGATGTTCATACATTGCATTTGAATTGAAACAGAAACTTGTTGGGCTTCGAGAATCGATTTTAACGAAGGAATTACATCATTCTCCATCATCTCAGGTTCTTTCTCTCTCTCTACACACACACACACACACTCTCTCTCTAAACCCACGAACGCACCGCTGCACACTCTCTCTTCTGATCCCAAACCAACTCTTCTCCAATTGGACTCTCCATGCCATCGGCGGCCGCAAGAATGTTGGTATGGTGGTGGTGGGGTGTGAATGGTGGTAGTGGGAGCAGTGAGGATGGTGGTGGAAGCCAATGCCATCAATTATGGCTGTAAATGAGCTAAGCTTTCGACAAATAGTTCAAGTTCGGCTTAATAAAAGCTCAGTTCATGTTTATTTGATTAAGAGCCCATTTGGGGTTGTTGTTGGAATAAAAAAATTACTTTTATCAATATAGTTGTCAAAAAATGGCGGTTACTAAAAAACATGTTAGATGTTTTGTGACACAATATAGCTGTCAAAAAATTGCGGTCACTAAAAAATATGTTAGGCGTTCTGTGACACATTATAATAAGTACTTTACTTAATTAAATTATTTTTTAATTTATTTGGTAACAATTTTTTTTAAACACTTCTATTGCTAATTTTACAATAATATATTTTAATATGATGTTACTATATTTGATAATAGTAACTTTATTAAGGAATGGGTGTAATTGTTGTTATAAAAAATAAAATCAATAAAATTGTCTAATAAAAAAGAGTTACATAAAATATTCAACCTCTACTTAGAATGCAGTTTTATAAGTTACAAATTCTAGCTTCATTGAAATGCTTGAATCACTTTGCCATCAATTTATTCAACTTCAGCTAGTGGAATAGACCCCTTGCTTGTTGAAGGCAAGGGGGTGCTATCTTCCGACAGCACATTTCACAGATCATAGGATACAGCTGAAAAATGCTAGTGCCAGTCTAGCTGCTCTAACAAGGAACCTAGGTGAACAGAGGCTTTTTTGGTAAGTAATGGAGATTTATTTTCTTGTTTCGTGTTCCGTAAAGAGAAAGCTTGAACCCTTGCAGAGCTGGTGTACAATGAGATGGATGAGGGGCCTTTTCAACTTACTGAACTAAATTTAGTAACTGAACTAAATTTGGTAACCATTTAAAGCGATTCTAATGGTTACCAAACATATCTAAATGCAATTTTTCTAAATAAAAACACTTTTAAGCAAATAGAGAAGCAATTCTAAATGAGCTCTAATAAACGAACCAATCTCAAATAAAATCCTTAGTCTCATTTATAAACGAGCTAAGTTCAAACACCTCTCCGTGGCTCGGTTAAGGGCTTGTTTTGAACTCGAGATATATATGTACATAGTTATTTATTTATTTTTATTTATGTAATATTAGATTAGCCCATATATAAACAGGCTCACTTAACTATATATTACAATCCTTCACTTACATATAAATTCCAGCCCAACACAATTAATGACATAATGTTTTTAAAATATTGAATCCAAGCCTGGTATATTTATCAATAATTGAAGTCCATTATCTTTTTCAGTGATCTAAGCCCATTTATAATATAAACATAACCCTAGTTTCATCTGTTCATTTTCCTTCATGAGAATATAAGAGGACCTTCCGTTAAAAGAACATAAGAGGGTCGTCGCCAATGTAACACAATCTACCACGTCCTGAAAAGATCCACCAATCGACAAGGTCCACCTTAAAGCTCCAATGATTGACAAACTACACCGATTGACAGTTTGATTGTCGAAGGTTTCCTCTCCTCCTTTCTTGTGATAAGCGATGGAATCTCAATTTCCTTTATTTTCAGTTTGAAAACAAGTTGAAGATGATGGAGATTTGAAATCTATTGGATTTCAATGGTGATCGATTTAAAACTTCATGGTATGTGTATACACTGATTTTGTGTGCTTCGGGTCAATTTGTTCCCAACTGTTTATTTTGTTGTTGAAATAAAAAAATAAAAATGGTTTGCATAAATGAGCTCACGAGCCGAGCTTGATTTTATCCAAACAATATCAAGCCGAGCTTGATCTGGGCTCAGCTAGGCTCGATCGAGCTCGAGCCAAGCTCGAACAACCCTACAGATATGTCAAGCTGAGCCCGAACACCTCCAAGCTCAGCTCATTTATCTACCATCAATTGTGGTGGTATTGGTGGCAGGGGCGGAGCCAGGATTTGTTACTTGATACCAAGTTGAGCTTTGCCCTATAATTTGAGGAAGCTTTAATTGTTTATAAGTTTGAACATTCAAATTGTTCACATGGTTTTGTAGATTGAGAAAAAGAGAGTTCAAGGTAGCTGTGTATGGGTTTGCAACAATGTGTTTGGATTGGGCTGAATGTTTTATTATGTATTGGGTTGGGCTGAATGGCTGATAGGAAAATGAAGAGTAGTACATGGGCTTAGTAGTACTAATTTTTTTTAAAAAAATTGAACCTGGGGTATAGCCCAGGTTAGCCCATTCATGGCTCCGCCCTTGGTTGGTGGTGGTTCGTTCTTTGGAACAGTCATCACCATGCCAAGATAGAGACGGCCTTTGCGGAACCGGTCTCGAAGATGCCACCAAGCACGAGAACTTTAGCAATGGAGATTTCACTTTTGGCTATGAAATTCATTGAACAGAAGAAACATAATGGTGATAGTGGTGGTGGTTGTTGGGGCGAGGATGGTGATGGTTGTGCGGAGGATGGTGATGGTTATGGGGTAGGATGTTGGTGGTGACGCAAATGGCCACTGGTGGTTGTGGGTTGGGAATGGTGGTGGCGGTTATGGAGATGGGGATGGTGGTGCTACGGTTGCCGTTGGTGGCACTATACAATCCCTGGAATTCATGGTCACGATTTTATTACTAGAGATGAAAAAAAAGGAAAAACAAAAATGTTAGTTTATTTATTTATTTTTATATATATATAAGGGGCATATTTGTCATTTAAGTTTATAGATATTTGGTATTAAAAAAAAAGGGGTAAATGGGTCAATTTAGGGGTGCATATAGAACTGGTGGAACCGTTAGAAACCGAAACCGAAACCAGTGCTTCGGTTTCGATTTGGAACTGAACCAGAACTAGAACCATATAATAATTATATAATTACAAATATATATGCCTATTGATAGAGCTATGTATATTCTCATGTACAATATTATATATCAAAATGCACTACAAATGAATTTGGAGTCATAAAATTATTATTTTTAAAAAAAGGAACCGAAACCAAACTCGAACCGTAACCAGAACCAATTTCTAGGAACCATTAGGAACAATTCTGATTCCGGTTCTGCTAGGAACCGGAAGTCAGAGCTCAAAAAGTAATTTGGGGTATAGTTAAAAGTTAAAACCAAAATGTTCATCTAGGTAAAATTTGACCTAACTTGAAGGGGGTGTTGGTATAATTTGCCCATTATTTATTTATTTCAACCAATGAAGCTATTGACTCTTAAAAATGGTAGACAACAAATCCCACATAAAAATCACACTTGTTTATAAGTGCTACAAATTCAATACCATCATATTTCTGATTAAAACGTACCAAACTTCCTCAACCCACATTAAACAACATCACTTTCAAGTTCCAAAACAAACAAGTGTAGGTATTTTGATAAAATAATTTCTAAGAAGCATGACAAAACACATTGAAACCTTGGAGACTGCTCCATATAAGGGCGTTATCAAGTGACCACCATCTTCTAAATGATTGTGGTATATATTATTATCCACCTTCTTAGCCAAAATTATAAAACTGCATTCGTATTTATTAATTATGCAAAAACCATAAAGGGAATAAACTGAAACTCCATATAACTACTATCCAAAAATCAAGAGAAGAAACAGTAAACCATTCTATAAGAAAAAGCAACTTATTAGACACACACCACCTTCTAAATGATTGTGGTATATATGATTATCCACAAGCATTCATTCAAAAGCAATTGTAATAATCTCTGAACATTTTAACATAAACAAAAGCATACAGAATCATGATGATAAAACAGAAGGTGCACTGCAAGGTTCAACCACAGAGAGAAAACAAAATGAGGACTTCATCGCAATGCAATTAATTAGACCCTATTTCTATTTTAATCATGAATCATCGATCTTCTTTTTGTTTTTTTTTTTTGGAAATTTAAGCAATTGTATAAGTAAAACTATGTAGAAGGTCCGTGGTGAGAAAACAAAGGGAAAACCAGGCCTAGAGCTAATCAAAACACATTGGGCTAATGAAAGCCAATAGCAGCTGAACTGCCAACGAAAAAGCCAACCATACCGGAGCCCAATAATTTGAAGGACATCATGACCACCATAAATAACAGATGTGATGGGGATGAAGGCTACAAGAGTTTGGGATGTGCCAGCATGCTTTGGCTTTGCTAGCCACAGTATAAATCTATGCACTGGGACTGACAGACTATTCCAGACTTAATGGCTCTGTTAGACTAGCGTGGAAGGTTGGGAAATGAAAGAAAGTGTCTGCTTTAGTGAGAAATTTCTCAAGGGTGATCGAGGCAGTTCAAACACATGCCCATCTATACTTTTTGATCGGTTGGCTTCTCCAACGTTGCAGGATCAATTTCTGAACAAAAAATTGTCCATTTTGATAGGCTTGGGAGCTGAGTGAAGAGGTCGAGCTCTTTTCAATGTTTAAACTGAATATAGACCGCCATGTGAGAGTAAAATTAGGTCATCTACAAAAATGATATTTGGGATAGACATTTTCTTGCATCTCTAGTGAAATTTGAACAAAGGTGCATTCAGAGTGAGGGACTTAGCTATGGATCGAGGAGTCGATTTCGGTTACCCAAAACAAAAAGTAAAATGGAACAATGAGTGCCTCTGTCTAAGGTCGTTAACTCTTTTAAGAAACCTTGGAGTTTTCCATATAAAGGGATGGTGAATGAAGGAGACATGATGCATTAATCTTGGATTAGGAGATAAAAATGGGAAGGAAGCCCAAGAGAGAGAGGCAATATATCAACCAAAAAGAGCCATCTTACAGAATTAAAATCCTTTCTCAAGTCGATTTTCAAAGCACATCTAAGAGGACATTTGTGGCTATGGTATCCATTGAATAGTTCCTAAGCTAAGATTATGCCGTCGATAATTACAAAAGTTTTATTAAAGGGAAATTGACTTCCCTTACTTACCGAAAAAAAATTGACTTCCCTTGTTTTCTAGGAAGAAGCAAATTTGTCCCCTCCAGCTTCCTATAAATTAAGGCTCTTCCAGAAGGCCAAAGCTCTGTCTTGAGCAATCCAAATACTCTAAATTTTGGCTTTCGGGGTTTAGAGAGCCAAAAATAGTTTTTAAAGCCAATCCTGACAGGGTCTTAATCGTTT
Source organism: Cornus florida (assembly GCF_030987335.1). Lineage (NCBI taxonomy): Eukaryota > Viridiplantae > Streptophyta > Magnoliopsida > Cornales > Cornaceae > Cornus > Cornus florida. The sequence continues at coordinate 83,198,488 of NW_026775574.1, read as the reverse complement.
AAGCTGAATGAGGTTGTCAACTATTTTGAAAAGGTAGAAGTAAATTACCCTTTTAAATGAAGAAATTCCAGCAACATGACCTCCAGCCAATCTCAACTATTTTGAAAAAGGTAGAAGTAAAAGTTTCTTTTGGGGTATGCTAAATAACACAATTTTTGTACCAAATCAACAAAAATAGTCTTACCAAGTTGAAAAGGGGCCAGGTTGGCTCTCTAGCAATAAAGCACAAATTCTCTCACGATCAACCTCGCAATCTAATTGAAGGATATAGATCAAGCTGACTGCAATTTATATTTTTAACTGCTTCAAGTATTACATTAATAAACTTCTATATTATTACTATGTCGAACAAGTTCTCAATTTCTGTATGATTCCCTTCCTATGATATATGGAACTTACTGCCAAGTCCTTTCCTCAGCGTGAAACAATATAGCTTTCACCATTTATAACTGCAACTTACTAGTAAAATTTTGCCAATTAAGAAAATGATATTTACTGCAATTAAAGAACAAACAAACACATTTGAAAGTAGTTAAATCTAAAGCTTGTTTCTTATTCATGCTTTGGGAAGTACCAATGTCAAAATATCGACATGTTCAAATAAATTTAAACCATTATAAAAGCAAGAGAACAAAGAAAAACGCCTAGAGTGCTTCAAAATGTCATTACCGCATAATATAGAAATAAATGAAACATAAAGCTTAACCCAACATTCACCGTTGATCTGCTAATTCTTGAGGTCTCTATCATTCAAGCGAAGCTAGGTATAAATAATCAGTGAGAAAACTATTTTAAGGGAGAGCAACTTTAAACTACAGTAAAATAATAATAAATAGAAAAAATTGAACTACCAAAATAGATGAGTTTTACCAAAAATTCAATTGAGGTAGGTATTTAATAAAAATAAAAAAAATTAGCGGGGTGGATGACTCTTCTGAGACTCATGTAGCTCCGTGCATACTTGCTAGTATCTCGAGCTGTTATCCCTATTTGGACATGATAGGTAAAGTATAAATAAGCTTCACGGAAAAAAAAAAAAAATACTAAAGGAGCGAGGGGGGAGGGAAAAAAAAAGACTACTCAAAGAATTTAAAATTAAATTAAAAAATGACTTTATGTGGGAAGAGAAGGAGAAATAATTTGTAGCGTCGATATAGCTATCCAAGCTTGTCACAATTTTACTAATATAGCTTGTTAGTTATGGAAATATTAAATGGCAAATAACACTGTTAAATAGAAGGTCAATCAGCATGGGATATGAACTTTGTCAAGATGTATGCATTTAGTTACAAACTTGTAACATAAATACATACAACCATACGTATATATGCACACATGCATATATAATCCAGTCCTGTTTCTATTTACCTTTGCATTTCTTCATTATCTTCACTAATCTGTAAAATTAACTACAATGCTTTAGCTACATAAACATGTAATCGAAAATACAGGCCGGCATGACTCGAGAGAATTGAATCTACCATTGGAAAAATTATATATATTTCTTTTGATAACTAATATCGATCACAACAATTAAAAAACATATTTAATTTAGAAATTGAAAGAGAAGTTAGAAAAATAGAGATTTTTTGATTTACCTCCTTATAATCCCCTTTTCCTCTTTCTTTTTACTGGAGTTGTACAAGGCAAAACTAAAGTATCCACATATAAAGTTGGATAACTTAGATTTGATTCCCAAATTAGCCGGTGCTTGTTTTCTTTATCATTATAGATGAGTATACCTCCTCTGTCAGTCATCACCACGACTTCACCTTTCTTGGTAGCACACAAGGGTGTCAAGGTATAAAAATAGCTTATTCCTAGCTGACGTGGGATGACAATGAACTTAGTCCAAGAATTGTTGACACCATATTGCTTCATAGTCCACACCACCACAACCCTAGCAATCGTATTCGTATCACAATATAAACTAAGGCATCCTCTCATAAGCGTCAAACTAAATTTGTCTCCTTCATTAATACAATTTGGTTGTGGCATCTCCTTGAACTTCTCATCCACATCAAAGTATAACAATCAAATATAAATTAGGCTTATCGGAAAATTGGTCTTGGAGTGTAACGAAAAATGGGTATGGTGAAAAGGGAGGCCTCATGTTGGCAACTTTCCTAGGTTTAAGAGCAACCAAGTGCAACACTCCATTCGCAACTACCATCTCACCGTGAAAAGCCAAATAAGGGAATTTCTTAGGCTGTGTCCAAGATTGACCTTTGAAACTAAAAACAATAAAATTATATTCCGGCCCTCGAGAGAAAAATATTACCTTGTAATCATCCATGGAAGAATCGTAGTAAAGTCCATGTGGACTGTAGTTGTGAGATATATGAGATGGACATGAGAACTTTTTGAATTCTCTGATGGATGGATTCCAAAGTACACACATATTGTCAGTTTTGTTAACACGCAACAGTACTAAACCATTACAAGAACACAACACTTTAGCCCTAGTATACTTCTCAACAGGAAAGTATATTGTTTCGTCTAAACCGTCATCACAAGTATCTATGGAGTCACAACCTATGGAGCGGAAACAGGCGTACATGGTGTCCCGGACAAAGATTCTTTGACGGTCGACCAACTTAATTGATTCAGTGAGATGTGATTTCGAGAATTGGGATTCGGAGATTACATCACGCCATGATTTACAAACGCATCTCAATTGAAACAGAGATTTGACGGGTAGTTTGGAGAGTATGGTGTATATGACATCACATGGAAGACTTTGTGTGTTGCCTTCCATTGCTGGCTTTCTTTGTTTTCTCTTCAATGCGGCAGAAGGGTTTATGGAATAGGGTTTGTGGAATGGCTTTCCGAATGTATATATATATCATATGTATGTATGTATGTTGGACACTTTGTGTTTGCATTGGGCAAACTCATGGGCCTGCACATATGCTTATATTCTTATTTATAAAATTGAAATTTATCTTTCAAAAAAATAAAAAAAAAATTCAAAAAAACATGGACATTAATAATATTAATTGAATTAGGCCACCAAATGGTAAGGGAGGTTTCTCTTTTTAAGAGAATGATCATAGGGTACTTAAACTCATTAATGCAACGCCCCTCATTTTATAATATCATCCCTTTTTGCTATAAACTTTTTCTTTTATCTTATTTATTTTTTTTACTAGATTTTTTTTTTTTTTTTTTTCTTTTTCACAAAATCCCTAATCTTTTAATTTTATTGCCAAAAAAGTTAAAAGAATTTATTTAGGTAAACATAAATATTGAAATAAATTCTAAATTAGTTCTTAAATATCACATTAGGGGAAAAAAATTAGGGGTGGCAATTCGTGTTCGTGGGTCGTGTTCGTGTTGTGTTAATGTAAGGGTATTATAGTAAATAGGTAAACTCAAACCCAACCCATTTAATAATCGTGTCAAGAATCTCAACAGTAACCCAACCCGTTTATTAAACAGGTAATCGTGTTAACCCATTTAATGACCTATTTATTAAAACGAGACATTTAATATTTAATTAAATACTAAATAATAAAAAATTATCATAATTAACCCAAATATTCAAAATAAAAAGAAAAATCATAAGGCATAGATAAGGTTTATGTTGAAATGACTTAGCTATCTACAGTAATTGGATTTAAACAGGTAACATATTACATAAGTTATATTCACGATTATAATATGTTGAGTTAAATGGGTCATAAACGGGTTATACAGGTTGAACCCTTCAACCCTAACCTGACACTTTTAAGAAAACGGGTTAATCGTGTCGACCCTTTTATGACCCAAACCCGTTTATGCTAAACCTAAACCTTTTTAACTCGTGTTGTGTTCGTGTCGGGTTGTCGTGTTGTGTCATAATTTGCCACCTCTACCTTTAAGAGAGATATATGAGTATATACTCATATATCTCTCTCAAAGGCTAGTTTTGGTATGTATAATCACTTTCTTTTCACTTTTATGCTATCCAAACTAACATACTAATATTTTTCTACAATTTTCTTAGATAATTTTTCATGCTAACCAAATGCATGCTAGAAAATCACTTTTCTTTCATTTTCTACTTCTTTTCTTTTCTACCTTATTTCCATCTAACCAAACGAAACCAAAAGTTTCAAAATTTTATATTTCCTTTCTTTTCTTGTTCAGTCTACCTAATGGATAAAAAGCAAGGACCCAATGCATGTCCTCTCAGGTTTCCAAATTCCTTTTCGCATCCGTACAGTACATTCCACTTGGAAGCATCCCAGTTTCTGATGGAATTGCCTGCAACAACTGCCCCATCATAATACTATGTAAATAGAGCACCTCTTTGTAAATTTAAAACCTTGTTCAACACAAAACTCAAACAATATTTAATTTAATTCAATTTCTTTTATCTCTTACATTTAAGCACTGTCCTTTCAATATATTTAATTTAATCCTACACTTTCCATACATCATTTCCAGGACTTCTTTTTTTTCAAAGTCTAGCACTTTCAATTCCTTTCCTTTTGGCCATAAGAAAAGTTCTTCATCAAAGGTAAAAATTAATAAACTTTAGAGTTGGTCATTCTAGGCCTCTTCTCATGATCTCACAATTTTCCTTCTGAAATATTATTTGGTTACTTTAACCTGGAACTTCTAAGTTCCCGGAACCCCCAATCAGTTCCATTGGAACCAGGGCGGAAGCTAGGATTTTATTTTAGGGGGGGGCACAATGTTAAAAAAAATTTATTTAAAAGAGTTGAAGGGAAGAATAATAAGGGGAAAAAAAAGTAAGAAAAATGACAACTTAAAAAGGAAACAATTAATATTTAATTTACAAGGAAAATTTAACTTTTTTTGTTAAAGAATTTGAAGAGTAAATTAGGAAAAAACTAGAAAAATAAGAAATGATTTTAAAAACTAATAATTTCAGGGGGGCATTATATAAAGAATTTTATATATACACATATAAAATTAAATTTTTTTTCTATATGTATAGTGGGCGGGCCATGCCAGAGGGGGCAAGTGACCCGGGCATACACTGGCTCCGCCCCTGATTGGAACTGAGAATTTTCACTGCCCAAACAAAGACTGCTTTATACACCATTATGCTAGGGGTTCGGTTGCATGAAATTAGTTCAAACTTTAAACTATTTCTTTGTTTTAATAAAGTTCTATATTATTCTTACGTCGAACAATATACATATATATATATATATATATATATATATATATATATATATATTTGAATATTTCTTAATTAATAATACCATGTTTTCTGATTACCGTGAAGATTACCTTCTTAAAACATATCGAAATAACTGCCAACTCCTTTTCTCGTCATGAAATACATTTTTCAAAATAGCCACCATTTGGAACTGCTAGTTACTATTAGATTTATGCCAAGAGAAATGATCTTTACTGCAACAAACAAAAAAATGATTTTGAAGTAGTCAAATATTGAAACCTTGATTACACCGTAACTAATTCAAAAAATATACTATTTTAACTTTACTGCATTGAATTTATAAAAACTTAACCATCATCAAATCTGTGTAGACCTACATACTACGGGTAAAATTGATAATTCATTCGCTATCAAAATAATTTTAAAGCATGTTCCTTATACATCATCACTAGGGGTTTGAGTCACATAGCTAGCACTCTGAAATCACTTTAAAATCCCAACACCACCACCAACCAATCTCAACTATCCAGAAAAAATTGGAAGTAAAAATTTATTTTAGGCTATGCTAAATAATAATACAATTTTCATAATCAACAAAAGTAGTCTCGGTTCTCACCAAGTTGAAAAGGGGCATGGCTCTCTAGCAATAAGTCGCAAATTCTCCCTTACAATCTCTATTTTAGAGCACTCTTTCAAATATTACATTACATCTCTTAATAAATTTCTCTATTATTACTAAGTTGAACAATTTCTATTTTTTCTTTTTAATATCTCTTAATTAATATCGTTTTTCTGTTTATTCTTTGGACGTATGAAAATGATTGCCAACTCCATTCCGCAGGATGAAACACATTTTTAAATATGGCTTTCACCATTTGTAATGGGTGGTTACTGTTAAATTTTTGCCAAGAGAATGATCTGCAACAAAGAATGGAAACATTACTATCTTCTCCTTCGATAAACAAGCAAACTCATCTAGAAGGAGTCAAATATAAGACAAGAAAATAGACAATTTCTTTCTTGTCCTCGCTAAATGAGAATGACCATACATGGGGAAGTATCAATGCCAAAATATCAAGAAGTTCAAATTATTTTAAACCATTATAAAGACGAGAATAAAGGCATACTCCTAGTGTGCCTTAGAAATCACAGTTTCATTACTGCAAAAAATAAAAATAAACACCCTATGAAACATAAAGCAAACCCAAAACTTATTGTTTCTCTGCTAATTCCCAATATTGATCTCCATCATTTAAGCAAAGCTAGGTATAGAGCCTGGTGTGTGCTTGCCAATTGATGCCATGTATCTTGAATTGTTATCTCTGTTTGGACATGGTAGGAAAAAGAAAAAGCCAAAAAGCTTCACATTGTAAAAATAGAAAAGGGGAGAGAGGGAAAAAGAAAACATCATGCAAGAAATTTAAAATTAAACTTAAAAATGCCTTTATGTAGGAAGGGAATGAGATATAAACTTTGTCAAGATGTATGCATTTAGTTACATACTTACACTATAAACACATACAAACACACATAGCTATACACACACATGTAATTCAGTCATGTTTCTATTTACCATTGCATGCCATCATTATCTTCACTAATCCCTCAAATTAACTACAATGTTTTAGCTACATATAGATAAGTTGACAGTTTGAGGTTGACACTCATTATTACAAATAATGGTAATTGTCATTTTAATTACACTAAAGTATGAACTAATTAACACAACAATAACATATTGATTACTTCATTTTTTTCTCTACCAAAAGAGAAGCTATATGTATTTCTTTTGATAACTAGCTAATATAGAACACAACAATCATAACACAAGAATTAACTTAGAAATAGTATAGAAGCTAGAAAATAGAGATGATTTGATTTACCTCCTTACAATTTCATTTTCCTCTTTCTTTTTACTTGAGGTGTACTAATGGGCAAAACCAAACTATCCACGTATAAAACCGCTCTTGAACTCCATTATTTTTTTAGCCCAATACTCCTGCACTTGTTTTCTGTAGGATTATAGATGACCAAACTATCAAGATTTATCAACATCACAACTTCACCTATCTTAGTAGCACACAACGGCGTTAAGTAATCTAAGTGTCTCGTTGTTTCAACCCAACGTGGGATGACAATGAACTTGGTCCAAGAATTATTCTCACCATATTGCTTCTAGTCCACACCACAACATGTTTATTATCAATGGAATTACAAAATAAACTAAGGCATCTTCTCATAACCGTCAAACTAATTAAATATATCATGTTCTTTCATACATTTTGGTGGTGGCATCTCCTTGAGCCTCTCATCCACCATATCATGGTAAACAATCACATATGTTTTAGTGAAATCATACGCATATTCGAATATATGGGTGTTTGAATTGTATAAAGAGGAACGAGAATAAGGTGGTAGAGTATAGGGTGTTCTGACTGTATCCATTCTAAAATCTTGGGATGGATGAATAAAAGCTGGGTAATTACCATTGTCATCACCATCTGTTGAACTAGAACTAGAAGAATCGGAAGAAAGGTATCACCTCACCTTGGCATTTCTTAGTAGTGTAAAAGTAATCCAGTGTAACACACCATTCACAGTGATCGTAGCATAACGAAAACCCAAGTGAGGGAATTTCCTAGGCTTGGTCCAACATTGAGCTTTGAAACAAAAAACCACAAAAAAAAAAAAAAAAATCATCTGGTCGAAAAAAATTACTTTAGAAATAAATACCATGATAAGTGCTTAAATGTTGCACATTTTAGCACCTAAGCTAGGGTATTTCAGTCTTTGCATCTATCTTAATTTTACGTTTTAGTCCTAATTTATGTTTACGTGTATCTCAGGGCAATAAAGTTAAAATGAGCTAAGAACGGTCCATTAAAGCCTTTTTGGAGTCAAGCAAAGATATTCAGAAAAAGCTCAGAAAATGGCAAAAAGGAGGTCGCAGCCTATTGTTCGTATAGTGTGTTTATTCTTCAAAAGCGGTCAATCTCAGGCCTTTGATGATGTTCCCAAAGATGAAGAAGCAAACTAATGAGCTCGGGGCTGGGCTTAAAGGAAATTTCCAACTTTGGGGGGATCGATCCCCCAGGACTTGGCAACATTACAGATTTTTTTTTTTTTTTTTTTTTTTTTTTTTTTTTTTATTTTTTATTGTTTGGGCTTATTTTGTGAACTATTGGGCTTTAATAGGGTTGTTACCTAAGGCCCAGTGAGCCAATAGATTAGGGTTAGTATTTATTTTATTTAGGTGAATATTATTAGGATTATTAATTGATTATTTTTTTTCTGTACCGAGATATCACGTTCTCTCTGGAGAACAGGCTAGGGTGAGAAGAGAGGGAAGAGTGGAGGCACAAGTTTGGAAGAATATCTACACACTCATCTCTCTTGAGCATCAAAGAAGAAGAAGTAGGAGCAAAGCATGGAGGTGGATCTTGTTGACACCTGGACTACCACAACTATGATGGGTTAGCTCTCCACTTAGGGCTTGGTTAAGCCCTAAGTCTCTTGTAATCTAAACCTTTGCAATTTCTATTTCTGGGGAGATTAATATATTGTTGTAGTTGATGTTGTGGTCTTGTGATTTCATACTTGGATGTTCCAAGATTTATATTAACTAATCCTTCCATTATTTCTCTATCTTTGGTTGCATGTCTATGTGTGATCAATCTAGGGTTTATACTCATGATTAGATGTTAAAGATTAATTCTTTCATTAATTCTCTATGTTAATTTCATGTCTATATGTTATTAATTGAGAATTATACTTGAAGACCTTGACATGGTATTTAATGGATGCAATTGTTAACTAGTTTGATGGTTTATACTTTATTCTTGATGGGTTGTGTTATGATTAGACAATTCATACTTGAAATTGATATTCCACACTTATTATATGCAATTTGTATCATCTTCTTGATTGTGGATTATATGCAAATGGTCAATGGATTTGTTTGGTTATGGTTTTGTCTTGATAGGTTGTACTACACCCTAGTTTACTTGTCATTAGGTAGACAATCTACACTTGATTAATCAATCCATCATCATGATTGAAATTTGTGTTATCACATTGATGTGTGCTCTCATTGGATGCATTTGTGAATTGGTGAGATAGGTTAAGCCTCAAGATTGGTGTGTTGTCCTACACGTAGTTTACTTGTTGGTTAGGTAGGCAATGCATTACAAATGAATTGGATGATCATGCTTACATATGCAAATTGTGCCATTGATTGTAGCTACAATTTTATTACAACAATGTTCTCCCCATTAATGGAAAACAAGTGGTTAATTGCATGAGCGTAGTGGTGCTTCCAATAAACCCTAAGAATTTTCTTCTATCTCTTAAATCCCTAACTCTAACTTAGTTTATTTTCATTGCATTTTAATTTAATTGTTCACTAGCTTAATCAACCAACCATCTATTTTATTCTCTCTTTCTCTCTCTTATGGTAATCACTTGTTAAAACCAACTGTCTTATTTAAATCCAAGCCAAAGGTCTCTTGGGTTCGATCCCTTCTCACTTCATACTATATAGTATAAGTTTCTAGCGGTTTATAAATGTAAACTATGATGCCCGCTTGCTACCATTCCCAAAACCAAAGTGTGGTGCATTATTTTGTGCACACGCTCGGGTCGCATCATAATTTTGGCGCCGTTGCCGGGGACCATTGGTTTAATTGGAGTGAAATTAGATTTTGGTTTTCATTTGATCATTTGTATATTCTTACTATTTTCTTATTTTTCTCTCTCTAATGTGCAATTAGGTACTTGATATAAGAAAGGCGAACATTGAAGCTTAAAATAATCACTATAGCTGAAAGCTATCATTAGAATTTGAAGTCGCTTAAGGACCTTTGTGAGAAATTCGTACCCTAATTGTTCATTTTTCTATGCTTGCGAGATAATCCTTGTTGAGGCTATCAAATTGCTTAAATATTTTATCCAAGCATAGGTCCTTGTCGAGGCCATTACTTTCATTGTTATATACATGAGCCATTGTCAAGGCAATTATTTTATTGTTTTTGGATTGTGAAAGTGAATGGAGCCCTTGTTTGATCCAAGTTTGGGAAATTTTTTTACCCCTTATCCTTATGCATCTCCATCATATCATGTTCCTTATGAGAGTGAGTCCAATGCATTTCATGAATCATCGTCGTATAATGGACTTGTTTACTCTTATAATCCCTCTTATGACTACTACCCTCCCCCACCATTTTATGAAGAACCACCTCCATCACCTTACTCTCCCAGATTTGAAGATAAAATATTAGCTCTAGTTGACGAACTTAATGAAAGGAGACAACTTATTCATTCTCATTCTCATAGGCTAGCCATGCTAGAAGCTCAAGTTGAGGAAATTGCAAGTTTTCTTTCTCGTCAAGAGAAAGAGGAAGAAGAGGCATGTCAATTAATGACTAATCAAAGTGAGCAAAATATGATAAATGAGAGAAAAAGGAAGAGGCAAGACATACCTTGTGATTTTAATCAGAAGGAAATTGAGGCCAATGACACCTTAGAGGAAAGTGAGGATGAGGTGACCAATTTAGAGGTGGAGGAAAAGGATGAAGAGAGTGCCCTTCCACAAAGTCCAATTGTGTCTTTGAAAAACAATGTTTTACTATGTACCAAAGGAAGTGATTCTTTGAAAACACTTCATGAGCATAAAGAAGAGGTAAGGCCAATCATTATTATTGATTTTGTTTTCAAGACCATGGATGGAAGGAAAGAACCACCGTCTTCCATATATGTGCATATCATTCTTTTGGGAGATGAATTTGTTGTTGTGAGAGCGGATCCATTGGCGAAAATAGATAAACGGATCAATAAGGATATCTCATATCCGGTTTTTGATTCTTTCGACTAGTGAGTCGCCCCAACGTCTTGCTAGAGACGTTAAACACTAGTTTTTCGTTGATTTGAAAAAAAAAATAAAAAAAATTGCATTTTATTTTTATTTTATTTTCTTTTCCGTTTGTACATTTATGCATTTTTAAATTCAAAAAGAAAAATAAATAAATAACAAAATAAAATAAAAAATGTTGTGATGGGTAGTTTAGGTTAGTATTTGATTTTATTATAATTTTTAGTAGTATTATTTTTTTGATTTTATTTTTATATATATTTCATTTTAGTATATATATTTTTCTTTTTAGTTTTGCTTAAATTAAAAATTTTTTTTTAAAAAAAAGTAAAAAAAATAGTACTAGTTCATATAGGTTGCTTTGTAATTTTATTTTTTATTATTTATTTAATTTTATTTTATCTATATTAGTGTATATAGTATTTTTAGTTTTGCTTAAAAAAAAAAAGAAAAAAAAAAGAAAAAAGAAGATCGATCCCCAAAATGCATGGGAAATCGATCCCATTTTTCTGGCAGAGACTAGCAAAAAAAAGGCTTATGAGGATCAATCCCCAACAATGGGGATCAATCCCCAACCAATTTCTCACATTACACAGTGAAGTGATGGAGAACTTTTTTTTGTATAAAATTATCGATCCCTTGCTTAGGGTGATTGAACCCCTTAACCTTGCCCTTACCATCTCTCTCTCGCCTTCATTCACTGCCCAACCCTCAAACTTCTTCACCCAAATCCAAATTCCCAAGTTCTTAGATCATCCCTCTCTGTTCGCTTCTCTCTACCGCGGTGCCGAAGGCATCAAATTCCGGCGCCATTGTTCTGAGTTCGTCTTCGGCGGCGCCATGGGTTTCAGTTGGGTGTGATTGGGGAAATGGGTGCACCGATTTGATTTGGGTCGTCGTTTTTCAAGCGTCGCAACTAGGTCTTTCGGCGACGCGTCTGGACTGGTGCAGCGATTCCTGTTGGATTGTTGTTCTGCCGGCGACTTTGACTGAGTTTTCCTCTAGCGATTCCGGCTGGATTGTTGTTCTTCCGGCGATTTCGGCTTGGCTTAAATTTCGGCACCGTTTGAGACTCGCCCTTGCAATTGTTCGTTTTTTCGGCGTCGGATCTGGGTTGTTCTCTACGGCGATCGTGGCTTCATCTCTCCGGCGTTGCGGCTGCTTCTTCTTCAGCGATTCCGGCGTCTGGTTCTTCCAACAGCGATCGCGGCTGGGTCGTTCTCTGGCGATCATGGCTGTTCGTCTTTCTTCGCGTCGCATCTGTTCGTTTTCCGGCGTCGCGTCCCGGTTGTTTTCTCCGGCGAGCTTGTGATGTTTAAAAAAAAAAAAAAGGAAGGAAAAAGAAAAGGAAAAAAATTAAATAAATAAAAATAAAAATAAAAAAGAAAAAAGAAAAGAAAAAAGTTAAATAACAAAAAATAATAATAATAATAAATATAAATATAAAAAATAAATTAAATAAAAAATATACATAAAAAAATTTAACTAAATAAAAAATAAAAAATTTTGAATTGTTGTTTAAAAAAAAAAAAAAAAAAAAAATTTGAATTGATTTATTTTAAATAAAAATAATAATAATAATAAATAATAAAAAAATTCACTAGCATTCCATCTTGCTAGAGATGTTAAACTTAGCCCATTTTTTATTTTTTATTTTGTAGGTTGTATATACATATTCTTTTTCTTTGTTTACTAAAAAAAAAAACAAAAACTTAATTTTCTTTCCATTTATTATTATGTATATATATATATATATATATATATATATATATATATATATTTTATTTTAGTATATATTTTTCTTTCTAGTTTAGTATATTTTTCTTTGTGTTAAAAAAAAAAAAAAAAAAAAAACCCACATATTTTTGTGTCAAAAATATGTGTTTCCAGTATGCCTTTCTGATTGGTTAGGAATGTTTTCAGATTTTATCAAGGGTTTCATCTCATATCTCTTTGCAATGTATTATATATTATTTTGAATTCTATGGATTGCTTATCCCATGTGATATTTGATGTGAGTTTGCTAGTATGGTTATACAGATAGGTTTTTGCATCCAAGTTTGGGGGAGACATCTTTGCTACTGGATCATTGCCGGACTTCATAGTCTTTACCATCACGGTATACTCTTTCCATTATTTTTCATTGTTCTCATTGCACATTGAGGACAATGTACAGTTTAAGTTTGGGGGTAAGGTCATCATGATTCATTCTATTTAAGTTAAGCTTTAAATGCATGATGAGATTTGAGATGTGTTTGGCAATGATTTCGAACTTTTGAAGTATAGTTCCTTTGAAAAGCAAGTTGTTAGGGTCTAATACTTCCTGTATGCTCTAGGATGCCATTTAGGGGTAAATTTTTAATTTTTGATATCATGTTTGCTCTTGTGGTACACATCATCTTGTTGGTTGAAAATGTTTTGAGAGTTGATTCTAGAATTCTACACTTGCACTTGCGCACACTAGCATTCAATTTGTGGGATACACGCTTAGTTGATTATTGTCTCGGTTTATCCCAATTGAGCTAGCATGCTTTGAAAGCTTTCATTTTTGATAAAATGACCTTGCAAAGAAAAGAAATAAAAGCACTCACCAAAAGTGAGGAATTAAAAAAAAAAAAAAAAAAAAAAAAACTGCATTCTTTCAACATGTCAACTGATTAAAAAGGAAGACAAGGGAAGAATGTAAGATGTATGATTAGTTTGAGTTCGTAGCCTAACCATTCAGAGTCATTACGCCCTTAGGAGTGTCTTTACACTTAACGCCCTAAGACCATCTGGTTTGGGAGTCGTTGGCTCAACGCTTGTTACATGGGGTGATTAGAGAGCTTAAAGAACTTGGACATTGCACATGGTCATACATAAAATAAAATAAACAAAAAAAAAAAAAATGTTTGTTTGAATAACAAGGTTCATTCAATGTCTTGATGTCTGGTACTATATCTGTATGCTAGTTTGAGGGTAAGGCTACGCCATTACTTTGATTTGCTAGGATAGCAACACATTTTGATACTAGTTCACTCAAAAAGGATGATAGAATTGATTCAATTTGCATGATTAATTGCTTGATGTGTGGAGGACCATTCTTGCTTACATGATGTTGAAATGTTGAGAATAGCTTAGAAATGGCAGAATTTGCATACTTGAGGTAGTCTGCTTTCAACACTTGTTTAATATGTGTCGTTGCTTCTCAAGTAAGAAAGAGCTTTTGATGTTTGTGGGTATCATTTCTGGAAACCCTCGCGAGACTTCACTCGTCCACTCGGGGTAACCTAGGGGTTTAAAAGGCTTGTTGCATATGCTAAATACAACTGTGATCCCTACGAAAGTGGTGTTATCTTTATTTGTTTTATTAGTTCATAGTTGTATATATGTTTATTTCATTTCCATGCTGTAGTTCATTGCTAGGGACTAGCAATATCTAGTTTGGGGGCGTGATAAGTGCTTAAATGTTGCACATTTTAGCACCTAAGCTAGGGTATTTCAGTCTTTGCATCTATCTTAATTTTACGTTTTAGTCCTAATTTATGTTTACGTGTATCTCAGGGCAATAAAGTTAAAATGAGCTAAGAACGGTCCATTAAAGCCTTTTTGGAGTCAAGCAAAGATATTCAGAAAAAGCTCAGAAAATGGCAAAAAGGAGGTCGCAGCCTATTGTTCGTATAGTGTGTTTATTCTTCAAAAGCGGTCAATCTCAGGCCTTTGATGATGTTCCCAAAGATGAAGAAGCAAACTAATGAGCTCGGGGCCAAAATAGAGCTAAATAGGGCTCAAAGGAAATTTCCAACTTTGGGGGGATCGCTCCCCCAGGGTGGGGGATCGATCCCCCAGGACTTGGCAACATTACAGATTTTTTTTTTTATTATTGTTTGGGCTTATTTTGTGAACTATTGGGCTTTAATAGGGTTGTTACTTAAGGCCCAGTGATCCAATAGATTAGGGTTAGTATTTATTTTATTTAGGTGAATATTATTAGGATTATTAATTGATTTTTTTTTTTTTCTGTACCGAGATATCACGTTCTCTCTGGAGAACAGGCTAGGGTGAGAAGAGAGGGAAGAGTGGAGGCACAAGTTTGGAAGAATATCTACACACTCATCTCTCTTGAGCATCAAAGAAGAAGAAGAAGGAGCAAAGCATGGAGGTGGATCTTGTTGACACCTGGACTACCACAACCATGATGGGTTAGCTCTCCACTTAGGGCTTGGTTAAGCCCTAAGTCTCTTGTAATCTAAACCTTTGCAATTTCTATTTCTGGGGAGATTAATATATTGTTGTAGTTGATGTTATGGTCTTGTGATTTTATACTTGGATGTTCCAAGATTTATGTTAACTAATCCTTCCATTATTTCTCTATCTTTGGTTGCATGTCTATGTGTGATCAATCTAGGGTTTATAATTATGATTAGATGTTAAAGATTAATTCTTTCATTAATTCTCTATGTTAATTTCATGTCTATGTGTTATTAATTGAGAATTATACTTGAAGACCATGACATGGTATTTAATGGATGCAATTGTTAACTAGTTTGATGGTTTATACTTTATTTTTGATGGGTTATGTTATGATTAGACAATTCATACTTGAAATTGATATTCCACACTTATTACATGCAATTTGTATCATCTTCTTGATTGTGGATTATATGCAAATGGTCAATGGATTTGTTTGGTTATGGTTTTGTCTTGATAGGTTGTACTACACCCTAGTTTACTTGTCATTAGGTAAACAATCTACACTTGAGTAATCAATCCATCATCATGATTGAAATTTGTGTTATCACATTGATGTGTGCTCTCATTGGATGCATTTGTGGATTGGTGAGATAGGTTAAGCCTCAAGATTGGTGTGTTGTCCTACACGTAGTTTACTTATTGGTTAGGTAGGCAATGCATTACAAATGAATTGGATGATCATGCTTACATATGCAAATTGTGCCATTGATTGTAGCTACATTTTAATTACAACAATGTTCTCCCCATTAATGGAAAGCAAGTGGTTAATTGCATGAGCTTAGTGGTGCTTCCAATAAACCCTAAGAATTTTCTTCTATCTCTTAAACCCCTTACTCTAACTTAGTTTATTTTCATTGCATTTTAATTTAATTGTTCACTAGCTTAATCAACCAACCATCTATTTTATTCTCTCTTTCTCTCTCTTATGGTAATCACTTGTTAAAACCAACTGTCTTATTTAAATCCAAGCCAAAGGTCTCTTGGGTTCGATCCCTTCTCACTTCATACTATATAGTATAAGTTTCTAGCGGTTTATAAATGTAAACTATGATGCCCGCTTGATACCATTTCCAAAACCAAAGTGTGGTGCATTATTTTGTGCACACGCTCGGGTCGCATCATACCACCTTATAATTGTTGATGCAAAAATCTACACTGGCGGAGTCGAAGATATTTCCTGCAAGATAAGATAGAAGTGACGACCGACGTTGTGCTGGTTGGGTGCATTCTGATGGTCAAGTTAGTACTTAACAGTTGAATATCTGATAAATGATTAAATTTGGGATTTATCTCGTACCGTTTTAGGTTGATTGATGACTTCTTTTATAGAAGCATTAACGGTAGTTGTTTTCTATCATGAAACAAATTTACTTTCCTTATCCATTATGGATTTAAGACTCATTGGAGAGGGTAATAGTTATTATTTCTATTTCCTTAAGTTTATCCATGCCCTATGAGTCTCCATGTCACTTGGAATTCTTATCTAGTTGAATATTCCATATCAATAGCCCCCCATTCCCGAAATCTTGCTTGTTAAGTGTTGGGAATGCCAAGTCCTTCCAAGCTAAGCATTGATCTGTTGATCAACTAACATCAACCTTCGCAATAGCACGAATCATTGTAAAATAGGGCTATTGGTCGGGTAAGTCGAACCACTGGGACTGCGCTAGTCTAAGGCAATCTAAGTGTTTAGAGTCATGCTTAGGATGATGAAGGGGTGTTCATAGAGGTTGTGTTTGTTGTCACTTAACTACAAATTCAGAATGCATACAACAATAAATTGAAGGAGATTGAAAGAGAAGATTTAGAGAAGGAAGTCTAGGGAAGTGAATCCACTCCAAACCTCTACACAAGCTAATTATATGATTGATTTGGGGAATTAATGTAGAGATGACCTTGATGAATAGCAATTCATGACTACTATATCATCTTCAAGAAATTCAATTAATTAAAATGTAAGAACAACCTATCAAAGCTCCACATGCTTAAATTACCTAAACTATGGTGCAATCCTCAACATGCTCACTAAGCTAGAGATTGTCAAACAAGCAATCAATTGATGAGAGCACATGATAACAAGTCACAAGGTTAATCCATCAAAAGAAATTCTTAAGCAATGAATTAACAAGCTACTCAAAATCATGCCATTAAAACCATTCCATAGTCTTAGCTCCATTGTCACTATGAAACTACAAGCCACACAACCATGAGATTAAATCATCTAAGACAAGAGTATTTAATGCAATATGATCTTTAGAATATTAAAACATCCATTACATTATGTAACATGCTCTAGATTATGGAACTAGTCAAATACACATTTCATTCCCCAAAATAAATCAAAAACTAGACATGCTTACAAGGAGGAGTTTCATCACCTCCCTAGATGGAGGTTTAGTTATCCATGGATACAAAAATGGAAGAAGAAGAAGAAGAAGACTCCATCTCCATTTTTGAGCTCCTACTGTAGCACTCAAGAACACCCTCCTCCTTGCTCTCTTCTCTCTCCTCTATCTTGCTAAAGATCAAAGATAGCAAATGTGTGGCCTTTGGTAGCTTTTTATTCTCCAACAACACCCTCTCTCTCTCCTCCAAGGAACACCTCCAACCACTTCATAAAGAAGGAAGATGGCATTGAGGAAACCAATGTGCAAGTGGCTGAAATTGAGCCATTTCTGAGTGCAATCTGCCTGATTTTCGAGCACTCGAAAAGTGATCTCGAGCACTCTAACTTAGTGCAATGTGCAACATGCTCCTCTTGCTAAGCGCTGACCTATTTTGGTAAAATTGCTATAACTTTGTGCCCCGAACTCCAAATGATGATCTGTTTGAAGATTTGGAGAGCTGATTCAGTGCTTTAAAAACTTCATGTTTTGATGAAGACCCAATTCTCAAGTCTGGTTGGTCGAAAATGAAGATCAAGGAAGAATTGCATTGCTGCCAGGCGGTTCTGCGCACCTCTGGTAACAAGGCCATAACTCTCTGCTCCGAGCTCTGAATGACAAACTGTTTGAATATTTGGAAAGCTGATTCAGAGCTCTAAATCTTTCATGTTATGAGGGAAGTCCAGTTCTTGAGTTTGCTAGGTCGAAAATGGTGACAAAATTCAGGATCACTGCTGCCAGAAATTCAGAAATGGCATCCTTTTTGTTCAAAATTCCACAAGGCATCATTTTTGCTTCCTTTTTGCACTTTAACTTGAAAATGCATAAAAACATGCAATTGGAGTTAATATACATAAAATAATCAATTAATGGACTTTGTTAATGTACTTTAGGGCGCTTGAATATACAGTATTCAGCGCTTATCAAGCATGCGTGATGATTACTTTCTCGCCCCTTTTAATAAGGGAAGTAGATTTGCTCGAGCATTGTGAGCTAACCCTTTAATAAGGGAGTAGTTAACCCCTCATCTCTTTACCGAGGGAAGAAGATGAAGTTGACCCTTCATTCCTTTATGGGGGAAAGAGGTGTAGTCTGAAGGAGGATACCCTTTTAATATGAGAGGTAGTCATCTCGTCTCTCTAGCAAATGAAGGAAGCTTTAATTATCTCACCCTTCTGTGTAGAGGGAGTAGTCAGATTCTTGTCCCTTTAATGAGGGAATAATGTGTTGTTGGCCCTTGGTCCCTTTAATGAGAAAACCTTTAATAAGGTGTAGTCGGCCTTTCGTCCCTTTGATAAGAGAAGTGGATTAATACGAGTTTCACTTAGCTCGTCTCTTTAATAAGATAAGTAGATTAATACGGGCTTCACTCAGCTCACCCTTTAATAAGGGAAGTAGATTACTATGAGATTCACCCAGCTCACCCTTTAACAAGGGAAGTAGATTACTATGAGCTTCACCCAGCTCACCTTTTAACAAGGGAAGTAGAGTACTATGAGCTGAACCCAGTTCACTCTTTAATAAGGGAAGTAGATTACTATGATCTTCACCGAGCTCACCCTTTAACAAAGGAAGTAGCTTACTATGAGCTTCACCCAGCTCACCCTTTAACAAGGGAAGTAGAGTACTATGAGCTGCACCCAGCTCACCCTTTAACAAGGGACGATAATTACGAGCTTCACTCAGCTCGGGTCCTTATAGTATGGGGCACTTTGATTTCGACCCCTTTTAATATGGGGGATGTAGTAAACTTTAGAGGTTTTACTTAGCTTGTTGCTCGCCCCCTTTGATAAGGGGGTTCGTAGTTACACGTTATCTTGAAAAACTTTATAACAGGAATAGAAATTTCAAGCTTTCCAAAAAAGATCTTAATAATCTCCAAAAATTATGATTTTAGGATAAATTTTGATTTTAGGATATGACAATAATTAAGTCAGGTTTCTAACCCAATTATAACAGTCATAACTAAATTGTTTTAACTCATAAGAAACCCCACGACTTTATTTATTTTGCCAGTTTTAATGTATATTGAGTTGAAACTTTTGAATATAGACTCCATATAAATAGAACAGTGACATTAAAAAATACTTGCAATTATTCATCTTGCAATGTCAATGGAAAGAATGATAGATATTTCACAACCAATTCAAAATTCAAATCTCTTTCTCATAAATAAAATAGTCAGATGATTATAACACATATGAACCAGAATTAGCTAAATTCACGTAGGGTGTTCAGTTTCCAACCTTCCATATTTTAGTTTTACTACTTATTGCAAGACAGTAGATACAAAAATCCAAAAGTGCAAGTACCTTGAATTTGAGTAAAAATTGGATATTCAGTCATGCTTTAGCACAAAAATCATACCTCAGCACTTCTTGCGAAGAAGTGTTGCCCTCGAGAAAAATAGCAATAACTTGAAATATTCACTATCACAGGTTCAGGCATGTATTAGTATCATCTAGAGCCAAGTCTGTAGTGGCACTGCATAAGTGTATATATAATGTTGGTGTCTGTAAAATTCATTACTCCAGTAACACATAGATCCATTGAAGAATTAAAAGTTGCTTCTATCTTGTCAATACGAAGACTGAAGTAGAATATTTGATTTCTATCGGTTCATCTCCACTCCATGTGGAATAAAAAAAATGATGTTGAGCTTTTGGGCCGGATCTTCAATGGAGTTTCGGTACGGTTCAAACAGATTTCGATTCAGAGATTGCTAAAACTATTGGATCTATGAAACTTTGGTTGACTAAATAATTCCCAGTTGTTTAATAGCATGGAGAATACAAGACACTATTAGACCTTAGATCATGGATCACTGCCGCCATTTTGTTCATCATGTTTGACTCCAAAAATTAGTTTGATCAGAATGCATGGTTGACCATAACATATTAGAAGCCCTTGTATCAAAGATAGAATATCATAAACAATACGGAGAAACAAACATATCTTGCAATTTATTGAATGTTCTGACAATGGAACCACTTTGCAAGTACAATATATGTGACAATGACATATGAAAATAATGAGTTGTAAGATAATTTATTAGCTTCGGCCTTTAGATTATTAATCAATTCAATTGGCAAGTCATTAACTATTTTGTTGCATTAATCAGTAAATTATGGGATGTTGATTTATCAACCTTCTTCACAGAGAAAATAAGAAAAAACTAATAATGAAGTTTAATGGGAGTTTTGTACAAATGAAAAAATAAATAATGACTTTTTGGTCAAAGACTAAAGATTATAGATAGTTCTACTGTAATTTCAGGGAAGGTAGTGAATTGACACTAATCCAATTAGTGGTCCAAGTCGTGACTGAATCAAGTTTTGGTTAGTCGATCACCATATATAAATAATACATGGATAAATGAAATAGAAAAAAATAAAATAAAATAAAAATTAGAGGATTCCTTGTTAATGACTGTTGAACGAAATCAACTCGACTCTGGGCAGATTTTTGGGAGGATGACTATCATCAAACATCGTGTTCCCACAGACGGCGCCAACTGTTGATGTAAAAATCTGCACGGGCTGGAGTCAAAGATGTTTCCTGCAAGATAAGATAGAAGTGACGACCGGCATTGTGCTGGTCGGGTGCACTCCAATGGTCAAGTTAGTACTTGACAGTTGATTATCCGATAAAGGATTAAATATGGGATTTATCGCATACCTTTTTAGGTTAACTGATGACTTCTTTTATAGAAGCATTAACAGTAGTAGTCTTCTATCATGAAACAAATTTACTTTCCTTGTCCATTACGGATTTAAGAGTAATTGGAGAGGGTAATAGTTGTTATTTCTATCTCCTTAAGTTTATCCATACCCTTTAAGTCTCCATGTCACTTGGAATTCTTATCTAGTCGAATATTCCATATTAGTAATCATCCATGGAAGAATCATAAGAAAATTCTTTTGGCTTATATTTGTCATATATGTGAGGTGGACATGAGAACTTTTTATAATCTCTGATAGGTGGATTCCATAATACACACAACTTGTCATGGTGAAGACCCAACAGTACTAGACCATTACAAGTACACACCATTCCAGCCTTTTTATACTTCTTACAAGGAAAGCTTAGTTTTTCCACTGAAATATCAAAACTTTCATAGCCTATGGAGTAGAAAGAGTCGGACAACATCTCCGAGTGAAAGAGTCTTTGATGGTTTAACTTAATTGATTCATTGAGATACAATTTCACGAATTGGGGTTCTGAGATTGCAGCACGCCATGATTTACAAACGCACTTGAATTGTAGTAGAGACTTGACGGGTAATTTTAAGAGTATGGTGCATATGATTTCACATGGAAGATTCGATGTGTCACCTTCAATTGCTCGCTTTCTGTTGAAAAGGAAAGATTCGATAGTAATACTACCAAATATTATTAGCTGTAAATATAATATTTGGAGGATATTTGTTGTAAATAGAATATTGGTCAAACGCCATAAATTAAGAAATTATTAATTAGGCCAGCTAGTTACTGTAATCAGTTTTATGATTTTGTGCATGTATTCTCTCCTATAAAGAGAACCTGTGTAAACTTGTGAATTGTGTGCTAATAAAGAGAAAAGGTTTTTTTTTTTTTTTTTTTCCCCATATTTCTTTCCTTTCAAGTTTATATGGTATCAGAGCCACCCTAAGAAAGAAAGAAAAAAAAAAAAACCTTTAATTTGAGGGGGAGTGTTGAAAAGGAAAGATTCGGTAGTAATACTACCAAATATTATTAGTTGTAAATATAATATTTGGAGGATATTTTCCTTAAATAGAATATTGGTCAAATATTGTAAATTAGGAAATTATTAATTAGGCTAGCTAGTTACCGTAATCAATTTTCTGTTTTTGTGCATGTATTTTCTCCTATAAAGAACCCGTATAAACTTGTGAATTGTGTACTAATACAGAGAAAAGGTTTATTTCATATTTCTTTCCTTTCAAGTTTATACTTTTTTTTTTGGCAAATGATAAGCTTGTATATAAGACTGAAGAATGTACATGGTGCCCCAATTAGGGGAATCAACAAACATGGAACAAACTATAAACAAGAAACAAATAACCAATCCAAAATACAGTTACACCAACTAGGAGATACAAAATGGACAAACAGACTTATGATCAATAGGATAATTCTCCTTTAAAGTAGTAGTATGATTATTCCACAATCAACATACTCAGTACCATGAGTTAGGGTGATAGTAGGAGCTGACGACCAAAGGAGGCACACCCTTGTTGAAACAATAACTGTATTTCTTGGATATAGTGGATTTTCTTCAAATCAGAACTGGTTGTGAGTTTGGTTGTTGCTAGTCTAGCTCTAACACAACTTTTCACCTGAGCTATGATACTAGTGGATGAGGCTGATATGTTGTTAATAGCTCTAGCATTCCTTTCCATCCAGATAAAATAAATAGCCGCAGCCCAAAGTAATTTGTGTACTAAGAAATCTGAGTTCCAATGGGTAGTATACTAATACGGTAGTTGTGTCCAATTGTCTAGCCTAATGTAGAATCCTGCTACTTCCTGAATAAACTTCCAAATGCGAGAAATGTAGGCACACTTAAAAAAGAGATGGTCATGGACTCCCAAGTAGAATTGTATAGATAACAGCTGTTAGTGTAGTGTTTGTGGAAGACAGGTTTAGCATCAAGAGTGTATAGTCTTCCCCTCACTGTCATCAATAGTATAAGACTATGCTTAGGTATATGGTTCTTGAACCAAATTAGTTTGTGCTAATGGAAAACTGGGGTGGGTGGAGTGAAGTACTTGTCTGTGTGTGACATAGAAAACATCTTTATAGGACTAGGTAGCCATTCAATAACATCTGGAGTTGTGGTAGGAAGAGGCAGTTCATATAATTGGGATAAGAAGTTTCTGGTTTGAAAGAACTGGTGCAGCTGTAAGTTGTTAGGGTTGACCCAATGATTGTTGGAAATTAGGCTATCAACTAGCATGCTATTATGAAGTTGAAGAATTTCCAATTCATTGAGTCCCAGCTATAGTGTAATTGGACCATTAGGTAGCCAGTAATCCAACCATAGTCTTATATCTTCCCTTCCCTTACCTTGTGTCTTATAAGTCCCCTTGCCATTGACCTTAACCCCAAGAGCTTTCTCTAGAAACCTGAGCTCAAACTTGTTGGTTTAACTGACCAGAAGCTTTTTGATTTTAAGAGATAAACTTTGGACCATTCCACCCACAGGCTCTCTTTCTGTTTGTAAATTTTTTAAATGTGCTTCAAGTTAGCTACTTTATTGGCCAACTCCAAATCTTGAAAACCAAGTCCTCTATTAGCCTTGGGCCAACAAATAGCATGCCAAGCAACCCCAGTCTAGAAAAAACTCCTAAGCAATTGGTTGATCTGATCCAGTACTTTTTTAAAAAGGATGAATGATTATGACTAGTATGCTTGGATGGAAGAAAGAACTGCCTTGACCAACATTGCCTATGACAAGAACCTTCCTGCATATAACAAGAACCTAGCTATCCAACAGCCCACTCTAGTAGTAATTCTTTCAATGAGAGTCTGATAATCTCTAGCATTGATTGAAAATGAGGATAATGGGAGGCCAAAGTACATTACAGGTAGTGTCCCTTTTTCAAACTAGAGCAGTGATAAGATTGCAGACTTTGAGCCGTTGTCCACACCTGAGAAGAACACTTTGGATTTTGCTCTATTGAGTTGCATACCAGATAAGCTGCAGAATTGGTTAAGTGCTTCCAATAGCACCTGAACTGAGGCCAAGTTAGCATGAGAAAACATCAAAATATCATCTACAAAGGTTAATTGAGTGATTAAAAGTTTCTTACATCTCCAGTGGTAGGTGAATCCAGCCTGGATCTCAATTTGTCTATTAACACACAGTGATAACACCTCCATTGCTAAGACAAACAGCAAGGTGACAATTGATCTCCTTGTCTTATACCCCTTCTACCTTTGAAGTAGCCAAATAGTTCCCCATTGAGTGAAATTAAAAAGGATAGGATAGTAATACATTGAGTAATCCAGTTAATGAAAAGAGGAGGAAACCCAAAAAGAAGTAGTGTATCCAGTATAAATTGCCGGTGAATGGAGTCAAAAGCTTTCCTAAGATTAATCTTAAGGGCACAGTTGGGAGAGTGATTTCTTTTATGATAACCAATCAATAGCTCATAAGCAAGGATAATATTATCAAAGATTTGTCTTCCTTTGATGAATGCAGTTTGGGTAGGGCTGATTAAGAAGGGAAGTATAGGGCTTAATTTGATGGAGATATGTTTGAAAATGGTTTTATAGATTATATTACAGCAAGAAATGGGTCTGAAGTCATTGGCTAAGGTTGGGTTTGGTTTTTTGGGAACCAAGGTAATGTAAATGCTATTAATTTCAGTTAGCATTCTTCTTGAAAGGAAGAAGTCTCTAACAGCTACCACAATATCTTGTCCTATTATTGGCAAGATTACTTAAAGAAGTATGAGTTATATCCATTTGGTTATGGGCTCTTATAGGGGTGGAATTCAAAAATGCAGTTTTGGATTTCTGTGTTTGTGGGTATTGCTGTGAGTAAGGGAAGAAGGTGGGATGGAAATAGTTCTTATGAACACTGATGAGATAGAGTCAAACCTGTGTAGCTGCTGTTGCTTTGGCCAAGGATAGATTGGAAGTGATTAAACAGCTCAGTTTTGAGATCTTGACCTTAAAGTTGGATACCATTAGGATCAGTGATTGGAAGGATCTTCCTCTTGTTAACCTTGGAATTGAAGCTCTTTATGAAGAAAAAGGTGTTTTGATCTCCTTCTCTAAGCCAGTAAACTTGTGATTTCTGCTTGAAAAACATTTTTTCAGCCAAAACAAGCTCTGATAGCTGCTGTGCAAGCTAATTTTCTCTGAGTCTGAGTGACTCCTGTAATGGGTTTGAGTCAAGGTCCCTCTAGCAAGAGTGTAAATCATCTCTATAGGTTACAATCTGATGAGGGCTGAATATTGCATATTTGAGCCCCTAAATACGCATATTTAAAACCTAAAATGATATATTTATCCTATTTTATATTGATTTATGTTTATTTCATGTTTTTAGATGTTTTCCCAAAGAAGCAGTTAAAACTGAGCTTTTATGATGAAAAGAATGATAATGAAGTTTACCGTGTCGTTGTCGGTCATCCGAAGCAAGCCAAAAGTCAAAATGGTGAATTTTGGAAGAGTTTAAGTTCAGAAGCTTGAGCCTCAGTTCAATGGCTCGAGCATAAAACAATAAATTCCACTAAGGCAAGAAAGCTCGAGCCTTGCACCTTCAGGCTCGAGCCTGAATAAAGGGTGCTCAAGTTTGACCATAGGGTGCTCGAGCATTGACCCTTAAGCTCGAGTAAAAAGCATCGAAATTTGAAGGAATTGATTTCTAAGCTCCCAAACCTCGTGCCAGACCTCAGGGATCGAGCACTAACAGCTAAAGCTCGAGCCTACAGACCCAAAGCTCGAGCCCAACAACTTGGGATCGAGCACCATGAAGAGATAATTGAGCACCATCAATAAAAAGACGTATCGGACAATTTTTGCTCCCACAGCTCGAGCCCGAGTTTTAAGGCTCGAGCACGAATCAGAAAGCTTGAGCACCACCACTTCGGGCTCGAGCATGGCTGAAAACTCTAAACCCGCTTCAGTGTTGTGGTCATAACTTTTGACTCAAAACTCCAAATTAAGCAAACTCAGCGGCTCTGGAAAGAATACTCAAAGTCCAATATTTTTGTCTCTAATAGCCATCTTCAAATTCGCACTCTAAATGGGTTAAAATCTTGTTATAAAGTTGGAACAATATATTGGCAGGTGATGCTCGAGCCTGAACCCAAAAGCTCGAGCTTGAACCTCAAAGCTCGAGCCTGGACTCTAAAGCTCAAGCCTAGACATCTTGGAAGTCAAAAATACATGCGGGAATTATCAAAAATCATATTTCTTTATTTTCTTATGGGCCCAATTGTTATCAAAAGCTAGAAAACCAATCCAAATGGGATTGAGACTTGTTCTCTACTATAAAAGAAGAGGAGAAGGCTATAGAAAATCATCGATTGCTCTCTTTATCTTTGATATCTCTCTCACGGCGGCTTTTAGAGTTTTGAAGAAGAAGATCCAAAAGGAGTTTTGGCGGTACATGGCGATGAAGACCACAACAACACAGATGCTATCTTGCGTCGTCATGAGTAGTTAATTCCTCTCCTAGGGCATTGATGTAGCCCAATTCCAAATACTATGGTTTGATTGTTCTGTACTTTGGGAATTTAATATATTATGTATTTTGATTGCATGATTTTGGGCAATTGCTTAATTCAATTGCTATTTTAATTATTAAATAGTTTTTGAATGATTAATACCTTATCTTAGATTTAATTATTCTTAAATTATATTCAACCCCTTCTTAAGGACGATATCTGGCGGAGCCCTGTCGGACATAAGAATAGAGATCATGCAATGGTGTTCAAACATTTTCCATGAATGAATATTTCATAGTCTATGCTTAGGGAAGACGAGTTATACTGCAAAATTAGTTAGAAGTATGTAGGTAGATAATTCGTGCCAACCGAGATAGGTTATAGTTAATTGAAATTAATGGAATATCTTTCTTTAAATCTGAATTAAATAAATGTTATTAAGTTTAATTCCATATGATACATAATTATTGAAATCCCAAGGTTGAACAGTTAACCATAGTATGAGGGTCGTGGTGAAGTCAATCCCTAAGTATTTCTTCTCTTGATCTCAATCCCTTTATTTTGTTTATTTTATGTTTATGTTTTTTTGAATAACAACACACAATAAATCTTCTTTCTAAATTAAAATAGCAATTAATTAAAGACTTGATAAACCACCACAGTCCTTGAGGTTCGACACCCTCAACATAGCCCTATCCTATAAGGATTCGTTCTATTGCGAGTGGTTAATTTATTATTGACACACATTAATTTTTGGCACCATTGCCAGGGACTGTGTCATGGGTTTGTTGAGTTCGAGATTAATTCTAGTTTAATTTATAATTTTAGGACTTTTTAAAATCTCACCTTATTTCTTTTCCTTTTCAAGTGCAGGAATCTAGCAGCAAGGACGAAGATGCCTAAAGAATAGAAGCTTCAGTTTTAGGACCTTTTGTGAGTTTTTGTTGTTTTTCTTCACTTAAAACTTTTCTTTGTGTTACTACTTGTTACCATTGAACTTAGCCAAAATTGTTAAGAGAATTCTCTAAATCAGACATGGCTAATAATGGTAATAATCTAAATGAGGCACAATTGAGGGATCACTTCATTCCCACCTCATATACATCCCCTTGTTGCTTTCAATTTCCACAATCTAATGCAACTCACTTTGAGATTAAGCCAGCCATGATCCAAATGCTTCCAATTTTCCATGGGTTTGCTACTGAAGATCCCTATAAGCACATCGATGAATTTCTGGAATTGTGTTAAACTATTAAGTTGTCCATTCTCTCTGATGATGCTTTTAGGATGAGACTCTTCTAATTTTCTCTCAAGGACAAAGCTAGAACTTGGTTGCACTCCTTATCTCATAATTCTATAAGCACATGGGATAACTTGTAACAAGAGTTTTTTAAAAAATACTACACTGTGGGTAAAACCACACAAATGAGAAAAGAGATCATGACGTTCTCCCAAATCCTGGGTGAACAACTTCATGATACTTGGGAGAGATACAATGATCTTCTGAGAAAGTGTCCACACCATGATATTTCTAAATGGCATTTGGTGCAAATCTTTTATGATGGATTACATGATTCACATAGGAATATGGTAGATGCTTCTAGTAATGGTGGTTTCCTTTATAAGAGTCCAAACGAGGCTTAAGAACTGTTTAAATACTGCATTCTTCAGTTTGGGTTATAATCTAAATTCCAATACTTATAACCGTGGTTGGAGAGATCATTCTAATATATCATGGCATCAAAGCAAAGGCAATACTGGTCCCCAATCTCTGGGACAGTACCACAATTCATCTAATCCTTTGCTGAATAATTCTTTCAATCTATCTTCCATCTACTGTCCTCCTCAATTTAGGAACCAAGCTAATCCAGATCTTTCTCCTCCTAAGTACTCGTCTGCATTTGAAGAGAATGTTATGGCTTCACTTAGTAACCTTAAGTCTAACAATGAATTGTTGCATTCCTATTCTCAATCTACATTCAATCTAGAAACTCAAGTTGGGCAAATATCTACTCAAGTTGGGGAAATAGTAAAAGTGTTGAATCAAGAAGAGGAAGGAAAATTTTCAAGTCAGCCAATTACAAATTCAAAAAGGCAAACTTAGATGATTGATGAGACTACTCCTTCAAGTTCTCATCATAAGCAAGTTAATGCCATCATTACTTTGAGGAGTGGAAATATCATTGATAATCAAGTTGAGGAAAAAGATGTAGAAAAAGAAATGCGTAGGATTCCTATCAATCCCATTCTACCAATTCCACATCCCATAGATGTTCCCTCACATCATACTCCATCAAGATCCAAAGGAGTTAAAGGTGAAGTCACTTCTTCATCTACTCCCAACCTTAAGATAGCTTATGAGTGTAATACCCCTAATTTTAAAAAAGGACAGTTCTGGAATTTAATTATTATATTTTAATTGTGTTTTATTAAATTAATTGTTTTAATTGCCTGTTTATTAATTGTTTTTTTTTTAATTGGTAAATTAAAATGTATTTTTGTTATGTTTTATTCACTGAATTGTATTGTTGAGTTTTTATTATTTACGTGCCTATGTGGGTCTGCATGTAAATGTTATTTGTGGTTGTTTTATTAGGGTTTATTTTTACACGCCGACAATAGTTAGGGAGTGGATTTTAGGGATGGTTTTATATTAGAATTAGGATTGTGGTGTGAAGCCTATATATATACATATTATACGTTGGTTTAGGGTTAAAACAAAACCCTAGTCACGTCTGTGAAACAGAGAGATACACAGAGAGCAGCAGAGTGTGAGATCTTTGAGGGTTTAATAGAGAGGTTCAAGGAGAAAGGAACGGGGTTGCTTCTGGATTGAACCAAGAGCGCTGGAGGTGTAGAACTGTAGTCGACAACGTTGACGGAGAACTCAGAGACGGTGGTTTACAGTTTTAAAATCTGAAATTGCAGGCAAGTCTTGTTCTTACTCTTTCCCTTTAACCCGTGTTTTGTGCATGCCTATGTAAACTCCAGGGCTTTAATGGATGCTAAAACAGGTTTTTATGCATGCTTTAATTATATGTAATTTTGTTGAATTAAATTAGATTACAAGTTCTCACCGTTCTGTTAACAGATGTACACTTTGTTGAGTTTAAGCTCATCTTAATTGTTGTCATTGATGCTTTTTACTTACTATGGGACATTGATTGAACATTAGATCATGTATTATAAGTTTTATAGAGGCTTGGGTAAACTAGAATTGCTCTGTTAGATTAAACTATTTTGGAAACTCTTAAACCGTTTAATTGCATCCTTCTGTGTAAGTTGTTAAACCTTGTTTAATAGAGTTTGTTGATGCTTTTTGATGTCTTTAAAATGAATTGGGACACTAAATGAACATTAGAACAAGTGTTTAAAAAATTTCAAAGGGCTTGGGAATCACCGGAAGCAAGGAAGACGAAGCAGGGACGGACGACGGCTCTTAAGGGTGAGAGAGCCGGCTCCCAAAAGGAGGGAGCCGCCTCCCACAAAGCAAGAGCCGGCTCCCACATGTAGGGAGATGGCTCCCAAGGGTGGGTAGCCGGCTCCCATATTTTGGAGAAGGCTTTAAATTTTTCTGAGCCTTCTCTTCCTCTGAAACGCACTGTTATGTATTTTTAGGGTTTGTTTGGTCGGTGCAGGGTATTTCTACTTGGTTTAAACTATTTTAAATCATGTGTATGAATATTGTAAACATGTAAAAACAATAGGGAAACATCAATTCATAATTTGATTAAGGAATGGAGTAGGGTGAACTTGAGGAAAAACCTGTAGGTTGTGCACTGTTATGGTTAAGAAATTTATTACTGTAAATTGGAGATTGTTTTTATTTATGATTTAAAGCTGTAAATCATATTTAGATGGAGTTATAAGTATAGTGATTTACCTGAAATTATCTATGCTTAGTTTGGATTAAAAATTGATATATGTTTGCTATTTAATTGCATCAATTTATGGACAAGTTGGAGAATGTAAATGCTTAGATTATTTTAGCAGTTTACATTATTGGAATGTTATTTTAGACCCTTTAATGAATGCCTAATACTGATATATATGTATTAATTTGTATTGATGCATAGTTTGGAGTATGGTTGATGAATTGCTTAATATTGTTTAATCAATTATACTATGTGGAGGTTTGTATGCACCGGTATGGGACGGTGGCATACTAGGGACGGCTTAGTTCAAAACACTAAGACCTACCTATGCTAGGGATGGATTAGTTAAAATACTAAGTCCTACCTATATTGGAATAAGTTGGATTAACTATAAAAGTTAAGTCCTACTTATATGTATGTATATGCACCGGTATGGGACGGTGGCATATTGGGGACGGCTTAGTTTAAAACCCTAAGACCTACCTATATTAGGGATGGATTAGTTCAAACACTAAGTCCTACCTATTTTGAAATAAGATGGATTAACTACAAAATGTTAAGTCCTACTTATAACTATGTGTCAGGTCAATAAACCTTTTGAATGACACACCTTGAGCGGACTTTATATATTTATGTTATGGTGCCATGGTATGAGCTTGAGTCTCAGGACCATGGTTAGGGTGCGTATATCACCTAGGATGGATAACTGGATGGTGGTTTCTATTCCCTGGTAGGTCCAAATACATATGACCACAGTATGTGCGATTTGCATGGTATCTTTACTCAGGCTGAGACGTACCGCTTGGACTAGTGAGCGTCCTATAGTGTGTAATTATATATATATGGACTACTTTAGATATTATTGAGCTATCTAGGATGTATCTACGTATCGGGTTTCTGATTGGATCGTAGTAGAATAGGACTTGCATGTGGGCCTGACTTACTTCTTTATTTTTCAGGTGTTCGTTAGCTCCAGGGTTAAAGCTTGGATGTACAGAGCAGATACAGACACTCACTCCTCCAATAATGTAGGATTTCATTCTATGTTCTAGATTGAGGTTTAATCTTCAGTTGTTTAGTTCAGTTTGGATTCTAAGGGGTCTACTAGATGGATTCTCGAGTTGTACAGAGATTGGAAGTTTGGAATATTATTGTTATTTTAATTTTTAAACTATAATGATTTTATTTTAGATTTCTTTTCAGCTATATTATTTATTTCTTTTTAAATTCTGTTTTGTATTCCGTGTTCATTTACATATTAATTATTTGGTATCCCTCGGATCTGTGCTCGAACTTAATCACCCGTGGCTCTAGAATCGAAGGGTATCACAATGAGCCAAGAACACCTTTTCCTAAACGTCTTAAGGGAACCTCTTACTTTGGTAAGTAAGGAGAGAAAATCCAAGACATGATGGATGTCTTCAAACAAGTAAAAGTCAATATTCCTCTCCTAGATGCCATCAATCAAGTTCTTGCCTATGCTAAATTTCTGAAATATTTGTGCACTCAAAAGAGAAAATCAAAAAGCCAAGTCTCTAAGAAAATCTATCTCACTGAGCAAGTCAGTGCAATCATTTAACACAATATTCCTCCTAAGTTCAAAGATCTTTGTGCTCCTACCATTTCGTGCACTATTGGAAACAATGTGATAGACAAAGCACTTCTTGATCTTGGAGTGAGTGTTAATCTTCTTCTTTACTCGGTGTATGAATAATTAGGGTTGGGAGAGCTTAAACCCACGTCAATAGTGTTACAACTTGCCGATCGATCTTTAAAGCAACTGAGTGGGATAATTGAAGATGATCTCATTAAAGTGGATGATCGGTGTGACAATTATACATCAACCTTTGCAATAGCACAAATCATTGTAAAATAGGGCTATTGGTCGAGTAAGTCGAACCACTGGGATTGCTAGTTTATGGCGGCCAAGGTGTCTAGAATCATTTTTTAAATGATGAAATGGTGTATAGAGGTTTGTTGGTTTGTCATTAAAACTAAGAATGAAAGATTGCCTAAAACAGAAAATGAAAGGGATCTAAGATGAGAGAAACTTATGTAGAGAGGGCTGGGGAAGTGAATTCACCACCAACTATGTAAACATGCTTGCTTACAATTAACTTGGGGAACAAAATATACATGTAACCATGATATGTAGAAATGCAAGACAACTACAATATCTTCAAGAAGTTCACACATTCAAGAATTAAGTATAATTCATCAAAGGTTGGTATAATTCATCTATCTAAACTAGGGTATAGCATGAAATATCCTTCCTAAGCTATGAACTATCAAAGTCCTCAATTTGTGTGGTAAATGCACATGAAGTCAAAAGCTAAGGATAATCTATCAAAAGGGAGGCCCTAAGCTTGGATTATCAAACCTTCCATACAATATGCCATTAAAATCATTTCATACTCTCATCTACATTCTCACTATGGAGATGTAAGCCCTATAATCATGAAAACATACAATCTAAGACAAGATAATACATTTAACACCATCATTTATTGAATTGAAGAACATTTACAACATGTGTAAGTCTCTAGAATATGAAAAGATTACATACACACTTTATTCCCCAAATCAAAACAAGATTATAGCATGCTTACAAAGAATGGCTTCATCACCTCCCTAGGATAGGGAGTTAGTTGTTCATGGATGCAAGAGAGGAATGAGAAGAGATGAAAACCCCCTCAATTTTCGTGCTTAGAGGACCCAAAATACCCAAAACCTCAAGAACTCTTCTTTCTCTCTCTAAAAACCTAGCTAAAAATTGTGTCCCAATAATAATGCATCAATGCTCTTATCTAGCCAAAAACCTCTCCCCTTACACTTTATCACGAGCTCCAATCACTCCAAGGAAGTAGAACCACACAAAAATTACAGAGGGAACAAGTTCAGCACAAAAATAGGAGCAGGTGGGCTGCTCTCTACAGATCGGCGGGCGCCTGCGGTGCGCTGGCGAGCGCCCGTGGGCTTTCATGGCTCGAGGGGAGCTGCTGGCATAAACGGTAGGCGCCCGTAGTGGCGCGACGGGCGCCTGAGGGAGCTCAGCAGGGGCCCACGAGCCTGTGGCGGGGCCCCGCGAAACTAGGCAGAGAGTTGAGGAGCTTGGCGGGCGCCCGCGAGGCCTTGTGGCTGCAACTTCATTAAGGCTTCTTGTAAGCCTTTTCGAGCCAGAGCGTTGACGCGGTCTCCACTTTGAACACTAAGCCACGAACTCCATGCATACGAGGACTCAAGAGGTCTGGTCCAAAAGACGGTCCCCAGCAACGACGCACCTACTTCAACAAGAGTGATGTCAAAACCGCTTCTTTAATCATATTTGGGGAAACTGACCTGAAACAAGACAAAAGTACACAAGTAAAGTAAAACTGTACATTATACTTCATTAATGGACCTAACTCAAGCAAGAAAGGGCGTTTGAATATGCAATATTCGGTGCTTATCACACCCCCAAACTTACATTTTGCTAGTCCCATAGCAAAACCAAAACATAGAACCTAACCAAAAATGACAACAAATGGAATGCTGACCACATGCATCAATCATGGAGCAAGAAATTACCTACGAAGCTCAAATGTAACTTGGAACAACAAAAATTTGGAAAAAGACTCATTAAGAAAACTACCTTACATATATAAAGCCCTGATACTCAAAATGGCAAAACAAGTTTTAACTTTTACGCTCTGCTCATTAAAACCTATATAAACACTTCAATTGTCATTTCTAAAATGGAATTTAACTCTAACTTCAGTGACAGTGAACCGGATTCCCAACATGCGGCTTTTACCCTCTTTTTCCAATCCCAAAAACACAAGCTTTCAAATCTTTAAATCTCTTTCTAAATGAGGTCCCCAAGGCTTAACTTTATTCACAAAACAACTTTTGTTGCATAATGACGATTTTATTGATCAACTCAAAAGATCACTTACTATGGTCGTGCAATGTCAAAATCCTTTAAGCTTTCTAACCAACTCATGTAGCAAGTGTTAGGCCAACAACTCCCAAACCAGATGGCTTTAGGGTGTTTAGTGTAGAGACACTCCTAGGGCTTAATACTCGAATTGGAAAGGCTACGAACTTCGACGAACCATATTTATTTATTTTTGAATGACCGTGCAATGTCTAAGTCCTTTAAGCTTTCTAACCAACCCATGTAGCAAGTGTTAGGCCAACAACTCCCAAACCAGATGGCTTTAGGGTGTTAAGTGTAGAAACACTCGTAGGGCTTAATAACTCGAGTTAGAAAGGCTATGAACTTAAATTGGTCATATTTTTATTATTTATATTATTATTATTATTATTTATATATATATATATGCCAAGGGTATCCATTTATTAGGGTCATCAATTTAGATCAGTTGAGTCCTGGTCAAGGTCAATTGGGTTACATACCTCACAATTAGGTTTCCTGTATGCATATGTGCAATGAGAAGCGTAAAAGAGTATGAAGTCCCGTGAAAATCTAATTGAAGTACTTATACAGACCGATATGAATCAACATGCTTATTTCAAAATTTTTCTTTATTTTCAAAAATCTCTTGGCTTCTATATGCAAAGTATTAAACACATGCTTCGATTCTAAAAGTTCCAAATTACACTATCATTGCTCCAACAACATGATTTTATTAATTAACATGCATAAAAAATGAACAAAATCATAAGAATGTAAGCACATGCACCCTCAAACTTGAATGTCACATTGTCCTCAACGTGAGAAGACAAAGGATAAGAAAAATAAACATAAAAATGGAGGGTGCCAAGAATAATAGTACCAAGTTGAGGAGGAATGGAGTGGCGGTGCAAAAATAGGCCACTTCGTGAATTCCATGAGCATACCCCCACACTTGAATTCGAAAACCTGTCAAAAGCATCTATACAGAGCAAGAATCAAATGAATCCAAAAATCACTAACGATAACTGTAATTTATTTCAAAACTAATATCCATGTAAAGAAACAAAATGGAATGAAGTTATAAGTTCAAAAGAAATTGGAAAATAAAGGCCAAACGCGGCCTAAAAGAAGTCTAAAATAGTACTACGGGAAAAGGGAAATAAAACTGAAAGCATAAAATCACTCTACCATCGGAGTGGAGGAGGAAGCACCAGGTGCACCAGGCGCACGGTCAATCAATGACTGGAGCATAGCCTGTAAAATCTCTTGAGTCTTCTGGACGACACCCTCTATGGCGTCAAAGCGTAAGTTAAATGCATCGAGACAAGCATTCAGGGCGAGATAGTCAGCTCAGGTCATGATATCTAACGGCGGAGGCGTAGGGGCATCATTAACAGGTGGAACAGGAGCCACAAGGGGTACTGGAGCACTCCAATCCAACTCGCCCCCAATGCGGGCCTGATGGGACGTCCAAAGCTGAGCTGTGCTCGACTTCTAGACCCCAAGAGGAAAATCAAGAACCGTCTTTTCTTTAGCTTCACCCCAGGGTGCTTTGAATATGGCATCTTTAAGCAACCTTGTGATAAGGTAAGGAAAAGGGAATGCCCATGTGGTGGTAGTGCGCGACCTAACCAAGATTAATTCATTATAAATTTTT
The DNA here is from genome assembly GCF_030987335.1 of Cornus florida. Taxonomy (NCBI): domain Eukaryota; kingdom Viridiplantae; phylum Streptophyta; class Magnoliopsida; order Cornales; family Cornaceae; genus Cornus; species Cornus florida. The sequence continues at coordinate 83,162,254 of NW_026775574.1, read as the reverse complement.
AGCATTTGGTCCCAGACAAGCTGTGGGACGCAAAACCAATACCCCTTTTCAACATTATAGAGGGTTTTCAGAAAATCCCCCTTACGCTCGGAATGGCCTGGCACGGAAAGGACATTCTTAGCAAGGACCGAATCAAGAAACCACAACCGGCATGGCAAAAAGGACTTGTTGGTGCTTGTGGTTCAAGTGCCGGTGAATTGGCCGTGGCAAATCTCCCCCACAATGTCGGACAAGGTCATGTCGGGAGGAGCAACATAGAGAGGCAAGCCCACCCCATCTACGGGAGATTCCAATGGGCAGTCCATGGCCAAAGCAAAATTATCAAGGGTGAACTCATACTCATAATCATCAATGGTGGTTTTGATTTTGTCTGGTTCCGTACATGAATAGAACATGTTGGCGTAGAAGAGACGGACCACACGTGGGTAGTAGAAGTGAGCACGTGGTTTGAAAAGAGCTTCAAGACTCCTTCAATTTGCGGACGGACCACGCCGTCTCATGATTATACTTAAAACCATCTTTGATAGCGAACTTGGCTTTGGGAATGATTGGCCATTCAGCCCAATTTGGGGTTGGAGGCACATTAGAAGGGCCCTCGGATGATCTAGCACGCTTGGAGGCCACTCTAGAAGCCATTTGGAGGGAAGAGAATTGGTTCAGACCTTTTTCCGAACACCTGGTGTGCAGTGCGAAAGGGAAGAGATGCAAAATGGTGATAGAACTTAAAAAATCCCAAAAGTTTGAAGTCTTTAATCAACAAAACACAAGTCCTAACAACTACACATCCTCTACACAATCAACCCCGTCCGCTATGAAGCAAAACTTGAAAAACGAAGAAGAAAAGGAACTTACTTAACTATGAAGAACACAAGACTTTTCTTGTTTGATTGATGGAAGATGGGAATGAGAGTTTGTTAACAGGAAATGAGATGTGAGATGGATGGGATGAGATGGAGATGGCCAAGATTTGGAAGAGAGTAGGAAGTTTTGAGGGTTTGAGAGGGTTGGGGCGAGAGTGGAGAGGGAGAAGGAGAATTGTAACAACATAAATGGGCTTGAAAGCCCATTTAGAATCCAGCGGAGGGGAACCACAGGAGCCCGCGGACGCACGGCGGGAGCCCGCGGGGTAATGAGGGATACTGAGGGGTTTGGCAGGGCCCTATGATGAATGGTGGGGGCCCGCGGTAGCTACAGCCGGGGCTCGAGAACAACGGCGAGGCCCCGCTGAGTGACTTAACATACTGGCATATTTCGCGGGCGCCCACGGGACCTCTTGTAAAGCTGCTTTGTGTAGTAAGGCTCAGCCTGCAAAGCCTGAACTTGATCACATGGACTTCCAACAAGGACAGAAATGCGTTGGAGATCCTGGGAACCGCATAGGATTAAATAGATGAGACAACTTCACAAGCAACGGCCATGAGATTCAAATGCTAAAAAAACCTTAGACAAGATGGGAGACATGCTCGTATGACCATGAATATTTCCAAAAGTTGAACAAAGACCTGAAGATGAGGAAGAAAACCAAATGTAACCACCGGGATGCCCGATGAACAATTCCGGAAGCATGCACATTTTGGTCGAACTTTGTGACCTCCCAGAAATTTTGTGGAACTAGGCACTTGGGAGAACGAAGCTTGGAGGATAGAAGAATTGCTTCCGATGAGGGCTAAATTTAACGTCGATAGCTAGATGAAGTAAGATTGCATATTAGTTCTCGTAGACTGGGTCCGTTAAGAGGATTTTCTCTACTTTGCAGATAGGGACTATGCTGTCAATGTAAGGCTTAAGCCGTTGGCCATTAACCTTAAATAGAGATCCATCAGCCGGATCTCGAAGCTCGACTGCTCCATGAGGAAAGACGGCGGTGATAACATATGGACCATCCCACCGTGAACGGAGTTTACCGGGAAAGAGTCTCAATCTAGAATTGAAAAATCAAAATTTTGTCCAGGGGCAAAAGACTTTGTGACAATGTGCTTGTCATGAAAAGCTTTAGTCTTTGCCTTATAGATTTTGGCACTTTCATACTCATCATTGCGAAGTTCCTCAAGCTTATTGAGTTACAATTTGTGAGTAGAGCTGGCTTGTTTGAGATCAAAGTTGAGCCTTTTTATGGCCCAATAAGCACGGTGCTCTAGTTCGACTGGAAGATGACAGGCTTTGCCAAAGATAAGTCGATATGGTGACATGCCAATTGGTGTCTTATAAGCTGTCTGGTAAGCCCAAAGCGCATCGTTTAGTCTCAATGACTAATCTTTACGGTCCGGTCGAAACTTTTTTTCTAGGATATGCTTAATCTCCCGATTAGATACTTCCACTTGACCACTTATTTGAGGATGGTAAGGTGTGGCAACCTTATGAATGACAGAGTACTTTGAGAGGACGGATTTAAGGTAACGATTGCGGAAATGAGATCCACTGTCACTGATGATTGCTCGAGGTGTACCAAAACGACTAAAAATATTGGATTGAATGAACTAGATCATGACTTTATGATCAGCAGTTTTGGTAGCCTCGGCTTCAACCCATTTGGAAACATAATCCACTGCTACAAGGATATACTCATAGCCATAAGAAGATGGAAATGGTCCCATGAAGTCGATCCCCCACACATCGAAAATTTCAATAATGAGGATGGGAGTGAGGGGCATTATGTCTCTCCTAGACATGGATCTGAGCTTTTGGCAACACTCACAAGATTTACAGAAATTGTAAGCATCCCAAAATAAGGATGGCCAATAAAATCCGCTTTGAAGGACTTTGTCAGCGGTCTTTCTGGCACTAAAGTGTCCCCCACAAGCAAGAGTGTGGCAAAAATTGAGGACACTTGTGGTTTCATTGTCGGGAACGCATCTCCGGATGATTTGATCCGGGCAGTACTTGAACAATTCTGGATCTTCCCAAAAGAAATGCTTAATTTGGGAGAAGAAACGGTCTCTTTCTTGTTTTAACCAATTGGAGGGAATTTTACATACCGCAAGGTAGTTGACAATGTCCACAAACCAAAGGAGATTTGAATGGGAAATCTGAAATAGTTGCTCATCAGGAAAAGAATCCCGGATTGTAGCAAATTCAGAAGATTTTTTAATAAGTAAACGAGAGAAATGGTCTGCGACAACATTGTCTGTCCCTTTCTTGTCCCGGATCTCAATGTCAAACTCTTGAAGTAAGAGTATCCATCGAATTAGGTGGGGTTTGGTCTCTTTTTTCCCGAGCAAATGCCTAAGAGCAGCATGATCCGAAAAGACAATGACCTTGGATCCAAGAAGATAGGAACGGAATTTATCCAAGGCATACACCACGTCCAACAATTCTTTTTCAGTGGTGGTGTAATTTAACTGAGCATTAGAGAGAGTCTTGCTCACATAATGATAGCATGTGGAAGCTTATCCATACGCTGGCCCAAAACCGCACCTAATGCATAATCGGATGCATCACATATGATCTCAAATGGAAGAGACAAATTAGGCGGTTTCATGATTGGGGCGGAGGAGAGAAGAGTGCGAAGTTTCATGAAAGCTTTCATACAAGCTTCATTAAAATTGAACGGAACATCCTTGGTAAGAAGATTACACAAGGGCCGAGAAATTTTGCTAAAGTCTTTGATGAAGCAATGATAGAAGCCAGCATGGCTAAGAAAGGAACGGATTTGACGGACAGAATTTGGAGGAGGGAGGTTGAAGATTAACTCCACTTTGGCTTTGTCAACCTCAATCCCCCTTTTTGAAATGACATGTCCTAAAACAATGCTTTCTTGGACCATAAAGTGACTTTTCTCCCAACTTAGAATGAGATTAGTTTCCTTGCACGTTTGAAGTACAAGAGATAAATTATGGAGACACGAGTCAAAGGAGGATCCAAAGACGGAAAGTCGTCCATGAACACCTCTAAAATTTTTTCAACCATATCTGAAAATATAGACATCATGCATCTTTGGAACGTGGCCGGAGCATTGCATAGCCCAAAAGGCATGCGTCTATATGCAAAGGTTCCGAAGGGGCATGTGAATGTGGTCTTCTCTTGATCTTGTGGATCAATTGCCACTTGGTTATAGCCGGAATAACCATCAAGGAAATAATAGAAGCTTTGGCCGGCTAATCTCTCTAGGATTTGATCAATGAATGGGAGTGGAAAATGATCCTTCCTAGTGGTAGAGTTAAGTTTCCGGTAGTCAATGCACACATGCCACCCGGTGGTGGTGCGTTATGGCACGAGCTCTCCCGCGGAATTTTCAACGACGGTGAGGCCAGATTTCTTGGGAACAACTTGAGTGGGGCTCACCCACTTGCTATTAGAGATGGGGTAGATGATTCTCACATCTAGTAGCTTGATTACTTCTTTTATGACCACTTCTTTCATGTTGGGATTTAACCGGCGCTGCACCTCTTTAGAAGGTTTAGTGTCCTCCTCCATATAGATGCCATGCATACAAATAGAAGGGTTGATTCCTTTCAAATCAGCCACTGCCCAGTCAATAGCTTTTTTGTGCTCTTGAAGCACCGCTAAAAGGCTATTTTCTTGGTCTTGTAAAAGGTTCGATGCAATGATGATCGAAAGAGTTTGATTGACACCAAGAAACACATACTTGAGGTGGGCCGGGAGCGGCTTTAACTCAAGTTGTGGTGGAGATTTCAAGGAAGGAGCCGGAGGAGGAGTAGAGAGTTAAAGAAGTGGTTCTTTTGGCATCTTCCAAGGAGGAAAATCCATGATAGCACTTATGTCAAGCAACAAATTTACTTCTTAGATGGCTTGATCAATATCAAAGTTTGAGAAGTCGAAATGAGACATGCAAGTTTCTAGAGGATCTTTGCTTAGAATGAAGGGGAGAGATTCCTCGACCACTTTATCTACCACATCGATAAGAAAACAATCATCCTCATCGGAAGGATGTTGAGTTGCATGGAAGATGTGGAGCTTGACTTGTATATTGCTAAATGCAATGTCCATCACCCCGGTTCGGTAATTAATTGAAGCGTTAGCCGTAGCTAAAAATGGCCTACCGAGGATCACGGGAATATGCTTCTTTGGGTCATGGACCAGTTCCGTGTCAAGAACCACAAAGTCTACCAGGAAGTAGAATTTGTCCACTTTGATAATGACATCCTCTAGAATGCCCCGTGGGTGCTTGACTGATCTGTCGGCAAGCTGCAAGACCACGAAGGTTGGCTTTAAATCCCCCAAACCTAGTTATAAGTAAACTGAATATGGAATCAAATTTACACTAGCTCATAAGTCAAGGAGGACCCTCTCTATCTTGTTGTCGCCAATGACACATGAGATAGTTAGGGTGCTCTGATCCTTATACTTTGGAGGAGCACTGTGTTGAATGATTGCACTCACATTTTTAGTTAATCTCACCTTCTTTGGCAAATAATTTTTGGAAGTGTGCTTTTGAGTGCACAAATCCTTAAGAAATTTTGCATAGGGAGGGATTTGCTTTATAGCATCAAAGAGAGGCAAGTTAATCTTTACTTGCTTGAAAACTTCCCACATGTCTTGAATTTTGCAATTCTTGTTCCTAAAATGTGTCGACTCTTGGAGACGTTGAGGAAACGGAGCCTTAGGCTCATAAGAAGTCTCCACATTTGGGTTGACAAACTTGGAATTTTCAGTATTAAACTTTGGATTTTCTGGAGTGAACTTTGGATTAGAAGAGAGAAGATTTGGATTTTTGGAAGGAAGGGTTGTTCCATCTTTCTCTCCATCAACCTTTTTATCCACAACTTGACCACTACTTAGGGTGGTGATTGCTTGGACTTGTTTATGAGTGGGCCCACTCGGAGGAGGGGTTTCGTCAATCACATGAATCCCTCTAGTATTCCCAAATGGTTAAGCGGGAAGCTTCCCTTTATCTCTTTGAAGGAGTTGGTTCATTAAAGTGGCTATTTGCCCCATTTGATTATCAAGTTTAGTAATAGACTGAGTGTGGGAATGAACTATTTGGGCTGTAATGATGTCAATAGTTGCTTATTAGATTCCATCATTTGCTTATTTAGAGATTCCAACATTTGCTTGTTTGTAGCCAAAATCTCATCAGTTGGGAACACAGGAGGTTGATTAGAGACGTTTGGATTATACGGAGGATGGTAGCTTGACGAGGCCTGAAATGGCCTATTTTGAAATTGAGAAGAGGGTTGATTTTGATGCCCTTGATGTTGAAATTGCAAATTTTATGGGGCTTGTTGCCTCCACGAGAAATTCGGATGATCTCTCCATCCCAGATTGTAAGTATTGGAATATAGATTATTTTCGGGCCTTGCGAACATCACATTTGCTTGCTCTTGATTGGGATTAGGAAATTATTCCGGTGTGGGATAATCTTCCGAGAGATGGAAAGGACTAGTGCATGATGCACACACCGTACTAGCTGAATTTTGAGACAAGGAAGGAGATAGATGTGGTGCCATCAATTGATAGAATTTATGAGCTATGGCATCCACTTGAGATGATTCTTCCCTCATTGTCTTTGGTTGACAAGGGTTGGTGTTCTTGGCATTGGTTGAGGCTGGAACCCTACGAGAATTGTGTTACAATGAATTCTCACTCAGATTCTCTAGTAAGGTCCATGCCTCATCCGCACTTCTAGACATGAACATCCCTCCACATGATAAGTCAACCATGAATCTATGAGTGTCGGTCAAACCAGTATAGAAAGCTTATGCCAATTGCCATTTTGGAATTAGGTGGTGCGGACATTTCCTAAGGAGGTCTTGTAGTCTTTCCTAAGTCTCATGGAGTTGTTCCCCATCGCTTTGTGGAAAACTAAGAATAGAACGCCTCATTAGATTGGTCTTACTCACTGGATAATATATTTTTAAGAATTCTTGTTGCAATTGAGCCTATGTAGTGATGGAATTTGCAGCAAGGGAGTTCAACCAATATTTTGCCCTATCTTTTAAGGAGAATGGGAAGAGATGCAAATGAAGAGCATTGTCAGGGAAGCCCCTCAGCTTGATGGTAGAGCATATTTCAAGGAATTCGTCAAGGTGCTTATAGGGGTCCTCATTTTTAAAGCCATGAAAAGATGGAAGCATTTGGATGGTGCTAGATTTGATCTCATATTGGGCTGCCTCGATATTTGGCATCACTATCCAAGAGGGAGAAGCATAAGTGGTAGGGATGAAATGGTCCCTAAGAGTCGTGGGAACCACATTTGGAATTTCGGCCCTATCATTATTAATTCCCTCATTTCCAACATTTCCTACATTTTCAGCCATTGTGTTAAATTAAGTTTCAAGTTCTCTTATGTTAGTAGATTCCTTAAGGTTTCTTCTAAGAGTTCTTTCAAGTGAATTTATGTCAACTGGCGAGTTAAAAGTTGGTAAGGAAAGTAACCTACGGCCAAACATCAACAACACATAGCACAATCAAGACAACAATTCATCACCATCAACTCCAGATACGATGTTCCCTTTCTCCTCAATTATCAAGACAGAAATGTAAATGGCTATGACAAGGACCGATGCTTGCAATTGAAAAGAACAATAAGTAGCCTCGACAAGGGCTTCATAACTTAACTAAATCTAATCTAACACATGCAAGATATTCATAACTTTGAAACTAGAGCTTCGAAAACTTACCTGAAGTCGACTAGACTTACAAATTTGCTAGCTTCCCTCAGCAAGCCTTGAATACCTAGAATCTCACAAACACTTAAAATGTCATAATGATCAAAACCACGCAAGAAAATATTCACAAGATACAATATGCACAATCAAACCAAAGGTAATCCTAAAACCTCGGTTGCAAAACCGTTTGCAGTCCCCGACAACGGCGCCAAAAATTGATCGGTGTGACAATTATACATCAACCTTTGCAATAACACAAATCATTATAAAATAGGGCTATTGGTCGGGTAAGTCGAACCACTGGGATTGCTAGTTTATGGCGGCCAAGGTGTCTAGAATCACTTTTTAAATGATGAAATGGTGTATAGAGATTTGTTGGTTTATCACTAAAACTAAGAATGAAAGATTGTCTAAAACAGAAAATAAAAGGGATCTAAGATGAGAGAAACTTATGTAGAGAGAGCTAGGGAAGTGAATTCACCACCAACTATGTAAACATGCTTGCTTACAATTAACTTGGGGAACAAAATATACATGTAACTATGATATGTAGAAATGCAAGACAACTACAATATCTTCAAGAAGTTCACACATTCAAGAATTAAGTATAATTCATCAAAGGTTGGTATAATTCATCTATCTAAACTTGGGTATAGCATGAAATATCCTTCCTATGCTACGAACTATCAAAGTCCTCAATTTGTGTGGTAAGTGCACATGAAGTCAAAAGCTAAGGATAATCCATCAAAAGGGAGGCCCTAAGCTTGGACTATCAAACCTTCCATACAACATGCCCATTAAAATCATTTCATATTCTCATCTACATTCTCACTATGGAGATGTAAGCCCTATAATCATGAAACATACAATCTAAGACAAGATAATACATTTTAACACCATCATTTATTAAATTAAAGAACATTTACAACATGTGTAAGTCTCTAGAATATGAAAAAATTACATACACAGTTCATTTCCCAAATCAAAACAAGATTATAGCATGCTTACAAAGAATGGCTTCATCACCTCCCTAGGATAGGGAGTTAGTTGCTCGTGGATGCAAGAGAGAAAGAAGAAGAGATGAAAACCCCCTCCATTTTTGTGCTTAGAGGACCCAAAATGCCTAAAACCTCAAGAACTCTTCTTTCTCTCTCTAAAAACCTAGCTAAAAATTGTGTGTCCCAATAATAATGCATCAAGGCTCTTATCTAGCCAAAAACCTCTCCCCTCACACTCCATCACGATCTCCAACCACTCCAAGGAAGTAGAACCACAAAAAAATTACAGAGGGAACAAGTTCAGCACAAAAACCGGAGCAGGTGGGCTGCTCTTTGCAGATCGGCGGGCGCCCGCGGGCTTTCATGGCTCGAGGGGAGCTGCTGGCATGGTGGCGCGGCGGGCACCCGCTGGAGCTCGGTAGGGCCAGCGAGCCTATGGTGGGGCCCCATGAAACTAGGCAGATAGTTGAGAAGCTTGGCGGGCGCCCACGGTGGCGTGGTAGTCACCCCCGAGGCCTTGTGGCTGCAACTTCATTAAGGCTTCTTGTAAGCCTCTTCGAGCCAGAGTGTTGACATGGTCTCCACTTTGAACACTAAGCCATGAACTCCATGCATATAAGGACTTAAGTGGCCTGGCCCAAAAGACGGTTCCTAGCAACGGCACACCTACTTCAACAAGAGTGATGTCAAAACCGCTTTTTTAATCTTTTTCGGGAAACTGACCTGAAACAAGACAAAAGTACACAAGTAAAGTAAAACCATACATTATACTTCATTAATGGACCTAACTCAAGCAAGAAAGGGCGCTTGAATATGCAATATTCGGCGCTTATCAGTGGATAAGTTTTATTTTCTGGTTGACTTTTTTTGTCCTGGATACAAAACCTGTTTACGATCCTAATCGATGTACTCCTGTGATCCTTGGTTATCCATTCTTAGATATAGCGAATGCCAGCATTAACTATAGGACTGGGGCTATGAATATTTCTTTTGGGAACATGAAGATCAAATTAAACATCTTCAATGCCACTCCATATTCTTCAGAGAAAGATTAGTGTTTCTTTATTGATATCATTGATGAGGATTCAGTCACCATCTTTCCAACAAAAGATCCACCTCTTTTGATTTCGAGTCCTCCTTGTCCTTCTTGTGAGTCCTCTCATAAACTTGAGCCTAAGCCACCACTGAATAAGCTTGAGTATTCTTTCTTGGCTCTTAATGGAACTACACTGGTTCCTCTTGTTTTAAATTTTATAATCACCCATAGGACTGGTTTTGGGATGAGGGAGGTAGTTGAATTGTTGGATACAGGCTAAGGAGTGGCTTAACGTCGAGCTATCGACGTTAAACTTAGCATGCTGTTGAGCTATCGACATTAAACTTAGCATTTGTATGTTTGTACCATAGTTTATTTTTATTCTTTTCAGTTTTCTAGGTTTTTAGTTTATTTTTGTATTTTTCTTTTATTTTTCGATTAGGTTAGTTTAGGGATTTTTTTTATTTTTTATTTTTATAAAAGAAACAGTAAAAAAAAGATGTTAGTTTCTTTGTCTATTTTTCTTTTATTTTTCGCTTAGGTTAGTTTAGTTTTGATTATTTTTAAATTTTTTTTTTTTTTGATTGACTTATGCATACTGATATATCTATGTTTTACTCCATATATTTGATACTCTGATGTGTGCTGTAGAGAGTGATTATTTTGTCAGGTACAAAGGACTAAGTTTGGGGGTGAGGTGACAATTTCATTCTTCTGTGTAATAATTCATGATCTTTGCTGGTTCTGGATATTTGGTAATATCTTTCTATTTTTACATCTGTATTCACACATTGAGGACAATGTGCATCTTAAGTTTGGGGGTAAGGCAGTGCCTTTTATAATTTTGTTGTTGATATATTGTGCACAAGATGATGTAATTTAATTGTTTAAGCATGATTTTGAGTCTGTTGATTATTGTGATGTCTCTATTCAGTCTGATGTTGGTTAAAAATGGCTTGTATGCCAAATTTATGTTGAAAAGGAATTTTTGAAGATTTTTGAAATTAGTTGGTGGCCTGTGGTCCACTTTGTCAGGATGATTATTGTTTGATGATTGAGATCTCTGAAATACTTCACTTTGCACATATTCACACTTGCATGAATTCTGTGGGGTATAAACTGGAAGTATTGTTTTATTTTGTATTAAACTGAGATGAGCAGGTGAATTTGATGATTTTAAGGTACAAAAAAAAAAAAAAAAAAAAAAAAAAAATAGAAAGAAAGAAAGAAAGAATTGGTATGCATGTAATAAATGAAAAGAATTCTTTACCAATGTGAAAAAAAAGTGAAGAAAAGAAGTAGAAAAGGGTCAAATTTAGGTTTGTACCTAGATTGCTTGAGCAATTAAGTCCTTAGGGGTGTGTTCTGACACCTAATGCCCTAAGACCATCTGGTTTGGGAGTCACTGGCCGAAAGCTTGTTACATAAGGGGTTTAGGTTGCCTAGATTACTTGAACAATTAGGTTCGGAGGGGTGCTTTATCATTTAATGCCTTAAAACCATCTGGTTTGGGAGTCATTGGTTGAAAGTTCGTTACATGGGTGATTTAGAAAGCTTAATAGACCTGAGCATTGCACAATATCCTTTTTGCATACCTAAAGAGAATATATATATATATAAATAACTTGGGAATTGGAATTTGAAAAGTTTGCTTATAAATTGAGGGATAACATGGAATTAATATAAGTATGGATAGTAAGTCACATGTTTAAAATTGTGAGTACACTATAAAAAGGATTTTGGGGATTGAGATTGTTGAATAAATGATTAACTAACATGTGGGGACCAAGGTTACTAAATTGAGATTGAAGGTTTGAAATTTTTCCTAATTAATATGACTTGTTATACTTGTTGTAGTTGACTGATTGATACATTGTTGGGATATTATGATATGAAAATAGGTTTAAATGAGCTTACTGTGCAATTATGGCACTGATTTGAAGTTTGTGGGTATCTTCATTGGAAACCTTCATGAGACTATAACTTGTCCACTAAGGGTAACGTAGGGGTTTAAAGGCTTGTTGTATAAGCTAAATGCAACCGTGATTCCCACGAAAATGGCTTTTTAGTTCTGTATTGCTAAGGGACTAGCAATATATAAGTTTGGGGGTATGATGAGTGCTGAATATTGCATATTCGATCCCCTAAATACGCATATGTTAAGACCTAAAGTGATACATCTATCCTATTTTATATTGATATATGTTTATTTCATGTTTTCAGGTGTTTTCCCAAAGAAGCAGTTAAAACCGGGCTTTTTTGATGAAAAGAATGATAATGAAGTTTACCGCATTGTTACTGGTCATCCGAAGCAAGCCGAGAGTCAAAATGGTGAATTTTGGAAGAGTTTAAGTTCAGAAGCTCGAGCCTCAGTTCTATGGCTCAAGTATAAAATAAGAAATTCCACCAAGGCAAGAAAGCTCGAGCCTTGCACCTTCAGGCTTAAGCCTAAATAATGGGTGCTCAAGCCTGACCATAGGGTACTTGAGCATTGACCCTTAAACTAGAGCACAAGGCGTCAGAATTTGAAGGAATTGATTTCCAAGCTCCAGACCTCGTGCCCGACCTCAGGGATCGAGCACTAACACCTAAAGCTTGAGCCTACAACCCCAAAGTTTGAGCCCAACACCTTGGGATCGAGCACCATCAACAAAAAGACGTATCGGACAATTTTTGCTCCTAGAGCTTAAGCCCGAGCTTTAAGGCTTGAGTACGAATTAGAAAGCTCTAGCACCACCACTTCGGGCTCGAGCATGGCTAAAAACTTTGAACCCACTTTAGTATTTTGACCATAAATTTTGACTTGAAACTCCAAATTGATCAAACTCAGTGGCTTTGGAATGAAGACTCGAAGCTTGATATTTTTGTCTCTAATAGCCATCTTCAAATTCACACTTGAAATGGGTCAAAATCGCGTTACAAAGTTTGAACAATTTACTGGCAGGTGATGCTCAAGCCTGAACCTAAAAGCTTGAGCCTGAACCTCAAAGCTCAAGCGTGGGACTCTAAGGCTTTAGCCTGGACATCCTGGAAGTCGAAAATACATATGAGAATTACCAAAAAATCATATTTCTTTATTTTCTTATGGGCTCAATTGTTATCAAAAGCTAGAAAACCAATCCAAAGGGGATTGGGACTTGTTTTTCATTATAGAAGAAGAAGAGAAGGCCATAGAAAATCATCGATTGCTCTCTTTATCTTTGATATCTCTCTCTCACGTTATCTTTTAAAGTTTTGAAGAAGAAGATCCAAAAGGAGTTTTGGCGGTCTATGGCGATGAAGACCACAACAACACAGATGCTATCTTACGTCATCATGAGTAGCTAATTCCTCTTTTAGGGCATTGGTGTAGCCCGAATCCGAATACTATGGTTTGATTGTTTTGTACTTTGGGAATTTAATATATTATGTATTTTGATTACATAATTTTGGGCAATTGTTTAATTCAATTGGTGTTTTAATTATTAATAGTTTTTGAATGATTAATACCTTGTTTTAGATTTAATTATTCTTAAATTATATTCAACCCCTTCTTATTGACGATATCTGGCGGAGCCCTGTCGGACATAAGAATGGAGATCATGCAATGGTGTTCAAACATTTTTCATGAATGAATGTTTTCATAGTCTATGCCTATGGAAAACGAGTTATATTGTAAAATTAGTTAGAAGTAGGTAGGTAGATAATTCGTGCCAACTGAAGATAGGTTATAGTTAATTGAAATTCATAGAACATCTTTCTTTAAATCTGAATTAAATAAATGTTATTGAGTTTAATTCCATATGATACATAATTATTGAAATCACAAGGTTTAACAGTTGACCATAGTATGCGGGTCATGGTGAAGTCAATTCCTAAGTATTTCTTCTCTTGATCTCAATCCCATTATTTTGTTTATTTTATGTTTATATTTTTTTGAATAACAACACACAAAAGATCTTCTTTCTAAATTAAAATAGCAATTGATTAAAGACTTGATAAACCACCACAGTCCTTAAAGTTCAACACCCTCAACATAGCCCTATCGTACAAGGATTCGTTCTATTACGAGTGGTTAATTTATTATTGACACACATCACAACCCTCTCTGAAATGGCACTAAATTCTTTATTGTTAAGCTGCTTGAGTGGATGTTTAAGAGCTCTTATTTTCTACACCAGGCTAAAAATCCTTGATCCATGGACCTCCATTTGCCAAACTTGTGAAATAATGGTCAAGAAGTTAGGATTGATAGCCAAGAAGTTGAAAAATCTGAAGGGAATATTCCTTCTAGGAGTCAGTGTTCCAAAGGTAACAATCATAGATGAGTGGTCTGAAATTCCCTTGGGTAGGAATTGGCATTCAGATTATGGGAATGAGGTCATCTAAGCTTAATTAATTAGGACTCTATCCAGCTTCCATGAGATGTTAGCACATCTAAAGCTCCTATTGGACCATATATAGAAGATACCATTAAATCTTAGGTCTTCAAGCCCATTAGAGTTAAGGAAATATTTGAATTCCAATATACCAGGTGTCCATCTTAGAGTTCTACCAAAAGAATCATTAACATGAAGAAGTATATTGAAGTCATCAAGAAGTATCAAGGTTCATTGGTGGTTGCATTCAGGTTAAGATTTCTCCACAGTGCCCTTCGATCCACAGCAGTGTTAGCAGCATAGATGAAAGAGGTTTTATACTTTAGCTTCAGGTCCTTAAGGAAGATAGTACAGGTTATTGCTTGGCTGCACTCATTGGAAGATATAATCTCTAATTTATGCAAGTCCCATAGGATCCAAACCCTTCCCAAAATAGATGAGAAGTAATTGCATTTGATTTGCCACTGGGGAGCAATATTTTTATGACCAAGGTAACATTCCCACTGTTAAATTTAGTTTCTAAAATTGCCATAAGAGACAAGCCATTATCTCTAATAAAGAACTTAATCTCTTCTTGTTTGATGGGAAAATTGAGCCCTCTTATGTTTCAAGCTCCCCAAATCATTAAGATAAGGTTTTCAGGCTGCATATACCTCTATACCCTTTGAGGGTGGTCAAACCTTTAGCAATTCTTGCCCTTTTGTCAATCTTGGAATGTTTTAAGTGAGTAGGCTTCCTTGGTTTCATTAATCTTTCCACTATAGGTGAGAATGTTGGACCATTACAACTTGATAGGGAGTCTCCATCTGATAAGGAGGCAAGCTCTACTGAGTATTGGTTATCTTCATGCACATTCTCTTCTGTGAGTGCTTCAAATTGGTTAGAAGTTGCAACTTGGAGTTGGGGACTGGCTTCTTTCTTGTGGTTTTAAGGTTATAGGGAGTAAGATCAATTACAAAGTTAATGGCTTTTGTGTTTGCTACTGTTACACCTGAATGTAGACTACTTGTGTGAGGTTTAGTAATGGGAAGGGTGATTAAAGATAATTGGATTGTCTTGTCAGAGGGGATGACTGTGTTAATCTCAGCTAGGACACTATGGTCAATTGAGCTAGAAGTGGGGATGACTTTGTTCATCTCAACTGGGACACAATGGTCAATTAAGCTAGAAGTGGATGCATCTTTAACATTCTTCTAAGGGCTAGATGGTGAGAATGGGTTGGGGATGGGCTTACAAATAGACCTTCCATTACTCATGGTTACAATGAGCCAGTCATTTGATTCAGTGTGTACATTCTTTGGGCTGCCCTTATTGTAATACCCCTAATTTGCAAAAGGATATAATTGGAATTTAATTATTTATTTCATGTGCACATTTTGTTTTAATTATTTGATTTCTTGGTTATTGTGTTTAATTGCTTATTTGAATTAATTGTTTATATGACTATTTGGAGTAACTTGTTTATTTCAATTATGTGCCGAATGATGTGTGTTATATTGTATGAATGATAGGTGTTTATTTATAACCTGTTTGTTAGGAATTAAATAGTTATTTTATTTAGGTTTTATTTAATCTTAATGGTTGTGGATAATAAGAATGGACTGTCCAATTGAGTCACATGGACTACTTGGATATGCCACTTAATGGGTATGGATATTATCCATGGGAAGTAATGCATATAGATATGGGTATATATGTATTCACGAATGTTGTTAGTTATTATCATTTTTTTTAACAAATACTTATATAGTTATATTTATCACGTAGTAGTTTATATAAAATATATGTATATCTTATATTTTATTTTCTTTTCCTCTCCTTAGGATAGCTGACTTATTATTGGTTTGGGATTATGGTTAGCCTATAATATATATATATATAAGGTTGTGTCTACCATGGGTTTGAGAACCCTATTCACGAAATAGTGGAGGCAGAGAGAAAGAACAGAGAGTTTGTAAGAGAACGGAGAGAGGAGGAGGAGAAGGATTAGCTAAGAATCAAGGCTGAACCAAGGAAAGGAAGAAGGGGTTATTCGTGGGTTGAACCAAGGGCAATAGAGGGGTTGAAAACAATTAAGGGTTACTGGAAAAACTAGGAAGAGGAAGTTAAGGTTTCAATTCGAAACCTAAAGGCAAGTTCTATATCTTACTCCTTCCCTTAGACTTGTGTTCGATGCATGCTTAGATAATCTCCAAGACTTAATCGGACATTAATTGAACTTGTTTAAATGTTAATTCAGTGTTTAAACTTTAGTTTTGTGTTTTTAACTGAAGTTGATTTATCGCATAAACTATTTCATTACTTGTGTTGTAATTATAATTAATGATGCCTATTATGTTTAAACAAATTTCTGGGTTTGTTTTGGAGATAGATTAGATCCTAAGAACTGTATCAAAGGAGTATAAAGAGGTTTAAACATCGCCGGAAGCGAGGAAGATGATGGGTTTCGGCATAGGGCTCTCAAAGAGGGAAAGAGTCGACTCCATAGAAGTGGGAGCCGGATCCCTCAAGCAAAGAGCTGGCTCCAGGTGATGGGGAGCCGGCTCCCTCATGAGTAGAGCCGGCTCCATGTGATGGGGAGCTAGCTCCCTTTGTGGTGGAGCCTGCTCTACATTTTTTAGAGCAGGCTCTCTTGTTTTGATGCGTAGAGGAGGTGTTTTTAGGCACTATTTGGATGTTTTGGGGTTTCCAGAACTATTTTGGGTTAATGAGGGGGATTTTAAATAATTTTTTATGACATATTAAAGTCCCTTAATGCATAATTTATATCTATATGCTAATGGTTTGAATAGTATGAAAGTTTAAACAAGTTTGCATGCTGTTAACGGATATAAAGGATTTAAATATTTAATCTTATTTTAGCAATTTAAATGACTGTGACATGATTTTTAAATCTTGTATTGGATACATAATATGGTCATATACATATCATATTTTTATTACGCTTATTCTGCATTATGATTGATGAACTATTTATTTCCGTTTTATCAGTTATTGGGCTAATTTATGGATTATATGCACCGGTATGGGATGGTGGTATATTAGGGATGGATTAGCTTAAAACGCTAAGTCTTACCTATTCTGGAATAAGGGGATGGATTTACTAAAATGTTAAATCGTATTTATATTATCTATTTTACAAATTATTGGATTCTAATAGATGAACTGTTTATTTCTGTTCTGTCAATTATATGGATTTTATAGATTCTATGCACTGGTATAGGACGGTGGCATACTAAGTACGGATTAGCTCAAAATATTAAATCCTACCTACTCTGGAATAAAGGAATGTATTAACTATAATGTTAAATCCTACTTATATGTCGTGTCAAGGCAACGAACAGTTGAACGTCACTACTTTGGTTTTGGATGGATTTATATATATATATATATAATTATGGTATCACAATATGAGCTTGAGTCTCAGGATCGATGGTTAGGGAGCGTATATGCAGTGGGATGCAAAGCTAGCTATGATGGTTGGATTGGTGTACCCTTGTAGGTCTAGGTACTCATGCCCACTTCAGGTGCGTTTTGCATGTTGTCTACTATTCAGGTTGAGACCGCCTTGTAGTCTAGTGAGAGTCCTATAATGTGTTTATATATATATATGAACTATGTAGTTATTGTTGAGTTGTCTAGGATGTATCTGTGTATCGAGTCTCTGCTTGGACTGTAGTAGAGTAAAACTTGTCTGTAGGCCTGACCCACCACCATTTTTTAGGTATTCATCAGGAGTAGGGATTGTTCATGCTGAGCAGGGATTGTCTACTTCATTCTTCTGGATTGTCTACATAGGAGTTCCCTTTGTGATTTCTGTATTTAGTTGTAGACCGTTGATTATTTAGTTTCGGTTTTCCAGGGGTCCATATATTATAGATTCCCGAGTTGTAATTTAAATTGGAGGATTACTTGTATCAGAGGAATTTATTAATGGAAGTTTATTCTAAGAAATAGTTGGATTATCATTTTAGTTTCTTTTTAGCAGTTTGTTTATTCTTATTGATCATATTTGCATTCTGTGTTTAATTATTGCCAATTTGTTTTTGATATCCTTGGGTATTCGGGTGTGGGCCTGGCCAACCCGCATTCGGAAATCTGGGGGTATCACACTTATATACCTGCTTTGCACTACAATCATATCATTATGACCAAAAGATGAGCATAAGCTACACTTTTGGGGAATCCATGGACAATAGACTCTAATGGTTTCCATCTTGTTCCCTAGTCTTACCAGGAAAGAGGTTGGAAGTGGGGAAACAGGGGTAATTTTAACATATATCTTTGCAAAATTAAGCCTACTCTTGTCTCTGGTGATCTTATCTACATATGGGGGTTTTCTAATTACACTACCCATATATCTTAGACCTTTTGGGGACTAGTATTCAAAGGGCACATTGAAGAGCATGACCCAAATTGCTAGTGAGCTTGATGAGGTATGAGGGTTAGCTGAGTTACCTGAATCCTGCTCCCATAATTTGAGACTAATTGGTTTACCTGCCAGGTACCATTGACCCCCCGCTACTATTCTTTCACAACTCTCAATGCTATCAAATTGAAAGAAAAAAGTACCTTTTGAGTTGACCACCACTTTCTTAAGTCCTCTGTTGCCCCACAGCTTGTGAGCAGAGCTTGAGACCACCTTAAATGGTAACCTTCTCTGAAATGATCCTATAATACAGCGCTGCCAGTACTCAATTCCTTCCAACATGGTATCTTCTGGTGGTTCTACTAGTACTAAGTCCTTATTGTAGATGGGTTCGTGGTAGTGGAGGTTCCAATCCATGGATGGAGATTGCGCAACTGTAGCCCAGCTTGGTTGATTCTTTTCATTGCTATTACTTGTGGTGGTTGTGTTGTTTGTGTAGCGGTTAATATGGTTTACATGATCTTGGATTGTGGTGGGATCCGTTGGGAGGGCGAGCTAGGGTTATGAAAGAGATTTGGGGGTGGATCTTCCGAGGGTGGTGAAATATGTGATTGGGCCAACTTGGTAATTTGATCCATGCTAGTTAGATCGTGATTGAAGTAGTTAGGTTTCAAAGTGCAAGATTCAGTTGGGTTTTGACTTGACTGAAACTGTGGGCTTTGACTTGACTGGCCATGCTGGGATGGTGCATGAAAAGGAGTTGAGATCTTGTCTGTATCTGTTTCCCTCCTTCTCAAATTTGAATTTGATGGGGAGTCAATCTTTGCTGATGGAAGGGTGAGGTCAACGTTATATTTATATTTATTTATGATAAGTATTTTATAAAAGAAATTAGTAATATTGGTTTAGAAAACTTAAATAAGGTAGTTCTGTTGTATTAGGAAAAGGAAAAAAAATAGGTTTACAATGCGAGGTTCACTCCAATCAAGATTCTAAAAATTACCTTATTAAACTGTACTACCAGGCAGATGGTACAAGAGACTTTTTTTACATGGTCTCAGACCATTAAACACTTGTCACACACAAGCAATTGTGCCAATTTTATTCAAAATTTTACTTGTACTGTCAATATGATTATCTAATAATTTTTTGTTACTCCCTTACCATTGGTCGGAGTACCCAATATTTTCCCAAAGAAAGGAATTCAAACTATAAAAATTTGCTTGAATTTTCTCCCAACTCTTAATATTATATCATATATAAAACTTTCCTTATATCAAGAAAACATATTCCTTCTCAGAGGCGAGAGGCAATTACATTCCAACTTATATTTTAATTTACTGTTCAAAAAATAAATGAATAAATATAACATTCCAACTCAACTTCCAATGAAATGTTCGAGTAAAGCTATGGGATTTTGATTTTTTCAAACACTTCTCATAAATATATTGGTTCCATAAGAATTTATTTTTTTTAAGTTATAATTTAGCTAAAATATACCCTTAAAAACCTCCAGTAATTGGTGAACATGGGCTACTTAAAATACTGTGAGTTGTGTTTTCCAATTAGTTGTCCCAATAAAGGATGACAACCATTTCTTGGCTTGGCTTGTAGGGTAAATCAAATCATCTGATTTAAGCATCATATTTCAAAGCATAGCTTCATGTCTTGGCTGGCTTGTAGGTAGGGGCGGAGGCAGAAATTAATCCGTGGCCACAGTGTAAAAAAAAAAAAAAAAAAAAAAAAAAAATCAATAAACATGACAATAAATATAGATTTCTCAAATCAAAAGGTTAATAAGAAAAATTACTTAAAATAATATATCAATCAATGAGTCCTTTAAGAACGATAAATAATTAACAAAAATTTTAAAAGGGAAAAAAATTGGACTTTGATTCAAAAAGAAAATTTTCACTTTTTTTTTTCTTTTTTTTTTTTTTTTTTAAAAAGAAATTAAACGAATTTAAAGAATAACAAAGATAAAAAAAAATACAAAATTTAAAAGATAATTTTAGAAAATAAAATTTTTAGGGAGGACATTATATGAATTTTTTAACTACATATAAAAATACATAAATATAATATATGTATTATAGTAAGCTGGCCAGGCCATGGGGCATGTGCCCGGGGCACACACTAGCTCCGCCCTGCTTGTATATCTATGATACAAGCACTACACTAATGCTTCTTACTCTCTCAGATAGTGAATTTTCAAGTGTAGGTACAGTGAGATCATTCTAGAATTTATTCAACATGTAGTAGGCTTTTATATTCAACCAAACAATTGGGTTGATCTCATTGCTTGGTGTTCACAAAATTGGACGACAAATCACTTTACCACTCATAAACTTCTACTCTCAGTAGCTATCTACTTTATCTGGAATGAAAGGAATGCAAGAGCACTTAGGGACAGGTCTACGTCACCTCAGCAGATAATTTGTAGAATCAAGAGTTATTTAAGCGCAAGATTTTCTTCATCTATTTTATCTGCTACATACAGCTATTTCTGTAGGGATGCGCATTTGCAGGTGGACATGCTTGGTGTTTCACTGATTAAGATGCATTGCATTATCACCTACTTCTCAGATTAGGCTATACATTCTTGTATTCTCTTCTTTTTATTTATCAAAGCTTACCCTTTTAACTAAAAAAAAGAAGAGAACCATCCACAACTTCGATTTAAAAAGATGTTTGCCATTAGAACACAAGTAAATTTAAAGCGATCTTCATAGCCATCCAAGAGTATACAAGAACCCATTCTGTACATATATGAAAGCCATGCATATACCTTGTTAACCATTCAAAACATTCATAGGGAGATTCCCCTCTTTAACTAACCACCCGTTTTGCTATGAATCTTTGAGAATGATTTATGTCTGATCAGATCGACAATTTTAACTTGAATATAAATAGCATCTCTATACTCATTTCGAAATATATATATATATATATATATATATATATATATATATATTCTCTGAAGATCGAAGACACAAATTTCATGACAAATCACCCACCATTAATGGGGTTAAAAGAGTCACCCATAGCACAAAAGCATATATGCTTAGGAATAGCATCAGAAAATCAGACTAAATCGTATCATACCACATACACTACTTGCTTTATAGGTCTTCTTTATGATAAATAAGCATAAACAAGAAAAACCTATAAGTAAAATTTTCTTTTAGGCTATGCTAAATGATACATTTTCGTAATCCTGAGTACACCAAATCAACAAAAATAGTCTCTATGTCTCACCAAGTTGAGAAGGGGCATAACTATCTAGCATTAAGGCACAAATTCTCCCTGGATGAACCTTACTTCCAATCTCCCCAAAGAAAATGTGAACCTAATTAATGGATATAATCAAGCTAATTGCAACTTATATTTTAGACTTCTTCAACTAGTAGATTTTTGCCGGGAGAATTCTCTGCAACACAGAATGAAAACACTGCTATTGAATACTTTCTCCTGCGACAAACAAACATACAAACAAACACGTACATTTGAAAGTAGTCAAATCTTTCTTATGCATTATCCTATACAAGAAAATAAACAATTTCCTTTTTTCCTCGCTAGATGAGAATAACCGTACTTGGGAAGAATCATTGTCAAAATATTAAGATGTTCAAAAAAAACTTTAAACCATTATTTAGACAGCAGAATAAAGACAAACTCCTACTATGCCTCACCAATCACAGTGTCACTACTGCAAAACATAAAAATAAATACCCTATGAAACATAAAGCTAACCCAAAATTTATTGTTTCCCTGCTAATTCCTGAGATCTCTATCAGCAAACCTAGGTATACAGACCTTGGTGTGTGCTTGCCAATTGCCATGTGTCTCGAATTGTTTTCTCTATTATGATAGAATAATAATAATAATAATAATAATAAAATGGCTCTTAGTTTTTTACACACTACCATTGTTCCATTTTGGGTGCCATTAGCAATGGTAAAATTAGGGGCTAATAAGCATGACGATGTGACATAATTGAAGAAAAAATATACAGAAAGCAGGTTTGACATATAGATATATATTCTTCTTGTAATTATTGTGGTGTTATATATGGAAGACAAACCCAGGTTGAGTCCAACGAAGACAAACGCAGACCAATTGCGGGTTTGACATATACTATATATTCTTTTCATCTGTTCTTTTGTCATTATTGGAGAGTTCAAGGGCAGTGACAAATGAAAACCAGAGATAGCGAATGAGGGTCTGAGAGACAGTTTAGAGAGAGAAATGGGTTTGTAGAGAGATTTTAGAGAGAAATGAGTTTGCACAAAGACTTTTGAGAGAGAGAGAGAGAGAAAAGGAGAGAGGGCTAAAGCAGTTGGAAACCAAATATATATCTATATATATATATATACATATATATTTTGAGGGGTAGATAAGAGTAACAACGTTAGAGAAATAACGTTTGGTTAACCTTCATAACAAAGGGGTAAATTAGTCATTTCAGTAACCTGATATTTTGGAATAAATAGGATTAAAAAATAATTTAACCCTATATATATATATATATATATATATATATATATATATATATATATACACACACACCTGAGAGGTATAATGATCATTTAAGTAACCTGATATTTTGGAAGAAATATGATTAAAAAATTAGGGGCAAAATTATCTTTTTTTATGTTTTTAACGGAGACTTTAACAGAAATATATAAATGAACCTAAGTGATAGTTATTTTCGAAAGATGTTTGAGGGTGATATTTGGCAAAACTTGAGGTGTAAAATCAGTGAAATTAACCCTAACTAAATGAATAAATTTGTAGTTTTAATAGTACATATAGATATAGGTGTAAAATGATTATATACAGGTGTTCGGCTCCTGAAAACCGTGGTTCCACTTTCTAGGTGAATGGAAAGTAGGAGTGGATGTCGAGCGTACCAGGAACTGCTGTCATTCCAAAGTGAGCATCCGAACAATTATCCAGTAGAAGATTACAGGGATTAGACGATTGTATGAAGGACTGGAATTACCACTTTCGAGGGTTCTTTTTGCCTTGAAAAAGGACTTTTGGACTATTCTATGGCTAGTGGAAAGGAAAGCGGTATTTAAAGTGCAGGACTTTAAAGTAAGGTGTTGGAAAGTAAGAAAGATAAGTGCAGGACTTGAATTAAATATATTGAAGATGTATTACATGAATATAAAGACACATGAATGTAGAGATATTGAAGTGCTATTTTGCTGTGTGATTTGAACAAGATTTGCAAACTAGATCTAAGTGTTCTATTTATAGAGCTCCTCCATGCATGTAAACTAATGTGTGATAGCTTTGGCAACTCCTACTTGGCCAGACTTCAGACTGCCAAGTGGCCCGTGATCTTCTAGCCTTCCAAGTGTCCCATGATCTTCTAGCCTTCTCTCGATGTTGACAAGTGTAAAATCATATTCTCCCATGATCTATAACTGATAAATAATGGTCTTGGTGGTTGAATGCATGCTTGTAAGCCTTTATCTACGTTCTGAAATAGCCCAGATGGAAAGGCGACGATTTCCAGCTGCAGTTACAACAACAGTTAAGAACTTCTACCTAGAAGGTCCGGATCTTGCCACATGTCCCATGTATTCCTTAGTTTTATCCCTCATGCGTGGTCTTCCCCTTTATTTTAGACCATGATTCCACTAATTTGGCCCTATCATCCATTATCTTCAAACACTCCCTCAGTTAGTGGTTGTAACTATATGAAGTACCACCACTTTCAACTAAAACGTTTATATTTGGCCAAGTATCCCATGTTCTCCCTCCTTGCTTGATGGCGTCATAGTCCCATCCATTTCTTGTGTCCATAACTTGTTGGCCGTTCTGAAGGAAAGGTTCAGGTGTTCTGAACCAAAGGGTTCGGTGCTCTGAAGGAAAGCTCGGGCGTTCTGAAGGAAAGCTCGGGTGTTTTGAAGGAATGGCTCAGGCGTTCTCAACCAAAGGGTTCCGCACTCTGAAGGAAAGCTCGAGCATTCTGAACCAAAGGGTTCGGCACTCTGAACCAAAGCTTAGGCATTCTGAAGGAATGGCTCAGGCGTTCTGAACCAAAGGGTTCAACGCTCTGAAGGAAGGTTCGAACGTTCTGAAGGAAAGCTCGGGCGTTCTGAAGGAATGGCTAAGGCATTCTGAACTAAAGGGTTTGGCGTTCTGAAGGAAAGCTTGGGCATTCTGAAGGAATGGCTTGGGCGTTCTGAACCAAAGGGTTCAGCGCTCTGAACCAAAAGGTTTGGCACTCTAAACCAAAGCTTGGATGTTTTGAAAGAATGGCTCGGGCATTCTGAACTAAAGGTTCAGCTATTCTGAAGGAAACTCGAGCGTTCTAAAGGAAACTCGAGCATTCTGAACCAAAGGTTCATCTATTCTGAAGGAATGGCTCAGGCGTTCTGAAGGAAACTCGGGTGTTCTGAACCAAAGGTTCAGCCATTCTGAAGGAAGCTTGGGCATTATGAAGGAATGGCATGGGCATTCTGAACCAAAGGGTTCAACGCTCTAAAGGAAAGGTTCAACCATTCTGAAGGAAGGGTTAAGCCATTCTGACGTTCTGAACCAAAGGCTTGACCCTTCTGAAGGAAAGGTTTAGTCGTTATGCACCAAAGGCTTAGCCCTTTTGAAGGAAGGTGTTCAGCACTTCTGAACCAAAGGATTCGGTGCTCCGAACCAAAGGGTTCGGTGCTCTGAAGGAAAGGTTCAGCCATTCTGAAGGAAGGGTTCAGCCGTTTTGGTGTTTTGAAGGAATGGCTCGAGTGTTCTGAACCTAAGGGTTCAGTGCTCTGAAGGAAAACTCGAGCGTTTTAAAGGAAAGCTCGGGCGTTCTGAACCAAAGGTTCAGCCATTTTGAAGGAAAGACATTTAGCCCTTGATAAAAATCATCCCACACCCTTTCCTTCCATGGACCACATCTCCTTTATTTTAGGTTGACCTTCATGACGTCGTAGTTAGCTTCCATTCCTCTATTGATTTGACATTGTGGGTCATGGTTGAAGTACACTTCCTTAATTTTAGTAATTTCCCTTCAGCCTTACCTCATTTGGATTTTAAAATTTATGGTGTCATGGATTCGTTCTTTAAAGTGGTTACTTCATCGTGGGTTAAGTCTAATAAATGTATATATTTGTATATATATATTTATATAAACTAATTAAATTCCCACGTCTCCTTCTTTTCAGTAATATTGTCTGACTTGGCTAAACCGTCATTGAATTCCCCCAAAAACAAGGAGAAAATTAACCCCACGTTCTCTTTCATCTGGCTAAATCAACCTTAATCTTACCAAACTTGGTAAGTTTCCATTTTATTGAAACCACGATAATCACTCTTAAAAAGAATTGATATACCATGGTCAGAACTACGGTAAGCTCAGTGGAACTCGTCAAATGTGGTAATATTCATTCCAAATAAGAATTTGTAAGCCATCACTTTAGAATGGCAAGTCCTAATAGGACTTACCTCTTTTCTTTTAGGATAGAAAACTCTATATGGTAGGATTGCACTGGTTCACTTTTCTTTGATTTCTACGTAAAATTAAATATCTTTAATACGCCAATAATAACTTATTGGAGTTGTAATCCAGTGCGGTAAGTTCCATTGGAACTCACTATATGTCGCCTTTCTATTGAGCCAAAAATAATGGAGTAAACATATGCCCCCCAAATTCCATGCCATGTGGAACATCTTGATAATATGGCATGGGATTTGAATTCCGCCATTATGAAGAAGAAGAAAAAGAAATTGAAGGAAAAAAAGCGGAAGTATAGGAAGAAGGAGATGATGTTTTGTATAAAGCAAAGGGATAAGGAAAAGTTTTTCAAGTACTTTCAATATGGATGGACTTAACTTGGAATCACTAATATAGAAATGCATGTATATAGAAGCAAGATGAGTAATTTCCAGTACGAATAGAACCTGGACCATGTAATATAGCCTCTTCTCAATGAAATGCTCCATATTTAGGAAATTAGCTGATTTTGAAAACACAACTAAGTCTACTTCATAACTTTTGCCAATGTACTTTTCCAAGTACTTAGCTTTTCCTTCTTGGAATGGCCAAAGTATGGCCATTACGCTTCCTTTCCAGCTTTCTGGTTTACTTGGAAAGGAAGATACCAGCCATGTTATGTGGCCGGCTGGAAGACTGTGCCTTTCCAATCTTTATAGATGGAAGGGTGATATTCTTTCAAGTATACACCATTCACAGGATGCTTGTGGGATCCTCTATCTGCGTCCATCAATCTATAAGGCCTTTTTTCAAGGACCCTTTCCACCAAGTAAGGACCATCCCAATTAAGGGTCCACTTTCTATATTCATTGTTTTTCACTCCCGGTGGAAATTTGACTTGCCATACCAGGTCTCCTTCAACAAATGCTTTTGCCTTAACCTTCTTTTTGTATGCCCGCATGACTAAGGCATTGAGATGGACTTCATCAAGGTCTTCCAATTCCACCAACATGGCATGGTTATAATATGCTTGAGTCAGGTTATTTTGGAAAGCCACCCTTGCAGACCTAATAGTCATCTCCATTGGAAGAACGACATCATGTCTATATATAAGCATATATGGTGTGATGCCCATACTTGATCTTTTTGAATTTCTATATGCTTAAAGGGCCTTAGAAAGTAGGTGATGCCACTCCTTCGGATGTTTCTTAACCATCTTTTCAAGGATGTTGAGAATTACTTTGTTGAAAGCTTCTGCATGTCTCCAAAATATCAGGTTATTGAAATGACTAATTTACCCCTTTGTTATTAAGGTTAACCGAATGCTATTTCTTTAACATTGTTACTCCTATCTATTTAACCAAACACACCCCTCAATATATATATATATATATATATATATATATATATATATATTTGGTTTCCAACTGCTTTTTCCCTCTCTCCTTTCTCTCTCTCTCTTTCTCAAAACTCTTTGTGCAAACTCATTTCTCTCTAAAATGTCTCTCTACAAACCCATTTCTCTCTCTAAATTGTCTTCTAGACCCTCATTCACTATCTCTAGTCTTCGTTTGTCTCTGCCCTTAAACTCTCCAATAATGACAAAAGAACAGATGAAAAGAATATAAAGTATATGTCAAACTTGCAACTGGTCCACGTTTGTCTTCATTGGACTCAACCTGGGTTTGTCTTCCACCACAATAATGACAAGAAGAATATATATATATATATATGTCAAACCTACTTTCTGTATATTTTTTCTTCAATTGTGTCACATCGTCATGCTTATTAGCCCTTGATTTTACCATTGCTAATGGCACCCAAAATGGAACAATGGCAGTGTGTAAAAAACTAAGAGCCATTTTATTATTATTATTATTATTATTATTATTATTATTATTATTATTCTATCATAACAGAGAAAACAATTCGAGACACGTGGGAATTGGCAAGCACACACCAAGGTCTGTATACCTAGGTTTGCAGATAGAGATCTTAGGAATTAGCAGAGAAACAATAAATTTTGGGTTAGCTTTATGTTTCATAGGGTATTTATTTTTATGTTTTGTAGTAATGACACTGTGATTGGTGAGGCATAGTAGGAGTTTGTCTTTATTCTGTTGTCTAAATAATGGTTTAAAGTTTTTTTTGAACATCTTGATATTTTGACATTGATTCTTCCCAAGTACGATTATTCTCATCTAGCGAGGAAAAAAGGAAATTGTTTATTTTCTTATGTAGCGATGATGCATAAGAAATATGTTTTAGATTTGACTACTTTTAGATGTACATGTTTGTCTGTATGTTTGTTTGTCGAAGGAGAAAGTATTCAATAGTAATGTTTTCATTCTGCGTTGCAGAAAATTCTCCCGGCAAAAATCTACTAGTTAAAGGAGTCTAAAATATAAGTTACAATTAGCTTGATTATATCCATTAATTAGGTTCACATTTTCTTTGGGGAGATTGGAAGTAAGGCTCATCCTGGGAGAATTTGTGCCTTATTGCTAGACAGCCATGCCCCTTCTCAACTTGGTGAGACACACAGACTATTTTTGTTGATTTACTGTACTTAGGATTACAAAAATGTATCATTTAGCATAACCTAAAAGAAAATTTTACTTCTAAGTTTTTCTTGTTTATGCTTATTTGTCATAAAGAATACCTATAAAGCAAGTAGTGTATATGGTATGTGTTAGGTTTGTGGCTCAAAATTTGTGTGCAAAAAATTAGTTTCTTTTTTCGTTTTGGAAGCTGCGAGAAACAGTTTCCTGATTGGTTTTGTAATCCAAAAGACTTGGGGAAAAAGGCTAAAGATTTGGGAAAGAAGTTATACCTACTATTTTAGAGTTGAAGATGGATATGGTAACTTCTTGTAGGTAAATTGATCCTTGTCCAACAAGGAATTGGATTTGAGAAATACTTATCCAACAAGGAATTGAGTTTTGAAGACTTTATAAATAGAGATGGGTATGAGGGGTTTAGAGAGAGAGAGAGAGAAGAGAGAAAAGATGTAAGGGGTTTAAGGGTGAGTGCTATGAGGAGAGGGGAGAGTATATGTAATTCCCGAGTGTATACATATAGCCTCAAAAGAGATGATAAGTGAGTGAGTGGGGTTTTGCATGTGGTTGTATATTCTCTTCCTTGATTCATAATAGTGAAATCTCTCTCTCCCATGGACGTAACCCTAGAGTTGGGTAAACCATGTAAAATATTGTGTTGTGTGTTGATGTGTATGATTGTTATCTCCATATATGCTTGTGTTGATGTGATGTGATGATGCTTCCGCTGTGTGTGATGAAGGAGGGATTTAACTCTCAATAACAGCCGACGGTTGAGTGGGTTGGAGGGAGTTAATTATCCCCAACAGTATGGTATGATTTAGTCTGATTTTCTGATGCTATTCCTAAGCATATATGCTTTTATGCTATAAGTAACTCTTTTAACCCCATCAATGGTGGGTGATTTCTCATGAAATTTGTGTCTTCGATCTTTCGAGATGAGTATAGAGATGTTGTTTATATTCAAGTTGAAATTGTCGATTTGATCAGACATAAATCATTCCCAAAGATTCATAGCAAAACGGGGGGTTGGTTAGAGAGGGGAATCTCCCTATGAAAGTTTTGAATGCTTAACAAGGCATATACATGACTTTGATATATGTACAAAATGGGTTCTTGTATACTCTTTGATGGTTATGAAGGTCGTTTTAAATTTACATGTGTTCTAATGGCAAACATCTTTTTAAATCGAAGTAGTGGATGGCTCTCTTTTTTTTTTTTTTTAGTTAAAAGGGTAAGCTTTGATAAAATAAAAAGAAGAGAATACAAGAATGTACAGCCCAATCTGAGAAGTAGGTGACAATGCAATGCAGCTTAATCAGTGAAGCACCAAGCATGTCCACCTGCAAATGCGCATCCCTACAGAAACAGCTGTACGTAGCAGATAAAATAGATGAAGAAAATCTTGCGCTTAAACAACTCTTGATTCTACAAATTATCTGCTGAGGTGGCGTAGACCTGTCCCTAAATGCTCTTGCATTCCTTTCATTTCAGATAAAGTAGATGGCTGCCGAGAGTAGAAGTTTATGAGTGGTAAAGTGATTTGCCATCCAATTTTGTGAACACCAAGCAATGAGATCAACCCAATTGTTTGGTTGAATATAAAAGCCTACAACATACTGGATAAATTCCCGAATGATGTCACTGTACCTACACTTGAAAATTCACTATCTGAGAGAGTAAGAAGCATTAGTGTAATGCTTGTATCATAGATATACAAGAAGGGGCGGAGCCAGTGTGTTCCCCAGACACATGCCCCATGGCCTTGCCAGCTTTCTATAATACATATATTAAATTTATGTATTTTTATATGTAGTGAAAAAATTCATATAATGTCCTCCTTAAAAATTTTATTTTCTAAAATTATCTTTTAAATTTTGTATTTTTTATCTCTGTTATTCTATAAAGTAGTTTAATTTCTTTTTTTTAAAAAAAAAAAGTCAAAATTTTCTTTTTGAATCAAAGTCCAATTTTTTTCCATTTTAAAATTTTTGTAAATTATTTATCTTTCTTAAATGACTCATT
This sequence comes from Cornus florida, assembly GCF_030987335.1. NCBI lineage: Eukaryota > Viridiplantae > Streptophyta > Magnoliopsida > Cornales > Cornaceae > Cornus > Cornus florida. Next base: position 83,131,898 of record NW_026775574.1, on the reverse strand, counting down.
GATTGATATATTATTTTGAGTAATTCTTTTTATTAACCTTTTGATTTGAAAAATCTATATTTATTGTCATGTTTATTGATTTTTTTTTTTTTTTTTACACTATGGCCACGGATTAATTTCTGCCTCCGCCCCTGCCTACAAGCCAGCCAAGAAATGAAGTTGTGCTTTGAAATATGATACTTAAATCAGATAATTTGATTTACCCTACAAGCCAAGCCAAGAAATGGTTGTCATCCTTTATTGGGACAACTAATTGGAAAACACAACTCACAGTATTTTAAGTAGCCCATGTTCACCAATTACAGGAGGTTTTTAAGGGTATGTTTTAGCCAAATTATAACTTTAAAAAAAATAAATTCTTATGGAACCAATATATTTATGGGAAATGTTTGAAAAAATCAAAATCCCATAGCTTTACCCGGACATTTCATTGGAAGTTGAGTTGGACCGTTTGAGATTTTGGACCATGTAGGGGAGGTTGCCTACAGACTCGCTTTACCGCCATAGATGGATAGGGTTCACAATGTGTTTCATATGTTGATGCTACGGAAGTATGAACCAAATCCATCTCACATTTTGAATTTGGTTGATGTGGAAATTGATAAAGATGTCACCTATGAAGAGGGACCAGTTCAGATCCTTGACACACGGCAAAATGTGTTAAGGGGTAAGACGATATCGCTAGTGAAAGTTCTTTGGAGACACCACGGAGTCGAGGAGGCTACTTGGGAGCTGGAACAGCAAGTTCACTCCATGTACCCAGAGTTGTTCTCTTCCTCAGGTATGGCTTGATTTCGGGGATGAAATCCTTTTAAGTTGGGGAGATTGTAACGTTTCCGATTTTCGGCATTTTTCTTTTTCCGGAATGTTGTTGCCGCAAGGGCATTTCTGTCTTTTCACGTTTTGCGTACGGGATTATGGTTGGGTCCAATTGCATTTTGTGTATTTTAATTTATATGATTATGTGGTATTTACTTAGTGGTGCATGTATTTTAATGTGTAGTGCAAATTGAAATGAAAAGAAAAAGGGAAAAGAAAAGAAATTGGTGGGACCCACCATTAACCACAAAGTGGTCTAGAGACCACAATTATGCATTCTCATTCCTCTCTCCCATAGCTTTCTTCTCTTTCTCATTTGTATTTCTTTCTTCCTTTCATTTGAGAAACAATCTTTGAAGCTTGATAACCCTTTCAATCCTTGGAGTTTTTTAGTACCGTTTGAGGCAAAACGGAGAGCACGACGAGCTCTACACATTGATACCAACAATTTCAGCTTTGGTGCTTTCCTGGGATTTCGAAATTCTTGATCATTTTAAGGGTTTTGCTCAATTTGAGGTAGGGACTTCCTAATTCACATTATTCATGCACCTTTGTGAATTAACTTACATGAATTATGTTATAGCATGCTTATTTGTGTTAATTGTAGCCTAAAAATGTCTTGAATGTATATATGTGAATATGTGAAGACTTGTCTTGATTGCACTACTTCAAAAGCATGCTTATATTGTGAGTTATGCCTATTGTATTATTCACATGCTATAAATGGTGTATGAAAGCATGCCCTATTGTATTTTGTGATAATCCATTATTGTTTAAATATTAGAAGTATGAGAACATGCTTACTTGTGTTGTGTCAAATTCCTCATTTTCATAGTATTGAGATCATGAGACATGCATGTACACCATTGGCCTGCATGAAGGGAAGAAATTTGTTTTTGAAATGAAAATGGGGAGTTTTGGGAAAGAATGTTTTGATGAAAGTGTTTTGGAAAACCCGGTCGCCGCGGGGGTACCAAAGGGCCAGAGGTTAACATAGCCTAGAGGGGACTAGGGAGTCGCCCTAGCGTGGTTGAGCTAGCTAGGCCCATAATGACGTCGTAGGGGTAGCTGCGGGGTCACCAAAGGGTGGGCTGTATTAACAGTTGAAAGCGATGATTCTGATTGTGAAAATGGGGAGCGACATCGGCATGCATTGCATCTCCATTGCATCATATTATTTGTGTTGAGAATGATAACCATATTGTATTCTCCCCTATGTTGTATGACCCTAACTCCTATTGGCCTATTCTTCGTTTTGGATTCACAGGGTCTCATGAGGTATATCTTAGGCATCACCTATTGAGCAAATTGCTCACCCCACCCTACTTATATATTTTTCAGGTCACGGCAAGGAAATGGCGGATGAAAATCCTCTACAAGCTTGAAAGTCGTTAGAAGATGATTTTTTTTTTTTTTTTTTTTTTTTTGCTATTTTGTATTTGGCCATTTTAGGTGTAATTGTAGTTTTGGGAATGTAAATAAGTTTGTATTCATGGCCATTGAGAAAATGTAATTAACTTCTAGTTACACCAAATCCTTTAGTGTATTTTAGTGACGTGTGGTAAATTATGTCATTAATGTGGTTGTTGCTATTGAATTTATTGTTGAAATGTATTGAAATTACACGTAAGTGTAGTGGCGTGGGTGTTTGAATTATCAAAAGTTGGTGTACGTAGGTTACACAGGACAGTGGGAAGTGGGAGTGAAGATTTCCCAGAACCGGTCGACGTATGGCTTCCCAAATGTCGACCGGTATCTTCACAGTGGGTCATTGTTGCCTACGTTCCAAACCAGTCGACGTATGGCATCCCATACGTCGACCAGTATCATATCCCAAACTAATCAACATATGGCTTCCCATACGTCGACCAGTATCATGTCCCAACATATGGCTTCCCATACGTCGACCGGTATCTCGGCAGTAGGTTTTCCCACTGTTCATAACCCAAACCAGTCGACATATGGTGTGGAGACGTCGACCGGTTTCTGTCACTTATGCCATATGTGTTTAGTTTTCCCAAAATTACACTTTGGTACCAAGTGAAATTACACGGAATTATTTTATGACCCACTAAAATGCCATAATTATATTTTTAACCCTGAAAGGACTATATTGCCTAGAACCTTATTTTAATTGTTACGTGATACAAGTAAATGACTGTTATACCCTTGAGTCTCAATTTATGGATTTATGGCAAATCACCAATTTGCCTTTTTTGGACCTTGTTATTTAAATTTAACGTGAAATGACCGTATTACCCTCAGACGTTTTTGGGTCGGGTAAGGACCCGTTTAATGATCCGGATCCATGAGGAGCTGGGTCGTTACAAACACAAAAGCCATTAACTTTGTAATTGATCTTACTCCCTCTAACCTTAAAACCACATGAAAGAAGCCAATCCTCAACTCCACAGTTGCAACTTTTAACCAATTTGAAGCACTCACAGAAGAGAATGTGCATGAAGATAACCAATACTCAGTGGAGCTTGCCTCTTCATCAGATGGTGACTCCCTATCAAGTTGTGTGATCCAGTATTCTCACTTGCAGTGGAAAGATTAATGAAGCCAAGGAAGCTTACTCAGTCAAAACATTCCAAGATTGATAAAAGGGTAAGAATTGCTAAAGGTTTGACCACCCTCAAAGGGTATAGTGGTATGTGTAACTTAAAAACCTCATCTCAATGATTTTGGGGAGCTTGAAACATAAGAGGGCTCAACTTTCCCCTCAAACAAGAAGAGATTAGGTTCCTTATTAGAGACAAGGGCGAAACCAAAGTTAACAGTGGGAATGTTGCATTAGTGCATAGAAATATTGCTCCCCAATGGCAAATCAAATGCAATTATTCCTCATCTATTTTAGGAAGGGTTTGGATCCTATGGGACTCATATAAATTGGAGATTGTATCTTCCAATGAGTGCAGTCAAGCAATAACCTGTACTATCTTCCTTAAGGACCTGAAGCTGAAGTGTAAAGCCTTTTTCATCTATGCTGCTAACACTGCTGTGGATCGAAGGGCACTATCGAAAAATCTTAACCTGAATGCAACCACCAATGAACCTTGGATATTTCTTAGTGACTTCAATATACTTCTTCATGTTAATGATTCTTTTGGTGGAACTCTAAGATGGATACCTGGTATGCTGGAATTCAAAGATTTCCTTAACTCTAATGGGCTTGAAGACCTAAGATTTAATGTTATCTTCCATATATAGTCCAATGGGAGCTTTGGATGTGCTAACATCTCAAGGAAGCTGGATAGAGTCCTCATTAATCAAGCTTGGATGACCTCATTCCCACAATCTGAATGCCAATTCCTACCCCAGGGAATTTTAGAACACTTACCTATGATTGTTACCTTTGGAACACTGACTTCTAGAAGGAATATTCCCTTTAGATTTTTCAACTTCTGGGCTATTAATCCCAACTTCTTGACCATTGTTTCACAAGTTTGGCAAATAGAGGTCTATGGGTCAAGGATGTTTAGGCTGGTGCAAAAAATAAGAAATCTCAAACATCTACTCAAGTGGCTTAACAAGAGAGAATTCAGTGCCATTTCAGAGAGGGTTGCAGCCTGTAGAGATGATTTACACTCTTGCCAGAGGGACCTTGACTCAAACCCATCACAGGGTTCACTCAGACTCAGAGAAAATGAGCTAGCACAGCAGCTATCAGAGCTTGTTTTGGCTAAAGAAATGTTTTTCTGCAGAAATCACAGGTTCATTGGCATAAGGAAGGAGATCAGAACACCTCTTTCTTCATGAAGAACTTCAATTCTAAGGTTAACAAGAGGAAGATCCTTTCAATCACTGATCCTAATGGTGTCCAACTTCAAGGTCAAGATCTCAAAACTGAGCTGCTCAATCACTTCCAGTCTATCCTTGGTCAAAGCAGCAACAACTACACAGGTTTGACTCTATCTCATCAGTGTTCACAAGAACTATTTCCATCCCACCTTCTTCCCTCACTCACAGCAATACCCACAAACACAGAAATCCAAAACAGTATTTTCTCATTCCACCCCTATAAAAGCCTAGGACCAGATGGATATAACTCATACTTCTTTAAGCAATCTTTCCAATAATAGGACAAGATGTTGTGGCAGTTGTTAGAGACTTCTTCCTTTCAAGAAGAATGCTAATTGAAATTAATAGCACTTATATTACCTTGGTTCCCAAAAAACCAAACCCAACCTCAGCCAACGATTTCAGACCTATTTCTTGCAGTAACATAATCTATAAAACCATTTCCAAACTAATCGCCATCAAATTAGGCCCTATACTTCCTTTCCTAATCAGCCCTTCCCAAACTGCATTCATCAAAGGAAGACAAATCTCTGATAATATCATCCTTGCTCATGAGCTGTTGATCAATGGTTATCATAGAAGAAATCACTCTCACAACTATGCCCTTAAGATTGATCTTAGGAAAGCTTTTGACTCCATTCACTGGCAATTTATATTGGATACACTACTTCTTTTTGGGTTTCCTCCTCTTTTATTAACTGGATTACTCAATGTATTACTACCCTATCCTTTTTAATTTCACTCAATGGGGAATTATTTGGCTATTTCAAAGGTAGAAGGGGTATAAGACAAGGAGATCCATTGTCACCTATGCTATTTATCTTAGCAATAGAGGTGTTATCACTGTGTATTAATAGATAAATTGATATCAATGCTGGATTCACCTACCACAGGAGATGCAAGAAACATTCAATCACTCAATTAACCTTTGCATATGAAATTTTGATGTTTTCTCATGCTAACTTGGCCTCAGTTCAGGTACTATTGGAAGCACCCACTACAAGAGAAATAAATACTTGCAAGATGAAAAAATCTTGTAAATACCTCTTACAAGGTTAACTCATATGCGGTAACAAGCCATGCGGTAAATAGTGAATTTTATTATCGCATCCAATTAAACCATGTAAATAACCACCTGTCATCCGGTTAATAGATTTTTTTACATGTTGTAATAACATTTTACCAGGTTTTTTACACCCTGTAGAAAGCAACTTTAAAAAAAAAAATTCATTTCATCCCAAAGCAACAGGCATGTTGCTGCACCTATAAAAGCTTCATAATAAAACAATTATGCCCCCAAAGACAATTAATCCACACTATTTCATCTCATTGTATAACAATTAATAAACCAAAAGCTTGTCTGGCCACTATACAAGTTAAAACCATATTTAACTATTCAATCATCAAACAACTCAAATCATTCAAGTATATTACAATTGTTATAAAATCTAGTGAGAGTAGAGAAAGAAAACGAAGAAAAGGCCAAAGATTGATGAATATGTGTCGAACAACGCAACAAGGACCACAGTACCAACATCTTGTTTCCATCATTGACGTCAATCACTTGCTTTACTACACATTGCACACAATCTTGCACGATAAAAATAAACAACCCCCAGCAACATGGTTTTCTAATGATTATAATTTGATTGAAATAGAAGGAAGCTGAAACTCATCTGCCAAAAGTCAAAACAAACAGCCCCCAGCAACAGTAGAAAAACACCCATCCCATTAAATGAGCCCCTAGTACACTCTAACCACTAACCAGCAGGTCCTAAGTTCCTAACCAAACATGACCTCTACAGGTTATTTTTTTTTAAACATGACCTCTACGATCATTATATTTATCACACAAATCAGATCAGAGATCAGATCACAGAACAAAGCTACCCCAAACTTTTTGTTCTTTACCCTTTGTTCTCTTTTTATTTATCATCACAAATCACACATACATTAATATATATATATATGCACCATATATATATACACACACAAATACCATAATTAAGCAGTTATCTCTGGAGGTTTATAATACATTCTTTAACCAGAATAAATATTGATGCTGATTGCAGGAGCTTCATAAATTACTATGTTTACTTTGTAAGAACAAGCGCAAGAACAAGTGCATATAAATAATTGTATATGTTATAGAGGGTACCTTCCCAAAAGAAGCACTACTTTATCTTGATGAACTTGCTTGGCCATGCAACTGGTTCCCCTTTAGCTTCTTCCAGGTAAAAGTAATTGCGGCTTGCCCTATACAATGTTGCTTCCGTGTCATAAACGTAGTTCAGCCACACTTTCCAACAGTCAGGACCAAGTAGAACACCCTCTATAGTAGCACTATGATCGGTCAATGCTATTTCACCACTAGTAACCAATTTTCTTAACCCACCCCAATCTAACAAATCACATTCCGATCTATTAATATGATTAGTATTAGGCTAAACGTTGGGAGTGTCATTGGGCAGAGCACTTGAATTACCACTTGACTGCCAAAGATGACCAAATAGAGTTGTCACATAAGAATCATTGCATACTTCAACAGATTAGGATACTTCAAGAGAATAGGATGAAGAAAATTACTTACCATCATGGATTTTAGTTGATTAATTTCACTTGTAACCTCCACTCTAAAGGCTTCCATTTGTTGATTGACGATATATTGTATCTGAGCCTCATTTTTTTTTTTATTGTTCGTGTTGGTGTATTTGTGCATCCATTTTTGAGGGAGTTACCCCAAAACCAAGTCCTCGGACTCTCCCCAGACGATTTGGCCCAAATGCTTTTGAGAGAGCATCATCATGGATAGTGCCTGTGTTCTCAGAAGTCTTGGAAATTTCCTCCACTTTCCTCTGCAATATTATGTATAATATATGATTATTAGTTTATCAAATATTAATGATTAAGTTAAATAAAGAGGAAACATGTATTACCATTGTCTCCCGAGTTGTTTCATTAAGTGGTTGCCCATTTTTTCTCAAATGTCCTTTAATCCATACATCAACTCTTGATATCAAATTAGGTGCAGCACTCTCATTTCTCTACATAATAGTTATACATACAGAAATCAATCAGTAATTATATATATTTATATTCTTAGAGAATACAACATTTACATTAACAACTATTATAACCCAAAGCATATGCAATGAAACAAGGAAACAATTAGTGTTACCATTTCAGCCTCTAACCGAGTATAGCCTTTACGACTCATAGTGTGTTGAGTTTTCTGCCGAGCTCTCATTTGTTTAAATTTTTCACTTTCCGCCTACAGAACATACAAGTTAAAAATCATAAACACACACACACACACTATATATACACAAAAATACACAAATATAGCAAGAGATGATGCTGATGACAACAGTGATACTGCATGATAAAACATATTGATCATATGACAAGCAAAAACATCAGAGTAAAGGTGGCCTTTCAAAAATTTAGCCACTTCATGAGCAAGTGACAAGCATAATAGCAACATTACTAGTATATTTTAAAGGTCATAGTCTATTTTAAAGGTCGTTAGGCTAATATATGAAACTTATAGCAATCAAAATAGACTTCATGCTGCTTTTCAACAGCATACTAGCAACATTACTCAAACATAAACTAAGAAATATAGAGCTTAAAAGATCATTTTTACCTTGGACTCTTTAGAACAACGTTTTCTAACAAATTCCATCCATTCTTCCATTGATCTCACATTGTTTGGCTTCATAAGAGCGGCAGCACGTGAATTTTTTCCCACATCCCTTATCTTTCTTGTAACTTTCGATTTATGCCCACACCAAATTCACCCCATGAGTTTAAAAGTCATTTTCTTATGACAATACGGGACCAAAAATCTTTCCTACATGAGTTTAGTAAAACACAAGAATTAAAAAAAAAAAAAATGATACTATTCATAATACTCATAATAATGAAAGCATAATAAATTTTCTAATACCTTTATACATGTCCACAATCGCTCTTTGGTTACCTCCGGCACAAGTTTCCAAGATTTGAATGTGATTTTCACCATCTCCCTTGCTAGTATCCCCAAACAACTAGTATATTTAGCAGCTTCCTTCCCAATTGGCTGATATCTTTCATTAAATGTCACTGAAATTGGTTCACTCTTTTCTATACCCAAATCTTTCAGTTTTGCATTCCCCCTACCCGTCTTTTCCTGGGTATCCGTTGTGCTCTCATTGTGATTTTCAATAGGATAAGATGTAGCCCCAACAACTCCTATGATATCATCTCTAGAAGGTTTGTGTAGAAAATTGGAAACCCCCTTTGATATGTTGATAGCATTAGTGCTTTGATTTCTCATCAAAGTTATAACAGCTTGTTATTCTTTTTTTGGTCTCTTAGTACCTTGCTCTCTTGTCACTGAAATTGGTTCACTACATCTTCCGCCCAAGTCTTCTAGTATTGCCTTCCCCTTGCCCTTTCTAACACCAACAACTGCTATGTTATGATCACTAGAAGTTATGAGTGGAGAACTAGAAACCCCTCTGATATGCTGATACCATATGTGCTTTGATTCCTCATCTAAGCTATAATAGCTAGTTGTTGTTTTTTTGTTCTTTTAGCACCTTGCTTGGATGACTTCAAATATGTAAAACAAGATAGACATTAACATTTTCATAAAACTTAAGTAACTAGAAAAACATCAATTATGCAAAGTCAAGTCAGAATTTACCTCTACACGGCTGAATATAATACCCTCAGCACTTTGATTGCAATTAGCAGCTTGCTGCGATTTTTTTGCTATATTAGCGCCTTGCTTGGATGACTTCAAACATGCAAAAAAAGATAGATTATAACAAATTCATAAAACTTAAGCAATTAGAAAAACCTTCAAATATGCAAAGTAAAGTCAGATCTTACCTCTACATGGTTGAACATAAAACCCTCAGCACTTTGATTGCACTTAGCAGCTTGTTGTGGTATTTTTACCATCTTAGCACATTGCTTGGATGACTTCAAATATGTAAAATAAGATACACATTAACATTTTCATAAAACTTAAGTAACTAGAAAAACATCAATTATGCAAAGTCAAGTCAGAATTTACCTCTACATGGCTGAATATAATACCCTCAACACTTTGATTGTAGTTAGCAACTTGCTGCAATTTTTTTGCTATATTAGCACCTTACTTGGATAACTTCAAACATGCAAAACAAGATAGATTATAACAAATTCATAAAACTTGAGCAATTAGAAAAACCTTCAAATATGCAAAGTAAAGTCAGATCTTACCTCTACATGGTTGAACATAAAACCCTCAGCACTTTGATTACACTTAGCAGCTTACTGTGGTATTTTTACTATCTTAGCACATTGCTTGGATGACTTCAAATATGCAAAATAAGATACACATTAACATTTTCATAAAACTTAAGTAACTAGAAAAACATCAATTATGCAAAGTCAAGTTAGAATTTACCTCTACATGGCTGAACATAATACCCTCAGCACTTTGATTGCAGTTAGCAGCTTGCTGTGATTTTTTTTGCTATATTAGCACCTTGCTTGGATGACTTCAAACACGCAAAACAAGATAGATTATAACAAATTCATAAAACTTGAGCAATTAGAAAAACCTTCAAATATGCAAAGTAAAGTCAGATCTTACCTCTACATGGCTGAACGTAATACCCTCAGCACTTTGATTGCACTTAGCATCTTGCTGTGGTTTTTTTTTACCATCTTAGCACATCGCTTGGATGACTTCAACTATGCAAAATGAGATAGACATTAACATTTTCATAAAACTTAAGTAACTAGAAAAACATCAATTATGCAAAGTCAAGTCAGAATATACCTCTACATGGCTGAACATAATACCCTCAGCACTTTGATTGCAATTAGCAGCTTGCTGTGATTTTTTTGCTATATTAGCACCTTGCTTAGATGACTTCAAACATGCAAAACAAAGTAATCATCAACCAATTCGTAAGACTTAAGTAATAAGAAAAATTTCTTCTATAGAAAATAGAAGAAATTCAATACTTACTTGTACAGGGATAAACATAATACCCTCAGCAGCATATACTCCCATTATTTTGTGGTTTCTTTAGAGGCTGAAAATTCTGGCAACCCATTATTTTAGCAGCATATATATTCAAAACATAACCACAAGACATAAAAATCAACAGCTATTAAGCACCCACTTTGAATTAATCCATAAATCAACAGCTATTAAGCACCCATTTTTGTGGTTTTCAGCTTTTTCTTTTTCTTGTTTCCATCAGCTGGCACATTTACAATCACGCCCTCACAACCCAACCGTGCATAATGCTCATCATCATCGTTAACATTTGACCCAAGTTTTGATACATCTAATGGTGTGGGTGGAACATATGCATTATCTTCAAAAGTATCCAACTCATAAAACCCTATTGGCGGTGCTTTAAGAACAACATACCAACTTGAATTTTCAGTGTCTCTAGAATAAAAAACTTGTTTTGCCTATGATGCAAGAATAAATGGATCTCGTTCAAATTGACTTTGACCTTCGTGGAGGTTAACCAATGTAAATCCTTCTTCAACTTTGACACTAGTATTGATGTTCGCCCACTCACAATCAAATATTGGAACTTTAAATGAATAGTAGTCTAAAAATATGATGTCCTTCAAAACCTAATAGTAAGATATTCTTCCCACAGCTTGATTTGTGTCTCTAGCACTAGATTAACAAATAGTTTCAGCCTCTAAAGAAACACCACTATTTTGTGTGCTTCTCTCAACATCCCTTGTGTGAAACCTCTACCTATTAATGATATAACTAGAATGGGTTATTACATTTTTTCTGGGCCCATTTGCAAGGCACTTCAACATTTGTGACACATCACTACCACTTGCTTGTACTTTATTAGTGAGCCATAAAGAAAAAGTCTCTATATGTTTCCTTAATAGTTCATTTTTATTCCTTAAAAGACGCTTGTCCAAACACTTAAGCTCCTTCTAATGAATTCTATATGAAAAACAAATATGAAAAGAAAAATGTTAAGCTAGTTATAAAATTAAATTATATATTAACAATTTTCGGTGCCTTTATACTTACTCAATATACGGTACCACTTCTGGATTATTGAATAACACATAACGATGCGCTATCTCCAACATGTCAGAAGGCATGACTTTTGACTTCCCCATGGAAATTAGACGACCTTCTAATTGTGTTTCGAATTCAATATCTTCATTACGATTTCTTTGAACTCCTATTTCAGCTGCTTTTTTTTTTTGTGCTCACTAAAAAATTGAACACATTCTTGAGACAAATAACATTTTGCTATGCATCCTTCCGATCTTGTTCGATTCTTAACATATCCCTTAAAAACCTTTATATTCCTAAAATAAAATGTTACATGAAATAAGAATTGAAAAAAATTAACAAATGCATAACCTAAGAAGCTTATAGTTAAATACCTCTCAAATGGATACATCCAAAGATATTGTACCGGTCCACAAATGCGAGCTTCTCTTGCAATGTGAATTGTAAATGAACCATCACGTCAAAGAAAGATGGAGGAAAAAATCTTTCAAGCGTGCACAAAGTCTCTGCAATATCATTCTCACATATTTCTAAGGAGTTTTTATCGATCACCCGTTAACATACTTCATTAAAATATGCACACAGTCGAAATATTGCATTCCTAGGACCCTTCTATAGACTACCCCGTAATGCAATTGGTAACAATTGTTGCATTAAGACATGATAATCATGTGACTTTAAGCAAAGTATCTTGCATTCATCTATCAAGACACATTTCCCAATATTAGAACTATAACCATCAGGCAGTTTTAACTATTGTAACCTTTCACAGAAATGCCGCTTCTCCATCTTTGATAACATGTGAGGTCCTGCTGGCAAGTAAAATTTATTGTCTCTCTTTATTGGATGCATTTCATCCCTAATGCACATCCCTTGCAAATCCAAACGTGAATTGAGACCATCCTTTGATTTTCCTTTCATATCCAATAACGTTCCAATAATACTCTCGCACACATTTTTTTCAATGTGCATCACATCTAAATTATGACGCAAAAGTAATACCTAGCATGCCAAGTGAAAATAATAATAATAATAATTAGTAACGTTATGCACATCATATGCAACAAAAAAATGTTTAAAAAATTATATTTATTTTAATACAAATTATTTACCTCCCAATATGGTAACTCGAAAAAATAGACAATCCAAAGTTTTCTCACACTTCTTTCGCTTTTTATCTTGTTTTTTTATATTTTCCCCATTCCTTTTTAATATTCTTAACTACACGAAGAATGTCTGTTCCAGACAAAATTTTAGGCTTCCCCCTTCTTTCTTCATTTCCATTGAACCAACGTTTTTTCCTTCGAAATGGATGATTGTAAGAAAGGAATCGTCAGTGGCCCAAGAAAACATGTTTCTTACAATAAGTCAGCCATTGAGAGCATGTCTCAGCATCACATGTTGGACAAGCTGTTTTACCCTTTGTTCCATAACCAGAGAGATTAGCAAAAGCTGGAAGATAATTTATTGTCCACATCAAAACCGCCTTCAAATTAAACCTCATCTTACTGTGTGCATCATAAACCTCCACATCTTTGTCCCATAACTCTTTTAAATCTTCTAAAAGTGGTTGTAAGTACACATCAATGTCATTCCCTGGTTGCTTTGGCCTTGGGATTAATAATGCGAGAATCATATTCTCTTTAGACATGCATGACAATTCAGGAAGATTATATATAACTAACATCACTGGCCAACAACTATATCTAGAGCTAAGATCCCCAAATGGATTGAACCCATCAGAAGATAGGCTAAGCCTCAAATTTCTGGGATCTAATGCAAAATCGGGCCACTTTTGATCAATTGTGTCCCATGCAAGGGAATCAACTGGGTGTCGCATCTTCCCATCTAAACTTCTGTGAGTAGAATGCCACAATAATCCTTCTACCTTATTAGTTGACTTAAACATTCTCCTTAGTCTTGGTATTATTGGAAAGTACCGTAACACCTTTGCTGGAACATTATTTTGAATCTTTTTAGTATGTGTGTTGACTTTCCATCGTGAAGTATCGCATTTTGGACATTTATCCATATTTTTTTTTTCTCTTTTTGAAACAAACAACAATCATTAATACAGCCATGTATCTTTTCGTACCCCAAATCAAATGTCTTGAATAACTTCTTTGTTTCATAAAAACTAAGGGGAAGTGTGTTGTCATCTGGGAGCATGTCACCCACTATCTTAAGGAGTGCACTAAATCCTGTATCAGATAGATTATATGCGGTTTCGAGCTTGTATAAAGCAATAATGGCAGAAATCCTAGTATACTTTGTGCAACTAGGATATAGATGTCTTTCAGCATCTTTCGAATTTTTTTTTAATTCCGTTTCTCTTCCTTCATTTGTAGGCTCTATAATATCATTACCATCGTCATCATCACCATCATCATCACTACTAAAATAAACATCTCTATATATCCTATACGCCTCTGTCATTTCCACATCATCTCTATCTCCTTCATCTTGTTGAGACATAGGACTTTCTCCATGAAAAACCCAAGTTTTGTATGTTGGTTCCATTCCAAACATCACCACATGTGCAAACACAATATCATAGTGTTGATAACATGCATTTAAACAGTGCTTACAAGGGCACATGATCTTATCTGGGTTTCCAGCATTACCTTAAGCCATATCAACAAACCTTCTAGCTCCATTTCTATATTCTATCGAAGCTCTACAAATACAAACTCATAATTTCATTTTATTGAAACAAGTAAAATTAAAATACAAAAAGATCCTCAAATCAATTCTATTTCATGCAACAAACAATGCAAAAAGAACGGAACATAGAAATCTTGTTGTTGTATATAATAATTTTCTAAAAACAGAGACTAATAATATCTCTAGGGTTCTATGTGTTAAAGCTGCATTTAATTTCCTATAATGAAATCAATTTAAGGTCCGAATTTCAACATAATATAGTAATTTGCTATGTTGATGAACCAATTGTGAAACACAAAAACTGAAACCTACATAACTCCTTAATTAAGAAAAAAGTTTTTTCTTGGACAAGGAGTGAAAAAGAAGCAGAAACAGCACTGCATTTTTTTCTGAATAATTAAGAAAAAATAAAAAGGTGATCTCAAAGCAATCAAGCAACATATACTAGTTCCAGATTGAAATTTACTAAAACTAAAAGCATTAAAAATATATTAACTTGAGCCATATCAGCAAACCTAAAATTAATGTGTACTTACAACCACTTATAGAAGATTTAAAATACAAAAAGTTTAAGTACCGTGTGTGTGTGTTAACTTCTTATGATCTATCATATACTCTAACTAGAGTTAAAATACATATAGTCATTCCCTAGTTGGATAGAGGTTCTATTGTGTAGAATTATCATGCAACATTCTCAGTGACAAGAAAGTCTTATAGTTGTTTTTCGATGTTAATATTTCTTGAAATTCTAACTAAATTTTGCATCTGCAGAGACATGTGAGATTAATGCACTACTGTTCAAACAACCCAAAGGATATATAATTTTTATACATTATATGCTAACTGAAATAACCTGTTAGTAATGCGAGACCAGCTTTGTCCATCATCTTTGTCAACCTACTTGAAACCTGTTTATACCTTTTGATGAAACAAACCATGTTTTGTAGTGACAGAAGTACATCAAAGCAACAAAGCATTCGCATATGCACAAACCAAACAAATTCTTACACATTGTCCCCATAAATACGAGCCTTAAACTATAGGCATCTAATTTGAATTTAGATACACAGTGAAGCACTTTGAATTTGATGGAAAAAATTTAAAAAATATATATATATGATGGAAAGAAAGAACACGGGAATGGTTTTGGGCCATTTCACTTATATTATAGCACATACATTGCATATATTATATTAAGTGCCAAGCAATATAGAAATACCAAAGTGAAACATTATAGAGACATTTTGTCTAACATTTGGAAGTCATACAAATACTCTGCTACAGAGAAGATCCTCAAATCAATTCAATTTCATGCAACAAACAATCAAATAGATCAGAACATAGAAAATATGTTGTTATATATAATAATTTCTAAAAACAGAATAGTAGAGAAGACATAGCATGTAAATATAACATAAACATATGAATTTATATATATAGATTGGGAATGTAATATAAAACCTAATAGAATCATCACAATTTCAAGTATTTGATGAAAATATGCAAATATATATATACACACACACACACATACACACACCGATTCTACGTTCGAGTAGAGAAATTGAATTTCTCATAACAATAGATCAACATAAATTGAAGCTAACGAAGTTATATGTGTGTGTGTGTGTGTGTGTGTATATATATTGTATATATAGACAGAGAGAGAACCGTATACGACATTTGAGAGCTGAGATTCAACTTTTGAAGGTCAAAGAAGTTGAGAGAGGAACTTACAGAGGACGCCATTGCTGCTTATGTAGATAGAGAAACGAAGAGAGAGGAACTTACAGAGATACAAGTGCATAGATCTAGGCTTCATTGGTCAAATTCAAACTCTCAGATCTACATATTCATCAGTGATGATAGAAAATCAATATTCATCAGTGATGATAGAAAATCAAACTCTCAGATCTACAAATTCATTAGTGATGAGTGATGATAGAAATCGACACAATATACGCTCAACTTTTAGGGCTTTTTGGTGAAGACTATGGAGTTATATAACATAATGGAAAAAATGTGAATATGCTTTTAGTTGACCGGTGTTTTGAAGCCAAAAACGTGAATTGTGTTTTATTAAATTAATTTAAATTAAAAAATTAAACATTACTTAAACACATTCATTAAATGCAGTAAATAAAAAAAAATATGTGGTAAATATGAAGTTATCTTTTAAAAAATTATTTGACATTAATATTTAGTTTTTTAAATAAAATTTAGTTTTAAAAATGAAATTTTTACTTTTTTACAAGGTTTAAAGTTTAAATGTAGTAAATGAAATGTGAAAAATAACCATTTTTGTTGTAGTGACTTAACCAATTCTGTAGCTTATCTGGTATGCAACTCAATAGAGCAAAATCCAAAGTGTTCTTCTTAGGTGTGGACAATGGCTCAAAGTTTGCAATCATATCACTGCTCTAATTTGAAGAAGGGACACTACCTGTAATGTACTTAGGCCTCCCATTATCCCTATCTTCAATCAATGTTACAGATTATCAGACTCTCATTGAAAGAATTACTGCTAGAGTGGGCTGTTGGACAGCTAAGTTCTTGTCATATGCAAGAAGGGCAGTGTTGGTCAAGGCAATTCTTTCTTCTATCCAAGCATACTGGTCACAATCATTCATCCTTTCTAAAAAAGTACTGGATCAGATTAACCAATTACTTAGGAGTTTCTTCTAGACTGGGGTTACTTGGTATGCTGTTTGCAGGCCCAAGGCTAATGGGGGACTTGGTTTTCAAGATTTAGAGTTGGCCAATAGAGTAGCTAACTTGAAACACATTTGAAAATTTTATAAACAGAAAGAGAGCCTGTGGGTGGAATGGTCCAAAGTTTATCTCTTAAAATCAAAAAGCTTTTGGTTAGTTAAAACAACAAGTTTGAGATTAAGTTTTTGGAGAAAGCTATTGGGGTTAAGGTCAATGGTAAGGGGACTTATAAGACACAAGGTAGAAGAATGGAAAGATATAAGACTATGGTTGGATTACTGGCTACCTAATGGTCTAATTACACTGCAGCTGGGACTCAATGAATTGGAAATTCTTCAACTTCATAATAGCGTGCTAGTTGATAGCCTAATTTCTAACAATCATTGAGTCAACCCTAACACCTTATAGCTGCACTAGTTCTTTCAAACCAGAAACTTCTTATCTCAATTATATGAACTGCCACTCTCTACCACAACTCCAGATGTTATTAAATGGCTACCTAGTCCCACAAAGGAGTTTTCTATGTCACATACATACAAGTACTTCACTCTACCCTCCCCAATTTTCCATTAGCACAAACTAATTTGGTTCAAGCACCATATACCTAAGCATAGTCTCATACTATGGATGGCAGTGAGGGGAAGACTATACAGTCTTGATGTTAAACCTGTCTTCCACAAACACTACACTGACAGCTGTTATCTATGCAATTCTGCTTGGGAGTCCATTGACTATCTCTTTTTTAAGTGTGCCTACACTTCTCACATTTGGAAGTTTGTTCAGGAAGTAGCAGGATTCTACATTAGGCTTGACAATTGGACACAACTACTGCATTGGTGTATTGCCCACTGCAACTCAGATTTCTTTATACATAAATTACTTTGGGTTGCAGCTGTTTATTTCATTTGGATGGAAAGGAATGCTAGAGCTATTAACAACATATCAGCCTCATCCACTAGCATCATAGCTCAGGTGAAAAGTTGTGTTAGAGCTAGACTAACAACAACCAAACTCACAACCAGTTCTGATTTGAAGAAAATCCACTATATCCAAGAAATATAGTTAATTTTTCAATAAGGGTGTGCCTCCTTTGGTCATCAGCTCCTACTATCACCCTGAGTCATGGTACTGTGCATGTTGATTATGGAATAATAATACTATTACTTTGAAGGAGAATTATCCTGTTGATCATAAGTCTGTTTGTCCATTTTGTATCTCCTAGTTGGTGTAACTGTGTTTTGGATTGGTTGTTCGTTCCTTGTTTGTGGTTTGTTCCATGTTTGTTGATTCCCCTAATTGGGGCACCATGTACATTCTTCAATCTTATATACAGGCTTATCATTTACCTCAAAAATAAAAATAAAAATAAAAACTTGAAAGGAAAGAAATATAGAATAAACATTTTCTCTGTATTAGCACACAATTCATAAGTTTATACGGGTTCTCTTTATAGGAGAGAATACACGCACAAAATCAGAAAACTGATTACAGTAACTAGCTGGCCTAATTAATAATTTCCTAATTTACAGCATTTGACCATTATTCTATTTACAGCAAATATCCTCCAAATATTATATTTACAGCTAATAATATTTGGTAGTATTACTACCGAATCTTTCCTTTTCAACACTCCCCCTCAAATTAAAGGCTTTTTTTTTTTTTTTTTTTTTTTTTTTTTTTTTTTTTAGGGTGGCTCTGATACCATATAAACTTAAAGGAAAGAAATATGGAATAAACCTTTTCTCTATATTAGCATGTAATTCACAAGTTTACACGGGTTCTCTTTATAGGAGAGAATACATGCACAATATCAGAAAACTTATTACAGTAACTAGCTAGCCTAATTAATAATTTCTTAATTTATAGCATTTGACCAATATTCTATTTACAGCAAATATCCTCCAAATATTATATTTACATTTAATAATATTTGGTAGTATTAATACCGAATCTTTCATTTTTAACAGAAAGCCAACAATTGAAAGTGACACATCGAATCTTCCATGTGAAATCATATGCACCATACTCTCAAACCTACGCATAAAGTATCTACTGTAATTCAAGTGCGTTTATAAATCATGGCGTGCTGCAATCTCTGAACCCCAATTCGTGAAATTGCATCTCAATGAATCAATTAAGTTAAACCGTCAAAGACTTTTTCGCTCAGAGATGTTGTCCGACCCTTTCTACTCTATAGGCTATGAAAGTTTTGATATTTCAGTGGAAAAAACTAAGCTTCCTTGTAAGAAGTATAGGAAGGCTGGAATGGTGTGTAATTGTAATGGTCTAGTACTATTGGGTCTTGACCATGACAAGATGTGTGTATTATGGAATCTACCTATCAGAGATTATAAAAAGTTATCATGTCCACATCATAAATATGACAAATATAAGCCAAAAAGATTTTGCTATGATTCTTCCATGGATGATTACTGATATGGAATATTCTACTAGATAAGAATTCCAAGTGACATAGAGACTCAAAGGGCATGGATAAACTTAAGGAGATAGAAATAACAACTATTACCCTCTCCAGTGACTCTTAAATCTATAATGGACAAGAAAAGTAACTTTATTTCATGATAGAAAACTACTACCGTTAATGCTTCTATAAAAGAAGTCATCAGTCAACCTAAAAAGGTACGTGATAAATTCCATATTTAATCCTTTATTGAATATTCAACTTTCAAGTACTAACTTGACCGTCGGAGTACACCCGACCGGCACAACGCTGGTCATCACTTCTATCTTATCTTGCAGGAAACATCTTTGACTCCGGCCCGTGTAGATTTTTACATCAACAGTTGGTGTCGTCTGCGGGAATACGATGTTTGATGATAGTCATCCTCCCAAAAATCTGCCCAGAGTCGAGTTGATTTCGTTCAACAATCATTAACAGGGAATCCTCTAATTTTGATTTTATTTTTTTCTATTTCATTGATCCATGTATTATTTATATATGGTGATCTACTAACCAAAACTTGATTCAGTCAGGACTTGATCCACTAATCGGATTAGTGTCAATTCACTACCTTCCCTGAAATTGCAGTAGAACTATCTATAATCTTTAGTCTTTGACCAAAAAGTCATTATTTATTTTTTCTTTTGTACAAAACTCCCATTAAACTTCATAATTAGTTTTTTCTTATTTTCTCTATGAAGAAGGTTGATAAATCAACATCCCATAATTTACTGATTAATGCAACAAAATAGTTAATGACTTGCCAATTGAATTGATTAATAATCTAAAGGCGGAAGCTAATAAATTGTCTTACAACTCATTATTCTCATGTCATTGTCACATATATTGTACTTGCAAAGTGATTCCATTTTCAAAACATTCAATAAATTGCAAGTTATGTTTGTTTCTCCGTATTGTTCATAATATTCTATCTTTGATACAAGGGCTTCTAATATGTTATGGTCAACCATGCATTCTGATCAAACTAATTTTGGAGTCAAACATGACGAAAAAAATGGCAACAGTGATCCAAGATCCAAGGTCTGATATTGTGTCTTGTATTCTCCATTCTATCAAACAACTGGGAATTATTTGGTCAACCTTCATAGATCAAACAGTTCCAGCAATCTCTGAACCAAAATCTATTTGAACCGTACTGAAACTCCATTGAAGATCCAGCCCAAAAGCTCAACATCATTTTTTTTTAATTCCGTATGGAGTGGAGCTGAACCAATAAAAATCAGATATTCTACTTTAGTCTTCGTATTGACAAGACAGAAGCAACTTTTAATTCTTCAATAGACATATGTGTTACTAGAGTAGTGAATTTTATAGACACCAACATTATATATAGACTTGTGCAGTGCCATTGCAGACTTGGCTCTAGATGATACAAATACATGCCTGAACCTGTGATAGTGAATATTTCAAGTTATTGCTATTTTTCTCGAGGGAAAGACTTCTTCACATGAAGTGCTGAGGTATGATTTCTGTGCTAAAGCATGACTGAATATCCAATTTTAACTCAAATTCAAGGTACTTGCACTTTTGGGTTTTTGTATTTACTATCTTGCAATAAGTAGTAAAACTAAAAGATGGAAGGTTGGAAATTGAACACCCTTCATGAATTTAGCTAATTCTAGTTCATTTGTGCTATAATCATCTGACTATTTGGAAACTATATTTTATTTATGAGAAAGATATTTGAATTTTGAATTGGTTATGAAATATCTATCATTCTTTCCATTGACACAACAAGATTAATAATTGCAAGTACTTTTTAGTGTCACTGTTCTATTTATTTGGAGCCTGTATTCAAAAGTTTCAACTCAATATACATTGAAACTGGCAAAATAAATAAAGTAAATTAAAGCAATTTAGTTAAAGCAATTTAGTTGTAAATGTTATAATTGGGTTGGATACCTGACTTAATTATTGTCATATCCTAAAATCATAATTTATCCTAAAATCATAATTTTTGGAGATTATTAAGATCTTTTTTTGGAAGCTTGAAATTTCTATTCTTGTCATAAAGTTTTTCAAGATAACGTGTAACTACGAACCCTCTTATCAAAGGGGGCTAGCAACAAGCTGAGTAAAACCTCTCAAGATTACTACATCCCCCATATTAAAAGGGGTCGAAATCAAAGTGCCCCATACTATAAGGGCTCGAGCTGAGTGAAGCTCGTAATTATCATCCCTTGTTACAGGGTGAGCTAGGTGCAGCTCATATACTACAAGAAAATAGGTCATTAGTGACAGTATTTTAGTGACACACTAAAAAACTATCCCTAAAAATAGTATTATTGGGGACGGTAAAATTCTACTATCACTAATACTTAACCATTAGGGATGGTATGTCCAATACGGTCACCAAACCCCTAAAACTTTGGCCACCGAAATTTTCAGCGGCAAAATTTAGCGCTAGAATTTTGTATTTTGCGTTGTTTGGCTTGAAGATACACGTGGCGGTGTCAGGACCATTGATACTTTTTTGCAAAACATTAAAGGTGTGTTTAAACTACATCGTTTGATATAAAAATTGTATAAACCACTTCAAAGAATTTTTAATTGCTAGGGCTTTGTTTCAGAGAACGCACGTTCGATTGGGTTAGACATCTTCATGGCACTAATTGGATCCTTCTTCAATCTCATTTTGGGTTGACTCTTGGATCTCATCCATCAATTATTTCTTGCCTATGTTTTATTTTTTTTTTTATCGTTTTATCTTTCGGTGGTTAATTTTGATGTAAAATATGATTACATGTTTTCACGGTTTCAAAATTGCCTAAAGGCCCAATAATTGATGTGAGAAATCACAGAATCAGGTTCTTATCATCTGAATCATTTAGGGAAGTCAAGGACTTCCATCTCACCCATCCGTTCGTTTCTTCTCTGAACTCTCTTCTCTCCTTTTCATTCTTCTTGTTTTTTATTTTGTTTTTATTTCTTTTCTCTACAATACTGTTCGTTTCTCCCTCTTTATTTCCTTTATTTTTTATTTTTGTTGTCCTATCATTTTTACTTTTATGTGTTTTAATATCTTCAAGTCTCTGTCATGTCATTTTTAGTTTTATTTTTTTGTTATCAACACTTTATTTACTCTCTTTTTAAACTCACTATATTTGTTAGATGGATTACAAATTTGGCTTCATCGTATGTTGTTATAATAAGTGAGTTTTAGGAAATTTTAAATTTTGTTCCTAAACTGATAGGTGAGATTAGTTCTATTGCATTTAATCCCAGCAGATTATCATCTTTGTCGCAATTTGAGACTTGATAATAGATACTGTGACTAGTCTGTGAGGCTTAGCCAAAAATTGTATGTTAATGCAATGCATCTTGTGTTGGTGGGTTTTTGTTTTGGGGCTGTTAAGGATGAATTGACCTTCAAGTTTTTGAGATGGGCATCATTCATATTTGTTTTTCTAGTAATAATTTGTTTGCTTTCAATTTTACCGAATTGTATCTTGTTTATTGCGAACTTAATCTTTTAATATGTGATGAAGTGGTAATTAAATTAGAAATTGTACTAATCAAATTGTTTTCTTGGTTGAAAATTGTTAGAAATTTGTCTAAAATTCATTTATGACAAAAATCTTTTGGCTAAAGAAGTGTGATGGTGAAGCTTCCAAATTAGCTTCCGAAGGAAGCTTTGAAATTCTTGAGTAACAAAAATTATTCTTGGACAACAAGTGTTATTTGGCTTCCAAAGGAAGCTTTGCAATATACTTAAACACCAATTATATTTTTGGCTATAAATAACCTTGCACTCATTTGATGAAAAGCATCCGAGAGGCATCCAAGATCATCAAAGTGTGTTTGAAATATCAGTTAGAGAGAGAGATTTTGGGTGTAATTGGGTTTCGGGGTGTGAGCCGCTTTGTCTTGTATCTCTTTATTTCCATAGTAAAATACTGTTCTGTCTTCTCCCCGTGGATGTAGGCATAGCCGAACCACATAAATTCTTGTCTCGTTTGTGTGTGTGCCATTTTTTCTTCTTGTCATTTATTTTTCTCTTGTTCTCATAAACTCCTATTCGATCCTTTTCTCATAACAAACTGGTATCAGAGCTTGGGTTTGTGTATATTGTGTACAGATACTGTTCTCACGCACGGTACTGTTCACATATACTATTCGGGTACTGTTCATAAATACGGTACTATTCACCGAGTAATTTTTTGGGGAGTTTTTTGAGATGTCGACCAGATACGAGATTGAGAAATTTAATGGCAAAATTAGCTTCAATCTTTGGCACATTAAGATGCAGGCCCTGCTGACTCAGCAAGGTCTAAAGAAGGTGTTGTTCGGGAAGGACAAGTTACCAACAACTATGTCCGATGAAGACAAGGATGAGGTCGATGAAAAAGCGCATAGTCCGATTATTTTGAATCTAGCTAATGAGGTGCTGTGTGAAGTTATTGATAAAGACACGGCGGCAAAGTTATGGCTGAAATTGGAGAGTCTGTATATGACGAAATCTCTCACCAATAGACTTTACCTGAAACAGAGACTCTACACCCTTCGTATGAAGAAAGGTATGCCTCTTAAGGAGCATATTGATAATTTTAATTCTATTATTATGGATTTGAAAAATACTGATATTAAAATTGATGACGAGGATCAAGCCCTTATTTTGTTGTGTTCTTTACCTCGTTCCTATGAGCATTTTGTTACCACATTGCCCTATGGAAAACACACTATTAGTATGGAGGATGTTAAATCCTCATTGAACTCTCAAGAGTTGAGGAAAAAGGTGTCTGAGAATATTGGAGATGAACAGGCCAATGGTTTATTTGTAAGAGGCAAAGATGGGACAAAGGGTTCTGCTAGCAGGGGCAAATCTAGATCTCATAAAAATGTGGAATGTTACTACTGTCACGAGATAGGGCACATCATCTAGCACTGTCCCAAACTAAAGGCAAAGAATGGGAATGGGAAAGAGAAGGTTCAGGAAGCAGCTTCTGTGGCAATTGCTACAACAAGTGATTCGGAAAGTGATGAATATGTTCTCGTGACAACCTCGTGTTCAGGTATGTCATTTAATGACAGTTGGATTCTTGATTCTGGTTGCTCCGTTCATATGTGTCCCAGTAGGGATTCTTTCTCTTCTTATAAAAAGGTGAAAGGTGGTTTGATTTTAACGGCGGACAAGAAAGCTTTCAAAATTTTAGGAATTAGAACAGTCAAGATTAAGATGCACAATGGGTTGGTGAGAACATTGTCAGATGTGCGACATATACCAGATCTGAAGATTAGTCTTATTTCAGTAGGTGTGCTAGACTCCAAAGGTTACAAGGTTTTAACAGAAGGTGGAGTAATGATGGTCGTGATGGATTCTCTTGTGGTGCTACAGGGCACCAAGGTGAAAAATTTGTATCTTCTCCAAGGGAATACAATAACAAGTGGAGCTTTTACAGGGTCTTCTACAGCTAGCAGAAATTTGCGTTCAGGTCTTGGCAAAATAAGAGTTAGAAAGAGGAGTGACGATCCTAGTTCTCAAAAGGGTTGTGAGGGGACTACACAACATGGTGGGAGAATGAAATCCGTTTTTAGATGGCAATCGAAATTGCAGCAGTCCTTATAGGGAGGCAGACCGATGAGGACATGTGTGATATTGACTTGCAATAATCTTGGTGGCAATGAGATAGTCCATTTGAGTGCCATTAAGATGCGTGGGAGGCAAATAGTTGGTCACAATAGAGATGCAAAGAAAAGTCAAAGACGTCCTATTCCCCACAAGGGTGAGAAGATGACTTTTCATTACCAGCCGGTGGTTTGTGGGCAGTTGGAGAAGGTTATTGAAAGAGATGTCAAACTTGGAATTTCTGAGGTTGCTTTTGGTAAGCATTTAGAGCTTGACAGAATTACTGGAGGTATGCTTGTGGTTGCGCAAGACATGCATGGGTTGAAGAATGAAAGCTCGAGGGTTAAGTTTGAGGATGACTCAAGCTTAACTAAAATTCTTAATTAATTTGTTTTGCAGAGAAGACAAGTTGTTTGGCAGAGATACAGTGGCTCATTCGAAATTTTTTGCCAAGGTGGAGAATTTTAGTCAAGGTGGAGATTTGTTAGAAATTTGTCTAAAATTCATTTATGACATGGCAAAAATCTTTTGGCTAAAGAAGTGTGATGGTGAAGCTTCCAAATTAGCTTCCGAAGGAAGCTTTGAAATTCTTGGGTAACAAGAATTATTCTTGGACAACAAGTGTTATTTGGCTTCCAAAGGAAGCTTTGCAATATACTTGGACACCAAGTATATTTTTGGCTATAAATAGCCTTGCACCCATTTGATGAAAAGCATCCGAGAGGTATCCAAGATCATCAAAGTGTGTTTGAAATATCAGTTAGAGAGAGAGATTTTGGGTGTAATTGGGTTTCGAGGTGTGAGCCACTGTCTTGTATCTTTTTTTTTCCATAGTGAAATATTGTTCTGTCTTCTCCCCGTGGATGTAGGTATAGCCGAACCACGTAAATTCTTGTCTCGTTTGTGTGTGTGCCATTTTTTCTTCTTGTCATTTATTTTTCTCTTGTTCTCATAAACTCCTATTCGATCCTTTTTTCATAACAAAAATAATAGATTCATATTTTAAACTGCTAAGTTTCTCATTTAAAGTCTACTGGTCATATATTTATATGAAAATCTGTGAGTCTTTTTACATGGTTTTAGTATTCTTCTAGAAATTTCTTGGCATTTCCTAAGCATTGAATACAATTCATTTTGAAAATCAGGGAGTCTTTAATTTTTGTAACATTGATATTCAAGGTCATACCTAGTCCTTTCGTATTGTTCATGTTTCTAGAGTATGATTTCCTCCTTTTAATGAACTATAGAAAGAATGTCATTGCTTTAGTACATTGCCATGAATTCCCTATCTCCAGTAAAGGGACAAAAGTATATATTTAACATTATATATGCTCCTTTAACTTACATTAATTATCCATTATAAAGGTGACCTTTGAAGTGGACATATATGCCAATGAAACTAATTTTAATCAATTAAATAAAGGACTTGCCGATTGTTTGATCAATGTACTTCGTCAAAATATTTGGTTTTGTATAGGTGCTTCATTCAGAATATTTGGTTTTCGCTTGATGGCTGATTAGCAATCAATTGAAAGTGAATATGAGGATTCATATCTGCGTATCACTAATAGATGTGAAAGTTACTTCTTGTTAATTGAAGCTTGCCAGAAAGACAATTATGTTTTCTCCAAATTTTGTTTATACTGATTTTACTTGTGTAAATTAATGACCAGCAGTTATTTGGAAGGGATTGTAACTTGTAAGCATTAGCTTGTAATTGTGTATACCATGCGTATCTTAATTTGTTTCTTTAATAATGTGGCATATACCGATGTTTATCTTTGTAT
This sequence comes from Cornus florida, assembly GCF_030987335.1. Classification (NCBI taxonomy): domain Eukaryota; kingdom Viridiplantae; phylum Streptophyta; class Magnoliopsida; order Cornales; family Cornaceae; genus Cornus; species Cornus florida. Next base: position 83,105,013 of record NW_026775574.1, on the reverse strand, counting down.
CTTTAATAATGTAACTTCTAAACTTAAAATGTTTTTGTTGATGGTCTTATTGTAATTGATTATTTGTTTGATCACAATAGGTATACTGATAAGAGTGACAGCTTCGTGTTATATTGGGTGTTCTGTTAACAGGTAGAGACCCAATGGATCCATTCTTTGAGGGAGCAGTCACTGGGGGAAGTTTGGGACGGTGGCTTCGGCATCTGCAACAAGAAGGGGAGGCCCGAGAAGCATTAGATAGAAGTATCTTTGGGGAAGAAGTAGAAGAAGATGAGATGCTGATGGCGGTGGGAATTGTTGTCGCATGCCTATCTGATTTGCCTGCGGATCGACATCCAGTGATGAACTTGTTTCAATGCTCACCCAACTGATTTGTCATGTAAGTCTCTGTTCTTCGTGTTTTTATTTTAGTTGTCCTGTTATGTCTATACAGTGGTTGGAAGGAAAGAAAAAAAGGAAAGAAAGTAAGCTAGTTAAGAAACAATTTCGTCTCCAAACCGCCACTGTTTAAGTTGTTTAATTAATTAATTTATACAAGCTTTAATTTCTTTCAGCTGCAACACATCCAAGAGAAACTTTTTTTGTATATGACACCTTTGCCTTGTGTGTGTGTTTAATCTTCGATAAATGCTCTTTTTTTCAGCCACATTTTATGTTTCAAAATAAGGCTGTTTTGTGTGTGTGTGTGTTTGCTTTGTACCTTAGCCCAACTTTATGTGCCAACTTGAATTTTTTGGAGGATATTATTGTATTTTTCACACTTGTTATGTAGCCATAATTCTATAGGAGTATACTGGGGCAGTGGTTATTTATTATGAACTCTGTAATTTTATTTTGCACTTCATCATAGTGAAATGCCTGACTCCGTAGACGTAATCCATGTTTTGGCTGAATTACTTAAATACGTGTGTTCTTGTTTGTATTCTTATCTCTTTTTCTGCTAATTTTTGCAACAGGTGTTTGTGTGTTGAAGCATTTGATTTGGAATCCAAATTTATCATTTCTCATAATCAAAATTTGGTTAGACAAAGAACCTGAAGCTTGAATAGAGTTGCACAAACCAATATTGAGCATTGCTAGTTAAGACAAAGTTGATGTAATGACCTGCTCCACCACATGGTATGATATTGTCCGCTTTGGGCCTGAGCTCGCACGGTTTTGCTCTTGGGCTTCACCCCAAAAGGCCTCATACCAATTGAAGATGACACACTTACATATAAGCACTTCACCTTTCCTCAACCCAGGCGATGTGGGACTGTGCACCCGTAGCTCGCCAGTGTGGTAGCCTGACAATGTCTCTCGCATCCGCCCACGGCACACCCGCCCATAGGGTCATCACAATCCACCCCCCTTGGAGGCCCGACGTCCCCGTCGGCACACTTCCGGCTGGGTCAGGCTCTGATACCATTTGTAATGACCCGCTCCACCACATGGTATGATATTGTCCGCTTTAGGCCTAAGCCCGCACGGTTTTGCTCTTGGGCTTCACCCCAAAAGGCCTCATACCAATTGGAGGTGACACACTTACATATAAGTACTTCACCTTTCCTCTACCCAGGCGATGTGGGACTGTGCACCCGTAGCTCGCCAGTGTGGTAGCCTGACAGTGTCTCTCGCACCCGCCCACGGCACACCCGCCCACAGGGTCATCACAATCCACCCCCCTTGGAGGCCCGACGTCCCCGTCGGCACACTTCCGGCTGGGTCAGGCTCTGATACCATTTGTAACGACTCACTCCACCACATGGTATGATATTGTCCGCTTTGGGCCTAAGCCCGCACGGTTTTGCTCTTGGGCTTCACCCCAAAAGGCCTCATACCAATTGGAGGTGACACACTTACATATAAGTACTTCACCTTTCCTCTACCCAGGCGATGTGGGACTGTGCACCCGTAGCTCGCCAGTGTGGTAGCCTGACAGTGTCTCTCGCACCCGCCCACGGCACACCCGCCCACAGGGTCATCACAATCCACCCCCCTTGGAAGCCCGACGTCCCCGTCGGCACACTTCCGGCTGGGTCAGGCTCTGATACCATTTGTAACGACCCGCTCCACCACATGGTATGATATTGTCCGCTTTGGGCCTAAGCCCGCACGGTTTTGCTCTTGGGCTTCACCTCCAAGAGCAAAACCGTGCGGGCTTAGGCCCAAAGCGGACAATATCATACCATGTGGTGGAGCGGGTCGTTACAAATGGTATCAGAGCCTGACCCAGCCGGAAGTGTGCCGACGGGGACGTCGGGCCTCCAAGGGGGGTGGATTGTGATGACCCTGTGGGCGGGTGTGCCGTGGGCGGGTGCGAGAGACACTGTCAGGCTACTACACTGGCGAGCTACGGGTGCACAGTTACACATCGCCTGGGTAGAGGAAAGGTGAAGTACTTATATGTAAGTGTGTCACCTCCAATTGGTATGAGGCCTTTTGGGGTGAAGCCCAAGAGCAAAACCGTGCGGGCTTAGGCCCAAAGCGGACAATATCATACCATGTGGTGGAGTGGGTCGTTACAAATGGTATCAGAGCTTGACCCAGCCGGAAGTGTGCCGACGGGGACGTCGGGCCTCCAAGGGGGGTGGATTGTGATGACCCTGTGGGCGGGTGTGCCGTGGGCGGGTGCGAGAGACACTGTCAGGCTACCACACTGGCGAGCTACGGGTGCACAGTCCCACATCGCCTGGGTAGAGGAAAGGTGAAGTACTTATATGTAAGTGTGTCACCTCCAATTGGTATGAGGCCTTTTGGGGTGAAGCCCAAGAGCAAAACCGTGCGGGCTTAGGCCCAAAGCGGACAATATCATACCATGTGGTGGAGTGGGTCGTTACAGTTGAGCTTGTAACCAGTTCAAATTTGAGTAAGCTTATAACTAACTCTGCAGAATTTCACGTTTAACTAACACTGAAATTTTAGTGTGCGCATGGTAAGTTTTGATGGAGCTCTAAAGAAATAAACATTGTATATAATGGACTGATACTAATGTCTGGTCATATTAGGCTTTGAGGTTGCAATTCAAGTATGGGATTTGATTGCTTTCTTTGGTTAGTCAGCTGAACATGGGCTCTTAACTTTCTTCTTTTGCTTTTTTTTTTTTTTCTTTTTCTTTTTTCTTTTTAACAATGACTTCTCAATTCTCAATAAATGAAATAAATGCCTAAAGATATTTCTTTTAGGAGTAATGCATACCAAATATAAGAAAGTAATGCCCACCATGATTACTGATGTTGGGTGTATTTCTATTATGATAAAGGGATGATATTATTGTAATGGTGAGACTTGGAAAAGAAAAAAAAAAAAAGTGAGTTTTGATTGATGGTGATAAAGTGAGAATTGATAATTTAGTTCTTATGAAAAAGAAAAAAGAAAAACATCATATGGTGAGATTAGCATTATTTGATTGGAGTACAACTTGGAAGTGATTGACTCATTATATTAGCATTCCTGTGGTGATTAGATCTTTTCAAATATATTTTTTTTATTCTAGTTCGGACTATTTATTGTTTGAAATGATGAAACTTATTAAATTAGTTGTTGATGCCATTATTATGTTGAGTTGGTGGATTGCTTAATTAACATTTTGATTGGTGAAATAATCAATTCTATGTCACTTAGAATTTACTTAATGATGAATCATAGAATTTGTAATCTTGAATTTGATACATTGATGTTTTAATATAGTAATATTACATAATATGTGTTTGGATGAAAGTGCTAGAGTGGTAAGATTGATTTATATTAAGAAATGTGATTGTATCAGCATCTAAATAGGTATACTAATATGTGCCAATGCGTTTTCTCTGCTATTCAGTGAACTTTGATTACTTGTGTATCATGTCTATAGATAGATGACATGTAGTGTTGTTATGTTGCTGGAAACTATGAATTTGTATTGAACTTGTTATATTTTGAATGATTAGTTACAAGATTTTTGTTTATTGTCTCTCTCCTTCAATGAAAATTGTAATAAGAACATTAAGTTGTGGTGGGTATGATAATCCTTGATGTGATCAGTTTAGCCTTTACTATTTTTTTGGTACAAGTCTTTTTCTCCTTAATTTTATCTCAATTCTCAATTCTAAGACTTATATGTCAATTGCAAGATGAAATGATGGATAAGTCTTCCCAGATTTCTCAAAATTTTGATAGTACCAGTCTAGTGAGAAATGATGTTGAGATAGTGCAAAACCAACTAGGTATCAGGAAAGGATATCCCCGTGGGTTTGGACATGGTTTCGTGATTCCAAGCCATCAATGTGCATCCTCATCTTATGGAAAGGCTTTTAGTAAAAGAGCAGAAATTGTTGAGGAAAATAATGTACAACTGGATGTCTTTGCATTTAGTTTAAAATGATGCTCTGATTTTTTAATATGTTGGAAGAGGTTTAAAGTTTATTTTTATATTCTACAAATCATATGCTTTTGATATCAATTTATCTATGCTGCATGTGGTATAATACTTTGTGGGTTAGTATGTAGTTATTTCCAGTCATATATATAAATGCTTTGAATTTTCATATTAAGAGTTTTTCTTATAAAGAATCTGAGAAGAAAAAAATAAAAACATACAAATATAGCAGCGGCCCAAAAATAAAAACAAAAAAAAAAAAAAAAAAATGTAATAGGGATGGTTTCTAGCTGTCACAAATGTGATAAAAAAAATAAAAAAACTAAAGTTATTAGGGACGGTAAATACTGTCACGAATAGTGTAGGTATTAGTGACAGTTCGAAAATTGTCCCTAATATATAACTTATTAGTGACGGTACATTCCGTCCTAATAACTTTTAGTGACAGGTTATTTGGGACAGTAACTACCGTAACTAAAGACCATTTTTTTTTTTTTTTGTGACAGTCTTTTTTACCGTCACTAAAGATCTTTTACAACGCCGTAACTAGTGACGGATGATTTTGATTTTTAGTGACGGTTTAAGGGTTTTTAGTGACGGATTTGACTGTCACTAATGACCCATTTTCTTGTAGTACTCTACTTCCCTTGTTAAAGGGTGAGCTGAGTGAAGATCATAGTAATCTACTTCCCTTGTTAAAGAGTGAGCTGAGTGCAACTCATAGTATTCTACTTCGCTTGTTAAAGGGTGAGCTGGGTGAAACTTATAGTAATCTACTTCCCTTGTTAAAGGGTGAGCTGGGTAAAGCTCATATTAATCTACTTCCCTTGTTAAAGAGACGAGCTAAGTGAAACTCGTATTAATCGACATCCCTTATTAAAGGGATGAGAGGCCGATTGCACCTTATTAAAAGTTTTCTCATTAAAGGGACCAAAGGTCAACAACACATTCTTCCCTCATTAAAGGGACAAGAATCCGGCTACTCCCTCTACACAAAAGGGTGAGATAATTAAAGCTTCCTTCATTTACTAGAGAGACGAGACGACTACCTCTCGTATTAAAAGGGTCACCCTCCTTCAGACTATACCTCTTTCCCCCATAAAGGAATGAAGGGTCAACTTCATCTTCTTCCCTCGGTAAAGAGATGAAAGGTTAACTACTCCCTTATTAAAGGGTGAGCTCACAATGCTCGAGCAAATCTACTTCTCTTATTAAAAAGGGCAAGAAAGTAATCATCAAGCATGCTTAACTTGGAAGGACTTGGCATTCTCGACGTTTGACAAGCAAGATTTTGGGAATGGGGGGATACTGATATAGAATATTCGACTAGATAAGAATTCCAAGTGACATGGAGACTCAAAGAGCATGTATAAACTTAAGGAGATAGAAATAACAACTATTACCCTCTCCAATGACACTTAAATCCGTAATGGATAAGGAAAGTAAATTTGTTTCATGATAGAAGACTACTACCGTTAATGCTTCTATAAAAGAAGTCACCAGTTAACCTAAAAAGGTACATGATAAATTCCATATTTATTCCTTTATCGGATATTCAACTGTCAAGTACTAACTTGACTGTCAGAGTGCACCCGACAGACACAACGCCGGTCGTCACTTTCTATCTTATCTTGCAGGAAACATCTTCGACTCCGACCCGTGTAGATTTTTGCATCAACAATTACAAGGTGGTATTTATTTCTAAAGCTAATTTTTTTCGACCAAAATAAATTTTTTTTTTTTTGTGGTTTTTAGTTTCAAAGCTCAATGTTGGACCAAGCCGAGGAAATTCCCTTACTTGGGTTTTCACGGTGCTACGATCACTATGAATGGTGTGTTACACTGGATTGCTTTGACACTACTAAGAAATGCCAAGGTGAGGCGATACCTCTCTTCCAATTCTTCTAGTTTGAGTTCATCAGATGGTGATGACAATGGTAATTACCCAGCTTTTTTTCATCCATCCCAAGATTTTAGAATGGATACAGTCAGAACACCCTATACTCTATCGCCTTATTCTCATTCCTCTTTATACAATTCAAACACCCATATATTCAAATATGCGTATGATTTCACTAAAACATATGTGAATGTTTACTATGATATGGTGGATGAGAGGTTCAAGGAGATGCCACCACCAAAATGTATAAAAGAAGGTGATATATTTAGTTTGACGGTTATGAGAGGATGCCTTAGTTTATTTTGTAATTCCATTGATAATAAACATGTTGTGGTGTGGACTATGAAGCAATATAGTGAGAACAATTCTTGGACCAAGTTCATTATCATCCCACGTTGGGTTGAAACAACGAGACACTTAGATTACTTAACGCTGTTGTGTGCTACTAAGATAGGCGAAGTTGTGATGATGATAAATCTTGATAGTTTGGTCATCTATAATCCTAAAGAAAACAAGTGCAGGAGTATTGGGCTAAAAAAACAATGGTTTTATACGTGGATAGTTTGGTTTTGCCCATAGTACACCTCAAGTAAATAAAGAGGAAAAAGAAATTAAGGAGGTAAATCAAATCATCTCTATTTTCTAACTTCTATACCATTTCTAAGTTAATTCTTGTGTTATGATTGTTGTGTTCTATATTAGCTAGTTATCAAAAGAAGTACATATAGCTTCTCTTTTGGTAGAGAAAAAAATGAAGTAATCAATATGTTATTGTTGTACGTGTTAATTAGTTCAAAATTTAGTGTAACTAAAATGACAGTTACCATTATTTGTAATAATGAGTGTCAACCTCAGACTGTCAACTTATCTATATGTAGCTAAAGCATTGTAATTAATTTGAGGGATTAGTGAAGATAATGAAGGCATGCAATGGTAAATAGAAACATGACTGAATTACATATGTGTGTATAGCTATGTGTGTTTGTATGTGTTTATAGTGTAAGTATGTAACTAAATGCATACATCTTGACAAAGTTTATATCTCATTCCCTTCCTACATAAAGGCATTTTTAAGTTTAAGTTTAATTTTAAATTTCTTGTATGATGTTTTCTTTTTCCCTCTCTCTCCTTTTCTATTTTTACAATGTGAAGTTTTTTTTTTTTTTTTTTTTTTTTTTTTTTTTTTTTTTTTTTTTTTACCATGTCCAAATAGAGATAACAATTCAAGATACATGGCATCAATTGGCAAGCACACACCAGGCTCTATACCTAGCTTTGCTTGAATGATGGAGATCGATATCGGGAATTAGCAGAGAAACAATAAGTTTTGGGTTTGCTTTATGTTTCATAGGGTGTTTATTTTTATTTTTTGCAGTAATGAAACTGTGATTTCTGAGGCACACTAGGAGTATGCCTTTATTCTCGTCTTTATAATGGTTTAAAATAATTTGAACTTCTTGATATATTGGCATTGATACTTCCCCATGTATGGTCATTCTCATTTAGCGAGGACAAGAAAGAAATTGTCTATTTTCTTGTCTTATGATGATAAGAAACACACTCTATATATGACTCCTTCCAGATGTTTTTGTTTGTTTGTCGGAGGAGAAGATAGTAATGTTTCCATTCTTTGTTGCAGATCATTCTCTTGGCAAAAATCTAACAATAACCACCCATTACAAATGGTGAAAGCCATAGTTAAAAATGTGTTTCATCCTGCTGAATAAACAGAAAAACGACATTAATTAAGAGATATTAAAAAGAAAAAATAGAAATTGTTCAACTTAATAATAATAGAGAAATTTATTAAAAGATGTAATGTCATATTTGAAGGAGTGCTCTAAAATAGAGATTTTAAGGGAGAATTTGCGACTTATTGCGAGAGAGCCATGCCCTTTTCAACTTGGTGTGAACCGAGACTATTTTTGTTGATTATGAAAATTGTATTATTATTTAGCATAGCCTAAAAAAAATTTTACTTCCAATTTTTTCTGGATAGTTGAGAATGGTTGGTGGTGGTGTTGGGATTTTAAAGTGATTTCAGAGTGCTTGCTATGTGACTCAAAACCCTAGTGATGATGCATAAGGAACATGCTTTAAAATTATATTAATAGCGAATGAATTACAAATTTTACTGGTTGTATGTAGGTCTACACAAATGTGATGATGGTTAAGTTTTTATAAATTCAATGCAGTAAAGTTAAAACAGTATTTTTTTTGAATTAGTTACGATATAATCAAGGTTTCAATATTTGACTACTTCAAAATCGTTTTTTTGTTTGTAAATCTGTTAGTAACGAGCAGTTCCAAATGGCGGCTATTTTGAAAAATGTATTTCACGATGAGAAAAGGAGGTGGCAGTTATTTCGTTATGTTCTAAGAAGGTAATCTTCATGATAATCAGAAAACATGGTATTATTAATTAAGAAATATTCAAATATATATATCTGTACTATTATTAAATGTGCAAAGTGTTTTCAGTATTTATATTTATTAATTGATATAAATTCTATAACACTCAAAATTACCTAATAAAATTAAAATTAATTCAAATTAACAAAATATAAAAAGAGTTTAATTCAAATTACAAAGTCCCACATTGGTTTTAAGTAAAAAGGATTACATGAAAGCCTCTTATAAAACTATAGAGTTAAAGAAATAATAATAACACCTTCTCGGCCTTTTGGCTAAGATCAAGTATAGTACTACTTTCTCGTGGCCTTTGTGCAAAGAGTTTCAGTATTTATTTATTAATTGATACAAATTCTATAAAACTCAAAATTACCTAATAAAATTCAAATTAACAAAATATAAAAAGAGTTTAATTCACAATAAAGAGCTCTCATTAATTATTATATCCCACGATATAAATTTTATAAAACTCAAAATTACCTAATAAAATTAAAATTCAATCTATAATCAATTGTGCTTAACCAAATGGTCTATAAAGTAACCTATTTATCTATTTATTATTATGAATTTTTTAATAAAAGAAAATCTCATTAGACAAGAATTATGAATATAAAAATATTTATTAATTGATATATAAAACAAAATAATTTTTCTAAAACTCTACCATAAATTAGCTTTTATAATGAGTTTCTTAGTAATATTAAATCTAATTAGACAATGATATATTTAAAGAAAATAAAATAATTTCAATAAAACTCAATCACAAATTACCTATTATATTTTCAGTAAAAGTACATCACACTAGACAAAGATATATTTAAAGAGTTTCTATAAAACTCTAACACAAATTACCTATTTATCTATTTATTATGAGTTTTTTAATAAAAGGAAATCTAATTGGACAAGTATTGTTAATATAAAAAATTATTTATTAATTGTTATAAAAAGAGATTTTAAAGGAGTTTCTATAAAACTCTAACACAAATTACCTATTTATCTATTTATTATAAGTTTTTTTAATAAAAGTAAATTTAATTAGACAATAATTATTAAAATGAAAAATATTTATTAATTGAAAATTATCTAATAAAATCATGCAAAGTGTTTCAGTATTTCAGTATTTATTTATTTATATAAAAAAAATATTTATTAATTGATATAAAAATAGTTTTTGTAAAAATAGTTTCTATAAAACTCTAAAAATTATCTAATAAAATCAATTACATTCTATATAAAATTCTAATTTTTAGTTCAATATAAAAATAATAGTTATTTTTTATGAATAATTATCACAATATAACTGGCCCAGCCCAGTTATGATTATGTAATTATTAGAAAAGGACACATGTCATCATCCTATTAATCCAAGAAGCCTATAAATAGAGGCATGGAGGACAGAGGAAGGGGTACAGAAATTGAGAATTCTAGAAATCCAGAGTTCCAGAGTAAAATACAGAAACTCTGCCAAAGAGTTTCAGTATTTATTTATTTATATAAAAAAATATTTATTAATTGATATAATACTATTATTAGATGTGCAAAGAGTTTCAGTATTTAAGTACAAATTACCTATTTATCTATTTATTATGAGTTTTTTTAATAAAAGTAAATTTAATTAGACAACAATTATTAAAATCCAAAATATTTATTAATTAAAAAATACCTAATAAAATCATGCAAAGTGTTTCTGTATTTCAGTATTTATTTATTTATATAAAAAATATTTATTAATTGATATAAAAATAGTTTTTGTAAAAATAATAATTTATCATGATTTAGTTTCGGAAAATGATTGTTGTAGTGAAAAACAATCAACCAAAATAAGAGACTAAATATCTGGTAGTCATTTGAGGCATTTATGTAGGACTCATTTGGTGTCCCTCCCTAATGCATTAAATGGCTACCAAATCATTCGGTATGCTTATTGGAATGACTGTAAGTCTGTGACTTTGAAAATATAGATAATTCTTGCTGCTTCACAAAAGTCAAGTGAATAAAAAAAAAAAAAAAAAAAACTTTAAGGATTTAAAATAAAAATAAAAAAATAAAAAAATAAAAAAATAAAACTTTGAGGATTTTCACAATGACTACTCATTATAAGATGACATAGAACCCTGCAATATTCATAACAACTTGAGCTCATAATTCATGGTGTTTTATTATTCAACAAGCTCTTAGACATTGATTTGTTTTGCAAATTTAGATATTTGGTAACTTTGAACACCAATAGCAATTGAGTATTGCTTGATTTATTTATTTATTTATTTGTAACAAATAATCAATCGCCACAGTTCACGAACTGGTATTTCACAATAAGGTGGCCCTGGGCATATCCTCTTCCATCTGTGTCTAGAAATCCAGATTTTCAGAGTAAAATACGAAAACTCTGCCAAAGAGTTTAAGTATTTCAGTATTTATTTATTTATATAAAAAATATATTTATTAATTGATATAAAAGAGCTTTTATTTATATTATTATTAGATGTGCAAAGAGTTTCAGTATTTAAGTATTTATTTATTTATATAAAAAATATATATTTAAAACACTAAAATCTACATAATAAAATTTAAATTAATCTATTTATCTATTTATTATTATGATTTTTTTAATAAAAGAAAATCTAATTAGACAAGAATTACTAATATAAAAAATATTTATTAATTGATATATAAAACAAAATAATTTTTCTAAAACTCAACCACAAATTAGCTTTCATTATGAATTTCTTAATAAAATTAAATCTAATTAAACAAGGATATATTTATAAAAAATAAAATAATTTCTATAAAACCCCATTACAATTCCCTATTTTATTTTCAATAAAATTCTATCACACTAGACAAAGATATATTTAAAGAGTTTCTATAAAACTCTAACACAAATTATTTATTTATCTATTTATTTTGAGTTTTTTAATAAAAGAAAATCTAATTAGACAAGTATTATTAATATAAAAAATTATTTATTATTTCAGTATTTCAGTATTTGTTTATTTATATAAAAAAAAAATATTTATTAATTGATATGAAAATAGTTTTTGTAAAAATAATTTCTATAAAACTCTAAAAATTACCTAATAAAATCAATCATATTCTATATAAAACTCTTATTTTTAGTTCAATATAAAAATAATAGTTATTTTTTATGAATAATTATTATAATATAACCGACCCGGCCCAATTATGATTATGTAATTATCAGAAAAGAACACATGTCATCATCCTACTAATCCAAGAGGCCTATAAATAGAGGCATGGAGGAAGAAGGAAGGGGTATAGAAATTGAAAATGCTAGAAATTCAGAATTTTAGAGTAAAATACAGGAACTCTACTAAAGAATTTTAGTATTTATTTATTTATATAAAAAAAATATTTATTAATTGATACAAAAAGAGTTTTTATCTATACTATTATTAGATGTACAAAGAGTTTCAGTATTTAAGTATTTATTTATTTATATAAAAAAATATTTAAAAAATTAAAATCTAAATAATAAAATTTAAACTAACCTATTTACCTATTTATTATTATGAATTTTTTAATAAAAAAAATCTAATTAGACAATAATTATTAATATAAAAAATATTTATTAATTGATATATAAAACAAAATAATTTTTCTAAAACTCTACTACAAATTAGCTTTTACTATAAGTTTGTTAATAAAATTAAATCTAATTAGAAAAGGATATATTTAAAGAAAATAAAATAATTTCTATAAAACTCTATCATAAATTACCTATTTTATTTTCAATAAAATTCTATCACACTCAACAAAGAAATATTTAAAGAGTTTCTATAAAACTCTAACACAAATTACCTATTTATCTATTTATCATGAGTTTTTTAATAAAATGAAATCTAATTAGACAAGTATTATTAATATTAAAAATTATTTATTAATTGATATAAAAAGAGGTTTTAAAACAGTTTCTATAAAATTTTAACACAAATTACTTATTTATCTATTTATTATGAATTTTTTTTTAGTAAAAGTAAATCTAATTAGACAATAATTATTAAAATAAAAAATATTTATTAATTAAAAAATTACCTAATAATATCAATCACATTGTATATAAAACTCTTATTTTTAGTTCAATATAAAAAGAATAGTTATTTTTTATCGATAATTATCACAATATAAGCGACCTGCCCTATTGTGATTATGTCATTATTAGAAAATGACACATATCATAATCTTATTAATCCAAGAAGCCTATAAATAGAGGCATGGAGGAAGGGGTATAGAAATTAAGAATTCTAGAAATCTAGAATTACAGAGTAAAATATAGAAACTCTGCCAAGGAGTTTCAGTATTTATTAAAAAGAGTTTTTATCGATATTATTATTAGATGTGCAAAGAGTTTTAGTATTTATTTATTTATATAAAAAAAATATAAACTTTAAAATCTACATAATAAAGAGTTTATATAAAAGTCTAACACAAATTACCTATTTATCTATTTATTGTGAGTTTTTTAATAAAAGAAAATCTAATTAGACAAGTATTACTAATATAAAAAATTATTTATTAATTGATATAAAAAGAGGTTCAAAAGAGTTTCTATAAAAAACTCTAACACAAATTACCAATTTATTAAAATAAAAATATTTATTAATTGATATAAAAAGAATTTTTAAAAGAGTTTATATTAAACTCTAACACAAATTACCTATTTATTTATTTATTATAAGTTTTTTTAATAAAAAAAATTCTAATTAGATAAGAGTTATTAATATAAAAAATATTTTTAATTGATATAAAAAATAAAATAGTTTTTCTAAAACTCTATCACAAACTACTTTTTACTATGAGTTTTTTTTTTTTAAATAAAAACTAATCTAATATGACAAGAATTATTAAAATTTAAAAATATTTATTAATTGATATAAAAAGAGTTTTTAAAAGAGTTTCTATTATACTCTAATACAAATTACTTATTTATTTATTTATTATAAGTTTTTTGATAAAAGAAAATCTAATTAGACTAGAAAAACTCTACCACAAATTACTGATTTTATTTTCAATAAAATTATAATACATTAGCCAAAGATATATTTTAAGATTTTATATAAAAATCATACAAATTACCTATTTATCTATTTATTTTGAGTTTTTTAATAAAAGAAAATCTAATTAGACAAGTATTGTTAATATAAAAAATTATTAATTAATTGATATAAAAAGAGGTTTTGAAGGAGTTTCTATAAAACTCTAACGCAAATTACTTATTTATTTATTTATTGAAATCTAATTAGACAAGAATTATTAATATAAAGAAATTTTTTATTAATTGATATAAAAAGATTTTTAAAAGAGTTTCTATAAAATTCTAACACATATTACCTATTTATCTATTTATTATGAGTTTTTTTAATAATAAAAAATATAATTAAACAATAATATATTTAATGAAAATAAAATAATTTTTATAAAATTTATCACAAATTTGCTGTTTTATTTTCTATAAAACTCTATCACATTATTTACAAAATATTCAACACGTGCATCGCATGTGCTTTTTCCTACTATATATATATATATATATATATATATATATATATATATATATATTGTTCCACGTAAGAATAATATAAAACTTTATTAAAAAAGAAAAATAGTTTAAAGTTTGAACTAATTTCTGTTGGATTTCAATTTCAATACACTAATTTCATGCAACCAAACCCCTAGCATAATGGTGTATAAAGCAGTCTTTGTTTGGGCTGTGAAAATTCTCAATTGGAGCCGGTGTATTCCCGCCGACGGCCGGGGGGGGGGGGGGGGGGGGGGGGGAGCCGCCCACTTTACATATAAATTTTTTTAAAATTTTATATGTGTATATATAGAATTCTTTATATAATGCCTCCTGAAATTATTAGTTTTAAAATCATTTCTTATTTTTCTAGTTTTTTCCTAATTTACTTTTCAAATTCCTTTTTTATTTTTTATTTTTTATTTTTTTAAAAAAAAAAAAACTTTAGTTAAATTTTCCTTGTTAAATTAAATTTTAATTGTTTCCTTTTTAAGTTGTCATTTTTCTTACTTTTTTTTTTTTTCAACTCCTTTAAATAATTTTTTTTTTTTTAACATTGTGCCCCCCCTAACTAAAATCCTAGCCCCCGCCCTAGTTCCAATGGAACTGATTGGGGGTTCCGGGAAGTTCCAAGTTAAAGTAACCAAATAATATTTCAGATGGAAAATTGTAAGATCCTAAGAAGAGGCCTAGAATGACCAACTCTAAAGTTTATTTTTACCTTTGATGAAGGACTTTTCTTATGGCTAAAAGGAAAAGGAATTCAAAGCGCTAGACTTTGAAAAAAAAAAAAAGTCCTGGAAATGATGTATGGAAAGTGTAGGATTAAATGAAATATATTGGAAGGACATTGCTTAAATAAAAAGATAAAAGAAATTGAATTAAATTAAATTTTGTTTGAGTTTTGTGTTGAACAAGGTTTTAAATTTACAAAGAGGTGCTCTATTTACATAGTATTATGATGGGGCGGTTGCAGGCAATTCCATCAACAACTGGGATGCTTCCAAGTGGAATGTACTATACGGATGGGAAAAGGAATTCTGAAACCTGAGAGGACATGCATTGGGTCTTTGTTTTTTATCCATTAAGCTTCGTTTTGTTAGATAGAATCAACAAGAAAAGAAAGAAAACAGAAAATTTTGAAACTTTTTAAGAATTTGGCTAGATAGAAAAGGAAAAGTTCTAAAAAATTAAGATTCTCGTAACCCTTTATTTTCCTCAAAACGTTTCCTCCATAAAACATAAGGAAATTTTATTTTCACGTGAAAGCAACATCTTTTTATTTTGTGTTCCTTTTTTATCCAACAATATTATTTTCTAGAACAACTTTATTTATTTTTTTACTGTGTTTCAAAAAATTGTTGTCCAACAACAATTTTATCATTGATAGGGTTTTAATTAACTTGACTTTCATTTTTAGTTGCTTTCCTACATATGTGAATGAAATAAATAGTAGTTTACAAAGTTTAAATAAATTGAAAACTCCATCATTTTTTTTTTTTTCCTACTAATTAATTTTTTTTTATTATGTTACCATTTTTATAAAATAAGGACGATTTAGGTATCTAAATTATAACATGATATTTTTCTACAATTTTCTTGGATAAATTTTCATCTTAACCAAATACATGCTAGAAAATCAATTTTCTTTTCATTCACTTCACTTTTCTTTTCATTTTTCATTTCATTTCTTTTCTTACTATTTCCAGTTTACCAAATGGAGCCTTAAGCTTTTGATAAAAGCACATGCAGCTTCCAACACAGAAGTGTAGATTATATTTTTTGCGATTCTGTTTTTCTTTTGTAAATTTAGACAACTTAATGCAACCAATTTGTGAACAAGCTTTGAATGCCATAAATGCTTAAAGTTTATTTGCAGGCGATTTGAGATTTTTTGAAGGAGTGTGAGGTTGAATTCATTTCCATTTGGATATTGAAGGGGCCTGTAAACTTCATAATTGTGGCTATATGCTAGAGGGTTGTTTGTGAATTTCCTAAAAAAATTTGTATTGGCAACTAATGATGATAAGTATGTCTCCTTTGTGAGATTATGCATACTACTTGCAATTTGCTACTAATAAATAGTTGATCAATGATTAATTGTTAATACTTTATGTATTTGACGAAGAAATAGTAGATTATTGATTAAGATGAAATGTTCTCGTTTTCTTTCTTTTCTTTTTTTTCTTTTTTTTTTTTTTTTTTTTTTTTTTTTTGGCATAAGTTATACTTACCTTTCTTGATGTTTGGGCAAATTTCATATAGGTGGAGCATTTAAGGTTTATTACTTTGACCTCCCTTAAGACTTTAAAAAGTCAATTATACCCTTATACATGTAATTTATTATTATAATACAAAATATATTCTAAAATCTAAAAAAATCAATTATTCTATTTAATCTCTCTTATTACTTTTTTTTTCTCCTCTCCACCATAGTTACTCTCACTTTAAAAAAAAATCTTGTAAATAAATAAATATATGTGTAAGGGCAACTTGGTCATTTTATGAATTTTTTTTACAAGTTTTGATGGAGAGAGGAGGTTGTTGAGCATACACCCAAATCTCAAGGGAGATCAAAGTAATAAATTTTAAACGCTCCACTTGTGTCAGATTTGCCCAAACCTCAGGAGAGATTAGTGTAATTTATGTAAAAATGTTGGTGAGAGATATATGTGCATGTAATGTAACACTACTTTTGATTTGGATTGGAGTAAGTTTAATTTAATTTTGTATTAAATTTTTTTCAATTCCAAATTCAATTTGCCTTTTCAGTGTAGCCAAATATAACATAATTGTTTTCGGCCTTAAATAAATTCCCCTATTCAGTACTCCCTCCATTTCATATTAGTTGTCCATATTTCTATTTTGGGATGTTACAAAATACTTGTCTAATTTAAGAAGTCAAAACAAATAAATCAATCTTTTCAAAAATTATGACGGCCCAAGTTTTTCAACCCGGTGCGTCGATGATGAACCGAAAGTTGACCCGATAACGGATCCGAAATGCGAAAGCAAAAGATAAAACCAAAGTCTATAGAGATATAAACAATCCCCAACACACCAATGTGACCTTCCATGAAGTCACGGAGCTCAAAGAAATAACTGGAAGCGAAAACTAACATGAAAAGGGTCAAATGGTACCCTATGGCACCAATGACAACCAAAGGGACAAAATCTAGTTCAAACTAGACCATGTACACCAAAATTGAAAAAGAGACTTTAAGCCTCACTTGAATCCCCCATTGCATGATCAAACTTAATTATATGCTAATGTGTGATGATGTGAACATACACGCAAGTGTAAAATAACATCTTAAACATGCTGAAATGGCCTATGGCCTTATTACAATTCATTTACAACATTTGACATGTCAAAACTCCAAGTTAGAAAAATTACATTTCATAGGCAAAAGTTAAACATACTAACACTTACATGTGAACAAGAATGTTTCTAAAGAAACTTTAATTCTGCAAATCACCAAAGCAAGTGCAAATCTCCAATCTTGTATCCTGTACCTGAAAATATGCCCTAGTAACTGTGGGGTGAGCAACATAAAGCTACTCGTAGGAAATGAGCATGCATCGACCTAACGTTTTACAATTTTATCACCTTAAGGTGAAACATGTTGAAGGACTCATGCCACCTAACGTCTATGTCAAGGGTGAGACTCGGGGAACATCCTAAGCTACCCTAAATCATTGCTAGCACAAATCACATCACTCATGCAATTTCAATAACATAAGAACATGTTATACAAGGCATCCAGATATAGATTCTCAAAGTTATGAACTTGAAATCTAAAATGCGAAAACAACCAAAGTGGGTCATGCCACCTAACGTCTATGTTCCAAATGAATCTATAAGATCATTCCTAAGCTACATTTGAATAACAAAACGCGAATCACAATATCTATGCAATTTAACCAACATAGAAGCATGCTATACCAAGCAACAAGATATAGATTCTCAAAGTTATCAACTTGAAATCTAAAAGCACGAAATTAACTAAATATAGCAATTTAGTATAATTAGAATATCTAATACCACACATCAAGACATAGATTCTCTAGGTTATCAATTAGAAATCTAAAAATACGAAATCAAGTAGTGGACCACTTGGACATCTAAGCTCGGAATTCTGCCGAGACCTCAACGGCTATTACAGGGATTAACCCACTGGTAATACCACCCCTAGTGCGCACTATCTCGATGGGGAGAACTCATACCTCCCGCACTAGAGCCAAACTCTAGCCATATCATAGTAACTATGTGCCAAGTAACTCCAAAATAAATAAGTTAACAACTTATATATGTATTAAATAGTACACGAGACTACCTTCATGCACAAGTAGGTTGAAACCACACAATACATGCTCTAAATCCACAACTACTATAGGAAGGCAATGTCGAATCTTCAGAGCGAGATTCGTTATGCGCTATAATAACATCACATATCGAATCTTCAGTGTGCGATTCGTTACACGCTATGACAATATAATTCAATATTGAAAATATAACTCATAAATCCATCATAAGTCAAAAATCATGCTTTAAACATACTACCAATGTCAACACATGATTAAATCATTAACGCAATAGAAACGGAAATTAATTACTTAACCTAATTAATTTCTCTAGGTTTCCAATCTCAATTAAATAGTCCCTAATTAACACATATTAAACAACATAGCATGGCATTTACATATACCAATTCAAAAACTTAAATAGGCCAATGGAATCATTAAATAAATTTTAATTAATCATTTTAATTAAAATCTCTAGATTTTTATACTTATCCAAATGCTCTCAAATTAAAGAATGTTAAAGAACATGCCAAGACTTAATTTAAAAGCATATTACAAGTTCATTTCATGCAAGGTATGACCATGGGAATTAATCTTTCACAAAAGAAAAATATTAAATAAAAAGTGCAATTCTTATTCAAAATAATTCCAATTTAATATATGTTAGCAAATATATCAAAACTTAATTTTTTAGCATGCCACAATTTAATTCTAAGTCATATAACATCATGAGAATTAAATCTTACCCATAGAAATTAATTAAATTAAATTCTAGATTTTAAACAAAAGCATGCATACAAGTTGTATAATCATGGAAAATACTCCATACAACACATATAAAATCCTAAAACATGTCCTACCTCAATTTGAGATGAAAATCTTAAAAGCCCACTGAAAAAAAAATGTTTCGAATCTGACGATACCGAAGGGTTTTGTCGGGAACAACATGATCTACATGAGTCCGAAGGAAGTCCCATGAAAATCACAACTTGACTTCAAACCTGAACTCAAGAAATGGTCAGAAATGGATTCTAATAAGGGGGAAAGGTAGAGCTCGTCGAGGGGAACAATAAACGTGAAGGCCGAAGACTTTTCACTTAGGAAATCAAGTGGAGGAGAAGAAGAAAAGGTGGCAGCCCAAGGAGCTCCCATGGCTGCCGGCCAAGAGGGGAAGGAAGATGATCAAAATCTGACTTTTCTTCTTTAAGTCCCCTATTTATAGAAAATCTCAAAAAGTGCCCCGAAAGGACCCCGCCGGGTTTAGAAAAGTGGATTTTGAGTAGACGCACTCAAACAGTGAAACTCCGTGAATGAAAAAGATTCAAAATGAGAAAACATGACTAATGGAAGAAACGACATCAAAATCCGAGTCTCGATCAGAGAGATATGCCCCAAACAAGTTTGGCGACAACCGGGGTCAGAAACTCTAAAACTGGAGAAAAACGACCAGAACGGAATTCTAAGAGTACATGATTCAACGAAATATGAAAATGAATCCCGTACGAGGATCCAGGCTCCAGATGAGATATTTTTGTAATAAGTTTCGTTAATTGCACAATGGCCCCTCCAAAAAGTAAAAACTGCACTAATGCCCCAGAATGAAAATATCTTCTAAAAATATTTTCTTAAAAATCCCTGAAATAAAATATCTTCAAAAGATATTTATGAAAAACACCCCAAGAAAAGAAAATAATTTCAAAGAACTATGCATCCATGCCCCTATGGACACCGGGAGCAACCAGAGTACTTTCTTACAAAAGTAAAGATACGTATTTCGTGGAAACCACTTAGAATGAAGATATGTGAAGTCAAAAACCAACTCCGAGCACAAGAAGTGAGGTTATGCCAACAAAGTGACAAACAGGGAAAAGACAAAATAGGGAAAAAGACGAAATAGGGAAAATGACGAAAAGTGAATAGTGTTGTGATACCCCTTGGATCCGAGACACGGGTTGATCAAGCCCAGGCCCAAACCCGAGGGAATATCAAACAATTAAAGTATTTTATAACGAACACGGAATACAAAAATGAAATAAGAATAAATATTAAAAGCTGAAAAGAATACTAATATAAAATCCTTAAGTAATAAAACTTAGTAAAATCCATCTGTCAAAGCCTCCATAATTACAACTCGGGAATCCAACTAGTGGACCCCTGAAGAAATCACAACTAAAATGAAAATTGAAAATAAATAAGTTGGAATCATCGAGAGAAATCCTACGTAAACAGATGAATATGAGACTGTCCTCGACCAGCACGATCAAGCTCTAAGGCTGGAACTGTCCTGTACCTGAAAAGAATAATAGAAGAGTGGGTCAGACCCACGAGCAAGTTCTAATCTAACTGCAATCCATACAGTGACCCGATCTGCAGATACACCCTAGATACCTCACAATATCTATTTAGTCCATACATACATATATCCACACTAAAGGATATTCACTGGACTATAATAGGGGTCTCAACCTGAATAGAAGGTAACATGCGAAAACGCACCCAAAGGTGGGCATGAGTACCTAGACCTAACAGGGTACACCTACCTACTATATCCAGTTACGCATCCACTGCATATACGCACCCTAACCAATGAGCCTGAGACTCAAGCTTATCTCGTGGTACCATAATCATATATCTAAAGTCCGTCCAAATCCAGAGTATGTCATTCATTTATTCATTGAGGTGACATACAAAACATAGTCCAATTAGTCGTTCAACTTATTCAGCTGATATGACTTAGCACAATTTAGGATTCAATATTTTACAATCCATTCCTTTAATCCGACAGGTTAGGTCTTAGCGTTTTGAACTACACCATCCTTAGTATGCCACCATCCTATACCGGTGCATACAATCCTCCATATCCATATAAGTTACAAAACCAAAATAACAGTTCAGCAACATATATCCAAATTCACAATCCAGTTACCAACCATAACTCAAATAATTACAGAATATGGTATAACATTTCAGCAACTTCAGTTAAAAACATATTCCAGTTAATTGCAAAATAAAATTTAATAATTCAACAATTAAATTTCACAACCATTTTCCAGTCCAAATCCAAAGTCGTATTAATTGCAAAGTGACATTACAGTAATTAAATCCAAAGTAAAAATCAAATTTAAAGAAAACCAAGTAAACTACAAAATTATGAACCGTAGTTTAGCAACCAGAATCTAAAAACATGCATAGGTCAAACTAATCAATACCTGACCCTATCATGCATTTAAAACAGTTTTATAAACATATTAAATCCCACTGGAATGCCCAAAAATAAGCTTAATCAATTAAGTCTTCATCCATCCTTTAACCATATACAATGTGCACAAATTTTACATGGTTTATTCCATTAATTTAGAGGTAATCTTTAATCAATTAAAAGTCTTATTATCACCTAAGATTAACTTCTTAATCACTCTGGAGAGCCCCATAATTTTCTAAAACAGTTTAGATACTTAACCGTTTCAAAAAGTGCGTCAAAAACCATAACAGGAAGGAATTTTTGGGGTGAAGCCTGCTCCAAAACTTTGGGAGCAGGCTCTAATCAGCCTGGAGCAGGCTTCACTACTCTTGGAGCTGGCTCAAATTGTGTGGGAGCCGGCTCCCACTTCTAGGGAGCCGGCTCTCACCTCCTTGAAAGCCGTCTTCAACCGCTGCAACTCATGTGACCTTCTGCATCGTCTCCAGTCACCCCCAAGCTGTCTATTTGGTTTTAAAATAGTTCCTAAGGGTCCTAACTATGTTCAGTACAATCCCTATGATATGTTTACAGCAATTGAAATTAAATACAAAAACTACAGTTATACAGACTAAACATGCTTAAAGAATACCATTGAAAAACAGACATGCACGAACTGTATTTTAACAGATTACCACACATATATATATATCATCAATATGGCATATAATATACATGTAAACTCAATTACTCATTAATTAAATCCTAGAGCCTATCTAGGTGCACAGAACACAAGCCACAGGGAAGGAGGAAGAAAAGAACTTGCTTGTGACTTCAATTATGAAATCTCGGCGTCGTGTCCACTGTTCCGGTAACGCTGAACTATTGTCTATCCTCTTCTTACATTTGCTCTTCCCTTCTCCTAGGTCCAACCTTGAAACCTCAACCGAATCCCACACCAAACGTGCTCTGTTCTCTCAAAACCTCACTCTATATCTCTCTGTCTTTACAGAACTCAGTTTACGTCTATAGGCTAAGTGTTATGATCGTAAACCCTAGACTTATTGTCATGGTGTATTTATAAGCTTTAATCCCTAAAACCCTAATCCTTGTAAGATTAGAGACAGAGCTCAACTGGGCCCATAAACCACCCTCGTTATAAACCTTGTCGGCTTCCACCTACGGGACTTCTAACAGAAACCCTAATCGTGATATTACAAAAATGTCCCTAATTTAACAACCGAATAATAAAACAGTGAAATACAAATAAAATAATCTAATTAACAAGTAACAGAAAATATCACACAACAATTAACAATTTAAATAAATAACAATGCACATAAAACCATAAAATTAAAAAAAAAAAAATCAATTAATAAATGCAAGTAAACAATTAAACCACCAAAAAAAAAAAAACAATTAAACACATAAAAACCAACAAAATAAAAAATTAAAATGCCGAGACTATCTTTTTAAAATTAGGGGTATTACAAGTGTCGAAAAATGAAAAATGTGGAAATGACTCGGTCCTCAAAGGAAGTTGTCAATCCAAAGAAAAGAGTCTCGGAAATCATTCCAGAGCACTCGAGACGACACTAAGTGACGAGAAACCGAACTCAGAAAGGAAAGATCAATGGAAAAAAAATATCCGTAAAAAATCTGAGAAAAGGGAAAGGAATGAAAATGACCGGGTCATCACAAAAATACTTCTTAAATTTTGAAGGAGCATAAAGACTATGAACATCCACAAACTTTGTAACACCATTATGAGCAAGTTTAGCCTCAACTTTCAAAGCTACTTGGTAAGCATCATTAACCTTCCATACTGGATGGATTTCTACTTCATCATGAATTGGGATTTTTAACCCACCAATATATCTTGAAACAAGTTGTTCTTCGGTTTCTTGAATAACATTTCAGGCCATGAGTTTGTAAAACTCTTTGGCGTAATCTAGCACACTTTTTGAATCTTGGCGAAGGTTGTTAAAATGAAAATAATAATAATAATAATAATTAGTATTATAAATTTGTGCAAAATCCAAAGGTGGAAATTTCTCCCTAAGCCTAGATTTCATTTTCTTCCAAGAAGTAATTTTAGGCTTTCCCTTGCGAATCCTCCTCTCTTCAACTTTGTTCCACCATGCCGAAGCATAACGTCAAAACCTTATTGCTGTAAGCTTCATCTTTTGATTCTCTGGTGTTTATTTGTAACCAAAGAATTTCTTAATGGCACTAAGCCAATTAAGAAACTCATCGGGCTGAAGACGACCATGGAACTCTGGTAAATCAATTTTCACATTATCGGAATCATGATAGAACCTTCCCAACCATGGCTCCACACGATTCGCAAAAGGGTTCTCAAAAGACTCGTCACTAGAAGACCCACGGCTTGACCTACCACACTCGAGATGGGCTTCTTGGCGTTCAAGCCGCAAGATAAGTTGCTCAAATTGTCTTCGAAGTGCTTGGAGTTTTTCATCTATTTCATCTCTCAAATCTCCCATCATACGATTGCCATTTCTTCATCTACCTCTCTTAGCCACTATGAAACAAGAACAATGGAAGTCGGCCCGAGAGCATACAAGCTCTGATACCAAATGATGAGAATGGATAAAGAGGGAAGAAGAAGAATATCGAACAAGAAGTCACAACTAAGAAATGAGTTGGATAAACGAAGAGCAAAGCTTTATAATTTCATTATCAAAATATGATTTTTCCCTTAATATACAGGGATGGAGCCAGTGTATGCCCGGGGGGCATGTGCCCACCTAGCCGTACTTACTATAATACATATACTAAATTTATGTATTTTTATATATATATATGAAAAAATTCATATAATTCTCCCCTCCGCGCCCCCCAAATTTTTTTTTTTTTTTTTCTAAAATTATGTCTTAAATTTTGTATTCCTTCTCTTTGTTACTCTTTAAACTCGTTTAATTTCCTTAAAAAAAAAAACATTCAAATATTCTTTTTTGAATCAAAGTCCAATTTTTTTTTTTCCTTCCTCTCATTTTTCCTAACTTTCACACAAGACTGAAGGTTGAATATTTTGAATTAAACACAACTTACAAAACCCAAAATACTAAGAAAATTCAAGTCAATAGAAGTGGTTCGAGGAAAGCAAGTAATTTTTTAAGTCATCTCTTGATCTTCCAATTAACCACTTAAGTATCCACACGGAAATGATAAGGCTACCATGACTAACGAGACAGTGGCCTAGTAATATCAGACTCCTATTTCTCAAAGAGAGATCAAGGGTTCAAGCTTAGTGAAGACATGTGTGTGTGAGTACCAACTAAGAAAAACAATGATAAGCTGCCATGTTGGCACTGCATCATAACTTGTTTGGAAATTAAACTCTCTAAATTAGCTCCTTCATTTTTTGCATTTTTTTTTTTTTTGTTGAAATTGCTTTACATGATTTTTGGGAGCCATTGCTCCATAGCTTCAAGATTTTATTTTCTTCTTGGGCTTTGTTATTGGTTATTTACTTATTTTGGTCAGCCACTTGTTACACTTCCAATGGTTGTGCACGTTAAAACTTGTTATAGCAAGTTCCGCCGGAATTCGCCACATGTCGTTTTTGTATTGGATAGTAAAGGCTGGAAAGTGGGGCGTAAATAGTCTTTTTTCTTTTTATTTTTATTTTTTACTCATCAGTAATAAACTCACAAAGCCATTTGCCCTTAGGAGACTTAAACCTTTGCCGACCACATTTTAAGGTACAGGAGATATCACTAGACTCTCTTTGGCATGTAAAACAGTATTCAAGATTTCAAACATTTGGATTTGACATGTTTCTTAAGGATTAAATTGCCAATATACTGTTGACAAATTGAAGTCTCAAAATTGGAATTGAAGTTGGCTCAAAATTATGTCATTGCTTACATCATCAGGCTTTGCATATGTTTGCAATAGGAGAATTGCTGGCTATAAATAGCCTTTGTATCTCATAAGCTCAATCATCCGAATAGCATCCAAGTGAGGATCAATTCGGATCAAGAAGAGAGAGTTTAGAGGAAATATATTTTCTCATTTGTGAGCCTTTTGTAACCCTTTGGGTTTTGATATTAGTATATTGATCTTGAGCTCTAGTGGACGTGGGCGTATTGCCAAGCCACGTAAATTCTTGTCTTCCTTTTGTGTGTGTGTGTTTTCTCATATTTATTATTTTGTGAGTGCATTTTTCTTGTGTGTGTGATCGCAACCACCATTAGTTATTTGTTGGGCCTACACTTCCACACAACAAATTGGTATCAGAGCACCGTAGTTCGTATTCTGGTCGGGTACTGTTCATGTATACTACTATTCACTATTGATCGGGGTTTTTTTTTGGAGAAATTTTTTTTTTTTCTCATCAGAAATTCTTTTGGGTGATCGTGATCATTGAAAAAAAAAGATAGCAACCGCAAAAAATTTGATATTGAAAAATTTGACAGGCGAAACAACTTCAGCATATGGTAATACGAAGTTTTGGATGTTCTGATTCAATAAGAGTTAGACACTGCTCTGGGGAAGGAGAAACCAAAAATTAATCGTAAGGCTTGTGGTCAAATTCGGCGTTATCTCGGGAAGGATCAGAAATATCCTTTCATGCACGAAATTTCAGCCAACAAGCTTTGGACGCAACTAGAAGAGAAGTATATGACAAAGAACATTAAAAATCGGCTCTATTTGAAGAAGAATCTCTTCCATTTTGATTATAAAAAAGGTATGTCTATGTCCAAGCATCTGGATAATTTTAACAAAATTCTTGCTGATTTGTAAAATTTAGATGCTAAAATTGATGATGAAGATAAAGCATTATTATTGTTGAACTCTCTGCCTGATTCATATGAACATCTGGTTACCACACTATTATATGGAAAAGAAAAAATTATATATGTTGATGTCTCTAATACCCTCATGAATAATGAGCTTCGCAAAAAGGATAAGGTGGTTTATAGAGACTCAATAGCTAAAGCTCTAACAATACGTGGTAGAATAGATCAGAAAAAGCCTAGTATTCATGGAAGATCTTAATGCAGATCAAGAGGAGTATCAACTTCGTGCAGGAAAAATCTTGCTAAAGATGAATGTGCCTTTTGTCACAATAAAGGGCATTAGAGGAAGGATTATCCTAAGTCGAAAAACAGGGATGACAAGAAGATTGCCGCCAACATTGTTAGCAGTGACGATGAAACTGCAGATCGAGTTTGCTTTGACTATATTAATTGGATCTAGTTCTCATGAATGGATCTTGGATTCGGGTTGTTCCAATCACATGTGTCCCAACCGAGAGTGGTTCCCCAGTTTTCAGGAGCTAGACTGTGGAGCTATTTTCATGGGAAATGATCATGCCTATCAAACAAGGGGGATAGGAAAGATCTATTTGAAGTTGTGCAATGGAACAATTAGAGTTCTTGACGATGTCGACATGTACCGGATTTGAAGAAAAATCACATCTCACTTGGATCATTGGCAGCAAAAGGCTATGAGATCATGCTGAAAGGCGATGGTCTAAAGGTGACCTATGGAGCTCTAGTTGTGATAAAGGGTACAAGGAAGAGTAACTTGTATTTTCTCCTTGGAAATATAGTTATAGGCACAGCAGCTGTTGCAGACAATTCAGACGTAGTTGCATAAGATGTAATTCTGTTAATGGCATGTACGCTTGGAAGGCTTTTGCAAGGACTAGTGAAGCAAGGTCTATTGAAAGGTACCAAGACCTGCAGGCTTGGATTTTGTGAACATTGTGTTCTGGGCAAGCAGATAAAAGTCAAGTTTGGCACAGCAGTACACTGCACGAAGAGAATACTTGACTATGTTCACACAGATGTTCGGGGACCTACCAAAGTTGGATATTTAGGAGGTAAGCATTGGTTTGTATCATTTGTTGATGACTTCTCTAGACAAGTATGGGTGTACACCATGAAACATAAAGATGAAGTCTTAAAAGTGTTCTTGAAGTGGAAGAAGGTGATGGAAACCTAGACTGTTAAAAAAATTAAAAGACTCAGATCCGATAATGGCAGTGAATACATATCGGACCCATTCTTGCAAGTATGCTAGGATAAGGGTATTATTCGAAACTTTACAGTCAGAGACATGCCGCAATAGAATGGGGTGGCAAAACGCATAAATTGAACCTTGTTAGAAAAGGTTATATGCATGTTGTCCAATGATGGATTGGGCAAAGCATTTTGGGCTGAGGCTGTGACATACACATGCCATCTCATCAATAGGTTGTCTGCAGCTGTGAATGAGGGCAAACCAACCATGGAGGTATGGTCTGGGAAACCTGCTACAGATTATGATTTTCTACAAATATTTGGTTGTACTGCCTAATTTCATGTTAAATAGAATAAGTTAGATACTAGAGCCAAGAAAGCTATATTCTTGGGCTATAGTGAAGGTGTAAAGGGATATAAACTTTGGTCACTCGAGTTGAAGAAAATCATTAATAGCAGGGATGTTACATTCAATGAGTCTTCGATGTTGAAATTTTTTCCTACAGAGAATAAGACCAAAGAAGTTTCGCAGCAAGTAGAGCTTAAGGCTCCAAATGTTCCACCTAGACCTGTCAGTAACTCAGATGATGAGGAAACAGGTATAGATGAGGAGGAGGCTCCTACCCAAGAGTCTCCACAGCAACCACATTCTATTGCAGTTGGTAAATCAAGAAGAGAAATAAAGAAACTTGCACGATTTATTGATATGGTGGCATACGCACTACCTATAGTTGATGATGACATTCTATCTATCTATAGAGAAACTGTTAGAAGTTTAAAAAGTGTAGATTGGAAGAAAGTATTAGACAAAGAGATGCAGTCTCTTTATACAAATCAGACTTAGGAGTTGGTCCAACTTCCAAAAGAAAAGAAGGCTATTAGGTGCAAGTGGGTATACACTAAGAAAGAAGGCTCTTTAGGGCAAGATAGTGTGAGATTCAAGGCTAGATTGGTGGCAAAAGGCTATGCGCAAAGGGAATGGATTGATTATAATGAGGTATTTTCACCTGTTGTAAAACACTCTTCCATTCGGATTTTACTAGCTTTAGTTACATAGTTTGATCTCGATTTAGCTCAACTCGATGTCAAAACTGCTTTCTTACATGGTGATTTGGAGAAGGAAATCTATATGTCACAACCAGATGGATTCAAGGTTGTTGGTAAGGAAAATTGGGTTTGCAAGCAGAAGAAGTTGTTGTTTGGGTTAAAATAAAGTCCAAGGTAGTGGTACAAATGATTTTATCAATTTATAAAAGGGAAACAGTACACAAGAAGCCATTTTGATCACTGTGTGTATTTTCGTAAGCTTCGTGATGGAGCTTTTGTATATTTGCTCTAATATGTTGATGATATGTTAATTGTATCTAAGAGGAAAGTTGAAATTGATAAGTTAAAGATTCAATTGAGTACTAAGTTTGAAATGAAGGATCTTGGTGGAGCTAAGAAGATACTTGGATTAGAGATTAGCAAAGATAGAATGAAGGGCACTGTTTGTTTATCTTAGAAACAATATTTGAAGAAGGTGCTATATCGGTTTGGTATGGACTCGAATACTAAACCGGTAAGTACCGCTTTGGCCCATCATTTCAAGATTAGTGCTTCATTATCTCCACACACAGATTAAGAGCTAGCGTGCGCATATGGCTAATATTCCTTATACAGACGCAGTTAGAAGTTTAATGTATACAATGGTGTGTACGAGACTCGCCATTTCACAAGCTATTAATATGGTGAGCAGATATATACATGACCTAGGAAAAGGTCATTGGTAGGTAGTGAAATGGATTCTACGGTACATCCATGGTACTGTAGATGTTGGTTTGAAGTTTGAGCGGGATGATAGACTTGGTCAGCATTTGGTTGGATAAGTGGATTCAGACTACGATGATGATTTGGATAAATGTCGGTCAACTACAGGTTATGTGTTCATACTTACTAGAGAACCGGTGAGTTGGAGATCGACATTACAGCCTATAATTACTTTGTTTACTACAGAGGCAGAATACATGGCAGTGACAAAAGCCATTAAGGAAGTCGTATGGCTACATGGGTTAATTGAGGAGTTGGGGATTATTCAGGAGCATATTGATGTTTATTGCGACAGTTAAAGTGCTATCTATTTGGCAAAGAACCAAGTTCATTATTCATGTACGAAACATATCGATGTCTGTTTCCGTTTTGTTCGTGAAATTTTTGATGAAGGTGATATTCTCCTTCAGAAGATTGGGACTGTAGATGATCTCGCAGATATACTGACGAAGGTTGTAACAAAGGTTAAGTTTGAGCATTGCTTAAACTTGATTAACATCTACGAGTATGAGCGCCTTTGGGCGCAATTGGAGGCAGTTCAAGATCATGTTTGTTTGGAAGAATTCATTTTGGAAAGATATACATAATTTTTTCGCCAAGGTGGAGATTATTGACAAATTAGAGTTACAAATTTGGAATTGAAGTTGGCTCAAAATTATGTCATTGCTTATATCATTAGACTTTGCATATGTCATTGCTTATATCATCAGGCTTTGCATATGTCATTGCATATGTTTGTAAAGGGAGAATTGTTGGCTATAAATAGCCCTTGTATCTTATAAGCTCAATCATCTGAATAGCATCTAAGAGCATCCAAGTGAGGATCAATTCAGATCAGGAAGAGAGAGTTTGGAGAAAATAGTATCTATTTTCTCATTTGTGAACCTTTTGTAACCCTTTGGGTTTTGATATTAGTATATTGATCTTGAGCTTCTGTAGACGTAGGTACATTGCCGAACCATATAAATTCTTGTTTTCTTGTTGTGTGTGTGCATTCTCTTATTTATTATTTTGTGATTACATTATTTTCGTGTGTGTAATGACAACCACCATTAGTTATTTGTTAGGCCACGCTTCCGCACAACAAATACCTACACTTATTTGAAAGTGTTGCTGTTGAATGACTCGTTGTAATCCCACTCAATTAGAAGGATTGCACTATTGCGGCCCAGAAAATAGTAATGACTATAAGACAAATGTAAACCATGTAGAGGTTAACCTCAACGAGTATATATGGATTAGGTGTTTTTTTTAAATAAATAAATAAAAAGAATTTAATTAATGAATCAAAGTTGATATCCACCATTCAAATAAACTGATTGAGAAACTTTATGATCAACTAAATCTGCTTATTGTATTAAACTTCTTTCAAGAGAGTTCTATAATCCAAACTTCCTATCCACATATTCAAACAGTAGAGGATATATTATATAATTGCTTTCCAGGTGCCCAATGTAATACCACTAGCCAAAGAAGGTATAAAGTACTACTAGGAGCAGCAAATTTATGATCCTCTCTTGGGACAGTGTTCAAAACACAACTTTAGAGTAGTCTAAGTCGCCAATAGGCCTGTGTTTTCTTTTTCTAGATGTCTCGATAGGTCAGTGGATTAGTACCTCCCAGAAATTTTGGATTGACTCTATCCATCTACTAATCTAACTTCTAACACTTCTTGCCTTGAAAAAAAAAAAAAAAAATTTGTTGTTTCCTACCATGAATGGAAATAGAAATTTTTAGAGCACTCCAATCTTAAAAGAAATGATACCTCTATTCCATATTTTTAAAATTAATAATTATTTTTTTCAAATACTAACCATTTCAGTTATGGTAAGATCTTTCTATTTCCGCCGTATCCTGCCTCTTTCCCAATCAACGTTTTTCGTATCCTGCCTCTTTCCCAATCAACGTTTTTGGTATATTTTTGTTAATCCCTGTTTTTGTTTTGCTTTCTGCCTTTCTAAACCTTTTGTTTATTTTGTATCCTTCTCTCATTAGGGTTTGATATTGATCTTAACAGAGTTAACGATCAATGTAATTAATCTTGGTACCATAAAAAAAGAAATGTTGAATAACTATTAAAACTTCTTAAATCATTAAACTTCTTTGATGGTAATAATAGTGATGGGCATGGCAATTTGTTTCTTTTATTTTTATTTTTATTTTTTATTTTATGCATTGAGTTTACCGTTTGGATTTTTTTTTTTTTTCTGATGCGATTTTTAAAAATTAATTTGGATGGTGATGGGAATGGTAATATTTTAAATAATAAAAATATCTTATCTATTTTATGCTTTGAGTTTAGTTTGATTTTTTTCCCTAATGTGATTTTAAGAACTAATTTAGAATTTATTTGAATATTTATGTCTACTTTATACTTGTTGATAATAAAGTCTTTTAACTCTTTCGACAATAAAATTAATATATTAGGGATTTTGTGAAAAAAAAATATAGTAAAGAAAATAAATAAGGTAAAAGAAAAAGTTTACAATATTATAAAGGGAAAACTACACATAAATAAAATTAGGAGCCATAAATAAAAAATCGATCAATTTTAAAAGTTAATTTTCTATTTTGATTGAATATTTAAGCAAAATAATTACAAATATCCTCACACTCTTATTTCAAAATCCCAAAATATTCTCCTTAAAATTACATAATTTCAATATAATAAAATAAATAATTAAAAATTAGTTTGACTAGGGAATAATAATTCTCTATCACTTACCTTCGTCGTCAATCAGCCACCAACATCCAGAGCATCACCCACCTCACAAGTTTTCTAGGTCCCCCTCCCTCTCTCTCTTCACACACATATATAAATATAAATATGTTATATTTTTGTTCAGGAGTTTCAGATCTAGGATTCTGTAAGCTTTAGAAGTATATTATATCTTATGAATTTAGGGTTCTTGTAGAGGGTTATCAATTTGGCATCTCAAAATCTATTGTGATTTTTTATAATTAATTGAAGAAAGGACAACAACTAGAGACCGTTTTCAGGAGCTGGACGGTGGAGCTGTTTTCATGACCTGTCAAACAAGGGGGATAGGAAAGATCCATTTGAAGTTGCACAATGGAACAGTCAGGGTTCTCGAAGATGTCCAGTATGTACCAGATTTGAAGAAAAATCTCATCTCACTTGGATCATTAGCAGCAAAAGGCTATAAGATCACGCTCAAAGGCGATGGTCTAAAGGTGACCTATGGAGCTCTAGTTGTGATAAAGGGTACGAGGAAGTGTAACTTGTATTTTCTCCTTGGAAATACGGTTACAGGCATAGCAGCTGTTACAGATAGTTCAGACGTAGTTGTATATGATGCTACCAGATTATGGCATGTACGCTTGGGACTTGCATATGAGAAGGCTTTGCAGGGACTAGTGAAGTAAGGTCTATTGAAAGGTGCCAAGACCTGCAAGCTTGGATTTTGTGAACATTGTGTTCTGGGCAAGCAAATAAGAGTTAAGTTTGGCACAGCAGTACACTACACGAAGGGAATACTTGACTATATTCACACAAATGTTTGGGGACCTACCAGAGTAGGATATTTGGGAGGTAAGTATTGGTTTGTCTCATTTGTTGATGACTTCTCTAGACGAGTATGGGTGTACACCATGAAACATAAAGATGAAGTCTTAAAAGTGTTCTTGAAGTGGAAGAAGATGATAGAGACCCAGACTTATAGAAAAATCAAAAGACTCAGATCCAATAACGGCGATGAATACACATCAGACCCATTCTTGCAAGTATGCCAAGACGAGGGTATTGTTTAACACTTTACAGTTAGAGACACGCCACAACAGAATGGGTGGCAAAATGCATGAATCAAACCTTGTTAGAAAAGGTTATATGTATGTTATCCAATGTTGGATTGGGCAAAGTGTTTTGGGTTGAGGCTGTGACATACACATGCCATCTCATCAACAGGTTGCTTGCAACTGCGAATGAGGGCAAAACGACCATGGAGGTATGGTCTGGGAAACCTATTACAGATTATGATTTTCTGTGAATATTTAGTTGTACTGCCTACTCTCATGTTAAAGAGAGTAAGTTGGATCCTAGAGCCAAGAAAGCTATATTCTTAGGCTATAGTGAAGGAGTAAAAGGGGTATAAACTTTGGTGACCCGAGTAACCCAAGTTGAAGAAAATCATTAATAGCAGGGATGTTACATTCAATGAGTCTTTGATGTTGAAAATTTTTCCTATAGAGAATAAGACCAAAGAAGTTTCACAGCAGGTGGAGCATGAGGCTCCAATTATTCCTGCTAGACTTGTCAGTAACTCAGATGATGAGGAAATAGGTACAGATGAGGAGGAAGCTCCTACCCAAGAGTCTCCACAGCAACCATATTCTATTGCAGTTGGTAGATCAAGAAGAGAAATAAAGAAACCTGCATGATTTACTGATATGGTGGCATATGCACTACCCATAGTTGATGATGACATTCTATCTACCTATAGAGAAGCTGTTAGAAGTTTAAAAAGTGTAGATTGGAATAAAGCAATGGACGAGGAGATGCAGTCCCTTCATACAAATCAGATTTAGGAGTTGGTCCAGTTTCTAAAGGAAAAGAAGGCTATTTGGTGCAAGTGGGTATACACCAAGAAAGAAGGCTCTTTAGGGCAAGATAGTGTGAGATTAAGGGCTAGATTGGTGGCAAAAGGCTACGCGCAAAGGGAAGGGATTGATTATAATGAGGTATTTTCACCTGTTGTAAAACACTCTTCCATTCGGATTTTACTAGCTTTGGTTATATAGTTTGATCTCAAGTTAGCTCAACTCGATGTCAAAACTGCTTTCTTACATGGTGATTTGGAGAAGGAAATCTATATTTCTCAACGAGTTGGATTCAAGGTTGTTGGTAAGGAAATTTGGGTTTGCAAACTAAAGAAGTCGTTGTTTGGGTTGAAACAAAGTCCAAAGAAGTGGCATAAACGATTTGATCAGTTCATGAAATGGAAACAGTACACAAGAAGCCATTTTGATCACTGTGTGTATTTTTGTAAGCTTCGTGATGGAGCCTTTGTATATTTGCTTTTATAAGTTGATGATATGTTGATTGTATCTAAGAGCAAAGTTGAAATTGATAAGTTGAAGATTCAGTTGAGTACTGAGTTTAAAATGAAGGATCTTGGTGAAGCTAAGAAGATACTTGGAATGGAGATTAGCAAAGATAGAATGAAGGGCACTGGTTGTTTGTCTCAGAAGTAATATTTGAAGAGGGTGCTACATTGATTTGGTATGGACTCAAATACTAAACCTGTAAGTACCACTTTGGCCCGTCGTTTCAAGATTAGTGCTTCATTATCTCCATGCATAGATAAAGAGCATGTGCATATGGCTCATGTTCTTTATGCAGACACAGTAAGAAGTTTGATGTATGCAATGGTGTGTACGAGACTCGACATTTCACAAGTCATTAGTATGGTGAGCAGATATATCCATGACCTAGGAAAAGGTCATTGGCAGGCAGTGAAATAGATTCTACAGTACATCCATGGTACTGTGGATGTTGGTTTGAAGTTTGAGCGGGATGATAGACTTGGTCAGCATTTGGTTGGATATGTGGATTCGGACTATGCTGATGATTCGGATAAACATTGGTCAACTACAGGTTATGTGTTCATACTTACTAGAGGACCGGGGAGTTGGAGGTCGACATTACAGCTTATAGTTGCTTTGTTTACTATAGAGGCAAAGTACATGGCAGTGACAGAAGCCATTAAGGAAGCCGTATGGCTATGTGGGTTGATTGAGGACTTGGGGATTATTCAAAAGCATATTGATATCTATTGTGACAGTTAAAGTGCTATCTATTTGGCAAAGAATTAGGTTCATTATTCACATACGAAACACATCGATGTTCATTTCCATTTTGTTCGTGAAATTTTTGATGAAGGTGATATGCTCCTTCAGAAGATTGGGATTACAGATAATCTCGCAGATATGCTGACGAAGGTTGTAACGAAGGTAAAGTTTGAGCATTACTTAGACTTGATTAACATCATGCGAGTATGAGAGCCTTTGGGCACAATTGGAGGCAGTTCAAGATCATGTTTGTTTGGAAGACTTCATTTTGGAAAGATGTACAGAATTTTTTCTTCAAGGTGGAGATTATTGACAAATTGGAGTTGCAAAATTGGAATTAAAGTTGGCTCAAAATTATGTCATTGCATACATCATTAGGCTTTGCATATATCATTGCTTACATCATCAGGCTTTGCATATGTCATTGCATATGTTTGCAAAGGGAGAATTGTTGGCTATAAGTAGCCCTTGTATCTCATAAGCTCAATCATCCGAATAACATCTAAGAGCATCCAAGTGAGGATCAATTCGGATCAAGAAGAGAGAGTTTGGAGAAAATAGTATATATTTTCTCATTTGTGAGCCTTTTGAAACCTCTGGGTTGTGATATTAGTATATTTATCTTGAGCTCCCATAGACGTAGGCACATTACCAAACTACGTAAATTCTTGTCTTCTTTTTATGTGTGTGCTTTCTCTTATTTATTATCTTGTGAGTGTATTCTTCTCGTGTGTGTAATCACAACTTATGCGACCTGAGCGTGTGCACAAAATAATGCACAACACTTTGATTTTGGAAATTAGTGCCAAGTGGGCATCACACTTTAAATTTATAAACCGCTTAACACCTATACTATGTAGTATGAGTGAGAAGGGATCGTCCCAAGAGATTGTACGTGTTGGAATTTAACTTCAACTCTGGCGTATCAAAAGATTACAAAGAGAGATTGATTGTTTGAATTAAACTAAAATTCAATTAATTGAAATGCAATTAAAGTAAACTAAGTTGAGATAGGGATTTAAGAGATATGAAGAGAGGATTTAGGGTGTTGGAATCCTCACTAAGCTTATGTAATTAACCACTTGCCTTCCATTAATGGGGAATACATTCTTGTGAACAAAATACGACTACCAATTGCAATATTAAGCATGGACCATCAAATTCATGCATGAATTGTCTACCTAACCAACAAATAAACTAAGTGTAGAACAACCCATCAAATCTAAGCATGACCTATCAAACTATTCACAATTGTAGCACACATCAACCTAGAGAATCATGGAATTTGCAATAATAAGCCATAAAATATCAAAGCAAGTAAAGATTGTCTACCTACCTACAAGCATGAATTAAATTGTAGAACAACCCATCAAGTATAAGTATAATCCATCAAATTAATTGACAAACCCATTCAATGAAAACTCATGTCTAGCCATCATTAGATTCTCAATCAACCACACATAGACATGCAATTAATATAGAAAAACTAGTGTAGAGACCAATTCCCAAATAATCACACATAAGACAACATGTAATTACAAAGAGAATCAATGGGAAGAATTAAACCATATGAATCACGTGAGACATAATTCCCAATTTAATCACACGTAGACATGTAAATAAATTAGAGAATTAATAGGAAGAATTAAACCATAGAAATCATAGAGATATACCAAGATTCATGAAATTCACAAGGCTAGAACGCTAATCACAACAATAAATATAGATCCCCAAAAATAGAAATACAAGGGTTTAGATTACACAAGACTTAGGGCTCATCCAAGCCCTAAGTGTAGATCTAGCCAATTATGGAGGAGGTGGATGTGGTCATGAAACCCTCAAGGGTAAGCTCCAAACATGGCTCCATCTTCTTCTTCTTCTTCTTCTTTGAAGCTCTAGAGATGGAGAGAGAGTGGATCTAGAGATGGGTCTTGAGATGTGCCTCCACTTCTCTCTTTTCTTTTAACCCTAATCTCTAACTTTACTAGAGAGAGAAATATAAATTACAATGTAAAAAATAAAATGATAAAAGCTTTTTTACAAAATGGATCACTTCCTTTTATATAGAAGGTCATTTTCTTAGCCATTAAGTCAGAAATATAGCCCTAAAAATATCTAATCCCGTACTATGTGGTAGGTGAGAGTTCAGGCGCGTACGGGAATAAGACAGCTCACTGCCAGCACATGTTTGATCGATCAGACTTTTTTCTTCGATCGATCCAACTTTGATTGATCTCAGAAAAGTTTAATCGATCTCACGATCGATCTCACTTGGCAGCTTTTCAGCATCAGCCTCTTTTTGCTCCAAATCAGCTTCCTTTTGCTCCAAATCATCACCAAGACTTAGTTTGTCTCCAAAAAGGCCTTAAGAAACCATTTTTAGCTCGTTTTAGCTTTATTGACCTAAAAAGGGAAATAACACAAAATTAGTCTAAAGCGGGAAAATAAGATAGATAAAGGTCCTAGAATACTCAAGCTTAAGGGGTTTAAATATGTACTTTTCAGCGCTCATCACACCCCTAAACTTAAATATTGCTAGTCCCTAACAATGAACTACAAGTAAAGGAATGAAATGAACAACTAATTAACTATGAACTAGAAAGCAATAAATGGATAACGCCACTTTCGTAGGGAACACGATTGCATTTAGCATATGCAACAAGCCTTTTAAACCCCTAGGTTACCCCTAGTGGACGAGTGAAGTCTTGTGAGGGTTTCCAGAAATGATGCCCACAAACATTAAGCTCATTCTCACAAAAGAGGCACTAGTATTGCAAATAAGCATTGGGAGAAAACTACCTCAAGTATGCAATATTTCAAACATTTCCAAGCAATCTCCCAAAATTTCAGCATCAAGCAAGCAAGTATGGTCCTCCACACATCAAGAAAATGATCATGCAAATCAAAACAACACTAGAATCCTTTTTAAGTGGACTGGCATTAAATATGTTGTTGTCTTAGCCAACTAAAGAAATGATCATATCCTTACCTTCAAACTAGTACACAAATCTAGTACTGATCATCAAGACAAAAAGTGGACATTTTATTAAAATTTTACTGTTCTAGGTGCGCTTATTCTTTTCACTCGATTTTTATTTTTATTTTTATTTTTTATTTTTTTAGTATCAAAGATGGAAGCATGGTGCAATGTGTTGATCTATTAAGCTTTCTAGTGATTTATGAGGTCGAGCATTAGGTTAATGACTCCCAAACCAGACGGCTTTAGGGCACTAGGTGTTCAAACACCCCTACGGACTTACAAGTTCAAATCAACTAGGCTATAAATCAAGACAACCTCTATCTAATCATTTCTCACTTCTCACATTTTGGGAGAAGTCCTTACTTTTTTATTACTTTTGCAACTCTTTTTTTTTTATTTTTTATTTTTTATATATTCAATTATTAACCTAAAGTTTGGGCCCTCCACCTTTCGACGCGAGAAGTTCAATGCTTGATGAGGCTAGAATCCCGGCTACTTAGTGAAAAAGGTTTGTTATCCACCTTTATCAAGAATGAAAACTTTCAGTGCACTACTAGCCTAATTGGGATATAACCAATTCAATAATCAACAAAGCATTTACCCCACAAATGAATGCTAGTGTGCGCCTGTGCTAGTGTAGAATCCTAGAGTGAATCTCAAAACAATCACAAAATTAAGATGATGTGAACTACAAGTGTAAGCAAGATATCAATTTTTCAAAAAATTTACTCCTAAATGGCATCCACAAAGCATACAAGAAGTATTGAACTCTCAAGTCATACAATTTTTAAATTTTAAGCAATATAGTCTTCAAAAGATCAAAATCATTGCTAACCTGGATCTTAAATCTCAATCATGCATTTAAAGTTCAACTTAAGTAGAATGCAATAAAGTCACCTTACCCCCAAACTTAAACCGCACATTGTCCTCAATGTGTAATGAGAATAATGAAAAAGATGGAAAGAGTATACCGTAGTGGCAAAGACATGAAGCCCCGCAATAATCCAATGTGAAAAGGGTCTCCCCCAAACTTAGAATCAACAACCTATTTGAATAACCATACTAACAAACTCATATCAAATATCAAATGGGATAAGAATAACCAAGACATTCAATCTAAGGCAATACAGTACAATATGAAAAAGAGATATGAGATCAAGCCCAATATCAAATATGAAAGTAGCATGACTACACATAAGGGCACAATGGTGAAAAAATTTTATATTTTTCTTTTTATGAAAGCAAGAATATACAAAATGCAAGAAAATAAAAATAATAAAAAAAATAAAATGCAAAAAGAAAAATCAAGAAGACAAAATGCAATGAAAGAATATTTACAATGCAAGAAATGAAAAACAAAAAGTAAGAAAGGATGCAAAAACAAAATAATGAAAAATGAAAAATAAAAACTTTTTTTTTTTTTTTGAAGGTATGTACAATGAAACAAAATGCAAGAAAAATAAAGAAATAAGAATGAACATGAACATGTATGATACAAGAGATAAAAGACACAATGTGTTATGTGGGTGCTAAGTTTAACGTCTCTAGCAAGACGGAATGCTTCTTTAAAAAACCGTTTTTTTTTTTTTTTGGAAAAAGAAAGGGAAAAATAAAAATAGAAAAATGAAATAGTCAAAAAGTCAAAGGGGCAAAGCTATGATCGATCCTGCTCGCACGATGGGATAGAGAGTATGAAATTTGCAGTGCTTTGAAAATTTTTCTAAGTATGGAATCTCAAGATCGATCCAATAATGAAGTTAGATCAATCGAAGAACTTTAGATCAATCTAGGAATGTTTTCGATCGATCTGACAGAGAGCTGAAATATGTAGGTTGATGCAGGCTCAAAATTTTTCTAAGTGTTGAAACTACAGATCGATCGAACTTGATGTTTGGATCGATCGAAAGTCTTCTGATCGATCTAACTGAGAACTGAGATCTGAAGATTTTCTTGGATCGATGAGATAGAGAGTGATTTGGATGTAGGTTTGTTGCAGGAATCAAGTTCGATCGATCGAACTCTCATTTGAGATCGATCGAACTTATAGAAAATGCTCAATTTCAACATGAAAGTACAGAAAACCCAATGCTAAGCCCTAATGATGATAACAAAAAAAGAGATTAAAAAATGAATAGAAGAATGTACACAAAAACAAAAATAAAAATAAAAATAAATAATAAAAAGAAATAGGAGAGGAATAGAGTTGAAAACTCTATGAATACTAGTGTTTAACGTATCTAGCATGACGTTGGGCCAACTCACTAATCAAAAGAATTAAAAACCGGATATGAACATCATTATTGATCCTCTTTTCACTTTTCTCATTTAATGTCCCACTTACAACAATGAAATCATCCTCCAAAAGAATGACTTGAAAAGAAATGAAAGAGATGATATTGTTCCTTTCATCCACGGTCTTGAAAACAAAATCAATCATGGTTAGCCTTGCCTCAATTTTGTGCTCTTGAAGTGTATTCAAAGAATCACTTCCTTTGTTAAATGGCAAGTCAATGTCTTTCAATGACTCATTTGGAATATCAAGCAACACCTTCTATTCATCCTTTTTCTCCTCCTCAAAAATGACCATCTCCTCACCTTCCAAATTAGCTAAGGAGTCCATTAGAGAGTTTATTTCATTTTTGGAGCTTTCAAGGTCAAAACCACAATTTTTATACATTTTGAAAAAACAATCTTAAGAGCGTCATTGGAGATAATAGAAGGAAGGCTTTCTTCAACAAGTTCCTCCTCCTCTTCTCCTACCTCAAGTGTGGTCACCGTTTCCTCACTTTCTAAAGTAGCAATGGTGGAGATAAAATCATAATCAAAACAAGGAAAGTCCTCATTAATCATATTATGCTCTATTGGATTAGCCACTAACTCACTTACCACTTTCTCCTTTATACAAGATAGAGTGCTAGGCATTAGCTCACTTGCTACTTCTTCCTCTTCACCCTCATCATCCTCATCTATATACATTGAAGTTCTTGCCATTTTTTCATTTGCCTCTTCCTCCTCCTCTTGACGAGAAAGAGTACTTGCAATTTGCTCAACTTGAGCTTTAAGCTTGGCTAACATTTGAGAATGAGACTTAATAAGTGGAGTTTGTGAAATATGCACATCAAGTAAAGTTAACACTTTCTCTTCAAATTCGGGTGAGTATCTAGAAGGTGGTGGATTTGGTTCTTCATAAAGTTGTGGGGGAGGGTAATAGTCATAAGAAGGATTAAAGGAGTGATCAAGTCCATAATAAGATGACGCATGAAATGAATTGGACCTAATCTCATAAGGATTAAAATATGATGGAGGAGCATCAGGTGAAGGGAAGTAATTCCCCCCCAAACTTGGATCAAATAATTCCTCCATTCACAATTAAAATCCAAATGCAAGAAAAAAATTTCGCCTCCACATGAGCCGATGCTTGGACTTAAAATAAAGTAATGAAATTAGCCTCAACAAGGGCTATCACAAGCATGCAAAGAAGTGCACAATTAAATTACAAGAGTTTCAAGAATTGCTCACAACGGTCCTTAAGCAACTTCAAATTCCAATACTA
Organism: Cornus florida; assembly: GCF_030987335.1. Lineage (NCBI taxonomy): Eukaryota > Viridiplantae > Streptophyta > Magnoliopsida > Cornales > Cornaceae > Cornus > Cornus florida. The sequence goes on along the minus strand of NW_026775574.1, from coordinate 83,063,203 downwards.
GCTTTAAACTCCAATGAATGCTTTAAGATCCAATGTTTGCCTTCCTTGTAGTCAAGTACCTAATTGAAAAATGATAATAAGAACATGATAAAAGAATATACAATGGAAAATAAAATAAAAATAGAAGCAATCAAATGAACACTATTGTCTAGTATAATTCCAACAAAACCGTTAATCCCCAGCAATGGCGCCAAAATTATGATGCGACCCGAGTATGTGCACAAAATAATGCACAATACTTTGAGTTTGGAAATTAGTGTCAAGTGGGCATCATACTTTAAATTTATAACCGCTTAACACCTATACTATGTAGTATGAGTGAGAAGGCATTGTCCCAAGAGATTGTACGTGTTAGAATTTAACTTCAACTCTAGCGTATCAAAAGATTACAAAGAGAGATTGATTGTTTGAATTAAACTAAAATTTAATTAATTAAAATGCAATTAAAGTAAACTAAGTTGAGATAGGGATTTAAGAGATATGAAGAGAGGACTTAGGGTGTTGGAATCCCCACTAAGCTTATGTAATTAACCACTTGCTTTCCATTAGTGGGGAATACATTGTTGTAAACAAAATGCAACTACCAATTGCAATATTAAGCATCGATCATCAAATTCATGCGTGAATTGTCTACCTAACCAACAAATAAACTAAGTATAGAAAAACCCATTAAATCTAAGCATGACCCATCAAACTATTCACAATTGTAGCACACATCAACCTAGAGAATTATGGAATTTGTAATCATAAGCCATGGAATATCAAAGCAAGTAAAGATTGTCTACTTACCTAAAAGCATGAATTGAATTGTAAAACAACCCATCAAGCATAAGTATAATCCATCAAATTAATTGACAAACCCATTCAATGAAAACTCATGTCTAGCCATCATTAGATTCTTAATCAACCACACATAGACATGCAATTAATATAGAAAAACTAGTGTAGAGACCAATTCCCAAATAATCACACATAAGACAACATGTAATTACAAAGAGAATCAATAGGAAGAATTAAACCATATAAATCATGTGAGACATAATTCACAATTTAATCACACATAGACATGTAAATAAACTAGAGAATTAATAGGAAGAATTAAACCATAGAAATCATAGAGATATACCAAGATTCATGAAATTCACAAGGCTAGAACACTAATCACAACAATAAATATAGATCCCCAAAAATAGAAATACAAGGGTTTTGATTACACAAGACTTAGGGCTCATATAAGCTTAAGTGTAGATCTAGCCAATCATGGAGGAGGTGGATGTGGTCATGAAATCCTCAAAGGTAAGCTCCAAACATGGCTCCATCTTCTTCTTCCTCTTCTTCTTCTTCTTCTTTGAAGCTCTAGAGATAGAGAGAGAGTGGATCTAAAGATTGGTCTTGAGATGTGCGTCCACTTCCCTCTTTTCTTCTAACCTTAATCTCTAACTTTACTAGAGAGAGAAATATAAATTACAATGTAAAAAATAAAATGATAAAAGCTTTTTTACAAAATGGGTCACTTCCCTTTATATAGAAGGTCCTTTTCTTAGCCATTTAGTCAGAAATATAGCCCTAAAAATATCTAATCCCGTACTATATGGTAGGTGGGAGTTCGGGCGTGCACGGGAATAAGACAGCTTGCTGCCAGCACATGTTTGATCGATCAGACTTTTTTCTTCGATCGATCCAACTGAAAAGTTGGATCGATCCAACTTTGATCGATCTCAGAAAAGTTCGATCGATCTCACTTGGCAGCTTTTCAGCATCAGCCTCTTTTTGCTCCAAATCAGCTTCCTTTTGCTCTAAATCATCACCAAGACTTAGTTTGACTCCAAAAAGGCCTTAAGAAACCATTTTTAGCTCGTTTTAGCTTTATTGACCTAAAAAGGGAAATAACACAAAATTAGTCTAAAGCGAAAAAATAAGATAGATAAAGGTCCTAGAATACTCAAGCTTAAGGGGTTTAAATGTGTACTTTTCAGTGCTCATCAACAACCACCATTAGTTATTTGTTAGGCCACGCTTCCGCACAACACATAGCTGCACTTATTTTAAAGTGCTGCGGTTGAATGACTCATTGCAATCCCACTAAATTAGAAGGATTGCACTATTGCAGCCTTGAAAATAGTAACGACTACAAGACAAATGTAAACCATGTGGAGGTTAACCTCAACGAGTATACATGGATTAGGTGTTTTTTTTTTTAATAATTTAAAAAAAAAAAAAATTTAATTAATGAATCAAAGTTGATATCCACCATTCAAATAAACTAATTGAGAAACTTTATGATCAACTAAATCTACTTGTTGTATTAAACTTCTTTCAAGAGATTTTTATAATCCAAACTTCCTCTCCACATATTAAAATTGTAGAGGATATATTATACAATTGCTTTTAAAAATTTACAGCTGCCCAATGTAATACAACTAGCTAGAGAAGGTATAAAGGACTGCTAGGAGCAGCAAATTTATGATCCTCTCTTAAGACAATGTTCAAAACACAACTTTAGAGTAGTCTAAGTTGCCAATAGGCCTGTGTTTTCTTTTTCTAAATGACTCGATAGGTCACTGGATTAGTACCTCCCGTAAATTTTGGATCGATTCTATCCATCTACTAAGCTAACTTTTAACACTTTTTGCCTTGAAAAAAAAAAAAAAAAATTTGTTCTTTCCTACCATGAATGGAAATAGAAATTTTTAGAGCACTCCAATCTTAAAAGATATGATATTATGATACCTCTATTCCATATTTTTAAAATTAATAATTATTGTTTTCAAATACCACAACTACCCTTTTCAGTTATAGTAAGATCTTTCTGTCTCCGCCGTATCCTGCCTCTTTCCCAATCAATGTTTTTGGTGTATTTTTGTTAATCCCTGTTTTTGTTTTGCTTCTGCCTTTCTAAACATTTTGTTTAATTTCTATCCTTCTCTCATTAGGGTTTGATATTGATCTTAACAGAGTTAACGATCAATGTAATTAATCTTGGTACCATAAAAAAAATATATATATATATATTGAATAACTATTAAAACTTCTTAAATCATTAAACTTCTTTGATGGTAATAATAGTGATGGGAATGGTAATTTGTTTATTTTATTTTTTATTTTTTATTTTATGCATTAAGTTTACCGTTTGGATTTTTTTTATATTTATATTTATTTTTTATTTTTGTCTGATGTGATTTTTAAAAATTAATTTGGATGGTGATGGGAATGGTAATATTTAAAATAATACAAAAAAAATCTTATCTATTTTATGCTTTGAGTTTAGTTTGATTTTTTTCCCTAATGTGATTTTAAGAAATTATTTAGAATTTATTTGAATACTTATGTTTACTTTATACTTGTTGATAAATAAAGTCTTTTAACTCTTTTGACAATAAAATTAAAATATTAGGGATTTTGTGAAAAAAAATATAGTAAAGAAAATAAATAAGGTAAAAGAAAAAGTTTACAATATTAGAAAGGGAAAACTACACATAAATAAAGTTAGGAGCCATAAATAATAAATAGATCAGTTTTAAAAGTTAATTTTCTATTTTGATTGAATATTTAAGCAAAATAATTACAAATACATCAATATTTACTGCTCAGGTCCAAAATATCCTCACACTCTTATTTCAAAATCCCAAAATATGCTCCTTAAAATTATATAATTTCAATATAATAAAATAAAAAATTAAAAATTCGTCGTCAATTAGCCACCAAAGTCCAAAGCATCACCCACCTCGCAGGTCTTCTAGGTCCCCCTCCCTTTCTCTCTTCACACACACATAAATATAAATATGTTATATTTTTGTTTAGGAGTTTCAGATCTAGGACTCTGTAAGCTTTAGAAGTATGTTATATCTTATGAATTTAGAGTTCTTGTAGAGGGTTATCAATTTGGCATCGCAAAATTTATTGCGATTTTTTATAATTGATTAAAGAAGGAACAACAACTAGAGACCTCTAGACAACATAAAAGAAAGGCAGGTAGATATTTCAATACTTCAATACCCTACTGCTAGGATATGAAATCCTTAATAAATCCCATTTTAGTTTTGACATCTTCTGATATATTAACAATAATAATAGCTTCTTTTAGGTAACAATTGAAAATTTTTCTCTGTGATATACTATTACTGCCATAGTAAGCTTGTAGAGCTTCCCTCTTCAATTCTTACCTCTCAGATGAGATGACATCAATTCCAAAGGGCAATCCAATGGCCATGGACGACAAAGAAAAAAGATGGAAAATTTTTATTTGCTAGTTAAACTAATTTTACTTATTTATTTTAATATTTGAAATTAGATAATTTTAAGAAGTGTGAGGACATTTCGGACCTTAGAAACAATTAATATTATTAAAGTCCATGTTTTTTTTGAATTTTTTTTTTTTTTTTTGAAAGGTAAATTTCAATTTTTATAAATAAGAATATAAGCCCATGAGTTAGCCCAATGCAATCACAAAGTGTCCAACATACATATATACACACACACGCACGCACGCACGCACACATTCGGAAAACCTATTCCATAAACCCTTCTGCCGCATTGAAGAGCCAGATAAAGTTGCAATAGAAAGGAAACGAAGAGAAAACAAAGAAAGCCAGCAATGGAAGGCGACACACAAAGTCTTCCATGTGATGTCGTATACACCATACTCTCCAAACTACCCGTCAAATCTCTGTTTCAATTGAGATGCGTTTGTAAATCATGGCGTGATGTAATCTCCCAACCCCAATTCTTGAAATCACATCTCACTGAATCAATTAAGTTGGTCGACCGTCAAAGAATCTTTGTCCGGGACACCATGTCCGCCTGTTTCCGCTCCATAGGTTGTGAGGACGGTTTAGACGAAGAACTAAAGTTTCCTATTCAGAAGTATCGGAGGGCTAAAGTGTTGTGTTCTTGTAATGGTTTAGTACTGTTGCGTGCTCACAAGAGTGACAATATGTGTGTACTTTGGAATCCATCCATCAGAGATTACAAAAGGTTCTCATGTCCATCTCATATATCTCGCAACTATATGCCACATGGACTTTATTACGATTCTTCCATGGATGATTACAAGGTCATATTTTTCTCTAAGGAGCCGGAAAATAATTTTATTGTTTTTAGTTTCAAAGGTCAATCTTGGACAGAGCCTAAGAAATTCCGTTATTTGGATTTTCACGGTGAGATGGTCCTTGCAAATGGAGTGTTGCACTTGGTTGCTCTTAAACCTAGGAAAGTTGCCAACGTGAGGCCTCCCCCTCCACCATACCTACTTTTCTATAATGATAGTGAGGATGGCAATACACACCTATATAAGTATGATCCCACTCGAACATATCTGATTGTTTTCTTTGATACGGTGGATGAGAAGTTCAAGGAGATGCCACAACCAAATTGTATAAATGAAGGAGACAAATTTAGTTTGACGCTTATGAGAGGATGTCTCAGTTTATATTGTGATATGATTCGTCAGCAACGTGTGGTGGTGTGGACTATGAAGCAATATGGTGACAACAATTCTTGGACTAAGTTCATTGTCATCCCACATCAGCTAGGAACGAGCTTTTTTTCTACCTTGACACCTTTGTGTGCTACGAAAAAAGGTGAAGTTGTGTTGATGACTGAAACAGGAAAGGTACTCATCTATAATGATAAAGAAAACAAGCACTGGTATATTTGGACAGAAAACAAGCACCGGTATATTTGGGGGGGATCAAATCTAAGTTATCCAACTTTATATGTGGATACTTTAGTTTTGCCCATTTGTACAACTCCAGTAAAAAGAAAGAGGAATAGGGAATTATAAGGAGGTAAATAAAAGAAAAAAAAAAATCTCTATTTTTCTAGCCTCGCTTCAATTTCTAAGTTAATTATGTTTTTTTATTGTTGTGATTGATATTAGTTATCAAAAGAAATATATATAATTTTTTCAATAGTAGATTCAATTACCTTGAGTCATGCCTGTATTTTCGATTACATGTTTATGTAGCTAAAGCATTGTAGTTAAATTTAGGGATTAGTGAAGATAATGAAGAAATGCAATGGTAAATAGAAACAGGACTGAATTATATATGCATGTGTGCATATATACGTATGGTTGTATGTATTTATATTATAAATTTCTAACTAATTGCATACATATCTTGACAAAGTTCATATCCCATTAATTATGGAAAAAAAAAAAAAAAAAAGGTTCATATCCCATGCTGATAGTGATTGACCTTCTATTTGACAATGTTATTTGCCATTTAATATTTCCGTAACTTACAAGTTATATTAGTAAAATTGTGACAAGCTTGGATAGCTATATGGACGCTACAAATTACTTCTCATTCTCTTCCCACATAAAGACACTTTTAAATTTTATTTTAAATTCCTTGTGTGATCTCTTTTTTCCTTCCCCCTAGCTCCTTTAGTATTTTATTTTATTTTATTTATTTATTTTGAAGCTTATTTTTATTTTTCCTATCATGTCCTAACAGGGATAACAACTCGAGATACTGGCAAGTATGCACGGGTTACACGAGTATAGTAGGGTCATCCGCCCCCACTAATTTTTTTTATTTATTTAAATTAAATACATACCTCAATTGAATTTTTGGTAAAACTCATCTATTTTGGTAGTTTGAATATTTATTATTCTTATTATTATTATTATTATTATTATTTTACTGTCATTTAAAGTTGCCCTTAAAATAGTTTTCTCACTGATTATTTATACCTAGCTTCGCTTGAATGATAGAGACCTCAGAATTAGCAGAGCAACGTTCAGTGTTGGGTTAGCTTTATGTTTCATTTCTCTCTATATTATGCAGTAATAATATTATGAAGCACTCTAAGCCGTTCGCCTTTATTCTCTTGCTTTTATAATGGTTTAAATGTATTTGAACATGTCGATATTTTGGCATTGATACTTCCCAAAGCATGAATAAAAAACAAACTTTAGATTTGACTACTTTCAAATGCATTTGTTTGTTCTTTAATTGCAGTAAATATATCATTTTCTTAATTGGCAAAATTTTACTACAAAGTTGCAGTTACAAATGGTGAAAGCTATATTCTTTCACACTGAGGAAAAGACTTGGTAGTAAGTTCCATATATATGTTGGTTTTTATTCTGATACCATTTTGCTGGAAATAGTGGACGGGCTAGACACACACACAATACAATAATATGGAAGAGGAATTGAGGAAAGGAACACTTAGAAATATATTATATTCTATTCATACTATTTCATCTTATTCTTTACCCACCTATAAAATAGGTATAATACATGAGTTTATAAAGGCTCTAAAACATATGTAACTAATTACATTTCAATGTCCAATTACTCCCACTAATCTCACTAACATAGTATTTAGTAGACTTAACTCTCATGTCTTCCACTAACACACAATTAACACACCATTTTAAAGGACTTATAACCTTCGCAAAAACCCTAAAAAGCACATAATCAAGTTTTATTTCCAACACCCCCCTTTAAACTTGATTTTGTAACTTTCAAATAAACTTCTTATTGATCTTGGGAACTTGAACAAAAGTTCGTTGGTTGATCTTAAATTCCACCTCCTTCAACTGCAACAATCATCTTGGCCATTTCCATTGATGTATGGCTTGTGAAAAGTCTTCAAATACTTGTTTGATATCTTCACACAATCATATATCATCCTCTTTATACAAATACACCATCTATCTTTTTTCTTCTTAAATTTTTTTATGACTCTTCTACTTCACACGTGTTTCTTCTTTAGAGTCAAAAAATAAATCCATATTCACCCAACCTGTGTCAATTACAAAATTCTCTAAACTACTTTTTTTTAAAAATAATTTGAGAATTTATTATCATCTTGAGTTTCAATCTCATACTTGTAACGACCCGAGTTATATTCAACCCGGTGCATTAGCGGTGATCCGAATGTAAATCCAATAATGAATCGAAATACGGATGCAAAAGGTAAAACAATGGTTTCTAGGGATACTACATGTCTATAAGACACCAAGGTGACCCTCAATGAGGTCACGGAACCCATAGGAAACAAGTGCGGAAGCACCGTTTCAAAAACGAACAAGAACAAACCTAGGGATAAAATGGTCATTTCATAGAGAAATGGATTCTACCAAGCATACCATTGGAAATATAATGAAAAATTAATGAATTTAGACTCAAGAATCACCTAATTCGGAGTCCGGATGGCAAAGATATCAAGTCCCGAAGTCGAAGGAAGGGAAACCTTATCCCAGTTCGAACCAAATTCTGACACTACTTCACTAAAACATGAATAACTTGAGCTCAAAATGGAATATGAAGCTCTAATTGGTACCATTGGAAAGCTCATTTCGACATGGTCAGTTTAGACTCAAGAACGGACCAATTCAGAGTTAAAACGAGTGAGATATGGCCCATTGAAGAAAAGTGTCCAGTGCAGGAACAGTGTCCGCAGGGGCCCGCCAACCAGCTGCGGGGGCCTGCCAAACGCGGTAGATTCTCGCGGGTACCCTCCAGAACACTACGGGGGCCCGTCAAATGAGGCAGTGGGGTAGTCTGGAACCTCAAAAATGCAGAAATAGTGTTTTTAGTAGAAAATTAAGGTTGGGGCGTGGTTTTTGAGGTCAATATGACATTTTTGGGAAAAACACGAAGAAGAAACTTCCCCTAAAATCACATTTTCTATGTGACGAAGTTAAGAACGAAATGTATTTATCAAGGTAAAATCCCCAAAATGCCCTTGCATTAGATTTGTAATTAAAATGTTGAAAAGTGTCCAAAGGAAGTGCATTTCATGAAATGGTGTGAATTGTGCGTAAGTGAGCATGCACGCAAACGTATTATATCTATTTAGACATGCGCCAATGGTTCACGCCCTCCGTAAACACTCAATGCAAAAAATGACCCTCCAAACCTCCATTTCACAAGAATTTGTCTAAAAACATAAAATATGGAGACTAAGAGCATATGCAAAATTTGGAAAAGTGTTTGGCCCTTGGCCACACCTCGAATAAAGTAAATAGATCTCAAATAAAAACTCATAACCTAAAAATACCTCCCAATGCAAAAAAAAAAAATGATACCTAAAAACCTTAGGTTTCTCTATTGTCCCCTTTAAAAGCAATTTTCCATGAATAATACATAAAGGTGAATTTAAATATAAATTGGCTCTTGGCCACATATTACACATTCAAAATAAGTATCAAAAGGTGCACTTAATTGCACATTACATAACTTGAACAATAAACACAAGTGTTTGACATAGTAAGCAAAATGGAATAAGATATGCTAACATGTGCATATTCTAACATAGCAAAAAACATACTCCAAGTAGTCTACCAAGTCTAAGATTGTTGTGCATCCCACATTATGGCTTCTTTACCTGCAAAACACCCATTAACTTAGAAGTGGGTAAACAAGTTTACTCGTAGGGAATGTATGGGTTTATCTTTGTACCAAGTTGCAATCCAATACCATTTAATTCATGCTATCAAATGACAATAGAACTTTCAACATAACACAATGAGATGTAATTTCACAAAGTTAACAACTTGGAATTTAAATGCGAAATCAAACCAAAGTGGATACTTAGACGTCACGCCAGATCAAACCGACAATGTGATTACTTTAGGGTTACTAGCCCATGGGTAACCTCCCTATGTGCGCACTAGACTTGTAGAGGGACTTTCCCCCGTACTAGAACCATGCCCTAGCCATAGTCATAACAACGACATCCCCAAGTTTCTAAAATCATCATTTTTGTGCACATTACATATATGTATCAACATAACATATATAAATACAATGTAAAGCCATCAACATGCACAAATCAATTTTGGAACACAATACATGCCCTAAGTTCTCAACTAAAATGGCATGAAGAATATTCAATAATCATTATGCAATTTGCCACTAATTACAACAATATCATTCAACAACAAGAACATAGCCTCACAAGTATGATATAAGTTTAAAATCATAATTTAAACAATTAAATAAAACAACTAAATACCCTAGATTTCACTTCTCATCCAAACATGCTCAATTTAATATATGTTGTAGTACATGTCATGTTATTATATAAATCACTTCAAAACTTGATTTAAGTCATGGGAGCATATAAATAAAAATTAATTAAATTAATTCATTAATCCCTCTAGATTTTAAAACAACTCTAAATGACCTCAAATTAACATAAGTTATGAATCAAGCCATAGTCATGTTATTTATCAAGTTTAAAGTGAATTACATACAAGTTACAATTAATCATTTATTTCTCATTTTAATACAAGACAAACATATAACTTAGATATCACTATAGGAACAAAAAAATCACTTGGAAGATAAATGATAACACCCCCTACCTCACAAGAGGATTGTTCCTCTTGAATCTAAGGCAACAGAGCTTAAAAATGAAAAACCAAACAAGGGTTTTGTAGAGGGGAGTGGGAGGAACCTAAAGTATTCCAAGTTCAAAGTTCTAAGTTGAGTGAAATGGCACCAAAAATGAAGTCAAAGCTACTAGTTAAGCTTTTCTCCAATGGTGGCTTCCTTAGGGTTCTTGAGAGGAAAATGATGAATGAATTAAAAAGTGTAAACCCTAAACTAAATTGGTGGGCTTCTCCACTCACTAGGTACTCTTGCACTACCTCTCATACACATACTAATACAAGACTAAAGGTGAGTCCTACACTTGTCATGAATCCAAGTAAGCTTCCAAGATAAAATATTAACCCTACACTTATCAACCATCCATGCCAACAAGTGCACCAATCCTAGGATAACAAGTGGGTGAATCTCCACCCTCCATGTGTCATGAGATTAAGCCTCCAAGTGGTTTCACCACAAAATCAACAAGTGGCACCATAGGAATGTGACACTTGTCACATTTTTCAGAAATTGCAAAAAGGTCCTTTTTGAAAATATCTTCCAAATTAATTTACAAAATGGTCCCTAAGACGAAAAATAATTACTTTACTTAATTACCCAAAAACCCCTCAAGTTATGGATAATTACAAAAAGTCTTATTTTCATGGCTTTTACAAAGAAAGTAAGCATTTAATATGCATTTCTATAAAAGTAAAAATGTAGATGTCATGGAATTTAAATATCATGGACGTATGCAAAACCGGAATCAAATCCGAGCACAAAAATGAGGTTATGCAAGTAAAAGTGAAAAACGAGAAGAGGACGAAATAAAGAAAAGATGAAAAAAGAAAATTTCTGAAAAAATGAAAGAAAGAAAAATGACGGGGTCGTTACAATACTTCTTTGGAGTAACTTTCTTCAAAAAAAAAAAAAATTCATCATTTTCCACAACATGAACACAATTATCATAATATTTGATTTCATTTTTCAATTGAGATGACTATGAATAAATCATAATTTTATCAAATAAGTCCAATCTAACTTCTTTCAAGGTGGAATTTGTAACCATACCTGAAGATGTTAATGCACTAATTTCAAAAACTTTTTCCTCTTCTTTAGTACTTTTTTCTTCTTTAATTTCTCTTTCCACTTCATTTTTCTCCACTTTTTTAATTTCTTCTTCAACACCTTTGCTCACCACTTCCTCATTCACCATTTCAAGTTCTCCTTCTATTTTTGAATCTTCAAAATATTTAACTTCATTTGTATTGTTTGCCTTTTCATTCTCCACAAATTTGTCCTCTATACTTTCATAATCAGCCTTCGTAAACTCATCATCCTCAAAGCATTGTACCCAATACTCCATTAGTAGTGATTCAACTCTATAATTGGAAATGATGGCCTTGAACATCTTCCAAACACAACTTTGAGTTTTGAGCTATCCAAAATATTCCCAAATTTCTTGATGTATTGCCTTTTACAACACTACCAATGCATTTTCTTCTTTCCTTTCAAGAAACTTGTTGGACATGCCATTCTTTGGCTCTTCTCCAACTGCATCTCACAAATCACATGCTTTGAGGTATGATGTCAACATCATTTTCTTACTAAGAAAATATATTTTATCACCTTCAATATCATCAAGGAGAAACATGTTTTTCTCAAAACGTTGAACCTTCTAGGATCAACTTCGTCAGACCTTCAAGATCGTCTAGGTTCTGAATATGAAATTTGGCTCTTATATGAAATCTAGCTCTGATACCACTTTGTTGAAAATAGTGGACGGGCTAGCTAGAGACACACACAACGCAATAATATAGTAGAGGAATTGAGGAAAGGAACATTTAGAAATATATTATATTCTACTTATACTATTTCATCTTATTCTCTACCTACATATAAAATAGGTATAGTACATCAGTTTATATAGACTCTAAGACATATGTAACTAATTACATTTTAATGCCCAATTGCTCCCACTAATCCCACTAATATAGTATTAAGTAGACTTAACTCTCATTTCTAACACTAACACAAATACAAACTCCCACTAATACAGAATTAACACACCATATTAAAGGACTTATAACCTTTACAAAAACCCTAAAAAGCACATAATCAAGTTTAATTTCCAACAATATCATAGGAAGGGAATCAAACAGAAATTGTTCGACGTAGTAATAATATAAAAGTCTATTAAGAGATGTAATATTGCAAAACTTGAAGGAGTAAAAAATATAAATTGCAGTCAGCTTGATCTATATCCTTCAATTAGCTTGATCCATCTTTTGGGAGATTGGATTGCAAGTTTGATCGGGGGAGAATTTGCGCTTTATCGCTAGAGAGCCAACCCAACCCCAAAACAAAACTGAGTTGGTAAGACTATTTTTGTTGATTTGGTACAAAAATTGTGTTATTTAGCATAGCCCAAAGGAAACTTTTATTTCGACCTTTTCAAAATAGTTGAGATTGGTTGGAGGTGTTGATAGGATTTCTTTATTTAAAAGGGTAATTGACTTTCACACGAATGTTATGTTTTGTTTGATTACCTCATTCAGCTTAAATGATTAAGACCTGTTAGGATTGTTTCTAAAAATAGTTTTTAGCTCTCTAAACCCTGAAAGCCAAAATTTAGAGTAGTTGGATTGCTCAAGACAAAGAGCTTTAGAAGAGTTGGGAATTGGACCTCCAGATTCTTATCCTATGTTGAGAGAGCAGTTCTTATGAAATCAGTGATGTGTTACATTCAGTCTTATTGGTCCCAAGCATTTGTTCTATGTACCTAAGAAGGTTTTTGATGAAATCAACAAGATTTTAAGAATTTTTTATTGCTTGGATTGCTATTTGTAGACCAAAGATGTATAGTGGCTTGGGGTTTCCTGATCTTAAGTTGTCAAATAGAATTGCAAACCTAAAGCATATTTGAAAGTTGTGTTTAAGGAAGGAGAGTCTTTTGGTGGCCTGGGCTTGCTGTTACCTTATTAAGGACAGATGTTTCTGGACTACCAGGCCCTCTGCACTTAGTTCTAGTTTTTTAAGGAATTTATTAAGGCTATAGGAAATGGCAAGAGGTATCATTAAGTATAAGGTGGGGTGTGGGAAGGACACAAAGTTGTGGATTGATTATTGGCTTCCTAATGGCCCAATTGTAAAACAACTAGGGCTGAATGAATTAGAAATTCTTCAACTGGACACTTTAGCCACAGTTGATAGCCTAATTTCCAGCAATTATTAGATGATTCCTTTATTACTAAGTTTCCCATAGTTCTTTCAATCTCTAAACTTTTTCTCCCAGCTGTATTCCTTCCCTCCTTCCTCTGAATAGCAAGATAGCATTGTGTGGTTGCCTAGTCCTTCTGGTACCTATTCATTCTCCTATACCACTACTTACTTTATCCTACCATCCCCAACCTTTGTCTGGCATAAACTAACTTGGTTCAAGCATCATCTACCTAAGTACATCAGTATTGCTTGGTTAGTAGTAAGAGGTAGGCTCTACACTTTAAACTCCAAGCCAATGCTCTATAAGCACTATGTCAGTAGATGTTACCTATGTCTTACTGAGAATGACTCTATAGACCACCTGTTCTTCAAGTGTAGCTACAGTTCACTGATTTGGAGGTTTATTTAGGAGATTACAGGGTTTTACATACTCCCCAACTATTGGATGGATTTGATACAGTAGTGTTCAACTCATTGGACTTCTTATGATTTCATGACACACAAATTACTACTGCCTGTAACAATTTATTTCCTCTGGCAAGAGAGAAATGGAAGGGCTTTCAAGAATGTTTCTACACCTCCTTATCACATTATTTCCCAAATCAAGACTTATACCAGAGCCAAGCTTGCAACAATCAAGTTAAGGAGGAGTGTTGATCTTAGGCTAATCAGATCTGAGCAAGATCTTCATAATTTGTTTGTGCAGGCCTGTTTAACATCCTGTGTGCACTTTTGACTAGTCTCATAAGGTTCTATTTGGAGGATATCAGTGGCAAAATTGGATTGTTTTGCATATTCAGTATTGTAGCTAATGTTCTGGTTTATTGTTCATTGGTTGTACTAGGTTGCAATTGTTGTTAAGTAGGCTGCATTAGGTTGCATTGGTTTGTTTTGGTTTGAGGTTGCTTTAGGCTGCCTCTGGTTGATTGTTCACCTCAGTATTTCCTCATCTTGGGGCTCCATGTACATTCTTTCTCTCTTTTATACAAGCTTACCATTTAACCCAAAAAAAAAAAAAAAAGAGACAAAGAGCTTTGGCCTTCTGGAAGAGCCTTTATTTATAGGAAGCTGGATGGGACTAGTTTCCTTCTTCCCAGAAAACAAAGGAAATCAATTTCCCTTTAATAATACTTTTATAATTCCTTTCCTATCCTTAATTTATGTGAGTGAAAAAAATAATAAAATTCCAACGGTATCCCATTTATATTTTGCAAATTATGGGAAGAGAGTGGACATTTTTCTATTTCTTTCTTTAACATTTGTAGAGCATTCTAAAATTGGGGTTTCGAAAAGAAAAACCTATTGTATGAGTGAGGGTTTGTGTTTCCTATCTAGATAAATTTACTTCAACTAGTGAAAATTTTGTTTGATTCTTTGATTTTGTATTGTTTGGAGATCTACTAGTTTTTTGATGATTTTTATAAAAATATTATTTGGTATGAATTTTTTCATGGTTATATCACATTGGGTTACCTATATATGATCATTTTACACTTATATTTATATGTACTATTAAAACTACACATTTATTCATTTAGTTAGGGTCAATTTCACTAACACCCCTCAAGTTTAGCCAAATATCACCCTCAAATATCTTTCAAAAATAACTATCACTTAGGTTCATTTATATTTTTCCGTTAAAGGCTCCGTTAAAAACATTAAAAAAGATAAATTTGCCCCTAATTTTTTAATCATATTTCTTCCAAAATATCAGGTTACATAAATGACCATTATACCTCTCATGTGTGTGTCTATATATATATATATATATAGGGTTAAATTCTTTTTTAATCTTATTTACTCCAAAATATCAGGTTACTGAAATGACTAATTTACCCCTTTGTTATTAAGGTTAACCGAATGATATTTCTCTAACATTGTTACTCCTATCTATTTAACCAAACACACCCCTCAATATATATATATATATATATAGATATATATATATATATATATTTGGTTTCCAACTGCTTTTTGCCTCTCTCCTTTCTCTCTCTCTCAAAACTCTTTGTGCAAACTCATTTCTCTCTAAAATCTCTCTCTACAAACCCATTTCTCTCTCTAAACTGTCTCTCAGACCCTCATTCACTATCTCCAGTCTTCGTTTGTCACTGCCCTTGAACTCTCCAATAATGACAAAAGAACAGATGAAAAGAATATAAAGTATATGTCAAACTTGCAACTGGTCTGCATTTGTCTTCGTTGGACTCAACCTGGGTTTGTCTTCCGTATATACCACCACAATAATGACAAGAAGAATATATATATATATATATGTCAAACCTGCTTTCTGTATTTTTTCTTCAATTGTGTCACATCGTCATGCTTATTAGCCCTTGATTTTACCATTGCTAATGGCAACCAAAATGGAACAATGGCAGTGTGTAAAAAACTAAGAGCCATAACGGAGAAAAGAAATCTAGACACATGGGAATTGGCAAGCACACACCAAGGTCTATATACCTAGGATTGCTGATAGAGATCTCAGGAATTAGCAGAGAAACAATAAATTTTGGGTTAGCTTTATGTTTCATAGGGTATTTATTTTTATGTTTTACAGTAATGACATTGTGATTGGTGAGGCATAGTAGGAGTTTGTCTTTATTCTATTGTCTAAATAATGGTTTAAAGTTTTTTTTTTTTTTCTTTGAAGAACTTGATATTTTGACATTGATTCTTCCCAAGTACGATTATTCTCATCTAGCGAGGAAAAAAGGAAATTGTTTATTTTCTTGTGTAGCGATGATGCATAAGAAACATGTTTTAGATTTGACTACTTTCCAGAATGTACGTGTTTGTCTGTATGTTTGTTTGTCGGAGGATAAAGTATTCAATAGTAATGTTTTCATTCTGTGTTGCAGAGAATTCTCTCAGCAAAAATCTACTAGTTGAAGGAGTCTAAAATATAAATTGTAATTAGCTTGATTATATCCATTAATTAGGTTCACATTTTCTTTGGGGAGATTGGAAGTAAGGTTCATCCGGGGAGAATTTGTGCCTTATTGCTAGATAGCCATGCCACTTCTCAACTTGGTGAGACACACAGATTATTTTTGTTGATTTGCTATACTCAGGATTACAAAAATGTATCATTTAGCATAACCTAAAAGAAAATTTTACTTCCAAGTTTTTCTTGTTTATGCTTATTTGTTATAAAGAAGACCTATAAAGCAAGTAGTGTATGTGGTATGTGTTGGGTTTGTGGCTCAAAATTTGTGTGTAAAAAATTAGTTTCTTTTTTCGTTTTGGAAGCTGCGAGAAATAGTTTCCTGATTGGTTTTGGAATCCAGAAGACTTGGGGAAAAAGGCTAAAGATTTGGGAAATAAGTTATACCTACCATTTTAGAGTTGAAGATGGATATGGTAACTTCTTATAGATAAGTTGATTCTTGTCCAACAAGGAATTGGATTTGAGGAATACTTATCCAACAAGGAATTGAGTTTTGAAGACTCTATAAATAGAGATGGGTATGAGGGGTTTAGAGAGAGAGAGAAGACAGAAAAGATGTAAGGGGTTTAAGGGTGAGTGCTATGAGGAGAGGGGAGAGTATATGTAATTCCCGAGTGTATACATGTAGCCTCAAAAGAGATGATAAGTGAGTGAGTGGGGTTTTGATATGTGGTTGTATATTCTCGTCCTTGATTCATAATAGTGAAATCTCTCTCTCCCATAAAAATAACCTTAGAGTTGGGTGAACCATGTAAAATATTGTGTTGTGCGTTGATGTGTATGATTGTTATCTCCATATATGCTTGTGTTGATGTGATGTGATAATGCTTCCGCTGTGTTTGATGAAGGAGAGATTTAACTCTCAATAACAGCCGACCGTTGAGTGGGTTGGAGGGAGTTAATTATCCCCAATAGTATGGTATGATTTAGTCTGACTTTCTAATGCTATTCCTAAACATATATGCTTTTGTGCTATGAGTAACTCTTTTAACCCCATCAATGGTGGGTGATTTCTCATGAAATTTGTGTCTTCGATCTTTCGAGATGAGTATAGAGATGCTGTTTATATTCAAGTTGAAATTGTCGATCTGATCAGACATAAATCATTCTCAAAGATTCATAGCAAAACGGGGGGTTGGTTAGAAAGGGGAATCTCCCTATGAATGTTTTGAATGGTTAACAAGGCATATGTATGGGTTTGATATATGTACAGAATGGGTTCTTGTATACTCTTTGATGGCTATGAAGATCGCTTTAAATTTACATGTGTTCTAATGGCAAACATCTTTTTAAATCGAAGTAGTGGATGGCTCTCTTCTTTTTTTTTTAGTTAAAAGGGCAAGCTTTGATAAAACAAAAAGAAGAGAATACAAGAATGTACAACCCAATCTGAGAAGTAGGTGATGATGCAATGCAGCTTAATCAGTGAAGCACCAAACATGTCCACCTGCAAATACGTATCCCTACAGAAACAGCTGTATGTAGCAGATAAAATAAATGAAGAAAATCTTGCGCTTAAACAACTCTTGATTCTACAAATTATCTGCTGAGGTTGCGTAGACCTGTCCCTAAATGCTCTTGCATTCCTTTCATTTCTGATAAAGTAGATGGCTGCCGAGAGTAGAAGTTTATGAGTGGTAAAGTGATTTGCCATCCAATTTTGTGAACACCAAGCAATGAGATCAACCCAATTGTTTGGTTGAATATAAAAGCCTGCTACATGCTGAATAAATTCCCGAATGATGTCACTGTACCTACACTTGAAAATTCATTATCTGAGAGAGTAAGAAGCATTAGTGTAGTGCTTGTATCATAGATATACAAGTAGGGGCGGAGCCAGTGTGTTCCCCGGACACATGCCCCATGGCCTTGCTAGCTTACTATAATACATATATTAAATTTATATATTTTTATATGTTGTGAAAAAATTCATATAATGTCCTCCTTAAAAATTTTATTTTCTAAAATTATTTTTTAAATTTTGAATTTTTTTATCTCTGTTATTCTTTAAAGTCTTTTAATTTCTTTTGTTTAAATAATAAAAAAAAAGTCAAAATTTTCTTTTTGAATCAAAGTCCAATTTTTTTCCCTTTTAAAATTTTTGTAAATTATTTATCTTTCTTAAATGACTCATTGATTGATATATTATTTTGAGTAATTTTTTTTATTAACCTTTTGATTTGAAAATTCTATATTTATTGTCATGTTTATTGATTTTTTTTTTTTTACACTGTGGCCACGGATTAATTTCTGCCTCCACCCCTGCCTACAAGCCAGCCAAGAAATGAAGCTGTGCTTTGAAATATGATGCTTAAATCAGATGATTTGATTTACCCTACAAGCCAAGCCAAGAAATGGTTGTCATCCTTTATTGGGACAACTAATTGGAAAACACAACTCACAGTATTTTAAGCAGCCCATGTTCACCAATTATAGGAGGTTTTTAAGGGTATGTTTTAGCCAAATTATAACTTAAAAAAAATAAATTCTTATGGAACCAATATATTTATGAGAAGTGTTTGAAAAAATCAAAATCCCATAGCTTTACCCGGACATTTCATTGGAAGTTGAGTTGGAATGTTTTATTTATTTATTTTTTTTTGAACAGTAAATTAAAATATAAGTTGGAATGTAATTGCCTCTCGCCTCTGAGAAGGAATATGTTTTCCTGATATTGGGAAAGTTTTATATATGATATAATATTAAGAGTTGGGAGAAAATTGAAGCAAATTTCCATAGTTTGAATTCCTTTTCCTTAGGAAAATATTGGGTACTCCGACCAATGGTGAGGGAGTAACAAAAAATTATTAGATAGTCATATTGACAGTACAAGTAAAAATTTGAATAAAATTGGCACAATTGCTTGTGTGTGACAATTTAACCATCCGAGACCATGTAAAAAAAGTTTCTTGTACCATCTGCCTGGTAGTACACTTTAATCAAAGCTAATATTTAGAATCTTGATAGGCATGAACCTCGCATTGTAAACCTACTTTTTTTTCCTTTTCCTAATACAACAGAACTACCTTATTTAAGTTTTCTAAGCCAATATTACTAATTTCTTTTATAAAATACTTATCATAAATATATATATATATATATATATATATACTGAAAAATATGAGAATTAAAAGCTTGGAAGAACCAAAAAAATAAAAAATAAACATTCTGATAAACAAAAAAAAAAATATTACCAAATTTTTTTTAAAGATTTTTTTCCGGGTAGGTCTTTGTATAGAAAACACAGAACCAATATAGCCTAAAAACCCTTTTATGCATAGACCCTTCTGCCGCTGGTGTGCTGCGAGAGAATAGGAAGGAAGAGAAAATAAAGAAAGTATAAATCGCCCCTCCATGCATCTCCCCCCAAATCAGTCCACACTCCATCTAAACCGGCCACCACTAGCAACACTACAACCACCCAAGCCACCACTACCACCACCCAAACCACCTCTACCAACCAAGAGAAATGCTAGCAATGATTCGAATCAGCTTCTTCCACGTCCACCTTCAGTCAGAGGGGCTACTAAAGAGAAGGCCAGGCTCGCTTTACAAAATATATGACAGAGTCTTGAACCCATCGAGGCTTGAGGTCAACAATGTCGTCTTTCTCCCAGAGGGCATTGACGCAGCTGTTATGGAGGCCTCCAAATTCGACCTTATCAACGAGGTGGTGTCACTGAGATTATAAATTAAAGCCAAAGAAGAAGAATTAGGGGCTGCACTGGTTCAGATTCAAAAACTCACATCAACTCCCTCAGCTTCGGTGGCGGAGACATCCAGCATTGTTCAGGCGACCACGTGGCAGATAACGCTAACCTCACCCTTCCATCAACAAAGATTGACCCCCGTCAAATTCAAATTTGAGAAGGAGGGAAACAGATGCAGACAAGATCTCAACTCTTTTTCATGCACCATCCCAGCATGGCCAGTCAAGTCAAAGCCCACAATTTCAGTCAAGTCAAAACCCAACTGAATCTTGCACTTTGAAACCTAACTACTTCAGTCACGATCCAACTAGCATGGATCAAATTACCAAGTTGGCCAGTCACATATTTCACCACCCTCGGAAGATCCACACCCAAATCTCTCTCATAACCCTAGCTCGCCCTCCCAACGGATCCCACCACAATCCCAAGATCATGCAAACCATATTAACCGCCACACAAACAACACAACCACCATAAGTAAAAACAATTAAAAGAATCAACCAAGCTGGGTTGTAGTTGCGCAATCTCCATCCATGGATTAGAACCTCCACTACCACGAAGCCATTTACAATGAGGACTCAGTGCTAGTTGAACCACCAGAAGATACCATGTTGGAAGGAATTGAGTACTGGTAGTGCTGTATAATAGGATCATTTCAGAGAAGGTTACCATTTAAGGTGGTCTCAAGCTCTGGGGTAACAGAGCACTCAAGAAAGTGGTGGCCAACTCAAAAGGTACTTTTTTCTTTCAATTTGATAGCATTGAGAGTTGTAAGAGAATAGTAGCGGGGGGTCAATGGTACCTGGCAGGGAAACCAATTAGTCTTAAATTGTGGGAGCAGGATTCAGGTGACTCAGCTAACCCTCACACCTCACCAAGCTCACTATCAATTTGGGTCATGCTCTTCAATGTGCCCTTTGAATACTGCTCCCCAAAAGGTCTAAGCTATGTGGGTAGTGTAATTGGAAAACCCCTATATACAGACGAGATCACCAGAGACAGGAGTAGGCTTGATTTTGCAAAGATATGTGTTGAAATTACCCTTGTTTCCCCACTTTCAACCTCTTTCCAGGTGAGACTGGGGAACAAGATGGAAACCATTAGAGTCCATTATCAATGGATTCCCCAAAAGTGTAGCCCATGCTCATCTTTTGGTCACAATAATGATGATTATAGTGCAAAACAGGTAGATAAGGGTAGCCCAAAGAATGTACACACTGAATCAAATGACTGACATATTGTAACCAAGAGTAATGGAAGGTCTGTTTGCAAGCCCATCTCCAACCCATTCTCACCATCTAGCCCTTAGAAGAATGTTGGAGCGGCATCCACTTCTAGCTCAATTGACCATTATGTCCCAGCTAAGATCGATGAACAAGGTCATCCCCACTTCTAGCTCAATTGACCATAGTGTCCCAGCTGAGATAAACACAATTATCCCATCTGACAAGACAATCCAATTACCTTTAATCACCCTTCCCATTACTAAACCTCACACAAGTAGTTTACATTCAGGTGCAACAGCAATAAACACAAAAGCGATTAACTTTGTAATTGATCTTACTCCCTCTAACCTTAAAAATACAGGAAAGAAGCCAATCCCCAACTCCACAGTTGCAACTTCTAACCAATTTGAAGCACTCACAGAAGAGAATGTGCATGAAGATAACCAATACTCAGTGGAGCTTGCCTCCTCATCAGATGGTGACTCCCTATCAAGTTGTAATTAATGATCTAGTATTCTCACCTACAGTGGAAAGATTAATGAAACCAAGGAAGCCTACTTATTCAAAACATTCCAAGATTGACAAAAGGGTAAGAATTGCTAATGGTTTGACCACCCTCAAAGGGTATAGTGGTATGTGTAGCTTGAAAACCTCATCTCAATGATTTGGGGAGTTTGAAACATAAGAGGGCTCAACTCTCCCCTCAAACAAGAAGAGATTAGGTTCCTTATTAGAGACAAGGGCGAAACCAAAGTTAACAGTGGGAATGTTGCATTAGTGCATAGAAATATTGCTCCCCAATGGCAAATCAAATGCAATTACTCCTCATCTATTTTGGGAAGGGTTTAGATCCTATGGGACTCACATAAATTGGAGATTGTATCTTCTAATGAGTCCAGTCAAGCAATAACCTGTACTATCTTCGTTAAGGACCTAAAGCTAAAGTGTAAAGCCTCTTTCATCTATGCTGCTAACACTGCTGTGGATCGAAGGGCACTATCGAGAAATCTTGACCTGAATGTAACCACCAATGAACCTTGGATACTTCTTGGTGACTTCAATGTACTTCTTCATGTTAATGATTCTTTTGGTGGAACTCTAAGATGGATACCTGGTGTGCTGGAATTCAAAGATTTCCTTAACTCTAATGGGCTTGAAGACCTAAGATTTAATGTTATCTTCCATATATAGTCCAATGGGAGCTTTGGATGTGCTAACATCTCAAAGAAGCTGGATAGAGTCCTCATCAATCAAGCTTGGATGACCTCATTCCCACAATCTGAATGCCAATTCCTACCCTAGGGAATTTTAGAACACTTAATTATGATTGTTACTTTTGGAACACTGACTCCTAGAAGGAACATTCCCTTTAGATTTTTTAACTTCTGGGCTATTAATCCTAACTTCTTGACCATTGTTTCACAAGTTTGGCAAATAGAGGTCCATGGATCAAGGATGTTTAGGCTGGTGTAAAAAAATAAGAGCTCTCAAACATCTACTCAAGTAGCTTAACAAGAGAGAATTCAGTGCCATTTCAGAGAGGGTTATAGCCTGTAAAGATGATTTACACTCTTGCCAGAGGGACCTTGACTCAAACCCATCATAGGGTTCACTCAAACTCAGAGAAAAGGAGCTAGCACAGCAGCTATCAGAGCTTGTTTTGGCTAAAGAAATGTTTTTCAAGCAGAAATCACAAGTTCATTGGCTTAGGGAGGGAGATCAGAACACCTCTTTCTTCATGAAGAACTTCAATTCTAAGGTTAACAAGAGGAAGATCCTTTCAATCACTGATCCCAATGGTGTCCAACTTCAAGGTCAAGATCTCAAAACTGAGCTGCTCAATCATTTCCAGTCTATCCTTGGCCAAAGTAGCAGTAGCTACACAGGTTTGACTCTATCTCATCAGTGTTCACAAGAACTATTTCCATCCCACCTTCTTCCCTCACTCACAGCAATACCCACAAACACAGAAATCCAAAACTGTATTTTCTCATTCCACCCCTATAAGAGCCTAGGACCAGATGGATATAACTCATACTTCTTTAAGCAATCTTTCCAATAATAGGACAAGATATTGTGGTAGTTGTTAGAGACTTCTTCCTTTCAAGAGGAATGCTAACTGAAATTAATAGCACTTATATTACCTTGGTTCCCAAAAAACCAAACCCAACCTCAGCCAACGATTTTAGACCTATTTCTTGCTGTAATATAATCTATAAAACCATTTCCAAACTAATCGCCATCAAATTAAGCCCTATACTTCCCTTCCTAATCAGCCCTTCCCAAACTGCATTTATCAAAGGAAGACAAATCTCTGATAATATCATCCTTGCTCATGAGCTATTGATCAATGGTTATCATAGAAGAAATCAATCTCACAACGATGCCCTTAAGATTGATCTTAGGAAAGCTTTTGACTCCATTCACTGGCAATTTATAATGGATACACTACTTCTTTTGGGTTTCCTCCTCTTTTTATTAACTAAATTACAAAATGTATTACTACCCTATTGACCGGTCTGCCGCACTACCGTCAAGCTTAAGAGAGTGTGTGCATTTTAAGGTGAGGGCCAAGAGTTTTACATTTATAGAAGCCACTACTACCTTCACTATAAATATAGCTAGGGTGAGTATGGATCGTCCCAAGGGATTATGAGGATCGAACAAGGTTGTGGAATCGCTATTAGGGGTAGTAGGTCAAGTGAGCAAACAATTAGTTGGTTGGTTGATTAGAGAGCAACTAAATTAAACTAAGTGATAACAAAAGAATGCAATTAAGAGTAAGTAAGAGAGAGAGAGATCTTAGGGTTTAGAGATCACCACCAAGCAATGCACTTCTATACCATTGATAAGTGACTAATGAGTGCAAATGGTGTGTTACAATATTGGTGTGTGTGTGTTTGGTTGATTCAACAAGAAAGGATGACTAGTTAAGCATGTATTGTCTAAACATCATGTGAAAGGCACAATATATCTAAGCAATGAAGCATATATTGTCTAAACAACATGTGAAAAGCACAATAGATCAAAACAAGTCATTAATCCTTTCATTAAGCTCACAATCCAAATACAACACAAGGTTAGAGACATATGCTACTTGCATTCAAAAGCTTGGATCATCAAACAACAAGTATGAATTGTCCTCTAATTTTAAACTACACTACAACTACACTACTAGCATGAAAATAAACTAGGGGAAAGGCACAATCCATCAAGGAATAAGTATAAACCATCAAGAGAATCACAAGAGCATTCCTTTAAGCACTATGTTTTGACAATCTCCAAATCTATAGCATCAATACACATAGACATGCATCAATAATACAAAATCTAGAGACATCCACATGAACATCTATTCTAGCATACATAGACATATGGATAGAATGAAATGATCAATTGGAAGCATTAAACCACATAAATCATTTAATAAACAAGATCTATATATATCAAAGTGTCAAAACATTATTTACAACACTAATCCCTCAATAATACATAAGATTAAGATATAGAAAGCATGCTTGGAGCTAACTCTAGCCCCAAGAGGATGTCTAGCCACTCATGGTGATGTTACTCCAACCCTCAAAGGCTAACTCCATGGTTGGAATCTGCTCCTTGTTGATGAAGAACTCCAATAGTGTCTTTTGCCTCCTCCTCCTCTAAGCTTGCTATCCAAGAGATGATATGAAAATGATATTGGCTCTCTTTGTAAAAAACAATCCTTAGCCTTATATAGGTAGGTCAAATAACACCCAAAATGAGCTGGGGTCATGCACACCATATTCCCTAATGATTGGATAAAGGACAACTTTCAATGAGATGGAAATTTAACTTTTTCGCACTAGAGGAAGTTCGATCGATCGAACCTTGGACTTGGATCAATCGAACTGGCTGAGATCCATCAAACTTAGGCTGGATCAATCCAACTGGTTGAGCTTTTTGGGAAACGACAAATCTGAGATATTTTGGGAGATATTTTTGGGGAAATGGACAAAAGTGGTTGGTGGGTGGTACAGCTGTGGATATGATCAATCCTTTAAATAAGGACAAAAGTGTTTGATCGATCGAAGGGTGGTGTTAGATCGATCAAACTTTGGACTTTTTACTTTAGGTCAAGGCTTGGATCTATCTTGAAGTACTGAGATCGATCATTATTCGATCGATCGAACCTTGAAGTTGGATCGATCGAACTTTGCTGCTTCCCACCTTTGGCTTCATTTGCTTCCTTCTTTCTCTACTTTGCTCCTTTCTTTGTTTAATCCCATAATTGCTTCAATTAAGCTCTTATTTGGCTGAGCTAGCCTATTTTCGGGATAAGTGCCTGAAAATGGAAATAATACGAAATCAATCTAAAACGGTAAAGTAAGATAGATAAAGGTACTAGAATGTCTAAGCTTAAGGGGTTTAAATACACACTTTTCAACTCTCATCACACCCCCAAACTTAAATATTGGTAATCCCTAGCAATGAACTAGAAAGTAAAGGAATGAAATGAACAATTATAAAACTATGAACTAGAAAACAATAAATGGATAACGCCACTTTTGTAGGGAACACGATTGCACTTAGCATATGCAACAAGCCTTTTAGACCTCTAGGTTACTCCTAGTGGACGAGTGAAGTCTCGTGAGGGTTTCCAGAATTGGTACCCACAAACATTAAGCTCATTCTTTCAAAAGAGGTACCAATATTGCAAACAAGCATTGGGAGAAAACTACCTCAAGTATGCAATTTTTTAAACATTTTTGAGCAATCTCCCAAAATTTCAACATCAAGCAAGCAAGTTTGGTCCTCCACACATCAAAAGAATGATCATGCAAATCAAAACAACTCTAGAATCCTTTTTGAGTGGACCGGCATCAAATGTGTTGCTATCTAAGCCAACTAAAGAATTAATCACATCCTTACCCTCAAACTAGCACACAAATCTAGTACCGATCATCAAGACAAAAAGTAGACCTTTTATTAAAGCTTTATTGTTCTAGGTGCGCTTATTCTTTTCACTAGATTTTTTTATTTTTTTATTTTTTTAGGATCAAAGATGGAAGCATGGAGCAATGTGTTGATCTATTAAGCTATCTAGTGATTCATGAGGTCGAGGTTTAGGTCAATGACTCCCAAGCCAGATGGCTTTAGGGTATTAAGCATTCAAATACCCCTACGGACTTACAAGCTCAAATCAACTAGGCTAAAATCAAGGCAACAACCATTTAATCATTTCCCACTTCTCACCTTTTGGGAGAAGTCCTCACTTTTTATTGCTTTTGCAACCTTTTTTTTTTTTTTTTTTCAATTCAATTATTAACCTAGAGTTTGGGCTCTCCACCTTTCGGCGCGAGAAGTTCAGTGCTAGATGAGACTAGAATCCCGGTTACTTGGTGAAAAGGGGTTGTTATCCACCTTTAT
Source organism: Cornus florida (assembly GCF_030987335.1). Taxonomy (NCBI): domain Eukaryota; kingdom Viridiplantae; phylum Streptophyta; class Magnoliopsida; order Cornales; family Cornaceae; genus Cornus; species Cornus florida. The sequence goes on along the minus strand of NW_026775574.1, from coordinate 83,036,361 downwards.
CAAGAATGAAAGCTTTCAATGCACTACTAGCCCAATTGGGATATAACCAATTCAATAATCGACAAAACATGTTCCCCACAAATAAATGCTAATGTGCGTCTGTGCTAGTGTAGAATACTAGAGTGAATCTCAAAACAATCACAAAATCAAGATGATGTGGACCACAAGTGCAAGCAAGATATCAATCTTTCAAAAAATTTACTCCTAAATGGCATCCACAAGGCATACAAGGAGTATTGGACTCTCAAGTCAAGCAATTTTTAAATTTTAAGCAATATAGTCCTCAAAAGATCAAAATCATAGTTAGATATGGACCAATCATAAAAATATCTCTCAAATACACAAATCATGCTCAAAATTTTGAATTTTAAAACTAACACTATATAGCACCATTCCCCCCAAACTTAAATGGCACAATGTCCTCAATATGCTAAGAGAACAAAGGAAAGAGTATACCGGTGCAACTAAGGCATAAAATGATCGGGATTAAAGTATCCGAAGTGGGTGGCATGGCCCCCCCAAACTTGGGATGAACTGTGGTCCAGAAAATTGGCACTTGGATAAACTCATCAGATAACAAAATGGGATAATCAGTGTACAGTGGACATGCAAGTGTAAATAGGTTAAACAGATAAAGAATGAGAGAGGTATAAGGGTGGTCCTGAAACCTGATGGAGTCAAACATAGAGATATGAAATAGATAAAGTGCAAGCACAACAAAAATATCAAAACCGACACACCGGCTGTAAAAATAATAGTACTGTACAGTGACAAAAATAAAGTATCAATAGTAGAGAGGGATCATAAGATAGAAGGAACTGGGAACTCAAGAGGATGAGGTAGGACGGGCAGGTCGGGTTACGTGGATTTCTCTAGATAGATCTCGAAACATAGTCGCGACATCCGTGCGGAAGGCAGCAAAATCAACTCTGTGGGCTGTAAGATCAGCTCGTATGGCAACAACAGCATCCTCAAGCATCTGCAGACGTACTCCAAAGTCGGGGGTCAGATCTGGAGCCTCAGGCATAGAAGAGTCAGAAGAAAACTCCTGAGTCTGCTCCTGGTCGTGAATGGGTGACCCAGCTGGAGAATATTGCTCTGTGTCATCTGCAGGGCGCTCTAAGTCAATATCTATATGCTCGGCAGCTGGATCGACTGGTACGTTATCCGTTGCAGGATCTGCTGCTGCTGCCTCTGCCTCTGCCTGTGCCTCCTCCTCAGCTTCTAGCTCCTCTGCAGCCACTACTGCGTGGTCCTGCAGTCTAGTAATAATGGCATTGTAGCTCTTAGTCCAGTCCTTCTTCAGAAAGTGACATGAACCTCTCTCGGGGTGCTCCCGAGGATGAATAGGGTAGTGCTAATCGATCAAAATCTAGGTGATGAGGTGGTTGAATGGAAGAGACTTAGCCCGTCCGGGCGTCTCCTTGCTGATGTACTCATCATAAAGCTCCCTTATCACACTCCAAATGAGCGCGGGAATGGACACCCAGTGCCCGGTGTAGAAGGCGTAGAGGGCTGTTAGATAATCGCCCCTCCGCTGAATCTTGTGCCCGGCTATATAGATGTTCCGAAAGAGCACAGAATCAGTAAACCACAGGTCATCTGGAAGGAATGTCCGAGTGGCGAAGGTCTCGCCAGCGGCGTGGTGACCTGTAAGAAAGACCTCCATGTCATCGTAAAAAGGCCTGTATAGCCTCGGGTATGTGTCCTGAAACTCTGGAGGACAGCGGTGTGGGCAGTGGCAAGAGCGGGCTAGTGAGTCCACTGTGATGGTGATCTGATGGCCATCTATAGAAGTGACCAGCTCTACTGTGGTACGCGGGGATGGTCGGAGGTTCTGGTAGAACAACCGTACCAGCCGCGGGTAGACCGGCTCTGTGACTGGGGCAAGAATAGCTGCCAAGCCCCTCTGAATGATGTCATGGTAAGTGGATCGGGTCAGCACTGATTTAGAGAAGAAAGCCGTGTCGAACACTGACTCATGGTTGACCGCCATATGCACAAATCTAGGCGCGGGCCTATCACGCTCCAGATGAGCTGCCTGAGCTGGTATAGGTGAATGCTCAGCTCTAGCATACGGTGGAGATGGTGATGGAGTAAATACAGGATGAGCCGCAGAGGTGGATGGTATATGGTCATCCTCAGCCTCATGAGATGGTGACTGAGGTGGGGTAGCCTGTGCTGGCTCCTCCTGTGCATGAGAGGCTCTGCTGGCTCCTCTATCCATGGTCTAATGTGTCGGTGGGGCCCAGTGTTGCCTGTTGGCAACGGTCTTCCTCTTAACCATGGCCTGCAAAAAGAAAAAGAAAAACTTGCAATGGGAGTTAGTGCCAGAATAAGAAATTTTAAGCACAATAGAGAAACATGTATGTCAAAAAAAAATAGACAAAACAGATACGACATGAATCTATGTAAGTGGCAGGATATGAAACAAGCTAAACAATGTAAGTATGAAATGCATCCAATGTGGAATATCACAAGCATTGGGCATATATGAGATAACATGAACATAAGATATGAAAAATGAAGTGTGTGTGTGAGATCTATGAAGTTCGATCGATCAGAAAAAGAAGTGAGATCGATCACAAAAGTTAGATCGATCAGAAATAAGTGAGATCAATCTCACAACTTCGATCGATCTGAGACATAAGTTTGATCGATCTCTTAAGATCGATCTGAGGTACAAGTTCGATCGATCGAACTGTGCGATGAATATAAACAGTTACAGATCTGTGACTTTGGAAGCATAGGGCCTACACGAACGTGTTTGTGGGCCCATCAACACGACAAAACAACAAATATCATCACCCAATCAAGGCCCATCCTCCCAAAATAGATCAAACACATACATATATATACGAAGCATATACACATATATATATGCATGGAAACTCAATGCTTTGAAGCTTCAAAATGGAAATTCAATCACGTATAAAGCAATAATGCAACATATAAAGCATCTAATCATCATATTGAAGCTTAAATCATAAGTGAGATCTCGGATCTTACCCAAATCGAAGGGAGAGAAGTGGATGCGAAGAGTGGGTAAGAAATCCGAGATGAGAGAGGTAGATGTGAGCTTGGATCTTGTCGGAGAACTCGCCAGAGATAAGGAAGATGAGAGTAGATGCGGCGGCGATGAAGGGAGTAAGGGCTTAGAGGGTTGGATCGATCTAAATGATCGATCTTGAGACCCTCCAGGTCTACTTTAAAAACATTTTCGACAGAGTTCGCTCGATCGAACTTCAACTGAGATCGATCGAACTTTGATGAACTCTCTTCAAAGTATTTTTGGATTTTTGAAATTTTTGAAAAATACAAAACTAAAATTAAAAATTAGAATTAAAATTAAAAATTGTAAAATAAAGTAGAATAAAATATTTTTGGTTTTTATTTATTTTTATTTATTTATTTATTTATTTTGAATAATCAATAAAAACAAAATCTTTTTGTATTTTTAAAATATTTTTGAGAAATAAAATAAAATGAAAATAAAATAAAAGTGAAAATATTTTTGGATTTTTAAAATTTGAAAAGTCAAAACAAAATCAAAATAATGAAATGGAGAACTGAGATCAATCGAAACAAGAGTTCGATTTATCAAACAAAGAGCAAAAATATGCAGGTTTCTGGTTTAAAAATTTGGCTAGGTGTTGGAACATGAGATCGATCGTACTTGGAAGTTGGATCGATCGAAGAACTTCAGATCGATCTTGGAATGTTTCGATCAATAAGACAGAGAGGTGAAATATGCAGGTTGATGTAGGCTCAAAATTTTTCTAAGTGTTGAATCATGAGATCGATCGAACTTTGAAGTTGGATCGATCGAAGGTCTCTTGATCGATTTAAGAATAAGTTCGAAGATGGGACAAAGAGGTGATTTGGATGCAGGTTTCTGCAAGTCAAAATTTTTCTAAGTGTTGGATGCAAAATGGAGTTCGATCAATCGAACTCAAGTTTGAGATCGATCGAACTATGTAGAATGCTCAATAATGACATGAGAGCTCATGCAATCCTCACCAAAGTTCCTTTCAATGTATATGAACCAAAAACAAGTATCTAGACTTCGCAAGAAATGAAATGAAAGATAGAAATAAGGGAGGAATAGGGTTTTGACACCCTACGAAATGCTTTTGCTAGTCTTTAACGTCTCTAGCAAGACATTGGGATCTTTTAATCCGGATCAAAGATCTTATAATGCATCCACTCCTTATTGGGGTGATAGATGATTTGAACTCCACCCAACAAATAGTTCTTTGAAGAACTTGTTGGATTAAGCTTAAAAGAAACTTTTGATCCTTTGTCTATGCAATCACAACCTTTGGGCTTCCATGCCCTTTCAAAGCAAGAATTTGAAACAAGACTTTTAGAATGTAAGATTGAAGATGATCCTTTGGAAGTTTTGGTCTTACACAAAAGCTCATTTCCTTGACATTGAAGATCATGACATTTATCTACAACATTAACCTCTCCTTCATATTTGTCAAATGAATTGGGTATGGGATTAAAGATATTCAACTTCACCTTTATGTGGTCAAATGAGATCTTCATTATCCTTGTCCTACAATTAATGTTGGCATTAGCAGTTGCCAAGAAAGGACGGCCAAGGATAACGGGAATTTGGCTCTTAGGATTGGGGACCGGTTCCGTGTCAATGACAACGAAATCAAATGGGAAGAAGAATTTATCAATTTTAATCAAAACATCCTCAATTATACCTCTAGGCTTCTTAATGGATCGGTCGGCAAGTTACAAAACTAACGACGTCGGTTTCAATTCACCTAGGCCCAATTTGACATAAACCGAGTATGGAAGAGGGTTAATACTTGCTCCTAAGTCAAGAAGCGCCCGATTAATGATATGATCACCAATAATGCATGATGTAGTGGGTGAACTGGGGTCCTTAAACTTTGGAAGAGTGTTATGTTGCAAAATTGAGCTTACTTACTCGGTCAAAACAACTTTTCTTGGTGCTTGGCTCTTGTTCTTCCACTTTTGGGTGCACAAGTCTTTCAAGAATTTGGCATAAGCTAGAATTTGCTTGATTGCATCCAATAGTGGAAGATTAACTTTCACTTGCCTAAACATTTCCATAATTTCATTGGTTTTTCCCTTTTACTTGTCTTTTGAAATGGATTCTTTTAAAGCATCCGGAAATGGAACTTTTGGTTCAAACACTTTTTCAAAATTTTCTTTTGAACTCTCTTCAACACAAGAAGTTTTTAAATCATTTTGTTCCAAATCATTTTTCAACAAAAAAATTTCAACATCATTTTTCAAAACTTCTTTTTCAAACACATTTTTCAAGACTTTCTCATTCACAAGATCATGTATATGCAATGAAGGAGGAATGGGATGTGAAATGGGATGGGTGACAACTTGAGGTTGCACCAGTTCACTCTCTTCATTGGACATTCCAACTTGATTGTCCACAATCCTACCACTCCACAAGGTAGTCACGGTATTAACATATTCAATGGTGTGGCCTTCCGATGAGGAATGGGTTTCCATAACACATTGTTGCTTAGGTGGGGCATTAATAGGCATCTTTCCCTTCTCTCTTGCATTGAGAGTGCTTACTATTTGCCCTACTTGGGTTTCTAGCTTCGCAATAGATTAAGAGTGAGAATGAAACAATTGTGTGTTAGCCTCTAAAGTGCCCAAAGCATTTAAAACTTTTTCTTCAAAGGCGGGACTTCTAGTATTACTTTGGGAATAAAATTGGTTGAGAAAATGAGAATTAGCAAATTGATTCCCTTGTGATTAATAAGGTCTATAACCTTGGGATCCTTGGTTTTGAAGTGGAGGTGGAATGTACTTCCCTTGAAAACCGCCTTGGGAAGGATTTGAGCCCTTTCATTGGTTTTTCTAAGAGAAATTCGGATGATTCCTCCAACTTGGATTATAGTGAGTACCATAAGGATTGTTCCCTTGGTTCACGAAAGCTGCATTGACTTGTTCATTAGGTTCATTTTGCACTTGTCCGTCAGGACAATGAGAAGTAGAATAAAGAACACTAGAACAAGTCATACATGTTTCATTTGATGTATGATGAGAATGGTTAGGGAAGGAAGATACTTGGTTCACCGAGTTTTGGTTAATCAAAAATTGATCAAACTTTTAAGATAAAGACTTCATTTCGGCGGCTATTTCATTTAAATGGTCGACTTGATGTAAGCCAACACTCTTCCTACCTTGTGAATTTCTACCATTCTTGGATGATAGTGTTCTATGCAAAGAATTTTCACTCATGCTCTTATAAAGACGCCACACGTCATCCTCATGCCTATCAATGTATGAGCCACCCATGGAAGCATCAACCATACCCTTATAGTTGTCCGATAAGCTCTCAAAGAAATATTGAACTAATTGCCATTTGGGCATGTCATGATGTGGACACTTCCTGAGCAATTCATTGAAGCATTCCCATGCCTCATGAAACGTTTCTCCATCCCCATGTGAAAATTCTCGAATTGAGGTTTTCATGGGATTGGTCTTTGAAATCGGATAGTACTTCTTCAAGAACTCTTGTTGCATTTCTGCCCAAGAAGTGATTGAAAAAGGCCTAAGATTGTTAAATCAATACTTTACCTTATCTTTTAAGGTGACTGGAAAAATTTTGAGTCTTAAAACCTCTTCTGGCATGTCCGTATATTTTACGGTGGAACATACTTCAAGAAACTCATCCAAATGCTTGTAAGGTTCTTTACTTGGAAGTCCATGATAGTTAGGAAGCATTTGAATGGTTTGTGGGTTAATTTCATAATAATGTGCTCTAAATGGAGGCAATTGGATGCATGTAGGTGCATTATACTCATTAGGCACATAATGGTCTCTTAAAGCAAGAGGTGGATTAGCTACTTGAGGTGTAACATGAACACCTTGGTTTTGAATTCCTTGATTGATGATGGGAGGTTGTGGAGCATATATTGGCCTTGGCATTCCATATGGAGCTTGGCCTTGTTGTTGTGGTGGTTGGTGAATGTATAGCCTAGGCATGCCTAATGGTACTTGTATGTTCTCATTGTGCACATTGGGATAAAGGATACCTTGTTGGTCTATGTGACCAAGGTCTTCAACATGATCATTATTATGGTTATCCATTGATAGATTGGTTCTATTTGAACTTCCTCTTCCCCTAGGATTTCTAACGATGGATTCAAGATGCAAATCAAGAAGGACAATAGTGGGTCTCAATGAACGATGTCCATGCATGCACAATGCAAAACACAACAAGCACAAAGAATGATAAACACTATGCCTTCACAACAATGCAATTAGACTTCTTCCACAAACACTTAATTCATACTCCCATGCTTTAACAATAATGATGCAAGAACAATTTAAAAACAAGCCTCCACGCGGGCCGACAATTTAACTAAGGGATTGAGTAAAGAAAGTCTCACAAAGGTCCTTTAGCACTTCAACTCCAAATTTAAAGCTTAGCTTCGCAAATTTTTAGAATTTTTAGTTTTTTTTCTTGCTTGCTTAACTTGAATGTTCCTTTGCTTGCTTCCTCTCCAACAATGCACTTAGTCAAGTAAGAACAACACAATAAGTAACCAAAAAGAAAAATAAAAATAAAGTAAAGACAATCAAAAGAGTACTAATCCTAATTGATTCCACAAATCCAACGTTGCCAAACAAATCAATCAATCCCCGGCAACGGCGCCAAAAACTGATCGGTCTGCCGCACTACCGTCAAGCTTAAGAGAGTGTGTGCATTTTAAGGGGAAGGCCAAGAGTTTTACATTTATAGAGGCCACTACTACCTTCACTATAAATATAGCTAGGACGAGTAGGGATGGTCCTAAGGGATTGTGAGGATCGAATAAGGTCCTGGAATCGCTCTTAGGGGTAGTAGGTCGAGTGATCAAACAATTCGTTGGTTGATTAGAGAGCAACTAAATTAAACTAAGTGATAACAAAAGAATGCAATTAAGAGTAATTAAGAGAGAGAGAGATCTTGGGGTTTTGAGATCACCACCAAGCAATGCACTTCTATACCATTGACAAGTGACTAATGAGGGCAAATGGTGTGTTGCAATATTGGTGTGTGTGTGTGTTTGGTTGATTCAACAAGCAAGGATGACTAGTTAAGCATGTATTATCTAAACATCATGTGAAAGGCACAATATATCTAAGCAATGAAACATATATTGTCTAAACAACATGTGAAAGGCACAATAGATCAAAATAAGTCATTAATCCTTTCATTAAGCTCACAATCCAAATACAACACAAGGTTAGAGACATATGCTACTTGCATTCAAAAGCTTGGATCATCAAACAACAAGCATGGATTGTCCTCCCATTTAACACTACACTACAACTACACTACATCTACACTACTAGCATGAAAATAAACTAGGGGAGAGGCATAATCCATCAAGGAATAAGTATGAACCATCAAGAGAATCACAAGAGCATTCATTTAAGCACTATGTTTTGACAATCTCCAAATCTATACCATCAATACACATAGACATGCATCAATAACGCAAAATCTAGAGACAACCACATGAACATCTATTCTAGCATACATAGACATATGGATAGAATGAAATGATCAATTGGAAGCATTAAACCACATAAATCATACACAAGATTAAGATATAAAAAGCATGTTTGGGGCTAACTCTAGCCCCAAGAGAATGTCTAGCCACTCATGGTGATGTTACTCCAACCCTCAAGGGCTAACTCCATGGTTAAAATCTGCTCCTTGCTGATGAAGAACTCCAATAGTGTCTCTAGCCTCCTCTTCCTCTAAGCTTGCTATCCAAGAGATGATATGAAAATGATATTGGCTCTCTTTGTAAAAAACAATCATTATCCTTATATAAGTAGATCAAATGACACCCAAAATGACCTGGGGTAGTGCACACTATATTCCCTAATGATTGGATAAAGGACAACTTTCAATGAGATGGAAATTTAACTTTTTCGCACTAGAGGAAGTTCGATCGATCGAACCTTGGACTTGGATCGATCGAACTGGTTGAGATCCATCAAACTTAGGCTGGATCGATCCAACTGGTTGAGCTTTTTGGGAAAAGACAAATCTGAGATATTTTGGGAGATATTTTTAGGAAAAGGACATGTTACTCAAGAATTGACTCTAGAGGGGGGGTGAATAGAGTCATTGGCCAATTTTCGTAATTTATAGAAATACAATTTCTAATTAACAATATAACCTATTGTGCAATAATCAACATATGAAATCAAGATATGAAAGTAAACAATTTATAGCACAATTATAAAAGAGATAAGGAAAGAGAAATTGCAAACTATAACACGGCGATTTTTGCGAGGTTCAGAAAACTCCTACTCCTCGGCTCAAGATCCCTCTTGAGACTTCCCAATCCAATATAGCTTCTCCTTACGGGTGGAGAGCAAACCTTGATTAGAAGTAACTCCTTGCTAAGAGAAAACCTCTCTTAGTCTTCCTTTGGGTCACACCAACCCTTACAATATCCTTGCTAAGAGACCACCTCTCTTAGTTTTACATAGGCCACACCAGCCCTTACAATTTCTTTGCTAAGGGAAACTCTTCCTCTTAGTCTTACAGCAGATTTGTAGATAGAATTTGTAGTACAAGAAATCCTCTCAAGAACTGATACAAATCAAACCTCACAATAGAGTATATATGAAGTCAAATGAAGCTCAAACTCTAAGTATGAAATGTATGAGAGATGATGAGGAAAAAATGCAGAACAAAAGCTCTATATAATGGTAGAGCAAAAAGCTCTCTTGGGATGCACTTGAATGAATGTTCTTGAATGCTCTCTCAAGTAGTATAATAGAGCAGAAACTCTATGAAGATTAAGACAAGAGCAAAAGCCCTTTTGATCTTTATGCTTGATTGAATCTCTCAAAAATAGAATTAGCGTGAAATGAGAGAGAAGAAGAGAAGATATGAGAACAACAGCTCTCTTTGATGCAATATAATGTCTCTCAACAATGATAGTTTATTTAGCATGCTAGCCCTCTGTATTTATAGAATTTTGAGACTCAATATAGCTGTTACAGGTTGTTGGGAAACATTTAATGAAAATAATTCCGTTGCAGTTCAAAACCCAGAAAGAGCCTGCTCTTAAAACAAGTGAGCCGTCTCTTTGTTCATTTATTCCTTAGAAAGAGCCGTCTCTTGTAAACAAGTGAGCCGTCTCTTTATTTTGAAGAATCATTTTTCCCTTATAAAGAGCCTGCTCTGTAAACAAGAGAGCGTGCTCTATGTTCATTTTCATTAGAAAGAGTCTGCTCTTGTAAAAACTTGAGCCTGCTCTTTATTTTGAAGATGCATTTTTCGTAGCTTACTTGGAACAAGAAAGAGCCCTCTCTTTCTTTTAATTGAGCCTTCTCATTTTAATTGAGCCCTCTCAAATACTAAAGTTGTGGAAAAGAGCCTTCTCTTTATTTTTCGTTAAAAAGCTTACTGGAATTGAAAAGAGCCTTCTCTTTTATTTCATGGAGCCTTCTCCATCTCATTGAGCCTTCTCTAATTTTTCATGGAGCCTTCTCTATTCTTTGAGCCTTCTCTAATTCCCATTGAGCCTTCTCTAAATTTCATTGAGCAGGCTCTATTAGCCTTGAGAGAGCTGGCTCTATTTCTTATAGAGGTGGCTCTTGCTTCATGAAGGCTGCTGCTGAATTGGTTTGGACAGAAAAAGTTCATGACTTTAGATGGACATAACTCAGTCCATGAAACTCCAAATGAGGTGAAATTTGAGTCTAAATTTATTACCTTGAAGTAAGCTTTCTAATTCCACTAGCCTTGCTCAAAAATTCTAAACACAGAAATGGTTATGGCCATTTTAGTGCAACCTGGTCAGAATTTTCGCAGAGCAGAATCAGTCATCTTGTGATGGTTATATCTCTCTCAATTCAAATCCTTTTTAGGTGAAATTTGAGTCTAAACTCAATAGCTCGAAGTCAGCTTTCTAATTTCACTGGCCTTATGTAAAAATTCCAACTACACAAATAGTTATAGCATTTTGAGTGCAAGCTGGTCTGGAAATTTTCTAGGCTGAAAATTGCTTCTTTTGAGATATTCATTTTTCTAGCACCTAGGACTTTGATGAATGATTCAATTTAGTTCAAGGCCTACTTCTAGGAGTCTAGGGACATATGAAGGTGTTAAATTTCAAGTGCATTGTGTCCTAGAGTCATTTACCAAATTATGGCAATAAAGGCTTTAAAGATGAAATTTAGAATTCAATGCCTTTTCCTTTTCTTTCTAGAGACCAAAATAAGTATTGTGATTAATGTGCATGGTCCTAGCATTTCTAGCTTAAGTTGAGTTCTTTCAAAGCTTATGTAAGCTTGAACTAACTTATTCTTAGCAAAGACTTCATATGTTAAATATATGTGTATTGAAGTTCAAAGTCTATTGCTAATGATGTAGGAGCATATGATGTATGATATGCAGTCCTATAGAGATGAGCTTCAAATGAATTCAAGAATACTTTGACATTAAATCTTAAGCTCTCACCATCTTATCTACCTCTTTTCTTCATTTTTGACCATGATCGTTTAGGCTTGATGAAGACTTGCTTTCTTTCTTTGAAATGCTTTGTGTGATCTTTGAAGTCCGAACTTTTCTTCAATTTCTTGCAACTTTGAGGCTTCCTTGAATCCATAGCTTGAGTATTTGTAATGCTTGGAATGGATCTTCTAGCTCAACATTGAGAATTGAATATTGATCAACTATATATCACTCAATGAAAACATTAGTACTTAAACATCATTAATGGTTTGTAATCATCAAAACATAAGATTGACCTTTAGATAAAATCCTTAGGCCAACAATCTCCCCCTTTTTGATGATGACAAAACATTGATGTGTTTATTGTCAAAGAGGAGTTGCATTTGATAGAATGCTCCCCTTATCAATAAGCATATCTTTGAATATCACATCATGCTTGATTCTACAACAATTATATTAGACAATTTGAGAGCATTTAAATTTCTCAGACATTTTTACAAGTCTCTCCCTTTCAATATGCATCTAATATAAGTGAAAAACAATATACGCACAAGCATAACAAACATAATGAATCACACATCTTTCTCCCCCTTTGTCATCTCAAAAAGGTGGGAGGATGAACTAGGTTCTCGCCAAATTTTGAAGTAGTAGTGCTTGAGAAACATGAAAGATTTAAACAAATAGGAAGAAATTTGAAGCAAATTTTCATTTTACATATATAGAAGCCATTGATAATTTTAGGGATTGGATTGAAAATACAAAGAACAAATAGAATGGAAACCCAATGAAGACACAATGTAAATTCCAAATCCAAATTCATTTTTACTGAAGATATATAGAAGTAATAAAAGGATTTTGAAACAATAAAACAACCTAGATTAAAATTCACATCCAGTCAAAATTTTGATACCAAGTGCTAAAAAATTTATGCTTGAAAACCTCCCCAAAAAAAAAATTATATAACAAGGACTAGGGATTAAAATTAATAAATTCAGCTTATTAGTGGAAACCCTGTAGAACCTTGCAATATAGTGCCTAAATGAAACATAGATGATATATGTGTAAGCTATTCAAGGATAAATTTCAAAATCAAATGGAATTTGATAATAAAATTTATGCAATATATTTCTAGGATTTGATACCAAGGGACAAATGATAGTTTGTGCATAAATTTTGAATTTGCAGACTATAGACTAAGCAATTCTTACTAGAATAAGTCTTTTACAAGTAAAGAGAAAGCTACAGTCCAATCAAGGGTTTCATGGAATGAAGAATCAAAGAGAGTGAATTTAGAAATTATCATTGAAATTTCATTTAAACAGCAAGAATATATGAATTTTAAAGAGAATTTGATGAAGGAACCTTACTTATGAAGATGCCTAGAATAAGTATACATATATCATCCTACAGTGCACTAAATTGGATGACCCAAAATCAGGGAGAGGATATCCATTAATGGAGCCGGCTCTCATGATATATTGAGCCGGCTCTATGTTATTTAATGGAGCCGGCTCTTAGAAATTTATAGAGCCGGCTCTTAGCATTTTCTGAGGTCTGCTTTGAGATGCCGAGAGTTAGGCTTTTAGAGCTTTTGATAGCATGTGTGAGCCGCCTCAAGAAATGTTGGAGCCTGCTCTGCAAATATTTTTGGAGCCGGCTCTTAGTAAATTTGGAGTCGGCTCTTGCATACTTCAAAGGAGATGTTGAGAGTTGCACTTCTTAGAGCCTTTCATGGAGCCGGCTCTTAATGAATTAGAGCCAGCTCTTACTAAACTCTGCATGAGATCCCGAGAGCAACTAAAATGTATGCAGGTTTTGGTCCAGGTTAAGAGCCGTCTCTTATTTTTATAGAGCCTGCTCTCTCAGTTTGCAGAGTCTGCTCTTATATAAAGGGAGTTGGCTCTCTCTTTAAAAATCAAGAGATCCCAAGAGCAAGCACTTTAAGATCATCTGTGAAGCCTGCTCTGCTTTGTGTAGAGATGGCTTTCCTTTTCTTCAAAGAGACGTCTCTCCTCTAAATGGAGCTGGCTCTGCTGTTGCTAGCTTTAGCACATAATCAGTAATAAAACAGTTTAGCTCAGAATTAGTTTTGTAGCCATTGTGATGCCTCTGAATCAAAGGCATAAATGGAATTCTATAAGGTCTCAGGCCTAGAATACACTCTCACATACTTGGTTCATCTTCTCACAAGAGCTCAGAGGTTAAGTAATTCATTTCATAATTTAATTTCAGCCTCAAAATCAGTTATAGACTAGTTTCTGTAGAAACTCTGCACTCAGGGACAAAACTTATAAAATCACTGCAACACTACCTTGAATTCGAAGCCCTCAGTTATATTTCATGTTAATACACTTGCTAAGGCAAAAGTTACAACAAGATAAGCATGGTATACAATTTTCACAGTTTAAATCCCAAATTTTCAGGCCTTAAACCTTAACAACTTAGGTTTACTAGGCCAAACTTCAAGTTGGTCAGTTTTGATGAAAATTTTGAACTTCACTAGCCTCTATTCAACTAAATACACTTGCTAGAATGATTGACAGATGAATCACAGCAAGATATTAACACTTCAATGTATTTTACACTTGCTCACTAATTTCTGAGAATGTATCCAACTTTCACTCTTTATTAAGAATACAGGAAATCATGTGGTCAAATGGCCTCTCGAGACACTCTCATTTAGCTTTCTTTTCTAGGGTTTTCTTTTTTTTTTTTTTTTTTTTAACTTTGAGGCTCACCCTTTCAATTTGCTATAATAGCCTTTATATAGAACACACACACTTCCAACCTTTAGGAAAGCAATATAAATTCTCATTCTTCATTTTAATGAGATGGCTCTCTTCCAATGAGATTTGTTCCTCAAGTTGAACAACATCATTTTCTATATGCATGGAAGTGACACAATTAAGTATAGATAAAACATTTAAGATCACAAAAGCATATAGAAGACTTTTTAAAACATTGCTACTTTAATACATTTGATAAGGTTCACATGAAATAGCATTGATGGTCTACATTAGATAATGTATGCTTTTATTTGATGGCATATCTTCCAATAAATTTTTCACAAAGACTGGGCAAAGTTAATCTAAAGATCATTTGAAAGATAGAGAATCATTTTATGTTAGCATGTTCATAACTCATATGCCAAAACAAATTACTTTTATGCAAAATATCAAAACATAGACATTTTTACATCTATTAGGAACAAGTAGCATATCAAGAGCATCATGCTTAGAATTTCATGATTGAATTCTTCATATAAAAGCATATTAATGAGAAAGGAATTAGTTACCCATGGTACTAACTTCATTAGCTTGGTGGTAGTTTCTCAAAGTGATGCATCCTTTCCATTTTGTGATTGAGAAATTCTTGGCATGATATTTCTTTTGTGCTCTAGGCACCAACTTGAGAATCCACTTGTCCTTGCCCTTGAAATTGTTCCCAAGAGTGATGCTTCCTTCATAATCCTTAATTGATGCCCTCAATTAACCCTATAAGAAAGGGTTGTATATTCTTCTTTTGGTACCCAAAGTTTCTTGGGTCTATATGAGTTAGGCAATGGAACATAAGTTCCTTTTGGAACCCAAATCTTCTTTGACCTCAATTTCTTTCTATATAAACAATCATGAATCATATGTCCTAATCTTTCACAATAATTGCATTTAGAGGTTTGGGTACCACTCTTGACAAAATGATCATACAAAGGCCTTTTTATTCTCAACAAGCATGCATCTTTAGTGTGAGGATCATATTGTATCTCATTTTTGAAAAAGACATCTCTTTGATTTCTAAGTACAGTACTCAAATTCTCCTTTTCTTTGGTAAGCTTTGCTAAAATGTCATTTTGATCATGAATTATTTTCTTTAAAGACTCATTTTCGGGAATAAGATCAATTGATGAAGATTCTTTAGAAAATACACATTTCATTTCATTTTTCAATGACTCATTTTCAATTTGAATCTTTTCTAATTTTTGCACAAGATATTGATTTTCCTTTTTCAAAAAGTCATTTTCCATTTGAACTTTTTCATGTCTTTGAAGGAGATCATGGTTTTCCTTTTTAAAGGAAGCACATTTCACAAGCATGTTTTCTAGCACACCTTGTAATTCTTTAAATGCATCAAGTAATTCATTGTGCTCATCCACTAACTCATTATAGGAAATATTTATATCAAAATCATCATGGTTAGAATTTACCTCATCTTTGTCGGCCATGAGACAAAGATTAACCACCTCTTTTATGCTACTTACTTCTTTGCTAGAAGCTTGGAGGTCTACACTCTTCTTTTGCATTGCTTCATTTTCTTTACTATAGGAATAAGAGTAAGTTCTACTAAGAAAGTTCAAATGATTAGTAATGTTAGTAGAACTAGAATGCATCTCACTACTTGATTCATTTTCATTTATGATGGAAGACACATCTTTTTCAATAAGCATAGGCATATATGATTCCTTACCACTAATTGATCCTCCATATGCTAATTCAAGTGAGTTCCAAATTTCTTTAGCCGTTTTACAAAAGATAATTTTGTTGAACTCATTTTTGCTTAATGCACAATAAAGATAACATGTGGCTAAAGCATTACATTGAACTAATCTATGATCATTTTCATCCCATTCACTTTTTGATTTAGGATTTTCATTTCCTTCAATAACTTTAGTTGGGATATGATCACCAATTTCAATAACTTTCCATAAATCAATATCAATACTTTTTAGAAAGGCTTTCATTCTAATTTTCCAATAGATATAATCATTTCCATCAAAACAAGGAGGTTGATCATTGGATTGTCCTTTTAAGTGTGTGATACTACCATTGTTGGCCATGATCATACTCTAAGACGATTAAGTCCTTTAAATAGAGTTAGGCTCTGATACCAATTGTTACTCAAGAATTGACTCTAGAGGGGGGGTGAATAGAGTCAATGGCTAATTTTCGTAATTTATAGAAATACAATTTCTAATTAACAATATAACCTATTGTGCAATAATCAACATATAAAATCAAGATATGAAAGTAAACAATTTATAGCACAATTATAAAAGAGATAAGGAAAGAGAAATTGCAAACTATAACACGGCGATTTTTGCGAGGTTCAGAAAACTCCTACTCCTCGGCTCAAGATCCCTCTTGAGACTTCCCAATCCAATATAGCTTCTCCTTACGGGTGGAGAGCAAACCTTGATTAGAAGTAACTCCTTGCTAAGAGAAAACCTCTCTTAGTCTTCCTTTGGGTCACACCAACCCTTACAATATCCTTGCTAAGAGACCACCTCTCTTAGTTTTACATAGGCCACACCAGCCCTTACAATTTCTTTGCTAAGGGAAACTCTTCCTCTTAGTCTTACAGCAGATTTGTAGATAGAATTTGTAGTACAAGAAATCCTCTCAAGAACTGATACAAATCAAACCTCACAATAGAGTATATATGAAGTCAAATGAAGCTCAAACTCTAAGTATGAAATGTATGAGAGATGATGAGGAAAAAATGCAGAACAAAAGCTCTATATAATGGTAGAGCAAAAAGCTCTCTTGGGATGCACTTGAATGAATGTTCTTGAATGCTCTCTCAAGTAGTATAATAGAGCAGAAACTCTATGAAGATTAAGACAAGAGCAAAAGCCCTTTTGATCTTTATGCTTGATTGAATCTCTCAAAAATAGAATTAGCGTGAAATGAGAGAGAAGAAGAGAAGATATGAGAACAACAGCTCTCTTTGATGCAATATAATGTCTCTCAACAATGATAGTTTATTTAGCATGCTAGCCCTCTGTATTTATAGAATTTTGAGACTCAATATAGCTGTTACAGGTTGTTGGGAAACATTTAATGAAAATAATTCCGTTGCAGTTCAAAACCCAGAAAGAGCCTGCTCTTAAAACAAGTGAGCCGTCTCTTTGTTCATTTATTCCTTAGAAAGAGCCGTCTCTTGTAAACAAGTGAGCCGTCTCTTTATTTTGAAGAATCATTTTTCCCTTATAAAGAGCCTGCTCTGTAAACAAGAGAGCGTGCTCTATGTTCATTTTCATTAGAAAGAGTCTGCTCTTGTAAAAACTTGAGCCTGCTCTTTATTTTGAAGATGCATTTTTCGTAGCTTACTTGGAACAAGAAAGAGCCCTCTCTTTCTTTTAATTGAGCCTTCTCATTTTAATTGAGCCCTCTCAAATACTAAAGTTGTGGAAAAGAGCCTTCTCTTTATTTTTCGTTAAAAAGCCTACTGGAATTGAAAAGAGCCTTCTCTTTTATTTCATAGAGCCTTCTCCATCTCATTGAGCCTTCTCTAATTTTTCATGGAGCCTTCTCTATTCTTTGAGCCTTCTCTAAATTTCATTGAGCAGGCTCTATTAGCCTTGAGAGAGCTGGCTCTATTTCTTATAGAGGTTGCTCTTGCTTCATGAAGGCTGCTGCTGAATTGGTTTGGACAGAAAAAGTTCATGACTTTAGATGGACATAACTCAGTCCATGAAACTCCAAATGAGGTGAAATTTGAGTCTAAATTTATTACCTTGAAGTAAGCTTTCTAATTCCACTAGCCTTGCTTAAAAATTCTAAACACAGAAATGGTTATGGCCATTTTAGTGCAACCTGGTCAGAATTTTCGCAGAGCAGAATCAGTCATCTTGTGATGGTTATATCTCTCTCAATTCAAATCCTTTTTAGGTGAAATTTGAGTCTAAACTCAAGAGCTCGAAGTCAGCTTTCTAATTCCACTGGCCTTTTGTAAAAATTCCAACTACACAAATAGTTATAGCATTTTGAGTGCAAGCTGGTCTGGAAATTTTCTAGGCTGAAAATTGCTTCTTTTGAGATATTCATTTTTCTAGCACCTAGGACTTTGATGAATGATTCAATTTAGTTCAAGGCCTATTTCTAGGAGTCTAGGGACATATGAAGATGTTAAATTTCAAGTGCATTGTGTCCTAGAGTCATTTACCAAATTATGGCAATAAAGGCTTTAAAGATGAAATATAAAATTCAATGCCTTTTCCTTTTCTTTCTAGAGACCAAAATAAGTATTGTGATTAATGTGCATGGTCCTAGCATTTCTAGCTTAAGTTGAGTTCTTTCAAAGCTTATGTAAGCTTGAACTAACTTATTCTTAGCAAAGACTTCATATGTTAA
Source organism: Cornus florida (assembly GCF_030987335.1). Lineage (NCBI taxonomy): Eukaryota > Viridiplantae > Streptophyta > Magnoliopsida > Cornales > Cornaceae > Cornus > Cornus florida. Next base: position 83,017,749 of record NW_026775574.1, on the reverse strand, counting down.
ATATATGTGTATTGAAGTTCAAAGTCTATTGCTAATGATGTAGGAGCATATGATGTATGATATGCATGGTCCTATAGAGATGAGCTTCAAATGAATTCAAGAATACTATGACATTAAATCTTAAGCTCTCACCATCTTATCTACCCCTTTTCTTCATTTTTGACCATGATCGTTTAGGCTTGATGAAGACTTGCTTTCTTTCTTTGAAATGCTTTGTGTGATCTTTGAAGTCCGAACTTTTCTTCAATTTCTTGCAACTTTGAGGCTTCCTTGAATCCATAGCTTGAGTATTTGTAATGCTTGGAATGGATCTTCTAGCTCAACATTGAGAATTGAATATTGATCAACTATATATCACTCAATGAAAACATTAGTACTTAAACATCATTGATGGTTTGTAATCATCAAAACATAAGATTGACCTTTAGATAAAATCCTTAGACCAACAGGACAAAAGTGGTTAGTGGGTGGTACAACTGTGGATAGGATCAATCATTTAAATAAAGACAAAAGTGTTCGATCGATCAAAGGGTGGTGTTGGATCGATCAAACTTTGGACTTTTTGCTTTGGGCCAAGGCTTGGATCTATCTTGAAGTACTGAGATCGATTATTATTCGATCGATCGAACCTTGAAGTTGGTTCGATCGAACTTTGCTGCTTCCCACCTTTGGCTTCATTTACTTCCTTCTTTCTCCACTTTGCTAATTTCTTTATTTAATCCCAGAATTGCTTCAATTAAGCTCTTATTTCGTTGAGTTAGCTTATTTTTGGGATAAGTGCCTGAAAATGGGAATAATACGAAATCAATCTAAAATGGTAAAGTAAGATAGATAAAGGTACTAGAATGCCTAAGCTTAAGGGGTTTAAATACGCATTTTTCAGCGCTCATCACCTATCCTTTTTAATTTCACTCAATGGGGAACTATTTGGCTATTTCAAAGGTAGAAGGGGTATAAGACAAGGAGATCCATTGTCACCTATGCTATTTGTCTTAGCAATAGAGGTGTTATCATTGTGTGTTAATAGACAAATTAAGATCAATGCTGGATTCACCCACCACAGGAGATGCAAGAAATATTCAATCACTCAATTAACCTTTGCAAATGATATTTTGATGTTTTCTCATGCTAACTTGGCGCTTATCTGGTATGCAACTCAATAGAGCAAAATCCAAAGTGTTCTTCTTAGGTGTGGACAATGGCTCAAAGTCTGCAATCATATCATTGCTCCAGTTTAAAGAAGGGACACTACCTGTAATGTACTTAGGCCTCCCATTATCCCTATCTTCAATCAATGTTAGAGATTATCAGACTCTCATTGAAAGAATTATTGCTAGAGTGGGCTGTTGGACAGCTAAGTTCCTGTCATATGCAAGAAGGGCAGTGTTGGTCATAGCAGTTCTTTCTTCTATCCAAGCATACTGGTCACAATCATTCATCCTTTCTAAAAAAGTACTGGATCAGATTATCCAATTACTTAGGAGTTTCTTCTGGACTGTGGTTGCTTGGTATGTGCTTTGCAGGACCAAGGCTAATGGGGGACTTGGTTTTCAAGATTTAAAGTTAGCCAATAGAGTAGCTAACTTGAAACACATTTGAAAAATTTATAAACAGAAAGAGAGCCTGTAGGTGAAATGGTCCAAAGTTTATCTCTTAAAATCAAAAAGCTTTTAGTCAGTTAAACCAACAAGTTTGAGCTTAGGTTTCTGGAAAAAGCTATTGGGGTTTAGGTCAATGGTAAGGGGACTTATAAGACACAAGGTAGAGGAAAGGAAAGATATAAGACTATGGTTGGATTACTGGCTACCTAATGGTCTAATTACACTGTAGCTGGGACTTAATGAATTGGAAATTCTTCAACTTCATAATAACATGCTAGTTGATAGCCTAATTTCTAATAATCATTGGGTCAACCCTAACACTTTACAGCTGCACTAGTTCTTTCAAACCAGAAACTTCTTATCTCAATTATATGAACTACCACTTTCTACCACAACTCCAGATGTTATTGAATGGCTACCTAGTCCCACAAATGAGTTTTCTATGTCACATACATACAAGTACTTCACTCTACCCTCCCCAGTTTTCCATTAGCACAAACTAATTTGGTTCAAGCACCATATACCTAAGCATAGTCTCATACTATGGATGGCAGTGAGGGGAAGACTATACACTCTTGATGCTAAACCTGTCATCCATAAACACTACACTGACAACTGCTATCTATGCAATTCTACTTGGGAGTCCATTGACTATCTCTTTTTTTAGTGTGCCTACACTTCTCACATTTGGAAGTTTGTTCAGGAAGTAGCAGGATTCTATATTAGGCTTGACAATTGGACACAACTACTACATTGGTGTATTGCCCACTGGAACTCAGATTTCTTTATACATAAATTACTTTGGGCTGCAACTGTTTATTTCATTTGGATGGACAGGAATGCTAAAGCTATTAACAACATATCAGCCTTATCCACTGGCATCATAGCTCAGGTGAAAAGTTGTGTTAGAGCTAGACTAGCAACAACCAAACTCACAACCAGTTCTGATTTGAAGAAAATCCACTCTATCCAAGAAATTTGGTTATTGCTTCAACAAGGGTGTGCCTCCTTTGGTCATCAGCTCCTACTATCACCCTGAGTCATGGTACTAAGCATGTTGATTGTGGAATAATAATACTACTACTTTGAAGGAGAATTATCCTGTTGATCATAAGTCTGTTTGTCCATTTTGTATCTCCTAGTTGGTGTAACTATATTTTGGATTGGTTGTTCGTTCCTTGTTTGTGGTTTGTTCTATATTTGTTGATTCCCCTAATTAGGGCACCATGTACATTATTCAATCTTATATACAAGCTTATCATTTACCCAAAATAAAAAAGAAAAACTTGAAAGTAAAGAAATATAGAATAAACATTTTCTCTGTATTAGCACACAATTCATAAGTTTATACGGGTTCTCTTTATAGGAAAGAATACACGCACAAAATTAGAAAACCGATTACAGTAACTAGCTGGCCTAATTAATAATTTCCTAATTTACAGCATTTGACCATTATTCTATTTACAGTAAATATCCTCCAAATATTATATTTACAACTAATAATATTTGGTAGTATTACTACCGAATCTTTCCTTTTCAACACTCCCCCTCAAATTAAAGGTGGTGGTTTTTTTTTTTTTTTTTTTTTTTTTTTTTTAAGGGTGGCTCTGATACCATATAAACTTGAAAGGAAAGAAATATGGAATAAACCTTATCTCTATATTAGCATATAATTCACAAGTTTACACGGGTTCTCTTTATAGGAGAGAATATATGCACAAAATCAGAAAACTGATTACAGTAACTAGCTAGCCTAATTAATAATTTCTTAATTTATAGCATTTGACCAATATTCTATTTATAGCAAATATCTTCCAAATATTATATTTACATCTAATAATATTTGGTAGTATTAATACCGAATCTTTCATTTTTAACAGAAAGCCAGCAATTGAAGGTGACACATCGAATCTTCCATGTGAAATCATATGCACTATACTCTCAAAACTACCCATCAAGTATCTAAGGTAATTCAAGTGCGTTTATAAATCATGGCGTGCTGGAATCTCTGAGCCCCAATTCGTGAAATTGCATCTCAATGAATCAATTAAGTTAAACCATCAAAGACTTTTTCGCTCAGAGATATTGTCCGACCCTTTCTACTCTATAGGCTATGAAAGTTTTGATATTTTAGTGGAAAAAACTAAGCTTTCCTTGTAAGAAGTATAAGAAGTATGGAATGATGTGTACTTGTAATGGTCTAGTACTATTAGGTCTTGACCATGACAAGATGTGTGTGTTATGGAATCCACCTATCAGAGATTATAAAAAGTTCTCATGTCCACCTCATAAATATGACAAATATAAGCCAAAAAGATTTTGCTATGATTCTTCCATGGATGATTACTGATATGGAATATTCTACTAGATAAGAATTCCAAGTGACATGGAGACTCAAAGGGCATGGATAAACTTAAGGAGATAGAAATAACAACTATTACCCTCTCCAATAACTCTTAAATCCGTAATGGACAAGAAAAGTAAATTTGTTTCATGATAGAAACTACTACCGTTAATGCTTCTATAAAAGAAGTCATCAGTCAACCTAAAAAGGTACGTGATAAATTCCATATTTAATCCTTTATTGAATATTTAACTTTCAAGTACTAACTTGACCGTCGGAGTGCACCCGACCGGCACAACGCCAGTCATCACTTCTATCTTATCTTGCAGAAAACATCTTTGACTCCGGCCCGCGTAGATTTTTACACCAACAGTTGGCGTCGTCTGTGGGAATACGATGTTTGATGATAGTTATCATCCCAAAAATCTGCCCAGAGTCGAGTTGATTTCGTTCAACAATCATTAACAGGGAATCCTCTAATTTTTATTTTATTTTTTTCTATTTCATTGATCCATGCATTATTTATATATGGTGATCGACTAACCAAAACTTGATTCAGTCACGACTTGATCCACTAATCGGATTAGTGTCAATTCACTACCTTCCCTAAAATTGTAGTAGAACTATCTATAATCCTTAGTCTTTGACCAAAAAGTCATTATTTATTTTTTCTTTTGTACATCCCATTAAACTTTATAATTAGTTTTTTCTTATTTTCTCTATGAAGAAGGTTGATAAATCAACATCCCATAATTTACTAATTAATGCAACAAAATAGTTAATGACTTGCCAATTGAATTGATTAATAATCTAAAGGCCGAAGCTAATTAATTGTCTTACAACTCATTATTTTCATGTCATTGTCACATATATTGTACTTGTAAAGTGGTTCCATTTTCAGAACATTCAATAAATTGCAAGTTATGTTTGTTTCTCCGTATTGTTCATGATATTATATCTTTGATACAAGGGCTTTTAATATGTTATGGTCAACCATGTATTCTGATTATACTAATTTTTGGAGTCAAACATGATGACCAAAATGGCAGCAGTGATCCAAGATCCAAGGTCTGATATTGTGTCTTGTATTCTCCATTCTATCAAACAACTGGGAATTATTTGGTCAACCAAAGTTTCATAGATCAAACAGTTCCAGCAATCTCTGAACCGAAATATGTTTGAACCGTACTGAAACTCCATTGAAGATCTAGCCAAAAAGCTCAACATCATTTTTTTTTATTCCGCATAGAGTGAAGCTGAACCAATAGAAATCAGATATTCTACTTTAGTCTTCGTATTGACAAGACAAGCAACTTTTAATTCTTCAATAAACATATGTGTTACTAGAGTAGTGAATTTTACAGACACCAACATTATATATAAACTTGTGTAGTGCCACTATAGACTTGGCTCTAGATGATACAAATACATGCTTGAACCTGTGATAGTGAATATTTCAAGTTATTGTTATTTTTCTCGAGAGAAAGACTTCTTCACATGAAGTGCTGAGGTATGATTTCTGTGCTAAAGCATGACTAAATATCCAATTTTAACTCAAATTCAAGGTACTTGCACTTTTGGGTTTTTATATCTACTATCTTGCAATAAGTAGTAAAACTAAAAGATGGAAGGTTGGAAACTGAACACCCTTCGTGAATTTAGCTAATTCTGGTTCATATGTGCTATAATCATCTGACTATTTGGAAACTATATTTTATTTATGAGAAAGAGATTTGAATTTTGAATTAGTTGTGAAATATCTATCATTCTTTCCATTGGCACAACAAGATTAATAATTGCAAGTACTTTTTAATGTCACTATTCTATCTATTTGGAGCCTGTATTCAAAAGTTTCAACTCAATATAAATTGAAACTGGCAAAATAAATAAAGTCGTGGGGTTTCTTATGAGTTAAAGCAATTTAGTTGTGACTGTTATAATTGGGTTGGATACCTGACTTAATTATTGTCATATCCTAAAATCAAAATTTATCCTAAAATCATAATTTTTGGAGATTATTAAGATCTTTTTTGGGAAGCTTGAAATTTCTATTCTTGTCATAAAGTTTTTCAAGATAACGTGTAACTACGAACCCCCTTATCAAAGGGGGCTAGCAACAAGCTGAGTAAAACCACTCAAGATTACTGCATCCCCCATATTAAAAGGGGTCGAAATCAAAGTGCCTCGTACTATAAGGGCTCGAGCTGAGTGAAGCTCGTAATTATCGTCACTTGTTACAGGATGAGCTAGGTGCAGCTCATATACTACAAGAAAACAGTTCATTAGTGATAGTCTTTTAGTGACACACTAAAAAACTGTCCCTAAAAATAGTATTATCGAGGACAGTAAAATTCCACTGTCACTAATACTTAGTGTCACAGGGGTAAATTCTGAACACGAATTTAGTGCCCTATGATGGCACTAAGCCAGAAATATGAACAACTTTTTCGAATTTCTAACTTAGCACAGCCAACTAAAACTTACTGCCTAGAACACACAGCAAGTAAAATACTCTCACACACAAGTATAGTTGCAAGAATGTAAAGACAATAACACCCACAAATTTATAGAAGCACAAGGCTTCCAACCTTTTACTATTATTCACAAAATAGTACAAGGAAAGGCCTTAACCTGCAGAAACATACAAGAGTCTCTCACAACACAACTCTGTGTCTCACTCTCAATCTGCCCTCTCTACAGAACCCATATTAGTAATATATAGGCAAACTCTCAAAACCGCCCATAACTGCCCACTAAAGTGGTGGATGACACCCCTATCCACCTAAGGTCATGTTGGCACCCACTAAGTGTGCCAACACTACACATGTAGTTGACAAGCCCAACTACTAGCTTGTTGGCATGCTCTTCTCATGCCACTTGTCCACAGGAAGTTACACATTATTTGCCACCTTCTATATATCAACATAGTGGAAGAAAACTGACTCTAACCACCTGTGTGTTGTCCCCTTAGATCTGTGCCACATGCATGGGAAGTTACTCAGCACACCCCCACTCCCCATAACATATGCATATGAATGGGAAGTTGGAAAGTTACTCAGCACACTAGTGGGAAGTATTAGTAACTTCCCCCAACCAACTGAGCCCACTTAGTGGAAAGTGTAACTTCCCCCAACCAACTGAGCCCACTTAGTGGGAAGTGTAACTTCCCCCAACCACTTGAGCCCACTTAGCCATCTTTTTTAACTATAAGCCATGTCTGAGTCCCCTAAGCCAACCTTGCACGCTGAGCCTTGCCTACCACCACTGCTTTGTGCCTATGTCCCAGACTTGACTATGTCACACGTCCATGACTTGTGTGGTCCATGCTTTAAGCAACATCTAAGCCAACCTTGTGAACCTAGCCCATGCCAAACCCACTAATCTGCACTTACATATATATGTCTCAAAGTGCACGACATCCAAATCGAGTGCCGTCTGTGCCAACCATCTTCTATGGACTCAAGGTACCTCCCATAAAGATCCCGAGCCAAAATTCCAAGCTTCGCTTTTTCGCCATATTTACGAAAATGCCACTCGGCATCCCCAATGCACGCTGACAGCATCCCATGGCTGTCTGGGGGCTTGTCAAAGTCCCAACCCCGTAACAAACTTCCCCCACTTAAGAATTTCAACGTCCTCGTTGAAGCAATCATAAAGTGTCACAAGTCTCTGCCTGCAACTTAGCATGTTAGCCCCGACCAACCCGAATACTGAATATTAACACTGCAACAACTCCACTGCTACATTTGAATAATGCCATAAACCCCAACCTCCGCATCGATTCATGACATGAAATCTGAACACCTTTGGATTCTGTCCTCACAACCAGCAACCCAAATCAGAAAAATAAATAAAGAGGGAATTCACCATTACCAACCTTGGCAATAAACTCAATGAGCATCTCTGCATAGCCTTCCCCCGAAGCCATGCGCTCACCTGCACCTATCATGACTGCATGACAATAGGATTGACCTGAACATTACCCTCATCCAAGTCTGAATCTCTTCCATTGGCTTCTTCAGCAACCATAGCATTCACCTTCTCCTTCTTAGGACAGTCCCTCGCCCTGTATGGACCCTTGCAAATGAAGCAACCACAGTTTAGCTTTGGCCTTTGCTGGATGAACGTCGTTTCTAACTTACCTTTGTCTTTCTCTTCCTCAGCAACATCATACCTCTTGGGCTTGTCACCGAACTTGCCCTTCTTCTTCAGTTTGCTAGCGATAGTAGAGTCAGACTTTTCAATCTGTAAGTCCACCAAGCTGTCTGCTGCAACTATAGCACAAGATAGGTTGATCACTCCGCTCCTCTTTAACTCGATTTGTGCCCATGATTGCAAGCCTGCCATGAAATTAAACAATTTGTCCCCTTCGGACATATCTTTGATATCCAACATCAAAGATGTGAACTCTTTCATATATTCACGCACTGTACCCGTATGCTTAAGTCTCCTCAACGACTCCCGAGCCACCCAGCCAGAATTTGCTGGAAGAAACTGCTACTTCAGTTCTTTCCTCAGCTTTGCGAATGCAGTAATTTTAGGGCGTAACTCGTCCTCCACCCGAGTCCGCCACCACAATTTAGCATCACTAGACAAATACATACTGGTAATAGTTACTTTGTCATTATCTAGAATATGGGCTGCTCGAAAATATTGCTCCATATCCTACAAGAAATTCTCCAGATCTTTGGCACTCCTCTTGCCCCTGAATGACTTTGGTTCTGGAATTTTGATTTTGGAAGATGATAGCTTCTCACCCACAACAGTCTGATTGTGTATGGCCCTCTTCAACAAAGCTACCTCGCCCTCCAAATCCTTCACATGTTATTTGAAGAGGTCTGTCATGGAAATCGCATCATCCATCATAATCTGCATCTTCGAGTTTGTCTCCCTCACAAACTCTTCAAGCATTGATCATATTGTCTACAACTCAACTGCAAACAGTTTCATCTACTCCGTCAAGGCAGCAGCATCATCAGATTGTGGAACACCTACCAAGGCCTCCAAACAAGTCACACGATCTTTGAGAGCTTCTGTAGAATTACCACCAGCCATGACGAACCCAACTTTGGGCTCTGATACCAATTGTCATAGGGGTAAATTCTGAACACGAATCTAATGCCCTATGATAGCACTAAGCCAGAAATATGAACAACTTTTCTGAATTTCTAACTTAGCTCAGCCAACTCACACTTACTGCCTAGAACACACAGCAAGTAAAACACTCTCACACATTAGTATAGTTGTAAGAATGTAAAAACAATAACACCCACAAATTTACAGAAGTAAAAGGCTTCCAACCTTTTACTATTATTCACAAAATAGTACAAGGAAAGGCCTCAATCTGTAGAAGCATACAAGAGTTTCTCACAACACAACTCTGTGTCTCACTCTCAATCTACCCTCTCTACAGAACCCACATTAGCAATATATAGGCAAACTCTCAAAACCGCCCATAACTGCCCACTAAAGTGGTGGATGACACCCCCATCCACGTAGGGTCATGTTGGCACCCACTAACTGTGTCAACACTACATATGTAGTTAACAAGCCCAACTACTAGCTTGTTGGCACGCTCTGCTCATGCCACTTATTCACAAGAAGTTACACATTATCTGCCACCTTTTATATATCAACATAGTGGAAGAAAACCGACTCTAACCACCTGTGTGTTGTCCCCTCAGATCTGTGCCACATGCATGGGAAGTTACTCAGCACACCCCATAATATATACATATGATTGGGAAGTTGGGAAGTTACTCAGCACACTAGTGGAAAGTATTAGTAACTTCCCCCAACCAACTGAGCCCGCTTAGTGGAAAGTGTAACTTCCCCCAACCAACTGAGCCCACTTAGTGGAAAGTGTAACTTCCCCCAACCAACTAAGCCCACTTAGTGGGAAGTGTAACTTCCCCCAACCACCTGAGCCCACTTAGCCATCTTCAGTAACCATAAGCCATGTCTGAGTCCCCTGAGCCAACCTTGCACACTGAGCCTTGCCTACACCCACTGCTTTATGACCATGTCCCTGACTTGACTGTGTCACACGTCCATGACTTGTGTGGTCCATGCTTTAAGCAACATCTGAGCCAACCTTATGAACCTAGCCCATGCCAAGCCCACTAATCTGCACCCACAAATAAATGTCTCGAAGTGCACGACATCCAAATCGAGTGCCGTGTGCGCTAACCATCTTCTATGGACTCAAGGTAACTCCCATAAAGATCCCGATCCAAAATTCCAAGCTTCACTTTTTCGCCATATTTATGAAAATGCCACTGGGTACCCCCAGTGCACGCTGATAGCATCCCATGGCTTTTAAAGGGCTTGTCAAGGTCCGAACCCCATAACAAACCTCCCCTACTTAAGAATTTCAATGTCCTCGTTGAAACAATCACAAAGTGTCACAAGTCTCTGCCTGCAACTTAGCATGTTGGCCCCGACCAACCTGAATGCTAAATATTAACACTGCAACAACTCCACTGCTGCACTTGAATAATGCCACAAACCCCAACCTCCGTATCGATTCATGACATGAATTCTGAACACCTTTGGATTTTGTCCTCACAACCAGCAACCTAAATCAGAAAAACAAATAAAGAGGGAATTCACCGTTACCAACCTTGGCAATAAACTCAGTGAGCATCTCTGCATAGCCTTCTCCCGAAGCCACGCGCTCACCTGCACATATCATGACTGCATGACAATAGGATTGACCCGAACATTACCCTCATCCTAGTCTAAATCTCTTCCATTGGCTTCTTCAGCAACCATAGCATTCACCTTCTCCTTCTTAGGACAGTCCCTCGCCCTTTGTGGACCTTTGCAAATGAAGCAACCATAGTCTACCTTTGGCCTCTACTGGATGAACGTCGCCTCTAACTTACTTTTGTCTTTCTCTTCCTTAGCAATACCATACCTCTTGGGCTTGTCACCGAACTTGCCCTTCTTCTTCTTCAGTTTGCTAGCGATAGTAGAGTCAGACTTTTCAATCTGCAAGTCCACCAAGCTATCTGCTGCAACTATGGCAGAAGAGAGGTCGATCACTCTGCTCCTCCTTAACTCAATTTGTGCCCATGATTGCAAGCTTGCCATAAAATTAAACAATTTGTCCCCCTCGGACATATCTTTGATATCCAACATCAAAGATGTGAACTCTTTCACATATTCACGCACTGTACCCGTATGCTTGAGTCTCCTCAACGACTCCCAAGCCACCCAGGCAGAATTTGCTGGAAGAAACTGCTACTTCAGTTCTTTCCTCAACTCTGCAAATACAGTAATTTTGGGGTGTAACTCGTCCTCCACCCAAGTCCGCCACCCCAATTTAGCATCACCAGACAAATACATACTGGTAATAGTTACCTTGTCATTATCTGGAATGTGGGCTGCTAAAAAATATTGCCCCATATCCCACAAGAAATTCTCTAGATCTTTGGCACTCCTCTTGCCCCTGAATGACTTTGGTTCTGGAATTTTGATTTTGGAAGATGATGGCTTCTCACCCACAACAGTCTGATTGTGCATGGCCCTCTTTAACAAAGCCACCTCGCCCTCCAAATCCTTCACATGTTCTTTGAAGAGGTCTGTCATGGACATCACATCATCCGTCATAATCTGCATCTTCGAGTTTGTCTCCCCCATAAACTCTTCAAGCATTGATCGTATTGTCTGCAACTCAACTGCAAACAGTTTGATCTGCTCTGTCAAGGCAGCAGCATCATCAGATTATGGAGTACCCACCAAGGCCTCCAAATAAGTTACACAATCTTTGGGAGCTTCTGTAGCATTACCACCAGCCATGATGAACCTCTGGGCTCTAATACCAATTGTCATAGGGGTAAATTCTGAACACGAATCTAGTGCCCTATGATGGCACTAAGCTAGAAATATGAATAACTTTTCTGAATTTCTAACTTAGCTCAGCCAACTCACACTTACTGCCTAGAACACAAAGCAAGTAAAACACTCTCACACACAAGTATAGTTACAAGAATGTAAAGAAAATAGCACCCATAAATTTACAGAAGTACAAAGCTTCCAACCTTTTAATATTATTCACAAAATAGTACAAGGAAAGGTCTCAACCTGCAGAAGCATACAAGAGTCTCTCATAACACAACTCTGTGTCTCACTCTCAATCTGCCCTCTCTACAAAACCCACATTAGCAATATATAGGCAAACTCTCAAAACCGCACATAACTGCCCACTAAAGTGGTGGATGACACCCCCATCCACCTAGGGTCATGTTGGCACCCACTAAGTGTGCCAACACTACATATGTAGTTGATAAGCCCAACTACTAGCTTGTTGGCACGCTTTGTTCATGCCACTTGTCCACAGGAAGTTACACATTATCTGCCACCTTCTATATATCAACATAGTGGAAGAAAACTGACTCCAACCACCTATGTGTTGTCCCCTCAGATCTATGCCACATGCATGGGAAGTTACTCAGCACATCCCCACTCCCCATAACATATGCATATGAGTAGGAAGTTGGGAAGTTACTCAGCACACTAGTGGGAAGTATTAGTAACTTCCTCCAATCAACTGAGCCCACTTAGTGGGAAGTGTAACTTCCCCCAACCACCTGAGCCCAGTTAGCCATCTTCTGTAATCATAAGCCATGTCTGAGTCCCCTGAGCCAACCTTGCACGCTGAGCCTTGCCTACGCCCACTGCTTTGTGCCCATGTCCCTGACTTGACTATGCCACACGTCCATGACTTGTGTGGTCCATGCTTTAAGCAACATCTAAGCTAACCTTGTGAACCTAGCCCATGCCAAGCCCACTAATCTGCACCCACATATAAATGTCTCAAAGTGCACGACATCCGAATGGAGTGCTGTCTGCGCCAACCATCTTCTATGGACTCAAGGTACCTCCCATAAACATTCCGAGCCAAAATTCTAAGCTTCACTTTTTTGCTATATTTACGAAAATACTACTGGGCAGCCCCCGTGCATGCTGACAGCATCCATGACTGTCAGAGGGCTTGTCAAGGTCCCAACCTTGTAACACTTAGCCATTAGGGATGGTATGTCTAATACCGTCACCAAACCCCTAAAAATTTGGCCACCGAAATTTTCAGCGGCAAAATTTAGCCCTAGGATTTTGTATTTTGCGTTGTTTGGCTTGAGATACACGTGGCGGTGTCAGGACCATGGATACTTTTTTGCAAAACATTAAAGGTGTGTTTAAACTACGTTGTTTGATATAAAAATTGTATAAACCACTTTAAAGAATTTTCAATTGCTAGGGCTTTGTTTCAGAGAACGCACGTTCGATTGGGTTCGACATCTTCATGGTACTAATTGGATCCTTCTTCAATCTCATTTTGGGTTGACTCTTGGATCTCATCCATCAAATATTCTTTCCTATGTTTTATTTTTTTTTAATCTTTTTATCTTTCGGTTGTTAATTTTGATGTAAAATATGATTACATGTTTTCTGGGTTTCAAAATTGCCTAAAGGCTTGGCAATTGAAGTGAGAAATTACAGAATCAGGTTCTTATCATCTGAATCATTTAGGGAAGTCAAGGACTTCCATCTCCCCCATCTGTTCGTTTCTTCTCTGAACTCTGTTCTCTCCTTTTCATTCTTCTTGTTTTTTATTTTGTTTTTATTTCTTTTCTCTACAATACTGTTCGTTTCTCCCTCTTTATTTCCTTTAGTTTTTATTTTTTATTTTTGCTGTCCTGTCATTTTTATTTTTATGTGTTTTAATATCTTCAAGTCTCTGTCATGTCATTTTTTATTTTTATTTTTTGTTATCAACACTTTATTTACTCTCTTTTTAAACTCGCTATATTTGTTAGATGGATTACAAATTTGGCTTCATCGTATGTTGTTATAATAAGTGAGTTTTAGGAAATTTTTAATTTTGTTCCTAAACTCATAGGTGAGATTAGTTCTATTGCACTTAATCCCAGCAGATTATCAACTTTGTCGCAATTTGAGACTTGATAATAGATACTGTGACTAGTCTGTGAGGCTTAGCCAAAAATTGTATGTTAATGCAATGCATCTTGTGTTGGTGGGTTTTTGTTTTGGGGCTGTTGAGGATGAATTGACCTTCAAGTTTTTGAGATCGATGTGCATCATTCATATTTGTTTTTCTAGTAATAATTTGTTTGCTTTCAATTTTACCGAATTGTATCTTGTTTATTGCGAACTTAATCTTTTAATTTGTGATGAAGTGGTAATTAAATTAGAAATTGTACTAATCGAATTGTTTTCTTGGTTGAAAATTGTAGATTCATATTTTAAACTGCTAAGTTTCTCATTTAAAGTCTACTGGTCATATATTTATATGAAAATCGGTGAGTCTTTTTACATGGTTTTAGTATTCTTCTAGAAATTTCTTGGCATTTCCTAACCATTGAATACAATTCATTTTGAAAATCAGTGAGTCTTTAATTTTTGTAACATTGATATTCAAGGTCATACCTAGTCCTTTCGTATTGTTCATGTTTCTAGAGTATGATTTCCTCCTTTTAATGAACTATAGTAAGAATGTCATTGCTTTAGTACATTGCCATGAATTCCCTATCTCCAGTAAAGGGACAAAAGTATATATTTAACATTATATATGCTCCTTTAACTTACATTAATTATCCATTATAAAGGTGACCTTTGAAGTGGACATATATGCCAATGAAACTAATTTTAATCAATTAAATAAAGGACTTGCTGATTGTTTGATCAATGTACTTTGTCAAAATATTTGGTTTTTTATAGGTGCTTCATTCAGAATATTTGGTTTTCGCTTGATGGCTGATTAGCAATCAATTGAAATTGAATATGAAGATTCATGTGTGCGTATCACTAATAGATGTGAAATTTACTTCTTGTTAATTGAAGCTTGCCAGAAAGACAATTATGTTTTCTCCAAATTTTGTTTATACTGATTTTACTTGTGTAAATTAATGAGAAGCAGTTATTTGGAAGGGGTTGTAAATTGTAAGCATTAGCTTGTAATTGTGTATACCATGCGTATCTTAATTTGTTTCTTTAATAATGTGGCATATACCGATGTTTATCTTTGTATCTTTAATAATGTAACTTCTAAACTTAAAATGTTTTTGTTGATGGTCTTATTGTAATTGATTATTTGTTTGATCACAATAGGTATACTGATAAGAGTGACAGCTTCGTGTTATATTGGGTGTTTTGTTAACAGGTAGAGACCCAATGGATCCATTCTTTGAGGGAGCAGTCACTGGGGGAAGTTTGGGACGGTGGCTTCGGCATCTGCAACAAGAAGGGGAGGCCCGAGAAGCATTTGATAGAAGTATCTTTAGGGAAGAAGTAGAAGAAGATGAGATGCTGATGGCAGTGAGAATTGTTGTCGTATGCCTATCTGATTTGCCTGCGGATCGACATCCAGCGATGAACTTGTTTCAATGCTCACCCAACTGATTTGTCATGTAAGTCTCTGTTCTTCATGTTTTTATTTTAGTCGTCCTGTTATGTCTATACAGTGGTTGGAAGGAACGAAAAAAAGGAAAGAAAGTAAGCTAGTTAAGAAACAATTTCGTCTCCAAACCACCACTGTTTAAGTTGTTTAATTAATTAATTTATACAAGCTTTAATTTCTTTCAGCTGCAACACATCCAAGAGAAACTTTTTTTGTATATGACACCTTTGCCTTGTGTGTGTGTTTAATCTTCGATAAATGCTCTTTTTTTCAGCCACATTTTATGTTTCAAAATAAGGCTGTTTTGTGTGTGTGTGTGTTTGCTTTGACAGAAAGTGTGGAGTATTGTACACCTTAGCCCAACTTTATGTGCTGACTTGAATTTTTTGGGGGATATTATTGTATTTTTCACACTTGTTATGTAGCCATAATTCTATAGGAGTATACTGGGGGAGTGGTTATTTATTATGAACTCTGTAATTTCATTTTGCGCTTCATCATAGTGAAATGCCTGACTCCGTAGACGTAATCCGTGTTTTGGCTGAATTACTTAAAGACGTGTGTTCTTGTTTGTATTCTTATCTCTTTTTCTGCTAATTTTTGCAACAGGTGTTTGTGTGTTGAAGCACTAGATTAGGAATCCGAATTTATCATTTCTCATAATCAAATTTTGGTTAGACAAAGAAACTGAAGCTTGAATACAGTTGCACAAACCAATATTGAGAATTGCTAGTTAAGACTAAGTTGAGCTTGTAACCAGGTCAAATTTGAGTAAGCTTATAACTAACTCTGCTGAATTTCACGTTTAACTAACACTGAAATTTCAGTGTGCGCATGGTAAGTTTTGATGGAGCTCTAAAGAAATAAACATTGTACATAATGGACTGATACTAATGTCTGGTCATATTAGGCTTTGAGGTTGCAATTCAAGTATGGGATTTGATTGCTTTCTTTGGTTAGTCAGCTGAACATGGGCTCTCAACTTTCTTCTTTTGCTTTTTTTTCTTTTTCTTTTTTCTTTTTAACAATGACTTCTCAATTCTCAATAAATGAAATAAATGCCTAAAGATATTTCTTTTAGGAGTAATGCATACCAAATATAAGAAAGTAATGCCCACCATGATTACTGATGTTGGGTGTATTTCTATTATGATAAAGGGATATATTATTGTAATGGTGGGACTTGGAAAAGAAGAAAAAAAAAAAAAAAGTGAGTTTTGATTGATGGTGATAAAGTGAGAATTGATAATTTAAGTTCTTATGAAAAAGAAAAAAAAAACATCATATGGTGAGATTAGCATTATTTGATTGGAGTATAACTTGGAAGTGATTGACTCATTATATTAGCATTCTTGTGGTGATTAGATCTTTTCAAATATATATTTTTTTTACACTAGTTGGGACTATTTATTGTTTGAAATGATGAAGCTTATTAAATTAGTTGTTGATGCCAACATTATGTTGAGTTGGTGGATTGCTTAATTAACATTTTGATAGGTGAAATAATCAATTCTATATCACTTAGAATTTACTTAATGATGAATCATAGAATTTGTAATCTAGAATTTGATACATCGATGTTTTAATATAGTAATATTACATAATATGTGTTTGGATGAAAGTGCTAGAGTGGTAAGATTGATTTATATTAAGAAATGTGATTGTATCAGCATCTAAATAGGTATACTAATATGTGCCAATGCGTTTTCTCTGCTATTCAGTGAACTTTGATTACTTGTGTATCATGTCTATAGATTGATGACATGTAGTGTTGTTATGTTGCTGGAAACTATGAATTTATTGAACTTGTTATATTTTGAATGATTAGTTACAAGATTTTTGTTTATTGTCTCTCTCTCCTTCAATGAAAATTGTAATAAGAACATTAAGTTGTGGTGGGTATGATAATCCTTGATGTGATCAGTTTAGCCTTTACTATTTTTTTGGTACAAGTCTTTTTCTCCTTAATTTTATCTCAATTCTCAATTCTAAGACTTATATGTCAATTGCAGGATGAAATGATGGATAAGTCTTCCCAGATTTCTCAAAATTTTGATAGTACCAGTCCAGTGAGAAATGATGTTGAGATAGTGCAAAACCAACTAGGTATCAGGAAAGGATATTCCTGTGGATTTGGACATGGTTTCGTGATTCCAAGCCATCAATGTGCATCCTCATCTTATAAAGAGGCTTTTAGTAAAAGAGCAGAAATTGTTGATGAAAATAATGTACAATTGGATGTCTTTGCATTTAGTTTAAAATGATGCTCTGATTTTTTAATATGTTGGAAGAGGTTTAAAGTTTATTTTTATATTCTACATATCATATGCTTTTGATATCAATTTATCTATGCTGCATGTGGTATAATATTTTGTGGGTTAGTATGTGGTTATTTCCAGTCATATATATAAATGCTTTGAATTTTCATATTAAGAGTTTTTCTTATAAAGAATTTGAGAAGAAAAAAATATAAACATACAAATATAGCAAGGGCCCAAAAATAAAAACAAAAAAAAATGTAACAGGGACGGTTTCTAGCTATCACAAATGTGATAAAAAAATAAAAAAAAACTAAAGTTATTAGGGACGGTAAATACTGTCACGAATAGTGTAGGTATTAGTGACAGTTCAAAAATTGTCCCTTATATATAACTTATTAGTGACGGTACATTTCGTCCCTAATAACTCTTAGTGACGGGTTATTTGGGACAGTAACTACTGTCACTAAAGACCATTTTTTTGGTGACAGTCTTTTTTACCGTCACTAAAGATCTTTTACGACGTCGTAGCTAGTGACGGACGATTTCGATTTTTAGTGACGATTTTAGGGTTTTTAGTGACGGATTTGACTGTCACTAAAGACCCATTTTCTTGTAGTGTATATAGTACTCTACTTCCCTTGTTAAAGGGTGAGCTGAGTGAAGATCATATTAATCTACTTCCCTTGTTAAAGGGTGAGCTGGGTGAAGTTTATAGTAATCTACTTCCCTTGTTAAAGAGACGAACTGAGTGAAACTCATATTAATCGACTTCCCTTATTAAAGGGATGAGAGGCCGACTGCACCTTATTAAAAATTTTCTCATTAAAGGGACCAAAGGCCAACAACACATTCTTCCCTCATTAAAGGGACAAGAATCCGGCTACTCCCTCTACACAGAAGGGTGAGATAATTAAAGCTTCATTCATTTACTAAAGAGACGAGACGACTATCTCTCGTATTAAAAGGGTCACCTTCCTTCAGACTATACCTCTTTTCCCCATAAAGGAACGAAGGGTCAACTTCATCTTCTTCCCTCGATAAAGAGATGAGAGGTTAACTACTCCCTTATTAAAGGGTGAGCTCACAATGCTCGAGCAAATCTATTTCCCTTATTAAAAAGGGCAAGAAAGTAATCATCAAGCATGCATAACTTAGAAGGACTTGGCATGCCTGACGTTTGACAAGCAAGATTTTGAGAATGGGGGGATACTGATATAGAATATCCGACTAGATAAAAATTCCAAATGACATGGAAACTCAAAGGGCATGTATAAACTTAAGGAGATAGAAATAACAATTATTACCCTCTCCAATGACTCTTAAATCTGTAATGGATAAGGAAAGTAAAGTTGTTTCATGATAGAAAACTACTACCGTTAATACTTCTATAAAAGAAGTCACTAGTTAACCTAAAAAGGTACGCGATAAATTCCATATTTAATCCTTTATCGGATATTCAATTGTCAAGAACTAACTTGACCGTCATAGTGCACCTAACTGGCACAACATCGGTCGTCACTTCTATTTTTCTTGCAGGAAACATCTTCGACTTCGACCCGTGCAGATTTTTGCATCAACAATTACAAGGTGGTATTTATTTCTAAAGCTAATTTTTTTCGACCAAATGAATTTTTTTTTTTTTAGTTGTGGTTTTTAGTTTCAAAGCTCAATGTTAGACCAAGCCTAGGAAATTCCCTTACTTGGGATTTCGCGGTGCTACGATCACTGCGAATGGTGTGTTACACTGGATTGCTTTGACACTACTAAGAAACGCCAAGGTGAGGCGATACCTCTCTTCTGATTCTTCTAGTTCGAGTTTATCAGATGGTGATGACAATGGTAATTACCCAGCTTTTATTCATCCATCCCAAGATTTTAGAATAGATATAGTCAGAACACCCTATACTCTACCGCCCTATTCTCGTTCCTCTTTATACAATTCAAACACCCATATATTCGAATATGCGTATGATTTCACTAAAACATGTGTGATTGTTTCCTATGATATGGTGGATGAGAGGTTCAAGGAGATGCCACCACCAAATGTATAAAAGAAAGGTGATATATTTAGTTTGACGGTTATGAGAGGATGCCTTAGTTTATTTTGTAATTCCATTGATAATAAACATGTTGTGGTGTGGACTATGAAGCAATATGGTGAGAACAATTCTTGGACCAAGTTCATTGTCATCCCACATTGGGTTGAAACAATGAGACACTTAGAGATTACTTAACGTTGTTGTGTGCTACTAAGATAGGTGAAGTTGTGATGATGATAAATCTTGATAGTTTGGTCATCTATAATCCTAAAGAAAACAAGTGCAGGAGTATTGGGCTAAAAAAACAATGGTTTTATACGTGGATAGTTTGGTTTTGCCCATTAGTACACCTCAAGTAAAAGGAAAGAGGAAAAAGAAATTAAGGAGGTAAATCAAATCATCTCTATTTTCTAACTTCTATACCATTTCTAAGTTAATTCTTGTGTTATGATTGTTGTGTTCTATATTAGCTAGTTATCAAAAGAAATACATATAGCTTATCTTTTGGTAGAGAAAAAATTGAAGTAATCAATATGTTATTGTTGTACGTGTTAATTAGTTCAAAATTTAGTGTAATTAAAATGACAGTTACCATTATTTGTAATAATGAGTGTCAACCTCAGACTGTCAACTTATCTATATGTAGCTAAAGCATTGTAGTTAATTTGAGGGATTAGTGAAGATAATGAAGGCATGCAATGGTAAATAGAAACATGATTGAATTACATATGTGTGTATAGCTATGTGTGTTTGTATGTGTTTATATTGTAAGTAAGTAACTAAATGCATACATCTTCACAAAGTTTATATCTTATTCCCTTCCTACATAAAGGCATTTTTAAGTTTAATTTTAAATTTCTTGTATGATGTTTTCTTTTTCCCTCTCTCTCATTTTCTATTTTTACAATGTGAAGATTTTTTTTTTTACCATGTCCAAACAGAGATAACAATTTAGGATACATGGCATCAATTGGCAAGCACACACCAGGCTCTATACCTAGCTTTGCTTGAATGATGGAGATCGATATCGGGAATTAGCAGAGAAACAATAAGTTTTGGGTTTGCTTTATGTTTCATAGGATGTTTATTTTTATTTTTTGCAGTAATGAAACTGTGATTTCTGAGGCACATTAGGAGTATGCCTTTATTCTCGTCTTTATAATGGTTTAAAATAATTTGAACTTCTTGATATTTTGGCATTGATACTTCCCCATGTTATGGTCATTCTCATTTAGCGAGGACAAGAAAGAAATTGTCTATTTTCTTGTCTTATAATGATAAGAAACACACTCTATATTTGACTCCTTCCAGATGTTTTTGTTTGTTTGTCGGAGGAGAAGATAGTAATGTTTCCATTCTTTGTTGCAGATCATTCTCTTGGCAAAAATCTAATAGTAACCACCCATTACAAATGGTGAAAGCCATAGTTAAAAATGTGTTTCATCCTGCGGAATAAACAGAAAAACGACATTAGTTAAGAGATATTAAAAAGAAAAAATAGAAATTGTTCAACTTAATAATAATAGAGAAATTTATTAAGAGATGTAATGTAATATTTGAAGGAGTGCTCTAAAATAAAGATTTTAAGGAAGAATTTGCGACTTATTGCTAGAGAGCCATGCCCCTTTTCAACTTGGTGAGAACCGAGACTATTTTTGTTGATTATGAAAATTGTATTATTATTTAGCATAGCCTAAAAAAAATTTTACTTCCAATTTTTTCTGGATAGTTAAGAATGGTTGGTGGTGGTGTTGGGATTTTAAAGTGATTTCAGAGTGCTAGCTATGTGACTCAAACCTAGTGATGATGCATAAGGAACATGCTTTAAAATTATATTGATAGCGAATGAATTACCAATTTTACTGGTAGTATGTAGGTCTACACAAATGTGATGATGGTTAAGTTTTTATAAATTCAATGCAGTAAAGTTAAAACAGTATTTTTTTTTGAATTAGTTACGGTGTAATCAAGGTTTCAATATTTGACTACTTCAAAATCGTTTTTTTGTTTGTAAATTTGTTAGTAACGAGCAGTTCCAAAAGGCGGCTATTTTGAAAAATGTATTTCATGACGAGAAAGGGAGTTGGCAGTTATTTCGTTATGTTTTAAGAAGGTAATCTTCACGATAATCAGAAAACATGGTATTATTAATTAAGAAATATTCAAATATATATATCTATACTATTATTATTAAATATTAAATGTGCAAAGTGTTTCAGTATTTCAGTATTTATTTATTAATTGATATAAATTCTATAACGCTCAAAATTACCTAATAAAATTAAAATTAATTCAAATTAACAAAATATAAAAAGAGTTTAATTCAAATTACAAAGTCCCACATTGGTTTTAAATAAAAAGGATTACATAAAAGCCTCTTATAAAACTATAGAGCTAAAGAAATAATAATCACACCTTCTCGGCCTTTTGGCTAAGATCAAGTGTAGTACTAAATATTTTTTGGTTGGCCTTTTGGCTAACCTTTCTTGGTCTTTTGGCTAAGATCAAGTGTAGTATTACTTTCTCGTGGCCTTTGTGCAAAGAGTTTCAGTATTTATTTATAAATTCTATAAAACTCAAAATTACCTAATAAAATTCAAATTAACAAAATATAAAAAGAGTTTAATTCACAATAAAAAGTTCTCATTAATTATTATATCCCACGATATAAATTCTATAAAACTCAAAATTACCTAATAAAATTAAAATTCAATCTATAATCAATTGTGCTTAACCAAATGGTCCATAAATTAACCTATTTATCTATTTATTATTATGAATTTTTTAATAAAAGAAAATCTAATTAGACAAGAATTATGAATATAAAAATATTTATTAAATGATATATAAAACAAAATAATTTTTCTAAAACTCTACCATAAATTAGCTTTTATGATGAGTTTTTTAGTAAAATTAAATCTTATTAGACAATGATATATTTAAAGAAAATAAAATAATTTCAATAAAACCCAATCACAAATTACCTATTTTATTTTCAGTAAAACTACATCACACTAGACAAAGATATATTTAAAGAGTTTCTGTAAAACTCTAACACAAATTACCTATTTGTCTATTTATTATGAGTTTTTTAATAAAAGAAAATCTAATTAGACAAGTATTGTTAATATAAAAAATTATTTATTAATTGTTATAAAAAGAGATTTTGAAGGAGTTTCTATAAAACTCTAATACAAATTACCTATTTATCTATTTATTATAAATTTTTTTAATAAAAGTAAATTTAATTAGACTAGAATTATTAAAATAAAAAATATTTATTAATTGAAAATTACCTAATAAAATCATGCAAAGTGTTTCAATATTTCAGTATTTATTTATTTATATAAAAAAATATTTATTAAATGATATAAAAATAATTTTTGTAAAAATAGTTTCTACAAAACTCTAAAAATTACCTAATAAAATCAATTACATTCTATATAAAACTCTAATTTTTAGTTCAATATAAAAATAATAGCTATTTTTTATGGATAATTATCACAATATAACCGGCCCGCCCAGTTATGATTATGTAATTATCAGAAAAGGACATATGTCATCATCCTATTAATCCAAGAAGCATATAAATAGAGGCATGGAGGACAGAGGAAGGGGTACAGAAATTGAGAATTCTAGAAATCCAGAATTCCAGAGTAAAATACAGAAACTCTTCCAAAGAGTTTCAGTATTTATTTATTTATATAAAAAAATATTTATTAATTGATATAATACTATTATTAGATATGCATAGAGTTTCAGTATTTAATTACAAATTACCTATTTATCTATTTATTATGAGTTTTTTTAATAAAAGTAAATTTAATTAGACAACAATTATTAAAATCAAAAATATTTATTAATTAAAAATTGCCTAATAAATTTATGCAAAGTGTTTTTGTATTTCAGTATTTATTTATTTATATAAAAAAATATTTATTAATTGATATAAAAATAGTTTTTGTAAAAATAATAATTTATCATGCTTTAGTTTCAGAAAATGATTGTTGTAGTGAAAAATAATCAAACAAAATAAGAGACCAAATAGCTGGTAGTCATTTGAGGCATTTATGTAGGACTCATTTGGTGTCCCTCCCTAATGCATTAAATGGCTACCTTCAGTATGCTTATTGGAATGACTGTGAGTCTGTGACTCTGAAAATAGCTTGATTCTTTTGTTTTAGTTCTGAAATATAGATAATTCTTGCTGCTTCACAAAAGTCAAGTGAATAAAAAAATAAAAAATAAACTTTAAGGATTTAAAATAAAAATAAAAAATCATTGAGGATTTTTTTTTTTTAAAAAAAAAAAAAAAAAACTTTAAGGATTTTAACAATGACAACTCATTATAAGATGACATAGAACCCTGCAATATTCATAACAACTTGAGCTCATAATTCATGGTGTTTTATTATTCAACAAGCTCTTAGACATTGATTTGTTTTGCAAATTTAGATATTTGGTAACTTTGAACACCAATAGCAATTGAGTATTGCTTGATTTATTTATTTATTCTTTTGTAACGAATAATTAATCGCCACAGTTCACGAACTGGTAGTTCACAATAAGGTGGCCCTGTGCATATCCTCTTCCATCTGTGTCTAGAAATCCATAATTCTAGAGTAAAATACGAAAACTCTACCAAAGAGTTTTAGTATTTCAGTATTTATTTATTTATATAAAAAAATATTTATTAATTGATATAAAAGAGCTTTTATCTCTATTATTATTAGATGTGCAAAAAGTTTTAGTATTTAAGTATTTATTTATTTATATAAAATATATATTTAAAACACTAAAATCTACATCATAAAATTTAAATTTATCTATTTATCTATTTATTATTATGAATTTTTTAATAAAAGAAAATCTAATTAGACAAGAATTACTAATATAAAAAATATTTATTAATTGATATATAAAACAAAATAATTTTTCTAAAGCTCAACCACAAATTAGCTTTCATTATGAATTTCTTAATAAAATTAAATCTAATTAGACAAGTGTAATATCCCTAATTTTAAAAGGATAATTTGGAAATTTTAATTGAGGATTATATAGTATTTTTACTGAATTATGTGTTTGGTTTCTTAATTGATTAAGTGAGTATTTATTTAAATTGTATTTGTTTTATTTATTTTAAATTAATGGTAATGGTTATTTTATTTAATTATTTGATTAATTGGTGATGTAAATAACGTGTTTTAGTTGATAGTTTATTTGATTTAATTGTGTTGATTGCGTATGTGCTGAGATGGAATAATTGGTTAAATTATGTGTGTGGTATATATTAGGGTTTTATTCTTTATATAATTTAGGGTCGCCGACTTGTAATTTAAAAAGGGTTTAGAATTAGGGTTTAGTGGAAGCTGTTATATATATTCTGTATTATCCAACTTAGGGTTTAGCCGTATATATATATATATGCTTGGTTTGTGTCAACGAGGGTTAGAAACCCTATTCACGTATTAGTGTCTTGAGAGAGAACAGAGAGAGAACAAAGAGAATAGAGAAAGACTTGAGCAAAATATATAGAGGCTCAAGGAAATATTCGAAGGGAGCTACTCGTGGGTTGAACCAAGAAGTAACAGAGGAATAGAACGGTGATCAGAGGAGGAGAATTACTTGGGATTGCTGGAACTGAGAGGCAACGTTGAAAGGTTTCAAATTGAAACCTAAAGGCAAGTTTCAATCTATCTCTTTCTTGTAAACTTGTGTTATGTGCATTCTTTATAGACTCCAGGGTTTAATTCAACTCTTAAAATGGATGGTTGATGCATGTTTCACCGGACTGTAACTTGTGTTATATTTATTTAAATGAAAACGGTTTCTTGCTTAAATTGGTCTGTGTTGTTTTAAATTTCTGTAAATCAATTCAAAATTAAAATTGAGGTGTTCTAGGACCATTGGGACTTATCTTGAATCTTAATAACTTTAAGGAAACTTTGGAACAGAGGTTAGAATTTTACCGAAATCAAGGAAGACGAACAGAGGCAACATAAACTGTTTTTGTTTTTGGTTTAGATTTTTGTCGATTAATTCATACTAGAAGGGGAGAAGTTTCTAGGACAATAAGAACTTAAATTGAACCCTAGGTATGTTAAAAAAATTTGGGACAGGGAAGTTGAACTTCGCTGGAAGCACAGAAGATCACCGGACGAAGCAGAGACGAAGTAGAGGGGGCTCTCAGGGGGAGAGCTGGCTCCCTAAGTGTGGAAGCCAGCTCCCATGAAGAGAGAGCCGGCTCTACATGGGGGAGAGCTGGCTCTGGAAGTGTTAGAGCCGGCTCCCATGGTGGGGGAGCCGGCTCCCTTGAATAAAACCCCTATGGGGTGTTTTCGGGTAAGTTTATGAGTTAAGGGGCTTAAATGGAATTTTTGGAAAATGTTGTGGGGTTTTAAATGTTTAAAATTAACTTGATAAAACCCTAAAACAATTGGTTTATGCTAGGGTTCTAATCCTAAGGGGTGTTATGTAAACTAATCATATAATGCGCATGCTGTCCGAGAGGAAGGAAGATTGAGTTGCTATTCGTTTTAGCAAATTAAATGAATTGATATAAAAGGGATTTTTAGGATTTTATATCAATGATATCTAAGACATACTTAAGTCTTAGGAATGTTGGTTAGGTTGTGGTTATGGGCAATATGAAATCTATACACGAATTGGCATGCTGTCAGGGATTTAAGAGGATTTAATTGCTAGTCTTGTTGTATTAATTCAAATGAACTAGTATGGAAGGATTGGTTGGAATTTCTAGTATAATGTTACTCAGTTTATAATTCTGATAATCATTATATCATGCTATGAATGGTAATTGCTGAACTGTTATAAATTCTTGTTCTGTCAATTATATGGAAATGGATGGATTAAATTGTTTATTGTTTTAACAATTTTAAAAGGAGTTTTCATTATGACTATAATCATATACTGGATGCATAATAGGATCTTGTCTATAATTGATTTCTATTATGTTTGGTTTTGGATGGATTGGATGTTTGAGTGATTCTGCGTTGTACATGAATCATATGCATTATATGTACCGGTATGGGAGGTGACATATCAGGGATGGATTAGATCAAAATGCTAAGTCCTACCCCTTCATACATACGGAATGGATTAACTAAAACAGTTAAATCCTACATGGATGCATGTTCTGTCAACTAAAACAAGTTGAACGACATAACGGATGTTTGTTATTTTTCTGCACTAGGAAGGATAGGGACTTAATTAAAACATTTAAATCCTAGTTATATGTTGTGTCTTGGCGATGAATTGATGACCGGCACAACATTGGTTTTGGATGGGAATTTATATATATATACTTATGGTACCGTGATATGAGCTTGAGTCTCCTGATCACGGTTAGGGTGCGTATATCGCAAAGGTTGGGTAGCTGCTAGATATAGCTGATGTTTCCTGGTAGGTCTAGGTACTTGGCCATTGGAAAGCGTGTTTTTATGTCACATTCTATCCAGGTTGAACTATGTTATAGGCTAGTGAGCATCCTATAGTGTGTATATATATATATGGACTATTTTAGATATTGCCGAGCTATCTAGGATGTATCTGCGTATCGGGTTTATGTAGGGATTGTAGTAAGATGGAACTTGCATGTGGGCCTGACCCATCTTTATTTTTCAGGTGTTCGTGAGTACTAGGCTTAGGGCTTGATCGTGGTAATGCAGATACAGTCACTCACTCTTCCGACTACATAGGATTTTCTTTCTTATTTTGGTTTTGGATTTTAATTCTCTAAATATTTTACCAGTTGGAATTATTAGGGGTCCACTAGATGGATTCCCGAGTTATACAGATTTGAAGGATTTAAATGATATTAATTTATTATTTTAAGTTGAGGATTTTATATATTAGAACTCTTTCAGCGTTTTGTTATTTTATTCTTAATTTAATTTTTATTCCTACTTGTTTACATATTAATTGTCTGATATCCCTCGGATCTGTGCTCGGACTTGATCACCCGTGACTCTAGAATCGAGGGGTATCACAACAAGGATATATTTAAAGAAAAAATAATAATTTCTATAAAACCACATCACAAATTACCTATTTTATTTTTAATAAAACTCTATCACATTAGACAGAGATATGTTTAAAGAGTTTTATAGAACTCTAACACAAATTATTTATTTATCTATTTATTTTGAATTTTTTAATAAAAGAAAATCTAATTAGATAAGTATTATTAATATAAAAAATTATTTATTAATTGATATAAAAAGAGGTTTTAAAAGAGTTTTTATAAAACTCTAACACAAATTATTTATTAATCTATTTATTATGAGTTTTTTTTTTTATTAAAAGTAAATCTAATTGGACAAGAATTATTAAACTAAAAAATATTGATTAATTAAAAATAACCTAATAAAATAATGCAACGTGTTTCAGTATTTCAGTATTTATTTATTTATATAAAAAAATATTTATTAATTGATATAAAAATAGTTTTTGTAAAAATAGTTTCTATAAAACTCTAAAAATTACCTAATAAAATCAATCACATTCTATATAAAACTCTTATTTTGAGTTCAGTATAAAAAGAATAATTATTTTTTATAAATAATTATCATAATATAACCGGCCGGGCCCAGTTATGATTATGTAATTATCAGAAAAGGACACATGTCATCATCCTACTAATCTAAGAAGCCTATAAATAGAGGCATAGAGGAAGGAGGAAGGAGTATAGAAATTGAAAATTCTAGAAATTTAGAATTTTAGAGTAAAATACAAGAACTTTACCAAAGAATTTCAGTATTTATTTATTTATATAAAAAAATATTTATTAATTGATACAAAAATAGTTTTTATCTATACTATTATTAGATGTACAAAGAGTTTCAGTATTTAAGTATTTATATAAAAAAATTAAAAAAAATTTAAACTAACCTATTTATCTATTTATTATTATGAATTTTTTAATAAAAAAAATCTAATTAGACAATAATTATTAATATAAAAAAATATTTATTAATTAATATATAAAAAAAAATAATTTTTCTAAAACTCTACTAAAAATTAGCTTTTATTATGAGTTTGTTAATAAAATTAAATCTAATTAGACAAGGATATATTTAAAGAAAATAAAATAATTTCTATAAAACTCTATCACAAATTACCTATTTTATTTTCAATAAAACTCTATCACGCTCGACAAAGAAATATTTAATGAGTTTCTATAAAACTCTAACACAAATTACCTATTTATCTATTTATTATGAGTTTTTTTAATAAAATGAAATCTAATTAGACAAGTATTATTAATATTAAAAATTATTTGTTAATTGATATAAAAAGAGGTTTTAAAAGAGTTTCTATAAAATTCTAACACAAATTACTTGTTTATCTATTTATTATGAGTTTTTTTTTTTAATAAAAGTAAATATAATTAGACAATAATTATTAAAATAAAAAATATTTATTAATTACAAAATTACCTAATAATATCAATCACATTCTATATAAAACTCTTATTTTTAGTTTAATATGAAAAGAATAGTTATTTTTTATAGATAATTATCACAATATAACCAACTTGCCCTGTTATTAGAAAATGACACATGTCATAATCCTATTAATCCAAGAAGCCCATAAATAGAGGCATGGAGGAAGGGGTACAGAAATTGAGAATTCTATAAATTTAGAATTACAGAGTAAAATACAGAAACTCTGCCAAAGAGTTTCAGTATTTATTAAAAAGAGTTTTTATCTAAATTATTATTAGATGTGCAAAGAGTTTTAGTATTTATTTATTTATATAAATTAATATAAACTCTAAAATCTACATAATAAAGAGTTTCTATTAAAGTCTAACACAAATTACCTATTTATCTATTTATTGTGAGTTTTTTAATAAAAGAAAATCTAATTAGACAAGTATTACTAATATAAAAAATTATTTATTAATTGATATAAAAAGTGGCTCAAAAGAGTTTCTATTAAAAACTCTAACACAAATTACCAATTTATTAAAATAAAAATATTTATTAATTGATATAAAAAGAATTTTAAAAAAGTTTATATTAAACTCTAACACAAATTACCTATTTATTTATTTATTACAAGTTTTTTAATAAAAGAAATTCTAATTAGACAAGAATTATTAATATAAAAATATTTTTTAATTAGTATAAAAAATAAAATAATTTTTCTAAAACTCTATCACAAACTACTTTTTACTATGAGTTTTTTTTTTTTTTTTTTAATAAAAACTAATCTAATTTGACAAGAATTATTGAAATTTAAAAATATTTATTAATTGATATAAAAGAGTTTTTAAAAGAGTTTCTATTAAACTCTAATACAAATTACCTATTTATTTGTTTATTATAAGTTTTTTAATAAAAGAAAATCTAATTAGACTAGAAAAACTCTACCACAAATTACCGATTTTATTTTCAATAAAATTATAATACATTAGACAAAGATATATTTTAAGATTTTATATAAAAACTCTAATACAAATTACCTACTTATCTATTTATTTTGAGTTTTTTAATAAAAGAAAATCTAATTAGACAAGTATTGTTAATATAAAAAATTATTTATTAATTGATATAAAAAGAGGTTTTAAAAGAGTTTCTATAAAACTCTAACACAAATTACTTATTTATTGAAATCTAATTAGACAAGAATTAGTAATATAAAAAAATATTTATTAATTGATATAAAAAGAGTTTTTAAAAGAGTTTCTATAAAATTCTAACACATATTACCTATTTATCTATTTATATTGAGTTTTTTTAATAAAAAAAAATAATTAAACAATAATACATTTAATGAAAATAAAATAATTTTTATAAAATTTACCACAAATTGGCTGTTTTATTTCTATCACATTATTTACCAAATATTCAACACGTGTATCGCACGTGCTTTTTCCTAGTGTGTGTGTGTGTGTGTATATATATATATATATGTATATTGTTCCACATAAGAATAATATAGAACTTTATTAAAAAAGAAAAATAGTTTAAAGTTTGAACTAATTTCTGTCGGATTTCAATTTTAATACAGTAATTTCATGCAACCAAACCCCTAGCATAATGGTGTATAAAGCAGTCTTTGTTTGGGCTGTGAAAATTCTCAGTTGGAGCCAGTGTATTCCCGCCGGCGGCCGGGGGGGTGGGGAGCCGCCCACTTTACATATAGAATTTTTTTAAAATTTTATGTGTATATATAGAATTCTTTATATAATGCCTCCTGAAATTATTAGTTTTTAAAATCATTTCTTATTTTTCTAGTTTTTTCCTAATTTACTCTTCAAATTCCTTAAAAAAAAAAACTTTAGTTAAATTTTCCTTGTTAAATTAAATTTTAATTGCTTCCTTTTTAAGTTGTCATTTTTCTTACTTTTTTTTTTTTTTTTTTTCAACTCCTTTGAATAATTTTTTTTTTGAACATTGTGCCCCCCCCCCCCCCCCCCCCCTCTAACTAAAATCCTGGCCCCCGCCCTAGTTCCAATGGAACTGATTGGGGGTTCCGAGAAGTTCCAAGTTAAAGTAACCAAATAATATTTCAGATGGAAAATTGTAAGATCCTAAGAAGAGGCCTAGAATGACCAACTCTAAAGTTTATTTTTACCTTTGATGAAGGACTTTTCTTATGGCTAAAAGGAAAGGAATTGAAAGTGCTAGACTTTGAAAAAAAAAAAAAAGTCCTGGAAATGATGCATGGAAAGTGTAGGATTAAATGAAATATATTGGAAGAACATTAAGGGATTGTATGTATTTTTTAATTGGGTATATATAGGATATCCAAAGGTAACTTATCTGTTTAATTAAATAATACTTCACTAATTAAGGTATATATAAATACATGTAAGCATCATTATTAGTATTTTATAATTGTCACCTAAAGGGGTACTATAGTTATACATTGTATTTATATTTTAAGTTATTTATACATACGTGTTGTTAACTCAAAACATTATTGTTGTGATTATTTTATCTTATTATGTTTCTCTGTTACATCCCTTAATTCGCATTCTCATCTATTTTGATTCTCAATCGGACTAACTTCTCATAATGGAAAGAGTAAGTTAAGGATTATGGTTATGCGAATTATTGTTCCCCATAGTGATAGTGCTAAGGAATATTTGACTATAAGAATGTTTTCGTATTATAGATAAATTTCTAAAACGAAAATTATTAATTTATATCACTACTATGCATTTTTATTGGTACTCTTACCATGTATGAGTATGTTCTTAAGATGACTAATGTTACTACAAAATTGAGAACTTATGGATGATTGTGGATGAGAATTTTCTTATTCAATTTATTCTCATTTTTTTTGTTTCTGTTTACTCAGTATTGGTCATTTTAAATTAACACTATTAAGACAAGTGGAAAGTGAAAGAATTGACCATTATGTTAATTTAGGATGAGACAAGGCTTAAGTAGTAAGGTAATCATTATGTTCATCTAATGACTCAAGAAGTTAGAAAGAAATTTAGGAATAAACCTGAAAAGGCATTAAGTGAGCAACACCCAAAATTAAAAGATTTAGGTCAATCTACTAAAAGAAAGTAATGTAATAATGAAAAAATGTCATTAATGTATTGAACACTTTTAAAAAGAGTACATGAAATATAAAGAATGATTCGAAAAAGAATGGTAAACTTTTAGCTTTTGTATATTTCGAATTACTTATTGAAATTCTTTCTAATATATGATAGGTTGACTTAAGTACTAATGTTTATGTTTCTAATAGATATAAGAATTTCTTATGGCCTAAATCACAAATTTAAATAAGAATTTCTTATTTATGATAATTGGGAAAAAAATTTGTTGAAACCATTGTGACATTATATTTAATGTTAGACAGTGAATTTTATTTAAATTATTTTAAAATTTTTATATTTATTCAATTTCTTATAATTTGATTTTATTTCAAAACTTTATGTTAATGGTTTTTTATTTAAATTTGATAATGATGTTTATTCAAGAAATTTTAATTCGTGAGTTATGGTATTATTGTTGATGATTTTTGTAAATTCAAACTCGATAATTTATTTATTAAAAACTTTTTGATCTTGCATCATAATGTTAGAATTAAGTGTAGCTCAAGTAATAAAAAATTTATCTTTCTTGTGGCATAAAAGACTAGGTCAATATCTAGTAAAAGATTAAGAAAATTAGTAAAGGATGTGATTCTTCTGGGTTTAAACTTTACTGAACCACAATAAGTACATAGCTTCTTGAAATTATTCATACAGACATTTGTAAACCTTCTAATGTTCTATCTTTTAGAGTAGAAAAGTATTTTATTGCCTTTATAGTTGATTTTTCACATTATGGATATATTTATTTGTTGTATGAAAAATCTCAAGCAGTGGGCATTCTTAAAGTATACATAAATGAGATTGAAAACAATTAGATAGAAAAGTGAAAATCATAAGGTCATATAGAAGTAGTGAATATGATCATAAGTATGATGAACTGGGTTAATACTTTAACCGTTTGTTAAACTCCTTGAAATGTATGGCATTTGTGTTCAATACACTTTGTTATAAATGCCACAGCAGAAGCATGTAGCTGAAAGGCGTAATCGTACTCTTATGGATATGTTTAGGAGTATGTTAAGTAATTTCTCGTTACCTATAATGTTGTGGATATTAAGTAATCTAAAGGATACAAGTTTTACTATCCTAAACATAGTACAATAATTATTAAAACCAGTAATGACAGATTCATTAAGAGTGGTGAAGTCAGTAGGAGAGATAAAAATAAGAATGTGATCAGTCAAGAAATTATGGTATAAATTTATTTATCCATAACTTCTAAGAAAATAATTATTCCTTCAGTTGTTGAACTATATAACAACGAAGAATAATTGAATGATCAATAACTCTATAATGAGATTGTCACCAATGAATAGATTGTAGAAGAATCATAAGGAATAACATTAAGATGATCTCAAAGGGAAAGGAGGTCTGCTATTCCGGATGACTATGTGATATATCTGCAAGAATTTGATTTTGATATATAGTGAGATATATACGGATCCGGTTACATATGCACAAGCCATTAACAGTAATGATTTTACTAAATGGATTAGTGCCATGAATGAAGAAATTATAAAGAAATATTCTCTCCAGTATCTAAGAAGGAATCTTTTAATATATCATGGCATTAGTAGCTTATTATAATTTAGAGTTACATCAAATGGATGTGAATACAACTTTTATGAATGGGAGTTTATAAGAGGAAGTCTATATGGAACAACCTGAAAGCTTCACATTAGAGGGTAAAGATTTCATGGTTTGTAAACTTAAGGACATTGCTTAAATGAAAAAGATAAAAGAAATTGAATTAAATTAAATGTTGTTTGAGTTTTATGTGATGAACAAGGTTTTAAATTTACAAAGAGGTGCTCTATTTACATAGTATTATGATGGGGCGGTTGCAGGCAATTCCATCAACAACTGGGATGCTTCCAAGTGGAACGTACTATACGGATGGGAAAAGGAATTTTGAAACCTGAGAGGACATGCATTGGGTCTTTGTTTTTTATCCATTAAGCTTCGTTTGGTTAGATAGAATCAACAAGAAAAGAAAGAAAATAGAAAATTTTGAAACTTTTTAAGAATTTGGTTAGATAGAAAAGGAAAAGTTCGAAAAAATTAAGATTCTCGTAACCTTTTATTTTCCTCAAAACGTTTCCTCCATAAAACATAAGGAAATTTTATTTTCACGTGAAAGCAACATCTTTTTATTTTGTGTTCCTTTTTTATCCAACAATATTATTTTCTAGAACAACTTTATTTATTTTTTTACTGGGTTTCAAAAAATTGTTGTCCAACAACAATTTTATCATTGATAGGGTTTTAATTAACCTGACTTTCATTTTTAGTTGCTTTCCTACATATGTGAATGAAATAAATTGTAGTTTATAAAGTTTAAATAAATTGAAAACTCCATCATTTTTTTTTTTTTTTTAACATACATACTACTAATTAATTTTTTTTATTATGTTACCATTTTTATAAAATAAGGACGATTTAGGTATCTAAATTATAACATGATATTTTTCTACAATTTTCTTGGATAAATTTTCATCTTAACCAAATACATACTAGAAAATCAATTTTCTTTTCATTCACTTCACTTTTCTTTTCATTTTTCATTTCATTTCTTTTCTTACTATTTCCAATTTACCAAACGGAGCCTTAAGATTTTGATAAAAGCACATGCAGCTTCCAACACAGAAGTGTAGATTATATTTTTTGCGATTTTGTTTTTCTTTCGTAAAATTAGACAACTTAATGCAACCAATTTGTGAACAAGCTTTGAATGCCATAAATGCTTAAAGTTTATTTGCAGGCGATTTGAGATTTTTTGAAGGAGTGTGAGGTTGAATTCATTTCCATTTGGATATTGAAGGGGCCTGTAAACTCCATAATTATGGCTATATGCTAGAGGGTTGTTTGTGAATTTCCTGTATTGGCAACTAATGATGATAAGTATGTCTCCTTTGTGAGATTATGCATTCTACTTGCAATTTGCTACTAATAAATAGTTGATCAATGATTAATTGTTAATACCTTATGTATTTGACGAAGAAATAGTAGATTATTGATTAAGATGAAATGTTCTCGTTTTTTTTTTTTTTTTTTTTTTTTTTTTTTTTTTTTTTGGCATAAGTTATACTTACCTTTCTTGATGTTTAGGCAAATTTCGTATAGGTGGAGCATTTAAGGTTTATTACTTTGACCTCCCTTAAGACTTTAAAAAGTCAATTATACCCTTATACATGTAATTTATTATTATAATACAAAATATATTCTAAAATCTAAAAAAATCAATTATTCTATTTAATCTCTCTTATTACTTTTTTTTTCTCCTCTCCACCATAGTTACTCTCTCTTTAAAAAAAAATCTTGTAAATAAATAAATATATGTGTAAGGGCAACTTGGTCATTTTATGAATTTTTTTTACAAGTTTTGATGGAGAGGGGAGGTTGTTGAGCATACACCCAAACCTCAAGGGAGATCAAAGTAACAAATTTTAAACGCTCCACTTGTGTCAGATTTGCCCAAACCTCAGGAGAGATTAGTGTAATTTATGTAAAAATGTTGGTGAGAGATATATGTGCATGTAATGTAACACTACTTTTGATTTGGATTGGAGTAAGTTTAATTTAAATTTGTATTAAATTTTTTTCAATTCCAAATTCAATTTGCCTTTTTAGTGTAGCCAAATATAGCATAATTGTTTTCGACCTTAAATAAATTGCCCTATTTAGTACTCCCTCCATTTCATATTAGTTGTCCATATTTCTATTTTGGGATGTTACAAAATACTTGTCTAATTTAAGAAGTCAAAACAAAATAAATCAATCTTTTCAAAAATACTTCTTAAATTTTGAAGGAGCATAAAGACTATGAACATCCACAAACTTTGTAACACCACTATGAGCAAGTTTAGCCTCAACTTTCAAAGCTAATTGGTAAGCATCATTAACCCTCCATACTGGATGGATTTCTACTTCATCATGAATTGGGATTTTTAACCCTCTTGAAACAAGTTGTTCTTCGGTTTCTTGAATAACATTTCGGGCCATGAGTTTGTAAAACTCTTTGGCGTAATCTAGCACACTTTTTGAATCTTAGTGAAGGTTGTTAAAATAATAATAATAATAACAATAATTATTATTATTATTATTATAAATTTGTGCAAAATCCAAAGGTAGAAATTTCTCCCTAAGCCTAGATTTCATTTTCTTCCAAGAAGTAATTTTAGGCTTTCCCTTGCGAATCCTCCTCTCTTCAACATTGTTCCACCATGCCGAAGCATAACCTCAAAACCTTATTGCTGTAAGCTTCACCTTTTGATTCTCGGGTGTTTATTTGTAACCAAAGAATTTCTCAATGGCACTAAGCCAATTAAGAAACTCATCGGGCTGAAGACAACCATGAAACTCTGGTAAATCAATTTTCACATTATCGGAATCATGATAGAACCTTCCCAACCATGGCTCCACACGATTCGCAAAAGGGTTCTCAAAAGACTCGTCACTAGAAGACCCATGACCTGATCTACCACACTCGAGATGGGCTTCTTGGCGTTTAAGCCGCAAGGTAAGTTGCTCAAATTGTCTTCAAAGTGCTTGTAGTTTTTCATCTCTTTCATCTCTCAAATCTCCTATCATACAATTACCATTTCTTCCTCTACCTCTCTTAGCCACTATGAAACAAGAACAATGGAAGTCGGCTCGAGAGCATACAAGCTCTGATACCAAATGATGCGAATGGATAAAGAGGGAAGAAGAAGAATATCGAACAAGAAGTCACAACCAAGAAATGAGTTGGATAAATGAAGAGCAAAGCTCTATAATTTCATTATCAAAATCTGATTTTTGCCTTAACATACAAGGATGGAGCCAGTGTATGCCCGAGGGGCACGTGCCCACTTGGCCAAACTTACTATAATACATATACTAAATTTATGTATTTTTATATGCATATATGAAAAAATTCATATAATTCCCCCTCCCCCCACCCCCCCCCCCCCCCCAATTTTTTTTTTTTCCTAAAATTATGTCTTAAATTTTGTATTCTTTCTCTTTGTTACTCTTTAAACTCGTTTAATTTCCTTAAAAAAAAAAACATTCAAATATTCTTTTTTGAATCAAAGTCCAATTTTTTTTTCCCTTCCTCTCATTTTTCCCAACTTTCACACAAGATTGAAGGTTGAAAATTTTGAATTAAACACAACTTACAAAACCCAAAATACCAAGAAAATTCAAGTCAATAGAAGTGGTTCGAGGAAAGCAAGTAATTTTTTAAGTCATCTCTTGATCTTCTAATTAACCACTTAAGTATCCACATGGAAATGATAAGGCTACCATGACCAACGAGTCAGTGGCCTAGTAATATCAGACTCTTATTTCTCAAAGAGAGATCAAGGGTTCAAGCTTAGTGAAGACATGTGTGTGTGAGTACCAACTAAGAAAAACAATGATAAGCTGCCATGTTGGCACTGCATCATAACTTGTTTGGAAATTAAACTCTCTAAATTAGCTCCTTCATTTTTTGCAATTTTTATTTTTTTATTTTTTATTTATTTATTTATTTTTTGAAATTGCTTTACATGATTTTAGGGAGCGAATGCTCCATAGCTTCAAGTTTTTATTTTCTTCCTGGACTTTGCTGTTGGTTATTTACTTATTTTGGTCAGCCACTTGTTACACTTCCAATGGCTGTGCACGTTAAGACTTGTTATGGCAAGTTCCGCCGGAATTCGACACATGTCGCTTTTGTATTGGATAGTAAAGGCTGGAAAGTGGGGCGTAAATAGTCTTTTTTCTTTTTCTTTTTATTTTTTACTCATCAGTAATAAACTCACAAAGCTATTTTCCCTAAGGAGACTTAAACCTTTGCCGACCACATTTTAAGGTACAGGAGATAT
This sequence comes from Cornus florida, assembly GCF_030987335.1. Taxonomy (NCBI): domain Eukaryota; kingdom Viridiplantae; phylum Streptophyta; class Magnoliopsida; order Cornales; family Cornaceae; genus Cornus; species Cornus florida. The sequence goes on along the minus strand of NW_026775574.1, from coordinate 82,979,647 downwards.
CACTAAACTCCCTTTGGCATGTAAAACAGTATTCAAGATTTCAAATATTTGGATTTGACATGCTTCTTAAGGATTATATTGCCAATATACTGTTGAAAAATTGAAGTCGCAAAATTGGAATTGAAGTTGGCCCAAAATTATGTCATTGCTTACATCATCAGGCTTTGCATATGTTTGCAATGGGAGAATTGTTGGCAATAAATAGCCCTTGTATCTCATAAGCTAGCATCCAAGTAAGGATCAATTCAGATCAAGAAGAGGGAGTTTAGAGAAAATATATTTTCTCATTTGTGAGCCTTTTGTAACCCTTTGGGTTTTGATATTAGTGTATTGATCTTGAGCTCCAATGGACGTAGGCGTATTGCCGAGCCACGTAAATTCTTGTCTTCCTTTTGTGTGTGTGTGTTTTCTCATATTTATTATTTTGTGAGTGCATTTTTCTTGTGTGTGTGATCACAACCACCATTAGTTATTTGTTGGGCCTACGCTTCTGCACAACAAATTGGTATCAAAGCACCACAGTTCGTATTCTAGTCGGGTACTGTTCACGTATACTACTATTCACTATTGATCGGGGTTCTTTTTTGGAGAACTTTTTTTTTTCTCATCAGAAATTCTTTTGGGTGATCGTGATCGTTGAAAAAAAAGATGATAACCGTAAAATTTGATATTGAAAAATTTGACGAGCGAAACAACTTCAGCATGTGGCAATACGAAGTTTTGGATGTTCTCACTCAATAAGAGTTAGACACTGCTCTGGGGAAGGAGAAACCAAAAATTAATCGTAAGATTAATCGTAAGGCTTGTGGTCAAATTTGGCTTTATCTTGGGAAGGATCAGAAATATCTTTTCATGCACGAAATTTCAGCTAACAAACTTTGGACGCAACTAGGTGAGAAGTATATGACAAAGAACATTGAAAATCGGCTCTGTTTGAAGAAGAATCTCTTCCGTTTTGATTATAAAAAAGGTATGTTTATGTCCAAGCATCTGGATAATTTTAACAAAATTCTTGCTGATTTGTAAAATTTAGATGTTAAAATTGATGATGAAGATAAAACATTATTATTGTTGAACTCTCTGCCTGATTCATATGAACATCTGGTTACCACACTATTATATAGAAAAGAAGAAATTATATATGTTGATGTCTCTAATACCCTCATGAATAATGAGCTTTGCAAGAAGGATAAGGTGGTTTATAGAGACTCAATAGCTAAAGCTCTAACAGTACGTGGTAGAACAGATCAAAAAAAGCCTAGTATTCATGGAAGATCTGAATACAGATCAAGAGGAGCATCAACTTCGTGCAGGAAAAATCTTACTAAAGATGAATGTGCCTTTTGTTACAATAAAGGGCATTGGAGGAAGGATTGTCCTAAGTTGAAAACCTGGGATGACAAGAAGATTGCCGCCAATATTGTTAGCAGTGACGATGAAACTGCAGAGTTTGCTTTAACTATATTAATTGGATCTAGTTCTCATGAATAGATCTTGGATTCGGGTTGTTCCAATCACATATGTCCCAACCAGGAGTGGTTCTCCAATTTTCAGGAGCTAGACGGTGGAGCTATTTTCATGGGCAATGATCATGCCTATCAAATAAGGGGGATAGGAAAGATCCATTTGAAGTTGCACAATAGAACAGTCAGAGTTCTTGAAGATGTCCGACATGTACCGGATTTGAAAAAAAATCACATCTCACTTTGATCATTGGCAGTAAAAGGCTATGAGATCATGCTGAAAGGCGATGGTCTAAAGGTGACCTATGGAGCTCTAGTTGTGATAAAGGGTACAAGGAAGAGTAACTTATATTTTCTCCTTGGAAATATAGTTATAGGCACAATAGCTATTGTAGACAATTCAGATGTAGTTGCATAAGGTGCTACCAGATTATGGCATGTACGCTTAGGATATGCATGTGAGAAGGCTTTGCAAGGACTAGTGAAACAGGGTCTATTGAAATGTGCCAAGACCTGTAGGCTTGGATTTTGAGAACATTTTGTTCTGGCAAGCAAATAAGAGTCAAGTTTGGCACAGCAGTACACCGCACGAAGTCAATACTTGACTATGTTCACACAGATGTTCAGGGACCTACCAGAGTTGGATATTTGGGAGGTAAGCATTGGTTTGTCTCATTTGTTGATGACTTCTCTAGATGAGTATGGGTGTACACCATGAAACATAAAGATGAAGTCTTAAAAGTGTTCTTGAAGTAGAGAAGATGATGGAGATCCAGACTATCAAAAAAATTAAAAGACCTCAGATCCGATAATGGCAGTGAATACATATCGGACCCATTCTTACAAGTATGCCAGTACAAGGGTATTGTTCGACACTTTATAGTTAGAGACATATCGCAATAGAATGGGGTGGCAAAACGCATTAATCGAACCTTGTTAGAAAAGGTTATATGCATGTTGTCTAATGTTGGATTGGGCAAAGCGTTTTGGGCTGAGGCTGTGACATACACATGCCATCTCATTAACAGGTTACCTGCAGCTGCGAATGAGGGCAAACCAACCATGGAGGTATGGTTTGGGAAACCTGCTACAGATTATGATTTTCTGCGAATATTTAGTTGTACTGCCTACTTTCATGTTAAAGAGAATAAGTTGGATCCTAGAGCCAAGAAAGCTATATTCTTGGGCTATAGTGAAGGTGTAAAGGGATATAAACTTTGGTCACCCAAGTTAAAGAAAATCATTAATAGCAGGGATGTTACATTCAATGAGTCTTCGATGTTGAAATTTTTTCCTACAGAGAATAAGACCAAAGAAGTTTCGCGGCAGGTAGAGCTTGAGGCTCCAAATGTTCCACCTAGACCTGTTAGTACTCAGATTATGAGGAAACTGGTACAGATGAGGAGGAAGCTCCTACCCAAGAGTCTCCACAGCAACCATATTCTATTGCAGTTGGTAAATCAAGAAGAGAAATAAAGAAACCTGCACGATTTATTGATATAGTGGCATACGCACTACCCATAGTTGATGATGACATTCTATCTACCTATAGAGAAGTTATTAGAAGTTTAAAAAATGTAGATTGGAAGAAAGCATTGGACGAAAAGATGCAGTCTCTTTATACAAATCAGACTTAGGAGTTGGTCCAGCTTCCAAAAGAAAAAAAGGCTATTGGGTGCAAGTGGGTATACACCAAGAAAGAAGGCTTTTTAGGGCAAAATAGTGTGAGATTCAAGGCTAGATTGGTGGCAAAAGGCTACGCACAGAGGGAATGGATTGATTATAATGAGGTATTTTCACCTGTTGTAAAACACTCTTCCATTCAGATTTTACTAACTTTAGTTACACAGTTTGATCTCGAGTTAGCTCAACTCGATGTCAAAACTGCTTTCTTACATGGTGATTTGGAGAAGGAAATCTATATTTCTCAATGAGATGGATTCAAGGTTATTGGTAAGGAAAATTGGGTTTGCAAACTGAAGAAGTCGTTGTTTGGGTTAAAACAAAGTCCGAGGCAGTGATACAAACGATTTAATTAGTTCATGAAAGGGAAGCAGTACACAAGAAGCCATTTTGATCACTGTGTATATTTTCGTAAACTTCGTGATGGAGCTTTTGTATATTTGCTCTTATATGTTGATGATATGTTGATTGCATCTAAGAGCAAAGTTGAAATTGATAAGATGAAGATTCAGTTGAGTACTAAGTTTGAAATGAAGGATCTTGGTGGAGCTAATAAGATACTTGGAATGGAGATTAGCAAAGATAAAATGAAGGGTACTGTTTGTTTGTCTTAGAAGCAATATTTGAAGAAGGTGCTACATCGGTTTGGTATGGACTCAAATACTAAACCTGTAAGTACCGCTTTGGCCCGTCATTTCAAGATCAGTACTTCATTATCTCCACGCACAGATTAAGAGCTAGCGTGCACATATGGCTCATATTCCTTATGCAGACGCAGTTAGAAGTTTAATATATACAATGGTGTGTACGAGACTCGACATTTCACAAGCTGTTAGTATGGCGAGCAGATATATACATGACCCAGGAAAAGGTCATTGGCAGGCAGTGAAACGGATTCTACGGTACATCCATGGTATTATAGATGTTGGTTTGAAGTTTGAGCGGGATGATGACTTGGTCAGCATTTGGTTGGATATGTGGATTCAGACTATGATGATGATATGGATAAACGTCGGTTAACTACAGGTTATGTGTTCATACTTACTAGAGGACCGGTGAGTTAGAGGTCGACATTACAGCCTATAGTTGCTTTATTTACTACAGAAGCAGAATACATGGCAGTAACAGAAGCCATTAAGGAAGCCGTATGGCTACATGGGTTAATTGAGGAGTTGGGGATTATTCAGGAGCATATTGATGTTTATAAACAGTTACGAAACAAATTGATGTCTGTTTCCATTTTGTTCATGAAATTTTGGATGAAGGTGATATTCTCCTTCAGAAGATTGGGACTGCAGATAATCCCGCAGATATGCTGATGAAGGTTGTAACAAAGGTTAAGTTTGAGCATTGCTTAGACTCGATTAACATCTACGAGTATGAGCGCCTTTGGGCGCAATTGGAGGTAGTTCAAGATCATGTTTGTTTGGAAGACTTCATTTTGGAAAGATGTACAGAATTTTTTCCGCCAAGGTGGAGATTATTGACAAATTGGAGTTGTAAAATTGGAATTGAAGTTGGCTCAAAATTATGTCATTGCTTACATCATCAGACTTTGCATATGTCATTGCTTATATCATCAGGCTTTGCATATGTCATTGCACATGTTTGTAAAGGGAGAATTGTTAGCTATAAATAGCCCTTGTATCTCATAAGCTGAATCATTTGAATAGCATCTAAGAGCATCCAAGTGAGGATCAATTTGGATCAGGAAGAGAGAGTTTGGAGAAAATAGTATATATTTTCTCATTTGTGAGCCTTTTGTAACCCTTTGGGTTTTGATATTAGTATATTGATCTTGAGCTTCCGTGGACGTAGGCACATTGCCGAACCACGTAAATTCTTGTTTTCTTTTTGTGTGTGTGCTTTCTCTTATTTATTATTTTGTGATTGCATTCTTTTCGTGTGTGTAATCACAACCACCATTAGTTATTTGTTAGGCCACACTTCTGCACAACAAATACCTGCACTTATTTGAAAGTGCTGCTGTTGAATGACTCATTGCAATCCCACTCAATTAAAAGGATTGCACTATTACAGCCCTAAAAATAGTAATGACTATAAGACAAATGTAAACCATGTGGAGGTTAACCTAAACGAGTATATATGGATTAGGTGTTTTTTTTAATAAAAAATAAAAAGAATTTAATTAATGAATCAAGGTTGACATCCACCGTTCAAATAAACTGATTGAGAAACTTTATGATCAACTAACTCTGCTTGTTGTATTAAACTTCTTTCAAGAGAGTTCTATAAACCAAACTTCCTCTCCACATATTAAAACAGTAGAGGATATATTATATAATTGCTTTTAAAAATTAGCAGGTGCCCAATGTAATACAACTAGCCAGAGAACGTATAAAGTACTGCTACTAGCAGCAAATTTATGATCCTCTCTTGGGATAGTGTTCAAAACACAAATTTAGAGTACTCTAACTTGCCAATAGGCCTGTGTTTTCTTTTTCTAGATGTCTCGATAGGTCAGTGGATTAGTACCTCCCGCAAATTTTGGATTGACTCTATCCATCTACTAATCTAACTTCTAACACTTCTTGCCTTAAAAAAAAAAAATAATAATAATAATAATAATAATAATTTGTTGTTTCCTACCGTGAATTAAAATAGAAATTTTTAGAGCACCCCAATCTTAAAAGAAATGATACCTTTATTCCATATTTTTAAAATTAATAATTATTTTTTTCAAATACCACAACTAACCATTTCAGTTATGGTAAGATCTTTCTGTTTTCGCCGTATCCTGCCTCTTTCCCAATCAACGTTTTTGGTATATTTTTGTTAATCCCTGTTTTTATTTTGCTTTTCGCCTTTCTAAACCTTTTGTTTATTTTGTATCCTTCTCTCATTAGGGTTTGATATTGATCTTAACAGAGTTAACAAAATGAAATTAATCTTGGTACCATAAAAAAAAAAATATTGAATAACTATTAAAACTTCTTAAATCATTAAACTTCTTTGATGGTAATAATAGTGATGGGCATGGTAATTTGTTTCTTTTATTTTTTATTTTATCCATTGAGTTTATCGTTTGGATTTTTTTTTTTTTTTTTTTTGATGTGATTTTTAAAAATTAATTTGGATGGTGATGGGAATGGTAATATTTAAAATAATAAAAATATCTTATCTATTTTATGCTTTGAGTTTAGTTTGATTTTTTTCCCTAATGTGATTTTAAGAACTAATTTAGAATTTATTTGAATATTTATGTCTACTTTATACTTGTTGATAAATAAAGTCTTTTAACTCTTTCGACAATAAAATTAATATATTAGGGATTTTGTGAAAAAAAAATATATAGTAAAGAAAATAAATAAGGTAGAAGAAAAATTTTACAATATTCTAAAGGGAAAACTACACATAAATAAAGTTAGGAGCCATAAATAAAAAATCGATCAATTTTAAAAGTTAATTTTCTATTTTGATTGAATATTTAAGCGAAATAATTACAAATACATCAATATTTACTGCTCAGGTCCAAAATATCCTCACACACTTATTTCAAGATCCCAAAATATTCTCCTTAAAATTATATAATTTTAATATAATAAAATAAAATTTTAAAAATTAGTTTGACTTGGGAATAATAATTCTCTATCAGTTACTTTCGTTGTCAACCAGCCACCAACGTCCAGAGCATCACCCACCTCGCAAGTCTTCTAGGTCCCCCTCCCTTTTTCTTCACACACACATATAACTATAAATATGTTATATTTTTGTTCAGAAGTTTCAGATCTAGGACTTTGTAAGCTTTAGAAGTATATTATATCTTATGAATTTTGGGTTCTTGCAGAAGGTTATCAATTTGGCATCTCAAAATTTATTGTGATTTTTTATAATTAATTGAAGAAGGAACAACAACTAGAGACCGTTTTCAGGAGCTGGACGGTGGAGCTGTTTTCATGAGTAATGATCATACCTGTTAAACAAGGGGGATAGGAAAGATCCATTTGAAGTTGCACAATGAAACAGTCAGAGTTCTCGAAGATGTCAGGTATGTACTAGATTTGAAGAAAAATCTCATCTCACTTGGATCATTAGTAGCAAAAGGCTATAAGATCATGCTGAAAGGCGATGGTCTAAAGGTGACCTACGGAGCTCTAGTTGTGATAAAGGGTACGAGGAAGTGTAACTTGTATTTTTTCCTTGGAAATACAGTTACAGGCACAACAGCTGTTGCAGACAGTTCAGACGTAGTTGTATAAGATGTTACCAGATTATGGCATGTACGCTTAGGACTTGCATATGAGAAGGCTTTGCAGGGACTAGTGAAGTAGGGTCTATTGAAAGGTGCCAAGACTTGCAGGCTTGGATTTTATGAACATTGTGTTCTAGGCAAGCAAATAAGAGTTAAGTTTGGCACAGCAGTACACCGTACGAAGGGAATACTTGACTATGTTCACACAGATGTTTGGGGACCTACCAGAGTTGGATATTTGGGAGGTAAGCATTGGTTTATCTCATTTGTTGATGACTTCTCTAGATGAGTATGGGTGTACATCATTAAACATAAAGATGAAGTCTTAAAAGTGTTCTTAAAGTGGAATAAGATGATAGAAACCCAGATTGTTAGAAAAATTAAAAGACTCAGATCCGATAATGGCGGTGAATACACATCGGACCCATTCTTGCAAGTATGCCAAGACGAGGGTATTGTTCGACACTTTACAGTTAGAGACACGCCACAACAGAATGGGGTGGCAAAATGCATGAATCAAACCTTGTTAGAAAAGGTTATATGTATGTTGTCCAATGTTGGATTGGCAAAGCGTTTTAGGCTGAGTCTGTGACATACATATGCCATCTCATCAACAGGTTACTTGCAACGGCGAATGAGGGCAAAATGACCATCTCATCAACAGGTTATTCTTCCTCTTCTTCTTCTTCTTCTTTGAAGCTCTAGAGATGGAGAGAGAGTGGATCTAGAGATGGGTCTTGAGATGTGCCTGCTTTTCCCTCTTTTCTTCTAACCATAATCTCTAACTTTACTAGAGAGAGAAATATAAATTACAATGTAAAAAATAAAATGATAAAAGCTTTTTTACAAAATGGGTCACTTCCCTTTATATAGAAGGTCCTTTACTTAGCCATTAAGTCAGAAATATAGCCCCAAAAATATCTAATCTCGTACTATGTGGTAGGTGGGAGTTCGGGCGGGCACAGGAATAAGACAGCTCGCTGCCAGCACATGTTCGATTAATCAGACTTTTTTCTTGGATCGATCCAACTTTGATCGATCTCAAAAAAGTTCAATCGATCTCGCTTAGCAGCGTTTCAGCATCAGCCGCTTTTTGCTCCAAATCAGCTTCTTTTTGCTCCAAATCTTCACCACGACTTAGTTTGGCTCCAAAAAGGCCTTAAAAAATCATTTTTAGCTTGTTTTAGCTTTATTGACCTAAAAAGGGAAATAACACAAAATTAGTCTAAAGCGGGAAAATAAGATAGATAAAGGTCCTACAATAGTCAAGCTTAAGGGGTTTAAAAGTGTACTTTTCAGCGCTCATCAACAACCACCATTAGTTATTTGTTAGGCCACGCTTCCGCACAACACATACCAGCACTTATTTGAAAGTGCTGTGGTTGAATGACTCAATGCAATCCCACTTAATTAGAAGGATTGCATTATTGCAGCCTTAAAAATAGTAATGACTACAAGACAATTGTAAACCATGTGGAGGTTAACCTCAACAAGTATACATGGATTAGGTGTTTTTTTTTTTTTTTAATAATAAAAAAAAGAATTTAACTAATGAATCAAAGTTGACATCCACCGTTCAAATAAACTGATTGACAAACTTTATGATCAACTAAATCTACTTGTTGTATTAAACTTCTTTCAAGAGATTTTTGTAATCCAAACTTCCTCTCCACATATTAAAATAGTAGAGGATATATTATATAATTGCTTTTAAAAATATGCAGCTGCCCAATGTAATACAACTAGCTAGAGAAGGTATAAAGTACTGCTAGGGGCAGCAAATTTATGATTGTCTCTTGGGACAGTGTTCAAACCACAACTTTAGTGTAGTCTAAGTTGCCAATAGGCCTGTGCTTTCTTTTTCTAGATGTCTCGATAGGTCACTGGATTAGTACCTCCCGTAAATTTTGGATCGACTCTATCCATCAACTAATCTAACTTTTAACACTTTTTGCCTTGAAAAAAAAATAATAATAAAAATAAAAAATTATTGTTTCCTACCATGAATGGAAATAGAAATTTTTAGAGAACTCCAATATTAAAAGAAATGATACCTCTTTTCCACATTTTTAAAATTAATAATTATTTTTTTCGAATATCACAACTACCCTTTCAGTTATGGTAAGATCTTTCTGTCTCCGCCGGATCCTGCCTCTGTTCCAATCAACGTTTTTGGTATCCTGCCTCTTTCCCAATCAACGTTTTTGGTGTATTTTTGTTAATCCCTGTTTTTGTTTTGCTTTTTGCCTTTCTAAACCTTTTGTTTAATTTGTATCCTTCTCTCATTAGGGTTTGATATTGATCTTAACAAAGTTAACGATCAATGTAATTAATCATGGTACCATAAAAAAATATATATATATATTGAATAACTATTAAAACTTCTTAAATAATTAAACTTCTTTGATGGTAATAATAGTGATGGGAATGGTAATTTGTTTATTTTATTTTTATTTTTATTTTTTATTTTCAATTTTATGCATTAAGTTTACCGTTTGGATTTTTTTTTTTTTTTTTTCTGATGTGATTTTTAAAATTTAATTTGGATGGGGATGGGAATGGTAATATTTAAAATAATACAAAAAAAATCTTACCTATTTTATGCTTTGAGTTTAGTTTGATTTTTTTTCCCTAATGTGATTTTAAGAACTAATTTAGAATTTATTTGAATACTTATGTTTACTTTATACTTGTTGATAAATAAAGTCTTTTAACTCTTTTGACAATAAAATTAAAATATTAGGGATTTTATGAAAAAAAAAATATAGTAAAGGAAATAAATAAGGTAAAAGAAAAAGTTTACAATATTAGAAAGGGAAATTACACATAAATAAAGTTAGGAGCCATAAATAACAAATCGATCAGTTTTAAAAGTTAATTTTCTATTTTGATTGAATATTTAAGCAAAATAATTACAAATACATTAATATTTACTGCTCAGGCCCAAAATATCCTCACACACTTATTTCAAAATCCCAAAATATCCTCCATAAAATTATATAATTTCAATATAATAAAATAAATAATTAAAAATTAGTTTGACTAGCGAATATTAATTCTTTATCACTAACCTTCGTCGTCAATTAGCCACCAACGTCCAAAGCATCACCCACCTCGCAGGTCTTCTAGGTCCCCCTCCCTTTCTTCACACACACATAAATATAAATATGTTATATTTTTGTTCAGGAGTTTCAGAACTAGGACTCTGTAAGCTTTAAAAGTATGTTATATCTTATGAATTTAGGGTTCTTGTAGAGGGTTATCAATTTGGCATCTCAAAATTTATTGCGATTTTTTATAATTGATTAAAGAAGGAACAACAACTAGAGACCTCTAGACAACATAAAAGAAAGGCAGGTAGATATTTCAATACTTCAATACCCTACTGCTAGGATTTGAAATCTTTAATAAATCCCATTATAGTTTTGACATCTTCTAATATATTAACAATAATAATAGCTTCTTTTAGGTAACAATTGAAAATTTTCTATACCATTACTGCCATAGTAAGCTTGTAGAGCTTACCTCTTCAATTCTTACCTCTCTGATGAGATGACATCAATTCCAAAGGGCAACCCAATGGCGATGGACGACGAAGAAAAAAGATGGAGAATTTTTATTTGCTAGTTAAACTAATTTTAATTATTTATTTTAATATTTGGAATTAGATAATTTTAAGAAGTGTGAGGACATTTCGGACCTTAGAAACAATTAATATTATTAAAGTCCATGTTTTTTTAATTTTTTTTTTTTTAAATGGTAAATTTCAATTTTTATAAATAAGAATATAAGCCCATGAGTTAGCCCAATGCAATCACAAAGTGTCCAACATACATGTACGCACGCACACATTCGGAAAACCTATTCCACAAACCCTATTCCATAAACCCTTCTGCCGCATTGAAGAGCCAGATAAAGTTGCAATAGAAAGGAAACGAAGAGAAAACAAAGAAACCCAGCAATGGAAGGCGACACACAAAGTCTTCCATGTGATGTCGTATACACCATACTCTCCAAACTACCCGTCAAATCTCTGTTTCAATTGAGATGCGTTTGTAAATCATGGCGTGATGTAATCTCCCAACCCCAATTCTCGAAATCACATCTCACTGAATCAATTAAGTTGGTCGACCGTCAAAGAATCTTTGTCCGGGACACCATGTCCGCCTGTTTCCGCTCCATAGGTTGTGAGGACGGTTTAGACGAAGAACTAAAGTTTCCTATTCAGAAGTATCGGAGGGCTAAAGTGTTGTGTTCTTGTAATGGTTTAGTATTGTTGCGGGCTCACAAGAGTGACAATATGTGTGTAATTTGGAATCCATCCATCAGAGATTACAAAAGGTTCTCATGTCCATCTCATATATCTCGCAACTATATGCCCCATGGACTCTATTACGATTCTTCCATGGATGATTACAAGGTTATATTTTTCTCTAAGGAGCCGGAAAATAATTTTATTGTTTTAAGTTTCAAAGGTCAATCTTGGACAGAGCCTAAGAAATTCCCTTATTTGGATTTTCACGGTGAGATGGTCCTTGCAAATGGAGTGTTGCACTTGGTTGCTCTTAAACCTAGGAAAGTTGCCAACGTGAGACCTCCCCCTCCACCATACCTACTTTTCTATAATGATAGCGAGGATGGCAATACACACCTATATAAGTATGATCCCACTCGAACATATCTGATTGTTTGCTTTGATACGGTGGATGAGAAGTTCAAGGAGATGCCACAACCAAATTGTATAAATGAAGGAGACAAATTTAGTTTGACGCTCATGAGAGGATGTCTAAGTTTATATTGTGATACTATTCGTCAGCAACGTGTGGTGGTGTGGACTATGAAGCAATATGGTGACAACAATTCTTGGACTAAGTTCATTGTCATCCCAAATCAGCTAGAAACGAGCTTTTTTTATACCTTGACACCGTTGTGTGCTACGAAGAAAGGTGAAGTTGTGGTGATGACTGAAAGAGGAAATATACTCATCTATAATGATAAAGAAAACAAGCATCGGCCTTTTTGGGGAGAAAACAAGCATCGGCCTTTTTGGGGTTCAAATCTAAGTTATCCAAATTTATATGTGGATACTTTAGTTTTGCCCATTTGTACAACTCCAGTAAAAAGAAAGAGGAAAGAGGGATTATAAGGAGGTAAATAAAAAATAAAAAAAATTCTCTATTTTTCTAGCTTCTCTTCAATTTCTAAGTTAATTATGTTTTTTTATTGTTGTCATCGACATTAGTTATCAAAAGAAATATATATAATTTTTTCAATAGTAGATTCAATTACCTTGAGTCATGCCTGCATTTTCGATTACATGTTTACGTAGCTAAAGCATTGTAGTTAAATTTAGGGATTAGTGAACATAATGAAGAAATGCAATGGTAAATAGAAACAGGACTGAATTATATATGCATGTGTGCATGTATACGTATGGTTGTATGTATTTATATTATAAATTTCTAACTAAGTGCATACATCTTGACAAAGTTCATATGATGATTGACCTTCTATTTGACAATGTTATTTGCCATTTAATATTTTCATAACTAACAAGTTATAGCCATATGGACGCTATAAATTACTTCTCATTCTCTTCCCACATAAAGACACTTTTAAATTTAATTTTAAATTCCCTGTGTGGTCTTTTTTCCTTCCCCGTGGCTCCTTTATTATTTATTTATTATTATTATTTTTTTTTGTGAAGGTTATTTTTACTTTTCCAATCATGTCCAAACAGGGATAACAACTCAAGATACTGGCAAGTTTGCATGGAGCTACACGAGTCTCAGTAGGGTCATCCTCCCCCACTAATTTTTTTATTTATATTAAATACATACCCCAATTGAATTTTTGGTAAAACTCATCTATTTTGGTAGTTTGAATAGATATATATATATTTTTATTATTATTATTTTACTGCCGTTTAAAGTTGAACTCCCTCAAAATAGTTTTCTCACTGATTATTTATACCTAGCTTCGCTTGAATGATAGAGACCTCAAGAATTAGCAGAGCAACGTTGAGTGTTGGGTTAGCTTTTTGTTTCATTTATCTCTATATTATGCAGTAATGATATTGTGAAGCACTCTAAGCCGTTCGCCTTTATTATCTTGCTTTTATAATGGTTTAAATGTATTTGAACATGTCGATATTTTGACATTGATACTTCCCAAAGCATGAATAAAAAATAAGCTTTAGATTTGACTATTTCAAATGCGTTTGTTTGTTCTTTAATTGCAGTAAATATATCATTTTCTTAATTGGCAAAATTTTACTAGTAAGTTGCAGTTACAAATGGTGAAAGCTATATTGTTTCACGCTGAGGAAATGTAATTAATCTTGGTACCATAAAAAAAAAAAAAAAAAAAAATTTTGAATAACTACTAAAACTTCTTAAATCATTAAACTTCTTTGATGGTAATAATAGTGATGGGCATGGTAATTTGTTTCTTTTATTTTTTATTTTATCCATTGAGTTTATCGTTTGGATTTTTTTTTTTTTTTTTTTTTGGTGTGATTTTTAAAAATTAATTTGGATGGTGATGGGAATGGTAATATTTAAAATAATAAAAATATCTTATCTATTTTATGCTTTGAGTTTAGTTTGATTTTTTTCCCTAATGTGATTTTAAGAACTAATTTAGAATTTATTTGAATATTTATGTCTACTTTATACTTGTTGATAAATAAAGTCTTTTAACTCTTTCGACAATAAAATTAATATATTAGGGATTTTGTGAAAAAAAAAATATAGTAAAGAAAATAAATAAGGTAGAAGAAAAAGTTTACAATATTCTAAAGAGAAAACTACACATAAATAAAGTTAGGAGCCATAAATAAAAAATCAATCAATTTTAAAAGTTAATTTTCTATTTTGATTGAATATTTAAGCAAAATAATTACAAATACATCAATATTTACTGCTCAGGTCCAAAATATCCTCACACACTTATTTCAAGATCCCAAAATATTCTCCTTAAAATTATATAATTTCAATATAATAAAATAAAATTTTAAAAATTAGTTTGACTAGGGAATAATAATTCTCTATCACTTACTTTCGTTGTCAACCAGCCACCAACGTCTAGAGCATCACCCACCTCGCAAGTCTTCTAGGTCCCCCTCCCTTTTTCTTCACACACACATATAACTATAAATATGTTATATTTTTGTTCAGAAGTTTCAGATCTAGGACTTTGTAAGCTTTAGAAGTATATTATATCTTATGAATTTAGGGTTCTTGCAGAAGGTTATCAATTTGGCATCTCAAAATTTTGTTGTGATTTTTTATAATTAATTGAAGAAGGAACAACAACTAGAGACCGTTTTCAGGAGCTGGACGGTGGAGCTGTTTTCATGAGTAATGATCATACCTGTCAAACAAGGGGGATAGGAAAGATCCATTTGAAGTTGCACAATGAAACGGTCAGAGTTCTCGAAGATGTCAGGTATGTACTAGATTTGAAGAAAAATCTCATCTCACTTGGATCATTAGTAGCAAAAGGCTATAAGATCATGCTGAAAGGCGATGGTCTAAAGGTGACCTACGGAGCTCTAGTTGTGATAAAGGGTACGAGGAAGTGTAACTTGTATTTTTTCCTTGGAAATACAGTTACAGGCACAGCAGCTGTTGCAGACAGTTCAGACGTAGTTGTATAAGATGCTACCAGATTATGGCATGTACGCTTAGGACTTGCATATGAAAAGGCTTTGCAGGGACTAGTGAAGTAGGGTCTATTGAAAGGTGCCAAGACTTCCAGGCTTGGATTTTATGAACATTGTGTTCTAGGCAAGCAAATAAGAGTTAAGTTTGGCACAGCAGTACACCGTACGAAGGGAATACTTGACTATGTTCACACAGATGTTTGGGGACTTACCAGAGTTGGATATTTGGGAGGTAAGCATTGGTTTATCTCATTTGTTGATGACTTCTCTAGACGAGTATGGGTGTACACCAGGAAACATAAAGATGAAGTCTTAAAAGTGTTCTTAAAGTGGAATAAGATGATAGAGACCCAGACTGTTAGAAAAATCAAAAGACTCAGATCCGATAAAGGCGGTGAATACACATCGGACCCATTCTTGCAAGTATGCCAAGACGAGGGTATTGTTCGACACCTTACAGTTAGAGACACGTCATAACAGAATGGGGTGGCAAAATGCATGAATCAAACCTTGTTAGAAAAGGTTATATGTATGTTGTCCAATGTTGGATTGGCAAAGCCTTTTGGGCTGAGGCTGTGACATACACATGCCATCTCATCAACAGGTTACTTGCAACTGCGAATGAGGGCAAAATGACCATCTCATCAACAGGTTATTCTTCCTATTCTTCTTCTTCTTCTTTGAAGCTCTAGAGATGGAGAGAGAGTGGATCTAGAGATGGGTCTTGAGATGTGCCTGCGCTTCCCTCTTTTCTTCTAACCATAATCTCTAACTTTACTAGAGAGAGAAATATAAATTACAATGTAAAAAATAAAATGATAAAAGCTTTTTTACAAAATGGGTCACTTCCCTTTATATAGAAGGTCCTTTTCTTAGCCATTAAGTCAGAAATATAGCCCCAAAAATATCTAATCCCGTACTATGTGGTAGGTGGGAGTTCGAGCGGGCACAGGAATAAGACAGCTCGCTGCCAGCACATGTTCGATTAATCAGACTTTTTTCTTGGATCGATCCAACTTTGATCGATCTCAAAAAAGTTCAATCGATCTCGCTTAGCAGCTTTTCAGCATCAGCCGCTTTTTGCTCCAAATCAGCTTCTTTTTGCTCCAAATCATCACCACGACTTTGTTTGGCTCCAAAAAGGCTTAAAAAACCATTTTTAGCTTGTTTTAGCTTTATTGACCTAAAAAGGGAAATAACACAAAATTAGTCTAAAGCGGGAAAATAAGATAGATAAAGGTCCAATAATAGTCAAGCTTAAGGGGTTTAAATGTGTACTTTTCAGCGCTCATCAACAACCACCATTAGTTATTTGTTAGGCCACGCTTCCGCACAACACATACCAGCACTTATTTGAAAGTGCTGTGGTTGAATGACTCATTGCAATCCCACTCAATTAGAAGGATTGCATTATTGCAGCCTTGAAAATAATAATGACTACAAGACAAATGTAAACCATGTGGAGGTTAACCTCAACAAGTATACATGGATTAGGTGTTTTTTTTTTTTTTTAATAATAAAAAAAAGAATTTAATTAATGAATCAAAGTTGACATCCACCGTTCAAATAAATTGATTGACAAACTTTATGATCAACTAAATCTACTTGTTGTATTAAACTTCTTTCAAGAGATTTTTGTAATCCAAACTTCCTCTCCACATATTAAAATAGTAGAGGATATATTATATAATTGCTTTTAAAAATTTGCAGCTGCCCAATGTAATACAACTAGCTAGAGAAGGTATAAAGTACTGCTAGGGGCAGCAAATTTATGATTGTCTCTTGGGACAGTGTTCAAAACACAACTTTAGTGTAGTCTAAGTTGCCAATAGGCCTGTGCTTTCTTTTTCTAGATGTCTCGATAGGTCACTGGATTAGTACCTCCCGTAAATTTTGGATCGACTCTATCCATCTACTAATCTAACTTTTAACACTTTTTGCCTTGAAAAAAAAAAAATTATTGTTTCCTACCATGAATGGAAATAGAAATTTTTAGAGCACTCCAATCTTAAAAGAAATGATACCTCTATTCCACATTTTTAAAATTAATAATTATTTTTTTCAAATATCACAACTACCCTTTCAGTTACGGTAAGATCTTTCTGTCTCCGCCGTATCCTGCCTCTGTTCCAATCAACGTTTTTGGTATCCTGCCTCTTTCCCAATCAACGTTTTTGGTGTATTTTTGTTAATCCCTGTTTTTGTTTTGCTTTCTGCCTTTCTAAACCTTTTGTTTAATTTGTATCCTTCTCTCATTAGGGTTTGATATTGATCTTAACAAAGTTAACGATCAATGTAATTAATCATGGTACCATAAAAAAAAATATATATATATTGAATAACTATTAAAACTTCTTAAATCATTAAACTTCTTTGATGGTAATAATAGTGATGGGAATGGTAATTTGTTTATTTTATTTTTATTTTTATTTTTTATTTTTAATTTTATGCATTAAGTTTACCGTTTGGAGTTCTTTTTTTTTTTTTTTTTTAAAAAAATTAATTTGGATGGTGATGGGAATGGTAATATTTAAAATAATACAAAAAAAATCTTACCTATTTTATGCTTTGAGTTTAGTTTGATTTTTTTTCCCTAATGTGATTTTAAGAACTAATTTAGAATTTATTTGAATACTTATGTTTACTCTATACTTGTTGATAAATAAAGTCTTTTAACTCTTTTGACGATAAAATTAAAATATTAGGGATTTTGTGAAAAAAAAATATAGTAGAGGAAATAAATAAGGTAAAAGAAAAAGTTTACAATATTAGAAAGGGAAATTACACATAAATAAAGTTAGGAGCCATAAATAACAAATCGATCAGTTTTAAAAGTTAATTTTCTATTTTGATTGAATATTTAAGCAAAATAATTACAAATACATTAATATTTACTGCTCAAGCCCAAAATATCCTCACACACTTATTTCAAAATCCCAAAATATCCTCATTAAAATTATATAATTTCAATATAATAAAATAAATAATTAAAAATTAGTTTGACTAGCGAATATTAATTCTTTATCACTAACCTTCGTCGTCAATTAGCCACCAACGTCCAAAGCATCACCCACCTCGCAAGTCTTCTAGGTCCCCCTCCCTTTCTTCACACACATAAATATAAATATGTTATATTTTTGTTCAGGAGTTTCAGATCTAGGACTCTGTAAGCTTTAGAAGTATGTTATATCTTATGAATTTAGGGTTCTTGTAGAGGGTTATCAATTTGGCATCTCAAAATTTATTGCGATTTTTTATAATTGATTAAAGAAGGAACAACAACTAGAGACCTCTAGACAACATAAAAGAAAGGCAGGTAGATATTTCAATACTTCAATACCCTACTGCTAGGATTTGAAATCTTTAATAAATCCCATTATAGTTTTGACATCTTCTAATATATTAACAATAATAATAGCTTCTTTTAGGTAACAATTGAAAATTTTCTATACCATTACTGCCATAGTAAGCTTGTAGAGCTTACCTCTTCAATTCTTACCTCTCTGATGAGATGACATCAATTCCAAAGGGCAACCCAATGGCGATGGACGACGAAGAAAAAAGATGGAGAATTTTTATTTGCTAGTTAAACTAATTTTAATTATTTATTTTAATATTTGAAATTAGATAATTTTAAGAAGTGTGAGGACATTTCGGACCTTAGAAACAATTAATATTATTAAAGTCCATGTTTTTTTAATTTTTTTTTTTTTAAATGGTAAATTTCAATTTTTATAAATAAGAATATAAGCCCATGAGTTAGCCCAATGCAATCACAAAGTGTCCAACATACATGTACGCACGCACACATTCGGAAAACCTATTCCACAAACCCTATTCCATAAACCCTTCTGCCGCATTGAAGAGCCAGATAAAGTTGCAATAGAAAGGAAACGAAGAGAAAACAAAGAAACCCAGCAATGGAAGGCGACACACAAAGTCTTCCATGTGATGTCGTATACACCATACTCTCCAAACTACCCGTCAAATCTCTGTTTCAATTGAGATGCGTTTGTAAATCATGGCGTGATGTAATCTCCCAACCCCAATTCTCGAAATCACATCTCACTGAATCAATTAAGTTGGTCGACCGTCAAAGAATCTTTGTCCGGGACACCATGTCCGCCTGTTTCCGCTCCATAGGTTGTGAGGACGGTTTAGACGAAGAACTAAAGTTTCCTATTCAGAAGTATCGGAGGGCTAAAGTGTTGTGTTTTTGTAATGGTTTAGTACTGTTGCGGGCTCACAAGAGTGACAATATGTGTGTAATTTGGAATCCATCCATCAGAGATTACAAAAGGTTCTCATGTCCATCTCATATATCTCGCAACTATATGCCCCATGGACTCTATTACGATTCTTACATGGATGATTACAAGGTCATATTTTTCTCTAAGGAGTGTTTTAAGTTTCAAAGGTCAATCTTGGACAGAGCCTAAGAAATTCCCTTATTTGGATTTTCACGGTGAGATGGTCCTTGCAAATGGAGTGTTGCACTTGGTTGCTCTTAAACCTAGGAAAGTTGCCAACGTGAGACCTCCCCCTCCACCATACCTACTTTTCTATAATGATAGCGAGGATGGCAATACACACCTATATAAGTATGATCCCACTCGAACATACCTGATTGTTTGCTTTGATACGGTGGATGAGAAGTTCAAGGAGATGCCACAACCAAATTGTCTAAATGAAGGAGACAAATTTAGTTTGACGCTTATGAGAGGATGTCTAAGTTTATATTGTGAAACTATTCATCAGCAACGTGTGGTGGTGTGGACTATGAAGCAATATGGTGACAACAATTCTTGGACTAAGTTCATTGTCATCCCAAATCAGCTAGAAACGAGCTTTTTTTATACCTTGACACCGTTGTGTGCTACGAAGAAAGGTCAAGTTGTGGTGATGACTGAAAGAGGAAATATACTCATCTATAATGATAAAGAAAACAAGCATCGGCCTTTTTGGGGAGAAAACAAGCATCGGCCTTTTTGGGGATCAAATCTAAGTTATCCAAATTTATATGTGGATACTTTAGTTTTGCCCATTTGTACAACTCCAGTAAAAAGAAAGAGGAAAGAGGGATTATAAGGAGGTAAATAAAAAATAAAAAAAAATTCTCTATTTTTCTAGCTTCTCTTCAATTTCTAAGTTAATTATGTTTTTTTATTGTTGTCATCGACATTAGTTATCAAAAGAAATATATATAATTTTTTCAATAGTAGATTCAATTACCTTGAGTCATGCCTGCATTTTCGATTACATGTTTACGTAGCTAAAGCATTGTAGTTAAATTTAGGGATTAGTGAACATAATGAAGAAATGCAATGGTAAATAGAAACAGGACTAAATTATATATGCACGTGTGCATGTATACGTATGGTTGTATGTATTTATATTATAAATTTCTAACTAAGTGCATACATCTAGACAAAGTTCATATGATGATTGACCTTCTATTTGACAATGTTATTTGCCATTTAATATTTTCATAACTAACAAGTTATAGCCATATGGACGCTATAAATTACTTCTCATTCTCTTCCCACATAAAGACACTTTTAAATTTAATTTTAAATTCCCTGTGTGGTCTTTTTTCCTTCCCCGTGGCTCCTTTATTATTTATTTATTATTATTATTTTTTTTTGTGAAGGTTATTTTTACTTTTCCAATCATGTCCAAACAGGGATAAGAACTCAAGATACTGGCAAGTTTCCATGGAGCTACACGAGTCTCAGTAGGGTCATCCTCCCCCACTAATTTTTTTATTTATATTAAATACATACCCCAATTGAATTTTTGGTAAAACTCATCTATTTTGGTAGTTTGAATAGATATATATATATTTTTATTATTATTATTTTACTGCCGTTTAAAGTTGAACTCCCTCAAAATAGTTTTCTCACTGATTATTTATACCTAGCTTCGCTTGAATGATAGAGACCTCAAGAATTAGCAGAGCAACGTTGAGTGTTGGGTTAGCTTTTTGTTTCATTTATCTCTATATTATGCAGTAATGATATTGTGAAGCACTCTAAGCCGTTCGCCTTTATTCTCTTGCTTTTATAATGGTTTAAATGTATTTGAACATGTCGATATTTTGACATTGATACTTCCCAAAGCATGAATAAAAAATAAGCTTTAGATTTGATTATTTCAAATGCGTTTGTTTGTTCTTTAATTGCAGTAAATATATCATTTTCTTAATTGGCAAAATTTTACTAGTAAGTTGCAGTTACAAATGGTGAAAGCTATATTGTTTCACGCTGAGGAAATGTAATTAATCTTGGTACCATAAAAAAAAAAAAAAAAATTTGAATAACTATTAGAACTTCTTAAATCATTAAACTTCTTTGATGGTAATAATAGTGATGGGCATGGTAAGTTGTTTCTTTTATTTTTTATTTTATCCATTGAGTTTATCGTTTGGATTTTTTTTTTTTTTTTTTTGGTGTGATTTTTAAAAATTAATTTGGATGGTGATGGGAATGGTAATATTTAAAATAATAAAAATATCTTATCTATTTTATGCTTTGAGTTTAGTTTGATTTTTTTCCCTAATGTGATTTTAAGAACTAATTTAGAATTTATTTGAATATTTATGTCTACTTTATACTTGTTGATAAATAAAGTCTTTTAACTCTTTCGACAATAAAATTAATATATTAGGGATTTTGTGAAAAAAAAAATATAGTAAAGAAAATAAATAAGGTAGAAGAAAAAGTTTACAATATTCTAAAGAGAAAACTACACATAAATAAAGTTAGGAGCCATAAATAAAAAATCAATCAATTTTAAAAGTTAATTTTCTATTTTGATTGAATATTTAAGCAAAATAATTACAAATACATCAATATTTACTGCTCAGGTCCAAAATATCCTCACACACTTATTTCAAGATCCCAAAATATTCTCCTTAAAATTATATAATTTTAATATAATAAAATAAAATTTTAAAAATTAGTTTGACTTGGGAATAATAATTCTCTATCAGTTACTTTCGTTGTCAACCAGCCACCAACGTCCAGAGCATCACCCACCTCGCAAGTCTTCTAGGTCCCCCTCCCTTTTTCTTCACACACACATATAACTATAAATATGTTATATTTTTGTTCAGAAGTTTCAGATCTAGGACTTTGTAAGCTTTAGAAGTATATTATATCTTATGAATTTTGGGTTCTTGCAGAAGGTTATCAATTTGGCATCTCAAAATTTATTGTGATTTTTTATAATTAATTGAAGAAGGAACAACAACTAGAGACCGTTTTCAGGAGCTGGACGGTGGAGCTGTTTTCATGAGTAATGATCATACCTGTTAAACAAGGGGGATAGGAAAGATCCATTTGAAGTTGCACAATGAAACAGTCAGAGTTCTCGAAGATGTCAGGTATGTACTAGATTTGAAGAAAAATCTCATCTCACTTGGATCATTAGTAGCAAAAGGCTATAAGATCATGCTGAAAGGCGATGGTCTAAAGGTGACCTACGGAGCTCTAGTTGTGATAAAGGGTACGAGGAAGTGTAACTTGTATTTTTTCCTTGGAAATACAGTTACAGGCACAACAGCTGTTGCAGACAGTTCAGACGTAGTTGTATAAGATGTTACCAGATTATGGCATGTACGCTTAGGACTTGCATATGAGAAGGCTTTGCAGGGACTAGTGAAGTAGGGTCTATTGAAAGGTGCCAAGACTTGCAGGCTTGGATTTTATGAACATTGTGTTCTAGGCAAGCAAATAAGAGTTAAGTTTGGCACAGCAGTACACCGTACGAAGGGAATACTTGACTATGTTCACACAGATGTTTGGGGACCTACCAGAGTTGGATATTTGGGAGGTAAGCATTGGTTTATCTCATTTGTTGATGACTTCTCTAGACGAGTATGGGTGTACACCATGAAACATAAAGATGAAGTCTTAAAAGTGTTCTTAAAGTGGAATAAGATGATAGAGACCCAGACTGTTAGAAAAATCAAAAGACTCAGATCCGATAATGGCGGTGAATACACATCGGACCCATTCTTGCAAGTATGCCAAGACGAGGGTATTGTTCGACACTTTACAGTTAGAGACACGTCATAACAGAATGGGGTGGCAAAATGCATGAATCAAACCTTGTTAGAAAATGTTATATGTATTGTCCAATGTTGGATTGGCAAAGCGTTTTGGGCTGAGGCTGTGACATACACATGCCATCTCATCAACAGGTTACTTGCAACTGCGAATGAGGGCAAAATGACCATCTCATCAACAGGTTATTCTTCCTATTATTCTTCTTCTTCTTTGAAGCTCTAGAGATGGAGAGAGAGTGGATCTAGAGATGGGTCTTGAGATGTGCCTGCGCTTCCCTCTTTTCTTCTAACCATAATCTCTAACTTTACTAGAGAGAGAAATATAAATTACAATGTAAAAAATAAAATGATAAAAGCTTTTTTACAAAATGGGTCACTTCCCTTTATATAGAAGGTCCTTTTCTTAGCCATTAAGTCAGAAATATAGCCCCAAAAATATCTAATCCCGTACTATGTGGTAGGTGGGAGTTCGAGCGGGCACAAGAATAAGACAGCTCGCTGCCAGCACATGTTCGATTAATTAGACTTTTTTCTTGGATCGATCCAACTTTGATCGATCTCAAAAAAGTTCAATCGATCTCGCTTAGCAGCTTTTCAGCATCAGCCGCTTTTTGCTCCAAATCAGCTTCTTTTTGCTCCAAATCATCACCACGACTTAGTTTGGCTCCAAAAAGGCTTAAAAAACCATTTTTAGCTTGTTTTAGCTTTATTGACCTAAAAAGGGAAATAACACAAAATTAGTCTAAAGCGGGAAAATAAGATAGATAAAGGTCCAATAATAGTCAAGCTTAAGGGGTTTAAATGTGTACTTTTCAGCGCTCATCAACAACCACCATTAGTTATTTGTTAGGCCACGCTTCCGCACAACACATACCAGCACTTATTTGAAAGTGCTGTGGTTGAATGACTCATTGCAATCCCACTCAATTAGAAGAATTGCATTATTGCAACCTTGAAAATAATAATGACTACAAGACAAATGTAAACCATGTGGAGGTTAACCTCAACAAGTATACATGGATTAGGTGTTTTTTTTTTTTTAATAATAAAAAAAAGAATTTAATTAATGAATCAAAGTTGACATCCACCGTTCAAATAAATTGATTGACAAACTTTATGATCAACTAAATCTACTTGTTGTATTAAACTTCTTTCAAGAGATTTTTGTAATCCAAACTTCCTCTCCACATATTAAAATAGTAGAGGATATATTATATAATTGCTTTTAAAAATTTGCAGCTGCCCAATGTAATACAACTAGCTAGAGAAGGTATAAAGTACTACTAGGGGCAGCAAATTTATGATTGTCTCTTGGGACAGTATTCAAAACACAACTTTAGTGTAGTCTAAGTTGCCAATAGGCCTGTGCTTTCTTTTTCTAGATGTCTCGATAGGTCACTGGATTAGTACCTCCCGTAAATTTTGGATTGACTCTATCCATCTACTAATCTAACTTTTAACACTTTTTGCCTTGAAAAAAAAAAATTATTGTTTCCTACCATGAATGGAAATAGAAATTTTTAGAGCACTCCAATCTTAAAAGAAATGATACCTCTATTCCACATTTTTAAAATTAATAATTATTTTTTTCAAATATCACAACTACCCTTTCAGTTATGGTAAGATCTTTCTGTCTCCGCCGTATCCTGCCTCTGTTCCAATCAACGTTTTTGGTATCCTGCCTCTTTCCCAATCAACGTTTTTGGTGTATTTTTGTTAATCCCTGTTTTTGTTTTGCTTTCTGCCTTTCTAAACCTTTTGTTTAATTTGTATCCTTCTCTCATTAGGGTTTGATATTGATCTTAACAAAGTTAACGATCAATGTAATTAATCATGGTACCATAAAAAAATATATATATATATATTGAATAACTATTAAAACTTCTTAAATCATTAAACTTTTTTGATGGTAATAATAGTGACGGGAATGGTAATTTGTTTATTTTATTTTTATTTTTATTTTTATTTTTAATTTTATGCATTAAGTTTACCGTTTGGAGTTTTTTTTTTTTTTGGAGTGTTTTTTTTTTTTTTTTTTTTTTTTTTTTTTTTTTTTTTCCTGATGTGATTTTTAAAAATTAATTTGGATGGTGATGGGAATGGTAATATTTAAAATAATACAAAAAAAATCTTACCTATTTTATGCTTTGAGTTTAGTTTGATTTTTTTTCCCTAATGTGATTTTAAGAACTAATTTAGAATTTATTTGAATACTTATGTTTACTTTATACTTGTTGATAAATAAAGTCTTTTAACTCTTTTGACAATAAAATTAAAATATTAGGGATTTTGTGAAAAAAAAAATATAGTAGAGGAAATAAATAAGGTAAAAGAAAAAGTTTACAATATTAGAAAGGGAAATTACACATAAATAAAGTTAGGAGCCATAAATAACAAATCGATCAGTTTTAAAAGTTAATTTTCTATTTTGATTGAATATTTAAGCAAAATAATTACAAATACATTAATATTTACTGCTCAAGCCCAAAATATCCTCACACACTTATTTCAAAATCCCAAAATATCCTCATTAAAATTATATAATTTCAATATAATAAAATAAATAATTAAAAATTAGTTTGACTAGCGAATATTAATTCTTTATCACTAACCTTCGTCGTCAATTAGCCACCAACGTCCAAAGCATCACCCACCTCGCAAGTCTTCTAGGTCCCCCTCCCTTTCTTCACACACATAAATATAAATATGTTATATTTTTGTTCAGGAGTTTCAGATCTAGGACTCTGTAAGCTTTAGAAGTATGTTATATCTTATGAATTTAGGGTTCTTGTAGAGGGTTATCAATTTGGCATCTCAAAATTTATTGCGATTTTTTATAATTGATTAAAGAAGGAACAACAACTAGAGATCTCTAGACAACATAAAAGAAAGGCAGGTAGATATTTCAATACTTCAATACCCTACTGCTAGGATTTGAAATCTTTAATAAATTCCATTATAGTTTTGACATCTTCTAATATATTAACAATAATAATAGCTTCTTTTAGGTAACAATTGAAAATTTTCTATACCATTACTGCCATAGTAAGCTTGTGGAACTTACCTCTTCAATTCTTACCTCTCTGATGAGATGACATCAATTCCAAAGGGCAACCCAATGGCGATGGACGACGAAGAAAAAAGATGGAGAATTTTTATTTGCTAGTTAAACTAATTTTAATTATTTATTTTAATATTTGAAATTAGATAATTTTAAGAAGTGTGAGGACATTTCGGACCTTAGAAACAATTAATATTATTAAAGTCCATGTTTTTTTAATTTTTTTTTTTTTAAAATGGTAAATTTCAATTTTTATAAATAAGAATATAAGCCTATGAGTTAGCCCAATGCAATCACAAAGTGTCCAACATACATGTACGCACGCACACATTCGGAAAACCTATTCCACAAACCCTATTCCATAAACCCTTCTGCCGCATTGAAGAGCCAGATAAAGTTGCAATAGAAAGGAAATGAAGAGAAAACAAAGAAAGCCAGCAATGGAAGGCGACACACAAAGTCTTCCATGTGATGTCGTATACACCATACTCTCCAAACTACCCGTCAAATCTCTGTTTCAATTGAGATGCGTTTGTAAATCATGGCGTGATGTAATCTCCCAACCCCAATTCTCGAAATCACATCTCACTGAATCAATTAAGTTGGTCGACCGTCAAAGAATCTTTGTCCGGGACACCATGTCCGCCTGTTTCCGCTCCATAGGTTGTGAGGACGGTTTAGACGAAGAACTAAAGTTTCCTATTCAGAAGTATCGGAGGGCTAAAGTGTTGTGTTCTTGTAATGGTTTAGTACTGTTGCGGGCTCACAAGAGTGACAATATGTGTGTAATTTGGAATCCATCCATCAGAGATTACAAAAGGTTCTCATGTCCATCTCATATATCTCGCAACTATATGCCCCATGGACTCTATTACGATTCTTCCATGGATGATTACAAGGTCATATTTTTCTCTAAGGAGCCGGAAAATAATTTTATTGTTTTAAGTTTCAAAGGTCAATCTTGGACAGAGCCTAAGAAATTCCCTTATTTGGATTTTCACGGTGAGATGGTCCTTGCAAATGGAGTGTTGCACTTGGTTGCTCTTAAACCTAGGAAATTTGCCAACGTGAGACCTCCACCTCCACCATACCTACTTTTCTATAATGATAGCGAGGATGGCAATACACACCTATATAAGTATGATCCCACTCGAACATATCTGATTGTTTGCTTTGATACGGTGGATGCGAAGTTCAAGGAAATGCCACAACCAAATTGTATAAATGAAGGAGACAAATTTAGTTTGACGCTTATGAGAGGATGTCTAAGTTTATATTGTGATACTATTCGTCAGCAACGTGTGGTGGTGTGGACTATGAAGCAATATGGTGACAACAATTCTTGGACTAAGTTCATTGTCATCCCAAATCAGCTAGAAACGAGCTTTTTTTATACCTTGACACCGTTGTGTGCTACGAAGAAAGGTGAAGTTGTGGTGATGACTGAAAGAGGAAATATACTCATCTATAATGATAAAGAAAACAAGCATCGGCCTTTTTGGGGAGAAAACAAGCGTCGGCCTTTTTGGGGATCAAATCTAAGTTATCCAAATTTATATGTGGATACTTTAGTTTTACCCATTTGTACAACTCCAGTAAAAAGAAAGAGGAAAGAGGGATTATAAGGAGGTAAATAAAAAATAAAAAAAATTCTCTATTTTTCTAGCTTCTCTTCAATTTCTAAGTTAATTATGTTTTTTTATTGTTGTCATCGACATTAGTTATCAAAAGAAATATATATAATTTTTTAAATAGTAGATTCAATTACCTTGAGTCATGCCTGCATTTTCGATTACATGTTTACGTAGCTAAAGCATTGTAGTTAAATTTAGGGATTAGTGAACATAATGAAGAAATGCAATGGTAAATAGAAACAGGACTGAATTATATATGCATGTGTGCATGTATACGTATGGTTGTATGTATTTATATTATAAATTTCTAACTAAATGCATACATCTTGACAAAGTTCATATGATGATTGACCTTCTATTTGACAATGTTATTTGCCATTTAATATTTTCATAACTAACAAGTTATAGCCATATGGACGCTATAAATTACTTCTCATTCTCTTCCCACATAAAGACACTTTTAAATTTAATTTTAAATTCCCTGTGTGGTCTTTTTTCCTTCCCCGTGGCTCCTTTATTATTTATTTATTATTATTATTATTTTTTTGTGAAGGTTATTTTTACTTTTCCAATCATGTCCAAACAGGGATAACAACTCAAGATACTGGCAAGTTTGCATGGAGCTACACGAGTCTCAGTAGGTCATCCTCCCCCACTAATTTTTTTATTTATATTAAATACATACCCCAATTGAATTTTTGGTAAAACTCATCTATTTTGGTAGTTTGAATAGATATATATATATTTTTATTATTATTATTTTACTGCCGTTTAAAGTTGAACTCCCTCAAAATAGTTTTCTCACTGATTATTTATACCTAGCTTCGCTTGAATGATAGAGACCTCAAGAATTAGCAGAGCAACGTTGAGTGTTGGGTTAGCTTTTTGTTTCATTTATTTCTATATTATGCAGTAATGATATTGTGAAGCACTCTAAGCCGTTCGCCTTTATTCTCTTGCTTTTATAATGGTTTAAATGTATTTGAACATGTCGATATTTTGACATTGATACTTCCCAAAGCATGAATAAAAAATAAGCTTTAGATTTGACTATTTCAAATGCGTTTGTTTGTTCTTTAATTGCAGTAAATATATCATTTTCTTAATTGGCAAAATTTTACTAGTAAGTTGCAGTTACAAATGGTGAAAGCTATATTGTTTCACGCTGAGGAAATGTAATTAATCTTGGTACCATAAAAAAAAAATTTGAATAACTATTAAAACTTCTTAAATCATTAAACTTCTTTGATGGTAATAATAGTGATGGGCATGGTAATTTGTTTCTTTTATTTTTTATTTTATCCATTGAGTTTATCGTTTGGATTTTTTTTTTTTTTTTTTGGTGTGATTTTTAAAAATTAATTTGGATGGTGATGGGAATGGTAATATTTAAAATAATAAAAATATCTTATCTATTTTATGCTTTGAGTTTAGTTTGATTTTTTTCCCTAATGTGATTTTAAGAACTAATTTAGAATTTATTTGAATATTTATGTCTACTTTATACTTGTTGATAAATAAAGTCTTTTAACTCTTTCGACAATAAAATTAATATATTAGGGATTTTGTGAAAAAAAAAATATAGTAAAGAAAATAAATAAGGTAGAAGAAAAAGTTTACAATATTCTAAAGAGAAAACTACACATAAATAAAGTTAGGAGCCATAAATAAAAAATCAATCAATTTTAAAAGTTAATTTTCTATTTTGATTGAATATTTAAGCAAAATAATTACAAATACATTAATATTTACTGCTCAGGTCCAAAATATCCTCACACACTTATTTCAAGATCCCAAAATATTCTCCTTAAAATTATATAATTTCAATATAATAAAATAAAATTTTAAAAATTAGTTTGACTAGGGAATAATAATTCTCTATCACTTACTTTTGTTGTCAACCAGCCACCAACGTCCAGAGCATCACCCACCTCGCAAGTCTTCTAGGTCCCCCTCCCTTTTTCTTCACACACACATATAACTATAAATATGTTATATTTTTGTTCAGAAGTTTCAGATCTAGGACTTTGTAAACTTTAGAAGTATATTATATCTTATGAATTTAGGGTTCTTGCAGAAGGTTATCAATTTGGCATCTCAAAACTTATTGTGATTTTTTATAATTAATTGAAGAAGGAACAACAACTAGAGACCGTTTTCAGGAGCTAGACGGTGGAGCTGTTTTCATGAGTAATGATCATACCTGTCAAACAAGGGGGATAGGAAAGATCCATTTGAAGTTGCACAATGAAACAGTCAGAGTTCTCGAAGATGTCAGGTATGTACTAGATTTGAAGAAAAATCTCATCTCACTTGGATCATTAGTAGCAAAAGGCTATAAGATCATGCTGAAAGGCGATGGTCTAAAGGTGACCTACGGAGCTCTAGTTGTGATAAAGGGTACGAGGAAGTGTAACTTGTATTTTTCTTTGGAAATACAGTTACAGGCACAGCAGCTGTTGCAGACAGTTCAGACGTAGTTGTATAAGATGCTACCAGATTATGGCATGTACGCTTAGGACTTGCATATGAGAAGGCTTTGCAGGGACTAGTGAAGTAGGGTCTATTGAAAGGTGCCAAGACTTCCAGGCTTGGATTTTATGAACATTGTGTTCTAGGCAAGCAAATAAGAGTTAAGTTTGGCATAGCAGTACACCGTACGAAGGGAATACTTGACTATGTTCACACAGATGTTTGGGGACCTACCAGAGTTGGATATTTGGGAGGTAAGCATTGGTTTATCTCATTTGTTGATGACTTCTCTAGACGAGTATGGGTGTACACCATGAAACATAAAGATGAAGTCTTAAAAGTGTTCTTAAAGTGGAATAAGATGATAGAGACCCAGACTGTTAGAAAAATCAAAAGACTCAGATCCGATAATGGCGGTGAATACACATCGGACCCATTCTTGCAAGTATGCCAAGACGAGGGTATTGTTCGACACTTTACAGTTAGAGACACGTCATAACAGAATGGGGTGGCAAAATGCATGAATCAAACCTTGTTGGAAAAGGTTATATGTATGTTGTCCAATGTTGGATTGGCAAAGCGTTTTGGGCTGAGGCTGTGACATACACATGCCATCTCATCAACAGGTTACTTGCAACTGCGAATGAGGGCAAAATGACCATCTCATCAACAGGTTATTCTTCCTATTCTTCTTCTTCTTCTTTGAAGCTCTAGAGATGGAGAGAGAGTGGATCTAGAGATGGGTCTTGAGATGTGCCTGCGCTTCCCTCTTTTCTTCTAACCATAATCTCTAACTTTACTAGAGAGAGAAATATAAATTACAATGTAAAAAATAAAATGATAAAAGCTTTTTTACAAAATGGGTCACTTCCCTTTATATAGAAGGTCCTTTTCTTAACCATTAAGTCAGAAATATAGTCCCAAAAATATCTAATCCCGTACTATGTGGTAGGTGGGAGTTCGAGCGGGCACAGGAATAAGACAGCTCGCTGCCAGCACATGTTCGATTAATCAGACTTTTTTCTTGGCTCCAAAAAGGCTTAAAAAACCATTTTTAGCTTGTTTTAGCTTTATTGACCTAAAAAGGGAAATAACACAAAATTAGTCTAAAGCGAGAAAATAAGATAGATAAAGGTCCAATAATAGTCAAGCTTAAGGGGTTTAAATGTGTACTTTTCAGCGCTCATCAACAACCACCATTAGTTATTTGTTAGGCCACGCTTCCGCACAACACATACCAGCACTTATTTGAAAGTGCTGTGGTTGAATGACTCATTGCAATCCCACTCAATTAGAAGGATTGCATTATTGCAGCCTTGAAAATAATAATGACTACAAGACAAATGTAAACCATGTGGAGGTTAACCTCAACAAGTATACATGGATTAGGTGTTTTTTTTTTTTTAATAATAAAAAAAAGAATTTAATTAATGAATCAAAGTTGACATCCACCGTTCAAATAAATTGATTGACAACCTTTATGATCAACTAAATCTACTTGTTGTATTAAACTTCTTTCAAGAGATTTTTGTAATCCAAACTTCCTCTCCACATATTAAAATAGTAGAGGATATATTATATAATTGCTTTTAAAAATTTGCAGCTGCCCAATGTAATACAACTAGCTAGAAAAGGTATAAAGTACTGCTAGGGGCAGCAAATTTATGATTGTCTCTTGGGACAGTGTTCAAAACACAACTTTAGTGTAGTCTAAGTTGCCAATTGGCCTGTGCTTTCTTTTTCTAGATGTCTCGATAGGTCACTGGATTAGTACCTCCCGTAAATTTTGGATCGACTCTATCCATCTACTAATCTAACTTTTAACACTTTTTGCCTTGAAAAAAAAAAAATTATTGTTTCCTACCATGAATGGAAATAGAAATTTTTAGAGCACTCCAATCTTAAAAGAAATGATACCTCTATTCCACATTTTTAAAATTAATAATTATTTTTTTCAAATATCACAACTACCCTTTCAGTTGTGGTAAGATCTTTCTGTCTCCGCCGTATCCTGCCTCTGTTCCAATCAACGTTTTTGGTATCCTGCCTCTTTCCCAATCAACGTTTTTGGTGTATTTTTGTTAATCCCTGTTTTTGTTTTGCTTTCTGCCTTTCTAAACCTTTTGTTTAATTTGTATCCTTCTCTCATTAGGGTTTGATATCGATCTTAACAAAGTTAACGATCAATGTAATTAATCATGGTACCATAAAAAAATATATATATATATTGAATAACTATTAAAACTTCTTAAATCATTAAACTTCTTTGATGGTAATAATAGTGATGGGAATGGTAATTTGTTTATTTTATTTTTATTTTTATTTTTTATTTTTAATTTTATGCATTAAGTTTACCGTTTGGATTTTTTTTTTTTTTTTTTTTCTGATGTGATTTTTAAAAATTAATTTGGATGGTGATGGGAATGGTAATATTTAAAATAATACAAAAAAAATCTTACCTATTTTATGCTTTGAGTTTAGTTTGATTTTTTTCCCCTAATGTGATTTTAAGAACTAATTTAGAATTTATTTGAATACTTATGTTTACTTTATACTTGTTGATAAATAAAGTCTTTTAACTCTTTTGACAATAAAATTAAAATATTAGGGATTTTGTGAAAAAAAAAATATAGTAGAGGAAATAAATAAGGTAAAAGAAAAAGTTTACAATATTAGAAAGGGAAATTACACATAAATAAAGTTAGGAGCCATAAATAACAAATCGATCAGTTTTAAAAGTTAATTTTCTATTTTGATTGAATATTTAAGCAAAATAATTACAAATACAGTAATATTTACTGCTCAAGCCCAAAATATCCTCACACACTTATTTCAAATCCCAAATATCCTCATTAAAATTATATAATTTCAATATAATAAAATAAATAATTAAAAATTAGTTTGACTAGCGAATATTAATTCTTTATCACTAACCTTCGTCGTCAATTAGCCACCAACGTCCAAAGCATCACCCACCTCGCAAGTCTTCTAGGTCCCCCTCCCTTTCTTCACACACATAAATATAAATATGTTATATTTTTGTTCAGGAGTTTCAGATCTAGGACTCTGTAAGCTTTAGAAGTATGTTATATCTTATGAATTTAGGGTTCTTGTAGAGGGTTATCAATTTGGCATCTCAAAATTTATTGCGATTTTTTATAATTGATTAAAGAAGGAACAACAACTAGAGACCTCTAGACAACATAAAAGAAAGGCAGGTAGATATTTCAATACTTCAATACCCTACTGCTAGGATTTGAAATCTTTAATAAATCCCATTATAGTTTTGACATCTTCTAATATATTAACAATAATAATAGCTTCTTTTAGGTAACAATTGAAAATTTTCTATACCATTACTGCCATAGTAAGCTTGTAGAGCTTACCTCTTCAATTCTTACCTCTCTGATGAGATGACATCAATTCCAAAGGGTAACCCAATGGCGATGGACGACGAAGAAAAAAGATGGAGAATTTTTATTTGCTAGTTAAACTAATTTTAATTATTTATTTTAATATTTAAAATTAGATAATTTTAAGAAGTGTGAGGACATTTCGGACCTTAGAAACAATTAATATTATTAAAGTCCATGTTTTTTTAATTTTTTTTTTTAAAAGGTAAATTTCAATTTTTATAAATAAGAATATAAGCCCATGAGTTAGCCCAATGCAATCACAAAGTGTCCAACATACATGTACGCACGCACACATTCGGAAAACCTATTCCACAAACCCTATTCCATAAACCCTTCTGCCGCATTGAAGAGCCAGATAAAGTTGCAATAGAAAGGAAACAAAGAGAAAACAAAGAAACCCAGCAATGGAAGGCGACACACAAAGTCTTCCATGTGATGTTGTATACACCATACTCTCCAAACTACCCGTCAAATCTCTGTTTCAATTGAGATGCGTTTGTAAATCATGGCGTGATGTAATCTCCCAACCCCAATTCTCGAATTAAGTTGGTCGACCGTCAAAGAATCTTTGTCCGGGACACCATGTCCGCCTGTTTCCGCTCCATAGGTTGTGAGGACGGTTTAGACGAAGAACTAAAGTTTCCTATTCAGAAGTATCGGAGGGCTAAAGTGTTGTGTTCTTGTAATGGTTTAGTACTGTTGCGGGCTCACAAGAGTGACAATATGTGTGTAATTTGGAATCCATCCATCAGAGATTACAAAAGGTTCTCATGTCCATCTCATATATCTCGCAACTATATGCCCCATGGACTCTATTACGATTCTTCCATGGATGATTACAAGGTCATATTTTTCTCTAAGGAGTGTTTTAAGTTTCAAAGGTCAATCTTGGACAGAGCCTAAGAAATTCCCTTATTTGGATTTTCACGGTGAGATGGTCCTTGCAAATGGAGTGTTGCACTTGGTTGCTCTTAAACCTAGGAAAGTTGCCAACGTGAGACCTCCCCCTCCACCATACCTACTTTTCTATAATGATAGCGAGGATGGCAATACACACCTATATAAGTATGATCCCACTCGAACATACCTGATTGTTTGCTTTGATACGGTGGATGAGAAGTTCAAGGAGATGCCACAACCAAATTGTATAAATGAAGGAGACAAATTTAGTTTGACGCTTATGAGAGGATGTCTAAGTTTATATTGTGATACTATTCGTCAGCAACGTGTGGTGGTGTGGACTATGAAGCAATATGGTGACAACAATTCTTGGACTAAGTTCATTGTCATCCCAAATCAGCTAGAAACGAGCTTTTTTTATACCTTGACACCGTTGTGTGCTACGAAGAAAGGTGAAGTTGTGGTGATGACTGAAAGAGGAAATATACTCATCTATAATGATAAAGAAAACAAGCATCGGCCTTTTTGGGGAGAAAACAAGCGTCGGCCTTTTTGGGGATCAAATCTAAGTTATCCAAATTTATATGTGGATACTTTAGTTTTGCCCATTTGTACAACTCCAGTAAAAAGAAAGAGGAAAGAGGGATTATAAGGAGGTAAATAAAGAATAAAAAAAATTCTCTATTTTTCTAGCTTCTCTTCAATTTCTAAGTTAATTATGTTTTTTTATTGTTGTCATCGACATTAGTTATCAAAAGAAATATATATAATTTTTTCAATAGTAGATTCAATTACCTTGAGTCATGCCTGCATTTTCGATTACATGTTTACGTAGCTAAAGCATTGTAGTTAAATTTAGGGATTAGTGAACATAATGAAGAAATGCAATGGTAAATAGAAACAGGACTGAATTATATATGCACGTGTGCATGTATACGTATGGTTGTATGTATTTATATTATAAATTTCTAACTAAGTGCATACATCTAGACAAAGTTCATATGATGATTGGCCTTCTATTTGACAATGTTATTTGCCATTTAATATTTTCATAACTAACAAGTTATAGCCATATGGACGCTATAAATTACTTCTCATTCTCTTCCCACATAAAGACACTTTTAAATTTAATTTTAAATTCCCTGTGTGGTCTTTTTTCCTTCCCCGTGGCTCCTTTATTATTTATTTATTATTATTTTTTTTTTTTGTGAAGGTTATTTTTACTTTTCCAATCATGTCCAAACAGGGATAACAACTCAAGATACTGGCAAGTTTGCATGGAGCTACACGAGTCTCAGTAGGGTCATCCTCCCCCACTAATTTTTTTATTTATATTAAATACATACCCCAATTGAATTTTTGGTAAAAGTCATCTATTGTGGTAGTTTGAATAGATATATATATATTTTTATTATTATTATTTTACTGCCGTTTAAAGTTGAACTCCCTCAAAATAGTTTTCTCACTGATTATTTATACCTAGCTTCGCTTGAATGATAGAGACCTCAAGAATTAGCAGAGCAACGTTGAGTGTTGGGTTAGCTTTTTGTTTCATTTATCTCTATATTATGCAGTAATGATATTGTGAAGCACTCTAAGCCGTTCGCCTTTATTCTCTTGCTTTTATAATGGTTTAAATGTATTTGAACATGTCGATATTTTGACATTGATACTTCCCAAAGCATGAATAAAAAATAAGCTTTAGATTTGATTATTTCAAATGCATTTGTTTGTTCTTTAATTGCAGTAAATATATCATTTTCTTAATTGGCAAAATTTTACTAGTAAGTTGCAGATACAAATGGTGAAAGCTATATTGTTTCACGCTGAGGAAATGTAATTAATCTTGGTACCATAAAAGAAAAAAAATTTTTTGAATAACTATTAAAACTTCTTAAATCATTAAACTTCTTTGATGGTAATAATAGTGATGGGCATGGTAATTTGTTTCTTTTATTTTTTATTTTATCCATTGAGTTTATCGTTTGGATTTTTTTTTTTTTTTTTTGGTGTGATTTTTAAAAATTAATTTGGATGGTGATGGGAATGGTAATATTTAAAATAATAAAAATATCTTATCTATTTTATGCTTTGAGTTTAGTTTGATTTTTTTCCCTAATGTGATTTTAAGAACTAATTTAGAATTTATTTGAATATTTATGTCTACTTTATACTTGTTGATAAATAAAGTCTTTTAACTCTTTCGACAATAAAATTAATATATTAGGGATTTTGTGAAAGAAAAAATATAGTAAAGAAAATAAATAAGGTAGAAGAAAAAGTTTACAATATTCTAAAGAGAAAACTACACATAAATAAAGTTAGGAGCCATAAATAAAAAATCAATCAATTTTAAAAGTTAATTTTCTATTTTGATTGAATATTTAAGCAAAATAATTACAAATACATCAATATTTACTGCTCAGGTCCAAAATATCCTCACACACTTATTTCAAGATCCCAAAATATTCTCCTTAAAATTATATAATTTCAATATAATAAAATAAAATTTTAAAAATTAGTTTGACTAGGGAATAATAATTCTCTATCACTTACTTTCGTTGTCAACCAGCCACCAACGTCCAGAGCATCACCCACCTCGCAAGTCTTCTAGGTCCCCCTCCCTTTTTCTTCACACACACATATAACTATAAATATGTTATATTTTTGTTCAGAAGTTTCAGATCTAGGACTTTGTAAGCTTTAGAAGTATATTATATCTTATGAATTTTGGGTTCTTGCAGAAGGTTATCAATTTGGCATCTCAAAATTTATTGTGATTTTTTATAATTAATTGAAGAAGGAACAACAACTAGAGACCGTTTTCAGGAGCTGGACGGTGGAGCTGTTTTCATGAGTAATGATCATACCTGTTAAACAAGGGGGATAGGAAAGATCCATTTGAAGTTGCACAATGAAACAGTCAGAGTTCTCGAAGATGTCAGGTATGTACTAGATTTGAAGAAAAATCTCATCTCACTTGGATCATTAGTAGCAAAAGGCTATAAGATCATGCTGAAAGGCGATGGTCTAAAGGTGACCTACGGAGCTCTAGTTGTGATAAAGGGTACGAGGAAGTGTAACTTGTATTTTTTCCTTGGAAATACAGTTACAGGCACAACAGCTGTTGCAGACAGTTCAGACGTAGTTGTATAAGATGTTACCAGATTATGGCATGTACGCTTAGGACTTGCATATGAGAAGGCTTTGCAGGGACTAGTGAAGTAGGGTCTATTGAAAGGTGCCAAGACTTGCAGGCTTGGATTTTATGAACATTGTGTTCTAGGCAAGCAAATAAGAGTTAAGTTTGGCACAGCAGTACACCGTACGAAGGGAATACTTGACTATGTTCACACAGATGTTTGGGGACCTACCAGAGTTGGATATTTGGGAGGTAAGCATTGGTTTATCTCATTTGTTGATGACTTCTCTAGACGAGTATGGGTGTACACCATGAAACATAAAGATGAAGTCTTAAAAGTGTTCTTAAAGTGGAATAAGATGATAGAGACCCAGACTGTTAGAAAAATCAAAAGACTCAGATCCGATAATGGCGGTGAATACACATCGGACCCATTCTTGCAAGTACGCCAAGACGAGGGTATTGTTCGACACTTTACAGTTAGAGACACGTCATAACAGAATGGGGTGGCAAAATGCATGAATCAAACCTTGTTAGAAAAGGTTATATGTATTGTCCAATGTTGGATTGGCAAAGCGTTTTGGGCTGAGGCTGTGACATACACATGCCATCTCATCAACAGGTTACTTGCAACTGCGAATGAGGGCAAAATGACCATCTCATCAACAGGTTATTCTTCCTATTCTTCTTCTTCTTCTTTGAAGCTCTAGAGATGGAGAGAGAGTGGATCTAGAGATGGGTCTTGAGATGTGCCTGCGCTTCCCTCTTTTCTTCTAACCATAATCTCTAACTTTACTAGAGAGAGAAATATAAATTACAATGTAAAAAATAAAATGATAAAAGCTTTTTTACAAAATGGGTCACTTCCCTTTATATAGAAGGTCCTTTTCTTAGCCATTAAGTCAGAAATATAGTCCCAAAAATATCTAATCCCGTACTATGTGGTAGGTGGGAGTTCGAGCGGGCACAGGAATAAGACAGCTCGCTGCCAGCACATGTTCGATTAATCAGACTTTTTTCTTGGATCGATCCAACTTTGATCAATCTCAAAAAAGTTCAATCGATCTCGCTTAGCAGCTTTTCAGCATCAGCCGCTTTTTGCTCCAAATCAGCTTCTTTTTGCTCCAAATCATCACGACGACTTAGTTTGGCTCCAAAAAGGCTTAAAAAACCATTTTTAGCTTGTTTTAGCTTTATTGACCTAAAAAGGGAAATAACACAAAATTAGTCTAAAGCGGGAAAATAAGATAGATAAAGGTCCAATAATAGTCAAGCTTAAGGGGTTTAAATGTGTACTTTTCAGCGCTGTTCAACAACCACCATTAGTTATTTGTTTGGCCACGCTTCCGCACAACACATACCAGCACTTATTTGAAAGTGCTGTGGTTGAATGACTCATTGCAATCCCACTCAATTAGAAGGATTGCATTATTGCAGCCTTGAAAATAATAATGACTACAAGACAAATGTAAACCATGTGGAGGTTAACCTCAACAAGTATACATGGATTAGGTGTTTTTTTTTTTTTTTTAATAATAAAAAAAGAATTTAATTAATGAATCAAAGTTGACATCCACCGTTCAAATATATTGATTGACAAACTTTATGATCAACTAAATCTACTTGTTGTATTAAACTTCTTTCAAGAGATTTTTGTAATCCAAACTTCCTCTCCACATATTAAAATAGTAGAGGATATATTATATAATTGCTTTTAAAAATTTGTAGCTGCCCAATGTAATACAACTAGCTAGAGAAGGTATAAAGTACTACTAGGGGCAGCAAATTTATGATTGTCTCTTGGGACAGTGTTCAAAACACAACTTTAGTGTAGTCTAAGTTGCCAATAGGCCTGTGCTTTCTTTTTCTAGATGTCTCGATAGGTCACTGGATTAGTACCTCCCGTAAATTTTGGATCGACTCTATCCATCTACTAATCTAACTTTTAACACTTTTTGCCTTGAAAAAAAAAAAATTATTGTTTCCTACCATGAATGGAAATAGAAATTTTTAGAGCACTCCAATCTTAAAAGAAATGATACCTCTATTCCACATTTTTAAAATTAATAATTATTTTTTTCAAATATCACAACTACCCTTTCAGTTATGGTAAGATCTTTCTGTCTCCGCCGTAGCCTGCCTCTGTTCCAATCAACGTTTTTGGTATCCTGCCTCTTTCCCGATCAACGTTTTTGGTGTATTTTTGTTAATCCCTGTTTTTGTTTTGCTTTCTGCCTTTCTAAACCTTTTGTTTAATTTGTATCCTTCTCTCATTAGGGTTTGATATCGATCTTAACAAAGTTAACGATCAATGTAATTAATCATGGTACCATAAAAAAATATATATATATATTGAATAACTATTAAAACTTCTTAAATCATTAAACTTCTTTGATGGTAATAATAGTGATGGGAATGGTAATTTGTTTATTTTATTTTTATTTTTATTTTTTATTTTTAATTTTATGCAGTAAGTTTACCGTTTGGATTTTTTTTTTTTTTTTTTTTCTGATGTGATTTTTAAAAATTAATTTGGATGGTGATGGGAATGGTAATATTTAAAATAATACAAAAAAAATCTTACCTATTTTATGCTTTGAGTTTAGTTTGATTTTTTTCCCCTAATGTGATTTTAAGAACTAATTTAGAATTTATTTGAATACTTATGTTTACTTTATACTTGTTGATAAATAAAGTCTTTTAACTCTTTTGACAATAAAATTAAAATATTAGGGATTTTGTGAAAAAAAAAATATAGTAGAGGAAATAAATAAGGTAAAAGAAAAAGTTTACAATATTAGAAAGGGAAATTACACATAAATAAAGTTAGGAGCCATAAATAACAAATCGATCAGTTTTAAAAGTTAATTTTCTATTTTGATTGAATATTTAAGCAAAATAATTACAAATACATTAATATTTACTGCTCAAGCCCAAAATATCCTCACACACTTATTTCAAAATCCCAAAATATCCTCATTAAAATTATATAATTTCAATATAATAAAATAAATAATTAAAAATTAGTTTGACTAGCGAATATTAATTCTTTATCACTAACCTTCGTCGTCAATTAGCCACCAACGTCCAAAGCATCACCCACCTCGCAAGTCTTCTAGGTCCCCCTCCCTTTCTTCACACACATAAATATAAATATGTTATATTTTGTTCAGGAGTTTCAGATCTAGGACTCTGTAAGCTTTAGAAGTATGTTATATCTTATGAATTTAGGGTTCTTGTAGAGGGTTATCAATTTGGCATCTCAAAATTTATTGCGATTTTTTATAATTGATTAAAGAAGGAACAACAACTAGAGACCTCTAGACAACATAAAAGAAAGGCAGGTAGATATTTCAATACTTCAATACCCTACTGCTAGGATTTGAAATCTTTAATAAATCCCATTAGAAGTTTCAGATCTAGGACTTTGTAAGCTGTAGAAGTATATTATATCTTATGAATTTTGGGTTCTTGCAGAAGGTTATCAATTTGGCATCTCAAAATTTATTGTGATTTTTTATAATTAATTGAAGAAGGAACAACAACTAGAGACCGTTTTCAGGAGCTGGACGGTGGAGCTGTTTTCATGAGTAATGATCATACCTGTCAAACAAGGGGGATAGGAAAGATCCATTTGAAGTTGCACAGTGAAACAGTCAGAGTTCTCGAAGATGTCAGGTATGTACTAGATTTGAAGAAAAATCTCATCTCACTTGGATCATTAGTAGCAAAAGGCTATAAGATCATGCTGAAATGCGATGGTCTAAAGGTGACCTACGGAGCTCTAGTTGTGATAAAGGGTACGAGGAAGTGTAACTTGTATTTTTTCCTTGGAAATACAGTTACAGGCACAGCAGCTGTTGCAGATAGTTCAGACGTAGTTGTATAAGATGCTACTAGATTATGGCATGTACGCTTAGGACTTGCATATGAGAAGGCTTTGCAGGGACTAGTGAAGTAGGGTCTATTGAAAGGTGCCAAGACTTGCAGGCTTGGATTTTATGAACATTGTGTTCTAGGCAAGCAAATAAGAGTTAAGTTTGGCACAGCAGTACACCGTACGAAGGGAGTACTTGACTATGTTCACACAGATGTTTGGGGACCTACCAGAGTTGGATATTTGGGAGGTAAGCATTGGTTTATCTCATTTGTTGATGACTTCTCTAGACGAGTATGGGTGTACACCATGAAACATAAAGATGAAGTCTTAAAAGTGTTCTTAAAGTGGAATAAGATGATAGAGACCCAGACTGTTAGAAAAATCAAAAGACTCGGATCCGATAATGGCGGTGAAAACACATTGGACCCATTCTTGCAAGTATGCCAAGAAGAGGGTATTGTTCGACACTTTACAGTTAGAGACACGCCACAACTGAATGGGGTGGCAAAATGCATGAATCAAACCTTGTTAGAAAAGGTTATATGTATGTTGTCCAATGTTGGATTCGCAAAGCGTTTTGGGCTGAGGCTGTGACATACACATGCCATCTCATCAACAGGTTACTTGCAACTGCGAATGAGGGCAAAATGACCATCTCATCAACAGGTTATTCTTCCTCTTCTTTTTCTTCTTCTTTGAAGCTCTAGAGATGGAGAGAGAGTGGATCTAGAGATGGGTCTTGAGATGTGCCTACTCTTCCCTCTTTTTTTTCTAACCATAATCTCTAACTTTACTAGAGAGAGAAATATAAATTACAATGTAAAAAATAAAATGATAAAAGCTTTTTTACAAAATAGGTCACTTCCATTTATATAGAAGGTCCTTTTCTTAGCCATTAAGTCAGAAATATAGCCCCAAAAATATCTAATCCCGTACTATGTGGTAGGTGGGAGTTCGGGCGGGCACAGGAATAAGACAGCTCGCTGCCAGCACATGTTCGATTAATCAGACTTTTTTCTTGGATCGATCCAACTTTGATTGATCTCAAAAAAGTTCAATCGATCTCGTTTAGTAGCTTTTCAGCATCAGCCGCTTTTTGCTCCAAATCAGCTTCTTTTTGCTCCAAATCATCACCACGACTTAGTTTGGCTCCAAAAAGGCCTTAAAAAACCATTTTTAGCTTGTTTTAGCTTTATTGACCTAAAAAGGGAAATAACACAAAATTAGTCTAAAGCGAGAAAATAAGATAGATGAAGGTCCTAGAATAGTCAAGCTTAAGGGGTTTAAATGTGTACTTTTCAGCGCTCATCAACAACCACCATTAGTTATTTGTTAGGCCACGCTTCCGCACAACACATACCAGCACTGATTTGAAAGTGTTGTGGTTGAATGACTCATTGCAATCCCACTCAATTAGAAGGATTGCATTATTGCAGCCTTGAAAATAGTAATGACTACAAGACAAATGTAAACCATGTGGAGGTTAGCCTCAACAAGTATACATGGATTAGGTGTTTTTTTTTTTTAATAATAAAAAAAAGAATTTAATTAATGAATCAAAGTTGACATCCACCGTTCAAATAAACTGATTGACAAACTTTATGATCAACTAAATCTACTTGTTGTATTAAACTTCTTTCAAGAGATTTTTGTAATCCAAACTTCCTCTCCACATATTAAAATAGTAGAGGATAAATTATATAATTGCTTTTAAAAATTTGCAGCTGCCCAATGAAATACAACTAGCTAGAGAAGGTATAAAGTATTGCTAGGGGCAGCAAATTTATGATTGTCTCTTGGGACAGTGTTCAAAACACAACTTTAGTGTAGTCTAAGTTGCCAATAGGCCTGTGCTTTCTTTTTCTAGATGTCTCGATAGGTCACTGGATTAGTACCTCCCGTAAATTTTGGATCGACTCTATCCATCTACTAATCTAACTTTTAACACTTTTTGCCTTGAAAAAAAAAAAAAAAAAAATTATTGTTTCCTACCATGAATGGAAATAGAAATTTTTAGAGCACTCCAATCTTAAAAGAAATGATACCTCTATTCCACATTTTTAAAATTAGTAATTATTTTTTTCAAATATCACAACTACCCTTTCAGTTATGGTAAGATCTTTCTGTCTCCGCCGTATCCTGCCTCTGTTCCAATCAACGTTTTTGGTATCCTGCCTCTTTCCCAATCAACGTTTTTGGTGTATTTTTGTTAATCCCTGTTTTTGTTTTGCTTTCTGCCTTTCTAAACCTTTTGTTTAATTTGTATCCTTCTCTCATTAGGGTTTGATATTGATCTTAACAAAGTTAACGATCAATGTAATTAATCATGGTACCATAAAAAAAAATATATATATATATATTGAATAACTATTAAAACTTCTTAAATCATTAAACTTCTTTGATGGTAATAATAGTGATGGGAATGGTAATTTGTTTATTTTATTTTTATTTTTATTTTTTATTTTTAATTTTATGCATTAAGTTTACCGTTTGGATTTTTTTTTTTTTTTTTTTTTTTTCTGATGTGATTTTTAAAAATTAATTTGGATGGTGATGGGAATGGTAATATTTAAAATAATACAAAAAAAATCTTACCTATTTTATGCTTTGAGTTTAGTTTGATTTTTTTTCCCTAATGTGATTTTAAGAACTAATTTAGAATTTATTTGAATACTTATGTTTACTTTATACTTGTTGATAAATAAAGTCTTTTAACTCTTTTGACAATAAAATTAAAATATTAGGGATTTTGTGAAAAAAAAAATATAGTAGAGGAAATAAATAAGGTAAAAGAAAAAGTTTACAATATTAGAAAGGGAAATTACACATAAATAAAGTTAGGAGCCATAAAT
This sequence comes from Cornus florida, assembly GCF_030987335.1. Lineage (NCBI taxonomy): Eukaryota > Viridiplantae > Streptophyta > Magnoliopsida > Cornales > Cornaceae > Cornus > Cornus florida. The sequence continues at coordinate 82,935,197 of NW_026775574.1, read as the reverse complement.
AACAAATCGATCAGTTTTAAAAGTTAATTTTCTATTTTGATTGAATATTTAAGCAAAATAATTACAAATACATTAATATTTACTGCTCAAGCCCAAAATATCCTCACACACTTATTTCAAAATCCCAAAATATCCTCATTAAAATTATATAATTTCAATATAATAAAATAAATAATTAAAAATTAGTTTGACTAGCGAATATTAATTCTTTATCACTAACCTTCGTCGTCAATTAGCCACCAACGTCCAAAGCATCACCCACCTCGCAAGTCTTCTAGGTCCCCCTCCCTTTCTTCACACACATAAATATAAATATGTTATATTTTTGTTCAGGAGTTTCAGATCTAGGACTCTGTAAGCTTTAAAAGTATGTTATATCTTATGAATTTAGGGTTCTTGTAGAGGGTTATCAATTTGGCATCTCAAAATTTATTGCGATTTTTTATAATTGATTAAAGAAGGAACAACAACTAGAGACCTCTAGACAACATAAAAGAAAGGCAGGTAGATATTTCAATACTTCAATACCCTACTGCTAGGATTTGAAATCTTTAATAAATCCCATTATAGTTTTGACATCTTCTAATATATTAACAATAATAATAGCTTCTTTTAGGTAACAATTGAAAATTTTCTATACCATAACTGCCATAGTAAGCTTGTAGAGCTTACCTCTTCAATTCTTACCTCTCTGATGAGATGACATCAATTCCAAAGGGCAACCCAATGGCGATGGACGACGAAGAAAAAAGATGGAGAATTTTTATTTGCTAGTTAAACTAATTTTAATTATTTATTTTAATATTTGAAATTAGATAATTTTAAGAAGTGTGAGGACATTTCGGACCTTAGAAACAATTAATATTATTAAAGTCCATGTTTTTTTAATTTTTTTTTTTTAAATGGTAAATTTCAATTTTTATAAATAAGAATATAAGCCCATGAGTTAACCCAATGCAATCACAAAGTGTTCAACATACATGTACGCACGCACACATTCGGAAAACCTATTCCACAAACCCTATTCCATAAACCCTTCTGCCGCATTGAAGAGCCAGATAAAGTTGCAATAGAAAGGAAACGAAGAGAAAACAAAGAAAGCCAGCAATGGAAGGCGACACACAAAGTCTTCCATGTGATGTCGTATACACCATACTCTCCAAACTACCCGTCAAATCTCTGTTTCAATTGAGATGCGTTTGTAAATCATGGCGTGATGTAATCTCCCAACCCCAATTCTCGAAATCACATCTCACTGAATCAATTAAGTTGGTCGACCGTCAAAGAATCTTTGTCCGGGACACCATGTCCGCCTGTTTCCGCTCCATAGGTTGTGAGGACGGTTTAGACGAAGAACTAAAGTTTCCTATTCAGAAGTATCGGAGGGCTAAAGTGTTGTGTTCTTGTAATGGTTTAGTACTGTTGCGGGCTCACAAGAGTGACAATATGTGTGTAATTTGGAATCCATCCATCAGAGATTACAAAAGGTTCTCATGTCCATCTCATATATCTCGCAACTATATGCCCCATGGACTCTATTACGATTCTTCCATGGATGATTACAAGGTCATATTTTTCTCTAAGGAGCCGAAAAATAATTTTATTGTTTTAAGTTTCAAAGGTCAATCTTGGACAGAGCCTAAGAAATTCCCTTATTTGGATTTTCACGGTGAGATGGTCCTTGCAAATGGAGTGTTGCACTTGGTTGCTCTTAAGCCTAGGAAAGTTGCCAACGTGAGACCTCCCCCTCCACCATACCTACTTTTCTATAATGATAGCGAGGATGGCAATACACACCTATATAAGTATGATCCCACTCGAACATATCTGATTGTTTGCTTTGATACGGTGGATGAGAAGTTCAAGGAGATGCCACAACCAAATTGTATAAATGAAGGAGACAAATTTAGTTTGACGCTTATGAGAGGATGTCTAAGTTTATATTGTGATACTATTCGTCAGCAACGTGTGGTGGTGTGGCTTATGAAGCAATATGGTGACAACAATTCTTGGACTAAGTTCATTGTCATCCCAAATCAGCTAGAAACGAGCTTTTTTTATACCTTGACACCGTTGTGTGCTACGAAGAAAGGTGAAGTTGTGGTGATGACTGAAAGAGGAAATATACTCATCTATAATGATAAAGAAAACAAGCATCGGCCTTTTTGGGGAGAAAACAAGCATCGGCCTTTTTGGGGATCAAATCTAAGTTATCCAAATTTATATGTGGATACTTTAGTTTTGCCCATTTGTACAACTCCAGTAAAAAGAAAGAGGAAAGAGGGATTATAAGGAGGTAAATAAAAAATAAAAAAAATTCTCTATTTTTCTAGCTTCTCTTCAATTTCTAAGTTAATTATGTTTTTTATTGTTGTCATCGACATTAGTTATCAAAAGAAATATATATAATTTTTTCAATAGTAGATTCAATTACCTTGAGTCATGCCTGCATTTTCGATTACATGTTTACGTAGCTAAAGCATTGTAGTTAAATTTAGGGATTAGTGAACATAATGAAGAAATGCAATGGTAAATAGAAACAGGACTGAATTATATATGCATGTGTGCATGTATACGTATGGTTGTATGTATTTATATTATAAATTTCTAACTAAGTGCATACATCTTGACAAAGTTCATATGATGATTGACCTTCTATTTGACAATGTTATTTGCCATTTAATATTTTCATAACTAACAAGTTATAGCCATATGGACGCTATAAATTACTTCTCATTCTCTTCCCACGTAAAGACACTTTTAAATTTAATTTTAAATTCCTTGTGTGGTCTCTTTTTTCCTTCTCCGTCGCTCCTTTATTATTTATTTATTATTATTATTTTTTTTTGTGAAGGTTATTTTTACTTTTCCAATCATGTCCAAACAGGGATAACAACTCAAGATACTGGCAAGTATGCATGGAGCTATACGAGTCTCAGTAGGGTCATCCTCCCCCACTAATTTTTTTATTTATATTAAATACATACCCCAATTGAATTTTTGGTAAAACTCATCTATTTTGGTAGTTGGAATAGATATATATATTTTTATTATTATTATTTTACTGCCGTTTAAAGTTGAACTCCCTCAAAATAGTTTTCTCACTGATTATTTATACCTAGCTTCGCTTGAATGATAGAGACCTCAAGAATTAGCAGAGCAACGTTGAGTGTTGGGTTAGCTTTATGTTTCATTTATCTCTATATTATGCAGTAATGATATTGTGAAGCACTCTAAGCCGTTCGCCTTTATTCTCTTGCTTTTATAATGGTTTAAATGTATTTGAACATGTCGATATTTTGACATTGATACTTCCCAAAGCATGAATAAAAAATAAGCTTTAGATTTGACTATTTCAAATGCGTTTGTTTGTTCTTTAATTGCAGTAAATATATCATTTTCTTAATTGGCAAAATTTTACTAGTAAGTTGCAGTTACAAATGGTGAAAGCTATATTGTTTCACGCTGAGGGAAGGACTTGGCAGTAAGTTCCATATATATGTTGGTTTTTGTTCTGATGCCACTTTGTTAGAAATAGTGAACGGGTTAGAGACACACACAATACAATAATATGAAAAAGAAATTGAGGAAAGGAACACTTAGAAATATATTATATTCTATTCATACTATTTCATCATATTCTCTACCCACCTATAAAATAGGTATAGTACATGAGTTTATATAGGCTCTAAAACATATGTAACTAATTACATTTCAATGTCCAATTACTCCCACTAATCCCACGAACATAGTATTTAGTCGACTTAACACTCATGTCTTCCACTAACACAAATACAAACTCCTACTAACACACAATTAACACACCATATTAAAGGACTTGTAACCTTCACAAAAACCCTAAAAAGCACATAATCAAGTTTAATTTCCACCACCTCCCTTTAAACTTGATTTTGTAACTTTCAAATAAACTTCTTATTAATCTTGGGTACTTGAACAAAAGTTTGTTGGTTGATCTTCAATTCCACCTCTTCAACTGCAACAACCATCTTGGCCGTTTCTATTGATGTATATGGCTTGTGAAAAGCCTTCAAATGCTTGTTTGATGTCTTCACACAATCATATATCATCCTCTTTATAAAAATACACTATCTATTTTTTTTTTCTTGAATTTTTTATGACTCTTCCACTTTGCACGTGCTTCTTCTTTAGAGTCAAAAAATAAATCCATATTCACCCAACCTGTGTCAATTACAAAATTCTCCAAACTATTTTTAGAAAAAAAAATTTGAGAATTTCTTATCATCTTGAGTTTCAATCTCATACTTCTTTGGAGTAATTTTCTTCAAAAAAAAGTTCATCATTTTCTGCAACATGAACACAATTATCATAATAGTTGATTTCATTTTTCAATTGAGATGAATATGAAGAAATTATAATTTTATCAAATAAGTCGAATCTAACTTCTTCCAAGGTGGAATTTATAACCATACCTGAAGATGTTAATGCACCAATTTCAAAAACTTTTTCGTCTTCTTTAATACTTTTTTCTTCTTTAATTTCTCTTTCCACTTCATTTTCCTCCACTTTTTTAATTTCTTCTTCAACACCTTTGCTCACCACTTCCTCATTCACCATTTCAAGTTCTCCTTCTACTTTTGAATCTTCAAAAATGTTCAACTTCATTTATGTTGTATGCCTCTTCATTCTCCATAAATTTATCCTCTATACGTTCATAATCAACCTTCGTAAACTCATCATCCTTAAAAGCATTGTACCCAATACTCCATTAGTAGTGATTCACCTCTATGATTAGAAACGATAGCCTCGACCATCTTCCAAATACAACTTAGAGTTTTGGACTTTCCAAAATAGTCCCAAATATCTTGATGTATTGCCTTTTACAACACTACCAATGCCTTTTCTTCTTTCTTTTCAAGAAACTTGTTGGACATGCCATTCTTTGGCTCTTCTCTTACTATATCCCACAAATCACATGCTTTGAGGTATGATGTCATGATGGTTCTCATTCTCTTGTAATTAGAGAACAGCATTTTCTCACTAAAAAAATACATTTTCTCACATTCATCATCATCAAGGAGAAACATAATTTTCTCTAAATGTTGAACCTTTTAGGATCAATTTCGTCAAACCTTCAGGATCGTCTAGGCTCTAAACATGAAATTTGGCTCTGACATGGAATCTAACTCTGATACCACTTTGTTAGGTTTTGTTCTAATATCACTTTGTTGAAAATAGTGGACGGGCTAGAGACACACATAACACAATAATATGGAAGTGGAATTGAGGAAAGGAACATTTAGAAATATATTATATTCTACTCATACTATTTCATCTTATTCTCTACCCACATATAAAATAGGTATAGTACATAAGTTTATATAGACTCTAAGACATGTGTAACTAATTACATTTTAATGCCCAATTACTCCCACTAATCCCACTAATATAGTATTTAGTAAACTTAATTCTCATTTCTAACACTAACACAAATATAAACTCCCACTAATACAGAATTAACACACCATATTAAAGGACTTGTAACCTTTACAAAAACCCTAAAAAGCACATAATCAAGTTTAATTTCTAACAATATCATAGGAAGGGAATCAAACAGAAATTGTTCGACATAGTAATAATATAGAAGTCTATTAAGAGATGTAGTATTGTAAAACTTGAAGGAGTAAAAAATATAAATTGCAGTCAGCTTGATCTATATCCTTTAATTAGCTTGATCCATCTTTTGGGAGATTGGATTGTAAGTTTGATCGGGGGAGAATTTGCGCTTTATTGCTAGAGAGCCAACCCAACCCCAAAACAAAACTAAGTTAGTAAGACTATTTTTATTGATTTGGTACAAAAATCGTGTTATTTAGCATAGCCCAAAGGAAACTTTTATTTCTACCTTTTTCAAAATAGTTGAGATTGGTTAGAGGTGTTGCTAGGTTTACTTTATTTAAAAGGGTAATTGACTTTCACATGAATGTTATGTTTTGTTTGATAACCTCATTCAGCTTAAACGATTAAGACCTATTAGTATTGGCTTTAAAAACTATTTTTTGCTCTCTAAACCCTGAAAGCCAAAATTTAGAGTATTTGCATTGCTCAAGACAAAGAGCTTTAGAAGAGTTGGGAATTGGACCTCCAGATTCTTATCCTATGCTGGGAGAGCAGTTCTTATTAAGTCAGTGATATGTTCCATTCAGTTTTATTGGTCCTAGGCATTTGTTCTATGTACCTAAGAAGGTTTTTGATGAAATCAACAAGATTTTAAGAAGTTTTTATTGGTCAGACGTTGAGCTTAAGAAAAGGTGGGCAAAGGTTACTTGGATTGCTGTTTGTAGACCAAAGATGTATAGTGGCTTGGGGTTTCTTGATCTTGAGCTGTCAAATAGAATTGGAAGCCTTAAGAATATTTGAATGTTGTGTTTGAGAAAGGAGAGTCTTTGGGTGGCTTGGACTTGTTGTTACCTTATTAAGGACAGATGTTTTGGGACTATTAGGCCCTCTGCACTTAGTTCTAGTTTTTGGAAGAATTTATTAAGGCCATAGGAAATGGCAAAAGGTATCATTAAGCATAGGGTGGGGTATGGGAAGGACACAAAGCTGCGAATTGATTATTGGCTTCCTAATAGCCCAATTGTAAAACAACTAGGACTGAATGATTTATAAATTCTTCAACTGGACACTTTATCCACAGTTGATAGCCTAATTTCCAGCAATCATTGGATGGTTCTTTCAGTACTAAGTTTCCCATAGTTTTGTTAATCTCTAGACTTTCTCTCCCAGCTGTATTCCTTACCTCTTCCCTCTGAATAGCAAGATAGCATTGTGTAGTTGCCTAATCCTTTTGGTACCTACTTTTTATCCTATACCACTGCTTACTTTACCCCACCATCCCCAACCTTTGTCTGGTATAAACTAATTTGGTTTAAGCATCGTCTACCTAAGCATAGTAGCATTGCTTGGTTAACAGTAAGAGGTAGGCTCTACACTTTGGGCTCCAAGCCAATGCTTCATAAGCACTATATCAATAGATGTTACCCATGTCTTGCTGAGAATGAATCTACGGACCACTTGTTCTTCAAGTGTAGCTACAGTTCACTGATTTGGAGGTTTATTCAGGAGATTGCAGGTTTTTATACACTCCCCAAATGTTGGATGGATTTGATACAATGGTGTTTAACTCATTGACTTCTTCTGATTTCTTAACACACAAATTCCTACTGCCGGTAGCAATTTATTTCCTCTGGCAAGAGAGAAATGGAAGTGCTTTCAAGAATGTTTCTACACCTCCTCATCACATAATTTCCCAAATCAAAACTTGTACCAGAGCAAAGCCTGCAACAATCAAGTTAAGGAGGAGTGCTAATCTTAGGCTTATCACATCTGAGAAAGATCTTCATAGTTTGTTTATGTAGGCCTGTTCAGCATCCTGTGTGCACTCTTGGCTGGTCTCATAAGGTTCTATTTTGAGGATATTAGTGGTAATATTGGATTGTTTTGCATATTAAGTATTGTAGCTAATGTTCTGGTTTATTGTTCATTAGTTGTACTAGGTTACAATTGTTGTCAAGTAGGTTGCATTAGTTTTTTTTGGTTTAGGTTGCTTTAGGCTGCCTCTGGTTGATTGTTCATCTCAGTATTTCCCCATCTTAGGGCTCCATGTACATTCTTTCTCTCTTTTATACAAGCTTCCCCTTTAACCAAAAAAAAAAGACAAAGAGCTTTGGCCTTCTAGAAGAGCCTTTATTTATAGGAAGCTGGAGGGGACTAGTTTCCTTTTTCCTAGAAAACAAGGGAAATCAATTTCCTTTTAATAATACTTTTGTAATTCCTTTTCCTGTCCTTAATTTATGTGAGTGAAAAAATTAATAAAATTCCAACTGTACCCCATTTATATTTTGCAAACTATGGGAAGAGAGTGGACACTTTTTCCTTTCTTTCTTTAACATTTTGTAGAGCATTCTAAAATTAGGGTTTTGAAAAGAAAACCTATTGTACAGGTGAGGGTTTGTGTTTCCTATCTAGATAAATTTACTTCAACTAGTGAAAATTTGGTTTGATTCTTTGTTTTTGTATTATTTGGAGGTCTACTAGTTTTTTTTTTTATGATTTTTATAAAACTATTATTTGGTTTCCAACTGCTTTTGCCCTCTCTCCTTTCTCTCTCTCAAAACTTTTTTTTTCCGTTAAGCAAAATTTATTAGAGAAACAAAGAACTGTACAAAGATCCCGAAGCCCAACCAAACAAGAGCCCAAGTGCAAGACAAAGGGAAAAACACACCCAACCAAATGAAACAACCACCCAGTCAAGCCACTACAGATCAAACGTAGCAAACTTGAACAGGGGGATAGAAAAGATCAAAAGATTACAAAGCATCCTAAAGAGGTATGACATTGATCACTGAGCTCGGAGAGCTCCAGTCAGCAACGACAGACCTTGAGGCTGCATAATCCCTATAATTAAGTGTGGCGAGCTTGCACCTCACATAGTCATTAATCATCTTACAGAGCTCACTCGCTCTCAACCGTTTCCCAGAAAAGTTCTGTTGTTCCTCTCTTGCCAAAGGTAATAAATTGATCCAGCAAAACACAGCTTGTATTCCATAGCTTTGGGAGATGTTGAATTTGGATCCCACAGGTTCGCCATCCAGATAGCAATTGCCTGAGTACCATGCTCACCTATGTAAATTCCACATTTATTCTGGAAGAATTGCCACACTTGGTTGGAGTAGGGGCAATTAAAGAAGATATGGTCATGATTCTCATCCTTTGTAGAATAAAGAGAGCATCTTTTATCAAAAGTTCTTCTAGAAAATCTTGACTTGTCCCTAGTCTTCAATCTCTGATTTATAGCAACCCACGCAATAAACGCATGTCTTGGAATATGGTTTTTGAACCAAATAACGTGTGTCCAATTAACCCTTTAGCTAAGAAGAAGGAAAGTAGTATAAGTACTCTTAAGATGGAAGGAACCATTGGGAGAAATGGTCCAAATAACTCTATCTGGAGAGTCGGAGCTGATGGTGGGCAGCACCTTAGAAGTCCCAATAATGGGAGCAATAGCTTGAAAAGTCTTGTTGATTCTCCATTAGGATTGTCTAATAAGAGTGTTAACCTTAGCCCTATTACCCCAGTAGGAATTAGTAATCAACTCATCACTAACTCTACCATGAAGAGAGCCTAATGGCAGCCAAAAGTCATACCACAGAGAGATGTTTTTACCATCACCAACCGAATGCTTAATGAAAGGCCTAGCCAGTTCTTGTAATTTAAGCAGCATTCTCCAATTCAAAAAACTCAATTGGCTAGGTTTGATTGTCCAGAAACTTTAATCCTTCATGAGGTTAGAATGAGCCCAGTCAAACCAAAGGGATTGTCCCTCATCCTTGAATAAAAACCAAATATGCTTCAGCACAGAGATCCTATTGAGGGAAAAAAGCTTTGGGATTCCAATATCCCGTAGTCATTTAGTTTACAAACCTTCTTCCATTTGATCATAGCCTTACTATGTTTGAGCTCAACACCAGTCCAAAGGAAATTTCTAAGAACTCCATTGATTTGCTGTAGAACTTGATATGGAAGTATAAGATGGCTACTCCAAAATGTATGCATGCTTATGAGAATGGACTTGATGAGCTGGACTCTACCTGCATATGAAAGAAATTTAGATGTCCAACAAGCCATCCTTGCTATAATTTTCTCCACCAAGCACTTGCAGTCAGTTGTAGACAGCTTGCTAAAGGAAAGCGGAAGACCCAGGTATCTAAAGGGAAAATGCCCTAGCTAAAAACCACAAGCTCTCACAATAGATCCCTACATATCATTAAGTAGGTTGGAAGCAAATATCATGCATTTACTTGGGTTAGGGTGAAGACCCGAGGAAGCACTGAAGTTATTAAGCGCCTTGTGCAGGATGGAGAATGATTGAGGATCCGCATGGCAAAACATCATCAAATCATCTGCAAAACATAAATGAGAAAGCCTATTCTTCTTGTATCTCCAGTGGAAGGAAAACTCATTAGAGTTCTATATAGCATGGTTAATGTAGGAGGAGGGAACATCCATTATAATTATAAAAAGGAAAGGGGATAAAGGGTTCCCTTGCCTTAAACCTTTGGAACCTCCTAGACAATGAAAAAATTGTCACTAAACCTTCTACCCTTGATGAATGTAGTCTGACATTTGTCGATAAAGGTAGGGAGAATAGGTTATAGCTTCCTAGACAACAATTTGGAAATGACTTTATAAATGGTATTGCAGCAGGATATGGGTCTAAAATCATTAAAGGTAGTTGGGTTTGGGACTTTGGGCACCAAGGAGATGTATGTGGAGTTGATCTCTTTCAAGATATGCCCATTGATGAAAAAATTTCTGACAGCACAAGAGATGTCATAACCCATAATAGACTAGGCTCTTTTGAAGAAGTAGGCATTGTATCCATCCGGACCAGGAGCCTTAGAGTTCTTGAGAGAAAAGAAACAATTTTTGATATCCTTCATAGTGGGAATGCTTACCAAATCTTCATAGAGAGAAGCAGGAATGGACTTACAGAAGACTGTGTTAAGGGATTGAGATCCAGTGTAATTACCAATAGTGTCACCAAACAAATCTTTGAAAAACCTGAGAGCTTCATCCTTGATGGTTTAGATGGAATCAGTGGACTCACCATTAGCCAAGGTAAGGCTAGTAATCTTTTTCCTGTTGCACTTATTACTGAAGGTTTTCATAAAAAAAGCTGTATTCTGGTCGCTATCTTTAATCCAATTAACTCCAGACTTTTAATGGAAGAACTGTTCCTCAGCTTTTGACGGCTCAATGTACTTATGAAGAGAGACCTTCTCAGAGCTTCTAACAACATCATTAGATGGATCAGCATCCAACCTAACCTGACATTTGTGGAGGTCCTCCCTAGCAGCCACCATTATATGAGAGATCTCACTGAAGTCTTTAGTGTTGAGTTGCTTCAATTTGGACTTCAACATTTTCAGCTTCATCACCACCTAAAACATAGTTGTTCTTTGAACCGGATGGGACCATACAGAAGCCACTGCGTCGAAAAAGTCTTTATGGTCAGCAAGAAAGTTAAAGAATCTGAAGGGAATTTTCTTCTTTGTGTTTATATCTCCACACTTAACAATCATGGGAGAATGATCAGAGATCCCATAAGGCAGGAACTCACATCCGGACATAGGGAAAGAGGATATCCATTTCTCATTACTCATTACCCTATCAAGCTTCCTAGTTACATTAGCAGTAGTAGGACCCTCATTCGCTATCTCCAGTCTTCGTTTGTCACTATCGTTGAATTCTCCAATAATGACAAAAGAACAGATGAAAAGAATATATAGTATATGTCAAACCCGCAACCGGTCTGCGTTTGTCTTCGATGGACTCAACCTGGGTTTGTCTTCCATATATACCACCACAATAATGACAAGAAGAACATATATATATATATATATATATATATATATATGTCAAACCTGCTTTCTGTATATTTTTTCTTCAATTGTGTCACATCGTCATGCTTATTAGCCTTTGATTTTACCATTGCTAATGGCACCCAAAATGGAACAATGGCATTGTGTAAAAAACTAAGAGCCATTATATAGTTAAATGAAGTACCATACACAACTTAGCCAGGTTATTTGATTTTTTTTTTCAACTGTTTTCTCTACAAGAGCATAAATGGAAAATTTTGCCCTGTTTCCCATGTGACAAGGTAGGAACTGATATGGAAGATAAACTGAAAATGGTTCCTTACAAACACTATCTAGAATAAAAGAAAAGAAAAAAACATGTTAAGGCATTAAATTAAAATGAACGAAAGATCGATACAGAAAATTAATCTCATGTCACATGTGTATTTTAACAAAATAGAAAAGAGGGGAAGCTGAGATGTCAAATAATTAACCAGGAAAATATAAAGGATAATTTACTTCTAAAGAAACTCAAATAAAGAAGAAAATGAGTTAAAGGGCATTAACAAACGCAGACCAATTGGCGACTTTTTGGTCTATCTCAGTCGTTTTTTGGTCTATCTAAGCTTAACCAACCTAGCTTGCCGTTTTTGGTTTGTCTAACATCGCCGAACTAAAATGGGTCACTGGAATTGATGGAAGCAACATGCAGTTAGAAAATGAGTTTCGAATCGGGTACGCCGGCCTTATTTTCTCCATGAACACCAGTAATAGCTTGAAACTGGGTTTGCTGGTGAGAACTATAACAGAGTTTCAAAGTGGGTTCGTTCTGAGCTGAATCAAACTCCATGAACGTCAGCTTAAACTGGGTATAAAAATGGTACATCCTGTTCATGCGGCGGTGCATGACGTTAGTGGAGGTTTTTGGAAGTGGTGGTGGAGCTGTTTACGGTGCAGGGCGACGTGGTGGATATATATGTATATGTTCAAAGGTATGTGTGTATGTGTGTATATATATATAGTTTTAGGGATATTTTAGTTTTCTATCAAATTCTTTAGGCTAACGAGTTAATTTGAAAAAGTCAAAGGGTATTTATGTTATTTTACATTGTGTCATTACCATGCAAGTAACTATTGGGGTGTGAGTGAAAAACATAACAAAAAATTTGTAATTTGAGTGATAGTTATTTTCGAAAGATGTTTAAGGGTGATATTTGGCCAAACTTGAGGGGGTGTAAGTGAAATTAACCTTAAAATATATTTAATTTATTTTTTATAATACATTTTTAATAATAAAAATTTACCTTTATATGGAAAAGCTAGAGCCAACCTTCCCCTTCCCCACCGATGTCAGTTTGCCAACCATAAGCAAATCTCGACAGCATAATCTTAACTTAGGAACTATTCAATAGATACTATAGCCACAAATGTCCTCTTAGATGTGCTTTGAAATTCGACTTGAGAAAGGATATTGATTCTATAAGATGGCTCTTTTTGCATGATTGCCTCTCTCTCTCTCTCTCTCTCGGGCTTCCTTCCCATTTTTATCTCCTAATCCCAGATTAATGCACCATACCTTTATATGGAAAACTCCAAGGTTTCTTAAAAGAGTTAATGACCTTAGACGGGGGGACTCATTGTTCCATTTTATGTTTTGTTTTGGGTATTCAAAATCTTCTCTACGATCCATAGCTAAGTCCCTCACTCTGAATGGACCTTTGTTCAAATTTCACTAGAGATGCAAGAAAATGTCTATCCCAAGTATCATTTTTGTAGACGACCTGATTTTACTATCACATGGTGGTCTATATTCAGTTTAAACATTGAAAGGAGCTCTAGATCGACCTCTTCACTTGGCTCCCAAGCCTATAAAAAAGGACAATTTTTTGTTCAGAAATTGATCCAGCAACGTTGGAGAAGCTAACCGATCAAAATGGATAGATGGGTATGTGTTTGAACCGCCTCGATGACCCTTGAGAAATTTCTCACTAAAGCAGACACTTTCTTTCATTTCCCAACCTTCTATGCTAGTCTAACAGAGCCATTAAGTGTAGAATAGTCTGTCAGTCCCGATGCATAGATATATATGTATATGTTCAAAGATACATGTGTATATATAGTTTTAGGGATATTTTAGTCTTTTTATCTGATTCTTTCTGTTAAAGAGTTATTTTAAAAAAGTCAAAGGGTATTTAAGTCATTTTATATTGTTTCATAATTGTGCAAGTAATGGTTGGGGTGTGAGTGAAAAACGGAACAAAAATTTGTAATGTGACTGATAGTAAAAAAATTTGTTGTTTCCTACTATGAATGGAAATAGAAAATTTAAAGCATTACAATTTTAAAAGAAATGATACCTCTATTCCATATTTTAAAAATTAATAATTATTTTTCTTAAATACCACAATTATCCTTTTCAGTTATGGTAAGATCTTTATGGCTTTGCCGTCTCCCCCTCTTTTCCAATCAACGTTTTTGGTATCTTCCCTCTTTCCCAATCAACGTTATTGGTATCGTGCTATATTTTTGTTAATCCCCCCTTTTGTTTTGCTTTCTACCTTTCTAAACTTTTTGTCTATTTTGTATCCTTCTCTCATTAGGGTTTGATATTGATCTTAACATAGTTAAGTAATTAATTTTGTTACCATAAAAAAGTATATATATTGAATAATTATTAAAATTTCATAAACCATTAAACTCCTTTGATGGTAATAATATTAGGGGTGTCAATTCGTGTTCATGGGTCGTAATCATGTCGTGTCGATGTAAAGGTATTCTACTAAATAGGTAAACTCAAGCCCAACCCATTTAATAATCGTGTCAGGAACCCTCAACACTAATCCGACCTGTTTATTAAATGGGTTAATGACCTATTTATCAAAATGAGACATTTGATATTCAATCAAATAATAATTACTAGAAAAATTTTGTCACAATTAACCCAAATATTCAAAATAAGAAGAAAAATCATAAGGCGTAGTCAAGGTTTATGTTAAAACGATTTAACTGTCCATAGTAATTAAGTTTTAACAGGTAACATATTGCATATGTCATATTCATGATTGTGACATGTTAAGTTAAACGTGTATAAACGGGTTACATGTGTTGAATTCCCTCAACTCTAACCCAACACGGTTAAGTAAACGGGTTAATCGTGTCAACACTTTATGACCCAAACCTATTTAAGGTCAACCCAAATCCACTTATTTCATGTTGTGTTCGAGTCGTGTTAACGGGTTGTGTCGTAATTTGCCACCCTTAGAAATAATAGTGATGTGAATAGTAATTTGTTTCTTTTACTTTTCTTTTCTATTTTATGCTTTGAGTTTACCGTTTGGAATTTTTTTTTTTTTTTCTTTTTTTTTTTCTGATGTGATTTTCAAAAATTAATTTGGATGGTGATGGGAATGATAATATTTAAAATAAATAAAAAAAAATCTTTTATATTTTATGCTTTGAGTTTAGTTTGATTTTTTCCCAAATGTGATTTTTAAGAACTAATTTAGAATTTATTTGAATATTTATATTTATCTTGTACTTGTTGATAAATAAATTCTTTTAACTCTTTTGAGAATAAAATTAAAATATTCGACAAAAGAAAGAAAAAAAATAGTATAGAAAATAAATAAGATAAAAGAAAAAGTTTACCGTGAAAAGGGATGATATTATAAAATGAGAGAAGTTGCATTAATGAGTTTAAGGACCTTTTAGTCATCATAGTTAGTAAAATACGGTACGAAAAAAACACGGGTACGGAAATATACGAGTATAATTCGATATTTTTTAAAAATACATTTAAAAAAAAGTAAAAATATGAATACGGATGCGTACGTATATAATACATTATATACACTAAAAAATTAGGACAAAAAATTCGGCTATACACATCTTATTATTTTCTTATATGTCATATATTTGTAATGACAATGAATAATAGGTAACAAATAAAAAAATAAATATATTATAAATTTACAATTAACAGTACTATCACAATAATCATAACATAAATAAACTATCTGAATATAATTAATCAATAACCATAGGTCCATGATCAATTTATCACAAAATTAATGAAAAAAATTTCTAATTTAATTAATCAATTATGTTGCCTAAATTAAAAATAAAATGCAGCTGCTTGAACCTCTTAGGGTACTTTTGAACAAATTTCAATATCTCTACCTTTTACCCGGATAAATGTGATTTGACTGTTGAAAAACCTCCATTACAGTTATGCTACATTTGGTGTGCAGGAATGGAATGGAATGGAAGTGGGAATGGAATGAGAATGGGAATGTAATGGAATGGTTATTCTCATTCTATTGTTTGGTTGTAAATATGAAATGTGTAAGAATGGAATGATAATAACCATTCTAGTGTTTGGTTGGACCAATTTAAAATTTAGAATGGAATAAATTTTAAATTGAATTCTCCAAAATATCGCTCTTAGTAACAAATAAATTAAATTAACAAAATAACATCCTCTAATAATTTTTTAAAAATAAATGGTGGTAGTGGCGGTGGTGGATGGTGGTAGTGGAGGAAAGTGGTGGTGGTGTTTAAAGGCGGTGGTGGCAATGGTAGAATGAGGTGGTAGTGGCGGTGGAAAGCAGTGATAGTAGTGTGGTGGTGGCGGCAATGGAAGGAGATAGTGGCGTAGGTAATGGTGGTGGAAGCCAATGTTTGAAGGCGGTGGTGGTGGAAGGTAGTGAAGGTGGCGGTGGTGGAAGGTGGTGGTGGTGGCGGTGGAAAGTGGTGATGATGGTGGTGGTGGAAGGTGGAGGCGGCGGTGGTGGAAGGCGGTGGCAGTAGCGGTGGTAGTAGAGGAAAGCGATGGGGGTGGTGGTGGTGGAAGGCGATGGAGGCGGTGATAGTGGTGGTAGAAGGCGGTGGTGGAAGACGGTGGTGGTGGTGAAAGGCGTTGGTGAAAGGCGGTGGTGGAAGGTGGTAGTGGTGGTGAAAGGCCGGTGGCGGTAGTGGTGATGGTGGAAGGAGGTGGCAGTGGTGAAAGGCAATGGCGGTAATGGTGGTGGAAGGTGATGGCGGTAGTGGTGGTGGTGGTGGAAAGTGGTGGTGGTAGCGGCAATGGAAGATGGTGGCGGTAGCAGCAATGGAAGGCGGTGGCAGTGGCGGTGGCGATGGAAGGTAATGGCAATGGAAGGCAGTGGTGGTGGTGAAAGGCGGTGGTGGAAGGTGGTAGTGGTGGTGAAAGGCGGTGGCAGTGGTAGTGGAAAGTGGTGGTGGTGGTGGTGAAAGATGGTGGTAGCAGTGGTGGTGACGAAAGTGAAAGGCGATGGCAGCGGTGGAAGGCGGTAGCGGTGGTGATGGAAGTGGTGGCGGTAGTGAAAGGCAATGGTAGTGGTAGTGGTGGAAGGTGGTGGCAGTAGCGGTGTTGAAAGGTGGTGGCGGTACGTGGTGGTGATGGAAAGCGGTGGGCGATGGTGAAAGTCGGTGCCGGTGCTGGTGGTGGAAGGCAGTGGTTGTGGTGAAAGGTGGAGGTGGTTGTGGTGGAAGACAGTGGTGATTTTTTGGACTTGGAACATGAGGGTTTTTTAGGAAATTTATTTTTTTTAAAAAATTACTTGGGAATGGAATGGCCATTTCATAAGTTTGGAATGGATTTTCATTCTAATGGAATGGTCATTCCCACTTTAAATTACATACCAAACAATGAAATGGTTGGAATGGGCATTTCATTCTATTCCATTCCTGCAAACCAAACGCAGCGTTAGAGTTTTGTTCAACATGATCCCAAAATACATCCCCTTTTTTCATTTTTCCTTGATAGCATATATATTTATAATAAATGCATAAGTATATGGTGCGATATTCGTGAAAATAACTTTATATTCTACTAAAACATTTAGTGAATGCGGTGATTTACAAACTTTCAAAATAATAATAATAATAATAAATATACTAACAAAATTTAAAAGATCTCAAAACAAAACAAAAAATTTATAAATGTCTACAAACATCAATAAAAATCTATGATTCTTCAAAATTATAGTGTTCCACAAAGTATATATATGTGTTTCATTACTTTGATTAAAGATTAAGCATTGGATTGGCAATAATAAGAGATTAAAAAAAAAAAAAGTAGAGTGATAGTAAAACAACAGTGGTCACAGCCTTTCTCGAGATTGCACAACAAATAATATTATTTTGATGATGTGAAAGAGAAGGGCTATACCAAACAAAATACGGTAGGTTGTGTTAAGAATGTGTATTTGAGAAACGTGAATGAAAAAAAACACAATTAGGTTATCCTAAAATATAAACACAAATTAAACGGAGCAACCAAAACTAATTAAACAGAGCAACCAAAACGAATAAATGCATTACGGGATGATGAAAAAAAAAAAAAAATTCATATTTTACAGTATCTTTTAACTCAGATTGACATACACAAAAATTTTCTCAAAATTCGTATGCATTTAATTATATATATATATATATATAGACACATTCGAAAACCCTACTCCACAAACCCTATTCCATAAACCTTCTGCCGCATTGAATGGAAACGTATTTTTAAAAAAATACATTTTGGGTGTCTCTAAATCTCATTCATGTTCAAATAAATTTAAACCATTATAAAATTAATTAATTATTTATTTATTAATCCCTCCACCCCAATATAATTGTCCACATAACTTAAAGTTGCCCTCCCTTGAAATAGTATTCTCACTGATTATTTATACCTAGCTTTGCTTGAATGATAGAGACCTCAAGAATTAGCAGAGCAACGGTGAGAGTTGGGTTAGCTTTATGTTTCATTTAATTCTATATTATGCAGTAATGATATTGTGAAGCACTCTAAGCCGTTTGCATATATTCTCTTGCTTTTATAATAGTTTAAATTTATTTGAACATGTCGATATTTTGACATTGATACTTCCCAAAGCATGAATAAGAGACAACCTTTAGATTTGACTACTTTCAAATGTGTTTGTTTGTTCTTTGCAGTAAATATCATTTTCTTAATTGGCAAAATTTTACTAGTAACTTGCAGTTACAAGATGGTGAAAGCTCTATTGTTTCACTTTGTTGATTTGGTACAAAAATTGTGTTATTTTAGCATACCCCAAAAGAAACTTTTACTTCTACCCTTTTCAAAATAGTTGAGACTGGTTGGAGGTGTTGCTAGGATTTCTTCATTTAAAAGGGTAATTGATGACTTTCACACGAATGTTTTGACAACCTTATTTAGCTTAAATGATTAAGACCTTGTTAGGATTGGCAAGCCTTAATTTATAGGAAGCTGGAGGGGACTAGTTTCCTTCTTCCTAACCTTCACACAAGACTCAAGTTGACAATTTTGAATTAAACACAACTTACAAGACCCAAAACAGTGACGGTATGCATATAAGTATGTATATATATAGAAAGAGATAAGTGATATTTTTGGAATTAAATTAATTTACAAATATAGAATATAAGTATTAAGGATACAATTTAAGAGAAAAAAATATGAAACATATATAGAATTTTATGAAGAATGAGAAAATTTAGGATGGCACTTTCCATATTTTTATTAAAAAACATATATATTATTATAAAATATATATAAAATATAAGATCGAGAGGGAGAAATCCCTGGGTACTTAACTGCCTCTATGAAATCTCATATATAAAGTGAGTTCTGGTCAATTTAAAGTAAATAGAAGTGGTTGGGGGTAAAACAAGTAATTTTGTAAGCTATCTCTTGATCTCATTAAACTCATTTGACAGTAATAATAGTGATGTGAATGGTAATATTTAAAATAATAAAAAAATCTTTTCTTTTTTATGCTTTTAAATTTAGTTTGATTTTTTTTCCAAATGTGATTTTTAAGAACTAATTTAGAATTTATTTAAATATTTATGTTTACCTTGTACATAAATTCTTTTAACTCTTTCGACAATAAAATTAAAATATTAGGAATTTTGTGAAAATAAAAAAAAAAATAGTAAAGAACATAAATAATTAAGATAAAAGAAAAAGTTTACGGTCAAAAGGGATGATATTATAAAATGAGAGGCACTGCATTAATTTCAATTTTTATAAATAAGAATATAAGCATATGTACAGGCTATGAGTTAGCCCATTGCAATCACAAAGTGTCCAACATATATATATATATATATATATATATATATATATACACATATTCTGAAACACTATTCCATAAACCCTTCTGCCGCATTGAAGAGCCAGATAAAGTTGCAATAGGAAGAAAACAAAGAGAAAACAAAGATAGCCAGCAATGGAAGGTGACACACAAAGTCTTCCATGTGATGTCATATACACCATACTCTCCAAACTACCCGTCAAATCTCTGTTTCAATTGAGATGCGTTTGTAAATCATGGCGTGATGTAATCTCCGAACCCCAATTCTCGAAATCACATCTCACTAAATCAATTAAGTTGGTTAACCGTCAAAGAATCTTTGTCCGGGACACCATGTCCGCCTGTTTCCCCTCTATAGGTTGTGAGGACGATTTCGACGAAGAACTAAAGTTTCCTGTTCAAAAGTATTGGAGGGCTATAGTGTTGGGATTATATGCCCTACAAGCCAATTAATTATTATTAATTCGATATTTTATTAATAAATGTGATATTCATGCATTGGGTTTTACATATATTTGTATGAGATACATTATAGTCCTCAAGTTGCATTATAGGTGATTTAAGTGTGTAAATGAGATTTACTTGCAGGAGATTTGGGATCACCAGTTTCTTGCACCTTGGCATTGTTCGCACTCAGTGATAGAAGTTGGGCACTTTTATCTGTAAATCTATAACACACTTAACCTCTATAAGATAGGATGGTTTATCTCGACCATTGGGGTAGTTGACTCTAAGGCAGTGTGTTAGCGCTTGGAGTACACTGAACTGGATCACCATAAAATCACACCATACAATGTACTGTCATTATTTTGGTGTGTTTCTTATGGACTAAATTTATAAGCTTTAAATTCTGAGGGATTTAGTGAACTCAAGTTTCAGTATTAGTCACTTTGACTTACCAATGTGTGAGATCTTTTTAAGATTAATACCACGGTATCTTGGGTGGCTAATGTTGGAGCTCTGGGAACACAAATGCTCAACATGGAATCCACACTCTTTATAAGAGTTAGAATATCCCCTTGATGCAATTTAATAAGTTTGATCACCGGAACCTGGCTAGGGCATTTTAGTAAAATGTTTACTAAATTATTTTTCTATTATTTATTTAGAAAAATATTTATTTTGAAAATCCTTTTATAAAAAAATTTAATTCAGTGATCATAAGGATAAAATTGGTTACTCAGGGAATATAAAATATAAGTAAACCTTAGGTGGGACGGTATATATTTTACTGGGGCTACTTATGGATATTCGGTAGTGGAGGGGCTTATATGTAATTATTTGGTAGACATGGCCTTGTCATAATTTCTAAGTCCTAGAGTGCAATTACAATTCTATTGTGGTGTTTATTGTAATTAATTGGATAGGATAGAGTTATGCCAATTGGAGCTAGGATAAGGAAGCCCTCTTGGATCCTCATCCCTAGCCCCAGACTTTTAACCGACTCTCTCAAGTCATATATTTGGGAACGCTGCAATAAAAATATTATTCTGTTACACAATACAAAATACAGAGAGTGAGAGAGAAGGTAAGGGTTCCACAAACCTACCATTGGGGTCATGGAGATGAAGACTCACTAGTTTTCAAGGCTAAAGAAGAATATTGTTTTCGAATAAGACGATTATTCAATCGTCCAAAGGTATGAGATTCCTTTACAGTATTTATTGATTTGTTGAAAAATCACATGGATTAGATCCTGAAAAATTTTAAATGCTTCCATTGTGCCTTCATATAGTGTTGTGTTGTTGTAATGTTTTAGAATTGTTGCGTGCTCACAAGAGTGACAATGTGTACTTTGGAATCCATCCATCAGAGATTACAAAAGGTTCTCATGTCCATCTCATATATCTCGCAACTATATGCCACATGGACTTTACTATGATTCTTCCATGGATGATTACAAGGTCATATTTTTCTCTAAGGAGCCAGAAAATAATTTTATTGTTTTTAGTTTCAAAGGTCAATCTTGGACAGAGCCTAAGAAATTCCCTTATTTGGATTTTCACGGTGAGATGGTCCTTGCAAATGGAGTGTTGCACTTGGTTGCTCTTAAACCTAGGAAAGTTGCCAACGTAAGGCCTCCCGCTCAACCATACCCATTTTTCTAGATGTGTTTTTGTTACAATACACACCTATATAAGCAAGATCCCACTCAAACATATTTGATTGTTTGCTTTGATACTGTGGATGAGAAGTTCAAGGAGATGCCACAACCAAATTGTATAAATGAAGGAGACAAATTTAGTTTGACTCTTATCAAAACAAGCATCGGCCTATCCAAATTTATATATGGATACTTTAGTTTTGCCCATTTGTACAACTCCAGTAAAAATAAAGAGGAAAAGGGGATTATAAGGAGGTAAATAAAAAAAAAAAAAAAAAATCTCTATTTTTCTAGCTTCTGTTCAATTTCTAAGTTAATTATGTTTTTTTATTGTTGTGATCGATATTAGTTGTCAAAAGAAATATATATAATTCTTTTCAATAGTAGATTCAATTACCTTGAGTCATGCCTAAAGCATTGTAGTTAAATTTAGGGATTAGTGAAGATAATGAAGAAATGCAATGGTAAATAGAAACAAGACTGAACTATATATGCGTGTGTGCATATACACGTATGGTTGTTTGTATTTATATTATAAATTTCTAACTAAGTGCATAAATCTTTACAAAGTTCATATCCCATTAATTACCGAAAAAAAAAAAAAAAAAGTTTATATCCCATGCTGATAGTGATTGACCTTCTATTTGACAATGTTATTTGCCATTTAATATTTTCGTAACTTACAAGTTATATTAGTAAAGTTATGACAAGCTTGGATAGCTATATGGACGCTAGAAATTACTTCTCATTCTCATGTGGGAGACACTTTTGAATTTTATTTTAAATTCCTTGTGTGGTCTCTTTTTTCCTTCCCCCTAGCTCCTTTAGTATTTTATTTTATTATTATTATTTTCTTAAGCTTATTTTTACTTTTCCTATCATGTCCAAACAAGGATAACAACTCGAGATACTGGCAAGTATGTACGGGGCTACACGAGTCTAGCAAGGTCATCCGCCCCCACTAATTTTTTATATTTATATTAAATACATACCTAAATTGAATTTTTGGTAAAACTCATCTATTTTGGTAGTTTGAATATTTATTATTATTATTATTATTATTATTTTGCTGTCGTTTAAAGTTGCCCTTACTTAAAATAGTTTTCTCACTGATTATTTATACCTAGCTTCGCTTGAATGATAGAGACCTCAAGAATTAGAAGAGCAACATCGAGTGTTGGGTTAGCTTTATGTTTCATTTATCTCAATATTATGCAGTAATGATATTATGAAGCACTTTAAGCCATTTGCCTTTATTCTCTTGCGTTTATAATGGTTTAAATGTATTTAAACATGTCGATATTTTGACATTGATACTTCCCAAAGCATGAATAAAAAACAAACTTTAGATTTGACTACTTTCAAATGCAATGCTTATTTTTTAACTTTGCTATTTCTTATGCCAATTGTAGCACAAGAAATAGCCGTAGCTATTTTAGAGAGAGAGAGAGAGAGTGAGAGAGAGGGGGTTTCATATATATATATATATATATATATATATATATATTATGTGTGTGTGTGTGTGTGTATATATATATATATATAAGATCGTAAAAAATTTCACCAAATAGGATTTAGTTTGCAAAACAAGAATTACAGACTTTGATTACAGAAAAAAAAAAAAAAAAAAAAAAAAAAGAGTTACAGACCTTGATCATAAAATAGAATTATATAAAAAAAAAAAAATTAAAACAAAACCCATACATATAAGTTAGCAGTTACAGAGAAAGAGAGGGGAGCAAGCTTGAGACAGCGGCTGAAGCTTGCGAACGCGAACCCGAACTGGAACAGCAGGATATGGAAACTGAAAGATATGGGTTTTGATTTTTTGAACAATCTGGAATGATATGGCCGATATGGGTTTTGATATAGCTAATAGGTTTTGGATTTTTTATTCTTGAAGACAATAAGATAAAGTTAAATATATGGGTTTTGAACATCTAATTCTTGTAGATTTTGAAGTTTGCGGTGGTAGAGAAAGAAAGAGGGGCAATTTCAGAGTTGTGAACGAGTGAATAGAGATGGAGGCGATTTGTGAGGCTGAAATGATTTGCCCTAAAACTATATATATTTAGGAGGCTAAAATGATTTGCCCTAAATATATATATATTTCTAATATTAATATAATCAAATATATATAATATACATATATATAAATCTATATATTTGATTATATATATATATATATATATATATATAAATCTATATCTTTTTTGGAAATTTATATATATATATATATATATATATATATATATATGTGTATATTTGGGTCCTTTTTTGACCAGATATTTTAGATTTTTGATTCTTTTTAATTAAGTTTAATTTTAGTTTCCTTCTAATGTCTACAACTTGACTTGGAATGTGCCTAATATTAACATTACTGATGCAAATACGAATGGTGGGAATGGTAGTTGAAAAAGAATAGTGGTTATGTTAAAAAATAGCATTGTCATCATTGGAGCAGAATTGCTAAAATGTAGCATTTTAACACTGTAGCACTGTCAAAATATAGATTTGGCATCCGAATTTGGCATTTTAGCATTAGAGATGCTCTTATATTCTATTCATACTATTTCATCATATTCTCTACCCACCAATAAAATAAGTATAATACATGAGTTTATATAAGCTCTAAAACATATGTAACTAATTACATTTCAATGTCTAATTACTTCCACTAATCCCACTAACATTGTATTTAGTAGACTTAAATCTCATGTCTTCCACTAACACAAATACAAACTCCCACTAACACACAATTAACACACCATATTAAAGGACTTGTAACCTTCACAAAAATCCTAAAAAGCACATAATCAAGTTTAATTTCCAACACCCCCTTTAAACTTGATTTTGTAACTTTCAAATAAACTTCTTATTGATCTTGGAAACTTCAACAATTCAATTCCACCTATTTCCATTGATGTATGGCTTGTGAAAAGTCTTCAAATGCTTGTTTGATGTCTTCACACAATCATATATCATCCCCTTTATACAAATACACCATCTATCTTTTTTCTTCTTGAATTTTTTATGACTCTTCCACTTCACACGTACTTCTTCTTTAGAGTCAAAAAATAAATCCATATTCATCCAACCTGTGTCAATTACAAAATTCTCCAAACTATTTTTTAAAAAAGTAATTTGAGAATTTCTTATCATCTTGAGTTTCAGTCTCATACTTCTTTGGAGTAAATTTCTTTAAAAAAAAGTTCATCATTTTCCACAACATGAACACAATTATCATAATATTTGATTTCATTTTTTAATTGAGGTGAATATGAAGAAATCATAATTTTATCAAATAAGTCGAATCTAACTTCTTTCAAGGTGGAATTTGTAACCATACCTGAAGATGTTAATGCACCAATTTGAAAAACTTTTTCCTCTTCTTTAGTACTTTTTTCTTCTTTAATTTCTTTCTCCACTTCATTTTTCTTAACTTTTTTAATTTCTTCTTTAACACATTTGCTCACCACTTCCTCATTCACCATTTAAAGTTCTTCTAGTTTTGAATCTTCAAAATGTTCAACTTCATTTGTGTTGTATGCCTCTTCATTCCACAAATTTGTCCTCTATACTTTCATAATTAGCCTTCGTAAACTCATCATCCTCAAAGCATTGTACCCAATACTCCATTAGTAGTGATTCACCTCTATGATTGGAAACGATGGCCTCGAGCATCTTCCAAACACAACTTGTAGTTTTGGACTCTCCAAAATACTCCCAAATTTTTTGATGTATTGCCTTTTTGCAACACTACCAATGCCTTTTTTTCTTTCTTTTCAAGAAATTTATTGGACATGCCATTCTTTAGCTCTTCTCCAACTACATCCCACAAATCACATGCGTTGAGGTATGATTTCATGATAATTCTCATTCTCTTGTAATTAGAGAACATCATTTTCTCACTAAGAAAATGCATTTTCTCATCTTCAACATCATCAAGGAGAAACATGTTTTTCTCAAAACGTTGAACTTTTTAGGATCAACTTCGTCAGACCTTCAGGATTGTCTAGGCTCTGAACATGAAATTTGGCTTTGATATGGAATCTAGCTCTGATACCACTTTATTGAAAATAGTGGACAGGCTAGCTAGAGACACACACAACGCAATAATATGGAAGATGAATTGAGGAAAGGAACATTTAGAAATATATTATATTCTACTCATACTATCTCATCTTATTCTCTACCCACATATAAAATAGGTATAGTACATGAGTTTATATAGACTCTAAGACATATGTAACTAATTACATTTTAATGACCAATTACTTCCACTAATCCCACTAACATAGTATTTAATAGACTTAACTCTCATTTCTTCCACTTACACAAATACAAACTCCCACTAATACACAATTAACACACCATATTAAAGGACTTATAACCTTTACAAAAACCCTAAAAGCATATAATTAAGTTTAATTTCCAACAATATCATAGGAAAGGAATCAAATAGAAATTATTCGACGTAGTAATAATATAGAAGTCTATTAAGAGATGTAATACTGTAATACTTGAAGGAGTAAAAAATATAAATTGTAGTTAGCTTGATCTATATCCTTTAATTAGCTTGATCCATCTTTTGGGAGATTGGATTGCGAGTTTGATCGGGGGAGAATTTGCGTTTTATTGTTAGAGAGACAACCTGACCCCAAAACAAAACTGAGTTGGTAAAACTATTTTTGTTGATTTGGTACAAAAATTGTGTTATTTAATATAGCCCAAAGGAAAATTTTACTTTTACCTTTTTCAAAATAGTTAAGATTGGTTGGAGGTGTTGATAGGATTTCTTTATTTAAATGGGTTGACTTTCACATGAATGTTGTGTTTTGTTTGATAAGCTCATTCAGATTAAACGATTAAGACCTGTTAGGATTGGCTTTAAAAACTGTTTTTGGCTCTCTAAACCCCGAAAGCCAAAATTTAGAGTATTTGGATTACTCAAGACAAAGAGTTTTAGAAGAGTTACAAATTGGACCTCCAGATTCTTATCCTATGCTGGGAGAGCAGTTCTTATTAGATTCTTATCCTATGCTGGGAGAGCAATTCTTACTAAATCAGTGATGTGTTCCCTTCAGTCTTATTGGTCCCAGGAATTTGTTCTATGTACCTAAGAAGGTTTTTGATGAAATTAACAAGATTCTAAGAAGCTTCTATTAGTCAGGGGTTGACCTTAAGAAAAGGGGGGCAAAGGTTGCTTGGCTTGCTATTTGTACACCAAAGATGTATGTTGGCTTGGGGTTTCCTGATCTTGAGCTATCAAGTATAATTGTAAACCTAAAGCATATTCAAAAGTTTTGTTTGAGGAATGAGAGTCTTTGGGTGGCCTGGACTTGCTATTACCTTATTAAGGATGTTTTTGGACTATCAGACCCTCTGCACTTAATTCTAGTTTTTTGAGGAATTTATTAAGGCTATGGGAAATGGAAAGAGGCATCATTAAGTATAAGGTAGGGTATGGGAAGGACACAAAGCTGTGGATTGATTATTGGCTTCCTAATGGCCCAATTGTAAAACAACTTGGATTGAATGATTTAGAAATTCTTCAACTGGACACTTTAGCCACAGTTGATGGCCTAATTTGCAGCAATTATTGGATGGTTCCTTTATTACTGAGTTTCCCATAGTTCTTTCAATCTCTGAACTTTCTCTCCCAGCTGTATTCCTTACCTCCTCCCTCTTAATAGCAAGATAGCATTGTGTGGTTGCCTAGTCCTTCTAGTACCTACTCATTCTCCTATACCACCGCTTACTTTATCCCACTATCCCCAACCTTTGTCTGGCATAAACTAATTTAGTTCAAGCATCATTTACCTAAGCACAACAGCATTGCTTGGTTAGTAGTAAGAGGTAGGCTCTACACTTTAAACTCTAAGCCAATGCTTTATAAGCACTATGTCAGTAGATGTTACCTATGTCTTGCTGAGAATGAATCTATGGACCGCCTGTTCTTCAAGTGTAGCTATATTTCACAGATTTAAAGGTTTATTTAGGAGATTGTAGGGTTTTATATACTCCCCAACTATTGGATGGTTTTGATACAGTAGTGTTCAACTCATTGGACTTCTTATGATTTCTTGACACATAAATTGTTACTGCCTGCAGCAATTTATTTCCTCTGGCAAGAGAGAAATGGAAGGGCTTTCAAGAATGTTTCTACACCTCCTCATCACATTATTTCCCAAATCAAGACTTATACCAGAGCAAATCTTGCAACAATCAAGTTAAGGAGGAGTGCTGATCTTAGGCTAATCACATCTGAGCAAGATCTTCATAGTTTGTTTGTGCAGGCCTGTTCAACATCCTATGCGCACTCTTGGCTAGTCTCATAAGGTTCTATTTGGAGGATATCAGTGGCAATATTGGATTGTTTTGTATATTCAGTATTGTAGCTACTATTCTGGTTTATTGTTCATTGGTTGTACTAGGTTGTAGTTGTTGTTAAGTAGGCTGCATTAGGTTACAGTGGTTTGTTTTGGTTCGAGGTTACTTTAGGCTGCCTTTGGTTGATTGTTCACCTCAGTATTTCCCCATCTTAGGGCTCCATGCACATTCTTTCTCTCTTTTATACAAGCTTACCCTTTAACCAAAAAAAAATAAAATGACAAAGAGCTTTGGCCTTCTGGAAGAGCCTTTATTTATAGGAAGCTGGAGGGGACTAGTTTCCTTCTTCCTAGAAAACAAGGGAAATCAATTTCCCTTTAATAATACTTTTGTAATTCCTTTCCTATCCTAAATTTAGGTGAGTGAAAAAATTAATAAAATTCCAACGGTATCCCATTTATATTTTGCAAACTATGGGAAGAGAGGACACTTTTCTCTTTCTTTCTTTAATATCTTGTAGAGCATTCTAAAATTAGGGTTTCAAAAATAAAAACATGTTGTACTAGTGAGGGTTTGTGTTTCCTATCTAGATAAATTTACTTTAACTAGTGAAAATTTGGTTTGATTCTTTGATTTTGTATTGTTTAGAGGTCTACTAGTTTTTTTGATGATTTTTATAAAACTATTATTTTATATGAATTTTTTCATGGTTATATCACATTGGGTTACCTATTGTTTACTCCATTATTTTTTGTCCAATGGGAAGGCAACATATGGCAAGTTCCAATGGCACTTACCACGCTGGATTATAACTCTAATAAGTTATTATTGGAGTATTAAAGCTATTTAATTTTACATAACAATCAAAGACAAGTGGGCCAGTACAATCCTACCATATAGAGTTTTCTATCCTAAAAGAAAAGAGGTGAGTCCTATTAGGACTTGCCATCTTTAAAGTGATGGCTTACAAATTCCTATTTGGAATGGATATTACAACACCTGACGAGTTCCACTAAGCTTACCATAGTTCTGACCATGGTATATCAATTCTTTTTAAGATTGATTATTGTGGTTTCAATAAAATGGAAACTTACCAAGTTTAGTAAGATTAAGGTTAATTCAGCCAGATGAAGGAGAACATGGGGTTGATTTTTTTCTTATTTTTAGGAGAATTCAACGACAGTTTAGCCAAGTCAGACAATATTACTGAAAGGAAGGAGACGTGGGAATTTAATTAGTTTATATAAATATATATATGCAAATATATACATTTATTAGCCTTAACCCATGATGAAGTTACCACTTTGAAGAAGGAATCCATGACACCATAAATCCTAAAATCCAAATGATGCAAGGCTGAAGAGAAATTGCTAAAATTAAGGAAGTGTACTTCAACCACGACCCACGATATCAAATCAATAAGGGAATGGAAGCTAACCACGACATAGTGAAGGTCAGCCTAAAATGAAAGAGGCGTGGTCCATGGAAGAAAAGGGTGTGGGATGATTTTTGTTAATGGCTTAATGCCTTTCCTTCAAAACGGCTAAACCTTTGATTCAGAACACCTGAGCTTTCCTTCAGAACGCTGAATCCTTTGGTTCAGAACGCCCTAGCCATTCCTTCAAAACGCCCAAGCTTTAGTGCAGAACAGCTGAACCATTCCTTCAAAAGGGTCAAGCCTTTAGTTCAAAATGACAGAATGGTTGAACCTTTCCTTCCGAATGGCTGAACCTTTCCTTCAGAGCACCAAACCCTTTGGTTCAGAGTGCCGAATATTTTGGTTCAGAATGGCTGAACACCTTCCTTCAGAAGGGCTGAGCCTTTAGTGCATAACGGCTAAACCTTTTATTCAGAAGGGTCGAGCGTTTGGTTCAGAACGTCAGAACGGCTGAACCTTTCCTTAAGAATGGCTGAAGCTTTCCTTCAGAGTGCTAAACCCTTTGGTTCAGAATGCCTGAGCCATTCCTTCAGAACACCCGAGCTTCCTTCAGAACAGCTGAACCTTTGGTTTAGAATGCTGAGTTTCCTTCAGAACGCCCGAGCTTCCTTCAGAAAGGCTGAACCTTTGGTTCAGAAAGCCCTAGTTTCCTTCAGAATGCCCAAGCCCTTTAGAACGGCTAAACCTTTTTTGTTTAGAATGCCCGAGTTTCCTTTAGAATGCCCGACCTTCCTTACAAACGGCTGAACCTTTGGTTCAGAACGCCCGAGCCATTCCTTCAGAACACCCAAGCTTTGGTTTAGAGCGCCGAACCATTTGGTTCAGAGCGCCTGAGCCATTCCTTCAAAATGCCAGAGTTTTCCTTCAAAACACCCAAAACTTCCTTCACAGCATTCAACCCTTTGGTTCAGAACGCCCGAGCCATTCCTTCAGAATGCCCAAGCCATTCCTTCAGAATGCCTAAGCTTTCCTTCAGAACATCTGAAACACCCTCAGAGCATTCAACCTTTTGGTTCAAAATGCCCAGGCCATTCCTTTATAATGCCCAAGCTTTGGTTCAGAGCGCTGAACTCTTTGGTTTAGAACGCTCGAGCTTTCCTTCAGAGCGCCGAACCCTTTGGTTCAGAACGCCCGAGCCATTCCTTCAAAGCACCCGAGCTTTCCTTTAAAAAGCCCTGAGTTTTCCTTTAGAACGCCTGAGCTTTCCTTCAGAGTGATGAACCCTTTGGTTCAGAATACCTGAACCTTTCTTTCAGAACGTCCAACCAGTTATGGACACGGGAAATGGATGGGACCATAACGCCATCAAATAAGGAGGGAGAACGTGGGACACTTGGCCAAATATAAACACTTCAGTTGAAAGTGGTGGTACTTCATAGAGTAACTTCCACTAACTAAGGGAGTGTTTGAAGATAATGGATGACAGGGCCAAATTAGTATAATTATAGTCTGAAATAAAAGGGAAGACCATGCATGAGAGAGAAGACTAAGGAATACATGGGACACATAGCAAGATTCGGACCTTTCAGGTAGAAGTTCTTAACTGTTGCTGTAACTACTGCTAGAAACCGTCGCCTTTCCATCTGACCAGTTTTAAAACGTGGGTAAAGGCTTGCAAGCATGCATTCAACCACCAAGACCATTATTTATCAGTTATAAATCGTGCGAGAATATGATTTTACACTTGTCAACATCAAGAGAAGGCTAGAAGATCATGGGACACATGGCAGTCCGAAGTCTGGCCAAGCGGGAGCTGCTAAGGCTGCCACACATCAGTTTACATGTGTGGAGGAGCTTTATAAATAGAACACTTAGAGCTAGTTTGCAAATCCTGTTCAAATCACATAGTAAAATAGCACTTCAATATCTTTACATTCATATATCTTTACATTCATGTAATGCACCTTCAATATGTTTAATTCAAGTCCTGCACTTATCTTTTTTACTTTCCAGCACCTTACTGTAAAGTTCTGCACTTTCAATACTGCTTTCCTTTTCACTAGCCATAGAATAGTTCAGAAGTCCTTTTTTTAAGGCAAAAAGAACCCTCAAAGGTGGTAATTCCAATCCTTCATACAATTTTCTAATCCCTGCAATCTCCTACTGGATAATTGTTCCTAGCACGCCCAACATCCACTCCTACTTTCCATTCACCTGGAAAGTGGAACTACGGTTTTCAGGAGCTGAACATTCTTGGCACGCCCAGTAAGATATCTTAATAGATTGTTCAATGGTCGGTGGAAGAAGGCAAGGCAAGTCTATCCAAGACCCTGCCGAACTAGAAGAGATGTAAGCCAGTGAACTTCCAGTGGAAAGTTCATGATTTGCACCTGATGAAAATGATATGGTGGAAAAATTTGCTCAAACAATGGCAAATGGACAAATCATGGACAACATCCGTATGATGGATATGCAATAAGATAGGTTTGTGAAAGACCAAGTAAAAGTCGCCCAAGACTTAGCCAGAGTTGCGCAAGACCAATCTAAGGCTAGTTAAGACCATGCAAAAGCCGCTCTTGCTAACGAGCAGAAGTTAGAAGAAATGGTAGACCAAATCTCTCAAAGGTTCGAGTCTATGTTAGAACGAACCCTTGGAAACATAAACCAAGGTTTGGCTCCTCAGCCAAACAACTCTGAAGGGTCTCAACAGTCGGCCTTCCAAGCCAGTAGGCCAGCCATATTTGTTGAAGGTAGTTCCTCTCAACAACATGTAGGGCCGTTCCCTCCAACTCAGCAGTAGATGCAGTCCTTTCCAATGGTACAAACTTACATCCCAGCTGCACGTGTGACTGCTCCAGTGGCACAGATGACTATTCCATAAGCGGTGCCCATGCCAGTCATTCAGTAAGTTCAGAATCCTCCACCTGTGACATTTCCACAACAGACTTAGCATGATCAGCCCAGCCAACCATGGCCATACCATATCCCTCAAGCATAATAGAACGTTCCACCTGTGAACATTCAGCCAGCCGCACCTGCTCCTCCAAGGCTACCCATGGTCATTCTAATGGCGGTTGGGGGGCAACCTTTTCCAAGGGAGCCACTTCCTAACCAAAGAGGAAGGAATCGTGGCAGGAACAACTATGTAAATGCCAACCCATTGCTAATGGCAGGTGGAAGGCATCAAGTGGCTAATCAACCTCAAGGTTGGCCAGACAACAACCCTCCACAGCCTATAGCACTTGATAGAGGCCAATTTGCAGAATTCTTTCAATAAGAATTTGGCCTAACTTGAAAAGGTAGAAGGCCAACTTACAGAAAACCCTATCCAGAGTTCATTGATGAATTTGAATTTCTAAGGAATTTTAGAATTCCAGAGTTTGCAACATTCAATAGAGAGGGCAAACAGTCCACATTGGAATATATCAGCAGTTTCATTGTCCAGTGTGGAGAAGCAGCAGCCAATCCATGGCTGAAGGAGCGCTTGTTTCTAAACACACTGACGGGCTATGCTTTCAGGTGGTATTCCAACTTGCCAACCAACTCTATCCAAAATTGGTAGTAGTTTGAGGATTCATTCCATACTCAGTTCTATAGAGCTGAGCCTGAAGTGTCCATAGCAGACCTTTCCAAACTTCATCAATTACCTAAAGAATCAGTGATGAGCTTCATTTTCGGATTTAGGCTGGCCAAGTACAAATATAATTTGTCTTTACCGCCGGAAGAATATCTGAAGATGGCTGTGAGCAGCCTAGAATTTAAACTTCGTAAGAAGTTTGAAGGAGTACAATTTCATAACTTGTTTAACTTAGCCGGCAGAATGGCTAAGTATGAAGAGCTCCTTCACGAAGAGCAAGACCGGAAGAGCTCCTCCAAGGGCACCTACTATCTCGATCCTAATTATAAGGTGTACACCACTGAAGTTGAAGAAGAGTTTGAGGTGAATGTGGCTGAGCTCAACATAAAGAAGGCCTATACTTGTGAGGCTTTGGCAAAACCAAAATCAGCCACGGCCAACTTGCAGGCTTCCTCTGGTTCCAAGTGGAAAGCGGTAGACCCTTCCAAAAGTTACTCCTTTAACATTTCTAAAACTGAGCAAATCTTTTATTTGCTTATGGCTGATAAGCAACTAATTTTCACAATAGGGCACAAGATGACAACGTCCTTTGAAATAGCCGAAAAGGATTATTGTAAATTCCACAATTTATGGAGGTATTCCACTAATAATTGTGTAATTTTCCGCAATATTGTGCAGAAGGCAATTGAAGATAACAGGTTGAAGTTTCCAGAAAAGACAAAAGTTATCGGTGTTGATGGAAATCCTTTCCCTAAGGTGGTTGCCACAAATATTACTTCTCTTGGCTCAGAAAACCCTAAGAAAAATGTGGACTTGGCAGATCCAAGGGCCAGTGGAAAAGTGGAAATTCCTGAAGTTGCAACATCTATGGTGAAAATAGTGGCCAAGTTAGAAAGGCAGCTCCGAAAAGCTCAGATAGCCTTAATCTAGTAAGGTTCTTGTCCTAAATGTAAAATTCAGAGTGAAGAATGCTATGGGCACTTTCCAAAAGAGGCGCAGAAGGAAAGGCTTTCCAATAGTGATCGAAGTCAGAAATGAAAGGTCCAAAACCGGCTAACTTTCCAAAAAGTGGAAAACTTAGTTACTATGACCATTCCAGAGAAGGAAGGCCAGGTCCATATAGAAAGAAAGTCAATAGCAAGGAAACCAGAATTCCTTCTAAAGAGTATAGAAAGGAGTAGAGTTCCTTATAAGGCAAGTTCCCGTCTTAGCAGAAAGTTTAAAAGTAGCAGTTAGCATGGCAAAACCTTTGAAGGTGATAGATATTCTATGCCAAAAATGGCCTCGGAAGTATGGGTCAGAAAGGGGAATGAGCATCTCCATCCTAGAATGGTTAAGTCTCCCACCTCTTAAAGTGACAGGTGAAAGAGGCTTAATCATCCCAAGTTTCCAGTCCATAATGATTCTTATTTGACCCGTACATAAAAGTGAAGGCAGCAAAAGAAGAGGGCAGATAGAAAGAAACTATGGGAGAAAGACCATGGTTGGTCCAACTGGCTAAAGAAGATAGCTAAGCCATCAAACTTATTATAACTTCTATCTAAAGGGGGAGTTAGAGATCCTGATGATTTGCTAGATTTTGATTCAAAAGTTGGAAATTCCTTATTGGCAAATGGTCCTCCAACAAAAAATGGAACAGACTTAAAAATCTCCAACAGTTCTAGCAGTAGCAAAAAGATTTGTTTTGGGAGCCTTCCAGGGAATATACTTGCAATATGGTAATGGTTTTCCCTTTATTTTTTGAGCCACAGCCAAATCAGCCAACTTCGATGGAAGGAGATGTGATAGATACAAGTCCTCCTCTAGAAAGTCCTGGACATTCTAGTTCTAGGCTATTTATAATAGAACCTGATAATAATATCCAGATAGAAGAAATCTTTGAGGAAGAAGCTGAGCATCTCCAGAAGTCAAAAGGGGTTATAATTAAAGAAAACAGCCCCACAAAACCAAAGAAAATTGTGTTGAAAAAGCTACCATATGGCATGACTCAGCAGCTCAAACCTTTATATATCAAGGTACTGGTGGAAGGAAGGCCCTTGGCATGAGTTCTTGTTGATAACGGTTCAATATTGAACATTGTTTAGTCAATGTCATGCACATGCTTGGAAAGTCACCTGAAAACATCATTCTAATTGATGTATCCATAAGTGGATTCACGGGAGGAATAGTGAAGACACAAGGCATTTTACCTTTGGAATTAACGGTGGGAGATAGGACTTCCATCACAGCCTTCTTTGTCATTGAGTCTACAGCGGCCTATAACTTGCTTTTAGGCCGTGAATGGATTTACCCAAACTTTTGCATTCCATCTTCACTCCATTAAATGCTAATATTTTGGGATGGAGATGAGGTAAAACTGGTGGAGGCTGATAACCGGCCATTTATGGCAAGGGTTTACCATATAGATGCCGAGCTTTATAGTGAAGAGTTTGTTCCAATCAGATTTATTAGAAATGATAACAAGGGCCATCCAAGGAAAGCCACCATGAAGAGAACTCTCACCGAAGAGGACGTAAGAGAGCTTTTCCAAGAAACACCAAGACCAATAATTCTACCCAAGGCTGGTGCTCAGCAATACATCTCAAACAAAAGTTTTTATGGAAGAGAAACCTAAAGAAGATAGAATACTTAGCCAGGCGGTTAATTGCGGCCTTGTCAGGTTGAAAACATATCTAGCCGAACTACTGCTGGAAAGGACTGCAACTGCCAGTACCTCATTTTCAACCAATGTTTTAGAGATTATGGAAGATACTGAAGATAATTTTGATGTTATCTAACTAACAGACTTAAAGGAAGCGCCAATGAAGTTAGATGATCTCAAGGCCGAAGTGCAAGATCCACTTTTGGAAGTTAATCTTGGAACTGAGTAAGACTCTCGGCCTACCTACATCAGTAAGCTTCTGGAACCAACCTTTAGAGAAGAATTGATTTGCTTACTTCATGAGTACAAAGGTTGCTTTGCATGGACATATGAGGAAATGCTAGGACTTTTCAAAGAACTGGTAGAGCATAAACTGCCAATCAAGGAAAGTTTCAAGCCTTTCAAGCATCCTCCAAAAAGGATGTCCCAAGAAGTTATTCTAAAGGTCAAAGAAGAATAGAAAGGCTACACAAGGCTGGTTTTATAAGAACCACTAGGTATGTTGACTGGATTTCTAACATAGTTCCAGTTATTAAGAAGAATGGCAAGCTAAGGGTAGGTGTAGATTTCTGGAATATCAATCTTGTAACTCCAAAAGATGAATACCCTATGCCTATTGCTGACCAGTTGGTAGATTCTGCTGCCAAGAATGAAATTCTTTCATTCATGGATGGATATTTTGGGTACAATCAGATTTACATTACAGAGGAAGATATTGCTAAGACAACCTTTAAATGTCTAGGGTCCATTGGAACCTTTAAATGGGTTGTCATGCCATTTGGGTTGAAAAATGCCAGAGTAACATATCAAAGGGCCATGAATGCCATTTTTCATGACATTATTGGCCATTTCATGGAAGTATGCATTGATGAGGTAGTCGTCAAGTCCTCAGATAAGGTTCAACATCTCCAGAATTTGAAGATGGCTTTTAAAAAGATGAGGCAGCATAAGTTGAAGATGAATCCTTTGAAGTGTGCTTTTGGGGTTTCAGCTAGAAACTTCTTAGGTTTCCTGGTCCATCAAAGAGGTATTGAGGTAAACTAAAATAAAGCAAAGGCAATTATTGAAGCGAAGCCACCGGCCACTAAAAAAGAACTACAAAGATTTCTTGGCCAGGTTGGATATTTAAGGAGGTTCATTGAAAGAGTCATGCTTTCTCCCCATTGCCGAAGTTGAAAGGTCCTAAAGAATTTAAGTGGATAGAACAGCACCAGCAAGCTTTTGAAGGTTTGAAAAGTTACCTGACCAATCCTCCAATGATGATGCCTCTAATTAAGAAATGGCCTTTAAGATTATACTTATCGATCGCTGATGAATCAATTGGAACCCTTCTAGCCCAGACTAATGAATGGGGAAAGGAGCAAGCCATCTATTATCTAAGTAGGGTGCTCACCCCAATGGAATGTAGGTACACTTCCATTAAAAAGTTGTGTTTTTCCTTATATTATGCAGCTATGATGTTGAGAACCTATATGTTGCCAGTAGCCGTGTGTATAATTTCACAAATAGATTTGATTAAGTATATGCTTTTGAGGCCTTTAATCACTGGACGTATTGGAAAGTGGTCATTCGCCTTAATGGAGTTTTCTTTAAAATATATTCCACAAAAGGCAGTCAAAGGAAAGGCAGTGGCAGAATTTCTGGTAGATCATCCTTCCACTAAGATTAATTCAGAAGTATGTGATGAGGTGGATAATCTTTATCTCGACTATACACCTTGGACTCTTATGTTTGATGGATCAAGCACTCATGATGGAGGTGGAGCTGGAACAGTCGTCATTTCACCAAAGGGAAGAAAAACCACATTTTTTTTTTCTTGTATTTCAAGTGTACAAATAACCAAGCTGAGTATGAGGCACTAATTATTCGGCTGGAAATCCTACTAGAGCTAAAGGTGAATAAGTTCTATATTATTGGTGATTCTAACTTGATACTTAGCCAACTTTCGGAATAATATAAATGTCTCAACTGGCATTTGAGGCATTTCCATTCTGTGGCCCTGGAATTACTATGTCAGCTTGATGATTTCCAACTCAAATATTGGCCAAGGCATTTAAACATGGAGGCTGATGATCTAGCATAACTAGCCTCTCGAATGAAAGTCCCACTACGTGTAGAAGAGACCTTGATCACAATCAGAAGAAGGACTCTCCCTTCTGTAGAGTTACGGCATGAGATGGCAGATCATTTCCAAGCTAACAGGCCAGAAAGAATCAAACCTACCTAGAAGGCATGGGAGATTTTCAATGTTTATATAAATGGATTAGACTTAAAAGATTGGAGAACACCAATTATCCATTTCTTGCAGGAGCCTAGTGCCAATGTAGACAAGAGAGTTCAGCTTTTGGCACCTCATTATATTTTGATTGATGGAGATCTCTACAAAAAGAATAAAGAAGACGGACTCTTGTTAAAGTGCCTTGGCAGGGACAAGTCCATGAGAGTGATGGCAGAATCACACCTTGGAATATGCAAAGCACATCAAGCTGGAATCAAGATGAGGTGGCTACTTAGAAGGTACGGTTATTATTGGAAAGGTATATTAAAAGACTGTATAGAGTTTGTAAAGACTTGTATTGCATGTCAAGAACATGGCCCAGTCCAAAAAGTTCCAGCTATCAATATGTAGCCGATAGTGAAAATATGGCCATTCAGAGGGTAGGCTTTGGATTTTGTTGGAAAGTTAAGGCCACCATCTTCAGATAACCATACTCACATTGTGGTGGTGATGGATTACTTTACAAAGTGGGTAGAGGCTATTCCATTAAAGACCTGTGAGCAGTCAACAGTGATTGATTTTATCAAAAAGCATATTATACATAGGTTTGGAATTCCAGAAACTCTCACCACTGACAGAGGCCTTTCCTTTATTGGAAACAAAGTGCTGGATTGTTGTGCTGAGTGTGGTGTCCAAGTGATCAGTTCTACTCCATATTTTGTGCTGAGTGCAGGTTATATTAGTTAAGGTTAGAACTTAGATGTCATTTAGATTTATGGTGGCATTCAATCATAAAACACCAATCAAAAACTAGGAAAAAAAGCTGAACTTGTTTCCAAAGTCGAGATTCAAAGAACATCAACAATCACGAATATTAGAACACTTGGGAAAAAAATTATGCAATGCATCATGAAAATTAAAATGGGTCTGAAGTTGAGGAATTATGCATGTTAGGTAAAATTGTACAGTTTTGGAATACACAGAATAATAGGAAGTTCTGTAAATAGAAAAGGAACTAACAGCATTGAGCAAAATATTATGAATAATTCACAAATAGTGAATCAATACATAATTGAGTAAAGTTCAGGGCTTCAAGATATCATGACAGAATTTTCTCACCAAAAAAATACTATATGATACATATATTACATACCCATCCAAAAAGTGCTTCCATTTGGTGCAGTGTGGAGGAGAGCCTTGACACGGAATAGGAAGCGTTCCATAGATCTCTTTGTAGCAGGAATTTTGCAGGTTATAGTAGTTTGTTTTAATCCCTTCATATATATAAAATAAATAAAATTGCAACAATAGGAAAATCCCGGCAATATCAGTGTGAATAAGCAAAACATTTAGTCTAAAATTTGAACAGCAGAACTGACCTTAGCTTCAGCGCAAAGAGTCTGGATTGTTCTTGTCGCCTTTTGAAGCTCTTTCACCTTTATTCAATTTATAGAGACCCATAAGTTGGATGCAGCTCAAATTCCAAGTAGCGCATACTGCCGACTATAGCAGAAGAAATTTATCTGATCTTACCAGTTGAACTATGAGCTCATTGTGCAACAGAAATTGGGTCTGCAGGAAATCAAAAACTGAGGAACTTTTCAACGTTAGTCCCCTGACCATATATATCTTAGATAATAAAGCAGACCAAAATGTTAACCAAATACCTTTGAGGAAGGAATCCATAAACTTCCCGGCATACTTGATAGCCATGCTATGCACACTTACCTGAATCATAGTATCATCCAACTTATCAACAGTTTTGTCTTCCTTATTATTTGAGCAATAAAAGAAAATAAAAAATAAAAAAACGAATGGGAAAACGAAGAAGTATGCACTTTTGGTTAGTTAACCACCTTGTCGTGAGTCCTGCACATGATAACTAATGATACAACCACATTCACAGATTGCTTCAGTTTGTTAAGAAGTTTTTCTACAGTTTCAAGTTGAAATTCAGCTCTGGATTTCTCTAAGAGCACAACTTCCTTAACCTAAATAGATAACATGAACAAACAAGAACTCCCAAATTTTAGCCTGATGATATTCACTATATAATGTATACTCTTCCAGGAACTGAATCTACAACTCACCAACTTGTTAAGAATAGCGAGGTTCTCTTCATGCTGCACAATAAATAACATTTTAGAATTGTCTCAAAAAATAATTATAGCTTATAATGCAAAATTGGACAACAGGAGGCGCCTTACCAGTACCCGGTACCATACAACAAATGTTGCAGAAGACAGAGTTGGGAAACCATGGCAATCATCTTCTGCTATTGATTTGCGTGATGGAACCTAATACAAAACTAAAACTTATAAAGTATTTGACATTTTGTTGGGCAACTATTAAATTGGTCGAGCTGGTTCAATTTTATATTTGGACAACAATTTCTGTGATCCCAAATGGTGGCTTGGGGTTGGGATGCAACCATAATATAGAAGTTAAATTTGAATTACTTTGATTAATTTAAATCCTAACAAACCTTATTGGAAAACATGTACACACCTGAGGTAAGATAGAACAGGCAAACTCATCCAGTAAATCAAAAGTAGATCCACTATTTCGTAAGTACATATGCAGGATTTTCTGAACAATTTCCCCCTGCAACAATTAGAATAAAAAATCACAGATATAAGAATAATTTACCACAAGAAATTGCTAAATTTACATCCACAAT